>NC_141696.1:988209034-989431951 GCF_964263255.1 Lissotriton vulgaris | reverse complement strand
TTTGTTTCCTCTCTGCTAATTGTTTTTTTTTGTGGTGGTCCTAACTTATGGCTGATACTGTGGGTCCCCCTTCTAATACTAAAGACTCTAAAGGTGCATTAAAGAGGTCCAAGCAAACCTCTCCTACCCCAGAGTCTTCTCAGAAGGAGGCTGGCACTACTTTGGACACCATTTTATCACGTCTTAATGCTGTTCATGACATTGCGCAATCCACTAAAACCAATACTGATTTGCTACAGGTTGAGGTAGAAGCTATTAGAAATGACTTAAAGGCATTATCTGTGCGTGTTTCGACTGCAGAGACACGCATTAGCGATGTGGAGGATTCTGCACGACAGCATTCTAAGTATTTTCAGCAAATGAAGCGATCGAAGGCGGCGTTGAGGAGTGATCTCACGGAGCAGGAAGATCGCAATCTTAGAAGCAATTTGCGAATTTTTGGTCTGCCTGAGGATGCAGAAAAAATGGCTCCCTCAATGATTGACTATTTATACCAGTGGATTCCATCTACGTTACAAATCTCCTTTCAAAGAGACTTTGAAATTGAAAGGGCTCATCGAGTACCAGCTTTTAGATCCAAGACTTCTGCACATCCGAGGGCAGTAATTTTTAAACAGCTGCGTCACCAACACTCGGAACAAATCTTGTCACACATGAGGAAGATTAAGACGGTGTCTTGGGAAGGTCATTGGATGTGTATTTCGCAAGATTTTGCTAGAGAAACTGTGATTCGACAGAAAGGATTTCTCAATTTACAGAAACGTTTGTCAGAAATGAATATTCCTTTTTCCTTTGCTGGTCCCTCCAAATTCCGTATCACCTTCAAGGGTCGGTCGAGAATTTTGATGAACCTGCTGAGCTCTCAACCTTTCTGGACAATCAGTCTGAATCTCAGATGGATTCTTCTTCTTCTCCTGGTACTTTGGGCACTTGATTTCAATGTTCCCGGAGGGTTTTGCTACTCTTAATTCTCATATGATGTTGTTCCCAGCGTTATGGGTATATGTTTCTTGCTGTATGGTGGTTTTTATCATCTTGTATTTCTTCGTGTTCTATGTATCTCCACTCTTTCATTGATCTGTTTGTGTAGGTGTTTCTCTTTTTCGTTCTTTTCGCTCCTTCCTCTGTCTATGTCTTTTGTGTTTACCTGATCTTTTTGTTTGCAATCACTTGGTTTGGCTAATACCTTGTTATCTCTCCTTATTGTTGTGTTTCTATCTCTTGCTATATTTATATTAGGTCAATGTCGTCAATGTTGCTAACTATTATGGTTTTTCTCCTTTGCACATCAGAATGCTTTAGAGGTTGGCTGTTTTTTTTTCCTTCCTTTCAGATCACGTATATTTTGTTTTTCTTTGCTTATATTTTTCTTGCTCTTATATTTAACTCTGTCTCCTCTTTTTTGTGTTTGTTATATAGGTTATTTTTGTAGTCTCTACTCATATTTGTATGTTTTATTCTCCTCTGATAAGAGTCTATTTATTGCTATTTATTGCTCGTATTTAGTTAAGGTATTTTTAATACGATATCTTTTGAGAAGTGTCTTTGTTTATTTATTGTATAGGATGAGTTTATGGTTTTCTTTATTCTCTATGCGAATAGCTGTATGTCTGTTTCTCCTTGGATGAAATTCTATTTATTGCTATTGCTAGTTCGTATGTATTTATGATGTTCTTCTTACAGTATTTAGTATGACTTTTTTCTTTCTAGGTAGTAGGAATATTGAGTTTATAAGATATAAAGATATATTTATGTTTTTTTATAAATACTAGACTGTTTTCCTCATTAGGTTGATCTACATTTCTTAATATTCCTTGTTCACTTTTCTTCATAATGTTTTTATTCCAATATGTATTGTGATTTTTGTGCCTTTTTTATACTTAAACTGGAGATGTCATGTTTGCTTTTGCCCTTCTATTCTATGCTCTAGTTTATTTTCTCAGATTTTGTACCTTTCATATGTTTCCTTGTCTCTTATGGGGTTGGTAGTCCTACTATTATTAGTCCCCTGACGGTTTCCTAGTTAGCCTCCTTCATGCCCCCCCCGGTATGAAATTGGTCCTTTATAGACCTCCCCTGGTGGGTCTTTCTCTCTTTCTCTTTCCTTTCCTTTCTTTTCTTTTTCTCTTTACTTTCCTTTTCTTTTCTACTCCTTTATTTTTCTCTCCTTTGCTTCTTGGATTTTCTGTTGGTGCTTTATTTGCCTGTTGTTGGCCGTTGGTGTCTTGCTTCCTCTACCATTGTTGTTGCTCGATTTTAATTTTCTTTTTTGCTGTGAGATTATGCCTGGTTTGAATGTGGTCTCTCTTAATGTTAAGGGACTGAATCATCCGGTCAAGAGAGCTAAAGTTCTAGATTACTGTAAATTTTTATCTTCGGATTTGGTACTTCTGCAGGAAACAAAAGTTTCCCGTAAGGAGGCTCTGTGGTTGAGGAAAGAGTGGGTTTTGGATGTGGTTTGCTCGGATGCCCTTGGCAAAAAGAATGGTGTGATAACTCTTATATCTAAAAATTCCAGGCTATCGGTTATCTCTACTGAACATGATTCTGAGGGATGCTGGTTGTTATCTAGGTTGTCTGATGGGGTTTCGGATCTTTATGTTCTGAATATTTATGCTCCAAATATTGCCGATCCATCTTTTTAGCAAAAGATCATTAAAGTACTTGCCCATACACCTCATAATGGTAATTTATTAGTTGGTGGTGATTTTAACTTGCCTTTAGATCCTGTGTTGGATAGGAACCCAGCTTTTGTCTTCCGTCCTCCTAGAGCTCACAAGCAACTATTAAATATGTGCTCTTCTGCTAATCTTCAAGATATCTGGCGTCTTCATAATCCTACTGGTAGTGAGTTTTCTTTCTTCTCCTCTCCTCATTTTAGCTTTTCTCGTATTGATTATCTCTTGGTTCATTCGTCTTTAGTGCAATCCTCGTCTTCACCGTACATTCATCCTATTCTTGTCTCAGATCATGCGGCGGTTTCTTTTTTTTTTTTTAAATCTTGCTCCTAAGAAAAAGCCTTCCTCTTGGAAACTGAATACAGAGATTCTACATGATGCACCTCAAGTTCACGCCCTACAGTCGGAAATTGAGCATTTCTTTTCTGAAAATGAGGGTTCCGTTAGCTCCCCAGTGGTTTTATGGGAAGCATTTAAATGTACGCTTTGTGGCCACATCATTAAGATAATGGCAAAGAGAAATGCTGACATTAAAAAGGAACTTGCTGATTTATCGGATAGTATTAAGCAACATGAACTTCTTTTTCGACAATCTAGAGATAAACAACTGTTACAACCCATTAAAAATTTGAAATATTCCTATAATACTATCATTACTAAGAGGGCTCATATTGGGGTTCAGGCCCAGAAGTCGAAACGGTTACTCTTGAATAATCGGGCTGGTAGAATTCTAGCGACCAAGCTAACATTTCAGGAATATAGTTTTAAATCTTCTCACATTCCTTCTATCACTGATAAAACTGGTTCTAAGAAATTTCAAACTAAGGAGATTCTCGAGGTTTTTTGTGATTTTTACAATATTCTATATACCCCCACTATTCAGTTGTCTTTTGAGGATTGTCAGGAGTTTTTAAAAACTATTCCTCTTAAATCTGAATCAATGGAAGATGGGGAGAAATTGGGCACCCCGATCACATCTGATGAGATTGTACATGCAATTAAGTCCACTCGGTCTGGCAAGGCCCCTGGTCCGGATGGATTTCCCATTTTGTTTTATAAAACTTTTCTCCCCTCTATGGTTCCTTGCCTTAAGGCAGTTTTCTATATATTTATTCAGCAGAGTGTGGGTTCGGGTAAGGCGGCGGATGCTACTATTGTGGTAATCCCTAAGGAGGGGAAAGATACTTCTGATCCTAAAATTTTTTGTCCTATTTCCCTCCTCAACATGGAGGCTAAAATTTTGCTAAGATCCTTGCTAAGAGGTTGGAGTCTTATATTCCTTCTCTGGTTCATCCATCTCAGACAGGTTTTGTTAAGGGTAGACTTGCTAGAGACAATATCCGTACCTTTTGTCATATTTTGGGTACAGCCAAACGGTCTACACTGCCGGCTGCTGCTCTAGCCCTAGTCGCCGAGAAGGCTTTTGATAACGTCTCTTGGCCTTTTCTTCATGCTGTTCTTCGTGCACATAATCTTGGGGATTTTTTTGTTAACATGATCATGTCCCTTTATGCCCACCCTACAGCGAATATTAGAGTTAATGGTGCTACTTCTGAGTTTTTTAGTCTTTGTCAAGGTACTCGTCAGGGGGGTCCTTTGTCCCCGCTTCTGTTTTTATTAGCTATTGATCCGCTCCTGAGATGAATTGATCTCCACCCTACCATTAAAGGATTTACTTTTGGTTCCCATTGCATGAAAACAGCGGCATATGCAGATGATGTCCCTATTTTTTCTGATGATATTGTTTCGGCTATTCCTGCGATTACAGATACTATTGCTCTTTTTTCTAATGTTTCTGGGTATACTCTTAACAGAGATAAGACAGAGATGTTTCCCCTTAATGCCTATTGTTTCCCAGCACATTTGGGTACCGCTAGCTTTAAATGTCACTCTAAACAAATCAATTATGTAGGAATCTCGTTCTGTGGTACTCTTTATGATACGGTGGCTTATAATGAGACACAGACCTTACTTAACGTTCGTCATATTTTGGATACTTGGTCCCCTAAACATATTTCTTGGTGGGGTCAGGTCCAAACTTTAAAAATGATGATTACCCCTATCATTAATTTGGTTTCTTCTATGCTCCCAGTGAAGTTGTCTTCTTCATTTTTTCGAGAGATTGATTCTGCTACGTCTAAGTTTCTATGGAGTGATAAGAGGGCTAGAATTGCATATAAGTCCCTAAGGAAGCCCTACGACATGGGTGGCTGTAATTTCCCAGATTGGGAAAAATACAAACTGGCTTTTTTAGCCTCTCAGGGAGCTCTGTGGTTTTCTTCGCTTCCTGGTCACATACCTTACTCGAACAGGATCTTTCTTTTCCTTTACCAGTTTCTTCCTTTTTAACCACGTCCACGCTATCTATTCCGTTTTCTCGTACCATTATATTAGATACCATCGCAGCAGTTAGATCTGTTGACAAGAAAATGGTTACCCCGATCCATAAATCAAGGTGGGCTTCAAGTTTATTATTGGTCCTCCACTAATTCAATACTGGGCTTCCAAAGGAGTTACGTTGGTTCGTCATTTATATGATGTAAATAATGATCTGTTACCCTTCTCCTCCTTGGCTCAATAGTTTTCGCTTTCTAACTTAGATTTTTACACCTTTTTAATAATTAAAGTTGCTCTTGCCAAGGTACATCTAGTGCCTAATTCTCCCACTATTGCATTATTTTCTTTATGGCTCAAGTCTGGTCATATTGCTTCACGAATTTATAAATTCTTGTCGTCAACTTGCTCTATCTCATGTACTGTTGCACAACAAAAATGGGTACATCACTTTGATAAGAAACTTATTGAACATATTTATCCGGAAACATGGCAGTTGATTGGTAAGCTTTCTCATCGTGATAAAATTGCTCCTTCTTTGTTTCAATCTAAATTATTTTCTATTAATCTTCTTCATTGGACTCCTGTGCGTCTCCATTCTCTGAATTTAAAGGATGATGATTTATGTTGGAGTTGTGGCTTGGCTGCTGGTGATTATCCACATATGTTTTTCCACTGCTCACTTTTACAACCCTTTTGGGATCTTGTGCATAAACATCTTATATTAATTTTCCAAACAATTTCCAGCTTTCCTTTCCCATGATTTTGTTGGGGCCATTAGCTTCTCAAGATCCTGTGCCGTTGGATGCCTTAGATGTACAATTGTTGGATCTTTTATTGACGGTTGCTCTTAAGGTGACCCTTATGGAATGGAAGTCTTTCTCTTCTGTATCACATCATACATGGTGGGCATGATTCTCTTTTTTAAGAAGTGCACACACTTCTGTTGATGTGGCTCATCTTACTCCTGCTATATCTAGTAATGTGTGGAGAGCTTTGGACATGTATATGGATTTGGCCTCAAAGGGGTTGGTTGACCAGTATCCCTTTGTGTCATCTACCTGATTTTTGATTGTTTTTGTTGTGTTTACGTTGCGCTACAGTAGATCCTTCCTTCTTGCCCATCTCTTTCTCCCTAGTTCTTTTTTTCACTCTTCTCTCGTTCTTTTTCTTACTATCTTCATTTCAGCTCTTTTTCTTCTTTCCCAGTTTATTTCCCTTTTCTCTATATTTCTTTCTTTTGTGATAATGATACATTTGATATCCCTTTGGTTCATTAGTGTGACCTTGTTAATTTTACTTCATGTTTTATCTAAATATGATCTAAGTCAATTTATCTATCATTTGCTTAAATTTTATAATGAACTTCTGTGTTTTTCTTTTTCTCCAGCAACGGTATCATTATGCATTTTTACCCTTTTAAAACTTTAATAAACTTATTGAACAAAAAAAAAAGACATCTATTTCTTTGAGCTTTTTCCAGATAAATATGTTTTGTGTAGGATTAAGGAATTTGGACAAGTGCACAGGTCTACTATTAAGCAGAGCTCATTTTATACTTAAAGCTTAGGGAATTGGAAATTGGTATAACCTGCTTAAATCCACTCAGAATGATCAAATCGTGTTAAACCACCTAGAAAAGAAACTGGAATCAATTGGCTCCCTCCTTAATTTACAGCAGTGGCAAAGTTTCAATAAAATTAGTGATAAAGCAGTAAGAGTACCTAACCTAAAGAGGATGGCATTTTTTAGTAAATGGCTGATTTATTTTACTCCGGCAAAAACTCCAGTAAATTTACCCAGCAGTTGATGCTCGTTGTTTGAGATGTCATCAGGCTCTAGGAGATTGGCTACATGCGGGATTTACTCATACCCAGATTACAAGATTTTGGGAAAATGTATTTTCTGAACTAGGAAGAATAGTGGCAGTTGATATTCCTCCCGAGGTCTCTACAGCTCTTTTAGGTCGAGTAGAAGCTTCTAATATATTAACTCTACCTCAACGCCAATTTCTTTTTATCTCTACTTTGATTATCAGATCGTGAATTTTGGCTCATTGGAAATCAGCAGTAATTTCCACTGTTTCCCATTGGTTGAAGAAAATGAATAGAATTTTTAATCACGAAACTATTTATGCAAAAAGGGTGGGCTCTGTAATTAGATTAAATAGAATATGAAAAGAATGGAACTAAAATGTTCAATTTTTCCCTCTTGCTCAGAGGAAGAATAGATCAGCAAGAAAGGTCTATGTAGATATTAGACATGCTATTATACTATTAAAGTATTATCTATGAGTTTTTTAGGGTTCCTCTATGTCTAATGTATGGATTTATGATATGTAATTCAATCTTAGTATTTACTTTATGTAAATCTTGAAGAAGCAATATAAAATGGTTTATTTTAATGCTACATTGAAAAATCAACATTGCAACTACTATGAGCTGCAGTTGATACTACAGTGGAAGGAATAATGTATTTTCAACCGCCTGATGTAATATTTAGATTGTGTATTGCTGTTTGAACAATTACTCTTCAAAGCATAATGTGGTGACACTGTGAAATTCACCCAGCAAGCAGATGATTGATATACTATGCATGAGTCATACTGATGGAAAAAGTATTTAGATAACTTGACACAACACTTTTATTGGAGATAAGCTCACAGGCATCAATGACCCACAACATATCTCAACACGAGCTAGTAGGATTATGATAGTTTACAGAAAAAATATATAGCTTTTTTTTAGAAAAATGTTTTCATTTAATGTTTCTCTTGACCCTGGCCCTTTCTGCAGAGTCATCCCTAGATGTTTTTCCTTCCTTTTCTTATTTTTGCTGAATTCATTTTTGTTGGCCTCAAACCCTGTGGAGTTTATCACTGCTAACCAGTGTTAATGTGCTTGTGCTTGTGCTTTCTCCTTAAACCATAGTACAGTTGGCTTAAAGCTATTTGGCATATTTAATTTACTTGTAAATCACTAACAATGAAATGAAATGAAATACTAAAAATTAATAAAGTGGCACTACATGTACCCAGGGCCTGTAAATTAAGTGCTACTATTGGGCCTGCAGCATTGATAGTGCCACCCACTTAAGTAGCCCTTTGAACATAAAAAATGATCCTTTTGCCAGGCCCAAACCTTCCTTTTTAATACATATAGTCAGCTCTAGGGTAGGCCCTTGACAGCCCAGAGGGAAGAGTACAATGCATTTTAAAAGTAGAACATGTACTTTTAAGCTTTGCAAGTCCTAGTAGTGAAAAACCCTTCGTTTTCACTACTGCAAGGCCTAAGGCTCCCGTAGGATAACATTAGAGTTGCCTTATTGAATATTTTGAGTGGAAGTTCCAAATGATAAGAGATAACCAGGTCCTGTTTGGTGTCCCTGAAATTACAGTTTAAAATCCTAACTTATGGTGAAGTGTATTGCTTAGCAAATCCCAAATATTAGAAAATACCCCCCCCCCCCCAAAATGGAGGATCAAACACGATGAAGCAATAAAAACAACACACAATCAGGAAAGGGATTCCACTTTTATAAAATGAAACAAATAAAAAATTGTTCTCAGAATAAGACATGGGTTTTATATGTGCAGCACTCTCTAACAGACTCGAATGTGCAAACAGACACTCACACATCACAATGACGATTATAGCCACTGTAGAGTTAAATATGCACTGAGACACTCTCACATCACAATGTCAATATCAAAAAATAAAACACATCACCGGCTGCAAACTTCATCTTGGCCCACTCCACACTGGGGCATTCACAGCCAGGTCAAGAGACTCAGCAAAACCGGGAGCTGCTGAACTGTAGACACATCCGTCATTCAGGCCCAAATACCAGTTTCCAAGTCAACAAACCCCAGCTTCATAATCTCAAAACACACTGGAAGGTTCCCGAGAGCCCCTCCTCTGCGCCAAGGAAACATACTGGAATTGGCCTCTTTCCATGCAAGCATTCCAAAGGCAAAAGAGTTCTCATGTTCCTTCTGCGCTCTCAGTTATTCCAGCCTTTATCTTAACAAAGCTTACGAAAGTCTCCAGCAAAACAGAAAACAAAACAACCTTGTACGTGAGTGGCCTAAACAACTTGAGTAATCTGGGGGCCTGACTGTGTGCTCAAGCTAACTGACAGTATTCAAGATGGCATGAGGGCATGTCAAAGCCAATAGTAAGAACTTCATAATACTTCCCAATGTACAACACAATGCACATTTGTGCACCACCACCTATGGCACTGCACATTCTATCTTCCAATGTACAACATAATGCACATTTGAGCACCCTTGCTTATAACACTACACTTCGAAACCAAGAAGTACATTATACACCTCTTTCTCTCTCTCTTTCATGCTTTCAAATGCACATCCGACACATTCTGTTCCTGGCAAGGCTGTTCTACTCTGTGAAAGCTCTTTCCCTCTGCAGCTACAAGAAGACACAAAATAAATCTTCAAGGGAAACTTGCACATGGAGTGAAATTATGTCATACATTCAGGTTAGAGTAAATTAACACACCAAAAGTCAATTAAAATAATGGTAGTCAAAGGCCATCACGCAGTTTCAATACATTGGAGGGCCTCTAGCACTAGATGAAGTCAGATTAAATATTGCAATTTTGAAAAGGACACCTTTAGAAGAAGGCATTTTCTTGCCTTAGCCTTTTGGAACCTGCAGCCTTTCTCTGGGACGCATGACTGGGTGTGGGTGACAATTGTGCTTGGTGTATTCCTCCTAGACAGCCACAAACATAGGAAGCTTAGGTGTGGCTGGACAGGCTATCAGTGTCAGGGTAGGAGGGAGAAGCTGGGCAAAGCCTAGCTATATGTGAATAGGCTATGTTATGTCTCTATACAAAGAGCTCCAAAGCCCCTGTAGTTTGTCTGGAGATAGGGCCTGGATGCCATGGCATCTCTGCACATCAAAGGCAAGCCCCTAGAAGCTTCTCATCCCACTCAAAGGCACACCTGTACGTAAAAGAAGGACCTCAGACACCAATTCTTCAGTACACTTCTGGACCTGTGGATACTCTACCAGGATGAAGGACTGCTGGGCTGCTACAAGGACTGCCATTCTGCTGGACTGCTGCTCTAAAGGAACTGCTGCCCTGCTGTGCTGATCTGCTGCCCTCTTGCCTGTTAGAAGCACTGGGCCTGAAAATTCATCTTGAACCGCAGAGTGACTCCAAGGGCTAGTCTGCTGGACTCCTGATCTGAGCCTCATGGAAATAAAAATCTTCCCAAACAGGTCCTCGACCCAGCTGGAGTGCATTCCTGACTCCATGGTGGTTCCTCTACCTTGCCTCTCGGACCCTTGGTGTGGTTCTTAGGTTATTTAAATCAAGATTTTGGGCTCTTCATGACTGCAAATAAGCATGTTCTGAAAATCAGCGTTAGCCACCACTAGCCCGATTCTTTGCACAGCAAACTTTGATCATCCTTGGACGACTGCCAATGCAGAGCTCCAGTCTGCCCCTTCACGACACCTGGCCTGCTCTTCACAAAATACCGAATACCATCAGTGATGTTTTCCTTGTTCCCGATGACCATCTCCAATGGGATGGTACACTTGCCACAAAACTTGAGAAGGTAACACTTTAGTGGGACTGAGCTAGCACTATCTCCAATTGCACTCCATTGTGGTTGGCCTGAACTTTTGACTTTGACCCTGTGCATTGTGACCAGATATCCCCAGTTGGCAGTTTATACTTTTAGGCACTATTTTCACTTTATTCTTTAAAAAATCATATCTCCGATTCTACTGATTGGACTTTTGTTGTTCTGGTATTGTTTTATTTATTAAATGTTGCTTTCTTTTATTAACCCTGGTGTTTGATCTTTTTGTCTGGTGTTTGTACTGTTTGAAGTGTTGCCCAAATAATTTACATATAGTCCCTAAGTTAAGCCTGACTGCTCTGTGCCAAGCTACCAAAGGGATAAGCACAGGATCATTTGGGGTATTCTTTTGCCTTACCCTGACAGTGCTTGTGATTGCTGCTTGACCAGGACTCACACCTCAGTCAAACAGTAAGCCAGTTTCTAACTATTACAAACTCAAAATCCTGCACTGGTTGGTGAAAATGTTAGACATTTATTTCAAGGTGTTATTTATTTTTAAATACATGTCCAATACACTTAGAGAGGTTATTTATACGACAAACAATTCTTTGGAAAAATGCAGGTATAGTTTTACCCATGAATTAACAAATCGATGAAAAGTGGCTTCCCTGAATGCTGAGTACTTAATAGACATCTGTCATCATTGAGTAACTATAATTATAAAAAGAATTAAGCACTATCAAGTTTAATTTATATTAGTAGCAATATCAGTCCCTGATGAACATCTCTATAAATTGTTTTATCAATATGGTGGTCCCACAGCATTTGCTTAAAAAAATTATATCATATGCTTATGTAATAATACAGCACTTGTTTGATCACAAAAGATTGTCAGTATGATTAAGGATGGAGGTTGGGCAACTTCAAATTCAACAAAAAAGGGAAGAAATATTAGAGGTACTGATAAAATGTAAAGTGCAATTAGTAGTTCTAAGCCTGGAATCAAACTTTGAATGTGAGAAATCAGATTTATTATTAGCTACAATTGGTGCAAAGGAGACTTCTGTGGCTTAGCCTTTGACCACAAGTTTAAAGTATGAGAGACTTGGGATTTGAAAGGTTCCTCACTAAAATAAAACATTAAAACCATACCATCAAATTTAAAGATACATGTGTGAGACGGTCATGTAGTCTTTGCCCATTTTTAACATTGACAAGTAAAATAAAATGTAAATGAAAGAAATGAAAATGAAAGAACAAGGAAATAGTTATTACGAGAAAAGTGTAAGAGTGAAAATATTATACTTGTAATCAGAACTAAGAATCAAACCTAACATTAAAAGTGTCACATCATATAAATGCTACCATAGGAACAGGGGCCGTTTAGATGTCAGTATCAGAAAAACAAGTAAGTTAATGAGTTTTTGCTTTTGGGACACTGTGGCACAGGTTTCCGAAGAGAATTGAAGTGCACCAATCCCTCCTAATTCAAGGGGGGATTAATCAATTTTAAAATAAATGTAGCTTAGTGTAAAGCTCATTGTCAACATTCCAACCTAGACTTATTACACACACTTTCTCTATCCAACAGATTTATTTTTCCCTTTACAATTGTACTCCACCACCATCATATTTGTTAGATTTAACATAGCATATATCAACACCTTCATATCCATTAATTGAATAAAATAGTGTTCTCTGGAAAAATCTTGCTACTCTATCAAATCTATCTGCATTTTTTATCATTCTAAGATGTTCCTACTACCTATCCTTTAGGGTATGTATCGACAAACATACATAGATTTTGGAACAAACACAATCTGGTAGGTTCAATAAGTTGCTTTACAATTATTAAAGCCCTGTAGCCAGAATGTTTTGGAATTTTAGACATCAGGAAATATATTTTTCCTTCACGTACATATTTACAATATATGCGGGGGTGGCATTTATCACCTGCTTTGGGAATTGTGGTAATGAATACGTTTTATGTTCTATTGTCAGTTTCCTTACTGTGTCATTGGGAATCTTTTGTAACCTGTCTGCCTTTTATTTAAGTGATCTGTCCATTTTCAGCAATGTATATGGACAAATCCTTATCTGAACCTAAAATTTCTAATATGCTTTACGACCCTAGATATGCCATGATTTTCTGCATTACACTGTGTAATAAATCTGATGATGTTGTCCTTAGTGTTAGGCTTCATAGTTTTATTTCTCTAAAGATCATCACTTGGAATATCTTGTGTACTCTAGGAAGCACCATCAGTAAAATCTCTTGGCTAGATACTGCTGCTTGACTTTGCTACATAGCATGATATTGATAGTTTTACAGAACAGTTTATTTTGAGGGGATGCCATCAATGATGTCATTGGCAGGTGCCTTACCAAATCTGGTGCTGCAGTTTTTTCTATCCTGTGCACACTAAAAGACTGCATTGCTCAATTACATGACTAATCACTAAGTCTTGAAAAAGATGGCATCATATCAGTAATTAGCCATCGAAACGCGTCAACGCAGATAAACACACAATCAAGAGAACCGATCTGACCTGGAAGTCTACTAAATATTGGGCCTAGGTTTAGATTTCAAATAAGCAGGTTCTCAGATGTGTCACTCTAATGACTAAAAATTGATGTCTCTTGTTTGTCTCTCCCCTAATGTTTTCTTTTTCCTCACTCTGATTACAATTTAATGTATTTTGTGTAAAAAGTTATAACTGTTTTTAAAAATCTTTTTTATTGTATAAAATTGAAGTAATGAATTGTTTTTAAATTGGTGTTGCAATCATGTTAGCTATGTGAATGTGCTTTAGGATTATGATTTATAAGTTACATATGTTTTAATTTATGTGTATTTGTGTACAAAAATGTTGTGCTCACTTTTTTATCCAAAAAACAAAATAAAAAAAACTCTCTTCAATAATCCTTCAATAGAAGTGTGGATAGTCTTGGAACCCATATGGTTTGGTGTTTGTATAAGAATGTGTTTGCATGAGTAGGTAAAAATTAGTACGTCAGCCAAGGGATAATTTCTGCTATACTGTTCAATTACATGAAGGACAGGAAGCTAGATCTTGGTGTATAATTCATCTTTCTGCTTCTTAAAAATAGTTTTTCCTAAAAACCTCCTCTTTATGAGTTTTAAAACCCACCTCTTGTACTGACCGATAATATTTTTCTTTTCTTATAACGGCTAGCATTGTGAACAGTAGTTCAAGTACTAAATTCCTACTTGATTGTAGTTGCAGCAAGGTTGCACCCACTATTGTCTTCCCAAAATGCATCCTCTCCTCTGTTCCTGGTAGCTGTATCACTAAAGGCAGTGAATTAGACTTTGTGCTTGCACTGTCTCCTCTTGCCAGATAGGGGTAGTTAGGAATTAGGCCAATAGATTGAAATGAACAGAATTTAAAAAGTGCACAAAGGCCCATGGGAGTCTGGGCGCTGTAGTGTTGCCAAGCCGCATAGTGAACTGATAGAGTACTTCAAATTATGCTGCACCTTTTTTTATTGTGTAAACAACCAAGTTTTTAAGGCTTTTCTTAAAGGGAGATGCATCTTCAGAGATGGAAGATGGTGTGGAAGAGTATTCCAGAGCCTTGTCACAGAATCTGAGAAAGTTCTGCCTCCCGATTTCTTCTTCCAGAATCTTCGCACTATAATCCAATTTTGGTGTGCTGAGTGAAGGTTTTTAGCAGGTAAATACTATTTTAACATGGCTTTAATATCCACTGTGTTTCCATATAGAAAGCTTCGTGCACGGTATATAAGATCTCAAACTGGACATGTTTCTCTACTGGGAGCCAGTAGAGGTCTCGGAGACCTTTCGATACCGAATACTGTTGTGGAATGCCTGCGTGAGTGAGCCTTGCCATTGCATTCTACACAAGTTGCAACTTTTCCAGAGTTAACTTGTTGGCCTCAAAGTAGATCGCATTCCAGTAATCTATCCACGTGGAGACCAGGAAAAGAGCAACATGCTTTCGGGCTAGGATGGCCATTAACATTCAAATGGTTCTAACTGTGCGATTAATCTGTGGTTCATAGACACCTTGCTATCCAGAAGGACACCTAGGGCTAGATGTAGGTAAATAGGTTTTACCGATTCTAAAATACCGAATGTTACCGATTCGATATTTTAGAATCGGCAAATCCTATGTAGGTAATTATTAGGTAAAAATTCCCAAATTGTTAAGATTTGGTAATTACCGAATCAGTAAATACCAATTCAGTAAAATAGAGAAATAGTCAAGGGTGGCTGGGTGTCACTTTGACACCCTGTTGCACCCCTGAATAGTGCTGGTGTGCACATTTGGCATACATACATGCCCTAAGGGCATGTATGTCTGTCACATGGCACAGGTGTAAATGCACATATTTGCATTTACACAGGAATTCCTTATTTACCACCAACCAATAGTTAGTGGTAAATAATGAATCCTTAAAGCACAAAAGCACTCTTTACAGTGCTTCCTACATCTCATTTACCGATTCAGTAAATACCGAATCGGTAAATGATGATTCGGTAAATACCAAATCGGTAAATACGGATTCATTATTTACTGAATCGGTAAATATACCACCTACATAGGAAAAGGCTATTACCGGTTGGTAATGGCCGATTTTGGCTATTACCGACCGGTAAAAGCCTACCTACATCTGGCCCCTAGATCTTTAACAGTGTCCACTGGAGTTGAAAGCATACCTAGTGTGTCTGGCTACCAATTGCTGTTCCAAATAGAGGAATGACCTCCAAAGAGTAGAACCACTGTCTTTTCTCCTTTCAGTTTAAGAAAAATCTTGGCCATCCAACATGCTACAGCCATCATGCAGAGAATAAAATGTACTGCAGTATCCTTGGTCTCTTACTGATTGACACAATGATCTGAGTATCATTGGCATATGACACTGCCTTTCACATGAGGGAAAGAACAAGCTTAGCCAGCGGGGACACATAAAGATTGAATAAGGTGGGGGATCAGAGAAGAGGCCTGAGGGACCCCACATGAGAGCAAAAGTCGATCCGAGTGAAACTGGTTCTTTGCCACCCTTTGAGATTTCTCAATAAGGAAAGAGGATAGAATCAATCTGTTTCAACAGAAGAGAAAATACCAAATTATACTTCTTCTAGGTATGGAAGCCTCTGTAGTGATGTGCAGCACTAGCACCCCTATTCACAAAAGTAACCTTTGATACCCACTTGACATGTCAATTGTGAAGTCTTTATAGCAAATGGTGGCACCCATTGTATCTGTAGTACAACTGGAAAAATAATATAAAATGGCTTTTGTTAGGCAAAGGCTAGTTGCTGTACTATAGCTACCGTGGGGATCAGAAGAACGGAGCGAATGGGCAGCAAAATGTTTTACCATCCTATTCAAGCATACTAATTATGTCGGTTGCACGATACCTATTATTGGGATAACACCTTACACTTTGAAAAATATATTATTTCTAGTGTATTAATGGTGGTAAGGACATAATGGAAATGCATTCTTGTGGCAAGGTGGAAGATCCCATACAAGGATACAGTGTTGAGACGCAAAGTTCTCATTAAAAGATGATGATAATAAAGATGCAATGGGTAAGCTTTCCTTCAGAACTTTGAAGGAGAAGTGCAAGTAAAGCAACAAAAGATGGCAATGGGTTTGCAAGAAGACAGGAAGAAAACAAGGTCATGTCGTTCATGTTGATATTGGTTGCGCATAAATATTACTTACACAATGAATCATGTCCATCTATGGGGCTGATAATTATGTTGTCTGGACACTCTTCAGAACTCATTGGTTTTGGAATTTTTTCCAAACGAATCGGGTTCTGCGAGTCTAACCGAATAATTACGATGCTTCCAGACATTGTTCGGTAGGACTAGCATTGACTTCAAAGAGGGCCTGTGTTCCAAACGAGAACACAAGCTCCCATTGGTAAAAGGGGTGGTTCTGGAAAACCTTGCACCCTGTGGTGGGCACCCCATGGTGCCTGCCTCACTGTTTATGCATGGGAAGGGGGAACACATGGGTACCCCCCTGGCCCGATTCAGAGGGCCCTGGGGGAAGGAGGGGCCTGCCATGGGCCCCCAAAGTCGGATTCCGACTGGCGATACGTGTCGGCACAACCGATTCGGAATGGCTGTCCGAATCTGTCATCCTAATCGCTTGGCTGGAAATACGGTCTGTAGACCGATACAATTTGGCTTCGACCAACTCAGTTACTCCCAATGCCTTTCAGAACCGAGTCAGACAGTTTGAACGCTTTCCAGTCATCATAATCAGAAATTGTGAAAAGCGTCTAAGTCAGTCGGAAAGTCAGGTTTCGAATCGAATTCGGATTAATCGAATGCCGTTTGGAGCCTTTCCAAATGACATCATAATCAACCCATAAGATAACATCTCCAATGTCAGATCAATCTTGTTAAGGAGGAGAATCAATGCATTATTCCTGTCTGATGGGACCTGAAAATGGATCTGTAACTACAGTGTAAATATTAAATGTAGTGGCAAATTGAATTAAATAAAAAAGGTAAATATTTATTGTAATTTATTGTAATATGACTTCAGATGGTAACAAGAGGAAATTATTGTTAATGTATAGCAATTATGATTGAGAGCTAAAGTTATCAAGAATAATATAAACAAACATGATGAATACTGCCACTGAAATATAATTATGATAAAGTACTTGCTGTACTATAAATGAAAAATGTATAACATATGTTACTTTTTATTTGCTCTAACAAAAAAAAATAAACAACGTTAAAAATGTCTCTTGAATATCAAAATGCAGTATTTCTAATATTGCTGTCTCATCTGTCTTTAGCATATGATATCTTGCAGACAGGTATACTATGTAGTGAAACCATCCCAAAGGAAATAGTAAATTATACAATAGCGCTCTGCAGTGCTGCATCATTCGAAATGGGGTATCAGGAATAAACATGTAAGAAAATGTTTGGCCATGTATTGAGGAAAAGGCAAAACAGAACCTGTACAAGAATCCCTGTGAGACTTGGCAGACCAGCTCGTGGCAGCTATGGTGTCGGGACCACTGTCCTAGGAAGGTCATGGTGAGAGACTTCCAGCTCATGAACGGCAGTGGTGCTTTGAAAAAGACTTCACTTCTCTTCGGAAGGATGCTGACAACTTGTTGTTTTGTATTTGCTCAGTTGCTTTCATTCCAGGTCATTCACCGCTGTTCTGTAACTGAAATCTGTTATTTTAAGCATGATTACGATGGCAGTAGGACCGCCACCGCCAGGCTGTCGGTGGTGGTCCCAATGCCTTTGATGGAGCAAGGTGGCAAACGCAAAATTTTGTGTACCCCTCCTGAAGTCAATGTCCCATAACAGTAATGTTTACTAATTGCATGTTTTGTGAAAATAATCAACCATAGAGTAAGATGCACACATTATTTTATTTTTTACACACAGGAATATTAATTTTGCTTGCATGTCGCAATAAAACTAGCTAATATGTAATGTTATTGTATTGTGAACTAACGTGCTGTTTGATTATAAACAAAACGTTATTTAAATGTGCTTTTTGTACACGTATTGTGAAAAGAGAAGGTTGATTATGTAAGTATAAACGCATTTGTGTGGCTTATTTGCTAGGTAACAACTAATGGGAAACATTAGTATGGTGGGAGGTAAAGAGAATGAGTTTCAAATCAATTACTAACATGAATTTGTGTTTGTTTCTATGATAGTTTCAAAAAGTGGCCTCTGAGGCCTAAACAAAATGGACGTGTGGGTGAACTGTGAGCAAGAGCTGAAAAGCGCAGGCACGCTAAAACCTGCAGGTCAGAGTGAACTGCTTGTGTCCGAGAAAAGTTTCAAGGCTGAATATGGCCCGGAACATACGATGGGTGCCAAGCATGAACGATGTAATGCTCAAGAGCCTGGGAAAGAGGATGGATGTTGCTCGTCGCGGATGCGCCTAGGCCGCAAACTGAACATAACAAAACCCTTTATTTTTCCGCTGACACATAGAAAAAAGTGTGTCGTAATTGTGAGATGATGCTCACCCACCCCAAAACTGTCCAATGAGAATTTGAATGAGGACTGACAAGTTACTTTTAGATAGATATAGGGGGTCATTAGGATGGCGGACGGACCTGCGTCCGTCCGCCACCCCCGAGGTAGAGGACCGTCCGCATGGGCAGCGGCGGTCCCTCCATGCATATTAGGATGTGACCGCCACCTTGGCGGTCACATCCCGTACCTTTAACCTTGCGGCGGGTGCTGCTTGAAGCAGCACCCGCCGCAAGGTTAAAAATGCATGTATTGCATTTACATGCACAAAGCGGTAGGCACCGCGTGGTGCCTGACGCTTTGTGCATGTAAATGCTCGGGTTACTATAGGTATCCCCCATGTGCACCCCCCACCCCGACACGCTGGGGGCCCGCAAGGGGCCCCCAAACACCAAACACCACATGCTTTTCCACGGCGGAAAACCCGCCGTGGAAAAGCATGTTTCCACATGCATCCTAATATGGCTGGCGGTGTCTGATAGACACCGCCACCATATTAGAGCTTTTCCGATGTGGGACCGCGGGGGAAAAGCTGCGGACGGACTTCCCGACCCCCCTGTCATCCTAATTGGGCGGGAGGTCTTTTAAATCACGGCAGCGGTGAATCCGCATCCTCCGGGCCGGCGGTGGCTTCCGCCGGCCCAGAGGATGCAGATTCACTGCAATTCTAATTGGCCCCGAAGTTAAGAGAATTAAGGTATAAAAACCCCTGGATTTGACTAGAAGGGTTCGCTTTTTCAATATCTATCAGAGATGCTGCCCGTTTGCTGACCGATTCCTGGATTTAAGACTCAGCTCTATTTTACTTTGTTTGCTTTGCAGGACTATTAGGATAAGATGAGGGTGTTAGACAGGGATGTTAGGAGAGAATGAAGTTGGAACTATCTGTTCTTTGGTAAACTTTACTGAAATCTAAACTAAAGTGATTTTTCTTGAGCTTTGAATAAAATTATCAATATTGAAATAAAGTTTGAAATTTAACTAAATAAAGAATTAGTAGCAGTAGAAACAAGCTTTATTTCGATATATTGCACATATCTTAAAAAGCGTTACTATACAATAAAAAGACATTAAAAACTCATTACATTGGTAAAAGCATTTCGTTTCTTATTTGAAAGCATACAAATTAACATTGGGACAAGTAGGAAGGGTATTTATGGTAGACTCAGTAGCCTAGAGGATCTAACCCGCCAAGCCCAACCAAGAAATTTGGCCCGGCAACAAGCAAACAGAGGGCAGGGGTCTGATCTTAGAATTCGTAGGGCCTCCAGATGAGATCTAGTGCCAAGGCTCCTGCAGAGTGGCTTCAACCAAATTCGGCGCGGGACTATGTAGGCTGGACATTCAAACAATAAGTGAGGGACTGACTCTGGCCTGTTTACACAGAAGGGGCAATATGGTGTTGTTTGCGCCGGTACCTACCAGCTAGCAGTCAGTTTCCCCACTGGCAATAGACCCACCCTTAACTTAAAATATAGTGCCCTGTCCCAAGATATGGAAATCATATCCAAATATGGTTCACAAAAGGGGACCTCCTTGACCATCAGAAATTCTGTAGTAGTTCTACACAACTTGGAATTGCAGTTTCTGCCATCCGTCACCCATGACCAGTATAGCTTCTTTAGAGTCAGCTTAGGCGGGGCAGTTCTATTAGCCCAGGCATCCTCGAGGCCCAGGTCAAGAAGAAGGCACTTAACTTCTTTTAACCAACGGACCTTGTGCCAACCAGATGTTGAGAGGAGTTCCCTTAAGCCTTCAGCATAACTAGACAATTCTGGTACCCTCCAAATTCGTGCCCATAGGAGGAGGGGGCGCAACCTCGCCTGGTCACTTATTGGGTGAGTACCCGCATCTAAAAGAAGTGGAAGGGATGGTGTACTATGCGGTAAGCCCATAAGGTCTTTTTGTGGAATTTGTTTATTGAACGGGTCAAGAAGTCTACTTTCTGTACGCCCCATAGTTCAGACCCGTACAAAGCTGCACTCACCCCCTTGCCCTATAGATATCCAGACCAATGGGTTTAAGTGAAGAAGCACGTTGTTCCTTTAAAAGTGCCCCTACCACCCACTTGTGAGTCAATAATATCTTTTGATGGTGGGATTTCCAGCTCATGGATCACATAGGCGGATGCCTAAGTAATCAAACTCTTTTACCCTCTCGAGTGGGACAGAGTCCAAGGAAGGTGGAATAACAGTTTTCCTCAGAGGGTTTAAGACCAGGAACTTAGTTTTACCTACATTAATAGCAAGACCCCTAGAATCACAGAAGTTTTTAAAACTGGTAAGTAGACATTGCAGGCCTGCTGGGGTTTTAGAGATCTGGAGGGTGTCATCTGCAAATAGGAAGGTCGGGATTTTCCTACCAGCCAGGGAAGGTGCGTCCGCTGATTGTTTGAGTAGATGCTCCACCACTCCGTTAACATATAATGAAAACAGAGTGGGGGCTAGCACACAGCCCTGGCGGACACCCCGATTTACAGGAATACGTGATGTTTTTTGACCCTGGTCACCCCACCTGATCTGTGCAAAGTTATCCTCATGCAGCTTAATGAGCATATTAAGTAGATATGAGGGGATACCCAATGCGTCAAGGACACTCCACAGTTGGTCACGTGGGACCAGGCCAAAGGCAGTCCGTAAGTCTATGAATGCAAGGTACAGACTGCCCTTGCCCAGTACAACCACTTTCCAGTAAATCATTAGTAACCAGAATGTCTGTTCAATGGTCCCCGTGCCGGATCTGAAACCAGCCTGATAATCCGAGAGTATTTGTTTTTCCTCGACCCACTGCAAAACCCTTCCTAGGACTACCTTGCCAGCTACCTTCTGTGTGGAGTCTAACAGGCTGATTGGGCTATAGTTAGCTGGGTCGTCCCGACTCCCTTTTTTAAAAATTAGGACACCCTCCGCGCCCTTCCATGAGTCCGGTAGGCACCCACCCATCAAGGCAGCATTCAGAAGTGAGGCAATAAGTCTGCTCCACTCTTCTGGGTTAGCCCGAAGTAGGTCGCCTGGAATACCGTCAGGTCCCGCAGCCTTATTCGGAACCAGGCACTTAATCGCCCCCTCTACTTCCTTGGTAAAAAAGAGATTAGCCTCATTGTGATTGGGACATTCAATGTGCGGCAGATCCGTCGGGCTGACTGAAGGACCCCCAGAAGAGGAGTAGAGCTGGGAAAAATGGGTAAACCACGCCTCCCCGGTTATATTGCATGTCAATAGTGAATCAGCGGGTTTATCCCTTATTCTCATCAATTCCCAGAAGCCCTTTGAGTCTTTCCTGGAGCTAGCCGCCATTAGATCATTCCAAAATGGAGTTTTGTGCTCGACCCTAGCCGTGACTAGTGCCTTTTTGTAACTTTTCCTAGCAAGACTGATGTGTCCAGCAGCCTTGGATTTCACTGCTCTGATGAGTTCGCGCTTTGCGGAACGACAGGCAGGGGAAAACCAACTCGCGCCACCCTTATGTGCACCTCTTTTCCTTTCCCTTGCGCCTGCTGGATGGGCAGTGAACAATTCCCCTAGTGCTTTGCTTGTTTCTGTAAAGAGATTCGGGGCATCAAGTTTACTGAGACCTGGGGAGTCTAACCGCAACTTCACATTTGACATTATGGATTTTGCTAGTGTCATCTTTCCTTCATCTGCAGCAACTTTTTTCCATTTCAGCCGCCTACCACAATTCGAGGGGCATACTTCGTGCATTGATTTCCATATGTGTAAGGGTGGAATTGGGATCATACCCTTCCAGGGGTGGGACAAAGTCAAGGCTAGTAGATTATGGTCACTATCAGTAGATGACAAGACCTCCATATCTTGCAAATGTGCCCAAAGCCTATAATTCAGGAGTATATAGTCAATCCGTGAGGTATGTCCCACCCTGTTATATGTGTGTACCCCTAGGGAGTCTGACTTGGATCTACCATTGGTTGCCCTAAGGCCAAATTCCATGCAGAGGGCGTTAAGATCTATAGCGCTCTGGGTCCATTTTTTGATGGGAGGGAGGGTGAGCGGGGGGATACCTCTCCTAGCATCTTCTTCCCAGGTATCTAGGATATCCTCACTGGAAAGTGGTTCAAAGGAACAGTTAAGGTCCCCAGCTAGTATGACAAGGGAGTCAGCATTACAGGATCCGAGTTCCTCCTCAGTACCTGTGAGTGGCAGCATAGAAACACCACCCCTTGCCCCCCTTAGGTAGATGTTGAAAACTTCTAGCTTTTTCCCCCCATGGCCTTTGATTGTTACTCTCTGCAGGTCAAGTGATTTTGTGGGGATGTGCCTAATAGTTAGACCCAACAAAATGCTAGCCCAGATTAGGAGGCCACCCGACGGGCGGCCTTTGCTGCCAAGTGGTTGTGACGCAGGCACAAAGTAGGTAGTGTAACCCACCCTGTGACGTGGTTCCAAGCACCAGGTTTCCTGCAAAAGGCAAATCCCAAAGGATTCAACAAAAGAGTTCCAATCGGGAACGTCGATGTTACGTGCAAGTCCTGCTACATTCCAGCTGAGAACCCTCAACCCTGGGCTACCAACAACCCTCGGCCCTAATGTAGAGGCAGACACAAGGGGATCGAGAGCAAGGCTAGGCCTCCTTGCCACGGGCAGCGACAATGGATCCGCATCATCTTCCCCCAATAGGATTTGTGTGTCCTCCACCCTTACAGGTTTAGTTTCCGGGGGATCAAAATCAATGGCGGCATTATTTCTGTGGCTGATTACAGGAACCGGTGACAGTGTTGTTAGAGAGGTCTGGGACTAAGTGCCAAGAGCATGGGCCGCCTTGTGGATAGAATTACTCAGCACCTCCTGCTCGGCTACAGCATTCGAGATTAATAGGCCAAAAGAGTGTGTTGCGACTGGGATAAGATCTGGAATACTAGGCGTTGGCCTGTCTAGGTCCGTTTCTGATCCTATAAATGAACTACTCCCGCTTGAGTTACTCTCGGGAGGCATAAAGTGAATGAACGGTGGGGGCAGTTTATCCTTAACATCAGGTTGTAGTCCCAGAGACATGGGGAGTCAGTCTACCTCTTCCAGACAGCCAAACCTATTAAAGGTTGGTGCCCCATACCACCTTCTATTTGGGCCTTGCCATCCATCTCTCACCCCTCCACGGGCTGGATGTCGAGCCAATGACCAGTCCCCCCCATAATTTAGGCTAGGGCGAGGAGGATAAAAGAATGTTAGTGGTCTGACCTCAATGGATGAATTCTCCCCACCTGTGTTCCACGAGCATATGTGTTGGGCCGTATGTGGGTTCTCAAATGAGACTACGATACAATCACCTGGAATAGTTTTGCATGATGGACCTATCCAGGGAACTGTACGCACCATTAGAATTTTACTTCTCAGATGGTTAGGAATCGGTCTATTTACATTCAGCCAATGAATGACCTTGTTTTTGAGGGACCAGTAATTTTCTTGATAATGGCTCCCATTTTCTGGTACACCAGCTAATATCGCCACATATGGCCTTACATCTGGGGGGAGATCTATATAACCCCCACGAAAGTTACCTATAGTTTGTGGCCCCTGTGAGATGGTTCGGTGAGCCTTAGTATCATTCAACCTTGGAGCAACGCCTTCTATATGTGGTATAATTGGTTGTTGAAGGGGGTGCTTAGGTGACTTAGGTGGGAATTTGGGGGCTTTATGTTCATAACCCTTCGTGCGTGGTTTGGGTATTGGCCTACTAGGGGGCGGTGCTAGTGGGGTAGTGGTAGGTGTTAGTGCGATTAGATCAGCTTCTGGATGGATAGTAATTTTGTTGTCCTGAAAGCTAAGGCTTGCTAGTGTTAAGATGCTCTTTTCTACCTCTAGAAGATGGTTTTCTATGCGTGAGAGTCTTAATTCCAGGGGAGTTAGGAGCTTTTTTAGGGTCTCCCAAACTATTTTTTGGGAAATCCTCATCTTTTCCCTCTGGCTCGCATAGTTGTACCCCGTTGTCCTCTTCTACAGTATCTGTCTTGGTAGTGTCCATAAATGAACAGTTCTCATCTATGCTAGGGAGCTCCTGCACTGGGGCTATGGTCCTTCCTACTTCTCTTTGTACAAGCAGATTTCTATCAATAGGATAGTGTGCCCTAGCAACTTTGGCCTTATTCCGTGAGTAGGCAGATCTTGTATTGCGTTTTCTTTTGTGTACTGTACCCTTAATGTTGGTGCGCAGGGAGTTCTCATGCACCTCAATGGTCGGTGGAGTATTTTCAGTGAGTGGGCCCAAAGCTGATTCAGTAACAATCAAGGAAGTATTCTTGATGGAATGCAGATGGATAGGACCTGAAGTCGGGATTGTCACAGGTGATGTGGCTGGGGTGTGGTGAACATCAACCTGCGTTGTGATGAGTCATGGGTTAGACAGTCGCTCGGGTGTTTTTGCAGTCGCTATATATGGCCTAAGGATGTTTTGTTGGACATAGCAATATCTTGTGACAATCTTCTAGCTGCGTCTAAATCTAAGGAAACTCGCTTTGGATTTTGGTGATTTCATGGTCTATGGCAGTGTTTGTTCTAGTTATAAAATCATCGAGGGTCCCATTCAACATCTTACCACCCTTTGCAGCCCTGCTACTGCTAGCACGTGAACACATGGTTCCCTTAGGACCTTGCTAAACTGGAGTTACAAATAGAATAACAAAAGATAGTACCAATGGAGCGGGGATGACGAAAAGGGTAGAGCCCAGTCCAGTCTCTCCAGTCCTCGAACGGCCTCAAACGGCCCGCCCTTTGCCCGGGCTTCGCCCTGTGCTCCGTCCCGCGCGCGTCCCGCGTTCGCGGGATGGTGGGGGTTTAGTACAAGAGGTCTATTAGGTCAGAGGGAGGAGTTGGGCGGGAAGAGTCGCAGGTGCGCTGGTGGCTGACGCGCAATTCCTGCTGGGACTCGCAGTCCCACCCTCACAGTTGCAGATGATGAGAGGCTCTCGCCTGGGTCCTCAGGTCCTCGGTAGGAATTCGCTCTCCTTCAAGGCACAGCAGTGAACAAAAGGTCCGGCACTACGGCTGCGAGCGGCACCCCTAAAGAATTGACTAATGCATAAATGTCAGACATAATAAAGTTTTGCTTTTAATAAAATTGGGCAATGGAATTTTAAAAGCTGGTCTTGTTATTTTCCTACGCCTAATTTTCTTTCTAGTAGATCCATTGCCGTTATGGTGGTGTGTCTGAATAATTCAATGTTTAATAAACTATGGTAAATTGTTTGTTTAAAACTGCAGGTGTAAATAATAAATAGTTAAATAGGTTTAGACGCTCCACCAAATGTTACAGCATTTCTCCATTATGATTCACCAATAGCCTTGAAGCCAAGTGTAAGTGAGTATGGTGCATGTTTTGTGTGTTTAAAGGTTTCAGGGAAATGGGGAGTGATGATTAGAAATAATTTTTGGAGCCGCGCTGTAGCCGTTATTACTTGGTAGCAGAGTAGTGGTTGCTAAGGAAATTAGCTAGGGTTATGTATAAAGTGCTATATACAAATTGATGTATAAGATTTATGACTAACATCTGTTGAGTTTGTATTACGTTATATGTAGTTTTGAAAAGGCTTCCAAGTGTTGAGGGAATCTAGTGCCTCTGTCTGCAGGCAGAGGAATTGTGGCAAGGTAAAGTCGCACAGTGAATTAGTCTGTTTCATAAAAGGATTATTGTCAAATACTGCGGTGGTATCGTCGTCTATCACTGTTTAGGGACTTAAGGTATGAAAGGATAAATGTATAGTGAGGACAGTCTATGAAATTTCAGCCTTCAAGCATCAGGATCATTTTGTGCATCCTGATTAAATCTTACTGCTCGGAGAGTAATAGGTCCTAACCCAAGCTTGATTGAAGGGTAAAAGGAGTGGCGTCTCTTTTTACTAACAATAGAGGAATTCTGTGGTGGGTTAGATGGACGCACTACCTACTGGTAAAACAGAGTTCATGTATATATGAATAGGGTTTTCCGTATGAACGTATGTAAATGTAATTGCAATACGCGTTCAAGTGAATCTCTGGGATTGTCTCTAAGGAGGTGAAAAAGATCTCTGTATGTGCTTTACTAGAGAAACGAGATCGTTATTGCCTGACAGAAGGGTAAAGCCAGTAGTTTTGCTTTATCGGCGAGTCTAAAAACTTTGAGGAGATAAGCGTTGTCTACTCCGGTTACAGAATACTTGTGGGATTGAAAATTCTATCACTTTATTAGCGAAGCAGATTAGTGGAATTGTTTTGTGTAAGTTACTAACTGATTTTGTAAATATCTTGTAAATACGGCTTTCTGAAAAAACCCTGTAAAGGAGGGGTCAGTCAGCGCTGCAGAAGCCGGAGCGCTGGTGACTTTAAAGGTGTCACGCTGGGATTGGTTCGCGTGACCAAGACAGAGTAGGAGCTATTGGTTAAGCACTATACGCATCGTGTTCTTACTGGTGCATTAGTGCGAACCGCACTGTGATAGGTTGGTGTTACGGAATCAGCTACAGAATAGTACGCAATCTATTGAGAGAAGGGAAAGTTTACCGAAAATGTCATATTACTATTATGACGATGACAAGAAGAAACCTTCATGTTTTAAAAGACTGAAAAATGTGTTTGTAAAAGACAAGGAGGTAGTTACAAGAGAGGGAAAGATACTTCCTTCACCGAAAACACCTGCTTCTTACATGTTGGCAAAATATGGATATCATACGTGCGCTTGGTTGGATAATTGGATACAGTATACCAAGGATGATGGTGTGTTAGCCTTTCCCGAAGGAGGATCATTTGATGTGGCAATTTTGAGAAATTTGAGAGACAAAATTATGAAACTTGAACCAAGACCTAGACCAACTCAGTTTGAAGCATTGGTTGAATGGGAAGATGAAATGCATCAAATGGAAAGTGAGAGGTTGAGCAAGCATCTTAGACCAAGAGGAAGAGGTAGAGATTTGTGGGGAGAGACACATGAGACTAGAATGCGAAAATGGATAGATAGTAATTAAGCATGAGCGGATTTTGCGGATTGGCAATCCGCGAATTTTGCGGATTTGCGGATTCGCAATCCGCAAAATCCGCGAATTCCCGCGAATTTGCGGATTTTTTTTTTTTTTGTGTTCGCCCGTGTTTCTGCCAGTTCGCGAGGGTTTTTACAATTTCGCAATTTGCGAACTTACCTGTCGGGTCGCAAGTTTTGCGAACTTGTTGTTTCTACGTGTCCAGCCTGTTTGGGACACTCTTCTTCATCACTGCCACTCTCTGTCACCACTGCCACTCTCTGACTACTCATGCCACCCTCTGGCCCACCCATGCCACCCTCTGTTTCATCACTACACCCTCTGGTTGTCCAGTGTACATTATTTTCGGCAAAGCAAAGCACACCTTCCCTGCCTCAAGTGACCTGAATTAATTTGGGGCTGATTAATGTGTCACAGAATATTTTTTTAGCTGGCACCTGCTTCCTTAGTGCGCCCTGATTAGTGATCTTTTGCACTTGCTAAGTGCTTTCATTGTTGCAAAATTAGTTACAACACCTGCCCTGCCCCAACTGACAATAATGAATTAGGGGCTGATTAATGGATTTTAACTTCCAGCCTGGCTCCTGCTTGTCTCCCTTAGCTGTAATTCAGGACCTTTGTGGCATATGTGTAACTATTCTGAGGTTCAGAGCAGGGTCACATAATAGTTTCAACTGGCAACTGAACTCTGGAGGGGCCCCTCAGGAAGCCCTACAGGAAATGGCTACTAATGATGTGCCTGAACTTTTGAACCTGGTAAGTAGTTACTTTCAGTTTTGCCAAGATCGTATTTCTGCAATTTCGCACTTATTCGCGGGGCGCGAACTCACGCTAACAGTGCGAGCAGCGCGAGCAAAATCCGCTGCTCGCGGATTTGCGGATTTTGCGGGAAATTCGCAAATCTCGCGGATTGCGGATTTCCCGAAAATCCGCAAAATCCGCGAGCGGAACGGATTTTCCGCCCACACCTAATAGTAATATGTGCGATGGCATGTATCCAGTCATATAGGTAGAAGAATATGAGGGATGGAAAAGTGCAGAGAGGAAGAAGAATATTCATTTAGGAAATCAAAGCTATGGTGACAGTGCATCGGAGGATGCTGTGTTAGAGGAAATATCAAATAGAAGACTGCCTTAATAGCAACCAAGTTCTTTTCGAACTACCCCGAATGCCCCAATGATAGAAGAAAAAGTTAATGAAACATCAGGACAACCATCAAATTTCAGAGATTTCCCTGAAAGAATAGAGACAAGATAAGTCCCGAGTACACCAATAGGAGAAGCCAGAATTATAGGTACTCCTGTACAAAGTAATGATTCACACAGGATTGTTTTAAGCCCGGAAAGACGAAACAATGGGCAGCCAAGTATGTCTGAATATGAGCGTTCCGCACATGATTTGATTAAGAATCTTACTAAAAATATGGAAGCTGTAACTGTCCCAGTAATGATAGGACCTATAATACCAGTATTTGCTGATCAGAAAATAATAGAGCCAAGATTAAAAATTCCATTACAACAAAGCCTGCAGAGAGCAAGAGAAAGTACTTATCCAGATTTATCAGAAATAAGGCAGAATACAAGTGTAAATCCACCAGAATTAACTTTTAATAAAAAGTTGACATGCGGATTCCCGACAGGAGCAGCATCTGACTCTGCAACTCCAGAGAAGTACAGACAAAATAGACTTAACACAAACGCCTAGAGATCCCTCAGATAGGGAATTGAGTGAATGGATTAAGGCGCTGAAATTAAAGGAGCAGGAGTCAACAGTGCTAGATGTGGCAAAATTAAAAGTAGATATGGAAGAATTAATAATTGGAACGATTGGGACAGATAGATTAAAAAAGTACCAGGATGATGAGCTCATGTTTTTATGTAAAAGCATAACATGGAGAGCAAAGACAATGTATGATCAATTGGAAGAAGTAGCAAGTGAATATGGAACAGAGTTTGCAAAAATAAAATAATTCCAGAAAACTTATCGAGTGAATTTTGCAGAAAGAGACATTGAGAACATGAATACTGCTGGAAGATTAATGCAGATAAAAGATTTAATTGTGTTGTTGCGAAAATGGGGTGATGTAGGTAAATGGCGAGTCAAGTGGGCAAAGAAGAAAGAGGAGAATTGTGATAAATCAACATTAGCTTTTCCGGTTAGAGAGAAAGAAACAGTGGTAACTGAATTCCCTATGAGAGAAGTTCCTGGAGGAGGATATGTACATGTTCCTTGGAGCAGACAAGATATATTGTCATTAACAAATGATTTCCCCAGATTAAGAGAAAAACCAGTAGAATGGTATCGACAAGTTGACAGATTTGTAAAGGTGTTGTGGATTGATTTGGAAGGATTATTTGACATAGTGGGCCCAGCAGATTTATGGACGGAATGTAAAATATCTGTGGATTGGCCAAGAGAAGAGTATCCTAGAGATGAGAAAACAGGAGCTCCATCACCGGATGTGATGAGGAAATATGAACAAGTGATAGTGTGGTTGAAAAATAAAATACCGCCAAAAGAAACTGATTGGGTAAAGACAGATAGGACTACCCAAGAGCCGAAAGAAACTGTGCATTCTTTTTATGAAAGGTTGCTATTAGTTTTTAAACAGTATAGTGGTTATGAGGAATTAAGTGAGAAAGACAGGAGCCATTTTGTATATAGATTTATATATGGATTGAGACCAGAAATTTCAGACATGATTAGACATAGCATGATGGATTGGCAGTCGAGTTCAGTAGACAAGGTATTGAGACAAGCAAAATATTGTAGTGAGGAGATTGATGCAAAACTAAAGAAATGAATAGAGAAAGCTATGTGGGCACAAGTGAAAGTAGCGTAACACCAAGTAGCGCAAATGGAGAACAAGAATACAGGGGATCAAAGTGGGTTTAAAGGCAAACCTAAATTAGTAGGGAATATTGATGAAATAAAAAAGAAAATGCCATGTTTTAATTGCGGCAAGTTAGGGCATTGGAAATAAGAGTGTAAATGTCCGCCTAGAGTTAATGGGGAACATACATCATTGAATCCACAGGTGCAGTTTGAGGTAAATCAGCAGCAGTCACAGCAACAGCAGATAGCAAATCAGCAAAGTCGGGTGCCACAACCGCCACTGCCAAATAGTGGAAATCAGTAGAAATACAGTGCAGAGACAGGATTCAGCGAAGGTGATCAGGTGAAAAGACCGCAAAGAGTAAATACGTGTCCGCAATATTGGTTACAAGAAGAGAATGGCAGTGAGCCGGATGAAAGTTTCTGACAGTGCCTAAGGGAGGAAGAAGAGCTTGGAGCCACTCTTGAGGTAAATCAGTCAGGTCCATTTGTGAGCGGAAAGGTGAATGATGTGGAAATAACTTTCATAGTAGACACTGGTGCTACCCGTTATACTGTTAGATCAGTGGAAATTCAAAATCTTCCTCTCTCAGGTGAGACAATCCAGGGTGTAGGTGTAGCAAATAGACAAATAAATACTCCTTTGACAAAACCAGTTGAAATAGAGATAGGGACGTACAAAGATATGAATCGGTTTGTGGTGTGCGACATTAGTCCTGTTAATTTACTAAGTAGGGATGTATTGTGTGAGATGAATTGTGCTATATACTGTTCACCATATGGTATAGAATTGCAGACTCCAGATGAAGATAGTTTGTATAAATTGACAATGCTCATGATTGAGGCAGAACAAGATAAACTGTTTCCTGTTTTTGATAAAGAGAAACTTCCTGTTGAACTGAAAGAGGCAGTGAAAGAAATTGTGAGGGATTTCACTGGAAAAGATATGGGTCTGATGAAAGGGGTTGATCCTGTGAAAGTGACCATAAAAGAAGGCGTAAGTTACCCAAATATACCTCAATATAAAATGACTGCAGAAGTAATTGAAGGAATTACTCCAGGTATTGACAAAATGATTGAGCAATGAATTTAAGAGAAATTGAGAGCAGTCCATGTTATTCACCGATTATGGGACTGAAAAAGCCAAACGGAACATTTAGAATTGTGCAGCATTTGAGAAAAGTTAATAAGATTGTTGTTCCATGTTGTCCAATTGTTCCGAATCCAGCAGTGATTTTGTACCAGATACCTCATGATGCAGAATGGTATACAGTGATTGATCTATGCAATGCGTTATTTACTGTTCCATTGCATCCAGAGAGCCAGCCAATTTTTGCGTTCCGTTTCCAAAATCGTATCCTAGCATGGTGTAGAATTCCACAAGGGTACACTGAAAGTCCATCGATTTTCAATCCGCTGCTAAAGAAATCACTAGAAAATTTGAGCATGCCTGGAGAATCTGTGTTAGTGCAGTATATAGATGACCTGTTGGTAGCATCAAAAACAAGGGATGCCTGTGTAATTGATACAGTGGCATTGTTAAATCATTTGGCTGAAGAGGGACATAAAGTGTCTCCATCAAAATTACAGTTCTGTCAGAAAGAAGTACAATACTTATGTCACAAGATTGCTAAGGGAATCAGACAGGTTACCATTGAAAGAATTAAAATGATACAAGGAATGCAGCCACCTAAAACACAAAGACAGGTAAGAATGTTCCTGGGAATGGTAGGTTATTGCAGACAGTGGATAAGTGGATTCTCATTGATTGTGAAACTATTGCAGAGATTGACAAAGGCAGATATCAGAGACCCTATTGTTCTGACTGAAACAGAGATGGAAGCATTTGAACAGCTAAAAACTAAGTTGTGTGAAGCACCAGCTTTGGGAATGCCTGATTATGAAAAGGAATTTGAGTTGTACTGCAGTGAGCGAGGAGGATGTGCTTTGTCAGTGTTGATCCAAAGACATGGAAGAATGGGAAAACCAATTGCGTATTTCTCAGCTGTTTTGGACCCTGTTGCAAAGGCTTTGCCAGGATGTCTGAAAGCAGTAGCAGCAACAAGTGTAAGTCTGGAACAAAGTGAAGGAATTGTGATGGGATTTCCTGTGAGGGTGTATGTACCTCATTCAGTGGAGATTCTCCTCACAAGATCAAAAACACAGTACATGACTAACAGTAGATTGACCCATTATGAAAAAGTAATTCTGTGAGCTGAAAATGTGACAATTGCAAGATCTGTAAATGTCAACCCATCAAAATTGTTACCTGAGACCGTTGAAGCAGAAGTGAAAGGTGAGCTTGATCACAAGTGTTTGGATGTTTTGGAGTATTGTACAAAACCCCGACCAGAAATCAAGGATGAGCCTTTGCTTAAATCAGATTTTGTAATGTTTGTGAACGGATCATGTCTAAGAACAGAGAGTGGTGTTCTAAGTGCTGCATATGCTGTATGTACAGTGGCAGAAGTGTTGGAAGCATCTTGTCTGAAAGGAATTCTGCTCAGATAGCGGAGTTGATTGCTTTGATACGAGCATGTGAGTTGGGAAAAGAGGTGAAAGCTACCATAGTGACAGATAGTCAATATGGTTAAGGATTTGTTCATGATTATGGACAGCTTTGGTCCCAAAGAGGTTATTTGACCTCCGCAGGAACACCTATTCGGAATGCAGAATTTGTGAGAACATTGATCGATGTGATACAGTCACCTGAAAAATTGGCTGTGTTAAATTGTTCTGCTCATAAAAAGGTGAGGATTATATCACTCGAGGTAACAATTAGGTGGATGCAATTGCCAAGCATTTTGCAAAGAATCAAATTTCAATCAATCGAGAGAAAACTTAAGAACATGTTCCAAGTCCTTTAATGTTAACCACTGTAGTTGAGACTTGGCAGGAAGTGAAACAAATACAGGAAGAGGCAGGAACAGAGGAAAAAGATATTTGGTTAAAATCAGGATGTAGGCGAAGGGAGGAAGATGAAATTTGGGTTTACAAAGATGAAAGACCAGTAATGCCTGATAGCATGATTTCAGATTTGACCCGAATGTATCATGGTCAAGCCCACATTGGAAGAGACGCTATGATTCGTCTCTTTAGACAGACTTGGTATAATCCTAAATTTAGAATGTTTGCTGAAAGTCTGTGTCAAAGATGCTTAGTCTGTCAGAAATTCAATCCAAGCAGAAAAACTGTTGTAAGCTTGGGAACCATAGGACGGGAGGGTGGCCCATTCACAAGAGTTCACATGGATTTTATTGAGCTACCTCCATGTAACAGACTAAGGTATGTCCTTGTGATAATCTGCTTGTTCTCTCAATGGGTGGAAGCTTTCCCAACACGAAGGAGTGATGGAATAACTTGCTAAATTGTTCTTGCGTGAGATAACACCTTGTTTCGGGTTCCCGGTAACGATTGAATCGGACAGAGGCCCGCATTTCCAAAATGAACTTTTACAGATGATCTCCGAAGATCTGGACATTAGCCATAAGCTGCACTGTGCATATAGACCTGAGGCTTCAGGGGTAGTTGAGCAGGTAAATGGAACAATAAAAAATAGAATTGCAAAAATGTATTTGGCAACAGGAATGAAGTGGCCTGATGTTTTACCACTTGTTTTGATGACATTGAGAAGCATACCTGACTGAAAAACTGGATTAAGTCCACATGAGATTTTGATGGGCAGGGTGATGAGACAAGTTTATGTACTAGTTGACAAGTTATTAGCAATTAATGATGACATCATACTGGATTACTGCAAAAATCTGTCTGATGTGGTAACTTCTGTGCTCCACCAGGCGGGAACTGAATCAAATTCCAAAGAGAAAAATCCAGCTCATGATCTAGTCCCTGGGGACTGGGTAAGAGTGAAAGTGGATCGCAGAAGGAATTGTTTGGTGCCAAGGTGGCAAAGAACTTGTCAAGTTATCTTGGTTAGTAATACTGCAGTTAAGTGTGCTGGATTGAAAAGGTGGGTTCATGCTAGTCACACCATCCGTGTGCCTGAACCTGAATTACTTCATCTCCACTGAAATCTTTAGAAAAAGTAAAAGATTTTTTCTTTTTCTTTTTGAAGAGAAACCCAAGTGTGTTCTTCCTCACATTTAAATTGCAATGTTAAGTCTGCTTTGACAGTAAAGTCGGATTTTACCTTGCTATATTGATAATGCCACTTTTTTGCTGTAAAGCTATCTCTTCAGAGAATAACACTAGGTTACCTTATTGCACTTGACAATTGCTAACTTCAGATTGCAAGCAGATAGAGAAATTATGTTTCAACTCAAATGAATTGTAATTTAAAATCCTCCTGAATGATAAACTTGGATTTTCAGTTACAATTTTGAAAATTACAGTTTTAGAAAGTTGACATTTTTTTGCCCAACCCAACTGTGACTTTCTACCAGTGTTCAGGGTCACACGAGGGCTCTCCCATTGTGAGTGGTGTATTTGTTCCAGACAGGAGAACAAAGAATGCCGAGGTGGGATGGGAGTGGGGTTTCGTGAAAGGGTGGGAGGTGAGAAACTGTACAATGCCCTGATTTCACTTCATACAGTCCTGCCTGCAGCACACATAAACGGACCTGACACCAGGCCTGTACTTGCCTTTGTCACGGTAGACAGTTTGGAGCCATGACCAGGGGAAGGAGAAGGACTAACCAGAACCGGTTTTGGAGGTAAGTTAGGGAATTTCCATACTCAAAGGCTGGCACGAGGTATAGGAGTGGCAGCTTCAGAATCTCTCACCAGAACACTCCTGTGCCTGTGAAAGATTCGGAAAAAGGACTATCCTACTGTCTGAAGGAGGAAGATTGGACCTACTTACCTTGAACCACAGCTCTCTAGAGTGATTCCAAGGGTCAGTTGACTGAACTCCTGTTTGAGCTACAGGAACACAACAAGCTTCCAGAGGCCTCCCTACAACTACACATCTGACCAGCATCAACTGTCTGGACTTTCCTGAGCCCTACTGCTTGAGTCATCTGGAGTTAGTCCTGTTTCCCAAGAGGTGCTCCTAGGTCCCAGGCCCTTGTATGGCAGCAGTGTGAGCTCCTTGTGAATGTACTTTGAAGATTTGTTTTGTTTCCAAACTTTATTCGACAATTAAGTCATAAAAGTATCACATAAACATACGTTTGTCACAATATAAAATCTTATAAAAATACATTTGCATAAATAATTAAAAAAAGATTAAACTCCACAAGACTAATGTGGAATATACAGCTTTAAAAAGACAGCCTCTTAAAACCAGTCTAATATTTGTTTAAAACGGGGGATGTAGAAATTACAGTAACTAAAAGCTAGATGTCAGTCCTCGTAACTCAGTTAATCATAATAAGGGGTGCCCTCCCATTAATTAAATCTACCCACAATATTGTCAATTTATTTTCAATCGAATTACCCACGCCCATTTCAAAAACTTTGCCATAGCTATTGCAATTGGGAGGCTGGGATCTGTACATAATATTCTTAGCGCCTCTTCATGCTTTCGGGAATCAATTAGTCGACATAATGGTTTTACCCATTTTTCCCGCGGAGCAGTATACAGGGGACAAAAGAACAAAAAATGGCTTATGGTTTCTTGCTTGTCCCTGCATTTAGGGCATTTGTCATCATTAGTCCCAGCCCACCCTGCTGTAAATAGCCTTGTGGGGAGGGTGCCTACCCTGAATTGGAAGTAAAGCTTGCGGTCAGAATGTTTCTCAAAGGCGTCCCAGTACGGTTCCAACGCTGGGTAAGCCTTAAATTCAAGGAATCGCCCTGTAAGGTGAGATGAGAGGCCTTTTGCACATTTTTATGAGGTAACAAGCTTCCAGTATGTGGCCTTCATATCTTTCTTAGATGGAAATATTGCATTTGTTGGGTCATCCCACAGTTCACTCATACCCATTCTCCCCAGCAGGGATCTAATTGCCTTCAACCAGCTCATTTTATGAAAGTGATCCTTTTCAATAATTTCCTTGAGACCCCGGACATAATGGTGTAACTCCTCAGTTGTCCATAATCTGCGCCAATACAGTAATGGACGCAGAGTGGCCAGATCTTGTACTGTATTTTTACCAAAGATCCCAAAACAGAGGTGTTAGGGGGGTACTTTTCAGGACACTAGTGGCTTTACGCAAAAATTCATTTTCTACTAATGTCAGATTTTTCACATTTTCAAACTTCTATAGCTCAGCACCATGGAGGACCAAACCTAACACCTTCATCCCATAGATCTCAAGGAGTGGCCCGATAGGTTTCATAAGGGAAGTTTTAAACCTTTTGAGAAGAAAACCTGCCTGTTGCTGATGTCGTAATATGGTCAGGTCTGATTGACTATTCCAGCGCATATCTCTCTGTAGGTTGACCCCCAAATACGTGAGAGCGTCAACCTGCTCTAACGGGCAGTTATTCATATATATACTTCCTCTAAATGGCTTAAATGACTTGGAAAGTTTGTGTTCAGTAAGAAGCATAAACTTTGTTTTAGCGGTATTTATTTCAAGTCCGCGCAGCCGGCAAAAGTCTGTGAAGCACTGGAGGCCCCGTTGCAGACCACTTGGGGTTTTTGAGATTATCAGTGTATCGTCCGCGAACATGAGGATCAGGACGCGGTTGCCAGCCATCACAGGGGCGTCAGTAGGGACCAGGGAGAGGTAGTCTGCCGCCCCATTCACAAAGAGCGAGAACAGGGTAGGCGCCATGACGCAACCCTGCCTCACTCCCCGCTCAACAGGGAAGGCATCCATAACCTCTCCCTGCTTACCCCACCTGACCCTAGCATAGTTGGCCTCATGCAAGCGGACGACCAAGGTCAACCGTTCCGGGGCCATTCCAAGTTCTTCCAAGACTCGCCAAAGTTTACAACGCGGGACTAGGTCAAAAGCCGCCCTCAAGTCGACGAATACTGCATAAAGTACCCCTTTCTCCAGAACCACTGTTCGCCAATAAAGGATTATAAACCAAAAGACTGGATCTATCATGGTAGTCCTGGGGCAGAAACCGGTCTGCAATGGACTCAAGATGTTCCCTTCGTCCATTGAGTCCTGTATCTTCCCCAGGACTAGGCGACCCATTATTTTTTGGGTAGAATCAATCAAACTAATAGGCCTGTAGTTGCCTGCTAGCGAATTATCCCCTTTTTTGCAAGCAGGCACAATTTCTTCTCCCTTCCATGAGTGGGGGACAGCCTTCCCTTGGGCTATGGCATTTGATAGATGGACGATATATAATCGCCATCTTTTTTTGTCATTTAGAAATAGGTCCGCAGGTATGCAATCCATCCTTGGGGCACGCCCCTTAATTACTGAGTTTAGTGCTCTATCAACATTTGCCAAGCTAAAAACGGCATCTTCATAAAATTTAAAAACAAAAGCTGCGTCAGTTTGAGTATCTTCTATATTGGCATATTGGGGCTTAAAATACTCAATCCATGAATTTTGGGGGACATTGTTCTGCGGGCTATCTGCACACCCACCTCCTTCCCATTTGTAGGCATCCCAAAATAGCTTCAGGTTTTTAGAAGAACATGCCCCCTTGAGTTCCTGCCATTTGTGATCTTCCCATTCTTTTTTTGCCCCACACTTTATTTTTCTGTAATTGCCTCGAGCCACTTTTACTATTCTTGGGTTCCTAGTTTTTAATGCTAGGCCCAACTCAGCCCGGGCTTCCCTGCAGGATTTATTATACCAGCTCTCCGGTTTTTTCCTTAGTTTTATCCTAGCAGAGCTTGGCTTGCAGAAATATGTTTTGAGGTTGGCAAAGAGATCAGCATGGTCTTCCACAAATGGACTATACTTTGTCCCATTAGTTACACCTGACCCTAAAGTAGCTAATACCTTGTCTACTCTGTATTTAATAGCAATCAGCTTTTCAGGTTGTTCAGCAACTTTACACCACTTAAGGTGACGCTCGTCATTTGTTAGGATAGTTTCTGGGGCTGTTGGTTCTTCAGTCACACCTGCCATTGCCTCAACACCCAATCTAAATAATGAGGTCAGGGGATTATGGTCACTCTCTATGCGAGTCTTCACCTCCATATCCACGAGGGAATACCAAAGCTTTAGGTGAACAAGCAAATAGTAAATTTTGCTTGACCTTATGCCATTATCATAGGTTTTCTTCCCCATCCTGTCAGACGGTGTTTGACCATTTGCGGCCCTTAACTGGTTTCCTAGACAGAACCCATTCAGGTGCAATGCTGCCTCAGTCCATTTACTTATGGGCTTAGCCTCAAGTTGGGGGACGCCCCATCTTGAATCTTCTTCTTCTGACAGATTTAGGTCTTCTAATCCTAGAGACTCAAAGGTTGTGTTAAAATCGCCCGCGAATAGTGGCAATACACTAGCTGGCATAGACTCAGTCAATGCTTCTAAAGCCGTTACAACCTCTGATTTTTTCCCTCCGGGTACACCTCTAGCATAGACGTTGATAATATCAATTTTTAGGCTACACAGGAAGCTGAATCTTACTGCAAGAATGTCACAGTGTAAGACTGGAAGTAGTTGAATACTGCAGCTTAAATTCTGCTTGACCCAGATCACCATTCCTTCTACTGGTCGTCCCTTCTGCCCTCTCACAGCCAGAACATAGAAGTTCAGGTAGCCCAGTCTGAATACTGGTTCAACGGACCAGGTCTCTTGAAATAGACAAATGTCAAATTTATCAATAAAGCTCAGCCAGCATGGCGACGCTAACTTGGGCCCCATACCCGCCAGATACCAAGATATTAATGATGTTAGGCGAGCTGTACTTCGACGCTCACCGGCTATATCATTCCTTGCTACAGCAGAATTAAGCTGCAGCAGTAAATTTGGGTCCATAGGAAGTAAGGGACTTACCCTACTTGATGCATACTGGGAAGGAAGCGCGCCACCCTTCTGTGTAATAGCTATAGTTCCATTATTTACCTTAAATCCCATCACACCTACCGGTAGACTTACATTTTCGGGCAGTTGCCCCTCACTTTTGGCTACATATTTATCGGGCACCTGTACTATGCTCTCTCTATAGCAGCCTTTCTGAATTTGTTGTCAATCACAATCCTCCAACCCAGATAGGACCGCAAACCTATTGTGCAGTCTTACATTCCGAACAATGGAGTGGTTCGGTACCACACTACTTAAAAGAATTTCCTTGCGAAAATCCTGTATTGGTGCATAAAAATAAAACAGTGGAAGTGATTGAATCATGGCCCTGAGATCTTTTTGTGGCCAATTACAAATATGTTCAACACATCTCCTGTCCCTGAAATTATGATAATACAATCGCCCCCAACAGACTTTGTAGACCTGCCCACCCAGTTAACTCTACTAACAAATAGAATTTCTGCGCATATATGGGTTGGCAAAGGCCGATTTGCGTTAAGCCAAAAGATGCACTTATTCTTTAAATCCATATATGTCTCCCTCTTTCCCTGTTCTAGTGGTGGAACCCTTGCTAATATTACCACATAAGGGGCTGCCTCTGGGGGAAGTTCTATGGTTGGCAGACTATCTACACCATGAGCTGAAGGGAAATTAGACAGTGGACGAGGTTGCACTACTGGTTTACTAACCACCGTATTTTTATCCCTTTCTATCTGAGCTGTTTGAATAGCCCCTGCTAGGTTAGTTAGGGGATTAACAACACAGGGGACTTCAGGCTTATTTACTGGGGTATTATTACTACCATTTAGCAGAACATTAGAATTTGTGCCCCCAGCCATTTGCCCTGTCGAATTTGCCTGTGTGCAGTGTGAGCCGCTGCCCTGATTTCCCACCCGTGACTGGACCAAAGCAAGTAAAAGTTCCAGGCATACCAGTCTCGTCTCAATACAGTTCAGTCTCTCATATATCGGGTGAATTATCTTCTTAACAGTAGATTCCAGCCTTTTCCAGAATGAAAGACCCAGCTCGCCCGATAGTTCTCCTTCCATGGTAGGCAAAGGATTTGCCCCTTCAATTAACTGGTGGCGATAAATTGGGACATGCTAAGGTACTTGATGTAGTATTCTTCTTGGTCGCCACCTCCTTTACATTTTTTACTTTCTTTGCCAATGATTGTGCTTGCACCCCTGGATGTTTTCTTTTTGGTGCTACACGCTTTGGATGAGGTACTGCAACGCTTTAGCATTGCTGGCAGACCTAGTCTTAATGTTAGGTGAGGTTAGCCTCTTCGAAGAAATGCTCGGGTTAGTGTTGGTCATAGAAATATTAGGCTGTGGTGCCGGGGATGAGGGGTGCCCAGCTAACTGCGAAGTACAACTGCTCTCATCCTCCCCCAGGGAGGACAGCATGTCCTGAAGGTCAGCCTCATTGGGGACAGGCGTCCTAGCCTTTGCCAAACTTCCCATTGACGACCTCTAATCAAAAAAGGGGGTCAAGAGATAGTCTTTTTTCAGTCAGTTCGATGTCTTTGGCCAGGGCTGTTGATACTCTTATGAGGAAGTGGTCCAGGCTGCCCATTAAAGACCGACCAGCGCTTTTCCCGCTATTCCCTCCTGTAGTGTGGTCGGTGGCCCTAGTGATTGCGGCAGGTATGGCAAGCTTATATGAAGAATACAACAATCCAAACTCTGTCAAACAAACTAGATCTATGCGGGTAGTCACTGACCTTATTTGAGCGTAGATGTTACAGAGGTGGCCCGTCCCGTCCGTGTCCGTGCTTGAACAGGCATAAACGGGCCCGCCCTTGGCCTGGGCTTCGCCAGCTCGTCCCGCGGGACGGAACTATAGGGCTGATTAAGTACACCTGGGCAGGGTGTGGTGGGAGGGCGTCTCTCTGCCCCGCTGAATTATGGGGAGCGTAGTTCTCCTCCTCTTCGTGGCCCCCACTGCTGTTGTCAAAGCCAAAATTCTATTTGCGAGCGTTTCCCGCGAGAAACGTGAGAGGTGAGCAAAGTTTCCGATATGAGGAGCGTGGTTCTCCTCCTCTTCGTGGCCCCCACTGCTGTTGTCAAAGCCAAAGTCCGATTTGAGAACGTTTCCCGCAGAGCGGGAAACACGAGAGGTGAGCAAAGTTTCTGATATGAGGAGCATGGTTCTCCTCTTCTTCGTGGCCCCCACTGCTGCTGTCAAAGCCAAAGTCCAAGGTTTTGAGGGTGCACCTGGGCAGGGCGTGGTGGGAGGGTGTCTCTCTGCCTCGCTGAATTATGGGGAGCATAGTTCTTCTCCTCTTCGTGGCCCCCACTGCTGTTGTCAAAGCCAAAATTCTATTTGCGAGTGTTTCCCGCAGAGTGGGAAACGCGAGAGGTGAGCAAAGTTTCCGATATGAGGAGCATGGTTCTCCTCCTCTTCGTGGCCCCCACTGCTGCTGTCAAAGCCAAAGTCCAAGGTTTTGTGGATGCACCTGGGCAGGGCGTGGCGGGAGGGCATCTCTCTGCCCCGCTGAATTATGGGGAGCGTAGTTCTCCTCAATCTTCGTGGCCCCCACTGCTGTTGTCAAAGCCAAAATTCTATTTGCGAGCGTTTGAAGATTCATAAGTTTTGGGCTCCTTGCGTCAACATAGTGACAATTATGTGCCAAAAAGCGACTCCTGTGACAACCGACAGCATGAACTTCCAGCAGGACCTACTCTTCCTGGCGGGAAATGCGAGACGTTTTGTGGATGCACCTGGGCAGGGCGTGGCGGGAGGGCATCTCTCTGCCCCGCTGAATTATGGGGAGCGTAGTTCTCCTCCTCTTCGTGGCCCCAACTGCTGTTGTCAAAGCCAAAATTCTATTTGCGAGCGTTTCCCGCGGAGAAACGCGAGAGGTGAGCAAAGGTTCCGATATGAAGAGCGTGGTTCTCCTCCTCTTCGTGGCCCCCACTGCTGCTGTCAAAGCCAAAGTCCGATTTGCGAGCGTTTCCCGTGGAGCGGGAAACGCGAGAGGTTTTGTGGATGCACCTGGGCAGGGAGTGGTGGGAGGGAGTCTCTCTGCCCCGCTGAATTATGGGGACCATAGTTCTCCTCCTCTTCGTGGCTCCCACTGCTATTGTGAAAGCCAAAATTCTATTTGCGAGCGTTTCCCGTTTCCCGTGGACCGGGAAACGCGAGAGGTGAGCAAAGGTGAGCAAATTTTCCGATATGGGAAGCGTCGTTCTCCTCCTCTTCGTGGCCCCCACTGCTGCTGTCAAAGCCAAAGTCCGATTTGCGAGCGTTTGAAGATTCATAAGTTTTGGGCTCCTTGCGTCAACATAGTGACATCTATGTGCCAAGAAGCGACTCCTGTGACAACCGACAGCATGAACATCCAGCAGGACATACTCTTCCTGGAAAAATTGAGGATCTAAGATGACCACCAACATGAAGTCCCAGTGAGACCTGCTTTGCGCTGACTGTAACAGCCCACGTTACCACCAAAGGGAATCTTCAGCAACGACTATCTCTCCTTGCTACTGCCGGTACCCCCTGACCTGCTCCTTGTGCAATCAGCCTCCTACTTGCGGCCCCTGGCACGTGAACTGCGCTCTTCATTCAGAACTTAAGAAAGTAACTCTTCAGTGGGACTAACCTTGTCCCTGTATCTGACCAGTGCTCCATCGCAGTTGGCTTGAACTTGTGACTTTCCTACGGCCCAGACCAGAGAACTGCGAGAGGTGATTTGCTCTTTCTGGTGCTATTCTCACCTAAACTCTAAAAACTCATTTATCCAGTTTGAATGATTGGATTTTTGTCATTTTGGTGTCATTGTATTCATTAAGCATGGGCGTAAAATCCGTTTCGCTCACGGAATTTGCGGATTTTTGGTAAATTCGCAATCCGCGAACTCTCGCGAATTTGCCGAAAATCCGCAAATTCGCATGCAGCGGATTTTTTTGCTTGGTGATACAATATTGAGGCGCGCGGCGTTCACTTACCGTCATTCAGCATTTGCAGAGTTGTTTTTCTCGATATTTTGCGTGTGCTGCGCCATTTAGGATCTTGCTGCGGTATCCTGCTGGAGTTTGGCTACTGCGATTACGTCATTGCGGCTTGCCACCTTGCACAGCACGCATCGCGAGAGTTCGCAATTGCGAACACGTAGATGCGGCGGGCAGCAACAATCTTGCACTAGCGAAATTGCAAAATTTGCAATTCTGCACAAGAAATCCACCAGCAAGCAGCATAAACCTTCTGCAAATGGTGATTTTTATCAGAATAACTCCTCAGGTTGACATTTGCCTGCACTTTTTTTGGCAAGGAGTCCATTTTGGGAGGAAGGAAGTGCCCCACAGTCTCCAACTTCCTGTTCCTATCCAGGAGGATCCTCCCAGTGCTTTCTTCATGTGCTGGTCACTTTCATTTGGATCTTGACCTGGAAGGATTACTTTTTGTGGATGCTGCTGGATATTTGGATTTGAGGCCTTTTTGACTTTCTTTGGATCACTTTTGGACTAGAAATTTCACAAGTAAGTTTGTTTGGGGCATTACGGTTGCTGTAACTACAATTTTGGAATTTTCAATATTTGGGCTGTTGTTGGGGCCTTTTGCCCAGGGGTAGTGAGTGGTGCATGGACTGAGTCTTTCTGTGGGGTCTCTTTAATGTAAACATCATGGAGGGCATGGATGGCATGGATGGCATGGGATTGTGCTGATTTTTCTGTGTTTTTCAATTTTTTTGGCTGCTGTTGGGGCCTTTTGCCCAGGGGTAGTGAGTGGTGCTTGGGCCTAGTCTTTCTGTGAGGTGTCTTGAATTTAAACATCATTGAGGGCATGGCTGGCATGGGATTGTGCTGATTTTTGGGTGTTTTTCGATTTTTTTGGCTGCTGTTGGGGCCTTTTGCCCAGGGGTAGTGAGTGGTGCATGGGCCTAGTCTTTCTGTGGGGTGTCTTGAATTTAAACATCATTGAGGGCATGGGATTGTGCTGATTTTTGTGTCTTTTTCGACTTTTTGGGGTGTTGTTGGGACTGGCCATGTGGGTGGGAGCCATTTTGAGTGCTGGTACAGACAGGCCCTGGACATGTGCTGGGGGGCAAGTGGCCATTTTGAAGGCAGGCAGTGTTCTCAGGCCTGAACCCATTTTGACTAGCTTTCATCCTTTATGCCCAGGGGTAGTGAATTGTGCACGGGCCTAGTCTTTCTGTGGGGTGTCTTGAATTCAAACATCATTTATGGAATGGATGGCATGGGATTGTGCTGATTTTTGTGTGTTTTTCGATTTTTTGGGCTGCTGTTGGGGCCTTTTGCCCAGGGGTAGTGAGTGGTGCATGGGCCTAGTCTTTCTGTGGGGTGTCTTGAATTTAAACATCATGGAGGGCATGGATGGCATGGGATTGTGATGGTTTTTGTGTGTTTTTTTTATTTTTTTGGCTGCTAGTGGGGCCTTTTGCCCAGGGGTAGTGAGTGGTGCATGGGCCTAGTCTTTCTGTGGGGTGTCTTGAATTTAAACATCATGGAGGGCATGGATGGCATGGGATTGTGCTGTTTTTTGTGTGTTTTTTGATTTTTTGTTGGCTGCTGTTGGGGCCTTTTTCCCAGGGGTAGTGAGTGGTGAATGGGCCTAGTCTTTCTGTGGGGTGTCTTGAATTTAAACATCATTGAGGGCATGGGATTGTGTGTTTTTCGACTTTTTGAGGGTGTTGTTGGGACTGGCCATGTGGGTGGGGGCCATTTTGAGTGCTGGTACAGGCAGGCCTTGGCCATGTGCTGGGGGGCAAGGGGCCATTTTGAAGGCAGGCAGGGTTTTCAGGCCTGCACCCATTTTGCCTAGCTTTTATCCTTTATGCCCAGGGGTAGTGAGTGGTGCATGGGCCTAGTCTTTCTGTGGGGTGTCTTGAATTTAAATATCATTGAGGGCATGGATGGCATGGGACTGTGCTGATTTTTGTGTGTTTTTCGATTTTTTGGCTGCTGTTGGGGCCTTTTGTGCAGGGGTAGTGAGTGGTGCATAGGCCTAGTCTTTCTGTGGGGTGTCTTGAATTTAAACATCATGGAGGGCATGGATGGCATGGGATTGTGCTGATTTTTGTGTGTTTTTCGATTTTTTTGGCTGCTGTTGGGGCCTTTCGCCCAGGGGTAGTGAGTGGTGCATGGGCCTAGTCTTTCTGTGGGGTCTCCTTAATGTAAACATCATGCAGGGCATGAATGGCATGGTATTGTGATGATTTGTGTGTGTTTTTCGATTTTTTGGGGTGTTGATGGGGACTGGCCATGTGGGTGGGGGCCATTTTGAGTGCTGGTACAGGCAGGGCCTGTCCATGTGCTGGGGGTCAAGGGGCCATTTTGAAGGCATGCAGTGTTCTCAGGCCTGCACCCATTTTTCCTAGCTTTCATCCATCCCTTATGCCCAGGGGTACTCAGTGGTGCATGGGCCTAGACTTTCTCTGGGGTGTCTTGAATTTAAACATCATTGAGGGCATGGATGGCATAGGATTGTGGTGATTTTTATGTGTTTTTTAACTTTTTGGGGTGTATAACTGATGTTCCTCTGTCTTCCATTGATTTTAGGTGCACAAGAGAACCACCAGTGCCAGAAAGAAGTCCTGCAGCGGTGTGTGTGCAGCATAACGTCACGCAACGTCACATGTGGCCACAGACAAGACAACTCTGCAACTCGTGCAACTGCGGCCTGCTGTTCTGACATCTGAAGAAAATGACCTCAAAAAAAGTTCCCCATAGCTCCTCTAGCAAGAAAGTTGCCAGTAAGGAGCAGAAGAAGCAAGTTACCGAGGAGACTGGTGTGCCGCCCGCCACATTTTTTGGAAATGAAAAAAAAAGTACGCCTGCAGCAGAAGCGGGATCTGCTGGGGACCAAGCTGGGAGCAGCACCCCCGCTCCATTGGGCTCAGTGCCACCACAACCACGCCAACTTAAGTCCAAGCCCTTGAGTGCTGCAGAGGCACTTAGTCTAGTTGTTCAATCACCATCAACCAGTGATGTTGGCTCATCGCAAGAAAGTAGCAGCAATGTCCCTCAATCAACACAGGTTGTTGTAACTCATCTGACGAGTGTTCAACAACCACAGCCGCAACAACAACCACCTGTGCAAGTACAAGCCCAAGTACATGTGGAAGGAGAGGCAGCGCAAGGAGGGGCACAAGTGTCCACAATAGTTGTTCCTCCTGAAGTAGGGGCACATCAGGAAATCGACATTCAAGCCGAGCTATCATTTGAGGAAGCCACTCCTCCTGATCATTCATTGTCTTCCACATCCCTAGCAAGAAAAAGATCAAGGATGGTGTCTACATCTTCTTCAAGTCCACTTCCTTCTGATGATATGGATCCAACTTGGGAACCACCATTGCCGTCTGAGAGTGAGGCACACCATGATCTGACAAAGGTAGCTAAGCGTAAAAGGAAGGTCCCCGAAAGACTCATAGTTATGGGGTGTGATGATGACGCTGAAGAAGTGGCGTATACTTCTCCTGTTGATGAAGACTCTCACGACGACGACGCAGTCATCATACACGCCACTCCAGCCTCAGCGGGCATGCAGCAAACAGACATTTTGACCCTAACCCGAAAAGCTGCTGAGTGTGATGTTGTCGACGAGGAGGCAATAGGACCATCATTGGAGTTAACTAGTACACCACCACCTACCGCTTCCATATTTTTTTCTCGCCAGAAGGGACCTCCATCCACCTCGACCTCAATTAATGGTGGTGCAAGTGCACAACGTAGTAAAGTTCGGCAACACACATCCTCCACTTCATCTGGCATTAGCAGCATGACCAGTATCGCCTCCTCCGCTCCCCACAAACATTTGAAGTCCGCAATTTGGGACTCCTTTAGTGTTTGCACAACAAGGGAAAACATAGCCATTTGTAGCATTTGTAAGCTTGCAGTTAGTCGTGGTAAGCTTGGTACCAACTATGGTACCGGAGGCCAGAGAGGTCATCTTGAGAGACAGCACACTGTCCAATGGCATGCGCACCTAAAGGAGATCAAGGAAGCCCGAATTGGAAGTCAACAAACTGTATCCGTTGATGTTTCATCTGATGATGATGAGGAGGAAGAAGCGTCAAACATTTCTTCACTTACACCCAGTACCCCTGTCAGCAGCACACCCCCTGTGAGCCACACTAACAGTGTGGAAGAGAGTGAGACACCAATGCTAAAAAGTTCATCATCACCGAGCGTAACTGGGTCGAAGAAGTCATCATCATCATCCCGTAAAATCATGGTCCAGTACCACCATTAGAAGCATGTTGTTTTCAGAAGCGCCATTTGTGAGAGTGGAGAAGTGTGGCTCAGTGGTTAGAGGCGGCAGACCCGGAAGCTGGGATCGACCGTGGACCAGGGTTCCATTCCCGCCTCAGCGGGTCTCGGGCTCAAAAATTCCACGGCCTCGATAATTCTCGCTCCGGTGCCTACTCGACTCACGGGGTCTCACTCTGCAACTCTGGGCAATAGCTTGCTTAATCTCCACTACGGCCCCTCGCGGCGGGATGCCTGGCTTTCACCCTGTGGACACCCTGCCGGGGCCTCTCACAGGGGAATACCAGGACGGGTTCCCTAAGCAAGCGCCAGGATGCCCTTTGGGTGACAGGTTGCGCTATATAAGTACACCTACATTTACATTTACATTTACATTTGAACGCAACCACCCAATGACGCGTCTGTATATCACTAAGCTGGCTAAAATGCTAGCTCTGGACCTTCTCCCTTTTTCTTTTGTGGAAGGGGTTGGTTTTCTTGAATTAGTGGCAACGCTCAGACCTAAATGGAAGGTTCCTAGCTGGTTCTATTTTGCCAGAGTTGCGGTTCCAGCACTACATGCAGATGTGCTGGAGGTGATTGGGGCAGCTTTGCAGAAGAGTGCTGTTCACACTATACATCTGACAACAGACATGTGGACCAGTGGCCCAGGCACTGATTACATGTGCCTCACTGCACACTGGGTCTCTTTTTCAGGAGTTACAGCAAAGCTAAGGACAGGTGTTGACCCGGACAATGTTTTTAAAGCTGCTCGGAAACATGCAACACTAGCCATGTTTGGCATGGAGTCAAGTCATACAGCAGAAAACATTTTGCAGGAGTTTAACACAAAGGTCTTTCAATGGCTGTCCCCAAAAAAACGCAAGATTGGTTATGTTTCCACGAATAATGGTGCCAATGTAGTTAAGGCCATGGATAAGGGTAACTATTTCAGAGTGCCGTGCTTGGCGCACTGTATAAACCTGGTTGTTAAAAAATTCTTGAGTGAAGAAAGTCCAGTGTGCGAGTTACTGACCACCTGCCGAAGAATGTGCACACATTTCAGCCATTCTTTTAAGGCCCAGAAGCATCTGAGGGGCCTGCTATTTGAACGTCGACTGCCAGTGAAAGCACTCATCCAGGAGGTGGCAACACGTTGGAACTCAACCTTCTACATGCTTGAGCGTCTGAATGAGCAGTTTACAGTAGTCGATCAGTATTTCTTTACACTGGGTACAGCTATGAAGGACCTGAGGTTACATGCGGAGCAATGGAAGCTAGTTAAAAGCCTGACAGACATGCTTCGTCCTTTTGAGGTCTTCACGCGTGCAGTCAGCAGGGAGGACTGTAATTTGGGAAAAGCTATCCCATTGTTGCGCATGCTAGAGCACCAACTGAAGGTGGTGTCTTCTACGTTTCAAAAAGATGAAGAAAAGCAAGAAGCTTTTGATTTGGCTGAGAAATTATTACAGCGCCTACTTTGCGATGAAAGTCTTCAAAAGATCCACACAGAACAGCATTACATTTGTGCTACTATTCTGGATCCACGCTACAAAAAGGCACTGGCAGGCAGAGCATTTTTTCCTTTTGGTGACGCAGAAGTTTTAAAGTACAAACGTCGGCTAGCTGTGTCAGCCATGAGGTTTGAAAGAGAACGGCAGGAAATTGAAGGAAAAGGCAGTACATCAGCATCAACAGGCCATCCGGAGTCAAAAGAATCCACTTCTGCACCTGTGGCTGTGGCAGAAGTGACCTCTCAGCCGTTAAAGACACCAGCAAACGGATCATCTGCACTAGACACAACAGTAACATTGTGTGAAGAAGAGGATTGGCTAACTCAGCTTGGGTTTGCTTCTCAAAAGGTCCCAGCAAAAAGTAAGCAAAGTGGAGGAACCGTGGAGAACCTTGAGTCGATGGTGCAGTACTATCTGAATGACTCAACAGAGGTCTATGTTCATGATGACCGATTGGCGTATTGGCATGGGAAAAAAGAATTGTGGCCAGAGATCTCCAACCTGGCTATAAACTACTTGTCTTTCCCACTCACAAGCGTTTCTTCTGAACGTGTTTTCAGTGCTGCTGGTGGCATTGTAACTTGCAAAAGGACCCGCCTCTCACCCAAAAAAGTGGAGAGGTTAACAATGATCAAGATGAATCAGCACCTCATACCACCAGATTACAAAGTACGAGAATACACGCCGGAAGAAGACGAGGAGAACACCAACTTAGATGAGGGAATTTCTTCTCTGTTAGGTGACCTACTCCCGCCTGAATTCGCAGAGTATGAGGACAAACTCTTCTTCCCTGACACCGAGCCCTGAAAATGAGCCAATGAATCAATAACTTTCTTTTTCGTCCTCATTCACTTTTATTCCTGTGTGTATGTCTTTCTTTGTTTTGCACGGACTGCTGAGACGAATCAGCGAGAACCTCCACAGTACCCGGTACGGGTCGGAATTGGAAGCGGCTGAGAGCACCTAGCCATTGTGGCAATAGCTTGGGAACCGCTGCCCGCGGGAGCCCTGATGGAGTCGCGGGTTACTAGCCCTGACGAAACACGTGTTGGCTGGGCATGGTGGATAAAATCTGAATTGAAGAAAAACTTCTATCAAGACTACTTCCACATTGTTTGTCTATTGGTTGTGTTGTTTGATTACCTACAGCATTTACTCTGTAAAAGGCGACGTGTGCACAGATACCTGTTATAACAGTATAAGATTTTGGCATGTATCTTTCTGCCGTCTTTGTAAGCCTGTGACATTACTGGGAGTTTCAGGAATTCCACTAGCAGCACTATGGGTGGACTCACTACTACATACATAGTCAGAGAGTACTAAAAAAAGGCCTTTTTTTACTTTTTTTCTCTTGGGTTGCAAAAGAAATCACTGGTACGTGAACTTGTGCTCGCCGCCATAATGGCAGCTCACTCTGCTTTCACCCAAGAAATACAGACACAGGCCATGATGATGCAGACTCGCAGTACTTAAAGCAGTACATGCAAGTGGGGATCTGAATGTCTTACTTTTCTATAGGGGTGGCACTGCCACTGGCCATACTTCTTCCACTCAGCGTCTGCTCTACTACATCATACACCTCTGCTATCGACGAGGAGGATAAAGAAGATAACATCCAGGCTTCGAAAGTACGTCTATGATTCTTCTTGATGTCTCAAATGTACCAACATTTATTTTTGTCAAAAACCAACTAACACCTTTTTCATTATATTTTGGAAAGCGCTGTCTTCTTATGTTGAATTGCATTTAACAAAACCATTCTTTACAGTCATAAATATTAAGACTCGCTCGTCCTTCGTTTCACCCTTCTTTAACTTTTCGTTCTTCCCATCCCTAAACTTCATCTTATATGACTTGGCTTCACAAATCACAATAAAAATTTGCTGAGTTGAAGTGAAATAGAGGCGGCCATTGGTTACCAGAGAAGTACCGCAGCTAATGCTATTAAAAGTCAAGGTTGACTGTCTTCTCCGTGATAGCCCATAAAGTAGTTCTAAATTAGTAAATGTTCTTGACAGTACAGTGTACTTATACTAGTGTACTGTGTACTACTGTACAGTACATCATACACTCCTTTGCAAGGCTACTCAAAAAAAATTCAATAAGTAAGGAGTATAATAACGTACCACCGTTCCCCCCAGCTCCTCCTGTTGGCGCCGCCGCATCCTGAGTGGACCCCTCCGGACTGCTGGCCCCGGCACTGGTTGTCATCTGTGCCGCGTCAGATGTTGTGGCGTCTAGAAAAAACATGTCATATTTTCAGATGCCATACACAACCCCCTATTTTGTCTCGTAACGGAAGAAAATGTTACATAACACATTTTTTTTTATTACTGGGATTGAAAAAAAGTAATGGTTTTGGGGAGGGTGTTAACCTTTTATATGCTTATTCCTTTAATTGCTACACTTGTTCTTATGACAACTGATGAATGCTTGCTTAACGGGCACCATTTTTCTCATTACAGAAAGAAGATTCCATTGCCCTTCTGCCAGACAATTCTCCAACTACTAGTAAGTCCTCACCAGCAGTACTTTAAGTACTTTAAAGAAGGTGGGGGCTCCCGCACAGTTATTCTAATAATTTCATGTGTCTGTTATCTATTAATAATTTTGAGTCATACTAATTTCATTCATGGGAATGTTGTTGCAACTTTAACGTCATCTTCATCCATCAGAATACTACGCTATTAAAAATAAAGAAATAGTGTTTTCATTTCTAATAACGCCAAGTAATGCAATTTTGTATATGATTCCTCAAAAAGGGTACATTGTTCACATTTTGTGCAGGGGAAAGTAAGCCACTTCAGTAACAGAAAAACGTTGTGTGACAAAACAGTTTTAAATCAAAATGTTACCCTAAGTTCTGAACCACCAACATGGCCAATAAAAGTGATCTGGCCAATTATGCCCTTGGGATCAGACGTTTGTACCCAACCCAAGGGAAATTCTGCCCATAGAGACAAGAACCAGCAGAGGACACTGGCAGTTGTTAGTGTCAAGAGCCAGGCCTGGGCTATCTACTGCCAGGTAGAGGCTCCAAGGGGGGCCTAGGGCAGGCCTCACTTCCAGACATGAGACTGGCAAGAATTTCCCTATCTGCTCTTGAGGTTTATCTGACCTCTGAGGTTTCTCAGACTGGAGGGCAATTGTCACCCTACTTTCACTCTCTTTCTGGCCACTAATCCCAGGGCCTGTACCCCGAGGCTGAGCAGAGGACCGGGATGAAGCTTCCCAACCCTACCCCTCCATCTAGGCCCAGTGCCCTTTGTTCGGGACTGGCACACCCAAAAACCTGAGCTTTTAGGTTAACATGGGTGTCCGTACTTTTTAGTTCTTTCCACATAAGAGGCATCTCATTTACCAGGATGCAGTCAATGGACATGTGACGACTGACTATGACCTTTTCTCTGGGTCACCTCCCCAGCCCACTCCAGGGACCCCAGAGAAGAAGAAGTCCTATTCCTGGTTCTGAGTCAGCCTACACACCTGCCAGGTGTACTGATCTAGAGAAGCCAGCCTTTCCACTACCCTGGTCTGACTGGCACCAGTATTCAACACAGCAGTGACCAGGATCCTCTTCACAGTGGCCTCGTAGAATGGTTCAGACAGGGATCACATTCACTCTCTGAGTCTATATCCCAACTTAGGGGCCGATTAGGATTGCGGTGAATCCGCATCCTCCGGGCCGGCGGAAGCCACCGCCGGCCAAGAGGATGGGGATTCACCGCTGCGGTTATAGAAAAGACCCCCCGCCAGATTAGGATGGCAGGGGGGTCTGGAAGACCGTCCACGGCGGAAAAGCTCTACTATGGTGGCGGTGTCTATCAGACACCGCCAGCCATATTAGGATGCATGGGTAAACATGCTTTTCCACTGCAGCTTTTCCGCCGTGGAAAAGCATGTGGTCTTTTCTGTTTGGGGGGCCCTTGCGGGCCCCCTGGGTGTCAGGGGGGGTGCACATGGGGGGTACCTATGGTACCCACCTACATTTGCTTGCACATAGCGACAGGCACCGCGTACAGTGCCTGCCGCTTTGTGCATGCAAATGCAGTGCATGTATTTTTAGCATTGCGACGGGTGCTGCTTCAAGCAGCACCCGCCGCAATGTTAAAAATACAGGATGTGACCACCAGGGTGGCGGTCACATCCTAATTCGCACGGAGGGACCGCCGCTGCCCCTGCAGATGGTCCCTCCACCTCTGGGGTAGCAGACGGACACAGGTCCATCCACCATCATAATGACCCCCTAAGAGAGGCTAGGGGATGTGCTACCACCTTTGTCTCTGGAGACTACTTTCCCCTTAGACCACATTGGCCACCTATATGGAGTTCAAACCAGGCATGTTTTTTTTAGGATAGACTCAGAACAATCAACTCACTGGGACTGGGAATGAGGTGCCCTGGGCCACCGCCCACCTTCACCTCCACCCTGTTTTTCAAAAGGGCATGTGAACCCTTTACCCCACCTTATTTTGGGACCTGTCTGTGTCTCCCTGGGCTTCCCCCTCAGTTTGTTAGGAGAACCAGAACCACCATTATTTGGGTTACTCCAAGGTACCTTTTTTGGACCCTGGTGATAAGCAAGTCTACCTACTTAGCAAGCTCCCTGGAGTGTGTAAACTTGCTATCTATTAGGTGTTGGTATAGCTCTGTAAAACATGTATCAGATATGTACTCTGTGGTAATCAGATTGTACAGCCTCTTTTAATTACTTACATCACTGCCCTTAATCCAAAGATCCAGGGCCATACAAAAGTAGTCCACATAGTCTACTCAGGACTGTTAATGCAGCTTCTGGCTGTCACTAAGCCTTTGCCTATACTTCTCAGTGGTAAGATGATATTTCCTGACAAGTCTTTCAGTCTTCCTGTGCTTACGTTCCTCAGGGGACAGGTGGCAGAAAGAAATTCTGCTGCCTGCTCTGGATCCTACAGAGGACCTCACTCTTGTGGGCACTCTGGTCCCCTCTGAGGTCATGGTAAGGAGGTTTTCTTCCTCCTCCTCCTCCTGCTCCTTCATCTCCTCATCCTGCGCCTGAGCTGTTACTTGTAACCAGCGAGCTGCCTAACAAGACCTGAGGACCTTCTGGAGCTATCGCTTATTGGAGCTCTAGGTCTTTAGAAGCCCCCTCACCCTGCAGAATCCCTTTAGCTCACTCATCATCATCATCGAAATTACTTTATTCGATTAAAACAAGTTAGTCATAAAAGTACTGTTAAAAATGTTAAAAGAAGCAATTCATCAGTATCACTCACATGGAGGTTCTCCAGGTTGTTGAGTTAAAATTCCATGCTTGCAGGCAAATTCACTGTTGCACAAAATCAGGTAGAATGGGAGTGGATTTGGAAGAAGCAAAATAGGCCAATCAAGGAGAATTTATAAAGATGTCTAACCTGATATCAGAAAATTAATTTAGGTTTTTAGTGTTCCACAGAATCATAGAGTGGCACTGCACAAACACATTCAAAAGAACAAATGATGGACAGAATGCAGAACAATGTCATACATTCACCCAGTACATAGATCTGGGCCCAAATCCATCTTTTTTTGCTCGCCATGCAGTTCCTTTTTGAACCCAGCCATATGCAAATCAGTCTTGACCCTCTGCCCAATGGGAACAGTCCAGCCCGAACTGCCGGGCCAGGCCACGTCATCCCTGACTGGAAACAAGCATTCTAGAACCGGTTTTGGGTTTTCAACCCTTATCAGCCAGGATAGCTTGACTTCCAAAGGCATGGAGAGCATGACATACCCGTCCCACTCGGGGTGACAAATGCAAAAAGAACAATTGATGGACAGAATGCAGGACAATGTCTTACATTCACCGCAGTACAGAGATCTGGGCCCAAATCCATTGGTTTTTTGCTCCTCATGCCGTTCCAGTTTGAACGGAGCCATATGCAAATCAGTCTTGGCCCTGTGCCCAATGGGAGCAGTCAAGCCCGAACTGCCAGGTCAGGTCCCCGGATGCTTGTTTCCGGTCCAGGGAGGACCTGGCTTGGCAGTTGGGTCTGGACTGTTCCAATGATGCGCAGAGTCAAGACTGATTTGCATATGGCTAGGTCTAAACTGGGGTGGCATGGTGAGCAAATAAAGATGGATTTAACCAAAATCTCTTGACTAGGGGTGAATGTATAATTTATTCAGCATTCCATCCATCTTTTTTTGCCTAGCACTTTTCACCCTAAGTGGGATGGGTATGCCCAGACGCGAGTCCCTTTCTCACTGTGCCACTGGATTCAAGCTAGCCTGGCTGATGAAGGGTAATACCCAGAAACCGGTGCCAGGACGCTTGCTTCCAGTCCAGGGAGGCCCTTTCTTTGCAGTTCAGTCTGGACTGTTGCCAGGCGGCACAGGGTCAAGACTGATTTGCTTATGGCTGGGTCTAAACTGGGGTGGCATGGTGGGCAAAAACACAATGGATTTAACTCAGATTTCTTGACTGGGGGTGAATGTATGATTTATTCAGCATTCCATCCATCATTTGTTAGCCCAGCACTGCACACTGCCACCAATCCCACACCTGTCACCAATGTTGAAATCAGGTTATTGATTTAGGAGGTTTAAAATCCTACTCAAGTAACAAAGACAATCCTTGTCAGGGTGACCCGCAAAAGTCACTTATTTAAACAGTGTCTAAACTGGGGTGGCATGGTGAGCAAAAAAAAGATGGATTTAACCAAAATCCCTTGACTAGATTTGAATGTATAATTTATTTATAGGCTGCGGGGTTTTAGGTTTAAACCTATAATAACTGATAAAACCCCACTGGAAGAAAAATAGCCCTCACCAGTGAAAACATATAAACACTGAAAAAACACCTGGACATCCACAAACTAAATGCCATTCGAATAAAGGAAAAAGAGAGTGAAAGTCATTTTTTTCTTCCTGAAGGGGTCAATACAATGTAACTTTGTTATACAAGCTAGCAGTAAGAAAGACTGGCCAACATTATTCTGCTTGAGTTTTGTTCTTTAGGGATGCCACTAAAATATTGTTTCTTCTTCCTTTCACTTTTTTCAGTTTTTTGGCCTTTGGTCTAAAGATGCAGCATTTAGTTTCCTGTTTTAGGTCCAGTTTAATTATTTTATAAACTATAGAGAATCAGGAAATATCAAACTCATGTTTGATATTTAGGCTGCATTTGATTCTTTCACTGATTTGTAAAATGGCTGGTTTCATAAAAATCTTTCCTAATATGTGTCATCACATTTACCCACTGAGAATGGGTAAAAACCCTTAATACATCAGACCATAGTTTCTAGTGGGTCAGTATTGATAGAAGGTGAATTGCCAACACCTCAGACTTTAAATATTCAATGCAAGGTGTAGTGACAAGTATATATATCACCAAGCATCTGGGATAGTGGTGAAAATATGACACCAGACTTTTGGAAAACATGGAACGCAGTGTCACTTGTAATGCTCTGCAAATAAAGGTGTTTTCCAAGTTCAACAAAGATTGGAGTGATATTGTTTGTATTTGCAGTGATTCAGCTACGTATATAAAATAGTTGTGTGATGACCTGTCAAAATTAATACCTGAGCTGAAGTGATTCCCTGTAGGAGATCCTTGCCACTTGTTAGATGGTATGCTGAAAGCATCTTTACAATCTTCAGAGTTAATGAGGGATGCTATTGCCTTTTTAGTCCATTCTGGTGCACTGTTTTCTTATGCACAGGAACTTAAACACAAATATTTATCATTTTGTGCTTTATGTGGCATCAAAGAAAGAGTCATACCAACTGTGTCCCTTAGATGATGGTTCTCAGCACAAGGGGCTATGAATGCTGAGAGGACCTTTTCACAGAAGTGTACATGAGAAGGAAAGAGCGAGCTCACATGACCCAAAGACTCACTGAAGAAGTATTGTATGGTGTACTACAATAAGATTAATTTGCAAAAATCTATTTGGACCTCATATAAACTATAAGTACACTGTCTATATACCATGTTCTTTCAGTGCAGAAAGCAAGCAATAATAAAAGCAAAACATTCCATAAACACTGGAAAAACACTTTTTATGTTGTTTTTAGTGGCGCGAAAATGTGTAACCACTGAGAACAACTGTTTTTTAAGATATTGAAAACACTGAAAAAACCCCACCAGAATTTACCAAAAATAGAAACTGAAAACAGGAAAGCCTATTTATTTAGCATACTGTCCATCATTTGTTTGCATAGCACTTTTCACCCTAATTGGTATGGGTATGCCCAGTCATGGGTCCCTTGCTCACTGGACCACTGGATTCAAGCTAGCCTGTCTGATGAAGGGTAATACCCAGAAACTGGTCCCAGGATGCTTTTTTCCGGTCCAGGGAGGACCTGACTTGGCAGTTTGGTCTGGACTGTTCCCATGAGGCACAGTGTCAAGACTGATTTGCGTATGGCTGGGTCTAAACTGGGGTGTCATTGTGAGCAAAAGAACAATGGATTTAACCCAGATCTCTAGACTGGGGGTGAATGTATGATTTATTCAGTATTCCGTCCATCAATTGTTTGCGTAGCACTTTTAACACTAAGTGGTATGGGTATGCTCGGACGTGGGTCCATTGCTCACTGTGCCACTGGATTTATGTTAGCCTGGGTGATGAAGGGTAATACCCAGAAAACAGTCCCAGGATGCTTGTTTCTGGTCCAGGGAGGACCTGGTTTGGCAGTTCAGTCTGGACTGTTCCCATGAGGCACAGGGTCAAGACTGGTTTGCATATGGCTGGGTCTAAACTCGGATGGCATGGTGAGCAAACGTATGATGGATTTAACCCAGATATCTTGACTGGGGGTGAATGTATGATTTATTCAGCAATCAATCCATCATTTGTTTGCATAGCACTGCACACACACAAGCACTGAATCCCACACCTGCCACCAATGTTAGAAATCAGGTTATTGATTGAGGAGGGTTAAAACCCTACTCAAGTAACAACGACAATCCTTGTCAGGGTGACCCGCAAGAGTCACTTATTTAAACAGTGTCTAATCATCTGTTAGCTTGTCAAAGCTGTCAAGCTTAATTTAGAGGCAGTGTGTTAAGTATTTATGTAGCACAAAAACACTATTAATGTGAGAACACGACACAAGAACAATCCCATACCAATTTAGAAAAATAGACTATATTGTAATAAATACAATCAGACCAAAACAACAAAAATCCAATCAATAGAATTAGAGATATGCAATTTTAAAGTTCTGAGGTAAGCATAGTGCCTAAAAGGAAATGTTTCTAAAATCTTTGTTGTTGAATATCTTTGCGCATCTTAAAAGGTGTGAGTTGGTGCAAGAATCTAATGTGGCGACTTTGGTTCGCACTTTACAGGTGAAAAGAAGGAACGACAGGACAATGGAATGAGAAAGGGACAGGGAGAACACTTGGTACTGTCCTAGGTATGAACCTGAATTTTTCTTTGATGTTTTGCGGGTTCACCCGCGTGTGAACAAACTTAAAATGCATTGTTTGCTCGCATTCTAAGCTTGATGTTATCTTACAGATAACAAGGTCCCGCTACAAGTATTGGTGCTAACAGATCCCCGAGATAAGGCCTTCGGAGTCACTTTCAGGTACTAAAAGGGCCAAGAGGGGCATTGGGGACAGTCACCCTGGTAATGAGAACATTTGGTGACATGTCGCTCTCCTTTTGTCTTTCTTTTTAACACACACCTTTAGAACTACATTGAATGAGCCCTGATGAGAGTCCGTCAACCTGTCTTACGGTCTCGAAACGCGTCGGCATCATTGGAGGAATTTGTAAAGGATACAGAATTTATTTCTGAGTCTCACTGACTACTGATTAATTTGTCTATATTCTTCCAATGTTTCTCCTGAACGTGTCTCTTTCACTGAGTTGATATACTGTTTTTGGTTGAGTAAATGTTCTAATTAGTTTATTGAATGTTTCAACACGACCATTGACTATGAAAGGTGTATCATATTAATTGTGTGTTTTTGTAACTTGTTTTGTGATGTTCATTCCTTTTGGTTGCATTATTGTATAGTAGTTGTTACATGTTGAGTGTCTTTCTCAGACAACCCGTCTGACCTTACATGTTGAAATTTCTAAAGAAAAAGGTAAAAATAAATATACCGAACAAATCTGCAATTCATTTTTGATTTGTTTGCTCATAGTAAAGAGCATTGAGAATTGGTGGGGGTGGCACTTGTTTTTCAAAAAATTGCATATGGTCCAGCCTACCCTACGTCCCGGGACCTACCTCCTTAACTTTAAACATAAAAGGAAAAAGCAGCACTCACGGTCATCTGGATGTGATAGACTGGGGAAAAGTAACAAACAAAGGCAGACTACAATGGAGTGCAGGATAGATACAGAGACATGGTTAGACCAGCTGAAAAAGTTAACTTCTCAAATGTTTGCGGTTTGTGGGGAAGGAGGCAGTGAGAAACAGGGAGACGGTCATGCATGGCTGTCACTGTAGCACGAAGATCAGGACAAGCGTTGTGGCATGAAGATCCAGTCTGGCATCAGGAACAGTCTTTGGTGGAGTTTCACATTGGTGGTCACCAAGGGCTGTTGTTGCTGTAGTGCGAAGTACAGATTAAGCATAGCCAGTTGCGGCTGAGAGCTGCTGTTGCGCGAAGAATTGGGTTCAGTGGAGACTTGTGTTTGCGGTCATTAAGGACTTCAGAGTCTTGGTGTAAAAGAGCCCATATGCAGTTGCGAAAAGCCCGAAATGTAATTATTTCTCACAGGAGTGTACTCTGATGCCAGTCAAGGGTCCAGGGCCTGGGGAGGCACTTGGGGATCAAGGACTCTCTCTAATAGAAGCTAGAAGTGCTCAGGCAGGTCCATACAAGTCCAGCTGCAGCAGGTAAGCTATGCTGTTGCAGTGAGGACTCTTGTATCCCTCAGCTAAGAACAGGTGGTCAGCCAACTGACCCTTAAAATCACTCAGATTAGCCTGGGATGAAGGGAGCAGGCTGAGTCTTCCTTCTCAGACCACAGTGCACTAACAAATAAATTACATTTGGTGTTTGCATTGATTGTTAGCCTCTCTCTCATCTGTATTATACACCGGCCAAACTATTTGCCTGGGGTGTTAGGAATGATGATTGCTGCCCGAGATGCAATAAGGGGCAAGCAGACTTATTACATATGTTTTTTACTTGTGTGCGATTGGCCCCTGTCCTGGATGGAATAACAAAATTTTGGGAGGGGCTGCTAGGTCATAAGATCGATCTATCCCCAACACTGATGTTATTTGGCTCAGATTCAAAACTGGTTTTAACAGAGGATGAGGCTGCTTTGGTTTTTATGTCGGTCGCTGTGCTTAGAATCTTAATCTCGGCCGGATGGAAGGATGTTACAGCCCCCTCTTTTCAAATGTGGGTGTCCAGATTTTTGGGTATTTATAATATTGAGTCGTGTCTCTATGAATTTAAAGGTGTAAAAAAACGAGAGATGGGAAGACGATTATGGGCCCCGGTTAAGAAATGGCTGGAGGACAGAATAAGAACTTGAAAAGTATTGTATTGTTATATTGTTATATTTATTGATAGATCTTCATTTTTTTTTTTTTTTATCCCCACGACAAATAATGTGTTTTTGGATGCTTTATTCGAGTGATCATGTAATTGTATCAGATGTTATCATACCTTGCTTGTGGTTAATTATGTACTTTTTCATTGCACCATGAACTCCAATAAAAAAAAAAAATTAAAAAAAAAAGATTGTTAGCCTCTCACTTTATCAAGGGCCCCTATTAGTTCTTAGAAGTGCCTCCCTGTCTTCAGTTGAAGGCCAGCTCTCTACCAAACGCGGTTTCCTGAGAGCGAGGACTGCTAGTTATGAAGCATGACACCTGGTGATGTGTGAGGAGAGTCCTTCACATTTTTTGAGATGCCTGGCAACTCACATAATTAAGTGCAGTGGCCCGGGATTCACATATAGAATCAAATATTTATTCAGGCTAGATTCCCTTGTGTGTACATGTTTAATTTAGAGGCCAGCTCACCCTGAATACCTCGTAGTCTCTAGACCCCTTCCCTAGCAAACACTAGAGTTAAGTGTGTGTAGACACAGAGTCCTAATGCCAACAAAAACAAAATTCCTAAAACAGGAGGGGTAAAGGTAAAATGTTTGGGGGTGACCCTCCAGAGACAGCCAAGTCGAAGAAGTCCAGTTTAGGGGGATGCTTATCTCCATGGGCAAATCAAAGGAATGTGAAAAGGACACAAATCCAAGTACTTTATTTTAACCAGAGCTTAACCAGATGTTTTTATACATATATTTACTTATGGAAACAAGGCAGGCTGAGAGGTTACTGCCTTCTTTAGAACATTCATGCAGGTTATTAACATATGGGTTCCCTGGCATATATCATGGGCCTCTATAGTCCCCATAAAAGTGGTCCTTTATGTGTTAAATTGGAGTGGGGGTAGGGCAGAACCCATGATAAGCCATATGCGATGGTAAAATCTTTTGAAACAAATTGTTATAAAAGAACTTGTAAATTATTGATTGGTCTATAGTCCATTGTTAGCTGGTACAACAGTATGTGAACCCACCTTTTTTCAGAAGGGAGATATTCCCATTGGTTTTAGCTCATTTTGGATGATCCGGCATTACAAAGAAACACTCTTTATAACAGATATTTTCTAACTCATCAGACTGATGTTCTCTTTAATGAAAGCTGCAAGTACAGCCTTTAATTGAGATTAAGCTTGACGCATGGCTACGATCTATAATGTTTTGGTTGAAGAATGCACCACAAATTTAACAACTTGTGACACCTACTCTTGCAATTCACCTCAGGATTTCCATGTTCTTTCCAATATATTTTTAATAATTCCTGTAAGGAATTAGAGACTGACATCAAATGGAGGCTTAAAAAATTGGCATTATCTGGTAAATTACTTTCTTGAAAACCTGATGGTGAGTTTACCACAAGCTAATCTACCGACCTGGGGCCTGATATAAAAACATGATTTTATGCAGCTTGGTAGTTGGTATAAATTAATTAATCATAAATTCTGATTCACAAATGTGTATGTTCTAATGAGATTAGAAACTTAGCAGTGATTCCTAAGGATTCAGAGTTGCTATTATCAGGTTTCTAAGTATGTAGTATTGTTGGTTCAATGCAGAATGCCCCAGGGCGCACACGTTCTTAATAAATGTCCTGAAATTAATTCCTCGAGATAGAGAACATGTAAAGCAGGCGAGGTGTTTATATAAATCCACTATTAAGGTCAGAAAAGAAGAACTTAGGCACATTGCCTGGCAGGACTTGGAGAGGGCTAGTGCCCTAAAAGATACAAAAAGTTTCTGGGCAGTTATTAACCGCCCCCAGTTTACAGAGAAAGTAGGGAGAGTGGAGTGCAAGATTCTGGCTGATACTTGGGTAAATAGCTTTCAAGAAGTGGGTCTAGAGGTGCTCTAGAACCATCCCTTCACAGGCACTCATGAGGTTGTCTCCCATGTGTAAGAAGACTTTCACTCTGTTGTTCAGATCATTCATTAAGTGTTTTATTTCATTGAAATTAGATATAGTCCATTGAATACACGTTTCTTATATCGTTTACATGATTATTGTCATCTTTTATATTTCAGACATTGTCATCATGAGGCATCCAATGCATTTCGGGCATTCAATAATATGCCCTTCATCAGGGAAACGACACTGTGAAAATAACGAGGCATTGTCACTGTTATGATAGGTCATATAGCATATGTCAAAAAAACAATCTACATATAGTGACTGATGTTTAAAAAACAAATGTTAGTGGAGTGGGTGGTCAGGGAAAGGTGCAAAACTAGTGGTGAAATACAAGTAATAAGGTACAAGTTGAACTCACATGACTGGGGTATCCAGTTTTGGAGTAAGATCTGTAGAGGAACGGTAAAAAAAACACGGCTCTTACAAACAGGGCTCTTCAGAAATATACGCGAATGTGGTCATAAGTGCACGCGTAGGAATACGTTCGTCTAATCTACTGACCTTAGTGTGTGGAAGTGTCAGTTCCACTCGAGTCCTCTCGTTCGTACGGGCTGGTACAGCGTTAGTCAATAACCGCGACTATTTCAAAAAGGGTTCCGGTCATGTGACGTGTGACGTGCACAAAAATGAAAGAAAGACTAACGGACGAACCTCCGTGTGTTGTTACGTGCAAACTGAATGTGCACGATACTATTATATTGTTCTGGCCAGAACAAAGATAAAAAACGAGGGTATTTATAAAAGTGAATTGAAGTTATTTGAACGTGTCGAAAAAATATATTATTGGAAAAAATGTAAAGTAAAATCGGGATTCGAACCTACAAGGTCCGAGTTGGTGATAGGATGATTAGTGGAAGACGCTAAATCGAACGTTAAAAAACAAAAGATGTGTGTAAGTGTGAGTGTCTGATGTATTAATGAACAGCACACAGTATACACAAGATACAGTCTCTAGAGCAATTTATAAAGAAGCTCAGTTTATAAATAACATGCAAATTCTATTCTTTCATTGAGGCCCATTGGTATCTGGGTAGAAAGTTTCTGTATCCAGTAATTCTCTCTCATCAGTAGGAATTTGGTGTTATTTCTCCCTTCAATTTTTTGGACAGTTTCCAGGATTATGAATTTGATTTGAGAAACGTTATGGTGTTCCTCTGTGAAGTGCAACGATAATGCTGATTTGGGGTTTTTTTGACGTATATTTGATCTGTGTTCGGTTAGTCGCACTTTAATGCGTCTCTCGGTTTTACCCACGTACATTTTCCCACATGGGCATCTGATACCATATATCAAGTTGCTTGATTCACAGGTGGCATTCACCTTCAATTTGATAGGGTAACCTTTAGAGGGATGGCAAATGGTATTGCCGCGGATCACACTGTTACAGTTGCCACAGTTAAGGCAGGGTTTGGTTCCTGTAAATGTTGTGTTGTCTGGTGATTTTTGTTGAAGAATTTCTCCTAGATTCTTTGATCTAGTAAACGCAAAGATTGGAGGTTCTCTGAAAGACTGTTTGAAATCCGGCTCAATATTGAGAATTGACCAATGTTTCAATATAGTTTGTTTGTACTTTTTACTTGAAGTAGAGTATTTGGATACTACTACAGTCCGTGTCTGTTCAGTTTTGATTTTGGTGGTTAGTAACTGTTTTCTTTCAATTTTATCAATTTTCTTCTTTGATTCGTCAACTAAATATTGTGGATAACCTCTAGACGTGAATTTATTGGCCATTTCACTGAGTCTGGTGTTGAGAATGTTTTCATCTGAAGCTATTCTTTTGACTCTAGCCATCTGTGAAAATAGTAAGTTTTTGATTAGATTGGGTTGGTGAAAACTTGAATACAGCAACATGTTATTCCGATCTGTTGGTTTAACATATAAGTCGGTCATGAATCCCTCTGTAGTCATGGTTACTTTTACATCCAGGAAATTAACCGTGGTGTCTGACATAACCCAGGTCAATTGAATTCTTTGATCAATCTCATTGAATTTGGTTAGACGAACGTATTCCTACGCGTGCACTTATGACCACATTCGCGTATATTTCTGAAGAGCCCTGTTTGTAAGAGCCGTGTTTCTTTTACCGTTCCTCTACAGATCTTACTCCAAAACTGGATACCCCAGTCATGTGAGTTCAACTTGTACCTTATTACTTATATTTCACCACTAGTTTTGCACCTTTCCCCGACCACCCACTCCACTAACATTTGTTTTTTAAACATCAGTCACTATATGTAGATTGTAAAAAGTACAAACAAACTATATTGAAACATTGGTCAATTCTCAATATTGAGCCGGATTTCAAACAGTCTTTCAGAGAACCTCCAATCTTTGCGTTTACTAGATCAAAGAATCTAGGAGAAATTCTTCAACAAAAATCACCAGACAACACAACATTTACAGGAACCAAACCCTGCCTTAACTGTGGCAACTGTAACAGTGTGATCCGAGGCAACACCATTTGCCATCCCTCTAAAGGTTACCCTATCAAATTGAAGGTGAATGCCACCTGTGAATCAAGCAACTTGATATATGGTATCAGATGCCCATGTGGGAAAATGTACGTGGGTAAAACCGAGAGACGCATTAAAGTGCGACTAACCGAACACAGATCAAATATACGTCTAAAAAACACCAAATCAGCACTATCGTTGCACTTCACAGAGGAACACCATAACGTTTCTCAAATCAAATTCATAATCCTGGAAACTGTCCAAAAAATTGAAGGGAGAAATAACACCAAATTCCTACTGATGAGAGAGAATTACTGGATACAGAAACTTTCTACCCAGATACCAATGGGCCTCAATGAAAGAATAGAATTTGCATGTTATTTATAAACTGAGCTTCTTTATAAATTGCTCTAGAGACTGTATCTTGTGTATACTGTGTGCTGTTCATTAATACATCAGACACTCACACTTACACACATCTTTTGTTTTTTAACGTTCGATTTAGCGTCTTCCACTTTGGCTATAACCACTAATCATCCTATCACCAACTCGGACCTTATAGGTTCGAATCCCGATTTTACTTTACATTTTTTCCAATAATATATTTTTTCGACACATTCAAATAACTTCAATTCACTTTTATAAATACCCTCGTTTTTTATCTTTGTTCTGGCCAGAACAATATAATAGTATCGTGCACATTCAGTTTGCACGTAACAACACACGGAGGTCCGTCCGTTAGTCTTTCTTTCATTTTTGTGCACGTCACACGTCACATGACCGGAACCCTTTTTGAAATAGTCGCGGTTACTGACTAACGCTGTACCAGCCCGTACGAACGAGAGGACTCGAGTGGAACTGACACTTCCACACACTAAGGTCAGTAGATTAGACGAACATATTCCTACGCGTGCACTTATGACCACATTCGCGTATATTTCTGAAGAGCCCTGTTTGTAAGAGCCGTGTTTCTTTTACCGTTCCTCTACAGATCTTACTCCAAAACTGGATACCCCAGTCATGTGAGTTCAACTTGTACCTTATTACTTGTATTTCACCACTAGTTTTGCACCTTTCCCTGACCACCCACTCCACTAACATTTGTTTTTTAAACATCAGTCACTATATGTAGATTGTTTTTTTGACATATGCTATATGACCTATCATAACAGTGACAATGCCTCGTTATTTTCACAGTGTCGTTTTCCCTGATGAAGGGCATATTATTGAATGCCCGAAATGCATTGGATGCCTCATGATGACAATGTCTGAAATATAAAAGATGACAATAATCATGTAAACGATATAAGAAACGTGTATTCAATGGACTATATCTAATTTCAATGAAATAAAACACTTAATGAATGATCTGAACAACAGAGTGAAAGTCTTCTTACACATGGGAGACAACCTCATGAGTGCCTGTGAAGGGATGGTTCTAGAGCACCTCTAGACCCACTTCTTGAAAGCTATTTACTTGACGTTGTTGGACTCTCGACGTTACCTTCCGGTGCACCAACTAACTTGACTAATTAGGAGCAAAATAATCAGAAACAGCAGTGCATTTATCCCATTCTAATCAATTTATGATACTTGGGTAACACATTTTACTTAAATTTTTAATCTTAATGGTAGGGAACCGGATGCCGGGCACGAGGATCAAATAGTCGACATGGTACAAGCAATAGAACTAAGTAGTTCACTTACAGTGGCAGAGGTGGAGGATGCACATCAAAAAGGAATAGGTAAAAATTCCCCAGGCCCAGATGGCGTCCCACAGGACCTTTTTAAGTTGACTGTAAATCTCTGGGCTCCCCTGATGACCAACCTGTTTAAATCCATAATTGTTGGACCAATCCCTCTGTCGTGGAAAGAGGCTATAGTTGTCCCAGTGTTTAAAAAAGGGAAGAGAGATTACCCCACCTGCTATAGGACCATTTCACTAATCAATTTCACAGTGAAGGTACTGGGCAGGGTAATCCTGGCACGATTGGAGACATGGGCCGGTGGTAGGGGGGTCATCTCCAAAACACAATATGGATTTCGCAAAGGATTGGGAACTACAGAACAGTGTCTGAATCTGTCCTTGATCACGGGCAAGTCCATGAAGGCAAAGAGTGGCTCTATTCACCTTGCCTTCATGGACTTGTCAAGTGCCTTTGACACTGTCAACAGGGAGAAACTGTGGGTACTGATGGCAGAGATGGGTATCGAAAATGCATTCATTCACCTCTTAAAAAGATTATATTCGAACACTTCTGTTTCAATAAGATTTGGCACTCGAGGGGAAAGAACCAAACCTATTGCTTCAACAGAAGGAGTGCGTCAAGGGTGCATTTTAGGCCCTTTCCTCTTTTTAGTATACACAAATGGTCTGGAGGATTTCCTGTTGAGGCAGAAAATTGATTTCCCCCAAGTTAAGGGGCAACCGGTTGCGTTACTTTCATAGGCAGACGACAAGGTCCTTATGTCGCTGATAGCGAACGGTTTACAAATTTCCCTGGACGCCTTTACAAATTATATTGCAACGCTAGACTTAAAGGTTAAGTTTTTCAAAGTCTTATATAATGGTCTGTGGCCCAAAACAGGCAAAATCTAGGAGTTTTAATGTTAGAGGCAGACCAGTCGGAAGGGTGGAAAACTTTACATATTTAGGAAATACGTTCAGCAGGGATCTTAAATGGGACTTTTTAATTACAATGAGGGCCCAACAAACCAATAGAGTAGAGGAGGGTCTTTTTATGTTTGCTTGTAAGCTAGGTCATAGGCCTTTGCCACAGCTTGTCACTCTATATAATGCAAAGTGTGTATCGGCGGCATCATACAGGGCAGGGGTTTGGGGTCATCAAAAAAGCCGCTTGTTACAAGTGGTAGAAAATAAATTCATAAAACGCTTACTGATGATCCCAACCATTATGGCCACCTCTTTCTCTCATCAAGAGATAGAGTTGCATTATCTGGAGGATCGTATAAGAACTCCCCCTTTGATTTTATGGTCTAAAATTTGGTTGAAGGAAGAACTACAGTTTACTATCGAAATAATGGAAGACTGCCTTAACCTTGATAAGGTGATGACTATTCCCTGGTTTCGGTATGTTAGGGAAAGATTATATGACATTGTACTGGGTGAGTTTTATGAAAAATCCGACAAAGATCCCCATAAATGCTAAAGGCATAATCAAGAAGCAATACAGGGAATGGGCACATGTGAAACATTTTCAGCAAGAGGCGTCTGGCCCGAAATGTGCCTTTTTGCCTAACCAGCATACTATCTAGCCTTTTCTACAAATTGTCAGATGCGTTTTTATTTAACCAGATTTCGCCTTGGTACATTGCACTTTTTGCTTGCTTTTCCTAGACAAACCGGGTGGGCGGAAACCCTTAGTTTCTGACCCTGTGATAACAGTACTCCCCAGAGCACTATGCACCTTACACTCTTTTGCACACTCTATGATGATCCAAGAAGGAGATTTTTGAGACCAGTACTAAAAAATATCTCTCTGTGTACATACCTAGAGGGATAGGAGTGTTTGCAACTTTTGGAAAATTTTACTGTTTGTTCTGCAATGATGAGTTTCATTAAAGTAGCACTGGGTATTAGGAGACAATATGGAATGTAGTAATTGAATTGGGCAGGGAAATGAAATGATTTTAGTCTACGGAAATTGTAAAGTTTTTTCTTGGCTTCAAAGATAACCTAGCGTGTAATTGAACCCTACATGAATTGTCATTATTTCTCACCGTGATAAATTATTTCTATCCCATTGTGATGATTTATGATAAATGTTTTAATGTTTTTATATTTGATGTATTTTAGAATGCTTTTATAATTGTATACTAACTGAATAAAGCTTGTTTTGAATTTAAGGTTTCTAAATAATGGTTCATTATTCATTATTAACTGCAAATAGTCTGTTACAGTTTGCAAATTTGTCAGTGGCAGCAACTTAGGAAAACACAACCAGGAAATAGCCTTTCTGAACCACCTTACTGCCTACCTCATTGCATAGAGCAGGAGGAGCTTGAACCAAAGTCAGAATGGGAAACCAGTAACCACAGAAAAAGGATGGTGGCAGAAAAAGGAACCCAAACTTTTCTGATCTAGAATTAGAGATTACTGTGCAAGAATGCATTTTATTATTCGTAAGTAGGTATTGGAAGAGCTCCTTTAACAGTTCCAGAAAAATATGTCTTGGAATACAATAAAGAGTAAATGCAGTTGGTGTCACACAATGTACTATTGATGAAATAGGTGAGCATTCAAATAACCTGAGATCTCACATGAAATAAAATGTGGATTCAAGGGAGAGTGATGTAACTCATAATAGAGCTGGTACCTGTACTGAACCCCAGCTAACCCCATGTAGGAAATGATAGAGAAGACCTTCATGCTAGATACAGTGACACGAGTGAGTGATATCTATACATCTACTCACCCACCCAGTGATGCCCGGTGCAGGTAAGAGGGGTGGGCAGAAGGGAGGTGACAGACAATGGCGAGGGAAAATAGCATTTTAAAAAAGAAAAACATTTACCTTGAGCTTGCCACATCGTCATGTCGGGTACAGTTGAAACAGCAGAGTACAGCACTCTTCAGCCAACGAGGAGCAGGACCCAATTATGTAGCATGCCACTTCTTTGGGTGAGGGTGTTAGTATACTGAAAAAAGGATCTCCTCAAATAAGGACTCTCCTAATATGAAGCCTACTACTGCGGCTTCTCTGACAAACATTGGCCCTTTCAGAATGCCGTATTTGATGCAGATGCTCACACATAAATGTTTGCACGAGAATAATGGTCAGAATAGACTAGCATTAATACTCCAGCCACTTTTACCCTAACAGTGAGCGCATTTGCTTTAAAAGAGTGAAGCATGTGATTTAAAATTACTTCTGGGGTTTCTGGTCCATGGCAAATTAATGTGTTTATTCCGGTAGGCCTGCAATATTTACCACATTCGCAACTGCTGACTGTATACTTGAAAAAGTATAAAAAAGACATGCAATTCATTTTATTATTCTGACTTTTACATTGTCATTAAACATTCTAAATGCCCTTATGTTTAAATCATTTATATTCCAATCAAACCTGCAGAATACACTGTTAACTCGAGTCTTTCCACCGTGAATAGCCTTAAACAATATAGCTCATTTAAATTGCACCCTTCAAAGCATGGTCAGTCACTGGATACTCAGAGAGAAATGGTCTTATAGCAGCAGACACATGGGATTCAGCAGACTGCACTGTGGACCAAATTAAGGTTCTTAAAAGATTCTGAAGGAGGAGCAAAGCTGCCAATATGGTTTGCTTTCCTTATACTATGCATCCATCCTGTCCCTACTCTCCAAACCACACAGAGAGCCCAATTTCGATCTCGTTCGGAAATCAAACTGAACGACTCAAGTCCAGAATGCTTTCCGTACGACTCATGGCAGGGGAGTCCAACCAAGTAAGTACCATGCATTTTTATGCATCCAGATACGATTCGGTCGGACAAAAGGGGTGGTTGTGGATCATTGTGCACCCTGTGGCGGGCACCAATTGTTGGCGGCCACACTGTGCATAGTCTGAAACGGGGGACCCATGGGAGGGCGCCGGGTGAAGGGGGCCTGCTACAGACCCACAAAGACCGATTCTGGCAGCCTTTTTGATCAGGGCACAATGAATTGTAAATGCTGTCCTACTCCATAGAGTTGTACGATTCGGCTCCAGAGGGCTCTATCTTGCCGTATGACTCCCGGAACAGATTCGGTCAGCTCTAAGGCATCGTATTTGGTAGTTCGGAATTGGGAATGAGTCAGTAAGAAACAAAGGCTCTGGATCGGTTTAGTTAACCCAAATCCAATTCGGAGCCCTTCTGACTGAGAAGGGAATCGGGCCCATAGTTGGAGAAAATTAATATAGGAACACATTTAATGGACTTAAAGATAAAATAGACAAAATATCGCCAAGGTATCTGATAAGACAGCAGCCTTCATGAGAGTGGGGGTGAGGCAGGGATAAGTGGGTGGTTGATGTTCTAGAACGTTACCAGAACGAATGTGCAAATTTGTCAATTTTGATCATGGATTGGTATATACGTTGTATGTATTTTGTGCTCATCTATATGTGTCACATTATGCATGCCATTTTCCTAAACTGAAAACAATTAAATGGACAAATGAAGGTTTTTTAATGATTTGTTATCATACTTTGGAGGTCAAATGGAAAAATATAATGATATAATGTGAAGGTGTTATATTTATCTGAACCATTACTTGAAGAGATTAAACGTTTTTGAGAAATGTGATTAATGAGAATAGCTTTCTTAATTGGCAGCAAGGAAATATTCTATCAAAATGAATTACAGTGAATTATTTTTAGTACGAAATATGCCTTCTGAGAGATTACATGTCTTGACAACTGATATAGATTTGTTTCTAAGGAGAGTCAAGTTGAAATTGTTTGTAAAGTACTGCTGTTGAGTCAGATTCTGACTCAAACGCTTTTTAATCTGACCTTACCGTGGTGAATTTCGAAATAGAACGGGTATACGCTGTCATGGTGAAATATATTTTCAAAAAGAAAGTATCGAAAGCCCTTGGGCGAATGCAAATGCACTGACAAGGAACACTTTGATTTCTCCTTCGGTTCACAGTGATGCTTCTTAATAAGAGATCTGGAATCTTGCAGCCACCTTGAGCATTATTATTGCTTATTTTTTAGCAAGTAGTCAATGTACATATAATCTGCATATAAAAAAGAATATGTTTTTATTGCACAAATTAAAGGATTGCAACCCGTTTGTATTTTTGATCAGCTCAATGATATTAGTTTGAATATTTGTTCAAATACAGAAATGGAAGCGGACACACGAAGCACAAAATGGTAATACAAATGTAAATGAAACAGAACACATGAAAGTAACTCCAAAATGTCGTATTCTGTTATATTAGTAAGATAAATTTAAGCAAGAAGAGAGTTTAACAGGCTGAATAGCTAGAGATCACAATGGACTCGAAGGCAGCAATTGTGTGTTGTGTCCATTTGTGCTTAATGATTTCATCATATTTTCTTGTTTTATTGAGCATTCATTAAGGAATAGTGGCCTGGTTGGCTACCGCTCACAGGTTTTGTTTACTTGACCTATTTGGATGCTAGGTCTCAGGTTGCTGGAACCTATCCTTTAAGTTTGTAGATTTTATAATCTGAGAGATTTATAGGGGCATATTAGCAAGAACCTCATTAAAATTATATCCGTTTTAGCGATAGAAGCCCAGGTTAGATGTCCTGCATATCTAACCTGGGAATCTATTGGAATTCTATAACGCATATTAGCAAGCCCATTATTGCCGTTTTAGCGGCAGGAACAGTGATAATTTTAACAAGGTTCTTGCTAATATGCCCCATACAGCTCTCCTAGACAACAGCTTCTCTGCACATGTCAAGCACACAATAGGTGATGGGCGGAATGCTTACAATCATTTTAACTCCAACCACTGTAAATCACTCTGAGTAGCACTCTAACCCATGAATTTGTTGACCGAAATTCCACCAAAAGGGCAGATTTACAAGGAACTGATGCATCTGCATATATGCGTCACTTTCCTTGCATCACCTCCAAATGTCCGTGAGCCACCATGGATGCGCTGTATTTACAATAGAGTGCTCCATGGCGCAAGGAATTACAGATGCGTCAAAAATTCTGATGCATCTGTTGGAGGAAAAGTGACGCATTGTTGGAGTTTGTCACAAAAGTGACACAACTCCAGTAATGCTCCAGAAAACATGGGTAGGTCCCATGTAAAATGCCCTGTGTCAATCCTTATGCCTGGTCTGAGCAGGCATAGGGGTTTTGACACAGTGAAGGCATAGAGTGACGCAGTGGAATCTTGAAAATTTCACTGCGTCTGTTCTATGTGGCTGTTTGCACTGGAAACGCCTACCCTGCATACATTGGGGCTTATTTACAAGCCCCTTGCTCCACTTTTGCGTCATTTTTACCATGGGAAAAGTGACGTACGGGTGGCGCAAAGGGCTTGTAAATATGCTCTATTATACCTGGCGCAGGTATAATGTGACACAGGGCTTTAGAACGTGACGCATCTTCCTCGATGCGCCACGTTGTAAATAGACCTCAATTTTTACGCCGCTGCTGCGTCACAAAAGTGACGCAACCGGGAGCAAAAGTGACATAAGGGGCTTGCAAATCTGCCCCTAAGTTTGAACCCAGCCATATGCAATTCAGTATTGACCCCGCTCCAATCACTGTAGGTGTTCCTAATGGTGAAACATCAATTCACATTCAACATGGACATAGACCGGTGATACACACATGACAACTTTTGCTGAATCACTCTATTGAGGAATTCTCTGACTTTCTAGATTTTTGGGGAATGTAAGTGGTCCAAATCTGTTTTTATGAACATCATTAATGTGTGCTCGGGTGAAAACAAACTTTGACCTCACATGAGGGTATATCCCTGTGTTTTTTACTAATTGTTTATGTGTTTACGACGGTCGAGCTTTTCTCTCCCGATTGTAAAGCCAAAGGTCAAGAATATCATCAAATGTTGGCCATGCTACGAACTTGTAAATGTGGATCATGGTGTCTAATGGATCACAAGGAAACATTTGAAAACAAAAACAACATTTTGTAATAATTCTCATAATATTTTTGATTTTATTTTAACATTTTTTAATTGTTTGATTATGTTGGTAAGATTATTTTTACATTTTCCCCAAAAAGTTGTATTACATATATTGACATGTATACATTCTTCAATAGCAAGGCCCTGTATTATAGTTCCCCAGCATATTTAATTAGAAATTTACTATCACAAGCAGAGGGCACCATCAGTGGACCATGGACTCCCTCCTTCAGATAATCCTATCATTAAAAAACAAAGGCGTGTCCCAAAATCTGGAATTTCTATGCCCCTGAAATCATACAAATCTTCTCCTACGAATCCTTTAAAAGGGGATTAAACTTCTGCTCTAGGAATATTAAGATGCTCTAACATGCAGATATTAGGTACGGAGTTACCCTAACGAGACTCAATCAAGACTATTTCACATATTTTTGATACTGAGGTGATCCTCAATATTAATATTTAGCTAACTCAAAAAACCTTTGTTATGTTATTTTAACATTAGCATTACCATATGCGATCAGTAGTAACCTGCTCGCTTGTCTCCTTTTGGGTACAGTCTGTGCTATAGAAAACAACTAAATAATCAAAAGAAACTAAATTGATAATTGAAATTCAAATAATGTTTCATGATAAAAAAGGAAAACGCCTTATGGACATCCTCGTCAATTGACAGTTGTAGATAAACTAGTTAGCCACAAACGAGGATAAACACCCTAAACCACTACCACTCTGCATTGAAACAAGGTATACCAAATCAATAATGCCTCAATGGGGAGTAACATTTTTGACTTTGGATGATTTAAAAAGTCGTTAAAAAAATGAGATTTGCATTGCTACCTAAAGATTCTCATACATCATTGATATTTGCTTTGTAAAAAAATGTCAATGACTCCTGCTAATTCCACATTTGATGCAATGCTCAAGAACTGATTGGCCATAATTGAAAAAAGTGTTGTTCCATGTAGCCCACTATGGTACTGCATGCACCATACTCTCAGGACTGTGTGGATCCCGTCTTTCTAATGTGAGACTATACACAATCTAGATTTTATGTGCCTTTGCCTTTGTTGTCCACTGTGGACTGAGACATATATTTCAACCCAGTGGTGGTTGTTTCTGCTGGGATAAATCATTTCTCCACTGTTTAGCAAAGCTGTTAACATTAGTAACATCTATGAAACCCTATATAGTGGATATAATGTTTATTAAAAGTGTTCGCTATAAAGTGTTACTGTTTCTATTTGCATCATCAGCTATACCACATACTGGTAGGTTCAAATTAAATTAAGAGAGTGCTTCACTGTTTTTTTTTGCCTTGCCATGAGGTGTAAATTAAACATACCTGCAGGGTAGAATGTCTAATAACCTTTGAATTCTATTAAATGTGTACTTTAATAAATACCTAATTGTGAGGAGCTGCATGGGCCAACATTTAAATGTATATGTAATGCTGGATGACATTTTAAAATTAGTCTTTTGGGATTTTGTTTCTAAATCAAACATTTTTCAGAGGTTAGAAATTGTTATTTCAAGTCATTCTGCATAACAGGTCAACATAATGTATATCTAACTAGTGGCACACTTGAAATGGACACCTGCATATTTTGATTCCATTTCATGGAGCCCTGCTTGCTGACTACTTGTGTCATGTAACAAGACAACAGAGCCAATGATGAAGCTAGATGCATGTTTGGTAAGATGTGCCAGTTCCAATATATCCAAATTGGTAAGTTGAATCTGTTGTCGTCTCCTCGTCATATCTACAACTCCCAGGATGGTACACACTCTGCCTCCATAGAACTTCTCAATGCAGTCACATTTCAGTTCCAAGGAACGTTAAAATTATTTTAGTTGAGTGTGTTGTAATCTACATGGTAATTTTATATTTATATGTATCTTATTTTTAGTCCAAAAACAATGCCAGAGTGAACCTAGCTTCAAGATACCCATGAAGATAAAAAAGTACACTGATGCTTAGCAAATAAAAAGACAAGCCAATATTGCTATTTAGTCACCAATGGTTATTTAATCCCAAATATGAATGAGAGCCCAGATACAAATTGTTCAGGGGGATTTGTGGCCTTCATGATTTTCCCCATGTAAAGCATGTCCTAATCATGAGAGTAAATAGTACATATTGATTGCTTGAACTCCTTGGATTGAGGAATAGCATGGTGTTAACAAGTTAGTGCTCGTTCCTAGTTGCGTAAATCAGAATGTGGTGCAAATTGCATATGTAGTAAATACTGAGTTGCGTACAATCTATACTGATGGGCGCATAAATTGTGCTCACTAGGTCCTCTCATAGTGATGATATAATTTTCTCTTCAGCAAGTATCCCACAAAAATGTATGAAAATAACAAGGATTTTGCACTATTTATTCTGTTTTACATTGTATGAGATTGGTACCTAGATTTAAGTGCCACTAATTCACTAGTCACTTTTAATGAAAATGTATCCAAGGTTCACTGAAACCAATGTTTTGCATATCAAGTCATTGGTTTGGATTGGTTATGTTCTTTTGTCTAATGTGGTGACAAGAGTGCTGAAGGAAATTTGAAGGGATCTAGTGTAATCTAGAGTTGTTGGCTTTGTGGTTCTACAGAGGTTTGCATTAAAGTCAAATTTGTATTTCTTCCCAAAAAAATCATAGGGTTCCATACTACTTGTGTTATGGTTTGAGTATAGCCATTGAGAGAAACTTGAATGTGCACTTTGAAAAGCAAGACAAAGAGCACAAAAATAAGTAATGTACCATTCCATAATGCAGGAGGTAAGTAAAGCTCACACACTGATGCAATGAATAAACACGCCTCACATACACATTTTGGCCGAGATTTTCTAATAAATCATGCAACGCAGAGCAACAAGCAAAGTTGCTGTGCAGCCTTCTATGAACGGGAGACAGTATAACAGCACAACATCTACAAAGAAGTGGTACCGTTCTGCTCTCTCCCAGTGTTGGAGCACCTTAAGCTGCCATGCACCGAAGCAGGCACCCTTGTACTATAATGCAAGGATGTCTGCATTTTGGTTAGCATAGTCAGCAGAATGCAGCAGACATAAAAATTGGAAAAAAATTAAGAGAAACAAAGATATTTCTCCTGGTAATGCCAGCCTTATGTTGGTCGAGAACCTTGACATTAATCCATGCCTTCACATTTTTACAGATATCGATTTGCGTCAAAATACATAAGTGGATGCACAGGAATGCCCTCTGCACCGCCCATGTAATGCCTCTCTAACGCTAAGAAATGCAAGGCAGCACATTGCGCTGTCTTGCCTTACTTTTTGTTAGAAAACAATGTAAATTACCAGTTGCGTTGATTTGTAAATCAAAAATAGGATTTTGCAATGGGTCTGAGTTAAAATAGTAACACAAATCCAACACAAAACATATATACATTGTGTCCTACTGCATCACATAAACAAAGCTGATATATTTAGGAGCTCATACACACAGTGCAAACATGAATGCAATCCATAAATACAACTCACGAATAAGTTTGGTGTATACACAAAACATACACACCAATGCAGTACACAAAATACCTCCCATAAAAATGCATGATATCATGTGAAATCTTACGTTAAATTCAAAGCTTTTTCGTGATCAGATTGGCAAGCATTATCATTTTTTATTTAAATTAATTTAGCTTAAAAAATAAACCAAATTGAGATACTATTATAAAGAAATGCATTGCACTAATGTAGGAAAATAAATTATAAGACAAAAACAAATAAAGTACTTGTACATCGTTTATCCTTGTTCTAATGTTTCACCATTACCCATACTAATCCCAATTGTACTTGTGTCTCGATAATGACTTTCTTTTTCTTCCACCAAATTTCAAGTGCATGAAAGTGTAAGCTTTCTTGGAGATGCTGCCCTCCTGAGGAAAGATTCAGGTCTTTCCAAACTCTCGCAGGAATACAATTTCTACCTGGGAGACCAAAATAAAATAGCAGTTTGCTGCAGATGGGGACCAAGAAAGGTTTAAACCAAGCAGAGTTCGATACATCTGGCCTATTCAAAAGATAAATCCACCCAGGTAAAATTATTACAAGTACATTTATTCTTACATTTTTTAGTAACTTTACAACGTTTGTCTATTGATCATTTCCAAATATAAAGGTAATCAAAAGTGTAAACGTACATGTCCCTTTACCCTGAAATAGGGGTTGGAGTCAATAAAAATATCAAATATGACCAAAATGTTGGTATAAGTAGTGGCTTTACCACCATATTCTACATCCCACACACTTGGCGGATACAAAGATCTCCCTATAGCAAATTATACAGAAAAGTTTAACAGTTCATTAAAATTAGATACATTATTTTAAGCTGAATATTATTATTGATTCATTGTATATTTTTATTTTAAATGTAGAAAACTGCTGACTCGAGATATGAAAACATTCTGGTCGATAATTAAGACGGGGTCTAAGAAGGGCACCACTGTATGTGAACCTAATCTCCCCGCTGAAGTGTGGACTGAGCATTTCTCAGCTCTGTACGCAAATTAATTTGAAAGGGACCTTCAAATAGATTCTAGGGGTATGTCTCCCCTTGACAATGCAAGTGCAGGAGCCCATGTGCCACCATTGAGGAGACAGGTTAACGGAAGCCTTGAAAGGATTACCCTCCGAGAGGTCACCTCAGCAATAGAAAGATTACCAGCCGGAAAGGCACCAGGGTTTGATAAACTCCCTGGAGACATGTTTTGGGACGAACCGACGATTTTGGGCCCCTATCTTTTCGTTTTGGTTTTGTTTAATGCCATTATGAATGGTATGCCTATCCCTAATACCTGGGCCGTGGCTGAAATTGTCCCAATCTTCAAAAAGGGTTCCCCATTATACCCAGCAAACTATAGACCGATCAGTTTGATCGATGACACTCAAAAACTGTTTGTTCAGGTATTATTGGACCGAATCCAGTATTGGTTGGAAGAACATGACATCATCAGCCCCTATCAAGCAGGATTCAAGAAAAACACCTCCACACTGGACCAAGTGTTTAGATTCCAACTAATCACCTGGAAAACAGTATCAATGGAGGGTGGCAGCCTCTATTTGATATCTGTGGACCTGAAAACTGCTTTTGACCTTGTTCCCAGACCCAAGCTGTGGGGGATTTCAAGAGATCCGGGATTCCTCCATATCTACTCGACATCTTGATTAAGTTGCATGATAACAACTATGCCAAAGTTAGGTGTGGAAGGGGGGGAAGTTTGAGCAATAGGTTCCCGGTTGGCAGAGGTGTAAGACAGGGCTGCGTGCTTGCACCGACCCTGTTCTGCCTCTTTGTCAACGCATTAATCCCAATTCTGTCAGAGCTACCAAATAATGATGCCCCAAAGTTAGCAAACACCAAGGTGGCAGCATTGATGTTTGCTGAAGATACTCTCCTTCTCTCAAAAACATCGATGGGCATCCAGAGGCTGTTGGATAGCTTTGCCTCATTTTGTAGTACTAGGGGTTTGACAATAAGCACCACAATAACTAAATTTATGATTGCCAACCCTTCTAAGACAACACGCCCCCCCCCGCCCCCACAACTGAATGGTTCATGTCTGGAAAGAATGTCTGTCTTTGAATATCTTAGTGTAACCCTGTCAGAAGACATGCAGTGGGTGCCTCAAATAGCCAAGGCTAAGCTCAAGCTATCACAGATTGCCGGGAGTATAGCCAAAGTAGCTAGGGAATCACCCTTTAAACCCATTGGTCCAGCGCTAGAAATGTATAGGGCCCAAGCGCGAGGAGCCTCTCTTTATGGGGCAGAACTGTGGGGGCACTGTTTGTCTTCTACCTTAGCTGTAGTTGAGAACAGATTCCTAAGACAAATAACGGGTTTAACAATGGGAACCCGTTAATTCCTCTAAGATTAGATTTGGGTATCCCGCCAATCGAAGATGAGATTGCCCTGAAACCATTAACCCTCTGGCGAAGACTTTGGGCAACTCCTGATTAACAGCATATCAGGTAGAGACCAAAGAGCTTTTATCCTATCCGGGGTTGCTAAAAAGGGTCCCCTGGTTTGCTCATGTGAAACATGAGTGTGAAAAGCTTGGCCAACCTTCCCTGTGGAGTACTCCAGACATTACTAGTACCCTAGTGCCCCGTGCCTTAATACCTAAGACTTACCGTACCTTAAAGCTCGAAACTATACAGACAAATCCGAAATTGGGTTCCCTCACGACACAGTTTCTCAAAGTTAAGGACATCTACAAGCTAGAAATCTTCCTGGACGATATTTTGCCTTTGGTTGCAAAAAATTATATCTACAGTTTAGATATAGTACTTTGCCAGTACGTGTGGTCACCAACAAATGGGCAGGGCAGAAAGTGCAGGGTTGCCCTGTATGCATTACACAAGATGAAACAGAAAAACATATCCTATTTTTCTGCCCTGGTTACCAGCAAGCGAGGCGGTACTGGCTTGTACCGCTTTGCCATAATTTGTGTTTTAACCACTGTAGAGAGGCTTTTCGGGTTTTAAAATATGATACATCTAAACCCATTGTGCTTGCTGTCTCAAGATATTTAAACACGATCTAGCGAAGGAGATGGGCTTTTATTCAAAAAGAAATTAAACCTTAAACGTGCATCGGTAGGACAACTGCATACCTGACTTCTAGAGTGCCGTTCAAGATATTGGTTTTTAGTCCCATATTATTTTGTACATAGGTTTACTTTTGACCAATTGGATTTTATTGTAAATAGTGTAAATCTTCTTTTAAATTATGTACTTAAATATTTCTGCTATTTCTCTAGACATTCGCCGATTGCACTTATTAACTGATATATTCCCTCGCTGTTCTTCCAATCCTTTGCCTCCTTGACCCATCCAAATTGTTAGACACATTTCCCTTATATGTTTTAATAATTGTATTTGCTTCTTCTGTGGAGAGTTTTTTCTGTTTTAAAGATGCATTTAGTGATCTAAAATGTATGTTGTATTATTATCTTGTCTACTTTTTATGGTACTAGAGACCGAAATAAAAGTTCTTGAAACGAAGAATATTATAATACAATGTTCCACCATTAATAACAATTTTAAAGAAAGAAATAATTGTTTGGAGTATATTAAACTAAAATAAAATTGTTTTTCTGAAGTATAATTAAACTAAAAGACTAATCTAAAATAAAATAAAATGTGTATTATGTTTTTATATTTACTAAAAGTAATGTATAGAATTAGTTAATAGAAATTATTGTATTACTTTTTAAAATATTTATGTTACATTTTAACATTAAAAAGATAATAAAATGTTTTCAATACATATTTATTGTTGTATTTCTTAGTCTTTCTTTAAATTAAATAAGACAAATTTGTATTTATAGTTTTAAACAGTTTAAATAATGAAATTTATTTTATCAATTAGTTTCTGTAGGGGTATATTAAGGCTCTACCTCTATTATTTAGTACAGTGTTGCATTACCTGTGCAGAACCTACTCCTATTTTGAGCTGTAGTATTTTATTATCTGTTATGGGTCATTTTTGGCTGTAATACCTGTTGAAGGGCAGTTTGTGAATAGCAATAGGCTTATTAATTTGTGCATGGGTGTCTGTCCCTTCCTAATAGCCTCTTAACACTCCCTTAACTCCTTCCCTCTAACACTACACATTTCCCCTTTTCTACATATTCCTATCTATCGCTCTCATATTTATTTACTAAAACATATACTTACATGCGCAGTGATCTATGCAGATGGGGGGAGATCTCTGCGCATAAAAGATAGATAAAGCAGAGGCATAGACCTACGCATGTATGCATGTGAATGGAATGTTGTAGTATGTCAGTACTACTGTTGAAGTAATGTTAAACATATTACTCAATGCAGTCTGTAAATAGGCCCCTTTGTTTCTTTCAAGAGATCTTCATCTAGTGAATATATTTGGATGTTTAGCCACTTTTCTGAAGCACCTTAGCTTGAGCAAAATAGCAAGTGGTTAGATACATCTGGAGCCTTAACTGTGCAGGTTTAAGGAGTCAGAATAGAATGTGGTTGCTTTTCTTAACACAGACAACATTTTCTGTGTCAATGTCTCAAGATAATTGGGGCTGTGATCCCGAGGCAATAAATAATAGTCCCCAGTCCCTGATTTGAAGAAAGATGTTCACTCTGATCCAGCAATAGTAGGATCTGAAAGTGAACTCTAGGAAGGCAGGATTAGAGTTGCAGATATTTAAAATCAGTTTTGCTTTGTATGAAAAATTATCACTACAAACAACACTATTACGTATGTAAGGGATGTACATGAAACAAATAAAGGTTGAAAGAGTATTAATTTTGCTTAAAACAGAAAGTGAATCATTGCCTGATTCTTAAGCTGTATAATAGAATCCCTGAATAGTGTTCAATACGTGATGTTGATAATTAACTTAATATCCTGATGTGGCCTCACACCAAGATATGTTACAGCTGAACATTAAGTGAAAGACAAGTAAAGAGGAGAAAAATCCTTTGCTAAGGATGAAATATATCTGCTGGAGGAAAAATATATCTAGAATGTAAGAATCCAAGTTTTGATTCTTTATTTTCACTTTTAGAGACAGTATTCAATCAATCAATCAGAGCATTTGTATAGCGCGCTACTCACCCGGAGGGTCTCAAGGCGCTTGGGGTGGGGGGGGGGGCGCTACTGCTCGAACAGCCAGGTCTTGAGTTGCTTCCTGAAGGCGAGGTGGTCTTGGGTAAGGCGGAGTTGGGTGGGGGGGAGTTCCACGTCTTGGCGGCCAGGTAGGTGAAGGATCTTCCTCCCCTTGTGGCTCTTCGGATGTGGGGGAAGGCGGCGAGGGCGTGGCTGGTCGATCGAAGCTAGCGGGTGGGAGTGTAGAAGTTCAGGCGGTCGTTGAGGTATCTTGGGCCTTGGTTGTGGAGAGCTTTGTGTGCGTGGGTGAGGAGTCAGAACGTGATTCTCTTGCTGACGGGGAGCCAGTGCAGGTTTCTCAGGTGTGCGGAGATGTGGCTGTGTCGGGGGATGTCCAGGATGAGTCGTGCTGAGGCGTTCTGTATGCGCTGCAGTCTTTTCTGGAGTTTTGCAGTGGTTCCAGCGTAGAGGGAGTTGCCGTAGTCCAGTCGGCTGGTGACGAGGGCCTGGGTGACCGTCTTCCTGGTTTCGGTGGGGATCCACCGGAAGATCTTACGTAGCATGCGAAGGATGTTGAAGCATGACGAGGAGACGGCGTTGACTTGTCTGGTCATGGAGAGGGAGGAGTCCTAGATGAAGCCCAGGTTGCGTGCGTGGTCTGTTGGTTTGGGTGCGCTGCCCAGGGCAGGGGGCCACCAGGAGTCGTCCCAGGCGGAGGGCGATGATCCCAGGATGAGGACTTCCGTCTTGAGTTCAGTTTCAGGCAGCTGTTCATCATCCACTCGGCTACGTCTTTCATCCCTTCGTGTAGGTTGGTTCTGGCGGTGGCGGGGTCGTTGGTGAGGGAGAGGATCAGCTGGGTGTCGTCGGCGTAGGAGATGATGTTGAGGTTGTGTTGGCGTGCGATGGCCACGAGGGGGCTCATGTAGATGTTGAACAGCGTGGGGCTGAGTGATGATCCTTGTGGTACGCCGCAGATGACTTCGTGGCTTCTGATCTGAACGGGGGGAGGCGGACTCTCTGTGTTCTTCCGGCGAGGAAGGAGATGATCCAGTCCAGTGCCTTCTCCTGGATTCCGATGTTGTTGAGGCGCTGCACTAGGGTGCGGTGGCAGACCGTGTCGAACGCCGCGGAGAGGTCCAGGAGGATGAGGGCCACTGTTTCCCCGTTGTCGAGCAGGGTTCGGATGTCGTCTGTGGCTGCGATGAGGGTGGTCTCGGTACTGTGGTTGGCCCGGAAGCCGGACTGCGAGCAGTCGAGGGATCCAATAGACTCGAGGAAGGCGGCCAGCTGTCTGTTGACGGTCTTCTCGATGACTTTGGCAGGAAACGGGAGGAGCGAAATGGGACGGTAGTTTTTGAGGTCGGTGGGGTCTGCTGATGGTTTCTTCAGTAGGGCGCTGAGTTCGGCGTGCTTCCAGCTCTCTGGGAAGGTTGCGGTGTCGAAGGAGGCGTTGATGATGTTCCCTAAATGGGGTGCGATGACAGAGTCGGCCTTGTTTAAGACGTGGTGAGGGCAGGGGTCGGTTGGTGATCCGGAGTGGATTGAGTTCATCGTGCGGATGGGGTCTTCAGTGTTGATCGGGGTCCAGGTTCAGAGGGTGGTGGTGGGGGGCGTTGGTGCGGTTGTAGGGTGCGTCGGCTGTGTGCTGAAGCTGTTGTGTATGTCTGCGATCTTGCTGTGGAAGAATGAGGCGAGCGAGTTGCAGAGGTCTTGCGATGGGGTGAAGCCGTTGTTTCCGGCGCTGGGGTTGGAGAGCTCTTTGACGATGTTGAAGAGTTCCTTGCAGTTGTGGGCGTTGTTGTCCAGTCGTTCCTTGAACGCGGTTTTCTTGGTGGCGTGGATCAGTTGGTGGTGTTTTTGAGTGGCGAGCTTGAGGGTGGACATGTTGTCTGGCGTCGGGTCTCTGCGCCAGGTTTTCTCGAGGGCTCGGCAGTTCTTCTTGGGCTCTTGAGTTCATCGTTGAATCAGGATGCTTTCTTGCTGCCGGGTCTGCTGGGAGGTGTCTTCAGTGGAGCGAGGTCGTCTGCGCAGTTGCTGATCCACCTCGTGAGGTTGTTGTCGGCTTGGTTGGGGTTCGCTGAGCTGGCAGGAGGGTTCTGGCTCAGGGATGCGGCGAGCTGGTCGGCTGTGATCTTGTTCCAGCTTCTGCGGGGAACCTGTTGCTGGTGGTGGTGGAGCGTGGTCCTTCTGAAGCTGAAGTGTACGCAGCTGTGGTCCGTCCAGTGGAGTCTGGTGGCGTGGCTGAAGGAGATGTCCTTGCTGGAGGAGAAGACGGGGTCTAGCGTGTGGCCGGCGTAGTGCGTGGGGGTGGTCACCAGTTGCTTGAGTCCGAGGTTTGCGAGGTTGTCCAGCAGGGTGGTGGTGTTGCGGTCGTTGTTGTTCTCCAGGTGGAAGTTGAGGTCCCCGAGGAGGATGTACTCAGCAGAGGGGAGGGCGTGTGGGCTGATGAAGTCGGCGATGTCTTCGCTGAATTGTGTGCGTGATCCCGGGGGTCTGTACATGAGGGTGCCTCTGAGGGTTGTCTTGGGGTCGGTGTGGATCTGGAAGTGCAGGTGTTCGGCGGCTGTGAGGGTGTCGTCGGAGTTGGTCGTGATGCGAATGGTGTTCTTGTGAACGATGGTGATGCCTCCTCCTGTCTGGTTGACACGGTCCTTCCGGGTGATCTTGTATCCGTCCGGGATGGCAATGGCGATGTCTGGTGCTGAGGAGGAATTCATCCAGGTTTCCGTGAGGAAGGCGACGTCTGGAGCTGCGGTGTCGAGGAGGTTCCAGAGTTCTACGGCGTGTCTGTGGACGGAGCGGGTGTTCAGCAGGATGCATTTCAGGTGGTTGCTGCTGGTGCTCATCTTGGCGGGTGCGGTGCAGGTCCGGATGCAGGAGAACTTGCAGGATTGGCCGGTGAATGGTCCTTGGGTGCGTCCTGGGGTGGCTCGGTGGCAGCCAGGGATTTGGCCGGTGTTGAGAGCGTTGAGGATGGCGTGGTCGTAAGTCCGGCGGGTGGGCTGGCATCTACGGGGCCAGGGGGTCTGGCGCTGGGTGCGGTCCAGGTGTGGACGGGCGCAGACGGGCTTACCTTTGGCGTGCACGCGCGAACTCTGCCATAAATGGAGAGTGGAGGGGGGCGGGGCGAGGGAGGAGCAGCTGGGAGGCGGGAGCGGGGTGGCGAGTGGGGGGAGCGTGCGGGGATGCCGGAGGGAGCAGGGGTGGGGCCATGGGGAAGCAGCGGCAGGGAGCGGGGTGGGGCAGGCAGCAACAAGGGACAGAGGGACAACAAGGGCACACACGAGAACGGCAGCAAGAAAAGTACAGTAATCAGCGAAAAATCAAAACGAAAAAAACAGGCACAGGGACAGTCAGGGAACAGGGGCCAACCAAGACAGGGGCAGTCTTGAGCTCGGCAGCGGCGGCAGCAGCGGGAGGAGAGCGGGCACACTCGGGGTGGCCACTCGGCAGGAGGACCGACCTTGCAGACCAGGTCAGGTCACAGCTCCTGGCCCCGTGAGCCACTCTTTAAGTACCTAAGTGGGAGGGAGGAGCAGCTGGGAGGCGGGAGCGGGGTGGCGAGTGGGGGGGAGCGTGTGGGGATGCCGGAGGGAGCGGGGGTGGGGCTGCGGGGGAGCAGCGGCAGGGAGTGGGGTGGGGCAGGCAGCAACGAGGGACAACAAGGGCACACACAAGAACGGCAGCAAGAAAAGTACAGTAATCAGTGAAAAACCAAAACGAAAAAAGCAGGCACAGGCACAGAGAAAGTCAAGGAACAGGGGCCAACCAAGACAGGGGCAGTCTTGAGCTTGGCAGCGGCGGCAGCAGCGAGAGGAGAGCGGGCACACTCGGGGTGGCCACGCGGCAGGAGGAGCGACCTGGCCGACCAGGTCAGGTCAGGTCACCTGATCTATAGGGACCCAAGAAGTCTGAATGTACTCACCCAGAGAAATGCTTGGATTTGAAGAGTTTGGTTTGGAATGCACTTCTAACATTTTTTGGCAACAAAGTGGGCGGATTGCATGTATAAAGTCTACTAAGGACATTTTTTCTTAATGTCTTACCAGTTCAGAGCTCGGAGCGTAGAAGAGAAGTGGTTTTGCATTAATAGCCCAGTGAACACATGAGCTGTTGTGGTTTGAACCGTTTGTAGATTTTCAGTCACTTTTCAGGGAATACAAGGTAACTAGCCTTCTCATAACCCATTTGTGACATATCTGGATGGAGGTATTTGCCACCTTGGTTTCAAGGGATAGAGTACTATCTATGTAGATTATAACATTTTCATACAGATTTTAAAAGGCTGCCTGACTATTCCAGCACTTGCAGCAAGAACACTCAACCCTTCATTCTGGATAGATGGTTTCCAGGAGGTCCGAAACCCCTCCGGCTTGATCGGAATTCAATGTAAAAATTGATGTAAGAGGATGAGCTGACGATTGGACAGTCCTCCGTTGAACTGCTGTCTTTTTAATATTTGTTACAATTGGACATGTACAACATGCTCATGATTTGGCAAGGGTCACTGATTCTTGTTAAATGAATATCTGGCCCTACTCAACACAAAAACATCCAACAAACAACTGACTGGCTACATCAGTAGACAGAACATTAATTCTCTAGGCATCACTTTTTATTAACCCTGGACGAAGAACTACGCTCCGTTCGCGGAGTTTGCGGAGTTTCGGCAACTCCACGTTCCGCGGAGAACGCGTAGCTGTCGATTACTCCGCGATCCGGTGTGTAGCGTAGTTCTCGTGCGCTGAATAACATTATCGCGTGCGCGGCAATGGCTTACCTTGGTTCTGCGTTCGCTTTTTCCCGGTCGCGTGTGCCACCATGTTTGTAAACCCTCCCGCACAATTCCGTGCGACTGTGCGAACGCGATAACGTCATTTGGATGCGCGATAGCGTCATAAGGACGCGCGAGGATGCTTGTTGGTAAGATCGAGTTGCCGAACACGCAGAACCTGCAATCTTGCACAGAATAACTTGCGAACATGTCTTGCACAACCCGAACATGTTACTTGTGACCCAGAACAGGAAATAAGGGAACGCAAGCGGGCGGGACAAACCTCTTGGGTAACTTAGCGCGCTAGCCATCCCGAGCATGCAGGCAACGCCCCGAACACGCGCACCGCGCTCCTGAAGACAAAAAACGGCGCGCGAACGGGTCTAGCAAGCAACTACGCATGGCTGCGGAGCTACGCGTAGTTCGCGGAGTGCAAGTGCATCTTCGCGTAGCTCCGCGGAGTCCGACTCCGCGAACTACGCCCAGGGTTACTTTTTATGTCATGAATGGCACAATACATATCAAATTCTACCACAAACCTACTTTGTGCAATTCAACTCTACATGGAACCAACAACCATCCACCATGTCAACTGCCAGGTATTATGAAAGGAGAAATGCTCTGAATAAAAAGAAGCTCTTCAAATATTACGTTTTATAAAAATATGCTGATTAGGCAATTGAACACTTCAAGAAAAGAGTCTACAAAGAAATACTGCTCAATAACACATTTAAGAAAACTCAGGTGATCCCAAAAAGTTATATTCTAAATACGGAGAAATTAGAAAAAATGATAAAACATAATTTTGTACTTTATTATATTAAAATTATCTGAAGTGCACCACTGTTCAATATTGAAATCTCGGACAAAGCACAATTTATCTTCATTTGGATCAACAAAATCCAATCCATGGTTTGTACTCAGAAATACCAAACTACGGGCCTAATTATGACTACGGCGGTCCGATGGACCGCCATAGGGATTGTGGTGGTTCCGGCACCTCCGGACTGGCGGTCTGACCATCCTATTACAGTCGGACCACCATGGCTTCACCGCAACCACCGGGGATCAAAGATCCCTGGCAGTGCTGTGGCAGTCTTGAGGCTGCAATATGCTTGGTAGTGCCTCTGTAGCACCACCAAGCATAATAAAAGTTTCCTTTCCTCCATGGTTTTCATGGCAGTGAGCCCGCCATGAGAACTATGGCTGAGAGAAAGCAAAAAGGACCCTACTAGGACCCCCTGCTTCCTCTAGGCCATTGGGTGCAACCCGGGGGGCATATGTTATGGCCCTCCATGTGCATGTACCCCGGTTCCTATATGGCATGGACTGCAGAGCCCATGTCATGCACGAACTGCCTTTGACGTTACTAATGTGGTGCCCTTTTTTAGAGACATCGCCATTTGACTGACAAAGAAATACCCACCAGACACTTGATGACTAAGGATATGTGTAAATAGTCTAAATGTGAAAGTGCGGTCCACAGAATGTGTGCAGCTGTAGTGATCTAGCTGTGGGTGCCATTTTGCATATTTAGAGTTGATCTAGAAGTTCTTACATTCACTGCTGCCACCATGTGTTTTCTTGCTTGGGAACATATCCCTTTCACCTATGTAAGCACTCAGACAGTTGATTAAGCTTCAAATTTGCAGATGGAATGTTCATGCACAAAAATCACTTTGTGAACCAAAGAAATGCCTGATCCTGGTGAAACCCTTAGGAGCCCGATTATGACTTTGGTGATGTGGGAGCAGGGCCGCCAATCCACTGCCCGCTCCCACACCACCAAAGCCATGTGAAGCAAGATTATGAGTTTTCTAGTGTCTACTTGGAACACTTGAACTAGAGCCATATATATGTGTTGAATAAAAATTGCGATAAGACAAGTCACTGTGAGACCCAACAGTCAAGGCTGTGAGGACTGCAGCAAAAGGGATGAAGAGAGAATGCCTTTGACCTCACATCTAAGAATGATTTAATCTAGACTAGATGTCACCTGAAAATCTTGCTACCAAAATTCTGGCATTCATTGCTATCTAATTATTGGTGTTAAACAAAGATGAGAAAGCTAAGCATAGCAGTATCCTGACATTAGGTTGATCAACTTAACATCTGCATTTCATCCATGAATGACAGGACTAGAAGTACCCTAAATGAGAGAACCTATTGAATATGCACCAGTACACAGAAGCTCTCAAGAGACACACTGATTATGTGCCATATATAAGTTGGTGTTGATCAATGCGTCCCCCTATCAGTGTGCATTGAGGGATTGAACCGGGGCTTGAGGGAAACCCCACACTTCCCCTAAAGGCAGGTGCTTAATTCACTTGTGGGGAAATCCCTTTGCCCCATTTACAGCAAAGCTGTTTCCAGCACTTGCAGCAAAATGCAGATTGGTGACTAAGCAGCCAATACACCTTTCCAGAATGCACTGTTCCCCGTGCAGAACCAAGTGTGTGCCTACACTGAGAATTGCATGTTCATTTTAGTTGGGCACACTATCCCTGTTTGTGGACAGGGTTTCCGGTTAAGGGTGTGCATGACACAAGCAGAGACACTTCCCCCAATATGTAATGGAGGCCCAAATGTCCATTGGTCCCTGTGGAACCCTTGAGCTGTAAAAGAAATATCTTCTCTAATAGAGCTTATCAGAGTACATCCAAATGGAGATGGGACAAAAGTTGGATGGATAGGGTGTCTACAGAGAACTTTTTTTCCACCAACACCTTTATAGCAATTTTCCATGGCACGTTGTGATTTAAAAATTGAGCAGCTGGTAAACGTTACTAACAATTTGCTAAGTAAGTACCCAGCATAGTTACTGCCCATACAATTACATGCAGTGAATAAATAGAATGCACACATTAACGCAACACAGAAACATAATTAATTGATGAATAAAGCTGGATCACTATTTCACTGGAGCTATTTCATGTCATGGGTGTTAAGTAAAGGAAGAGTTTGGTGCAAACATCTTTTACCATCATACTTGGAAAACATGATTCTGGAGATGTAATGTGTGACTAGAACATTTGTGAGTATTTGTTGTGCAAAATTGTGCTGTGGCGGTGATGTGCTCTCTTGTTCTTCTTCTGCTTTGTTTTTGTTATGTATGATTACAATGTTATTTTGCTGTATTGTGTGGCACTTGTTGAGCTGTGTCCACATGTGACTGCTTTGTTGTCATGTGCCCTGTTCATCTTTTATTGTGTTGTTATGTTGCTTTTGTATGTTTTTGTGTTATATTCTGAGGTCTATGGAAGTCCCCTCGCAAGGACTCCATTTGTAAATGTAAATGTGTGTATACTTGTAAAGCGCACTATCACCTAGAAGGTATCTTGGCACTGTATACCGCTGTGGAACCCTTCCTGGCTTTCCCTGTGAGATGCCCCTTACTGGGCACCTCCAAGGTGAGGCCAGGCATCCTAGCATTTTCGGGGCCATTGTGGAGATTAAGCAAGCTATTGCCGAGAGTTGCAGAGTGGGACCCATGATTAGAGTAGACACCTAGGCGAGAATTATTCAGTCCGTGGACATTGAGCCCAAGACCCTGCCACATCGGGAATTGAACCCTGGTCCCGGGCCAGACCTCTGCCTCAGGGTCTGCCACTCTAATCGGTGAGCCACACTTCTCACTTCTCACTTCTTGCCTTGGTTTGATCAGTTCATATTGCAGGAACAAGGCCCGGCCACACAAGTGGCACAGCATTTTGTATAGGCACAAGTAGGGTAATGCTGAGTTATAGGAACTTTATGAATTGCTGCTGATTCCAGAAGTTTCCATCACAAACCTTTAAAGGAAAATGTGTGATTTCAGGGAACGTTTGAGGTCTTCAGGGCATTGTGGGTAAGAAAACCTCATGGCATTTACACAGGGCAGACAACCTTGGAGTCCCCTGGTTGTCTAGTTTGCAAAAATGTCTGTGGTTTCTAGGTTTGCCTTGGTGGCATTGCAGCACGGCCCCAAATACTGTAGCTACCACTATTGCTTATGAACCAATGTAGTGTTGTAGGGCCGTTTGTGCCTTGGTCGTGTATCCCACCAACACAAGTGGGGAACCATAAATTTCAGGGGACATGTGGGAATTCAGGGTTGTAGGAAATGTTTGGATCCCCACAGATTCCAGAATTTTCCATCACAGAAATTTGGGGATTTTTTAATTTTTTTACCAAAGCTTGATATTTGTACAGGCTGCTGGATTAAATTACCTAGTAAGAGCCATGCAAGGCATGTAGCCCTGGACTGCCCTAGATGTCTAGTTTTCAAAAATGTGCATGTTCACTAGGTTTCCCTGGGTGCAGCTGAGCTAGGGCCCAAAATCCATAGCTACCCACTTTTGAAAAAAGGTCAGTTTTCAATGGAAAAATGTGATGCGTCCATGTTGTGTTTTGGCCTGTTTCCTGTTGTGGGCAATAAGCCTACCAACGCAAGTGAGGTACAGTTTTTTATCAGACAGCATGTAGGGGCATTGAATAGCAGAACATTTGATATTACCTGTTAGGTTTCGCTGCATTTGTGCCTTTCACATTAAAGCCAGTGTGTAACAAAGAAGACATCTATAAAAATACCCTCTAAATCATATGCTAGTACAGGTACCCACAAGTTCAGAGATGGTCTAAACTCCAAATCTTCTGCCATTAGGAAATACATACCTTTTACTCTACATATTTTACCATATAAACAGTTCTATGCTCAGTTCACAATGAAAAACCATTGCACGGTGCAGATGAGTCGGCTGTGGGTAACTTAGGTTCTTAAAGAATGTACAAACCCTCCAAATCCCCGCAACCAGAAGACACTAGCGGATGTAATGGTACATTATTTATGTAAATTGGCCAGCATGACAAAAAGTTACAGATGAGAACCTCATCACAAATGGCAGTTGTTTCCTACTAAGTTTCAATATTTCTTTATTTCAGCAGTTAGTTTCTTTGGAAACATGTTGAGGGATCTACACATACGACCACTTGCTGAATTTGAAATTTTGTCTATGTTTTAGAAATCTATAGCTTTTCTGGATCACCCATGAGTTTCACACTGGTTTCCACCACATATTGGACGTAGTTTGGGAGCACAAAAAATAGGAACAATGGGCTACCCCTTTGAAAATTGACAAAACTATGATCATAAATGTGTTGCTTTTTAAATCAGGTCTGCCTGTTCCTGAAAGCTGAGAAGTTTGTGATTTTAGCACAGCAAACTGTTTACTGATTTCATTTTTAGGGAAAAAAACTGACACTTCATTTGTAGCACTTTTTTTAAAAAATTCCCCAAAACTCAAAATGTTGCTGTATTTTGCCTATTTTCTCGGTCTCCAGGGACATCCACAAACCCTGGGTACCTTTAGAATCCACAGGATGTTGGGAAAAAAGGATGCAAATTTGGCGTGGATACCATATGTGGGAAAAAGTTATAAAGGCCTAAAGGCTCACTACCCCAAATAGCCAATAAAGGGCTCAGCACTGGGGCCAGGGGGAAAGGCCCAGCAGTTAAGGGGTTAAAACTTCCAGCGCTCACTTAATGTGATAAGGTCCTACATGCTCTACAATGTTGGCAATATGATGTTTCTTCTTTGAACCTACGAAAGAAACTAGGTTCTAATTCATCTAACTGGAGTCTCTGGGGTTTTGCAAAGAGAATTCTTCAGTTTCAGATTTTTCTTTGTATATGTGTAAGATTTCAGTTGCCCGAAATACAAGGCAAAACAAACGCAATAAATGTGGATTGGTAGAGATGTGAACATACATCAGCACGTTATTGATTCAAAAATCTGCAAAATAGCTCGAATGCTGCCTGTGGGACTGTTTCTTGTTGGCTGATATTTCTTAGCTTTTTTAACTCCAGTGATGAGCTTTGGAATTGAAATGTAAACATATTTGCAGATCCTTGTTCTTGTTTATATTGCGGTTAAATATGCATGCCGATGGCGTGATTTTCCGTGGTAAGCGTTTCAAACCCTATGCCTGTATACATTGTGAAATATAGTTTCATAATATATTAATTCCCAATACACGGTGCTTTGCCTTCCAACAAAACATGTGTTTTTTGCTTTAAATGAAATGTATAATTCAGATTGTCATCAGCTTCAGCAGAACGCTATACAGAGGCATAGCAACAGACAATCGTAAGGCTAAACGCTAGAGAACCATGTGTGTGGACATGAGGGTACATGTGCACTCCAGACAGAGTTGAGAAGGGTATCAGTATATATTCTGCACATGTATGAAGGGAGATGGAACTATGGATGGAGAAAGACAGCAAATGATTAGGAAAGATAAAATTAAAACCTATCCTCTGAATTATTGGGGAAACTTGGTTTCCCCAAATCCTTAAAATCTCTCTAATTTACCTCAGGATCCTTACGTGAAATCCCTAAGTATATTGAAATTATTTTCGGATTTGCCAGTCTTTAAAACATAGGTACTATGATGAAAGGATTGCAGAATCTGTTAACACACTCCTCTGCATGCAATATTAGCACTTCCTGCAGCATCGGGGTATCTCCCACCCCTTGCGGTACTAGTAATGTACAGTAATCACAGTCCAGCATTATTAGAGTGAGGGTGGTGACTGGTGCACAGTCTTTGTTAAATCCTCTATCCTGCTCGGATGCTTTTTAAATCTAATAGTAAATACCAGGGGGTCCTCTTATGTGCTTGTGCTTCTCATGCTTGTTGGTAAGCATTCCAATATAATATTTATGTTGGTCAAAATCCAGTTTTTATAAACATTTTCAGCCTTGCTGTCTTTTTGGGATATATATGAATTAAATTAATACAAGCAGTGGTTTAAGAATAAGGAACATTGTGAAGAGGTGAAATCCAAAGAGAAAGCAACACAGGCAAATAAAACAAACACAGTAACAAAAAGTGCACATTAATCTGCAGAATGTATGATTAGTGGATATTCTGGCCTTTTATATTAATACCAATAACTAGTCAACATATGTCAGCTTTTCAAACATTTGTGACACTGCGTTAGATTATAAAACATTTCTTCAATCGTATCCTCTCAGTAAGTCTATGCTCATAGAGAGGTGGCTTTATTTCATATATTTCACTTAGTATTTATTTATTTGAAATAAAGCCTGTTATAAATCCCTAAATATCAAATTGTCATCTTAGATTGCGATTCCTGTTGGTGATTTCTCCCTTTAAACTTTAAGTGCCTAAACTTCCCCCAAGAAATGGGTTGTTTTACCACTATTTCATCATCCTGGCTGACAAGCAAACCTTCATATTTGCATTTGTTCAAGTAGCATATTTTCAGATTGTGCCATTTGGTCCTTTTCTAATAGATATATAAGTCTTAAATTAAAATTAGACAATGGTCGAGAGTCTTTCTGCCGGAGCTGCAAGTAGGACATAGAGGTGTTATGACCTCTTTCCATGAACATCTTAATTAGCAATAGGTAGGTGCAGCATGCTAGGAAGGAGGTTCTTTTCTGACCGGTAGAAATTATTAGCTCCATGAGAGCACAGGATTCATACCTCTTGTGTATATATCTGGCCATGCTGTGATTTAACTTGCTTCTACATCTGCAAGAGTCTCCAAGATGTTCCTTTCATCTAAACACTGTTTTTAGAGTTCTTTGTTGTAGCTTTGCCTCGCATTAGCGTCATAGTCTAGGATTGGTTTTAGATCTAGATGCGCAGGCTTATTTTCTACTTTATTCCTCTGATTGAAACTTGTTCGGAAAGATTGTGCCTGTTTCCAAGATCATTTATCACACTGTAGTGCCTTCTTAGTGCACAGAATATAGGTGTCCTGGAGGCTCTTTATTGTGTTGTTGAATACCCCAGATCAGCTTCTATTGCCCATGTGACGCTAGATGTAATCCCTAATACTGTCTTCCAGAAGTGGAGTTCACACCTTTGAGAAATTGAGGGGTATATTCACAAGAACGTGTGATCACTACCGCAGGAGTAGCGTAACACAACTTTCAACATCGTAGCCTATTGCGGGAAATTAACCCGATGTCAACGTGGAATTCACAATGCGGAGGTAGCATGCGATAGACACAAGATAACGCGTCAAATGTCCGCTGGGAAAATCGATGCCACGCAGCAAAAATGCAATACGCGAACGCAAAAACATGCAATGAGGCCAACTGCGGTACAAAAAGTAGCAAAAAACAGCCACAGGCCTGCAAATCCCACACGTCTGGCAGGACAACGCACCATAAAAAGCACAGAAAAACACATCAGAAACAAGCCAAAGCATGTAGCAACATGGATGCACCCTGACACAGCACAGAGGCCAACTCGAACCCAAAACCCCCCCAGACTACCAGCAAGCAACAATGGGGTCGGGGAAGGCCAAGGAGAAGAGGGAGAGGAAGATGGGATGCAGACCGCAGGAAAACAAGACCAGCATCACGGAGGTGACAGAACACTACCAGCAACTGACACAGGCCTGAAAATCCCACACGTCTGGCAGGACAATGCACCATAAAAAGCACAGAAAAACACATCAGAAACAAGCCAAAGCACTTAGCAACATGGATGCACCCTGACACAGCACAGAGGCCAACTCGAACCCAAAACCCCCCCAGACTACCAGCAAGCAACAATGGGGTCGGGGAAGGCCAAGGAGAAGAGGGAGAGGAAGACGGGATGCAGACCGCAGGAAAACAAGACCAGCAGCACGGAGGTGACAGAACACTACCAGCAACTGACCCACTAGCAGACCACTTGGATTGCAGTCGGAGTCCCGAGGAGGCCAATAGGTGCCGGCATTGCGTGACAACCTACACCAGGCACCAACCCACTGCAACAGGAAGGCAGCAACGGCAACAGGAGGTGGCAGTCTAGCGCCACCGAAGGAGCTGGAGGAAACCCAGGCCACAGTCATCAGTGTGGAGATGGTGCAAGGAGTAAGAAGTATGGACACAGCTCGAGAGGACCAGGCACAACATCAACAGGGAGTGCAACGAACAGGGGCTGGGGGGACGGGGGAGTTGGGTACAATGGCATACATGCACAAAGAGGTGTAGCACACTGCACAACCACTGCACAACCACAATCACCCAGGATCACGTCCCAGATCCCCTTGGGACACTGCAGCACACACACATAGCAAGAACAGCAAACCCACATTGACGACAACGTGGTACAATGCGCATAGCCGACACTGCAGAACAGAGGACACAACTGCCTCAGAACCAGTGCACCAGTGCACATGCACAAAGAGGTGTAGCACACTGCACAACCACTGCACAACCACAATCACCCAGGATCACGTCCCAGATCCCCTTGGGACACTGCAGCACACACACATAGCAAGAACAGCAAACCCACTTTGACGACAACGTGGTACAATGCGCATAGCCGACACTGCAGAACAGAGGACACAACTGGCTCAGAACATGCACAGAAACATGCCTACTGCATCTGACAGAGCTGGAAACTGTGAAATGGAAATGTATATGTACGACCTCACATCCGTCATGTAGTTCAACTGTACACTGTCGCGCAGAAGAATCCAGCGCCCCCCAAACAGTCACAATGTACATTGCCATCTAGTCTGCATGCAATGTGCCAACATACATGTCAACATAAAGTCAACATGCATCTCCCCTTCACATCGCAGAGGGGCACACAACACCTTCAGCAGAGCACAGAATACAACACATCTGTGATGCAGGAGAGGACCACCACACGGTTGACACTGGTGTCCTACAACAGCCTAATGAAATCCCATGCAAAGCCCACCAGGACCCAGCCAGCCAAGCTACTCAGAGGAGAACACAGAGCCTGCAACAGAACACACAACAGGAAGCACCTGCAAGCACAGCTGGCTCACGACATTTAACCCACCCACACATGTGTCAGCATGAAAAAAGGAGGTGACCCAACAGGTGTTGGTGGGTGCTGAACTCATGGATGCGAACCAGGACACATACGTAGGTGTCTATCACCCTTCAGGGCCCAACTACACCCCATTGAGGATACCCACATTGCCATAGAAACACAGGCAGATGCACATTCACAGTACAGAATCATGTCCAGGGGCGCTCAAATAGCACTCACACACCCATGTTGGCTCTGCGTACAATGGACTTGACCACTCCCCTTACAAATTGAGTGGGGGACGACAAAGCTACATGTCCAAGCTCCAACCGGCTGCCTGCAGTGACATGTCTGCATCCGATGTACACAGCACAATGTAATGTCGTAGGGCCCAGGGCCCTCATGCATACAACAAGACCACAGGGACACACGCAGATATCATGTTGAACTGGCAATGGGGACATGCGCCTGGCCCCTTTATTGGCAGGGCCACATGTACAGTGACGCCTGTGCTGGATGTATGTGGGGTGAGTGTAAGGCATTTCACACAGAATGTCTGGTGCTGGTAGCCACTTGAACATTGGACACCTGCTGAGCAACATGGAGTGAGACGGAGAAAGCCCAGAGGACAGCCAACATGGAAACAGAAGTGTCTGTGAGTTGCAGTGCACTGGGGTTGGGACACTAGAGATGAGCGCACTCAAGTGATGAAAAAGTCGTGGATTGTGTCCTTCGATATATTCCTGATGCAGATGCACAAAACACAATCAGCAATGGACAATGGCCTGTGGTGCACTGAGTCACTGGAATCTGGAGTGCTGAGCAGGATATCAGGCCGGTGATGGCATCTACGACATGACTGAGCAACTCTGTAAGTCTGTCAGGACCACTGTTTCAACTCTGGCAAATGGCGATTGGAGGTGGTCCGTGCGGTGGTGGTGTGTGCCTCCTGCGGTGATGCGACGTCTGGGCTGGTCTGGACTCGCTTTGGGTTTTGAGCCCCGGTGGGACGCATTTGGGCCTGGAGGCTGGGTTCAGCGCAAGGCCACATGGAAATGACTGTAATGATCCCAAGGCCTATGCTTCAGGGGCCATCCAATGTCTCAGAAGAAGGGGTCCCGACCGGACCAGCACAGTTTGAGTGGCCCCGGATGCACTGTGGCCAGCACAGGCACCCAGCCATGGGACGGTGACTTGCAATGCAGTCAGATGGGCCATGCGACCTGAGCGACCTGAGTGGACTCTGCCATTCGTGATTCGCGACTAGGTGCTGGATGTCCTGGTCCTTCATCCACCTGTCGCCGGCTGGCGTTGAACAGGGTTTGTGGCAGCACGTGTCGCCAACTGGCATTTAACAGGGTTTGTGGCAGCACGTGACTCCAGCTGGCATTGAACAGAGTTTGTGGCAGCACGTGTCGCCGGCTGGCATTGAACAGGGTAAGTGCCAGCAAGATGCCCATATGGACCTATGCCTCACTGATGGGGGGAGTCTGGTGCTGTGGCCGCTGGCCCGGATTTGGGGTCACTGCCATTCAGGACCCAGGACACATTTTCACATATGGGACCTACTGGGCCACAGAGGTCGCCCGTGGAGTATGTAAATGAGGCAGGAGTGATGTGGGCCAGCATCGGGTGGCCAGTGATGGTCTGAGAGGCTGGCAGGGTTGTGGCCTAGGGCTTGAAGCTTACACAGGCAAGTGATTGGCTCTCCATGACACACGCCAGTGTTGGCAGGTGATCAGTGTGGCCAGGCTGCGCAGGGTCGGGCCTGATGGTTTGCGGTCCAGTGGGCCAGGGAACGGCAGGTGCACAGGATCGTAGGCAATTCTGCTAATGAGGATGGCGTTGGCCTTGTGGCGGGGTGGGAGCCGCCACCCTGGCTGAAACGTGGGCTTTCTGGAAGGGGACCATGCCCAAGGCTACATGCTTTTTCTTCACACCCCTACGGTGGCATGGCCTTCGCTGGACAATCCCACTCTGCCCATGCTTATGGGGGGCGTTACAGGCAACATTTCTGTGAGGACCCCCACTGATGGGGGTGACATTGTTGCATCCACTATCGACTACACTCCATTAATTAGAGGTGTATGTCACCGTGGATATGGATGTTTTCTGCATACTGCGTTCTGTCCAGCACACCGCTGCCACTCTTGGCATTGTGTACTTTCCCAATCATGGTTCTACTGCATCCTTCACACATTCCTGGTTGCCACCTCTCCCCACATTCGGCTATTGTGTGGCTAAGGTGCCATGCCGTTGATTGGTCATGTTCACGGCTTGCCCAAGTTACCACTGTAAGTTGTTCTGTCCTGTCTGGTGGGTGGGCATGTTGTTGTGCATGTTGGTTGTGTTTTCTGACGTGTGCATTTCCAGAGTTTTGGATTGCATGGTTATGGAGTTGAGGTGAGTGGGGTGTTAATTTGGAACTTGCCATGGGGCTGTGCCTTTCACTTGGTACCATCCTGGGAACGCTGGTTGCTGATGGACTGTCGGAGGGTAAAGTGATCATGCACATTGGCTGTGGATTTGGAGGCGACATTGGTGAAGGTCCCACGGTGTTCTGATGTGGCCTGCACATTGATGTGTGATGTGTGCATCCTGCTGTGTCATCAGGAGGCACAGGTGGGACATGTGTGCAGTGGATTACCCCCAACATGTGTGTGCATCCGGCTATGGCGTATGGTCCTTGCTTGGTCTCCAGCGGTTCCTGCGCATTGTGTACGATGTATGGAGACTGGGGTGCCATTGGGATGGTGATGTCCAGGACAGGTGTGGGGGACTTAGATGTGACTGGCTGTGAGACTCCGCCGACTCTGGCGGTTGTTGGTTGGGGTATGGTTGGGGTATGCCAGGGGCCAACAGGTGCAGCACAGCCAGCAGTTTGGTATGGGGTGGGATGTTGGTTGTCCGCTGTGTTGGTGCCATTGGCCTGTTATGCGATGATGGTCAGGATGCATAGGATGGTTGTCCATTTCAGCCTGTAGTGGACAGTGACATTGTCAGATGTTGGGCCTGTGAGGCAGGTGCGTATCCTGGGAGGCTACTGTCCGGGCTGCATGATAAGTGGCTCAATGGCATCTGTTGCCCTTCCGATTACGCCCTGGGCTGGGCTCCCTTTTGTGGTGCTGGCTGTAATCCGCCTTTACACCAGGTCAAAACAGATGTTAATTTCCTGCTGCTAAAGCACCTTATTAGGTGTTATGTTGAGGTGTCGTGTTTTTGCGGCTTTTGCAAGGTATCGCTGACTCTTCATCTCATTAGCGATAGTTGCGGAGGTCCTCTGTGGCAATGTTTTTGGCGGCTGCTATTGCGGGTTAACTGGTGCTGTGAGCTGTTAACACAAGCTTGTGAATGGGGAGGTAACTTTATTACGACTTTGGCTGCGATAAACTGTCAATAATTTGGCGATAGCTACTTGTGAATATGCCCCTGAGTTGTTGGTTGACTGAGGTGTGATTTCTTACATTACAGAGTGATCTGCAAAAAGTCACAAATTAAGCTTTGCTTAATCCTGGGTAGCTTGGCACAAAAAACTGTCAGACTTAACTAAGAGGCAATGCATAAAGTATTTATGCAGCATACAAACAGCAATAAACTGAAAACACAGAAAATGAAAGACCAATTTAGAAAAATAAAGTACATTCTAATAAATTATTTGACACCAAAATGACAAAACTCCAATCAGTAGAAAGAGAGTTATGAATTTTTAAGGTTTTTAGTAAAAACTAGTGCCTAGCAGATCAAAGCGCCCACTACAGGTATGTAATCGAGTGAGACCGAGCAACAGTCTAAAAATATGGCAGATCCCGATAAAGCGTAGTTTGAACAAAAAAATGGATTTGGCCCTGTCAGGGCCTCCCTTTGGACTTAGAAGTTACTCTGTGAAAATCTCTCTGGAAAGTTCTCTTTTTTTGGAAGCTGAAAATCTCCAGTGGGGGGCTCGGATACCCTTTTGACAAAGGACTACTGAACAGGATTTTCCACTGCAGAGAAAAACATAGCAGGAGAAATATTCATCAATCCTACCAGCGAGGCACCTCAGGCACCCAGGCGTGCAGGTTGGTCCCGGTCTCTTCCTGGTTCTCAGAACAGTTTTCGGCAAAACATTTTCTCAGTCTTCAGTTTTGTGTTTTAGCCATCTGGGCATCTTTAGTGCCACAACGGAGGGTGCAGGACTGATGGGAACCCAATTGGGGGTTCAGGACTAAATCAGGCTAGGCCCATGTGTGGGTTCAAGATGGTTGGAGACTTTTGTGTCCCTGTGCTCTGAACAATAGGCCAGCAAACTAGCCCTAGGAGTCATGGGTTCAGGTGAACATGCAGGGTTCAACAACAGGGCTGGCCTCTGAGGGTCCAAGGCAAGTTACAGGCAGCAAAGCAGTCCTTCCAGGTACAACAAAGCAGTCTTGCAGAGTGCACAGCAGGCCACAGCTGCAGGTAGTACTCTGACAGTACTTCTGCAGGTCCAGAAGAAGACTGGATCTGAGGGTCCTATTTTTATACCTGGTGCTCTTCCCTCTGGAAAATCGGGGAAGCTTCCGGAAAGTTCCTTTAAGGTGCATTTCCTGGCTCACCTGCACTGTTTCAAAGTTGGCTGCAGTGACAATGTGGAGGTGATAAGTATTTTGTTTAAAGACAGAGCACAGCCTTTTCACTTACAAATGGCTCAGCTCCGCCCCCTCCTACCAGTAGATGGTCCATTCAGGTATACCTAATCCCCCTTTTGTGTGACTGTCAGGGAGGAATTCACAAAGTATACATGTCAGTTACACCCAGTCATGAGACCCAAGTCAGGCTGCAGGCACAAAGAGCAGGAAAATGTAAACTTTCGAAAAGTGGCACTTTCAGAATTGTAATTAAATATTCGACTTTACCATTAAGGAGGATTTTTCATTACATTTTCATAGATACCAAACACATGCTGGGTACCTGGTCCCAATTGAAGTTAGCACTTACTAAATCTACTAAGGCAACCCAATGGTATTCTTCAGGACAGATGGGCCTCACTGTAGTAAAAAACAAATGTAGGAGTTTTCACTTCCTGGACATGTCAGACTTAAAAATACATGCCCAACCTTTCAATTACAATGCACTTTGCCCTGTGGGCTGCCTAGGTCTTACCTTAGGGGTGACTTATATGCAATAAAATGGGAGTTTAAGGCTTGGCAAGGTGTTTATACTGCCAAGTCGAATTGGCAGTTCAAAACTGCATTCAAGCTGCAGTGGCATACCTGGGACATGTTCTAGGATGCTACTTAAGTAACTGGGGACAAAAGGGGCTGCAGGCCCACTGGTAGCATTTCATTTGCAGGCCCTGGGTACATAGTATACCACACTACATGGGACTTATAAGTAAATTAAATATGCAATCAGGTGTAAATCAACCAAACCATTTTTAGGGGAGCGAGTACAAGCACTTTAGCATGGGTTAGAAGTGAAGAGTCCTAAGACCAACAAAAACTAATTTCAGCAACATAAATTGAAGTACACAGGCAAAATGTTTGAGGGAAGACTACCCTAAGTCTGCACGGTCTAACAGAGCCTTTCCAATGGCATGGTGTACATGAATTGACATCAGATCTCTGCTCTGTAACATATGACAATTCATACTTTGACCTGAATTATTTGATTTAAGATGGTATGGAGTGGAACCCAATTGAATTGTGAAGCAAAGAGTGTGCTATTGGCCTCTTTTATCTTTTAGCAGAGCTTGATGAAGGTTCCTTATCTTGCTATTGATTGCTTGACTAGGCCAAAATCAAGATGCAGCTCAGGTGGGGTTGACCGTCCCAGCAGGGAGAAAACTGACTTAAACAGTTTGGTAATAGTGTTATCCAAGTGAATGGCATCTCCTCCCCTTAAGGCTTCACATTTATAGGCAATGGTCGGAACCAGTTTGGCCTGGATTATTTTCAGGAGAGAGAGATATGTAGAAGGTGCTATGGCTGCTTTGATGAGCTTGAAAGCTACAGTAAGAGCTATTGATTTCTGGTGCATATTTTCCAGATGCTCTTTGAAGGAGCTGCATACGTTGAGAAACGTGACTAGGTACTTGCGCTTTCTAACCTCCTTTACACTGTCGGTGACCCGGGCTACTGATGGAGGCTACACGCCAGTTCTCGCAGAGTCATTATTTTGGACTTCTTTAGATTAATTTCCATTGTGTTGGGCACACAGAAGCCGTTAAAGGCCTATTTTCTTCCGCTGAGCAGCAATAGGTCATCAGTGTACATCAGACATGGTAGCAGAATCATACCCCGTTTTGGTGGGTGTGAGGTAACCTGGACCAAGCGGTAGGTCAGCTAGAAAGAGATTAAAGAGGGTGGGAGCAAGCATACACTCTTGCTGTAACCTTTGATGGGTTGGAATCTTTCTCAACGGGTGGGCCCTGTCATCTAGACTGATTCTGACCCAGGTGTCCTTATGAAGAAGGATCAGGGCTGTCAGCAATGGGTTAGGTATTTCACACCTGGCCAATTTGTTCCATAGCTTTTCTCTGTCTACTTGGTCAAAAGCAGCCTTGTATTCTGTAAAGGAAAGATAAAGGGGCTGCTTGGTTGCCTTGAATTGGCCAACCAGCGTGGATATAGCCAGTAAATGTATTATAGTTCCCACTCTTTTAGTGAACCCTGCTTGATCAGAATAAGGCTCTGCTCAGTGGCCCATGACACTAGCTCCTTAAGGAGACAGCCAGCAAATTATTTATATTCCATGTCATTCCCCTTTGTAGATCGGAGTAAGAGTGGAGCCTTTCTATAAAGAAGGCATTGTGTTAAAGAGGATTATGCTCGAGTATACAGACTACACAGAATGATTTGTCATCTTTGAAAAGGTTGTCAATTCGATGAATCCTTTCAATCTGGAACATCAGTCTGACAAAAAGACTATTGCACTGAGGAAAAGCTGCTCTGGATACCCCCCATGAATTGAAGTAGATTTACAGTGTAGGTTCCTATGTGTCATGTGTCCAGATGGTAGGTTTGGAAAACACTCAATGGTTGGTTCCAGTGGGTGCAAACTACAATTTGCCCTTGCTTGATTATGACATTTCTTGACTGACCCACAGAGCAGCAAAAGGTAAGTGTCTAACATATCTGATGAGATATTGGATATTGGGATTTGGACATTTGGAAGAGGTATTTATTTTGTGTTGGAGTAGGATTGGCTGATCGCACACACAATTCTCTAGGTAATATTGTTAATTCTTCCCCCAAACTAATAAAGATTATTGAAAACAAAGTGGCTTGCACCCAAACACTCTTCAATTTCAGTCACCTAGGATCACTCTTAAGCCCTTTCTCCTGCTCAGTATTACTTCCATAAATATTCTCTGTCTTCAAAAGCCTCAGTAGAATTTCTGACAGATAGCCTTGGTGGAGTGTTAGGGACCTATTTATGGAGAAGTCATGTAGTGCAGCCCACTAAGTCACCCAGCACCATGGTGCAAGGGTGCCTTTGTTGCATGCAGGATTATTTTTGTGCAAGAAGGGACACCTAACTGCACAAACACAATCCTAGGAGGGATATTCCTCTTTCTATGTGTGCTGCAGAATGTAATCCATAGTTTACTACCCCCCACCCTGCCCTTCCCCCGCCCCACGTCAGCGCCCAGCAGCTATCCCACCACGGGCCTCCACTACCCTGAGGGGCTTGATAAATCCAGACTAATGCAATGCAACGGAAATTGCTGCATTTCATTACTCTACTCCAAGGGGGCATTCTATGGATGTTCCTTGGGTGTTCCTACGCAACACACATGGATAATGACGCATACCCAGATTAACCATTACTGGTAGACTTGGGAGTGCACCAAAATGCTATGCTTTCCCAAGGGAGGTGTAAGGAGAAGAAATATCTTTATTTCTCCACGTTGTTTTCTCTTTCTATGTGTTGTGCATTCTGCAGTACTCATAGAAAGAGGAAAATGCTTCCCGGGATTTTTAGTGTGCATGAATGTGCCCTTTTCTGCACAAAAACTATCCTCCTTACAACGCTGTCACTTTTGCACCATGGTGCAAAAGTACCTGCGCTGGTGCTAGACAGCACATTAGGAGCCAGTGCTGGGAATAGGCAGAATGCGCTAAATTCTAATAAATACAACAAATTCCTGACCTTTCCCTATACTTCAGAACAGTGCAGCAACGTGACTAAATATGATCCCAGGTGTAAATACATTTACATTACATTTCACACATTTATAATCAACATTTTATACGCACCATGGGTGTATTTTATTGAAAACTGTCCACCTAAACTAGGTACAATCCAATGCACCTTGTGTATGTTGGGTGTGATTGATGTGGTACCATAAGCTTATAACATTTCTTCCCTGGGTTATAACACTAGGCTGTTTTGATCACTTGACCAGTCCTTATCGCAGTTATTGAATGTTTGATTTGATGTCTGCTTCCTCTCAGACAGCTGAATGAGCTCTTCACTGCTGAAGTAGAGAAGTGTTTCTTTTTTCAGTCTTTTTGTGTCAGCTATTCTGTCTGCTAAGCTGCTTCAAGCCTGTGGGCCCAATTCTGGGTTTCCTCTGTCATCTGCAGACTGTTCTCTGGTGTGGTGTGGGCTGCAGATTGTTCAGTTCGACTAATGAAAGGTTTTTGCACAAGTAATGGTTTATGAAGTTTAATCTGTTGGTGGCTGGTGTGAGAGAAATAAAGACTGGTAACCTGCTTTTCTGTACCGGAGAGCCTCAGGGGGCAGGGAAAGGTTTTGGGCGTTTATTGCCTATGTATTCTCACTGGGCTGGGCCCTAGCTTTTCTCCTTGGGTTCCAGTTATGTTCTGGTACAAAGGGAAGATGACTCACTGCGATGTGTGGTGGGTCTTTAATGACTGTATATACCAAACTAGTTCTTTTGAAACTCACTTCCAGGTTTGTCATTTGAGGGCCCTGAAACTGAGGGAATTACCCCTCTTCATCCGGACATGGACCTTGAGTTTTTCTTATGAGCACACATAGGGCCTGATCACAAGTTTGGCTGTTCTACAATGGTGGTGGTCCTCCGCCATTCGCAGTATGACTGCCAAACCTGTGGTGAGACTGCCCCCAGATTAGGAGGTAAATCCTGGTCTGGTGGTTGGTGTGGCGGCAGGCTGACTGCGGCGGTATGCAAGGCTCATAAAAGAGCCTATAATGCAGACCACCAACTGCACCTTCCTGCACTGTGTGGCATACAGACAAGTGCAGACTGCCAGCCCAGTGGGAACCTTGATCCCGGCAGTGCTGGTGGTCTCATGGCGATCTAATCACCGCAGTCCTAATACAGTGGGCGACCCTGCAGTGTGGCGGTGGTTGGACCACCACCATGGGTTTGGCGGTCCTAAGGGCCACCAAGCTTATAATAAGGCCCAAAGTCTGCAGCTCCAGAAGTCCAGAAATGGTCTCCAAGATGGCAGTATCCTGGACAACGTAGGAGTGGAATCCTTGTAGAAGGCTATTATTAAATACGCATGTGTACTTAACTATAGACGCCATTGGGATTTGGAGTGTTCTGGTCTTTGTTCCAATGCACATTTTACTTGCAGTTTCTTGACGTGTAGGGTTATTGTTTACCACATGCTAAAATGCTATGAGTGTTGCATTTCAGTCTCTGGTTTGAATTTCTAAGGAAGCATGGAAGTGGACAATAAAACCACCGAAAGAAAATTGACGAGGTGGCAATGGCTAATGACTTACCGGTCCTCAATATAAGTCTGAGTGGGTTGACCAGCTCTGTCCACATATAATTGGGGATTTTGCTGCTCTCTAAAATTGCAAAATCTACTCCTACAGCACAGCCTGACGATGTAGTTTGAGCTGTGTGTCGACAGGGAGTTGAGGGGGTAAGAGGGTGCAAATGCAAATGCAAAATCCCGCCCTATGCATCTACAATAATCTTCTGTTATCTGATGCTCCCACCTATCAGGGGCGCCGAAAGATTCAGTTGACATTTTTACCTCTCCTCTATATGCTTCCCGAGGGCACAGAGGGGCTATATTGACTGTTCACATTGGGCCCAGTTCACTACAATCACTGGGAAACCAACTAAAGTGCAAGCTACAAAGAAATGCAATCCGAAGGGACAATGGGCAGATATTAATTTAGAAAATTAGCAGCTGTGGATTTTAGTGAGCACATTGCATGTGAAAAAACACACAAACACCTCAATGTTTGACGAAAAAGGTTATAATGAGCTAATGGCATTTCCACTACACTGGCTCCTGCTCATTTCTCTACTCTTCAAATCTTGGATATGAATAACGAGTCTCACTTCGACAACTGCATCTCTAATATTTATTAGGTGGTCCAGCTGAGACGTCAGCCTGCACGCCAGTGCTTGAATGGAGGCTGCAAGCTGTGCAAAGGATGAGGTTGGCTACGCGACAAGACACTACAGGGCATATTTACTAGTAAAGTGGTGAAGCGTGTCGTTAAGCCAAAAAGGCTAATGACACGCTCCGTCACTTTAGAAACGCAGGACTGCTCCATATTTAATGCAGCACACATAGAAGTTGCAAAACATAATTTTTTAAAATGATTGTTAATGTGCAGGAAGGGACACCTTCCTGCATATAAACAATCATAGACGTTTTGCTGTTTCCATGTGTGCTGCACAATGCAACACACATGGAAACTGCAACTGAGAAATTAAACATTCCTTCTCGTTTCGCAAGGGTAAGACCAGGTTTTCCCTGGTCCTAATTTTGGCACTGCCCCATATTTACGCCACCGTTGTAAATATGGGGCAGTGTCAAAATCAATGGGTCTTGCGGTGAAACGCCCACCACAACACATATTGCCCTCCCCTTTCATGCTAAGTATAGCGTGAAAAGGTGCCTTATTTACAAGAAAGTGTAAAGCCACATTAAGTGGCTTAACACTGCCTTGTAAATAAGGAGAATCCCCATCGCCAACACAACGTCCTGAAAAGTGGCATTGTGGTGGTGATAGGGCCTTGTATATATGCCCCTACATTTTATAAATGAGCAGATTAGGCCTAGATTTTCTTCTTTCCAAACAGCAAAAAGTGTACTGTGATCAAGTACCAAAGAGGTGTGTCTTCTTTTGTGGGCATTTAATTTGGGAATGGGGACACATTGCTGAGCTTGGCTTTTTTAAACAAATATTGTATGCTTACTCAATCAAATATTTGTGTATATTCTCATATTTTACTTTTCCCCAAAAAAGTGAATGGGCAATGCCAGAATGCGTTCTTTTCTCAGCTGGTTGTGAGCTTCCTTTTGATAGTCAGGCTTTATGGATTGCTGGGTGCTATTTTTTCTTCCGTTGATTTTATGTTCTTGAGCTTTTTTTTTCCCGTATAGCTTTGATCAGAGAGAAAGATGTATACAACATTACAATGTACACACTATGGATGAGCTATTTATTCAATGTTAGTGAATTTCTCCCAGTTGTTAAGGCACAGGTAGAAACTGCCGATATGATAAATGAAATCGGGAAATTAATTTTAATACCATAAATTCCATAGTTTTTTCCATGATCATATGTAACTGTTTTGGACTTCATAGGATCTTTTACCAGAAATTATAGTTTTTATTTCCATCTGAGCTAAAATAATGTTATAATTGGATGGGCTTGTGTGCTATATTGCTGAATTTGAAACATTCATTTTCTATAGCAAATTAGAATTCTTTAATTTCTTTTACACACCATAACACTGAATTTGCCTGGTACAGGAAGCTGCACCTAAAGCATGGCAACTACATACTCCTGCCAAACTCCAATTTGATCAAAGTGGCTGTCATCATTGGACGTCTTTCAGAAATATCTGTGTTTTGAGAATCGAATGAATATTTCCAGAGGCATTATTCCTTATCATGTAAAGTGATGGCGTGTATCTCCATACCGCAGGTGAGCTGCCATTGTCTAGTAGAAATCATTTTCATGTCGGCCTGTCCCATTTAAATGAGCGCATTTTGTCACGCCAAATTATTTTTTAAATGCCAGTAGTCAGAAGCCCAGAAGAGTCAAGGGAGCACAGCAGAGCTCCATCTGTGAAGCGAGCTATGTCCACCACGTGGAGTAAAGCAAGAACTGGATTGGCAGATGATAGCGTGAATCATTTGACGTGTCTGCTTGAGTTAAAAGAGACTGACGTTGTTAGCCTCTCTCCACCTCGGATTATCTGCCCGTTAGCCATATTTAATGTCCATCTGCGAGGGTATTGTTAGTCTGTAATAAGGCCAATTGCGTTTAGGAGTTTACATTACTATGATTTGGAAACATTAGGGTTTCACAATTGATGTTCAGGAATGAAAATGTGCACCTGATGCATCCTCCTATGCATAGTTGTTGGGAGAGAATCCTGTAAAGAATGGCGATGGCACATTTATGGTGTGTTAAATGACTGTAGCAAATGTCCCTATTGCAAAACGGATGTCTGACCTAATATCAGAAACACAAATAATGTGCTACACAAATATTGTCTCAAAATTATCGATGTCAAACATATTGTCTACCTATATTTGTAAAGATAAGTACAATAATATCTAAAGAAAAACTTCGTTTGCACTAATATTGTTAAAAATAATATGAATATATTAATTTTCATTATATATTTATATAGTATAAAATGGTAAATTCAAAATATTTAACATATACCATTAAAGTAATGTAAAATAAATACTTTTAAATATTTAAACATATATCTAAATGTACACTCATATAAAAACACACACACACATATGTATGTTTATATATACATGTATGTAATGTGACACTATGAATAACAATGTATATTTTAATTTATAATACATTTTTTAAAGTATAGTTTTTAATTTACTATTATAAAAACATAAGTATATAAATATATATTTAAATGAGACATACACAATAATAAAATACAAGCATAAAACATTAAACTAAATTAATAAAATAAATATTAAAAACTATCAAAGAAAAAATTATTAAACATATTACAAACATAAAATACATTTATAAATAAATAAATTATATAAAATTAAACAAAAACACAAATAATACAAATATTTATTTCAACAATTTTACAAATAAGTATTTAAATATGAAAATAAATAATACTCTATTCCCACTCAGATCTGTGCAACATTAGGTAAAGCATTGGATTTCGAAGAGGTTAAATTTACTATTCCAACTCCAGTCTGTGCAACAATAGGGAAAGCGTTGGACTTCGGAGGGATAAAATTTACTATTCCAACACCAGTCTGTGCAATAGTTGGGAAAACGATGGACTTCGGAGGGGTTACATCCACTATTTTGGCTCCTGTGTGTGCAATAGTAAGGTTAAGGTTGTAAGATTTACTATTCTCTCTCCACTCGGTTCAGCAGTAGGGAAAGCATTGGACTTCACAGAGGTTAAATTTACTTTTCCCATTCCAATATGTGCAACAGTAGGGAAAGCATTGGACTTCAGACAGGTTATATTTACTGTTCCCAATCCAGTCTGTGCAACAGTAGGAAAAGCATTGGAATTAGGAATGGTTACATTTACTATTTCCACTCCATTCTGTGCAACAGTTGGGAAAGTGTTGGACTTCAAAGAGGTAAAATGTACTATTCCAACTCCAGTTTGTGCAACAGTAAGCAAAGTGTTGGACTTCGGGGGTTTACATTTACTATTCCAAATCCGGGCTGTCCAACAGTAGGGAAAATGTTGGACTTCAGAGAGGTAAAATTTAATTATGCAATTCCAGTCTGTGCATCAGTAAGGAAAGTGTTGGACTTCGAACGGGATGAATTTACTATTCCCACTTCAGTCAAAGCAGCAGTAGGGAAAGCATTTCACTTAAAACACATAACATATTTTAATAACCCTATTAGTTGACCACAAATATACAATTTTTAATATAAAAAAATACATAAAATTAAATAATTTACATGATTATAAAAAATTATATTAATTTTGAATTATAAAAAAGTTACTAATTTATTATTCACTTAAGTTCCCACACTATACAGAACTGTGCCACCAGAATTTTGACTGGTTCGTCCGGAACACAGTCAGTCATGCCCAGTCTAAAACCCCTACATTGGCTGCCTATAGAGGAGAGGATTATCTTTAAGACTCAATGCACGGGCCACAAGACAATCATGGGTACAGGGCCTCATATCAACCAGTCCCTTATTACTGCCTACCATCTTAGGAAACTCCTCCGTTTGGCGAACTTAAATCTAGCCATCATCCCAAAAATTAAAAGGATCCGTAGTGGAGGCTGCTCCTTCTCTTTCAACACAGCTAAATTATGGAACTCCGTCCCCCTCATTCTGTGCTCAGAGACATCTCACTTCACCTTTCGGAGGTGTCTTAAAACCTGGCTCTTCCAGAATATTAACTGGTAGCTACTTCCCCCGCCGGTTTTTGCCGTAAGCGCAGAGATGCCTCAGGGTAGCCATGCGCTTAATAAGTGTTAATTAATAATAATAATAATAATAATAATACTCCCACTTAAATTATAACAAAAATAAAGAAGTATAACACAATTAACACATTTAATGATTAATTAAATATGTATTATTAAATGAATCATTCATTGTTAATTAATTATAGTTTAAAAACTTCTCACTATATGCCCCTACAAACACATCTCACACCTAATATATAACATAAACACATTATAGTTATTACATATTTGACATAATTATTAATAAATTAAATAGTTAATAATAAATTAATAATTAATTGATAATGAAGTATTACTTAATTACCTTCTCCTTCTTGACCCCAAAACCGAAACCCAACAACCTGCACATAAAAGAAAACTTTAAAAATACAATATTTACACAATTTACATTATTAGCAAACAAATACATTATTAATAATTAAGAATTATTCATGTATTACTTAAATACCTTCCCACCCTAAACTCCTACAAACCCAACAACCCACACCTAAAATATAACTATAAGAATATATGAATTACACAATTAAAATAATTAACAATAACTTAAATAATTAATAGTACATTAATATTGAATTACTACTTAATTACCTTTCCACCCTATATCCCTACAAATCCAACAACCTGCATCCAAAATATGACATACAAATATAATAATTACACACTTTACATAATTATCAATTAAATAAATATTACAAAATTAAAAAAATGTTATTAATTAATTATACCTAAATAACTTCCCGCCCTGTACCTCAACAAACCTCACAGCCTGCTATGACCATGCAAATTACTATTAACAATTAAATACAAAATGATAAATAACTTAACATTGCAAACTATATTTATAAATACTGTCAACAATTTTGCAAATAATATTTAACATATAAATGTATATCTCAAATAAAAGACATAAAGATAATTAAAAAACAATATTTTTAACAATTATATTATTGAAAACGATATTAAAAACACAAATATACTTGAAAATGATATTTCTTTAAAAACTGGATGTTCTCTGCGATTTTTGTAATCAACAAAACGCTGAGGGCATTAATTAGAGTTTGGTCGACAAAATACTCTGTCAAAAACGTGGTGGCTACCTACTCTATCAAAAGAGCATTATAGTGAATTGCACATGTAATACGGTGGACAGGAAATTGCGATTCTCCTATTACCATGCCTAGAGAATCTGGATTTCAGTAAAGACACGGAGGCTGACATTATGCAAAGACTTTTAATGCAGTCTCCAAGCAGCCACATGAGTCATAATACAAAGGTTCCAAAAGAACATTGAAGCAAGCTAAGAGATATGACATGACAACCATCTGCTTCTATTAAATCAGGTGAAGAGAAAGTAAGGAAGTTCAAAGGAATTAGCACAAATTAAGAACTTGAAGGCTTTCATCCAAAGGAGATGTGAAGAAGGTCACCAAACAAGGAGATATCCATAAACGCAGGTTATGAAGAAGGATTATCTGAAAAGAAAGAAAGCAATGAAAACTTGTGACCAAAAGGTTCACAAACAGTACAAGAAAAATACAGAATTGAATCCAAGTATAACATGTCAATGAGAAACAATTGAAACAACATGTCAATGAAAAAAACAGATGAAACAATCAAACTATAATTGTACTATAATTGTGAATGAACAAGGAATCACCAATTACCAAATAGGGAAATGGGATGGGTGGGATAATGTCAGCCTCTGTGTCTTTAACGCATCCCTGCTGCGGCGATTTTTGCGCTGCACGGCTTTTTTCATTTTTCCGCGTTACATTACGAGCTCAGCTCGTCATCAGCACACGCCACCCGTGGCTGATGACGAGCTGAGCTCGTCATCAGCATCGAAGGGGTTAATGAAATCCAGATTCTCTAGGCATGGTAATAGGAGAATCTCAATTTCATTACAAGAACGGAGGCTACATTATGCATGTTGGTAGCCTTGTAAGTTTACAATAGTGTCTAGCAAAGGTACTAGCGTTAGACCAGTCTGCAGCTTTAAGAATATCATTTAACTTACCTCCAGACCAATGCGATTTACTCGCCATAACACCTCTAAGTGAATGAGCTTGAAATTTGGTCACATCAATACCTGCTAAAGTCATAGCAGACTTAACCCAACATCCAATGGAAGAAGAGGAAATGGCTTTATGAGGTTTAATAAAGGAAATAAGGAGTAATTTCTCATTAATAGGGTGAAGTTAGACATTCTTTCATCGTACATTTTTATACATTCAACTACACAAAGTTTCCGGCAAGGGTCCAAACGAGGATAAAAGATTGAGTCAGACATGGTTTTGGTTCTTCTGTAAACCACAAATTTAACTCCAAATAAGTTGTAGGATCTGTTAGAGATCTCCAGAGCTTTGACGTCAGAAACTCTACGACAGGACATAAGACAAAGGAGAGAAGCAAGCTTAATGGAGAGAAGTTTTCTATTCAGGAGAGAGTTGTCTGGCCAGGAGATGAAAAGATCTAGAATTAAGTTCACATCCCAGGGGGTGTCATATTTTGGTTTCTGGGGTCTTTTAAGACAAATACTTTTCATCACTCTATAAACAATTACATTTTTACCAATCATTTTCCCGTTGACAAGAACATGACCTGCGGAGATGGCAGATCTACTGCAATTGATAGACCTATAACTTAAACCTTTGTCAAAAAGTTCGGCCAGAAAGTTCACAACATCAACAATAGGTGCCTGTAAGGAATCCAAATTCCTTTCCAGTCACCAACAAACCCAAGATTTCCATATGTTATTGTATCTGTAGTGAGTTCCTGGTGCCCATGACTCTCTAAGGAGAGTAGCAGCTGATGTCAAAAGTCCTGAGACTTCGTTGGATCTCCTGACACTTTCCAAGCAAGAAGGTGTAAACTCCCTGTCTGAGTCAGGAGATGGAAATCTCCGTTTACGTCTGTAAGAAGATTCTCTAGAGAAGGGATCCGGAAGGGAAGATCGTATGTCAGCTCTAGAGCTGTGGGGAACCATGCTTGAGACGGCCAGAAAGGATTTCTCAGAATTAGAAAGCACTGGTCTTGTCTCACTTTTTGTAAAACTCTCTGGATCATTGCAAAGGGGGGAAAGGTGTATGCATTGATCCCTGACCAGGGTTGAAGAAAAGCGTTCACTGCTAAAGCACCGGGGTACGGCATCCACCTGAAGTAATGCTCCAGCTGAGAAGTGATACGGCTCGCAAAGAGGTCTATCTCGAAAGGACCCCAAATCGAATTCAGTGAGTCGAAAACAGCGATGTTCATCTTCCAGTCGCTGAAGTCCAAAAGGAATCTGGAATTCCAATCGGCAGAAACGTTCGATTTCCCTGGGAAGTATTCCGCTCTGAGGGCAATTTTGTGTTCTAGACAGAACATCCAGAGTCTCTTGGCTAGGTTGGTAATGTTGGCAGACTTCGTGCCTCCCAAACAATTGATGTAGGCCACTGCGGAAACATTGTCCATCTTCAAAATGACTGACCTCCCCTGGAGGGAATGTTTGAAGCTCATAAGAGCATCAAGGCCAGCAGTCAGTTCAAGGAAATTTATGTGCTGAGATGATTCCTCTCGAGACCAGATCCCTCCCGTGTTTTGGTCCAGGAGGCATGCACCCCAACCGTGAAGGGAAGCATTTGATTCCAAAACAAAATCTGGTTCTGAACCAAAAATTGCTTTCCCATTTCATGCTTCCAAGTTTTCCAGCCACCAGATTAGTTCTGCTTTGGCATCCAAATCTAGGGTGATTCGGTCTTCGTACCAGAGACCAGACCTTAGAGCTCTCCCTTTTACTCTTTGTAAGGCCTGGTAATTCAGAGGGCCTGGAAAAATCACTTGGATAGAGGAAGAAAGAAGACCTAGGAGCCTGGCTAGCTCCCTTAGAGGGAGATCCTCCTATCTTAAGACATGCCTTATCTCTTTCTTGATCTTTGAAATTTTGGAGGGAGGAAGAGAAGGAGACACCTGGAAGTGTCCAGAGTAAAGTCCAGAAACTCCAGAGATTTCGAAGGGGTCAGAATGGACTTTTCTTTCTTGATAATGAAACCTAGGCTTTCTAGAAGATTCATGACTAAGGGTGGGCGTAGTGGGGCTACGCAAAGCTACGCAAAGTGGGCGAGAAACTACGCCCACCTACGCACTTCACGTAGCCTCACTACGCGCCACCCGCCTCCCTCCCGCCCTCCCTAAATGCTTCAATTAGCTTAAATATTTATTATAAACCACTTACCTAGTCTCACAAGAAATGCGCATGCGCGGGCGGACGCGCATGCGCATTAGTATCCAAGACGGTGGCACCGGCAGCGCAATGACGAGAGGGAGCCCCGGGGACGCAGCAGCGGACAAGGTAGGTGATTTATAATTAATTTTTAAGCTAATTGAAGCATTTAGGGAGGGCGGGAGGGAGGCGGGTGGCGGGCAACTTCGCTACGCCCACAGAGTGGACGTAGTGTTGCCTGCTGCGCCTACTTCGCACAGGGCGAAGTAGGCAACACTACGCCCACTCCATGGGCGTAGCGAAGTACTTCGCCCAGGGTTATTCATGACAGTTTCTAGATCTAGGAGAATTTGTTGGAGGTCTTGAGACATTATCAGAATGTCATTGAGGTAAATGATAAGACGGATACCCCATTCTCTCAGGAAGGAGGCTACTGCTCTCATGACCTTGGTAAAGCACCATGGAGTGGAAGAAAGACCGAAAGGAAGGGCCTGGAACTGGTAGAGGTGATTTTTCCACATAAATTGGAGAAATGGTTGATGGATCACAGCCATAGGAATCGTGAAATACGCGTCCTTCAAATCCAGTTTGACCAACCAGTCTTCTGCAAGGAGAAGGTCTCTCAGGAGTTTGATACCCTCCATTTTGAAATGCCTGTAAACAAGAAATTTGTTGAGGTTTTTCAAAATTTATTACAGGTCTCCAACCTTTCCCTTTCTTCTCCACGAGGAATAATGTACTGATGAAAGTTAAAGAATCCAAAGGAACCTCTATTATTGACCCTTTTTTGAGCATGGAAGAGATCTCCTCTTCTACTTTTTTCTCTTTCTCTAAAGAAACAGGGTTGTCTCTTGGTAAGGTAGTTTGAAACAGAGTTTGAACAAAATCTATCATAAACCCTTTTACTGTATAGAGGACCCATGGATCTTAAGTTATTTTTTCCCATTCGTTTGAAAAAAGTCTGAGTCTGCCTCCCACCTTTAAGGGGATAGAAGGGTAAGGAGGTGATCCAGCGCTCCTACTAAAATTCTGCATAAATGATGTCACTATCTACCACCAAACTTACCAATCAATACCAGGGCCATAAAAATACAGAGCAGCTGAATCATGAGGCGAATGGATCTGATATGTTGTTTAAACTTTCTACAATAAACAAGACCAGTTTGTCATGTTAAAAGTTTATTTTTAACAAATTTCAAATTGCATAAACTTTATTAGCTCTTTATTAATATAAACATTTAATTTTATTAATTCAGTTTAATTCATTAATCATTGGCTCAAAGATCCGACAGTTCAACATTGCATAAAATAATGAATTTAAGAAAACATTAACCCTATTCCCTAAGTTAGCTATCTGACCTGAAAAGGAAAATAATTTCAATAAACAGTTGAATCCTTACATATCCATGGGAAATCGGACAGCACTTCGCCCTCAGGAAACAGTCAGCCCCGTTCCCCTCAAGAGGCCCAATTTTTATACTTTTCTTGCTCGCTAATCTAACTAAATGTTATGTTTTAGAAAAATACAGCAACCTAATTGGTTGACATCCATCAGACCACCGAGAGACCAACGCATCAGTCCCTATGACATCACTGTGTCATTGTTCATTGAGACGAAGCAACACTGGCTTCCCAAAGTTGATACTTTAAACCAAAAGTTTTTCAGTTTATTTCCTCCAGGATTTTAGCCAAGCTGCCTTTACACGCTTCTTTGGCCTTGACGCTTTTGCTTTCGGAGCTGTTCTGTACAACCATTATTTGAGCTTCTGCACATTTCCGTGCGTTGAAGTTTTTTTTCAAAACCACAAGATCGTCACGTTGCACTCTGCTCCTTTGTCAGGCCAACCAACTTTTATTAGCACTAGGCCCCAAACTTTCACTCGAGCTAGTATTTAAACAAATACAAAAAGATGATTAATTCAGGTAAAACAAACCCTTCTGTTACCCACCCGTCCATTGCTAATAATTACCCATTAATAAATGACATCTAGCAGAAGCAAACAAATAAAGCAGCACATAAAATATCTACCATTCTTCATATAGTCCAGCTTTAAGTTTCTGAAAGAGTAAAAAGATGATTAAATGATACACAGACAGACAATCACAACATAGGACAAACATGTAAGCACATATAATAAAGCACATGCCATGAATGATCAGCCGCATATTAATAGTGACAAAGGCAATAGGACAAACATGACAAACAAAACAATATTAATCATGTGTTACCAAACAGACTCGCAAATGCAACAAGAGCACATATCATTAGTTCCTGCGTGTTCGAGTGTATGGTGCAATCTTATACTAAGTTGGATTAATTAAACAAATCATGCAACAACTAATTAACAGATTATTTCATGTTACAGGGAATGGACTTCACGAGTCAGAATAAAATATTTTCTGAAACTCGCTCCATCAACTCCCTCATCTGGTGATTTTGAAATCACCAAACAACACCCAAAAATTTCAGGAAATTTTTCTCCCAATTTGGAGACGTCACACATTGGATTCTCTCGATATTAGTCTTCCTAAACCCCTGTTTCTGCTGTCTGATCATCTCTTTCAAATTGAACCCTTCGCATTTCCTCTAACTCGTATTCCTTCTCCTGTTCCTTTCTGAGTTTGTAAATCCTTCTCTTTTCTTTCTGATGCTTCTTCCTTTTGTGAATCAAACAGCTAATTTTTAGCAGCATTATCACTATGATGATGACAATTACTGGATAGAGCACTTTGCCAATGATGGAGCTTCCAACTTCAGAAAACCATTCTTTTATAGCCTCCATTCTTTTTCCAATTCTTTCAGTAAAATTTTCTTCTTCCATGGGTTCTATCTCCTCATGAAACTCAGTAATATTTTTAATTAACGACTCTATATTCCGACTCTTGTCAGGAATATAAGTACAGCAATGTTGGACATGTAAGACCCCACAGACTCCTCCCTCTTTTACAAGCAGAATGTCTAATGCAAGACGATTCTGCATAACCATGCTTCTGGTAGCAACAAGTTCTGTATTAACTAATTGGAAACCACTTGCAGTATCTGTTGACAACCTATCTACGATTGTAGAAACCTTTCTGATTTTGATTGAATTCATGGTAATTCCTAACATAGGAATAACAGCACCAAAGATGTCTCCCAGAACTTCTGTAAAGCTTTCTCTTTTATACCTATTCAGGTTCAGATGTTCACCAAATTCAAAGGTACCCTTTTCATTTCTGTCAACATGAAAATTTTTTGGAAAGACCAAGCCAAGATAGCATGTCCCATACCAGTGGTCTGGGAGGCTAAAATATGCTTTATTGCCACAAATAAAATAAATCCCAGGAAAAATTGGATCCTTACCACCTTTAAATCCCCATCCCCCTATGATACGATATGTATCCTCACATTGACTAGCACCCACAAAATAATTATCATAGAGCGTATTATCTCTCCTGATGCAAAATTTACCACTAACTGGTTCATCTATGTGAATTGCAGCATTTGTGTTAACACCATTTAATTTTGCGTCCTCCATTTGCCAGTACTTAGATTTAGCATGCTTAAGCATCTCATTTCTCTTGTAAACAGCCCTTCTCTCCTCAACCATGTTCAGGAAAGTCTTCTCCTCAGCTCTCATTTTGCATGGTAAATTATTTCTATAGGTGGTCCACTTACTGGAAAAGGCTTCCCGGATCCCGGGGGAGAGGATGATGCTCGCGGTTGACGCGGAGAAGGCATTTGACCGCGTGCACTGGCCCTTCTTGGAGCAGGTACTGGTGAAAGCGGGTATTGGAGAAAAGTTCCGCACTATGATTTTTAACTGCTATAAGGAACCTTCAGCAGTAGTCCGAGTGAATGGCCACACCTCCGCAGCCTTTACCATTGAGAGAGGTACCAGGCAAGGCTGCCCGCTCTCGCCCCTGCTCTTCGCGTTATATATGGAGCCGTTCGCTCAAAAGGTGCGGACGCGACCAGCAGTGGAGGGAATCAAGATGGGTGGATTTACTCATACAATCAATCTTTACGCTGATGATGTCATCTTTACGTTAGCCGCACCTCGGGTAGCTTTGCCGGCCTGTATGGAAGAACTGGCGTCGTTCGGCGCGGTCTCGGGCTTTAAAGTAAATATGGGGAAGTCAGTAGCCCTGGACATCTCCCTGGCGCCTGGCACCAAAGCATATCTGCAGAACAGATTTCCGCTACTTTGGTCCTCAGAGGCGGTTCCATACTTGGGGATTCAGATAGCCCACACGTTGCCGGCCATGGTCTCGGCTAACTACCTAGTCCTGGGAGTTAAGATCAAGCACGAACTAGGCCGATGGAACTGCGGCATCCTCTCCTGGTTGGGAGGGATTGCTGCCGTCAAGATGACTATTTTGCCGCAGGTGCTCTACTTATTCAGGGCCCTACCGCTTCAACCACCGAAGGGTTGGATACAGTAGTTGCAGTCGGATGTGGCCCGTTTCATTTGGCAGAGGAAAAAGCCTAGGTTACGCAGGGCTCTCTCCCTTTTGTCTCCTGAGGCTGGAGGTCTAGGCATTCCGGATTTCCGTAAGTACTTTCAAGCGGCGCAACTGAGGTATCTGGTCGAATGGTGCAGGTGGGAGTCAGATAAGCACTGGCTCTTCCAGGATCAGGTGGTGGCAGGATGGCCTCTGCAGGAGATACCGTTCTTACACCGGGCCCATCGGCCTAAGAACCTCTATGCCTCTTTTGTTACTGGGGTGCCTCTGCGGGTTTGGGACGCGACCTACCTTCAGTATGACCTCACTACATTTCCTTCGCCGCTCTCGCCGCTGGTGGATAACCCTGCCTTCACTCCCGGAATGGAGAGGGGAGCTTTCACACATTGGCGGCAGGCAGGGTGTAGGGCATTGTGTCACCTGTATGGCCCCGAGGGGGTCATCCCATTCACACAATTCCGACAGGAATTCTCCTTCCCCAAAACGGAGCGACACCGTTATATGCAGGCCCGACACTGGGCTCTTCAGCCTCAAGTGAGGGATGTAGCGGATAGGATGCTTTCGCCGTGCAAGAGATGGTTATTGTCCCGTAAATCGGACTCAAAACTTATCTCGGACTTGTATAAGCTCTTACAATTACCCTCAACACACTTTCATAATCCCGGGAGGGTGAGATTGGAGTGGGAGCTTGGGAGGACACTGAGCCCCAAGGAATGGGACCACATATCTTACAGGGCACGCCATTCTGCATATCACATGGGCCTCACTGACACCTTCACCAAAGTGCCCACTTACTGGTACTATACGCCTGAACGGATCCATGAGTTCGACCATAGTAAGACAGATACATGCTGGCGGGGGTGCGGGCACCGGGGCACACTCACGCACATTCTATGGGATTGTCCTCTTTTAACTTGTTATTGGAAGGAAGTGCTGGACGCAATTGATTTGCATTTTGGCATAGAGCTCCCGCGCTTCCCGGCGTATACCCTGCTGGGACTCCCGAATGACCTAATGTATCCCCTTAGATCTAGAAGAGGTAGGCAGATCGCCATCGCCCTTGGCTCCGCTGTACAGAACATCTTGATACACTGGCGCACAGATACGACACCCACGATCACGGGCTGGCCCCACAGACTGTGGCACGTGCTAGGTATGGAGAAACTGTCTCTAGTAGTGGCTGGGGATGTAACGCAATTCAACGAGCTATGGCAACCGTTTCACTCTCTGCTGCTTACAGAGTTTAGGGAGCTCACATGTACGAGATACCTACGCCTCCTGCGGCTCACGAGCCCGCTGACGCCGGCTCACTGAGTACAGTACAGCCCTCTTCCCCGATCACTTAGAGCTTTTGGGTACAGATGGCTTATTAGTAGCGCACTGGACAGGGGTGGGGTGGGTGGGGGGGAGGAGTTGAGTGGGGTAATGGAACGTTGGGGTGGGGGGTGTTTATATTTAAATGTTGTGTCATGACGATTCCTGCCTTTTTTCCATTTGCCGATCAGATACTGCTGTATACCTGTTTTGGTGTGTCACTGCATGAAAAAAATACTTTAAACCATAAATTATTTCTATACGCGTACTCATAATTGAGTTCATTAGTAACTAAAAAGAATTCCCTCATCTGTTTCACAGATTTCACTTTGTTCAAGCTATTTACAACTTTGAGATTTGCAAAAACCTCATCAAAGTCTGAATAATAATATTCCAGGCGACCAGTTTGATAAAACAGGCTAGCAATTACACTGCAAGTAATGCCATAAGTGAGAGGTAACATATTATAAGTTACCCCCTCTGAAACAGAAGCAGGCAGTTTCCCACAAACGTAGCAATCCTTAACATTCATTACTTTAACATATTCAGACTGTAGCCTTGAAAATGAATTGCTTGAGAAATCCCCAACAGATCTATCTTGATGAGTCTCTGGATCATGCTCAATAACTCTGCTAGACTTGCCAGCCTGTTTCTCATGTTTAGGCTCTACCTTACTTGTTATATTAGTCTTAAGTTTTTGCTTATTAACATCAAAAGGATAAACCACAGCTAATATTAACCAAAGTAGGATTAATAATATCACACAAATTGAAGTCATTTACAACATCTCTTAAGAATCGAACACCTAGAAGTATCTGATCTAGGCATTCTAAAAATTTGAAAAAAACAAAAATGTAAAATGTGAAATGTGAGTAAACTACAAACTATAAAAACTATATCCCCCTTTTAAATTTTTTTTTTTTTAGAATAAAACCCTAAACAGCTTTTCTTCGACCTTGTGTCACATAAATATGTGCTCTCCAACTAAACACAATTTCTTCGACCTAAAGTCACCTAACAAATTTTCTTCAGCCTTATGCCAGGAAACAAAACCCTTATCAATAATTTTAAAGAATTTCAATCCTTGTCACTGAGTTCTTCCAAGTCTTCCTGACTTTTGCTCTCAACCTCTACAATTGGTGGAATTATTATATAAGTCCACTCTGGAGACTTATACTTCTGATTTGGCTTTACTACTCTTTTTGTCTTTCGAGTGATTACCTCTATTTTCTTGTTTTCGTTCTTCTTTTCAGGATCACTTCCCTGACTAGATATCTCATTGATTTGATCTTTTGTTTTCTTCACCAGTTTGAATTTCAAATTTTCTTCAGGCCAAATATCTCCTTTTCTCAAGATCTTTTTCTTTGGCACACTTTCGTTACATTCAGCTTTCCAAGCTCTTTTTCTGAATTTTCTTATTTCAGATTCTTCATCACTTTCATCAGTGTCTGCATCTGAGACTTCAAATCTGTAACTAGGAATTTCTTTACTCTGCAGCTTCACTCCATTCGGAACAATATCCTTACTGGTACTTGGTAATTCTACTTCTTCTTCAGGAATTACCTTCAGCTTCCGAGTTTCAGGCTTTTTGCTCCTGAACACAGAGTTACTCTTTTGCTTTTCAATATTTTGGCTCAAATTTTCGGCTCGCTCAGAATTTTCTGCTTCTTCTGAATCTCCTTTTTCTTTTAGAGACTCTTTTTCAAGCAGATCTTCATCAACACCTCGATCTCCAGTTTCGATATTGAGATCTTCTTCATTCAAGTTCTGATTCTCAGCTAGATTTTCTTGATGTTGATTTTCTTGTTGATCATCAGACTCAGGATCTTCTGGGTCCCCCTCTGAATCCGAATCAGTTGTTGTCTCACTGTCTTCATCAGGATTTTCAGGAGGTGGTACACGAATCGTATGGCTTGCGTGCACCCACCTTTTCAGCCCTTTGCATTTAACTGCATTTGTTGTAACCAAAATTACTTGTCTTGCTTTCTGCCACCTTGGAACTAAACAGTTTCTTCTTCGATGAACTTTGGTCCTTACCCAGTCTCCGGGTAACAAATCATGGGCTTGCACTTTCTCCTTTGATATTACATCTGTTCCCACCTGATGAAATACAGAATTGACTACATCAGACAGGTTCTGGCAATATTCAATGATTGCACTATCATTAATACTCATTAATTTGCCAACTGGAACAAATGCTTGCCTCATTACTCTACCCATTACGATGTCATGAGGGCTAAGACCTGTCTTTTTCTCAGGAGTACTTCTCATTGACATTAGAACAAGTGGAAGTCCATCCGTTCACTTCACTCCTGTGGCTAGACACATTTTTGAAATTCTATTCTTGATAGTTCCATTTACTTGTTCAACAACACCTGATGCTTCTGGTCTGTAAGCACAATGCAGCTTCTGTTGAATATTCAAAGCTTCACAAATCAGTTTCATCAATCTGTTTTCAAAATGAGTTCCACAATCACTTTCAATGGTTACTGGAAATCCGTACCTAGGTATGATCTCCCTAAGAAGCAATTTTGCCACAGTGACTGAGTCATTGTGACGTGTTGGGAAAGCTTCCACCCCTTTTGAAAACAGACAAACAAATACCAATACATATTTCAGTCTGTTGTGCATCGGCATCTCAATGAAATCCATTTGTAATCTGGTAAAAGGACCACCCTCCCGTCCTATGGTTCCCAAACTTACAACAGTCTTCCTGTTAGGATTCATCTGTTGGCAGGTCAAACATCTTTGGCAAAGTGACTCTGCAATTATTCTAAATTTTGTATTGTACCATGTTTCTCTGAATAATCTAATCATAGAATCTCTCCCTAAATGTCCTGGACCATGGTACATCCGTGCCATGTCGGCAATCATGCAGTCTGGCATTACAGGCCTTCCATCTTTGTAAACCCAAATTCCATCTTCCTCTCTTTGCCTGCATTCATTTTTTTTTGTTAAAGCTATTTTTATTGAAAATACAAGAAGGAAGAAAAATAGAAGAGAGAGAAGATAGAAACATACGAAATGCAATGAGAGCCCTCGCAGGAGCTCACTCCGCATGGCCAAGAAGCAGTATCATTGCTGAAGATTGTACAACGCGGCAGCCTTAGCCAGGATAATTCTCAAGTCCGCCAGCCAACAGCGTTGTGCCCAACGAGGAAACCTTGGAAGGGCGTCAATCCACATTGGCACCAGGCAAAAGCTATCCGAGTCAGAGGCGTATTCGACCAGTTCAAGTTGCGCCTCCTTGTGTCTTGGCCACGAGAAAGACGTTGCAGCGAGGTATAACGTAAAGACCCACCCCCCCTTGAAACAAACAAACCAAATCCCCCCCCCAAAGACTCCAACCACCCTCCAACCCCCCTCCCCCAGTGGTGGCAGTCCAGCAGCAGGCATTCATCCAAACATTCTCTCACACCTGAAACAAATGAAGTGCACGTAAAGTGGGTGGACAGACCGCCGATGGCAAGCCTCGAGATAGAAAGCGGACTAGCGGGCCCCACCTGAAGGTGAAGTTCTTAAAGTCACCTCTGAAAACATCAGCCATACGTTCCATACTCAACAGCTTCCACGTTAGCATACCAAAGGGAAAGTGCAGGAGCCTCCTTCTTCTTCCAAGCCGCAGCCAAGGTCAACTTGGCCGCACCTATGCAGAGCCAAAGGATTTGTTTATCTGCCTTGGTCTGATGCTCCAGAAGCGGGTCACGAAGACCCAGGAGCACAAAGCCTATTGAGTCCGGAATTGGGTAACCCAACATATCTTTGATATGGGACAGTATCTCCTCCCAGTAAGGGCGTATGATAGGGCAGTCCTACCAGATTTGGCGAAAATCCCCAAGGAGACCACAGCCTCGCCAACATCTGTCCGACGCAGAGGGAAAAATCTTTTTCAGTCGGGTCGGGTAAAGATACCAATCCAGCATTGTTTTCATATGGGCCTCCCTGAGATCAATAGAATGATTGAATTTGTGTAAATCGCTCCAGAGGTGAGTCCACTCCTCGTCGGAGATATCTCGCCCTAAGTGCTCTTCCCACAGACTCATATATCTAGGGCGAGGCGAGATAGCAGTAGTCAATAGAAGGTCATAGAGGAATGAGATCACCCCCTTCATAGACGTTGCGCGGGTGATATAGGATTCGAAATCTGTGGGAGGCCTCGTCGCTGCATCTCGCACCTCCGGCGACAACGCCCAGTGAAGCAGTTGGGCATGCCGGTAACGCTCGGAAGGTAGCACCGCGTAGTCACGCATGCAATTATGGAAGGTGAGCGGCTCATACCCATGGAACAAGTGTGTGAGTGCGTGGCAACCCCCCGCTCTCCACCCATCAAAGGGGCCCTCAACGAGAGCATGCGGAAAGGCCGGGTTAAAGTGGATAGGTGTGAAGGGGGACGGGAAGGAGGTCCACCTCTCATCGCTGGAGACCGAGTCCCAGACCTTCAGAGTGGTACTCGTAGGAGTGATAATGTAGGCGTTACGAGGGCGATCCCCCTTTGCTTTCCAAACCAGGTCCCATATCGATCTTCCTGCCACACTCCTGTCCATATGCAGCCAGTGCTTCTCCGACTCCATTTGGGTCCACTCGACCAGCACCCAGAGTTGCGCCGCCTTATAATAGAGGTGCATGTCCGGGAGGCCGACTCCACCCCTCCTCAGGGGCCGACGCAGCGTAAGAAAGGAAAGTCTAGCGCGGCCTCCCTGCCAGATATAGCGCAGAATCACGGATTTAATGCGCCTAAAAAAGCCCCCCTCCAAGGTGATAGGGAGTGCTTGGAACAGGTACAAGAGCTTGGGGAGCAGCGTCATTTTAATGGCATGGACGCGACCCATCCAAGAAATGAACATGGGCTTCCATCGATTAAGCTCGGTCTGTATCTGGGTCAGCAGGGGAGGGAAGTTGGCCGCATACAAGGTGGCAACAGATGAGGTCAGCCTGACCCCAAGATACTGTATGGAGGAGCTGGACCATGACAGGGGCGTGAGCGGTCGGATGCGTTCCACCTCAGCGGGCGGCAGCGTGAGATTGAGGATGTATGACTTGCCGGGATTGACCCGAAAACCCGCCACCGCTTCGAACTGAGAGAGCACTTCTTGCACCCGTGGGAGGGAGTTCCCCGGGTCCGCTAGTGACAATAAAACGTCATCAGCAAAGAGAGATATTTTATGCTGCTCCCCCGAAAAGGGGAGACCAACAATATCCGGGTCCTCCCGTACCCTAAGGGCCAGAGGCTCGATGCTGAGCGCAAAGAGTAGGGGAGATAGGGGGCAGCCTTGCCTCATACCCCAGGAGTGCGCAAAGAAGGGTGAAACATGGCCATTTACCATAACCCTCGATCGAGTACCATGGTAGTTGGCCCGAAGCATATCGATAAATTTGGGTGAAAAACCAAAGGCCTTCAAGGTACTAAAGAGGAAGTTCCAGTCCACCCGATCTAACGCCTTTTCAGCGTCAAGGCCCACCAAGACCGCCGGGATCTTAAAGCGATTGGCCTTCTCGATCAGGTGAATCAGCCTTCTGGTGTTGTCGTGGGTCTGGCGACCTTTTATGAATCCCGATTGGTCGGGATGAATAAGAGCAGGCATAAGGTCCTGGAGCCGGGTAGCTAAGATAGAGGAGTATAATTTAGCATCCACGTTTAACAGGGCTATGGGCCGGTATGACTCACATTTGGAGGGGTCCTTCCCATCTTTGGGGATAATTGAAATCATCGCTTCTGCCATGGTGCCCGTAGTTTGGCCCGCCTCCCTCATGCCGTTGAAAAGTGTCACCAAAAAATCCCCTAGCTCAGAGGCAAATGTTTGATAGAAGGGTGCCGTAAAGCCGTCTGGGCCAGGTGCCTTAAGCAGTTTAAGGGACTTAATGGCTTAATGACTTAATGGCGGTCAACACCTCCTCCCTAGTGAAGGGGGCCTCCAGAAGGTCCTTGGAAACCTGCGGAAGTGGATAAGCCCCTAAATATTCCTGCTGCTCTTCAGGCACCATGTTATCTGCAGAGTATAGGGTGGCATAAAAGTCGCCGAAAAGCTCCGCCTTGGCTGCGTCCCTATGTTCCATGGCGCCGGAGGGCGCCCGGATGCCACCCACATATTCCCTCTCACGCTTATCACGGAGCTGTCGAGCCAGATGTTTCCCCACTTTGTTGCCTTGAGCATAAGAAAGGCGCCGTAAGCGCAAGAGGGTATACTCCGCCCGATTATTATAGTGGGCCCTGAGTTTACCCCGCACCGCAGCAAGAGGGCAAAGAGTCTTTCGAGAAGGATTCTGTTTATGCGCAGTTTCAAGTGTCGCCAGCTCCGCCTCCAGCGCCTCCCTTTCCTCGCGCCTAAGGTTGTTCAGGGCGGAGTTCAACGCAATGCACGTGCCCCGTGTCGTCGCCTTGAAGGCGTCCCATTGGGTGAAAACCGAGGTGTCCCCAGCTTTGTTGAAAATTCGCCAATGGCTGCCCTAAGTTTTTTGCAGGATTCCTCATCACGTTTAAGGGAGATAGGGAAGTACCATTTGCGGTGTGGGGACGTCTCTGGGGCCCAAGTCAAGCACGCTGCCAAAAGACTGTGATCTGATACAGAGAGCGGAAATATTCTGCTGTCCCGCAAGTCCCCCTGTAGCGACTGATTGAGAAAGATGTGATCAAGACGTGAATACGTGTGGTGAACATGGGAATAGAACGTGTAATCCCTAGTGTGGGGGTGAAGGGCGCGCCAGCTATCAATAAGACCCAGACTGTCCATGGCGTCGCGCAACTCAGGGGAGAAGAGGCCCGCCTCCGTCCTTTGTTGGTGCGAGCAATCAAGACCTTTGTCCCAAACCAAATTGAAATCCCCCATTACTATCAATGCTCCCTCCCCAAAATCCCCCACCTCCCTCATGAAGGCCTCAAGGAACCCATTTTGGCCCGTGTTCGGTGCATAGAGAACCACCCATGTGCAAAGCTTACCAAGGAGCATCCCCTTCACCATCAGCCATCTTCCCTCCTTGTCACCTCGCACCCCCATGGGTTGAAACTGAAGTGTAGAACGGAACAAGAGTGCCACCCCCCGGTGCTTAGTGGGGGCAGAGGATTTGTAAATCAGTGGGTATTGCCTATGCTTAAGCCTGGAGTCGTCTTTACGGGCCAAATGAGTTTCCTGTAGTCCCACCACATCCAAATGATGATCTATAATGTATTTCCACACTTTCTGACGCTTTTGAGGAGAATTAAGGCCCTTAACATTCCATGAGCCTATCGTAACTGGCATCATTTAGTCAGTACCCTCCCCCCCCGCTCCACATAGTGCCCCCCGTAGTGCTAGAAGCAAACCGAACACACTCGCATTCATACCAAATCCCCTGCCGCCACCACTGAGCCCGTTCCAAAACAACCCTTCCCCAATCCAAAGGAGCCTAAAAACAATATACAAAAAAGAGAGATTCAGAACCAGAAAAAGAACAAAGAAAATCGGACATGACCATAAGGGTCGGGGTAGAAGACCCGGGTAATGCCCCCCTCGAGTTCAGGGTCGGGGTAACCTTCCAATGGAGCACGATCCTTCAATGTACCTGAGGAGGTAGAGCCCCCCCGGCCCCACGGGCCGCTGTTGGGGGAGCCTAGGCTGCTGAAGAGCTGTCCACCCGGCTCGACTCAGTCACCAGGGCCACCAAAGCCAAAACCTCTCCCCTCTCACTTTGGCTCGCCGATGGAGTCGGACCCTCCGCCACACCATGTCGGCCCACTCTCTGCCACGCCGGGGAGCGGGAACGGCGACGTCTTCTCGGAGAGGCGCTGGCGCCCGCCGACGCGGCTGCTTCCTCCATGATCAGAAGTTCCTTGGCGGCTGCCAGAGATCTCACTTACACTAGTCTGTTCTGCCATCAGAAGATGAGCCGAAAGGGGTGACCCCAGGAGTAGGACACCCCGTGCTCCCGCAGGAAAGCCGTGATCGGGCGGAAGTCCCGTCGCTTTTGCAATGTGGAAGCCGCCAGGTCCTGAAAAAGCTGAGGGTTGTGCCCTCGAAATTGTAAGTTGTTGGTGTCCCTTGCTTTCCGTAGGATCTTCTCTTTCAATTGGAAATCGTGGACACAGACTAGAATGTCCGGCGGCGGCGAGCGCGTGCCACGCGGCAGCCCAACCCGATGTACTCTGTCCATGCGGATCTCCGAAAGGTCGTCCTCCGCCAGAATTTGCAGAAAAAGGGCCTCCACATACTCCCGCAAGTTCTCACCTTCTCCTTCCCAGGGTGCCACTCGGATCCGAATGTTATTACGGCGGGACCGGTTTTCCAAATCTTCGCAGTGGGCCTGAAGATCTAAGTTCTGCTCACGTAGCCGGAGCATGTCCTGCTGTAATTGATGGACGTCACCAGTGAGGCCCAGATCATGGTCCTCCAGGGTTGCCACCCGTTCTTCGATGCCGTCCACATCTCGGCGGACCTCACGCAGATCGGAGGCCAGCTGCGACTTCAGTTCCGCAATGTCGTCCTTGATGGACGCAAAAAGTTCAATCAAGAAGGCCTTCGTGACTGTGCCCTCCCCGTCGTCCTTGGCTGGAGACTTGCTAGAGCCGGGGGGGCGATCCGGACTGACCCTTCCCAGGACCGTCCTTCCTAGTCCTATTCATGCGGTTCCTCGTCGCCATGATGAGGCGCCTCAGCCAGCCTCTGGGCTCTTCGCGACCTCCAGGAGCGTCCCGAGATATCAGGCCACACTCCCTCACACCTTCCGCGATCTCAGCTTCGTCGGCACTGCGAGGCCCGGGCAATCAGAAGGCAGCACTCGCCGTGTCTCTCAACGCCCGTTGAATCGCCCCCAAGGTATAAGGGGGTAGGGACGAGTCAGCACCTCTTCTCCTCACAGTCTTCTGCGCTGTCCAGCAGCCGCTAAACAGGTCGGCGCCTCCTCGTCACCTCCGCTCAGGCGCCGTTAGCCAGATGGATCACAGGGGCGCCGAGTGGGCTCGTGACGATCCCAGTCATGGGGTCCTGCAGTGCAAGTGCTACACTACACAACTTGCTGGGATCCAGAGTCCCCCCGTGCTAAGAGCCGATGCAATCCAGGCGAGGCTATGTAGGCCGCACCAGCGCTCGTGCGTCACCACTTCGACACCTCGGCTAAGTCCGCCGTTCTAGGTCGTAGCTCGACAGGAGAAGGCTCAAACGCATTCAGGGCACCTTAGTGACCCCAGGAAAGTCAATTCCGGAGCTGAAATCGCCCCAGTTCAGCTACACAAGGCTATGAATGGCTCGGGGTGCCGGAGGAGCTCGCAGGCACGTCTTACTCCGTCGCCATCTTGGCCACGCCCCCCTGCATTCGTTTTTTAACCATGTGTTTTTCTCTTCCTCATCTGCCTCATCTTGTAAATCTTTTACTTCCTGCCATGTTTCAACTACAGAAATTAGCATGAGAAAATTCATTGTGTGACTCTTGTCTTTTTCCCGATTGATTGAATAATTGTTTTTGGCGCATTATTTTGCAATCTCATCTGCATACGCATTCCCTTTGGTGATGTAATCATCTCCCTTCTTGTGAGCTGCACATTTGACTACAGCAATTTGTTCTGGTAACTGAATGCCATCAATCAATCTCTTGATCAATTTTGCATTCCTGATTGGTGTACCTGCAGAGGTTAAATAACCTCTTTGAGACCATAGCTGTCCATAGTCATGAACTACACCATAACCATATTGACTATCAGTCACTATGGTTACCCTTTTGCCAGCTGCTTTTTCACATGCTTGAATTAGACCAATTAACTCTGCAATTTGAGCAGAACGAATTCCATCCAAAGGTGAACCTTCAACAACATCTGAAACTGTGCACACTGAGTATGCTGCTCTCAGAATCCCTTCATCATTTCTCAAACAAGACCCATCCACAAAATAGACTATGTCTGATTCAGGTAATGGAACATCTTTTATGTCCTGTCGTGGTTTTGAGCAGTAATCTACAACATCCAGGCATTCATGATCAATATCATTTTCATTATTTACCTCAGTAACGACTCCATCTGGTAACAATGTGGAAGGATTTAAATTCACACATCTCGCAATCGACACATTATCTGATCCCAGAATTGTTTTCTCATATTTTGTCAATCTGCTACTTGTCAAATGTTGAGTCCTACTTCTGGTAAGAAGAATTTCAACTGCATGAGGTACATATACTTTTACAGGAAATCCCATAATGATACCCTCACTTTGTTCAAGACTTACACTTGTTGCAGCCACTGCTTTTAAGCAACCTGGCAAAGCTTTTGCAACAGGATCCAAAACAGCTGAGAAATATGCAATTGGTTTTCTCAACTTACCATGCCTCTGAATTAGCACAGACAATGCACAACCTTCTCTTTCACTGCAGTAGAGTTCGAATTCCTTTTCATAATCTGGCATACCCAGGGCAGGAGCTTCACATAGACTCTTTTTTAATTGTTCAAAAGCTTCCAGTTCAATTTTTGACAAACTGATTGGATCTTTTATGTCTGCTTTTGTTAGTCTCTGAAGTGGTTTTGCAATTACTGAAAATCCACTAATCCATTGCCGACAGTAACCAACCATTCCCAGAAACATTCTCACCTGTCTTTGTGTTGTCGGTGGTTGAATTGCTTGAATCATTTTAATTCTTTCAATTGTCACTTTTCTTGTTCCCTTTGCAATTCTGTGACCAGGATACTTTACTTCTTGTTTACAAAACTGCAATTTTGCAGGTGACACTATATGCCCCTCATCTGCTAAACGATTTAACAAGGTAATGGTATCAGTAACACAATTTTCTCGTGTTTTAGCTGCCACAAGCAAATTGTCAATGTACTGTACCAGTGTGGAATTACCAGGCAGTATCAGATCTTCCAGAGATTTCTTTACCAACTTATTAAAGATAGATGGACTCTCAGTATACCCTTGAGGGATACGACACCATGCTAGGATCTTATTTTGGAACCTGAAAGCGAAAATTTGCGGGCTTTCTGGATGTAATGGGACTGTAAAGAAGGCATTGCACAGGTCAATGACCGTGTACCATTCTGCATCATGCGGAATCTGGTAAAGAATTACTGCAGGGTTTGGAACAATTGGACAACATGGAACAACAATCTGGTTAATTTTTCTCAGGTCCTGAACAATTCTGTATGTTCCGTTTGGCTTTTTAATACCCATAATCGGTGAGTTACATGGGCTACTTTCAATTTCTTTTAGCACACCTTGGCTTATGAATTTTTCGATCACTGGAATAACACCCTCAATTGTCTCAGCTTTCATTTTATATTGAGGAACATTTGGAAAATCTATTCCCTGCTTAACAGTGATTTTTACTGGATCTATATTTTTCATAAGACCCATATAATTTCCTGTTAGGTCCCAAATTGCTGGATTAACTGGCTTTTTGAGCTCTTCAGGCAAATCCTTTTTATCGAACACAGGAAATAGTGATGTTTTCTCCTCATCAACCATTAGCATAGTCAATTTGTAAAGCCCATCTTCTTCTGCAATTTGCATTTCAATGTGATGAAGCGGGCTAGAGAAAATATTTTATTCTGGCTTGTGGATTCAATTCCCCATAACATAAACTAATTAATTAATTAGCTGTTGCATGATTTGTTTAATTAACTCAACCTAGATTAAGTTTGCACCACACATATACACGTGGGAAACTAATTACATGTGCTCTTGTTGCATTTGCAAGTCTGTTTTTGTAACACATTATTAATATTGTCCTGTTTGTTATGTCTGTCCTATTGTCTTTGTCACTATTAATATGCAGCTGATCATTCATGGCATGTGCTTTTATATGTGCTTACATGTATGTCCTATGTTGTGTTTGTCTGTCTGTGTATTATTTAATCATCTTTTTACTCTTTCAGGAACATAAAGCTGGATTACATGAAGAATGGTAGTTATTTTATGTGTTGCTTTATTTGTTTGCTTGTGCTAAATGTCTTTTTTTTAGTGGGTTAATTAATAATTAATAAGGGACTGGGTGGTACAGAAGGGTTTGCTTTACTTGAATTAATCACTCTTTTTGTGTTTGTTTAAATATTAGCTCAAGAGTGAGCTGAGGCCTAGTCTTTGCTTTGGAGAAAAGTTGGTCAGCCTGAACTGAGCAGAAGCTGGAGCCAAGCGTGCACGTTGGAAACTTTCCATGCAAGAGTTTATTGAACTTACTTCTCGTGGCTCTGACTTTTTTTAAAAAAAAGAGAGACTCTAACAATGAAGTTTATTTCCATGGACTGCTCTGAATGTTCTTATTCAAGGCCGAGGAAGTGACAAGCATGAATCTGCCGAGCTTTTGGTGGAAGTAGATTGGCAACTTTTTGTTGCAAAACCTCGGAAGCTGATGTCACTCTATGGACAATGGCATAGTGACATGCATATTCTCTGGACTGGTAGCTGAGGTGGCCTGACAGCCCCCATCCAATCATAAAGCTGAACTTTTCTAAAATATTACATTTAGTTAGTTTTGAGAGCGAAAAATGATATAAAATTGGCTCTCTTGAGGGGTTTGGGACTGTCTTTTCCAGAGGGGCGAAGCGCTGTCGGATTGCCTTGGGATTATTGTAAGCATTCAACTGTTTATTATTTGTTTCTCTTTCAGGTTAGAAAACTAACTTAGAGAAAATGATTATGATTTCTTAAATTCATCATTTTGATCAATTCTAACTTGACGGCTTACATTGTGCCAATGATTATGTGATTTGAATTAATAAAACTAAATGCTTGATTTTAATAAAGAGAGTTAATAAAGATTTTTCAATTATGAATTTTAAAAATAAACTTTTCAAAATGACAAGCTGGTCTTGATTATTGTAGATAGTTTATTTGCTTAAAATTAAACAACATACTGATCTATTCACCTCACTCTCTATGTTTTATGGGCCTGGTATTGATTGGTAAGTGTGACAGTGGATTGTGTCATCATGTATAAAGAATTTTAGTTATTAGGCTTCATCAATTTGGTAGCATCAGACGGTTATATGTTGTTTTTGACATGCATGTTACATATATGTTGGTATAGACATAGGATTGATGTTTAACAACTGTTAAGTTTTTGATTATGTCAGAGTGTTATATGTAGTCTTAAGGAATTTTTCCAGCAGTGTGAAAGATTCCTGGTTAATTGCCGGCAAGGTAGTGTGACTAGAAGAGTTACACAGTGCATTTGTCTGTTTCAAAATTGTGGTATAGAATATATCACGTGTTGTGGACGTACAACACAAGTTTAGGGACCTTAGATTGCATGGTTAAATGAATAGTGAGGATTGCCTATGAAATTGTAGCATTAAGCAGAGGGACCTGGTGAGCCTGTTATAAAGCTTTCTGTGAAGAGAATAGTAGGATTTATTCAAGCTTGAGAGAAGGGTGAGATAGCATCGTCTATTCTTATCAACGCCTGACGTTTTCTGTGGTTGGTTCAAGTCCTGCCAAGAATTTGTGTGTGTATGATCAGGGTTTTCTTGTTTGAAAGTGTGTGAATGGTTTGTAAAACTGAAGGGTAGGGTAAGAATTACTCTATTAGCAATTGAAACTATTCTGTGAGAATAGCGTCGTCTATTCCGCACTAAGGATACTTGAATGAATGTTTAAAACTATCTCTTTGTTAGAGAAGCAGACAAATGGTTTGTTTTCATTGTAGTTATTAATTGCGTTTTTATAAAATGATTGGAAACGTTTTTTGAGCCTTATAGTAAAGAAAACGCTGTTTTAGGGTATTGTAAAGTGTTTTGCGTCATTTAAATGCATTTAGAAGAATTGTGCGCCGTTTAAATACATTTAAAAGTGCCCCGATCAAAAATTCTGAAGGGAGGGGCTGTTTTAGGAGTAAAGCGTGTGGGGAGAGAGCCTGCCGCGCTCTGATTGGTTTAAGTCTCTGGGCTGTCAGAGCAAGCGCTCTCATTGGTTGAAGCGCGATCTAATGTTTGAAATGGTATTCATATTGTAAATATCTCATTTAATTCATTGCGCTATTTTTAAAAGTGGGTTTGACCCCATCCCTATGAGCTTTCTGCTATTTGCATTTGCGCTCCCTTCTTTTAGCAACCCGCCTAACTACAAGCGCTCTTCTCGAGCCTATCTTATTTATTGCTCGTTTAGTATTATTTGTTTTGTGGTTAGCCGGTAGTTTGCTATGTGCCGAGCATTTTTGTGAAGGAGGGGGGCTGGAGCGAGTGGGAGAGCTGCCTGCAGCGGCTGTCTACGTCAGCCGCCGCGCTCTCATTGGTCCAAAGGCCGACGCGTCATACACGGAGCCGCGCTCTGATTGGGCGAAGCTCCGTGTGTTGTGCGAGGTCTGAAGCTCTGTGCAAGTCACGAGGGAGAGCCGCGCTCTCATTAGGCGAGGCTCTGGCGATCTCTGGTTTAATTAGTTGTACTTCCTCGGTCTTGTGAAAGAGTTATCAGCGCGTCAGCTGTCGCGTTGGCATTGGTTGAATGCTCCGTCGCGTCATAGCGACGCCGCGCTCCCATTGGATACTAACGCGTCACGTCATCAAAGACTTGCGCTCTGATTGGGCGAAGCTCCGTGGAGACTGAAGCTCTCATTAGGCGAGGCTCCGGCGAGCACCCATTGGTTATTGACGCGCAGTGTCAGAGTCATCTGCGTGTTGTGAAAATTCTTTTGGTTTTTCAGGAGCGCGTGTAGTGACACGCTCTCGTTTACAGTAGGGTAGAGCAGCTGAGAGGAGGCTTTGTGAGCTATTGGGCGAGGCTCCGTGAGACGAGGTGCATCCCGAGTGTCAAGAAGGAGTTGGATGTGACGTGTGCAGTCACGTGTTATGATCTGATTGGAGGCTAGCTCTGCCTTGATTGGCTAAGGACACTACAGTGTCATAGAGAGGCCGCGACCGGATTGGTCGAGATGGTGGGCATTCTGATTGGCTGAGCGCTGTGCAGACACACGCTGATTGGGTGAAATACTCGTGCTGATGCACATTATTATTATTATTATTATTGCATTTCTTATATAGCGCCAGAATCGACCCCCGAAGGGGTATCTCCGCGCTTGCCTTGGGAACCCGTCCTGGTTTTTCCCTGTGAGATAGCCCCTACAGGGCATCCCCAAGGTGAAAGCCAGGCATCCCGCCGCGGGGGGCCGTTGTGGAGATTAAGCAAGCTTAATGCCCAGAGTTGCATAGTGTGAACCCATGATTAGGTCAGGCACCGAAGCGAGAATTATCGAGTCCGTGGACATTTGAGCTCAACACCCTGCCGCGTCGGGAATCGAACCCTGGTCCCGGGTCTGACCTCTGCTTCAGGGTCTGCCTGCTCTAACCAGTGAGCCACGCTTCTCCACATTGTTTACTTTTAGCTGAAAAATTAGTTTTCCCACGCTATTAATGCCCAAAGCTTTATTTCTTTAAAATTTTAAAATTATTTTGATATTTACCACTGTTAATTAGTAAATAATACAGCAACAGATACCCTGATTAGGACAATAGCAGCAAAGGTGATTAAAATAAGGACATTAATTATTTAATTAATACAATTTTAGATAAAAACAGTTGTTTAGAGTTACAAATAAAATTATAATATTTATAGCTTTTGATAAAACAGCATTAAAAATATAAACATGAGTTATCGGGATGATTATAAAAAAAAGCCTACATGGTTTCAAAAGGTGAAAAATTATTTTAAACCTGACAAGAAAATAGAGACACATGGTGGTAAATTACTTCATAAGTACAAACACCTGCAGCCTATATGGAAGGTGAATATGGTTATCATACTGTAATTTGGTTTGATAACTGGATGCAGTATACCAAAAAGGATGGTGTACTAGCCTGGCCAGAAGATGGGTCATTCAATATGAAAGTTTTACAAAATCTGAGAGGAAAAATGATGGATCTTGTGCCAAAGCCAAGACCTACACAATTTGAAGCCCTAGTTGAGTGGGAGGTTGAGATGATGGAACTTGAACGTGAAAGCAAGTGTTCAGCACCTAAATATTCGAAATATGTTGTAAATAAAGAAACACATGAGGAAAAAGTGAGACGCTGGAGAAAGGCAGACATGTATAATGGTCTGTATCCCATAAGAATAATGATTAATGAAGATTTGGCACAAAAGACAGCTGGTAGAGGAATTGATGAGGAATTAGATGATGCTGTTTTAGAAGATATTTATGCCACTAAACCTAAACCGCCACCTTATCAAGCAGGTTCTCAATCTACCCCGAGAGTCTCTACAGAAGCTTCTCCAAGTGCACCACCGAGAGAAGTTCTCCCAGATTTTTAAAATTACCTGAAAGGGTAGGCTCAGTAAATAATTGTAGTACACCTAAAAGAAGCAGAGTTGTTTATCAAGAAAATAATTCTGTAAGAAATCAGGAAAGATTACCAGCTGAGCAAGAAATTTCTAGTTATAATAAAGCAAAGCATGATTTAATTGAACAATTGACAAAAGGCATGGAAGCAGTTACAGTACCAGTAACTATTGGTCCTGTGGTACCAGTTTTTGACCAAGGAGATAATAGACAAACAGCCTTAACAGTTCCATTAAATGCTGAGATTCAAAAGGTTGCTGAAAATTTTTATTCAGAACTTTCAGAGTTTCATAGAGAAAAATCTATGATGCCAAATGTAACACTGTATGGAAGTTTATCAAGTTCGCAAACACCAACTGTGGCAGGTTCAGATTCAGGTTTGTCAGAAAAAAAGTTTAAATAGAACAGAATTATCTCAAAATGGAATGTCCCCTGAAGCTCCTGATTATAAAAAGCTTGATGTAGCTAAATTAAAAGCTGACCTGGAGGAATTGATCATTGTCACAATTGGTACTGATAATTTGAAGTTGTATCAAGATGATGAATTGTTGTTTATTTGTAAGAGTATTCAGTGGAAAACTAAAAACAGGTACGAACAACTGGAAGAAATGGCTGCTGAGTTAGAAATTGATTTGAGCAAACAAAAACATTTACAGAAACATTACAGGGTGGATTTCTCTGAGAGGGACATTGATAATTTAAATGCTGCTGGAAGAATAACTCACATAAGAGAATTAATAAGTTTTCTCAGAAAACTAGGTGAGTTAGGTAAATGGAGAATAAAATGGTCAAAGAAAGAACAAGATAAAAGACTAAGAAATTATGACATTTCTGAATTTCCAATGAGAGAAATAGCTGGAGGAGGGTATGTGCATGTTCCTTGGTCTAGGCAGGATATTCTCCTGTTTACCAATGATTTTCCACGTTTAAGGGAGAAGCCAGTGGAGTGGTACCGACAGGTAGACAGATTCATAAGGGTGTCAAAGGTTCTGTGGATTGATCTGGATGGATTCTTTGACATTGTTGTTCCATCAGATCTTTGGACAGAATGTAAGATTTCTGTGGATTGGCCAAAAGAAGAACCTGCCCGAGATAAAATTACAGGTGCCCCATCAAAAGATGTCATGGATCTTTATAAAAAAGTAATTTATTGGCTGAAAGAGAAAATTCCCCCAAAAGAAGTGGACTGGGTTAAAATAGACAGAACAAACCAGGAACCAAAAGAATCAGTTCATTCATTTTATGAAAGGTTACTGTTAGTCTTTAAACAGTACAGTGGCTATGAAAAATTAAGTGAAAAAGACATGAGCCACTTTATATACAGATTTGTATATGGCCTGAGACCTGAAATTGGTGACATGATTAGAAATGGAATTGTTTGTTGGCAATCATTATCAGTTGATGACATCCTGAGAAAAGCAAAATATTGCAGTAATGAGATAGATGCAAGGCAGAAGAGTCTTAAGGAGAAGGCAATGTGGGCACAGGTGAAAGTAGCTGAGCAGCAGCAACAACAACAACAGTTAGGCTCTATGCAACAGGGAAAGTTTAGGGGTAATTTTAATAGTTCTAAGCCAAAATTTAATGTAAATGTTGAAGAGCTAAAACAAAAGCTCCCATATTTTAATTGCGGCGAAATTGGACACTGGAAGCGAGAGTGTAAAAACCCGTCCAGAAATTTAAAAAATAATTCATTGAATCCACAGGTGCAGTGTGAGTTAAGTCCGCAGCAACAGCAACAGCTACAACAGCAACTGAATGAGTTAAGTCAGCAGCGACAGCTACAGCGACAGATAGTGAACCAGACACAGCAAAGCCAGTTTCAACAACAAAATCAGGTACAGCAGAATCAAATTCAACAGAGTCAGTTACCTCAAGCACCATTCCCTGGTAGTGCTAACACACAGAGATTTTCTCCTGAAACAGGTTTCTGTGGAAATAATTCGGTTACAAATGTGTCAAAAGTCAACATGACAAATGCTTCTCAATTTTGGTTAAGTGACAAAGAGGTGAGTGATTCATCAGAGGATTACTCATGACGGTGCCTGAGAGAGGAGGAAGAGTGTGTGCTTGGACCCACTCTTGAGGTAGATCAGTCTGGTCCATTTCTTAATGGTAAAGTAAATGATAAAGATATCACTTTCCTTGTGGACACAGGTGCTACCCGTTCTACTGTTAGATCAGCAGAAATAGAAAACCTTCCTCTCTCGGGTGAAACAATTCAAGTTGTAGGTGTAGCTAATCAGCAAATTAAAACAAGTTTGACAGATCCAGTAAAAGTGGAGATAGGCAACTACAAAGATAAACACAGATTTCTAGTTTGTGACAGCAGTCCTGTGAATTTGTTGGGTCGTGATATATTATGCAAAATGAATTGCAGAATATATTGCTCACCAGAAGGGATTGAAATGCAAACAGCAGAAGAAGATGGGCTTTATAAATGGACTATGATGATGGTGGAAGAAGAAAAAACACCAATATTTCCTGTATTTGATAAAAATGATTTGCCAGAAGAGCTCAAAGAGCCAGTTAATTCAGCAATTTGGGACCTAACAGGAAATGATATGGTTCTTATGAAAAATATTGATCCAGTAAAAATCACTGTTAAACAGGGAGTTGATTTTCCAAATGTTCCTCAATATAAAATGAAGGCAGAGACAATTGAAGGTGTCATTCCTGTGATTGAAGAATTCATAAGTCAAGGAGTGTTAAAAGAAATTGAAAGCAGCCCATGCAATTCACCAATTATGGGTATTAAAAAGCCGAATGGAACATACAGAATTGTTCAAGATTTAAGAAAAATTAATCAGATAGTTGTTCCCTGCTGTCCCATTGTTCCAAATCCTGCAGTAATTCTTTACCAGATTCCACATGATGCAGAATGGTACACGGTCATTGACCTGTGTAATGCCTTCTTTACAGTTCCATTACATCCAGATAGCCAGAAAAATTTTGCTTTTAGGTTCCAAAATAGGATCCTAGCATGGTGTTGTATCCCTCAAGGGTATACGAGAGTCCATCTATCTTTAATCAATTATTAAAGAAATCCCTGGAAGATCTAGTATTGCCTGGTAATTCCACATTGGTACAGTACATTGACGATTTGCTTGTGGCAGCCAAAACACGAGAAAATTGTGTTACTGATACCATTACCCTGTTAAATCGTTTGGCAGATGAGGGACATAAAGTCTCACCAGCAAAATTGCAGTTTTGTAAACAAGAAGTGAAATATCTTGGTCACAGAATTGCAAAGGGAACCAGAAAAGTGACAGTTGAAAGAATTAAAATGATTCGAGCAATACAACCACCGACAACACAGAGACAGGTGAGAATGTTTCTAGGAATGGTTGGTTACTGTCGACAATGGATTAGTGGGTTTTCAGTCATTGCAAAACCACTTCAGAGATTAACAAAGGCAGATGTAAAAGATCCAATCAAATTGTCAGAAATTGAGCTGGAAGCTTTTGAGCAGTTAAAAAAGAGCTTATGTGAAGCTCCTGCTCTGGGTATGCCAGATTATGAGAAGGAATTTGAACTCTACTGCAGTGAAAGAGAAGGTTGTGCATTGTCAGTCCTTATTCAGAGGCATGGAAACTTGAGAAAACCAATTGCATACTTTTCAGCTGTTTTGGATCCTGTTGCAAAAGCTTTGCCAGGTTGCTTAAAAGCAGTGGCCGCAACAAGTGTAAGTCTTGAGCAAAGTGAGGGTATCATTATGGGTTTTCCTGTAAAGGTATATGTACCTCATTCAGTTGAAATTCTCCTTACCAGAAGTAGAACTCAACATTTAACAAGCAGCAGACTGACAAAATATGAGAAAACAATTTTGGGTTCAGACAACGTGTCAGTTGTTAGGTGTGTGAACTTGAGCCCTTCCACATTATTACCTGATGGAGTTATTACTGAGGTAAGTAATGAGGATGACATTGATCATGAATGCCTGGATGTTGTAGATTACTGCACAAAACCAAGACAGGACATAACAGATGTCCCATTACCTGAATCAGATATAATATATTTTGTTGACAGATCTTGTTTGAGAAATGATGAAGGGATTCTGAGAGCAGCATACTCAGTGTGCACGGTTTCAGATGTTGTTGAAGGTTCACCTTTGGATGGAATTCGTTCCGCTCAAATTGCAGAATCAATTGGTTTAATTCGAGCCTGTGAAAATGCAGTTGGCAAAAGAGTAACCATAGTGACTGATAGTCAGTATGGTTATGGTGTTGTTCATGATTATGGACAACTATGGTCCAATAGAGGTTATTTAACTTCTGCAGGAACACCAATTAGAAATGCAAAATTGATTAAAAGATTGATTGATGGCATTCAGTTACCAGAACAAATAGCAGTAGTGAAGTGTTCAGCTCCTAAAAAGGGTGATGATTACATTACCAAAGGGAATGCTTTCGCGGATGAAATGGCAAAATATTGTGCCAGAAATAATTATGCAATCAATCGGGAAAAAGACGAAAGTCACACAATGAATTCTCTCATGCTAATTTCTGTAGTTGAGACATGGCAGGAAGTAAAAGATTTACAGGATGAGGCAAGTGAGGAAGAGAAAGACACATGGCTAAAAGGTGATTTCAGACCAAGAGAGGAAGACGGGATCTGGGTACACAAAGATGGAAGAGTTGTAATGCCAGACAGCATGATTGCTGATATGGCACGATTGTGTCATGGTCAAGGACATGTAGGTAAAGGGTCCATGATTAGATTATTCAGACAAACATGGTATAATGTAAAATTCAGAACAATTGCAGAGTCACTTTGTCAGAGATGTTTGACCTGCCAACAGATGAATCCCAACAAAAAGGTTGTTGTAAGCATGGGAATCATAGGACGGGAGGGTGGTCCTTTTACCAGATTGCAGATGGATTTTGTTGAAATGCCAAGGCATAATGGTCTACATTATATTTTGGTATTTGTTTGTTGGTTTTCAAGATGGGTGGAAGCTTTCCCAACTCGTCATGCTAATGCTGTTACTGTAGCAAAGTTACTTCTAAGGGAAATCATACCTAGGTATGGATTTCCGGTTACCATTGAAAATGGTCGTGGAACTAATTTTGAGAACAGTTTGATGAAAAAGATTTGTAAAGCTTTAGACATCGAACAGAAAATGCATTGCGCCTACAGACCACAGGCATCTGGTGTCGTTGAACAGATAAATGGCACTATCAAAAATAGGATCGCAAAAATGTGTGATGCTACAGGAGTGAAGTGGACAGATGCACTTCCACTTGTTCTAATGTCAATGAGAAGCATCCCAGATAAAAAGACAGGTCTTAGCCCACACGATATTGTGATGGGCAGAGTGATGAGGCAAGCATTTGTTCCAGTTGGCAAATTAATGAGTATTAATGATAGTGCAATTTTTGAATACTGCCGAAATCTATCTGATGTAGTGCATTCTGTATTTCATCAGGTGGGAACTGACATTATTTCAAAAGAAAAAGTACAAGCTCATGATTTGCAACCCGGTGACTGGGTAAGAACAAAGGTTCACCGAAGAAGGAACTGTTTTTCACCAAGGTGGCAGAAGCCACGTCAAGTAATTCTAATAACAACAAATGCAATAAAGTGCAGCGGACTGAACAGGTGGATTCATCCAAGCCATACAATTTGTGTGTCACCTCCTGAAAATTCTGATGAAGAAAGTGATACAACAGCTGATTCAGATTCAGAAAGAGACCCAGAAGATCCTGATTCTGATTCTGATGATGATCAACAAGAAAATCAACATCAAGAGAATCTAGATGAAAGTCAGAACTTGAATAAAGAAGATCTGAAAACTGGAAATCGAGGTGTTGATGATGATGATTTGCTTGAAGAAGAGTCTCTGAGAGAAAAGAGAGATTCAGAAGAAGCAGAAAATTCTGAGCGAGACGAAAATCTGAGTGATACCATTGAAAGGCAAAGAAGAAGTAGCTCTGTAAACAAAAAGCTTGAAACTGGGAAGCTGAAGGTGATTCCTGAAGAAGAAGAATTGCCAAGTACCAGTAAAGGTATTGTTTCAAACGGAGTGAAGTTGCAGAGTAAAGAAGTTCCTAGGTACAGATTTGATGTCTCTGATACAGACACTGAAAGTGATGAAGATTCTGAAATAAGAAAACACAGAAAAAGAGCTTGGAAAACTGAATGTAACGAATGTGTGCCAAAGAAAAAAGTCTTGAGAAAAGGAGACATTTGGCCTGAAAATAATTTGAAATTCAAACTAGTGAAGAAATCAAAGGAACAGGTTAATGAGATTTCTAGTCAAGGAAGTGATCTTGAAAAAAAAAACGAAGGCGAAAACAAGAAAATAGAAGTTATTACTCGCAAGACAAAAAGAGTAATTAGGCCAAACCAAAAATATAAATCTCCAGAGTGGACCTATATTGTAATTCCACCTATTGTTGAGGTGGAAAGCAGTGGTCAGGAATTTTTAGAAAGTCACAGAGATTAAAATTGTTAGAAATTAGTTGAGGATCTATTTCTTGGCATAAGGCTGAAGAAAATATGTGTTAGGTAACTTTTTGTTTCCTGGCATAAGGCTGAAGAAAACTTGTTAGGTGACTTTAGGTCGAAGAAATTCTGTTTAGCTGAAGAAGACATATTTTGTGACACAAGGTCGAAGAAAAACTGTTTAGGGTCAAAATCTTTAAAAAAAAAAAAAAAAATTTTAAAAGGGGGGATATAATTTTGTTAGTTATACTTACATTCTTATTTAAAATTTTTGTTTTTGGAAATGCCTAGATCAGATACTTCTAGGTGTTCAATTTTTAAAAAATGCTGTAAAATGACTTCAATTTGTGTGATATTATTAATTTTACTTTGGCTAATTTTAGCTGTGGTCTATCCTTTTGATGTTAATAAGCAAAAATCTAAGATTAATATAACTAGTAAAGTAGAGTCTAATCATGAGAAGCATGCTGGCAAGTCCAGTAGAGTTATTAATCATGATCCAGTGTCTCATCAAGATAGATCTATTGGTGATTTTTCAACCAATTCGTTTTCAAGGCTTTTATCTGAATATGTCAAAGCAATGAATGTCAAAGATTGCTACGTGTGCGTAAAATTACCCGCTTCTGTTTCTGAGGGAGTGACATATAATATGTTACCTCTCACTTATGGCATTACCTGTAGTGTGATTGCTAGCCTGTTCTATCAAACTGGTCGTCTGGAGTATTATTACTCAGACTTTGATGAGGTTTTTGCAAATCTCAAAATTGTAAATAGCTTAAACAAAGTAAGGTCTGCGAAGCAGATGAGGGAATTCTTTTTAGTTACTAATGAACTAAACTATGAATATGCCTATAGAAATAATTTAACAGGCAAAATGAGAGCTGAAGAAAAGACTTTCCTTAACATAGTTGAGGAGAGAAGGGCTGTTTACAAAAGAAATGAAAAACTAAAACATGCTAAATCCAAATACTGGCAGTTAGAAGATGCTAAGTTGAGTGGTGTTAATACTAATGCAGCAATATACATTGATGAACCAGTTAGTGGTAAATTTTGCATTAGAAGAGATAATACTCTTTATGATAATCTTTTTGTGGGTGCTAGTCAATGTGAAGATACTTATCGTATTGAAGGGGGATGGGGATTCAAAGGTGGAAAGGATCCAATTTTACCTGGAATTTATTTTATTTGTGGCAATAAGGCTTATTTTAGCCTCCCGGACCACTGGTACGGGACATGTTATCTTGGCCTGGTCTTTCCAAAAATATTTCATGTTGACAGAAATGAAAAGGGTACCTTTGAATTTGGTGAACACTTGATTAGTTGTTTGATTCACAAGAGGAGGAAGCATCAGAATGAAAAGAGAAGGATTTATAAACTCAGAAAGGAACAAGAAAAGGAATATGAATTAGAAGAAATTCGAAGAGTTCAGTTTGATAGAGATAATCAGACAGCTGAAACAGGGGTTTAGGGAAACTAATATCGAGAGAATTCAGTGTGTGTTGTCTCCAAAATGGGTAAAAAAAAAAAAATTCTACATTTTCTGTGCATTTGCAAGTCTGTTTTTGTAACACATTATTAATATTGTCCTGTTTGTTATGTCTGTCCTATTGTCTTTGTCACTATTAATATGCAGCTGATCATTCATGGCATGTGCTTTTATATGTGCTTACATGTATGTCCTATGTTGTGTTTGTCTGTCTGTGTATTATTTAATCATCTTTTTACTCTTTCAGGAACATAAAGCTGGATTACATGAAGAATGGTAGTTATGGTAGTTATTTTATGTGTTGCTTTATTTGTTTGCTTGTGCTAAATGTCTTTTTATTAGTTGGTTGATTAATAATTAATAAGGGACTGGGTGGTACAGAAGGGTTTGCTTTACTTGAATTAATCACTCTTTTTGTGTTTGTTTAAATATTAGCTCAAGAGTGAGCTGAGGCCTAGTCTTTGCTTTGGAGAAAAGTTGGTCGGCCTGAACTGAGCAGAAGCTGGAGCCAAGCGTACACGTTGGAAACTTTCCATGCAAGAGTTTATTGAACTTACTTCTCGTGGCTCTGACTTTTTTAAAAAAAAAGAGACTCTAACAATGAAGTTTATTTCCATGGACTGCTCTGAATGTTCTTATTCAAGGCCGAGGAAGTGACAAGCATGAATCTGCCGAGCTTTTGGTGGAAGTAGATTGGCAACTTTTTGTTGCAATACCTCGGAAGCTGATGTCACTCTATGGACAATGGCATAGTGACGCGCATATTCTCTGGACTGGTAGCTGAGGTGGCCTGACAGCCACCATCCAATCATAGTGCTGAACTTTTCTAAAATATTACATTTAGTTAGTTTTGAGAGCGAAAAATGATATAAAATTGGCTCTCTTGAGGGGTTTGGGACTGTCTTTTCCAGAGGGGCGAAGCGCTGTCGGATTGCCTTGGGATTATTGTAAGCATTCAACTGTTTATTATTTGTTTCTCTTTCAGGTTAGAAAACTAACTTAGAGAAAATGATTATGATTTCTTAAATTCATCATTTTGATCAATTCTAACTTGACGGCTTACATTGTGCCAATGATTATGTGATTTGAATTAATAAAACTAAATGCTTGATTTTAATAAAGAGAGTTAATAAAGATTTTTCAATTATGAATTTTAAAAATAAACTTTTCAAAATGACAAGCTGGTCTTGATTATTGTAGATAGTTTATTTGCTTAAAATTAAACAACATACTGATCTATTCACCTCACTCTCTATGTTTTATGGGCCTGGTATTGATTGGTAAGTGTGACAGTGGATTGTGTCATCATGTATAAAGAATTTTAGTTATTAGGCTTCATCAAATGCCATCTGGTGAGCAACATATTCTGCAATTCCTTTTGCACAATATATCACGACCCAACAGATTCACAGGACTGCTGTCACAAACCAGAAATCTGTGTTTATCTTTGTAGTTCCCTATTTCCACCTTTACTGGTTCTGTTAGACTTGTTTTAATTTGCTGATTAGCTACACCTACAACTTGGATGGACTCCCCAGAGAGAGGAAGATTTTCTATTTCTGCTGATCTAACAGTAGAACGGGTAGCACCTGTATCCACAAGGAAGGTAACATCAACATCATTTACTTTACCATTCACAAATGGACCAGACTGATCTACCTCAAGAGTGGGTCCAAGCACACACTCTTCTTCCTCTCTCAGGCACCGTCATGAGTAATCTTCTGAAGAATCACTCTCTTCTTTGTCTTTTAACCAAAATTGAGAAGCATTTGACATGTTAACCTTTGACACATTATTTACCAAATTACCTCCACAAAACCTGATCCAGGAGAAAATCTCTGTGTGTTAGCACTACCAGGGAATGGTGCTTGAGGTACCTGACTCTGCTGAATTTGACTCTGCTGTACCTGATTCTGTTGAAACTGGCTTTGCTGTATCTGACTCTGCTGATTCGCTACCTGTCGCTGTAGCTGTCGCTGCTGACTTAACTCATTTAACTGTTGCTGTAGCTGTTGCTGTTGCTGCGGATTTAACTCACACTGCACCTGTGGATTCAATGAATTATTTTTAAAATTTCTGGGCGGGTTTTTACACTCGCGTTTCCAGTGTCCAATCTCGCTGCAATTAAAACATGGGAGCTTTTGTTTCAGCTCTTCAACATTCACATTACATTTTGGCTTATTATTATTATTGAAATTATTCTTGAACTTTCCCTGATTCTGCTGCTGCATAGAAGCTAACTGTTGTTGTTGCTGCTCTGCTACCTTCACTTGTGCCCACATCGCCTTTTCCTGAGGATTCTTTTGTTTTGCATCTATCTCATCACTGCAATATTTTGCCTTTCTCAGAATGTCATCAACTGAAAGTGTTTGCCAACAGAAAATTCCATTTCTAATCATGTCACCAATTTCAGGTCTCAGGCCATATACAAATCTGTATATAAAGTGGCTCATGTCCTTCTCACTTAATTTTTCATAGCCACTGTACTGTTTAAAGACTAACAGTGACCTTTCGTAAAACGAATGAACTGATTCTTTTGGTTCCTGGTTTGTTCTGTCAATTTTAACCCAATCCACTTCTTTTGGGGGAATTTTCCCTTTCAGCCAGTAAATTACTTTAATATAAATGTCCATGACATCTTTTGCCTGGGCACCTGTAACCGGGTCTCGAGGAGGTTCTTCCTTTGGCCAATCCACAGAAATTTTGCATTCCGTCCAAAGATCTGATGGGACAACAATGTCAAAGAATCCATCTAGATCAATCCATAGAACTTTTGACACCTTTATAAATCTGTCTACTTGTCGATACCACTCAACTGGCTTCTCTCTCAACCGTGGAAAATCATTAGTAAACAGGAGAATATCCTGTCTAGACCAAGGAACATGGACATACCCTCCTCCAGCTATTTCCCTCATTGGAAACTCTGAAACTACATTGTTTCTTAATCTTTTATCCTGTTCTTTCTTGGACCATTTTATTCCCCATTTACCTAATTCGCCCAATTTTCTGAGAAAACTTATTAATTCTCTTATATGTGTCATTCTTCCAGCAGCATTTAGATTATCAATGTCTCTTTCAGAAAAATCACCTCTGTAATGTTTCTGCAAATGTTTTTGTTTACTCAAATCAATTTCTAATTCAGCAGCCATTTCTTCCAGTTGTTCATACCTGTTTTTCGTTTTCCATTGAATACTTTTACAGATAAACAGCAATTCATCATCCTGATACAATTTCAAATAGTCAGTACCAATTGTGCCAATGATTAATTCCTCCAGATCAGCCTTTAATTTAGCAACATCAAGCTTTTTATAATCAGGACCTTCAGGGGACAATCCATTTTGAGATAATTCTATTCTGTTTAAACTTTTCTCTGACAGACCTGAATCTGAATCTGCCACTGATGGTGTTTGCGAACCTGACAAATTTCCATTTAATGTTAAATTTGGCATCATAGATTTTTCTCTATGAATCTCTGAAAGTTCTGAATAAAATCTTTCAGCATCTTTTTGAATTTCTGCATTTAATGGAACTGTCAAAGCTGTAAGTCTATTATCTCCTTGATCAAAAACTGGTACAACAGGACCAATAGTTACTGGTACTGTTACTGCTTCCATGCCTTTTGTCAACTGTTGAATTAAATCTTCCTTCGCTTTATTGTAACTAGAAATTTCTGGAATGTTAGCAGGTATTCTCTTTTCCTGTTGCTGGAATCTATTTTCTCTAGGTGTGCTACAATTATTTACTGACCCTACTCTTTCAGGCAATTTTAAAAATCTGGGAGAACCTTCTTCAGCTTCTTTAGGAGGTGCACTTGGAGAAGTTTCTGTAGAAACTCTCGGGGTAGATTGAGAACCTGCTTGATAAGGTGGCGGTTTGCGTTTAGTAGCATAAATGTCTTATTAAACTGCATCGTCTAATTCCTCATCAATTTTCCTTCCAGCTGTCTTTTGTTCTAAATCTTCAGTAATCATTATTCTCAATGGATACAGACCATCATACATATCTGCCTTTCTCCAGCGTCTCACTTTGTCTTCATGTGTTTCTCTGTTTAAAATATATTTAGAATTTCTAGGTGCTAGGCATTTGCTTTCTCGCTCAAGTTCCGTCATCTCAACCTCCCATTCAACCAATGCCTCAAATTGTGTAGGTCTTGGCTTCGGCACAAGATCCATCATTTTTCCTCTCAGGTTTCTCAAAACTTTCATATTAAATGACCCATCTTCTGGCCAGGCTAATACGCCATCATTTCTGGTGTAATGCATCCAATTATCAAACCAAATTACAGGATGATAGCCATATTCACCTTCCATATAGGCTGTAGGTGTTTTGTACTTATGAAGTAATTTACCACCACGCGTTTCAATTTTCTTGTCAGGTTTAAAATAATTTTTCACTTTCTGAAACCATGAAGGCTTCTTTATTACACTATCGCTCCAATAACTCATGATTTAAGTCAAAATCGTTGTTCCGTAAGTTTCGAAAATGTTTTCTGGTGTTCCGCTATTCCAAACAATCCGTGCGCGAAAGACACCAACAAGCCAATCAGGTTATGCCTCGTAACCACCTTGCTCCTCCAATAGAAATACAGTATTCAGAACTGACCAATCTGGTACCAGCTCGTCACTGTCACGTGAGCCAATCAGTGCGCTTTCTGTGACGTATGTTAGCCAATCACAGCGCGAACCAAAATGACGTATGCTGCCGCTGCAGCTTCTCTGCGTGTTACTCCGTAAATTCCCCCCCTCCTTCACAAAACTTTTTCACTGCGCCATTTTAAACAAAACTTTCCAATGAATTTTAATTAGTAACTACGAATAAACAAACCACCTGTCTGTTTCGCTAAAAAGTGATAGCTTTACGACCATTCAGAACTCACTCTACGCATAAAATAGACGACGCTATTTCTATACGATTATTTATTCACTCATACATACGAAAACCCTAATCATCCACACACGAGATCTTGACAGGACTTGAAGCAACCACAGAAAACGTCAAACGTTGATAAGAATAGACAACGCTATCTCATCCTTCTCTCAAGCTTGGATAAATCCTACTACTCTTTTCACAAAAAGTTTTAAAACGGGCAACAAGTCCCTATGCTTAATGCTACGATTTCATAGGGAATCCTCACTATACCATTTAACCAGTCACATCTAAGGTCCCTAAACTTGTGTTGTACGTCCACAACACGTGATATATTCTATACCACAATTTTGAAGCAGAACAAATGCACTGTGTAACTTTTCTAGTCACACTACTCTTGCCATGGCAAACCAGGAATTTTTCACACTGCTGGAAAAACCCTTAAGACTACATATAACAATCTGACAAAATCAAAAACTCAACATATGTTAAATATAAATCCTATGACTTATACTGACATGTATGTCTCATGTATGTAGCATGTATGTCAAAAACAACATATAACCGTACGAATGCTACCAAAAACTGATTCAGCGCTCCTACTAAAATTCTGCATAAATGATGTCACTATATACCACCAAACTTACCAATCAATACCAGGCCCATAAAATTACAGAGCAGCTGAATCATGAGGCGAATGGATCTGATATGTTGTTTAAACTTTCTACAATAAACAAGACCAGCTTGTCATTTTAAAAGTTTATTTTTACCAAATTTCAAATTGCATAAACTTTATTAGCTCTTTATTAATATAAACATTTAATTTTATTAATTCAGTTTAATTCATTAATCATTGGCTCAAAGATCAGACAGTTCAACATTGCATAACATAATGAATTTAAGAAAACATTAACCCTATTCCCTAAGTTAGCTATCTGACCTGAAAAGGAAAATAATTTCAATAAACAGTTGAATCCTTACATATCCATGGGAAATCGGACAGCACTTCGCCCTCAGGAAACAGTCAGCCCGTTCCCCTCAAGAGGCCCAATTTTTATACTTTTCTTGCTCGCTAATCTAACTAAATGTTATGTTTTAGAAAAATACAGCAACCTAATTGGTTGACATCCATCAGACCACCGAGAGACCAACGCATCAGTCCCTATGACATCACTGTGTCATTGTTCATTGAGACGAAGCAACACTGGCTTCCCAAAGTTGATACTTTAAACCAAAAGTTTTTCAGTTTATTTCCTCCCGGATTTTAGCCAAGCTGCCTTTACACGCTTCTTTGGCCTTGACGCTTTTGCTTTCGGAGCTGTTCTGTACAACCATTATTTGAGCTTCTGCACATTTCCGTGCGTTGAAGTTTTTTTTCAAAACCACAAGATCGTCACGTTGCACTCTGCTCCTTTGTCAGGCCAACCAACTTTTATTAGCACTAGGCCCCAAACTTTCACTCGAGCTAGTATTTAAACAAACAAAAAAAGATGATTAATTCAGGTAAAACAAACCCTTCTGTTACCCACCCGTCCATTGTTAATAATTAACCCATTAATAAAGGGCATCTAGCAGAAGCAAACAAATAAAGCAGCACATAAAATATCTACCATTCTTCATATAGTCCAGCTTTAAGTTTCTGAAAGAGTAAAAAGATGATTAAATGATACACAGACAGACAATCACAACATAGGACAAACATGTAAGCACATATAATAAAGCACATGCCATGAATGATCAGCCACATATTAATAGTGACAAAGGCAATAGGACAAACATGACAAACAAAACAATATTAATCATGTGTTACCAAACAGACTCGCAAATGCAACAAAAGCCCGCGTGTTCGAGTGTATGGTGCAATCTTATACTAAGTTGGATTAATTAAACAAATCATGCAACAATTAATTAACAGAATATTTCATGTTACAGGGAATGGACTTCACGAGTCAGAATAAAATATTTTCTGAAACTCGCTCCATCAGAGGTAAGGGTGGAGGACTTACTTGGAGGGTTAGAGGTGAAAGAAGCACAAGATCTTGACCCTCTCTCGCAGTTTCCTCTTCCACGTTGAGTGTAGAAGTAAGGGGTGTTGTAATGTTGATAACCTCTTCCGAAGCCAGGGGCTCTCTGATAGGGCTGGAAGAAAGGCCCCTTCTTCCGGCCGTCCCAAAAAGATTATTATTAAACACCCTTCTAATGTTATGTTGGGCCTCATCAAGTGCCGTGAAAGTAGAAACGTACTTTCCAAGTGATTTGATAAGCTCTTACCCGAAAAAGAGGCCTTTAGGATTCGAGGAAGGCTCTTTCTCGGCCATGTCAGAGAGTTTTGGGTCGAGTTTATATAGAATTAATCTACGCCTTTCGGCGTTAATGCTCGCATTAGCATTACCTAGAAGGATCAGGGCTCTTTGGCTCCATCCTCTAATCAGATCGTTATCAAGAGGGGAACCATGAAGGTGGGACTCCTCTGCAGAGTCAAGGATCCTAGTAAGGGGGCCAGGGCCGGACTGGGAGCTGAAAGCAGCCCTGGCAAATTTTGGCAGACCAGCCCCCGTCGGGTGCGAGCGAGCCCAGCGAGCAAGCCCGACCACTCGCAGATAATTTTGGAAAAAAACAGGCCAAAATGGTGAAATTTACTGCACATTTTTCATTACATATTCAATTGTATCAACTTTCAAAGCACAGTAAATAGTAGATGATGACCTTAAAGAGCACCTGGTTCCCCACTTAGTCATATGTACAGCTAGACATTCTTACAGAGAGCACCAATAGTAGACACGAGTAGTGAATCAGAGAGAACAAAGTATAAGTGAGATAAGCCCCCATATGGTGTGTAGCAAGCAAGTGCAGTGAGCAAACACTACTAGGGGTAGTTTGGGGGGTTCTCCCCCAGTAAACATTTTGGAGACAGAAAGGCCAAAACAAAGCATTTTTCAAAACATTTTTCATTACACATTAGATTGTATTAACTTTTGATGCATAGTAAATGACTTGGAATTAATGTGGAAGAATCTGAGGCCAAGAACTTATCTAACCATGTCTCAGCAGTCAGTATGAACTATTTGTATCTAAAAAACACTTCACAAGGGAGGCCTGTGTAAGACTACTGATACAGCTCATCATCCTTGAAGAGCATCTCCCCATGATGTCCCAGTATCATTTTGAATGTTTAACACAGGAGAGAGTTTACGGATTCATATTCTTTAAAGCGCTGCGAGTGCAACTACTTTTGCAAGTGTATGGATAGTGTAGTGTATCACTATTCATTGTCACACTTTTCGGAGCATAGCTATTTCCACAAGGATTAAGAGTGCTTGCCCCTCTGTCATAGGCCCCATTGCTCCACACCTAATTGGGCTGATTTAATATTGCCTGTTCTATCATATGGTAACTCCATCTAGCAGTGTTCTGCTAAAACTTGTGTTCAGATTTTAACAAGGCTTCAAAGGCCCAGATATGCCCTCTAGTAGTAGCGCTTAGTAGCCACTGACTGGGGCATGTGCTTCTTCTGAAGGTAACCTGTACTTATACCCTGCTTCTGCTACGTGTACTGGAATCCACACATAGAAGACACAGGACATGTGTCTGAGTGTTATGTGACGCAGATTAGCAAATACATATGTCCATTTGCTTTGTGGATTTAATAATTGGCATATCCAACTGCCATTGTATCAGCAGCAAATAGTTACAGATCCTACCACCAACTGTTTAGCCCAACTGTGAACATGAAGCATAGGTTGCCTCAAGGGCACTTATGTGACAATTCATGTGACTTGTGTGACAACTTGTAGAACACTTTATGACAGGCATGTGCTTTACATGTGCATCGCATGTGCACACCCTTTTGAATCTTGAAAGAACTTGGAGGTGACTACGGAGAGTGATCCCATTTAAATAGATGGATGGATATATGGATGAATGAATGGATAGATGGATGGATGAATGAGCTTTGATGTAGATGTCTGCAAAGGACATTGTAAGAGTTTGGCCCGACAGCTCTATCCCTGTAGAACTAGGGTTGTTTCCCAAGGTCCCCCTCTGGCCTCAAAGGCCACCTCCTATTAAATAATAAAAATAGGTTCCCTCTTGCTTGCCTAAATCGGTATGTTTCCAGATGAGAATATTCCCCCAGCAGCAGGATGGCACACGAGTGAGATAAGTTATGGCTTAAGCTGCATAGTACTTCAATTGCACAATCTACTTGGAGGTTCCCTGTGCAGCAAAGTACCGTCATGTCTTCTTAAAATGCAGATGTACAGGGTTACTATCATGCCTGGCATTAGGCAGTATGCTCTCTATTCACAGCTTCCACTTCTATTGCTGGTGGCGTTTTCGCATGTCCCTGTGTCGCTTCTGACTGTACTGGAGTGCACCTACTGGCTTTGAAAGTCATACAATGCAGACTTACTGTAAATATTTATACAGCACAAATGAGCGCACATGTGAGGCTTCAGAGCACGCGCTATGACATCACAGCATGGGCTTGGCTGGTATCATTTGGCAGGACATTGACGTTGTGCAAAAGGGAGGGTGACTGGCATGATTGCCTCACATGACTAGGATGTGCTCTGCTGGAAGAATGTGGGTGAGGTGGTGTAGCATTACCCAGCTATGCATGGCTCATGGATAGCACTCATGGCGGCAAATGAATATTTAGTCTAGTGCAGTGACAGGCTGATATGGAGTCTCAGATTCACATTACCTGGAGAGTTACACAAACCACGGCTCATCAGTAACTAACAACTGCCAGTTCTACCCATTGGGCTCCCAGCCAGAACACTCAGAAGAAAGGGTACACCAGCACTCTGTTTTTCAGGCCCACCACCAGTCGCTTCGCTCGATCACTGACACTGCTTTAACTCCTGCGTGTCCCTACACTCCAATGCAAAGGTCAATGTGATGTAATGCAATGTGGTGCAGCACAAAATAGGTCGCACATATATTGTGCTCTTTTTTTGGAGGAGTCCACCATTGTGACCAAGAGCCCTGATGTAACATCAGGAGTCTTAATACTGATTGAATACTACCATGGCACTGAATGCGGCTTTTGATATTTTGTTGACTTTATATATCAGGCCACCAAGCCGGCGCTTCATCTATTGTTAGAGGGGCAGCCCCTGTCACCTTCCTGGAATGTTATGCATTATTATGGGGTCATTAACTTTCTACTTTAGAAGTCTTGTGATGCTGTAGTCTCAGTCGTGCCAGGCAGCACAATCACTGACTGTGAAATACAGGCCTGGTGAAATATGTCACTGTCATGGCTTAGGCGCTGCTGCACACACTACCACTCCATGTTTTGGTGAGTAAAGAAAGCATTGTCCGTGGCCAGCAGTTTTAGTGTTTCTGTAGTGTAAACACTCTTCTCGAGATTCACTATTACACTAACAAGCAGCAACTTTACCAGTGCATTCTGCTCTCCCACACAGAACAGCAGGCCAGGCAGCAGTGCAAGCTTCACACATACACATAACTGGCACCTTTTGGCAAAAGCATTGCTGCACATGCACATGCTCTCACAAACCTACAGACACACACACACACATCAGGTACAGTACAGCAATATCAGAACAAGCTTCACAAGCTCTCTGGCTCACTTACATATGACATGTACAGTCAGGCAATAGCAGTGCAAGCTTTACACACACGTAGAAGGTACAATACATCAGCTCATACTTCATACACACTGCAGGTACAGTACTGCCACAACAGTGCACGGTTCTCACACACAGAATGGTCACAGAATTGTCACAGTAAAAGAAGCGGCAATGCAACTTACACATACACACAATTACACACACACATTATAAAAGATACAGTTGTGCACACAAGTCGGTCAGTTTAAGGAGGCAGTTGCTAGAACTTTTTTTAATTCTCGACCCCATGTCTAATTGCATGTAAAATAGTTTTGTATTAAAGTGCACTCTTTTTTAAACATTTTCACAGAGTGGACAACCCCCAAATACCCTTCTGTTGGTCGGGCTTGCTTGCTTTGCTTGGTTCCCATGTAACAGTGAGCCCCAACGTTTGAGCCCCAACGTTTGAGCCTCAACTTTTACGCCCCACTACTTTCAAAAGTCACCAGCCGCCAAAGGAAGAGCAATTTATGGAGGGAGTCGAGTCAGTGATGCCACCATTGTTTTGAGAGCTGCGCAATGTGCCTTTAAAAGACACTGATAGCACCTGCTCTCGGACTCACTGTGACTGGACAGAACTCAACGACAGGGCAGCAGCCATTGTCGATGTCAGATATGTGCTGTCTTAACTTAACTTTGGTGCAGAGCGGCAGCAACAATTCCTTGGGGCCTGGGCCAGTACAGGAAATTTGAATCATTGTGCCGTAGCTTGCAGATGTGGGGGCCTAGTCCGTCATCCCTGCTGTCTCTACTGTTGGGTCATTATTGCTATAACAGTCTCATTGACTAAATGTTGACACTCTGTGTCCAGGCTACCGACTTGAGAGGCACCAGCGGCCCCTTTCTGGCGCAGGAGAATATAGAGAAAAAAAACTGCACACAGGCCATGCCAATGCCCATTCACAATGATTTTCAGAAAATCTGAATGCCTACAGCCCTGCTGTCAAAAGGTAACTGAAATACCACCTAAGGTGCCAGAAAAACACGCGGTAACAGGGAAGGTGCCATCCTGGAATAATTTAGTTCAGTTTATGCAGGGAACTATAGGCCACGTTGCTGACGGCTCTGAAATAATTAAATGAGATTTTGCAGCGTGCTGAGGTTACACTGAGAGACAAGATACTGAGTCAGTGGCAGCAGTGCCTGTCTGCGAAACTAGTGAGAAACAAAACTAGTAATTTACTTGAACTTACTTCCTTCTTTACAGACTGACTGTCTCACACGGTCTCCTCCAGCGGCCGCGGCGGTGCTCCGCAGGGGGTCAGTGCCGCCCTGGCAATCATTGCTGAGAGTCAGAGTGTGAAGTAGTTTGTGGCGGAACGCCGCAGGGTATAATCAACTAATTTGTGCAGCCTGCAGCAGCAGGCTAAGTAGAGGCAGCAGCGCACTTGACTGATTCTAGTCACTCGACGAGTCCCCCGGCCCCGCTGGTTTCTGGTGACCTCGGCTCACACTTCCTTCCTGCAGGACCGGGTGAGGTCTCACTTCCGGACTATAATCCCACCCCCGCCGCGCGGCGGGCCACAGCCACTTACTGACTGACACCCTGACCGAAAATCAGCCCCCTCAACAAAACCGGCCCGCTCTTCAAAAACAAGCCCCCACCCCATTCAGCCTACCGGGGGATTGCCCGGTGCCCGGCATTACCAGTCCGGCCCTGAAGGCGGCCAAGGACATCTAACAGACGGTCTTGGCAGCCCTTGAATGATTTTTCTAGCCATTTCCTGGGATCACGCCCGAGCCTGAAAAGAAATGTTATAAGCTCAGGATCAAGATTAGGGGTATGGCAAGCTTTTTCTTCAATACAAGGTCTTGAGCACTCTGCTCTAAGTATATTCCTAGTCTCCCTTTCAAGTGGAAAATGTATCTATTTCTTAATAAATTTTGAGACATGATCCTGAGGCGACCATTGAGAGGATCGAGGATGTTTTAAGTTTAGGGGAGAAAACATCTCCTCTCCTAAGGGACGTAGAATATTATCTTTTGAGGACGTCAGAAGACTATCCTCCATGTCAAAAAGGCCGACATCCTCATCGTCCAGGTCAAGAATGTACTCATCAGGTACATCTGAATCATCATCATTGGAATCTCCCATGATATGCTGAGCACTACGATACAACGTGCCGCCAAGGGCATCCAAATTATTTGGATCGCGATGGGTACCCGTAGATGATGTGTCGCTAAGGACAACCTTCTGATTTGAGGTGCGAGGACCTCCAATTTGCTTTGAGGTGCGAAGACCTCCCATAACAGAAGAGGTGCTAGGACCTCCAGTGCCCGCAGGGGTAGTAAATTCAACATTATTAGATTTTTTACTTTGTTTGCCTCCCAAAGGTAAATTATCAAAGGAAGGGGTTTCAATAAACTCATCCTCTTGTGAGGGCAGAGTTCTTTTGTAGGGTATGACCTGGCCAAAGGTCTCTAACATGCATGACCTCATTTCTCTTTAAAGTAAGAGTCTAAAGCCCTCTTTATCAAAATTAGGTAGAGTGGTGCTAGCCTGCTCTGAATCAGTCAGACAGTTGATCCATCTCTCCTTACTCTTTTTATTTATTTATTTTTCAATAATATAAGGTAGGAAAACTTGCCTTATTTCTATTTCCTGTTCTTCTCCCCTTTTTTTTTAATTGTTAAAAAGACGAGCAGCTAAAATAAAAGGGGGGTCCTGTTTAAGCAACTGTTTATATGCGAGTGCTCGAAGGATTAAAACAGCTGATCGTCAACTGACGATCGAGAGGAGGTGAGGAAAGGCCCTTGGCAAGTCATACACGAAGCGTGATCGTTGCTAAGGGGAATTCCTCAAATGTCGGCGTTGAGCGCGTCTAACTACGCGAGGAAGGACTCAGCTGGGGCAGGCTTCATCGTGGTATACCCGCCGTGAACCGTAGAACATAAATCCGGGTTTGGGTCTGGCCGCACGAGTAAAGGAGTCTCCCACCTCGCTCGAACGACGGGTGAGCGAGGGAAAGGCTTGCACTACATCAAATATTACAGAGGCCGGTAAATGCGTTGAAGGGGAAGCAAGCGAGGGGGAGCTTCCTAAAATGCTCCAACCTCGCTCGCGTCTAAAACAGAAGTTGACGCGAAAGCAGGAAAGAAGGCACAAGGCCCTCTAATGAGCGGTGCAAGTAGCACTAACGAACCAGGGGGTACGGTGGAGAACATGGCAGGAAGAGACTTTACATTTATACGGATGTGACATCTTATACATAAGGTCAAACTTACCTATAGCTGAAAGCCAAGAAGGTTAACAAAGATACCATGCTAACATGTGTGCAGATATATAAAGAAACGCATAAGGTTTGGAGGGGAAGATCTCCATTATATCCAGATCGTTGGGTGCGGGAGATGGGGATAGAGGAGGGGATCAGGACACCAATAACCATCAACAGTAGAAATAACGAAATATCAGCAAGAGAAGATAGAGGTTACTTATCTGCTCGGAGTCGCATTTAAAAGAGGCAGTGAATTGCACATGTAATACGGTGGACAGGAAATCCATCACGTTTTGATGGAGTATCCTGTCTGGCAAACTAGAAATAAGGCCCTGACTATTTTTACATCAGTAAATATTCAACATAACTTAATCGGGACATCCAGTTGATAAAGAACTTTCCACAGAGGAACCTGTTGCTGCCACTGCCGAGCCTATTTTTATTACTATGGCTCTCATGCAGGATTTGTCTGTATCTAGAGTTTCACCAACATGTCCCTCCAGCTACAGCCTTTGAGCTGTTTTTCTTGAAGGTGTTGATACTATCTTAGAAAATCTAAAGATAAAGTGCCTACGCATGATCGGGATGGTTTTCTCCTGAAGTACATGTGAAGAAATTTGGCCTGAGTAGATCGGCAAATTAAAATAGCATAATCAAGTAATTAAACCCTCTTGAGACAAAGTAAAATTTAGAAAGCATGAAGGTGTTTTAAATATTTAAAGTTCATTAATGAAGGAAAACTATGCTTTGTTACAATTCTTTTTTAAATTAATAGTAAAACATGTATAGGAAATTGATGCAAGTCTCAGTGAAATGCAGCATGAGGTCTTACATAAATCAAGCATCAGAGAAAAGTATCAAAATTATTCTAAGTTCTAAGCATGAGACTAAGCATGGGCGAATTTTGCGAATCTCGCGTTCGCGAATTTTGCGGATTAGCGAACTCGCAATCTGCAAAATCCGCGAATTCCTGCGAATTTGCGGATTTTTTTTTGTGTGTTCGCGCGGGTTTCTGCCAGTTCGCGAGGGTTTTGTACAATTTCGCAAACGCGAACTTACCTGTCGGGTCGCAAGTTTTGCGAACTTGTTGTTTCTACGTGTTCAGCCTGTTTGGGACACTCTTCTTCATCACTGCCACTCTCTGTCACCACTGCCACTCTCTGACTACTCATGCCACCCTCTGGCCCACCCTCTGTTTCATCACAGCACCGTCTGGTTGTCCAGTGTACATTATTGTGGCAAAGCAAAGCACACCTTCCCTGCCTCAAGTGACCTGAATTAATTTGGGGCTGATTAATGTGTCACAGAATATTTTTTTAGCTGGCACCTGCTTCCTTAGTGCTTCCTGATTAGTGATCTTTTGCACTTGCTAAGTGCTTTCATTGTTGCAAAATTAGTTACAACACCTGCCCTGCCCCAACTGACAATAATGAATTAGGGGCTGATTAATGTGTCACTGGATTTGAACTTCCAGCCTGGCTCCTGCTTGTCTCCCTTAGCTGTAATTCAGGACCTTTGTGGCATATGTGTAACTATTCTGAGGGTCAGAGCAGGGTCACATAATAGTTGCAAGTAGGCAACTGAACTCTGGAGGGGCCCCTCAGGAAGCACTACAGGAAATGGCTACTAATGATGAGCTTGAACTTTTGAACCTGGTAAGTAGTTTCAGTTTTGCTAAGATCGTATTTCTGCAATTTAGCACTTATTCGCGGGGCGCGAAGTTGAACTGGGAAGCCGCGAACTCACGCGAACAGTGCGAGCAAGCCATAAAATCCGCTGCTCGCGGATTTGCGGATTTTGCGGGAAATTCGCGAATCTCGCGGATTGCGAATTTACCGAAAATCCGCAAAATCCGCGAGCGGAACGGATTTTCCGCCCATGCTTACATGAGACAGACTGAGAACAATCTGCTCTCTAAAATCAGGCCAAACAATTCATCTCCAAAAGAAGACCTTCTTATAGACAAATACATAGTAAACATCACGCAGTTAGCATGGAGTGAACAAAATGTTACATAGGCTCGGCAAATCCCAATACAGAATAAAATGTAACAATACTTAATATAATCCCATAACTGAATAATTAGTCTGCTCTTGACCTAAAGTGATTGGATGTGACAGTACATCTCTAGTTACACACAAAATAATGGCAGACTTATGAAATGAATAGGCCTACTGAGGTACAAACAGAAAGAACCTTGAACACTTATGTTTGGCAGGAAAGCTTTTGCTGGAGTTCACCAAGAACAAGATGTCTTCACAAAGCATTTCATTAGTGCACATCTTGCTGCATGAGAAGAGGGAATAAATGAAAGCACAGCCATGCTGGCATTCTGGATGGAGTCAGCAATAGTCTGGGCCTCGTTTGGATAACCTTATCGAAAACATTGTTCTGTAGGGTACAATGAAATTGTTTTCCATGCAAAACATTTATGACACTAACCACACAATATTTATTAATTAGAAACATCTCTTTTGAAGGCTACAAGACAAGTCTTCAAGTCATTGGGTGAAGGTTTTAATTTATACGTATATGTCAGGAATTGTCATTTTTGGAGGGAAGTTTACGTTTTTTAAATTTTTTCCCTTTTTATCCCTGAATGAATCGTTGTCCTGCAAGTAAGTGTAATGATTATAATGTTCTGACAGAGTTCAAACCTTTCTTCATCTACTCTAATTTATCACACCACATTCTGCAATGACATCGGTGGGTCTGCAGAATACCGCTTCTTATCTATTGCTAAGCATGCTTATTCAAACCACGTATCACCAACTTTATGCATTCTGCACTGGCTGACTCTTCACCACAAATAAGAATGTAAGATCCTGTGCTCAGTCCATAAAATACTAAGGGGCCGATTATGATGGCGGACGGACCTGAGTCCGTCCGCCACCATAGAGTAGGAGGGACCGTCCGCAGGGGTTGCGGCGGTCCCTCCGTGCAAATTAGGATGTGACCGCCACCCTGGCGGTCACATCCTGTATTTTTATCATTGCGGAGGGTGCTGCTTGAAGCAGCACCCGCCGCAGTCATAAAAATGCAAGTTGTGCATTTGCATGCACAAAGCGGCAGGCACCTCGCGGTGCCTGCCGCTTTGTGCAGGCAAATGCAGGGGGGTACCATAGGTACCCCCCATGTGCACCCCCCACACCCCCTTCACCCCTGGGGGCCCGCAACGGGCCCCCAAACACAAATCCGTATGCCTTTACACGGCGGAAATGCCGCCGTGTAAAGGCATCTTTCCGCAGACATCCTAATATGGCTGGCGGTGTCTGATAGACACCGCCAGCCATGTTAAAGCTTTTCCGCCGCGGTCGGAAGGCGACCGCGGCAGAAAAGCTGCGGACTGAAAAACGATCCCCCAGCCATCCTAATCTGGCGGGGGGTCTTTTTCAGTCCGCAGCGGTTTTCCCGCATCCTCCGGGCCGGCGGTGGCTTCCGCCGGCCCAGAGGATGCGGGAAAACCGCAATCGTAATCAGGCCCTAAATACGGACCTAACATTGAATGTAAAGATAATTGCTGCATTACTGTCATAACTGCAACTTGTGAATTGTCTCTTGATTGTTATTGTAATCCAGAAAACATCATCCCAGGGCAGGTTCCAAGAACACACACCATTTGTAACTGCTTTGATTGCATGCCTTCCATTTTTGGAAAAAACTAACCACACATCTTTTTGCCAAACATCTCCAATACCAGCATTCTAACAGTTACAAGTAGGTGTCAAATGAGGGCTGGGGGATTGCTGGGCCCTGAAAGGTAAGTTGTATGTATTTTATCTATTTTTAAGTATCTTATGGCTTAGAAACCATATCATGCTTTTACAGTATTATTTCATAATATTCCTTTTACTGTACACACTTTACTTCATAGCAAGTATTACGATTGTTGCAATTAACTTCTCTTGCATGAGAAAGAAGACTGCTCAATAAATAACCTTTTTATTGAAAATGCCCGTCTCTCTATTTCTCTGTAAAAACCCTGGTGAAACGAAGCATGCACGATTGACTGAGTGAAATAGTCATCTATTGTTTCCGCGACTCTGAAGACATATTTTTTATTCTTGGGGAACAAAGTTGTCATGTTATATGGTTGTCAGAAACTAATCCCTTCTTGTTTATTCGAGAAAGTTTCTAGTGACCTCTGAGCTAGCTGGCATTCACAATTAAGTCTAACATATTCAATAGAGACCCAGTCGACCTAAGTCCTACGTCTAAACTATTGTTTATGTTATTCCAATTAAGCATGGGCGAATTTTGCGAATCTCGCGCTCGCGAATTTTGCGGATTTGCGAACTCGTAATCCGCAAAATCCGCGAATTCTCACGAATTTGCGGATTTTTTTTTTTGTGTGTTCGCGCGGGTTTCTGCCAGTTCGCGAGGGTTTTGTACAATTTCGCAAACGCGAACTTACCTGTCGGGTCGCAAGTTTTGCGAACTTGTTGTTTCTACGTGTCCAGACTGTTTGGGACACTCTTCTTCATCACTGCCACTCTCTGTCACCACTGCCACTCTCTGACTACTCATGCCACCCTCTGGCCCACCCATGCCACCCTCTGTTTCATCACAGCACCCTCTGGTTGTCCAGTGTACATTATTGTGGCAAAGCAAAGCACACCTTCCCTGCCTCAAGTGACCTGAATTAATTTGGGGCTGATTAATGTGTCACAGAATATTTTTTTAGCTGGCACCTGCTTCCTTAGTGCTTCCTGATTAGTGATCTTTTGCACTTGCTACGTGCTTTCATTGTTGCAAAATTAGTTACAACACCTGCCCTGCCCCAACTGACAATAATGAATTAGGGGCTGATTAATGTGTCACTGGATTTGAACTTCCAGCCTGGCTCCTGCTTGTCTGCCTTAGCTGTAATTCAGGACCTTTGTGTAACTATTCTGAGGGTCAGAGCAGGGTCACATAATAGTTGCAAGTTGGCAACTGAACTCTGGAGGGGCCCCTCAGGAAGCACTACAGGAAATGGCTACTAATGATGAGCTTGAACTTTTGAACCTGGTAAGTAGTTTCAGTTTTGCTAAGATCGTATTTCTGCAATTTAGCGCTTATTCGCGGGGCGCGAAGTTGAACTGGGAAGCCGCGAACTCACGCGAACAGTGCGAGCAAACCATAAAATCCGCTGCTCGCGGATTTTGCGGGAAATTCGCGAATCTCGCGGATTGTGAATTTACCAAAAATCCGCAAAATCCGCGAGCGTAACGGATTTTCCGCCCATGCTTAATTCCAATGCGCAGAGCCTATTGGGAATATAGGAACTACACTTCCATACCCTATATATGTGTGTTTGTATGTGCGTGTGTGACTTTATATGAGTGTATATATTTGCTTATGTGAGAGAGTGCATAAGTGCGTGAAAGGCATTGTTCATGTATGTCTATGCTTGTTGGAAGGCAAAGGAGTTAGAGGGGGAGGCCTATGGTAAGGTGATAAGGCTGGGTGCTTCACCATAGCTCATAAGTGCCTATGATTGACTCTTTGATAGAATCTTGACAACATTGTGGTTATCGCTGCATAATGTTGATCAATTTATGATTTATTGTGGAGATTTCTGGTGAAATATTGGCTTTTCCCGCTTATTAATAGCCAATCCATGACATATTGTGGAAATCTGGGCAATATTCTGACTATCTCTGACATAACAGAGTCCAATCCTTGCCACAGTTTGTGCACTATTGGGTACAATATGGTTATGGATTATATAATAGAGGGGCATCCTTCTCATATTGTGAGCAATTTTGGCAAAGATCTGGCTATCCTTGGCATAATACTACCCCACACTTGCATTATCATGGGCATTTATTTTTTGTGTTGTTTTTATGTGTGCAGTATCTCTCTATTCAATTTTTGAATAGAAAAACAAACAGCGAAGTATATCCCCCAACTGTTGAGGACATGTGAGTGAAACATATAGCAATTATTACACAGATCTCCCCGAGGTCTGGCCGGAACATCGGATCCAACACAGCAATCAGATTCTTTGTCTGTTCATTGTGCACAGCATCATCAAAGCTCAACTGTCCATCTTGTGTCTCAAGCCCGCTCCACCCTCCATTGGCTATGTACCTTCCGTTTTTTCCTCTCTCTCCCCCCTCTCTTGCTTCTTTCCAGGAACCTGATATCTTCTCGAATTTGCTTGGGCAATCTCTTTCCTCGTACATTAGCTTTTCTGTGCCCATACACCAGCCAATGCCTTCTTCCACTCCCGTATATTAGAGTTAGCACCCCTCAGTACTTCAGTATATCCCCATGAGTGACCATCATGGCCAGGTTTTAAAAAGTAATAGGGCATAGCGGTCCAGGGTTTGTTCACCTCATAAACCCAGTGAGGCCAGGTATGGTGTGAGTCTCACTTCGTATCCCAGAACTTCCGATATTTTATTACTCACCCGTTTCCAGTAGGCCTCAATTTTCAGGCATTTCCACAATATGTGCATCAGGGAGCCCTTCATGCCTTCCCTCAGTCATCATCCTTCAGCCTACCCAAGTCTCTTTTTTCCACCTTTCTTAAAGGTTGAAGTGATGGAAGGCTGTTACTTAGGAGCGTAGAGTAGTCAGGACACTGCATGCTCAGAAATAGACTCCATGACAATTTATGTTCAGTTTGCAAATCAGTAAACTGGATCACTTCACCTTTCTACCATATATCATCCATTTTGGATTTTCCCAGTAGGTCCCATTTTTGATGTCCCTCTATCGCACGCAGACTGCGCATACTGCTGGTTTACAACTACCCACCTCCCCAATGCCTGAGATTCCTGTTGTCCAAACATTTTAATCAAAACCATAAATGAGATTGGTCTCTTAACAGGTGTTGAGGGTGTCCACCAGCTTGTGAGGGCGTGACTACCCTGGCTCATCCTAAAGTAGTGCCATATGTCTTTGTCGGAGTAGGCCCATTGGGTCTAGTAGATGGTCCATTTTGTGCTCAGAGTCTTTGCAGCCAGCTCATCATCACCTGAGCGAGTTTACAGTCATTGGGATCACCACTGGCTTGCTCCTGTTCTCTTCACTGGGTAAGGAATCCTCAGAGGCATCAACCTGATCCTCTGAAGTTTGTGCCAACTCAGCCCATCTTTTGATCGTGGGTATCAAGCATGTGTGTTGCAGTTCCGTCACTGTCTTTGCCCGTTCCGTCACTGCTTGGGCCTTTGTCAGATCTGCTTCCAAGCAACAGCAGAATTTACATCTGGATCCGGGCTTGCTCCAGTCACCCCATCCCGGGATCTCTTGGTCAGTCGGCCGACTGCAGCTTTTCCCCTCCAGCCATGTCCAGGTCTCTGCTGCAGAGACAAAGAAGTGAGTGCGGTTTTGGTCCAATATTCGAAGTATGGCGGGGAAGAGGAGTGCATATTTCATGTATACGGCCCGCAGTTGTTGTCTCACGGTGACAGATGTTTCCCACTGGCACTGAACTGCCTGGATGCTGTCAGGGTAGAAGGTCACCATCCCTTCTTCCACCTGCCAGGGTCTGTGCACCTGGGCTCACTGAAGGATGTCGTCCCTTTGTCAATAGTGGAGTAGTCTAACCACCACAGATCTTTTGGGGGCTCCTGGTTTCAGAGGGCCTCCCAGCACTCTATAGGCTCTTTCAACCATTAACCTCTTCGCCGCTAATGACAAGGGTAACTCGTCATGGACTTTCCATTGATTTCAATGGAAAACAAATGAGCCTAAAAATAATGCCTTAGCAGCCAAGTGGTTAAGAACTTAGAGGCCTTTCCGCCTATGACCACTCTGAAGGCTATTTTCCATGTAGAGTTCCGTACAGGGTCCCTGGGTTTCCTCCTCCGCATATTTTTACTCTTTGACTCTTGCTCTGAGTCGCCCCATATCTTGCTGCAAGGTTTCCAATTGTTTGCCATGGTCTATGGCCAAGGGTTGTAGCTGTTGCACTGCAGTCTCCATTTCCCTCATTCTGTCAACCAATTTATGGTGGGCTGCTTCCAAAAAGGCCAAGGTCGAAGGCTACCGCATCAATCTTGCCCTCCAATGCTGACTTAGTGTCTCTACTAGCCACAAGTATAACCGCTGTGTGCGCCTCCAGCCTCCTCCTTGTCACAGGATGAACAGTCATTGATTCAACCCCCGGGCCCCGTTGCAGAGCAGGCGGTTGGCTTGGCTGTGATTGTTTAGTGTGCACCATCCTTTGAGAGGGTCTGGTACATTGCTCTCCTTGGATTACAGCCTTTTCTGGTACTAGGGCACGGGGACCACCTGGAACCAGTGTTCGCTATCACTTCCCAGAGAGGTCAATCATGACCACCCTGGCCCTCCCCACTTCCAGCTGAGCTGACTCCCAGGGCCCACCAGAAGGGGACGCTCCCCGGCTGCTGTGCAACCAACCCTTCCAGGGGCCAACCATGCCTCCCAACTAGCACCAGCACCCCGGCACACCTCAATCTATAATCTGGGCATCAGACAACTGCACTGGGCCAGTCGCTGTAGGAGAGTAGAGTCTGCTTCCTATGGTCACCCCCACATTTTGCTGTGATTCTCTGTTTTTTCGACTTTAGTGTGGCTGTGGGCCTGCTAATCAGACCCACAGCCCAGCTGTTCTCTCTCTAAATTGATACTATGTACTTTAGGTACATACCAGATTGGTTACTGGGTACCCAGGGCACAGGTGAACCCTAGGCCTACCAGGGGCTGCAGCATGTATTTTGCCACCCCTGGTTTGCCTTCCAAACTGACACCACAGGTCTGTTCACACAACCTGGGTAAGGTGGTGTAATCACCCCTTACTTAGATATAGTATACCTATATCTACCTTATATATAGACACATATGCACCTATAAGTCACTCCTATGGTAGGCCTTGACAATCCTGGAGGTAGAGTGCTTAGTTTTATGTTAGAGGGTGCCCTAGCATGAGCTGCGCCCCTCTGAAGCTTTTGGAACCATCCCCTTATAGCTGTTCTATGATATAGCCATACCATATACTCTTAAGTGCATTATATTCCTCGCGGTTAATGCTAACTTTGGTTTGGCTTTATCAAAACATGTTGTGTAAGGTGTCAAACACTTTGGAATACTACCCCCCTGCCAATTCTGGTGGCAGGGGTAGGATTCCACCCTTCTAGAGGGAAAAGACATGTATGTTACTGCTTTACCCGGTTAAAGTTAAACAGAGAATCAGCATCACAAAATGGATGCTGCTGCCACAGACACAAGTCTGACCTCCTGTTGCTGGGAGAAACTCCAGCAAGGGTGGCCTGGACACTAGGTTTCCTGTCCAGGGAGGTGCCAGCACCTCCCCAGACAGGGGTTTTGTGTATTGTGGCAGGGAGGACTGCATTCAGTGAATGCATCTAGACACTGCCTGGGGCACACAAGGTGCTACATGCATAGCCGGTTCAAACCAGTTGCTGGGGCACTCCAGCACCAGCTCTGGTGCAAAACTGGACAAAGGGAAAGGGGTGTAACTACCCCCTTCTCAGGTCCACCCATGGGAGGGACCTAGTCAGGTAATCCAGCCCCCATCCTTAGTATGAGTATAGGAGCTGTGTCCCCAGGACTTCAGATTATCCTGGAACTAAACTTTGATACAAAACTCTTGGACCTTCGACATTCTATTCTGACTAGAAGATGGAAGACATCCCTTTGTGGTCAAGGAGTGACCACCCTGTACAAACAGGCACCAACAGCAACTTTGCCAGTCTGCAGTTTCAAGGCTCCCGGAGGAACCCAAAGACTCTGTGCCTCAAGAACTAGACTTCCAGTCTTCTCCGATCCCAACCCACATCCACAGTAAAGCTGAGCCCCGTGGAAGACACAAGAGACGTGGGACCGGACATCTTGGACATCCTGCATTTTGCTACCTGCACTCCTTTCCTGGAGCCTCAGTAAGTTGTGCATTGGAGTATGAGAATCCCTAGCCCAGAGCATCATTTGAACCGAAGCACAGGCCCCCACACCCCACGAGTGTCCCGTGGGCACTGCCTTTACATTTGTGCTCAATGCATCTTCCCGGCTCCTTGCCCATTGGCTAGTGAGCCCCCTGAAGATGCCATCTTGAATCTAACTTGCGATCCTGGTTTCTCCAGGTTAGCTACAACATCCCTAAAAAGGAAAAGTGCCACAGACCTTGCTGGTCTGCAACAGAGCCAATCTCGATACCCTGCGTGGGTTGCGTTTGCGAAGTCTTGTTGGGTCTAATCCGGATACCAACACTGCAGTCATCTAGATCCATTGTGGGACAGCCCAAATCCAGCTCCTGGTCATCATCGATGCCTCCTGAACCTCATGGCTGAAGAGACAAACTCACCTTCTTCACCTTCAAGCACGTGACATTGCCTGGTTCCTTCCTGGTTCCTTCCTGGTCACTGGCTAGTGACCCAGACTCTGTCCCCTCTGCTTTCAGGTTCTTCACATCTCTGATCCACCCTTGGATCCACCCGGACACTTTTCCTCTGGTCACCTGCAGCACTTCCTTACAGCTCTCCATAGAAAACGACGACGAAACCCGACATCAAAAGACACCTATGCACCCGGCTTCCGTGTGTGAGGTAACACGAGTACTCTGGTAGTCTGGAGGGCATTGGCCCTCCTAGTGTCTAAGTCTAAAAGAGTTCCCTCCTAGTCCATCCGGAAATTTCCTTAACTTGTAACTTTGTAACTTTTACGAACTCCATAGAAAGTCAATAGGAGCCTGCGCCTGTGTTTAGACACTGCACGCGACTCCTGTGGGTCTCCTACTTCTTAACCTTTGGTTGCTTAGTGTAGCCCCACCGATTCTACAGGCCCTAGGTCTGCTTTCTAACTCTCATGTGGTACTTATACCACTTTCTTAGTATATGGTTAGTGAGGCCCCTAGGGCATAACGTATACTGTGCAACTTATTGTGTATTAACTGTGTGACTTGTATTGTATTTTGACCTCTGACCTCATAAAGAGTGCAGAGGGGTTGTGTTTAGATTAAATACATATATATTTGATATATACCTTGTGTGGTGTCCTCTCATTTGGTATTCAAGGGGTTATATGTGGTAACACAACTTGCTTAACTCGCCTACTGAAGTCTTAGCCTGAAGACTGCTGGTTCATGCTACCACTAGAATAGCTTTCTATAAGGTTGACTTTACAACCACCATCAATAACGGTAGATTAGACTGGTACAAGGTGCCCACTAGAACTAGTGGACATCATATGCCAGGCTAAACTCTCACAGTCGCTACCATCCAGAGTCCAGTCCTCCTTGTCGGTGCTCCTCAGTGCCACTCCTTTCATGTGTTGGACCGGCCAGGTTCACCCGCTTCAGGTGCAGCAGTCCAGCATAGAACCAGTCATCAAAAGTTTAAGGGGGGAAGCTCCTCAGCATATGTTGTTGTATCCCAGCCTCCCAGGGTTCACATGCCACCTGCTCAGGCCCCCTGTGGCACAGCTAGATGAGCCACGCATCTCCCACTCTAAGGATGATAGCGAGCAAGTGTCTTTGTTGTGTGGCCTTTAAGTCTGGCTATAGTATTTCAACTGTTTTTGTGTGGCTTTCAGTTTCCTAGAGCTGCAGCATGGCCTGGGTGTTATGCAGAGTTTCTCCCTGAGCGACAATGATTCTTCCCAATAGTCTTTTTAGCTCCTCCACATTGTGGATAACAAGCTATGGGCGTCTGGGGGGCGATGCAGGACTACTCATTGTCTCAGGCTGCACTGTCAGTCAGCTCAGGGATCACAGTGATCAGCAAGGAGTGAGGGAGAGGGCTCCCCACACCAGTGTGGATGTTTCCTAGCCCCCTACCAGAGCCACACATCACCTCCAAGGCTCCTCGTAGCAGGACAGGTCCCCTTTCCCTCACGAAGTGGCCCCATCTTGGGCGGGCACCATTTTGTACGGCTCTGCCGGTGGGTCCACTATTCATCAGAGGAGGAGAGCTCTAGCAGTAGTTTCTTTCACAATGCCCCCTGTGCAGCCACAGTCTGTTGTCTGGTCGCTGCCCTATCGGGCAAGTTTCTGTCTCTGCTGCAGCACACAGAGGCCGGGCTACGAGTATGCTGTGTGCATTGCTGGCTCCACTCGCGGTTCTCCCAGGGCTACTCGGGCCAATTTTCATTTCCGGGTTGGAAGGGGCTCAAGGATCCTGACTCTTCACTATAGTGGGCCCCTGAGGCCAGGATGTTTGCAGCCAGGAGGGCCAGAAGCACAGAGCTTCAGAGGCTCGCCTAAGGGACCATCTTCGGCTGAAGAAGCCCCCCATCACGGGTATTCATGGTGAATTTATGGCTTTTGTTGTACAATAGTGATCCACACTTGCTGTATTTTGGATGTTTGTAGAGCAATTATAGCTCAGAATAATAAAATAATAGTGTATCCTTGCCATGTTGTGTGTATTCCTGGTGTCATTTTGACTATCCTTGTCATACTAGTGTCCATCATTGCCATATTGTGAGTATTATTGGCTACATTTTTGCTTAGTTCTGTTATAACAGTGTCCCTTCCTTTCCATAGTGGGGCATTATTTCGATCATTTTTGTAATCCCTCACGTAATAGTGGCCTAATTGTACCATTTTGCTGCAATTTTGGCACCATTGTGATATTGCTGTTTTAATAATGACCCATGCTTGTTATATTGTGGGCATTCCTAGCTAGTAACATGATAAGGTGGGCTTTTTTGTTGACATTCTGCTTTATGGTGTGCAGATTTGAGCCATTCTCGCTATCCTATTGAAAAATTGCCTTTCCTTTTGAGTTGTGAACGTTCTTGTTGACATTATGACATTATGGCTATCCATTTCATAACAATGCCCAATCATTTCCAAGCTTTAGCATCCTTTCTATATTGTGGAATTCCTGATGACATTCTGGCTATCCCTGGAGTTATATCTGTCCTTCCATAACCAATTGTGACAATTCTTATGACAGTTTGACTTTCTGTTGCATAAACGTAGCTCATCTTTGCCATATGTTTGGTGGTCCTGGCAATATTCTGTTCTTCCCAGGCATAATAGCAGCGAGTTCCTGACCATAATGAGGGCATGGTTGATGACCTTTTAGCTACTTGGAATAATTAAGGTCCATCCTTGTCATGTTTTGGGCATCCCTGGTGGCATTCTGGCTACTTTTACCATATTAATGACCCATATTATCTTTTTGTGGATATTCCTGTGGATGTTCTAGCTATCCCTATCGGGATAATGGATCATTTTTGGCATTTTCTGGGCATCCCTCATGATACTCTGGCTATGCCGGCATATATGTAGCCCATCCTTGCTCTTTGTGGACATTTTTGGTACAATTATGGCTATCCTTGACATAAATGCTAGCTATTATTGCCATATTGTTGCTATTTTTGCCTTAATTCCACCTCTCCCAGACCAAATATTAGGTATGCCTGCCCCTAATAGGTATGTTCTTGGTGAAATTTTGACTATATATGTAAGGATACATGCACCAACTCACTCTCAACCACCATCTCCACCACCTACACATGCAGACCCATCAAAATGCCTTCTTAGGCTGCTGGACAAGGCACACAATACAGAACAGCTACACGATTGCTATCCTCATAAAGCTAATACCAGCACTACGGACACACCTCCTATAAGCCCACAAAATACTGCTCAGTCTACTATAAAACAAAGTCACACTATCACCAAAGCACATTCGCTGTCTAATAATAAATGCTTGATCATTCTCTGAAAACAAGCATCACATCTATGACCTTCACATTGACGCAAAGCCTGACATACTATTCATAACTGTATAATGGTTGGGAGATGATATGGCTCCAGTCCTGCATCAAACTATCACCCAAAATCGTATAGGCAAAAGAGGAGGTTACATAGCTGTTGTGTTCAAACCCATTACAAATCACGAAAGATGAAGACGCCTCCATAAAACATTGTGATGCCTTTGATGCCTTTTTCACCAGATTCAATCCTACACCATGTTCCTCTTGTAACGTCCTGCTCCTTTACAGACCTCCACCTAGCTATGCAACATTCCCAGACATACTTCTAGACACAGTTTCAAACTATGCTCCATCCAAAAACAATAATCGCTGGCCTTGACACACTGAACAAATTGTCAACAAACCCACACACATCTCTGGACACATCCAAGATGTCATTTTTGCAAATAGAAAACTAGTTACCTTTCAAACAATGACTCCAGTCACATGGTTAGACTACCATTTTCTTGCTTTCCACTAGAAAACAACACAAAGAAACGCACCTATAACCACCTTACGTGCATCCACCTATCGACCGCAGAACAAACTCAGTTTAGAACACTTGGAAACACAACTAACATCCAGTACAGATCTAGACACAATACATTCTGTTAAAAAACTATATGAATGGCTATAGGAAACTTTTGCTATCTTAATACCACTTAAAATTACCCAATCGACTAAAACAAAACAAGCAGCTTGGAGAAATACAGAGATAAAAGAGATAAAAACAACAAATTAGAAAGCTGCAATATGCCTGGCACAAAACAAACACCAAGCAAGACAAACTTTGCCTACAGAAACTTAATATATTATACAAGTCAGCTATCAAAAAAGCTAAGAAAAAGTAATATTCAGACAGAATTCAAAATGCTAAATGTGCAAATAAAGAATACTATAAAATTCTCTATGAATTTTGTAAACCAAACTGCCTAGAAGGAGCTCATCCCTTTACTCCAGATTTTACAGACAAACTGGCAAACCATTACACAGCCAAAGCAGACATGTTGGACTAATATTTAGAACAAAGACAAAGTACCAGCACCAATATTTTTCCAAATCAACAATCCAAGAATACTCTAACCCAGCCTCTCTGTTGCTTCCAACACATTTCAAACTATGAATTTATTGACCTGGTTAAAGCAAGCAGGTCTGCCGGCAGCCCTTCTGACCCCTGTCCCCCGTAAACCTTCAAGAGAATTCTTCTGACAACCTCTGTGCCACACCAGTAAGAAGAATCATCAACAATTCCTTAACTACCAGAATATTTTCAGAAGAACTCAAAAGTCATAAATATGCCCATTACTGAAGAAAACAAACTTGGACCTGCTGATCCCTGACACCTACAGACTGATTACAAATGGACCTTTCCTGGGCAAACTGATAGAAACAGCATTATTTGCACAGATGTCTCAATTTACTGAAGGTAATGCCATACTTTCAGACTTTCAAATAGTATTCCGTCAATGAAGAGGCACAGACTTCCATCATTGCCATCTGGGATAACCTGAAGAACAAAGTGGACCGGAATGGGAATGCTGCACTACTGCTCTTGGGCCTCTCGGCTGCTTTCAACATGGTTGACCATGACACTCTGATACGAAGACTCTACAAAGACATAGAGGGGACTGCTCTAGACTCGATCGCAACCTACCTTTGCAACAGAGCTAATGTCAACCATACCCTCATTCTCATTCAAATCATACTTAATGAAAGCACAAGTCCGTCAAGGCTCTATCATCTGTTCAACATCTAAATTAAGTCATTACCAGCACTGATCAATCAATATCACCTCACGTGCTATAATTATGCAAAAGACACATAAATACTCCTTCAACTGGAATCCCCCAAAGACATTTGTAAACTCGCCAATTTTCAGTTGTTTCAGAGCTGTGGATCAATGTATGACATGAAGCCATCCCAAATTGAATACTTCCAAAATGGAAATACTCATGTGCGGTGATTGGAAAAATTAGGACCCGCTCGCAGTCTGGCCAGAGGCACCTCCTAAAGTATCAAAGGAAGTGTGAAACAGCAGAATGACCATGGACTTCAAGCTATCAATGACAACCCAAGTGGACAAACTAGCAAGATCAAGCGTTGTTACTGTAAAAACGCTGTGAAAAATCTTTTCCCATCTGGGATTTCCACACAAGGTCCAGGCTACCATCTCTCTATTTCTGTCCAAACTTGATTATGCCAATAGCCTCAACTACGGATCACCTTTAATGACTATGAAAAGACTACAACAGATTCGGAACTCGGCTGCCAGACTATTCTTACATATGAAGCTGCATGGCCACACTTGCCTTCAAAACCCTACATTGGTTACTGGCTGCCAGAAGATCCACATTCAAGCAGCTTGATATCACCCACAAAGAGATACAAGGCAACTCTTAACCACCTTACCAAACAGAAGTATACTGCATATCCCTCTATATAAGCATTTGGGCTTTAGATATGTGTTGCTTTGTATAAACATGTATAAGGATTATGTTTTTAAAAAAATGATATTTGTTAGTTCTGCTTAAAAAATGAACATATTACTGATAGTTACATTATTCTATGTTTTTAACATGTATATCAGTGACTGCATAAATAAGTAAATATTTTATCATAATTATTTCTCTACAATTGCTTTACTATTGAATTACAACAAAAATAAAAAAAGATAATGTAATGTACAACAACACTTGACAGCCGGAGTTTATTAAATGCATCTTTAATCTACATATATTACCTTCCTTGAGCATATATATATTGTTGTGAACAAGGGCTGTAAAGCCCGAAACGCATCGTGGTTGGTTGGTTATGAAAAATCGATAAAATAAATACCTACCTGGAAAAAGCTGTGGTCTGTCTCCTGCTTCGCCGGTCCTGCTGGATTGGAGGTGGTTTTGTGGAGTTTCTGCTGAAATACACTACTGCATGTCCGTCATGTGATCAAGGGCAGTTCCTGCCCGAAACGCGTCATGCCTACCTGAACTGCTAAAATGGATAATAAAAGTTCGCTGTAACACTCTGCAAGCCGTGTGGTGGTCCGTATTTTCTGTGGTTTCAACTGGGAAACAGAAATTGATCCATATATATATATATATATATATATATATCAAAAAGATGCCTGTTGTAGAAAACAACTTCTCCACAGGAAAATATCTGCCACAATTTGTTTACTCAAGTAACAGCAGCAGTGCACCCTCTTATCAGTCCACAAAGGTGTACATTCCCATCCCGACGCGTTTCATTCCATGAACTTCCTCAGGGGATTGTGGGTAGAAAGGAGCAGCAGGGCAGGATTTGGCGGCACCTTTTCAGTTCCAAGGACCCGCCCGAGTGGGCGTGGCCTAACAATGGCCTTAAGGTTCTTGTAGTCCCAACCAGTCTTATTGAATAATGAGCCCGCTGTTCAGTTCCAAAGTTAATATTCGTATTCTCCAAGTGGATCGTGGTTTGACAAGGTTTGCAATGCCGCTGTATAGATGTTTGAAGAAACCGGCTCCTGTGCCTTAAGTGAAGCCGCCGGTTGACGGACTCACAGGGATGCCATGACAGCATCGGGTTCTTTTTCGCGACTCAGGCCGGCCGCTACGTACATCACCAAAAAGATGCCTGTTGTAGAAAACAACTTCTCCACAGGAAAATATCTGCCACAATTCGTTTACTCAAGTAACAGCAGCAGTGCACCCTCTTATCAGTCCACAAAGGTGTACATTCCCATCCCGACGCGTTTCATTCCATGAACTTCCTCAGGGGATTGTGGGTAGAAAGGAGCAGCAGGGCAGGATTTGGCGGCACCTTTTCAGTTCCAAGGACCCGCCCGAGTGGACGTGGCCTAACAATGGCCTTAAGGTTCATGTAGTCCCAACCAGTCTTATTGAATAATGAGCCCGCTGTTCAGTTCCAAAGTTAATATTCGTATTCTCCAAGTGGATCGTGGTTTGACAAGGTTTGCAATGCCGCTGTATAGATGTTTGAAGAAACCGGCTCCTGTGCCTTAAGTGAAGCCGCCGGTTGACGGACTCACAGGGATGCCATGACAGCATCGGGTTCTTTTTCGCGACTCAGGCCGGCCGCTACGTACATCACCAAAAAGATGCCTGTTGTAGAAAACAACTTCTCCACAGGAAAATATCTGCCACAATTCGTTTACTCAAGTAACAGCAGCAGTGCACCCTCTTATCAGTCCACAAAGGTGTACATTCCCATCCCGACGCGTTTCATTCCATGAACTTCCTCAGGGGATTGTGGGTAGAAAGGAGCAGCAGGGCAGGATTTGGCGGCACCTTTTCAGTTCCAAGGACCCGCCCGAGTGGGCGTGGCCTAACAATGGCCTTAAGGTTCTTGTAGTCCCAACCAGTCTTATTGAATAATGAGCCCGCTGTTCAGTTCCAAAGTTAATATTCGTATTCTCCAAGTGGATCGTGGTTTGACAAGGCTTGCAATGCCGCTGTATAGATGTTTGAAGAAACCGGCTCCTGTGCCTTAAGTGAAGCCGCCGGTTGACGGACTCACAGGGATGCCATGACAGCATCGGGTTCTTTTTCGCGACTCAGGCCGGCCGCTACGTACATCACCAAAAAGATGCCTGTTGTAGAAAACAACTTCTCCACAGGAAAATATCTGCCACAATTCGTTTACTCAAGTAACAGCAGCAGTGCACCCTCTTATCAGTCCACAAAGGTGTACATTCCCATCCCGACGCGTTTCATTCCATGAACTTCCTCAGGGGATTGTGGGTAGAAAGGAGCAGCAGGGCAGGATTTGGCGGCACCTTTTCAGTTCCAAGGACCCGCCCGAGTGGGCGTGGCCTAACAATGGCCTTAAGGTTCTTGTAGTCCCAACCAGTCTTATTGAATAATGAGCCCGCTGTTCAGTTCCAAAGTTAATATTCGTATTCTCCAAGTGGATCGTGGTTTGACAAGGTTTGCAATGCCGCTGTATAGATGTTTGAAGAAACCGGCTCCTGTGCCTTAAGTGAAGCCGCCGGTTGACGGACTCACAGGGATGCCATGACAGCATCGGGTTCTTTTTCGCGACTCAGGCCGGCCGCTACGTACATCACCAAAAAGATGCCTGTTGTAGAAAACAACTTCTCCACAGGAAAATATCTGCCACAATTCGTTTACTCAAGTAACAGCAGCAGTGCACCCTCTTATCAGTCCACAAAGGTGTACATTCCCATCCCGACGCGTTTCATTCCATGAACTTCCTCAGGGGATTGTGGGTAGAAAGGAGCAGCAGGGCAGGATTTGGCGGCACCTTTTCAGTTCCAAGGACCCGCCCGAGTGGACGTGGCCTAACAATGGCCTTAAGGTTCATGTAGTCCCAACCAGTCTTATTGAATAATGAGCCCGCTGTTCAGTTCCAAAGTTAATATTCGTATTCTCCAAGTGGATCGTGGTTTGACAAGGTTTGCAATGCCGCTGTATAGATGTTTGAAGAAACCGGCTCCTGTGCCTTAAGTGAAGCCGCCGGTTGACGGACTCACAGGGATGCCATGACAGCATCGGGTTCTTTTTCGCGACTCAGGCCGGCCGCTACGTACATCACCAAAAAGATGCCTGTTGTAGAAAACAACTTCTCCACAGGAAAATATCTGCCACAATTCGTTTACTCAAGTAACAGCAGCAGTGCACCCTCTTATCAGTCCACAAAGGTGTACATTCCCATCCCGACGCGTTTCATTCCATGAACTTCCTCAGGGGATTGTGGGTAGAAAGGAGCAGCAGGGCAGGATTTGGCGGCACCTTTTCAGTTCCAAGGACCCGCCCGAGTGGGCGTGGCCTAACAATGGCCTTAAGGTTCTTGTAGTCCCAACCAGTCTTATTGAATAATGAGCCCGCTGTTCAGTTCCAAAGTTAATATTCGTATTCTCCAAGTGGATCGTGGTTTGACAAGGCTTGCAATGCCGCTGTATAGATGTTTGAAGAAACCGGCTCCTGTGCCTTAAGTGAAGCCGCCGGTTGACGGACTCACAGGGATGCCATGACAGCATCGGGTTCTTTTTCGCGACTCAGGCCGGCCGCTACGTACATCACCAAAAAGATGCCTGTTGTAGAAAACAACTTCTCCACAGGAAAATATCTGCCACAATTCGTTTACTCAAGTAACAGCAGCAGTGCACCCTCTTATCAGTCCACAAAGGTGTACATTCCCATCCCGACGCGTTTCATTCCATGAACTTCCTCAGGGGATTGTGGGTAGAAAGGAGCAGCAGGGCAGGATTTGGCGGCACCTTTTCAGTTCCAAGGACCCGCCCGAGTGGGCGTGGCCTAACAATGGCCTTAAGGTTCTTGTAGTCCCAACCAGTCTTATTGAATAATGAGCCCGCTGTTCAGTTCCAAAGTTAATATTCGTATTCTCCAAGTGGATCGTGGTTTGACAAGGCTTGCAATGCCGCTGTATAGATGTTTGAAGAAACCGGCTCCTGTGCCTTAAGTGAAGCCGCCGGTTGACGGACTCACAGGGATGCCATGACAGCATCGGGTTCTTTTTCGCGACTCAGGCCGGCCGCTACGTACATCACCAAAAAGATGCCTGTTGTAGAAAACAACTTCTCCACAGGAAAATATCTGCCACAATTCGTTTACTCAAGTAACAGCAGCAGTGCACCCTCTTATCAGTCCACAAAGGTGTACATTCCCATCCCGACGCGTTTCATTCCATGAACTTCCTCAGGGGATTGTGGGTAGAAAGGAGCAGCAGGGCAGGATTTGGCGGCACCTTTTCAGTTCCAAGGACCCGCCCGAGTGGGCGTGGCCTAACAATGGCCTTAAGGTTCTTGTAGTCCCAACCAGTCTTATTGAATAATGAGCCCGCTGTTCAGTTCCAAAGTTAATATTCGTATTCTCCAAGTGGATCGTGGTTTGACAAGGTTTGCAATGCCGCTGTATAGATGTTTGAAGAAACCGGCTCCTGTGCCTTAAGTGAAGCCGCCGGTTGACGGACTCACAGGGATGCCATGACAGCATCGGGTTCTTTTTCGCGACTCAGGCCGGCCGCTACGTACATCACCAAAAAGATGCCTGTTGTAGAAAACAACTTCTCCACAGGAAAATATCTGCCACAATTCGTTTACTCAAGTAACAGCAGCAGTGCACCCTCTTATCAGTCCACAAAGGTGTACAGATGGATTTCATTTATTGCTGCGATGTCTGACTGCTGAGACAGCCCTTGATGAATAAATGGTGACAAGATTTGAACTAGCCCGTGTGTGGTCCTCTCAATTGCAGGCAAACTTTGTTGGAATAGTAGCGGCTATGCCTGAAGCCGCGAGAGTGATCCCGCTGTGTTCGTCACAGTCCTGCTGAAGTACTGATGCATTTCAGCGCCAAGGTCGGGTGAGTGTGATTCACCAAGGCACAAGGCTACTCAAAGACTGGCATTTACAAGCTACCCACTCGGGATTATTGGAACTTTTAAACGAATGCGTGTGTAACTGGCGACTCATTGAAGTAACATTTGAGCACTACATTAACCAAGAGGCCAGAGGCATGGCCACGCCCTGCTGGGTGGGGCAATACTACATAAATGTAGTGCGTTGAAACTGCCGGTGTTGAACACTGCATCATCCAGCACCCCATGAAGAAGTGCTTCGTAAAGCACGAAACGCGTCGGGATGGATTTCATTTATTGCTGCGATGTCTGACTGCTGAGACAGCCCTTGATGAATAAATGGTGACAAGATTTGAACTAGCCCGTGTGTGGTCCTCTCAATTGCAGGCAAACTTTGTTGGAATAGTAGCGGCTATGCCTGAAGCCGCGAGAGTGATCCCGCTGTGTTCGTCACAGTCCTGCTGAAGTACTGATGCATTTCAGCGCCAAGGTCGGGTGAGTGTGATTCACCAAGGCACAAGGCTACTCAAAGACTGGCATTTACAAGCTACCCACTCGGGATTATTGGAACTTTTAAACGAATGCGTGTGTAACTGGCGACTCATTGAAGTAACATTTGAGCACTACATTAACCAAGAGGCCAGAGGCATGGCCACGCCCTGCTGGGTGGGGCAATACTACATAAATGTAGTGCGTTGAAACTGCCGGTGTTGAACACTGCATCATCCAGCACCCCATGAAGAAGTGCTTCGTAAAGCACGAAACGCGTCGGGATGGATTTCATTTATTGCTGCGATGTCTGACTGCTGAGACAGCCCTTGATGAATAAATGGTGACAAGATTTGAACTAGCCCGTGTGTGGTCCTCTCAATTGCAGGCAAACTTTGTTGGAATAGTAGCGGCTATGCCTGAAGCCGCGAGAGTGATCCCGCTGTGTTCGTCACAGTCCTGCTGAAGTACTGATGCATTTCAGCGCCAAGGTCGGGTGAGTGTGATTCACCAAGGCACAAGGCTACTCAAAGACTGGCATTTACAAGCTACCCACTCGGGATTATTGGAACTTTTAAACGAATGCGTGTGTAACTGGCGACTCATTGAAGTAACATTTGAGCACTACATTAACCAAGAGGCCAGAGGCATGGCCACGCCCTGCTGGGTGGGGCAATACTACATAAATGTAGTGCGTTGAAACTGCCGGTGTTGAACACTGCATCATCCAGCACCCCATGAAGAAGTGCTTCGTAAAGCACGAAACGCGTCGGGATGGATTTCATTTATTGCTGCGATGTCTGACTGCTGAGTCAGCCCTTGATGAATAAATGGTGACAAGATTTGAACTAGCCCGTGTGTGGTCCTCTCAATTGCAGGCAAACTTTGTTGGAATAGTAGCGGCTATGCCTGAAGCCGCGAGAGTGATCCCGCTGTGTTCGTCACAGTCCTGCTGAAGTACTGATGCATTTCAGCGCCAAGGTCGGGTGAGTGTGATTCTCCAAGGCACAAGGCTACTCAAAGACTGGCATTTACAAGCTACCCACTCGGGATTATTGGAACTTTTAAACGAATGCGTGTGTAACTGGCGACTCATTGAAGTAACATTTGAGCACTACATTAACCAAGAGGCCAGAGGCATGGCCACGCCCTGCTGGGTGGGGCAATACTACATAAATGTAGTGCGTTGAAACTGCCGGTGTTGAACACTGCATCATCCAGCACCCCATGAAGAAGTGCTTCGTAAAGCACGAAACGCGTCGGGATGGATTTCATTTATTGCTGCGATGTCTGACTGCTGAGACAGCCCTTGATGAATAAATGGTGACAAGATTTGAACTAGCCCGTGTGTGGTCCTCTCAATTGCAGGCAAACTTTGTTGGAATATATATATATATATATATATATATATATATATATATACCTCCCATGTACTTATGTATCTATATATTTATTACTTTTCTTCTAATTCAACATATCAAATGTACTACCCTATTTCCCACCCTATACCTCTATCAATATATCCTCTTCCTACACTCTCTCATTCATCCCAAACCGCATACCACCACTATAATCCCCAAAATAATCCTTTCTAGACTTTTCCCTCCTCTACCCTTCCTTGCATCATTTCATACCTATTTTACTATACAGATCTCCCAAATGAGCCTTTCTAAACCATTACCCCTAAGTCTTTCCCCTCCACCCCATTTTACTCATCCCAAATCCACACCTACTGCTGTGAACTAAAAAAAAAGATTCTAGACCCTTCATTCTTCATTCCCTCTATCCCTCTTCTATCCCTACACTATTCCTTTTCCATCCAAAAAGTAAAATAACATTTCCCCCACTCAAATTAATTTGATATTTGCCAATGCTAACTCCCTCCACCTCACATTTACTCACCCCAAACCCCCTCCTACAGCTATAAACTCCCCAAAAATATATATATTTCTAGATCCTTCCCTCTTCCTTCTCAAACCAAATTACTGACTAACATTTTCACCGCTCAAATTCCTTTCATATTTCACTATACTAATTTACCAATAATCCTTTATGGGTTCCAGAGTAGTGTGATACTCGCTGAAAAAGTGCTTCAACACCTCATCAGGGAGAGCAAGCGCTCTATAAATGTTAAACATTTCCCTCTTCTATCCCCCCACTATCCTGCTCAATCAAAATAACTTATTAACATATCCACCACTCACATTACTTTCATATTTAACTATACTAATTCAACACTAATCCTTTATGGGTTCCGGAGTAACATGCTACTTGCTGAAAAAGCGCTTCATCACCTCATCAGAGGTAGCAAGCGCTATATAAATGTAAAGCCTTTTCCCTCTTGTATCCCTCCCTAGGCTTCTCAATTCAAATAACTGACTATCATATCCACCACTCAAATTACTTTCATATTTCACTATGCTAATTCACCACTTATCCTTTAATTATAGGCAGCCCATAACAGACACCTATCAGCCATATTTCCCACCCCTCAGTCTGCAATGTGTTTACATTTTCACTACTTCCAGACTTACTTCCCAGCAATTTGGACCATCATAGAAGGGGGTGGTTGTTATCACTGGCACAATACAAAATGATGGGGCACCCAGAAGAATGTGATGAGGGGGCCCTGAGTCTCGCATACATTAAAGATATTCATTGGTTTTGGGCTGAAGGGGCCACCCATGAAGAATTGGGTGCCCCTTTAGAGCTGACCAGCATGCACAGAACTCGGGAGTCACCTGGCAGGTGTTGAACGGTAGTAACATTATGAAAGCAAAAACATTTGCATTTTTTTCAAAACTTTAAAATGTGCAGTTTGTTAAAGCAATTTATTTTGACTTACTTTTAATGGTTAGATAAATGCAGATTTCTTGACACACATGTAAACTCTCCATTCAGAGGAGCCGGAACTTATTTGATAGTAATTTTGTGTTTGAACTTTTGTGTTTCTTCCTCACAATAGATGTCACTCCTACATTATGAAATTGGCAAATTTCAGCCTAGGTTGGAAAAATGTTCTTCTCATGCTTTAACAAATGTGCGCTGGCCTTTATTTTATTTTTCAATGGGACTAGCCTTAACTGCTTGGGCTGCCATTCCTCTGTAAACCACTATGTTTCTCCTGTGGCCATGAGGACAAGTGCTTTAATAAATCTTGCTCTCTTTATAGCACCTCTCTCAACAATGGTGTCTTAGACATGCAAATAGTAATACTTAACGACCTGTTAGCCTTAAGAAAAATTGCGGCTTTTGGGCCTGTATGTACACATCTGGGTTATCTTTACAAAGAGTTCACACAATTCAAGGTAGCAAGTATAGGGCCCGATTCACAAAGGCAATCTGAAACAAAAATCAACATTACGACCTTTGGCATTCTCAGAGGTCATTTGCAAGTCATATCTTTAAGTCCGCAGTCGGGCTAGAATCTCTGGCTCAAGAAGTGCTCTCTGGCTCGGGCCAGATGATGTGTTATCACTGGGCCAGAACACAATATTCACACCACACTCAGTGTTGACTGTAGTTTTACACCAAAGTTCAGTGTAACACTACAGTCATCACTGAAGGGACCGCAAATTTGGACTTCATGTACCATGATGCAAAGGAGCAAACTTTTCTGGTAAGTGATGTAGTGTCTGCCCACACCTTTTTCCCTGCCCAAACTGATTTTCATAACCTACTCTACCATTTATCTCATGTTCCTAATGTTCCTTCTTGTAAAAATTGTGTTCCGGCCCATTGATTACACTTCATCTGCCCCGAGACGGAGATTGCAGCCTGAGCTGGAGAGTACAGCTGGAGATTCTGACCCGACTGCGGATGTAAAGATACAACTCATAAATGACCTCTGCTAATACCAAAAGTTGTAAAGTTAGACTTTTGTCTCAGATTGCCTTTGTGAATCAAGTCCTTAGTGCCTGTGCTGTGTTGTATGAGTGGGAGAGAGCAGAACTTGATCATATATTGAAAGAAAACGCACAGTTCTACTATAAAGGACAAAGCTGCTCTTGATTGTGACCGACTTCACCTGTCTGTAAAGACTAAGGTGATACTACGCCTTATTGAGTCCATAAAATCATCTACACCATCAGGACCTAACCGTATACTACCTACCATCCTCGAGATCGAGCCAAATGCAGGCGTTTACTTAAGGCCCTATGGGCCAGATGTATGACCTGTTTTTGCATGCGTAAACAGGTTTGTAAACCTGTTTGCGCATGCAAAAATATATTGGGCCATGAACATAGCTTATTAGAAAGTAAAACAATTTTTGAGACTTGCTAAATAGGTTTGGTGACTTGCTATTCAGAAGGGGCGAGTCTCAAAACAATGTACTACTGTTTTGCAAACGCAATTGCGGTTACAAAACACTTGCAATTACAACCTACTTTAAGTAGGTGGTAATGCATTTTCAAAGGGGAAGGGATCCCTGGGGATCCCTTTCCCTTTGCAAATGCATGCATAGTAATTTTTTAAGGGCAGGCAGTGGTCCCAGGGACCACTGCCTGCCCTTAAAAAAATGAAATGAAAACTTTACTTTTTTTTTTTAATGCATCCCGTTTGCCTTTGAGGAAAATGGGCTGCATTTAAAAAAGAAAAAAGCTGCTTTATTAAAAAGCAGTCCCAGACATGGTGGTCTACTGAGCCCAGCAGGCCACCATCCCTTGGAGGGCTGGCATTCACAATGGGCTCGTAAATTGTGAGAGGCTCATTAATATTAATAAGCCACGCAATTTGCGACCCCATTGGGATTGGTAAAACAGTGTAAACACACTGTTGTACATTTTATTTAGCGCCTAACAATTTGCGACTCGCAATGTGTCGCAAATTGCGAGGCGCTAAATGAAAGGGTTGTACCTCTGGCCCTATATCTGACTGGTCAAATCAAGACTCCCTGAAAGCTGGTATTTACCTCTTAAATGCCCACTTAGGTTGCGTAAAATTGCCAATAAAGCTGTCATTTTTTTACTTATCATATTATTTAATTTTGTGCAAAATAATGTAGCGACACCAATGTCGTGTTAGGCCTGTGCTGGGTTCATGAGATTTTGATTAAGAGAACTTGACATTTTGTCTATGCACTTGTGGCCATTAGAAACTTCAATTGTGCAACTTAGAAAATGAAACTCTGGTCCACTTACCATGTAATTGTCCTGGCTTAGTTTACGCCAGACAGCGATATCTAAGAAAAATTGAACAATAACTATGTCAAGGCGTTGGATGACGAAGCTAGATTTTAAGGATTAAGGCAAAGATCAAGCATGATCTTGCATGTTTGGTGCATTTTTAGAATCAGTAGTTGTTAAGTTAAAATTGACTTAAAAGATCATAATACATTGTGATAACCATCACATAGTTAATGTTATTTGTATTTTAAATGGACAGTTGGTTCTGTAATTGAGTGTTTAGCTTCCTTAAGCTAAATATTTGACGAGAACTATAGCTCTTCAGTTCAAGGGGTGGTTAGTATAATTCAAATACATTCAAATGATTGGACAGCGCCTGTCCCAGTTGGTGACTAGTGATTATGTTGGTTTAACCAGGATACCTGACTTCAACACTGTTAAACTTCTCAAAAGGGGAGAGTATGTGGTGCTATGGTCAGAGTTGCAGACTGCAGAACTGGGGAACCAGATTCAAGTCTCGGCATCGGCTGGACATCCTATGATTCTGTGCAAATCACTTATGGTCTGATTTGGAGCTTAGAAGCAGGATTTACTTCATCAGGAAGATGGAGTAATGTACTCTGTCACCCTATAGGAGTATCCACCCGTCATATTTAGAAATGTCCACTGGCCTATTGTTCATCTCTTGCATTAGCACGAACCGCCGTCGCAGCAGTTCCTGTCAATACATAGTCAGGTTGTGTTCCGGCCCATTGATTACACTTCATCCGCCCCGAAACTGAGCCGTACAGCAAAAATGCATTTTTTTATTTTAAAAAACAAAATGCCAAAGCAGGAATTTCTTTTTGAAAAGTGCAGAAAGCAATTATCCTCTCACTCTGGGATAGTTCTCCCATGGTGTGGGGGTCATTTAGGAAGTGTATGTCAGCAGTGAAGATGGAGTAGTTGCTAACATACTTCAGTTCCGCCTGACTATAAATGAGGCGGGCAGATCTTCAGCTTGGTGGAGAAGTTACTTTCTCCTTTTGTGACAGAGTACCCTCTCTGCCAAACTCTAAAAAAGGCCCTAAACCTTTGTGACTGTTGCGCATGTAAAGCACTTTTGGGTTGAGGTTGCGCAATCTAATACTGCAACAAAAAAATGTTTGAATGGCCGGAAACAGCATTTGGACATATTTCCACTGCTAAAAATAAAAACAGAAAAGGAACTACATTCAAACTCGACAACAACATTGGTTCAGGGGTGACTGAGTTATCCATTTCATCAGTAGATGAGGATGTTGTTGAAAAGCATTGAGGATCAAATAGCGATGTTCAGTGAAAGAGGGAGAGGGGATTAATTAAAACTGTATATAATCAAAGTGTTTGATATTTAATGGTCCCCTCTCTAAAGTTCCACCTGGTTAATCCTCCTTGCTCTGGATGTGTATAACATTTCTGTCTACATCCTGGGATGAGAGTGCTGTTAATATAACGTTCATGGGCCATGTGCTTAGTTTTTCCCTCTGTCTAAGTCCCTTTCCAACCTCTCTGCTCAACAATAACCCTTCACATTCAGCCTATTTGCACATTTGTTTACCAATTTCTGTATATTAGGGCTGCATGGTGCTTTCCTGCTAGGTCATCTATATCGTATGCATGGCAAGAATAAGCTCTAGGTCTACAAATGTGCTGTCTTAGCTGTGACTGGGAAATAATCCCAACAGGCTGGTATCAGGGCTGCATCATGGCTTTGATTCACCAAAATATCAGAAGTTGAAGACGTTTGTCTTACTTCAGGAGAATCATATAAGTGGGACTGTCAATACTGGTTTCCATACCTCCACACTTGGGCTTTGGCTGCTTTACTCCAAATGGCTCTGCACTCAAATTTGAAATACATGTGCCCGAGGGCAGCTGGACAAACCCATGGTGGAGTTGGGCCGGTTGAGATGACCATGTACCACAAGCGAGGCACTAAGTTTAGCCAATGAAGGCCAGTCCAGCTATCTGGGTAACAAAAGAAGAGTTCAATAAGGATGAAAGCTTAGCCATTGTCTGTGATTGACTGCTTTGAACCAGCAGAAATGGGGATTCTAGTTGTCAAATGTAAGCACGCTGTACAAGCGGGAACCACCACTCTAGTCAGTGTAAGCTAGATACACACTAAAGGATAACTTGGGTTCACCCTCTGGTAGCTTGTCACAGAGCAGTCAGGCTTATCTCAAGAGGCAATGTGTAAAGCATTTGTACAACACGCACATACAGTAACATAATGAAAACATCATAAAAGGACTCCACACAGGTTTAAGGAAATAGGCAATTATGGTATGAGTAAAACAAGACCAAAACAACAATAATCCAATAAGTAGAACTGGAGTTATGATTTTTTTAAAGAATAAATCAAAAAGTAGTGCTCAGAAGCAAATAGTACTTGGGGTTACTTGAGGTCACGCTGGACCATGGTAAATCCACAGTTCAGGCCGACCGCAATGAAGGGCAGGCTGACTACAGTACTGCCATAGGTCCTTCTGAAAAAGTAACTTGGATGGAGCAAGCGTCAACGTCGAAAACTCAATTCTTTGGTTCCAATCTGCGCAGGCGATTAAATCTTCGTTGATGAACCCCTTCACGATGCAGGGGATGCGACATTGTCAATTCATGCTGTCCATTGTCAGCGAGCCACACAGTCCTTCAAAGTGATGTCGATCAGCTACTGCGTTGGCATAGAAGGACAAGGAGTCAATTCTGATCAGCATAAAGACATCACTGTATCAGTTTTGCTAGTTCAGCACTTTAAAGTGACCAGGACTGGGTTGGCACCACTTGGCACGGCAGGACTAACAGATGGCAGTGTCTATGAGCTGTTGCAGAGTTGCAGGAAGTCTTTAATGTTTCTGAGACTTCAGTATAGGGGCAAGTTAGCAAACACCTGAAGTCACTCTGGGTTAAAGTGAGATGGGTTCAGTCCTTTACCTCAGCAGGGTAGAGGGAAGCAAGTAGCAGGCAACAGGCTTCTCATCAGAGTAGAAAAGGGGTTCTTCCAGATCAGCAGTCCCATAGAGTGGCAGTCCTTGTAGCAGCACAGCACTCCTTCTTCTTAGCAGAATTCTGTAACAGGTCCAGAAGTGTACTGTCTTGGTAGGGTCAGAGACCCAATATTTATATCCAAATGCACCTTTGAAGTTATGTTATATTATGTTATGTTAATAACACTTCTATAGCGCGCAGCTGGCCCAGCTAAGGGGCGTCCCGGCGCTTCAGAGTGAGTACCCAAACACAACACATCAGGTCAGAGACAGCAGCGCACAGATTGAAAGAACTAGGATGAATGAGGGAATAAGTGCGTTTTGATAGCACTCCTACACTTCAGAAGCTCATCCAGTTCGCGAATGTGCGACGGAAGGGAGTTCCACAATTTTTCAGCCAAAACCCGAAAGGAACGACCACCAGCTCTGCACAGCCTAAAGCGGGCGACCACCACCAGATTTTGACCCAGAGTTCTTAAAGAGCGCGTAGGCACGTAAAGCAGCATAAGGTTACCAAGAATCTGGGGAGAGGCCTGCTTGAGGATCTTAAAAGCTAGGCAAAGGGTCTTAAAATGGATCCTCTGTGCCATAGGCAGCCAGTGCAACGAGCAAATGGTATTCTCAGCAGAGCAGAACTTCGGTATACCTACCAATGCTCTGGCTGCGACGTTCTGGATACGTTGCATCCGGGAGATTTCAGCCTGGTTGAACTTGGCCCCTAACAGGAGCGAACTGGCGTAATCAAGCCTAGATAGTATGGATGCCTGTATAACCAGCTGACTAGTAGTGGCATCAAAGAACCGCAAAATAGGTCTCAGTCCTCGTAGGATACCAAAGCAGGTGGCCGCCACTTTTTTGCTGTGGGCAACAAAACTGAGAGTAGGATCTAGCCACACTCCCAAGTTTTTTACCTCTGAGACTGGGATAGGAGTTGCGCCCAGCTCAGGGGGCCACCAAGTATCACCCCAGAGATCAGTTCTCTTGCCCACAATCATAACCTCAGTTTTTTTAGCGTTAAGCTGTAGACAGTTGGCATTCATCCAGCTGGCCATTGCCAATAGTCCACCCCGGAATCTGGGGGCATCCAGGTTGGAGTTCCCACTCAGGACAACCGCCAGCTGCGTGTCATCAGCGTAGGAGACCATAGTCATACCCCACTGCTGAACGACAGCCGCCAGAAGTAAGAGTGACTTCAAAGAAGGCCCTCGAAGTGCGCAGGTCCCCCTTTCTACCTAGCCCTGTCTCCAAGACTATTAGTAGGGGGTAATCAGGCCTTTGTGTGGGAAATAGGACACTGCCTATTCAGGTGTAAGTGTCAGCTCCCTTCTCTCTTCCTGCCCAGGAAGAGCCATTCAGAATTCTGATGAGTTCTCAGTCACACCCACCCTTTCTATGTTAGTGGCTGTCTACAGGAAATGCACAAAGTGTTGCTGTTACCCACCCCATATATGTATTAGAGACAAGCTGCAATGCACACTGAGCAGTAAGAGCAGAGAAATGCTCACTTTCTGCGGAGGGCAGAAGTCAAGTCTGCAACCAGGAGTGGTATCAAAAAATAAAAGAAGATCCTACATCTCAGATAGAAGACATAACCCGAAAAATATTGAAAGAAGGCTTGGATGAAGGAATCTTAGGATCTAAGGAATTTGAATTCTTGAATAAAAAACATCAAAGAATTCCCATCATCTATTTTCTACCTTTGATTCACAAATCTCTAGTTAAACCGCCTAGAAGACCGATTGTGTCGGGGTGGGACTCATTGATGGAACCGATTTCCAAGTATGTGGATATTTTCCTAAAGCCTTTCTTGAAATAAGTCTCCTCAGATTTATGGGACACTACATGTTTTATTAGTATAATCGAAGGCCAAGAATTCAATGCTTCACAACAATGGTTAATTTCCTTTGACATCATTTTTTATTTACACAGATTCCCCAAGAGGAGGCCCTGGAAGACATTGATTTGCCTACAAAATTCATACTTCAACTTGCAGAAGTAGCTTTGAAGAAAAATGGCTTCAAGTTTGAGGATGCATTTGTACTTGTCATGACAAATCGGAACTCACTTTGTGGTGCTGAAAAAAGTTTGTTATGAAAAAAGAAAAAAAAGTTTGAGAATGCATTTTACATTCAAATGAAGGGGACTGTGATGGGCGGTCCCTTCGCTCCAGAAATGGCGATACTCTACACGGCCAAATTTGAAGGGAGATTTGTTGTCAATGGGAACCCGTTTAAGGAGTACTTGCTCCAGTGGTACAGATGTATTGATGATATCTGGTGCCTCTAGAACAGGAAAGAAGAATATCTTGGTAAGTTTCATGGATGGTTGAACTCGAGACATAAGGACATCAAATTTACCATCACCAAGAGTAAGACAAAGTTAACCTTCTTGGATGTTGAAGTAATTCCTCAAGGACATGTGCTAATGACCACTCTACACAGAAAAGCTACTGAGAAGGACACATTCCTTCATTATAAGAGCACCCACCCAAGGAACACGAGGTACAATTTACCATACGGCCAGCAATTGAAGATCAGGAGAAACTGTTCCTGCAAACAAGATTTTGTAATCCATGCTACAGCTTTTTGCAACCAACTGAAATGCAGGGGTTATTCAAAGAAATTACTTAAACATGCCATCAAAAGAGATTGGTACACTTAACGTGAAGATCTACTGATGAATAAAACAAAACAGCCCTTAGAAAAACTGGTTTGTTTGTCGACCTATGGTCCACATGCCAACAAATTTCATCAAATTGTCCTGAAGAATTGGCATCTTCTCCAAAATCTGGAATGTCTGTTTGAGTACCCAATATTTGCAATGAGGAAGAACACCAGCATTGGCCAACACATTGTAAGAGCGGAGGTCAAAAGAAGGACCTTCGGGCACAATGGATTTTAAAACCAATCGAGGGGCACCATAAATGTGGCAATTGTTTGGTTTGTGAATTCATAGTCGAAGGAAGTGACTTTAGCCACAACACCTAGAAGTGGTCCCACAAAGAATTTTCCAATTGCAAAACAAAGAATGTTATCTATGCAGTAATTTGCCCATGTCCCAAAATATACATTGTTAAAAAAAACAGCAAGTGAATCAACGCATAGTGGAGCACAGCTCCAGAATATAACAAACTGATGATGACAGCGCCTATGTTGCCCATTTTGTGGAAAAGAATCATAGTAAGCAAGAACTCAAATGGACAGTGCTTTCATTGAACAAACTAAATCCTCGAGGTGGAGATACAGAAGCGTCCTTATTACAAAAAGAGGCGTACCTCATACAGAAATTCAAGAGTACGATTAATGGCTTGAATTAAATGTCGGAACTATCTAGGACATAATAGCCTCCACTCCTAGAACTCGAAGTCCCAAAATGCATCTTATTCAGATTTGAAGTACAAGCACTTTTACAGACTGCTGATACGTAAAGTGTTGACCATGGTATGGCTTAAATAGAATGCAGTGGTGCCATTGATTCTAAACCCCCCAAAAAAGGATGTTATCATAGCTATCAATTCATTTTAATATATGTTGTTTCAAAAGAAAATCAATTCACAATTGAATCAGACGGGGCAGTCTCCCTTAGTCCTCTTTTTATGAAGAACACACACCAAGCACATGGTCAGTGACTGGCTGCCGCCCCCCCCCCATCTGACCACACCAACACCTGACACATGAACATGAGACCTGGTTATCTTTGGAAGGCGGGAGGTCGCAAGACCTCCCGGCCGTATTTATTAAGATATGAAATTAAAAGGTTTTTAATTGCATGATCAACAATTTATACAAAAATCAGCAGGACATTAGATACAATATTGTCAACAAGTTTGAGAGGCTAACCTTAACAGAAACTCTAATACAGATTGTTTCCTAACCGAAGCTAACATCCTCATCTTGATTTTTGTATACTACATTTCTGGCCATATGGCAAGGTCGCTAACCGGTGTCAGGTCCTACTAGCTGCGCCTTACCTAGTGATGTGCGCATGCGCAGCCGGTCCTGGTAATTACCCGGTCTACGCCGTGAACTCCATTTACCCACTAAAGGAGGGCCCTTACTCTGCGCCATCCGGTGACGTCATAAGTATGCGCGCGCGGGGTGGCTACCAGCCTAAGGAAAGCTGACCCGGACATCCTACCATGGTATCCGGGTCAGGGAGGGCACCAACCAATCGGTGGTGGGGCGCGCCCAGGAGGGCACGCCCCACCACTGAGGGGCACAAAGGGAGGGGGCGATCGCCGCGCCGCCATGCGGGCGGGGGGGCCAAGAGCCCCCCCTTTTCAGGAAATAAACGCCACCGCCTCAAATGGGAAAGACGAAGCAGGAACGCTGCAACCGAAAGAAGTAAGCCTCATTCATTCTGCTTAAATACAATGTTGCTCTGCCCCGCTTCCAAAGGTTTCTCTAACTGTGTTTCGGTCTTTTTCAAATAGAAAGAAAATACTGACAAGCCATTGCCAAAAACGCTACATGCTGAGCATGTTTTAGGATCTTTTCACGAGATCCAAAGCCTCCTAAATTGCCAAGTAAGCTAAAGCATGACCTGATTTTTAAACCGAGACAAAATCAACTCTTGTGGTGACGCCCTCTAACATTGATTTAAGATATCGATAAAAAACACTCTATGTAGGGTTAAGATTAGCGCAACTTCCATGTATTTACAGCACCCTTTTGTATTGTTATATCATGCAATAGAACTGCCTGTGAATTCAAATCTTCACCACATTAGTGATGAGGAGATCTCTAGCGGTCAAGCTTAGAGCGCCAAGCAGGTATATTGCAGTACGCTCCATAAATCTGACACAAAGAATAAGAAAAGGGGAATTAGTTATAAAATAGCAACACCTAGGGTCATATTACCAACAACTAGCGATAATTATCGCTATGTTGGCTTAGCGGCAATATTATTATCGCCGAGCTCCGCCGATTTCATCGAAGATAAACCTTGCTATTATCAAGGTTTATCTCAAAAGCGATAAAAATCGTCCGCAATGCATGAATATCGCTGAAAAGTCAGCGATATTCATGCATTACCGAGCTAATGCTCTTAGTCATGTTATCCACTTACCATTGGATAACATGGCTAAGAACTGCTCTGGGCAGGCGTTAGATTTTGGAGAGATTCACGCTTAGCGCGAAAATTTCCAAAAGTAGGTAATAGGAGATAGCGATGTTAGCAACAGTTTCCAGTCGCTAACATCTTGGCACGCCCACTTTGCATGTCATTAGCGATAAATATCGCTAATGACATGCAAAGTGGGCCCCAAGATGATCGCTATCTCCTACTAGCTGTCGCTAACTGGTGTTAGCGACAGCTAGGTAATAGGGCGATAAAATTATCGCCGCTTTAGTGGGAAGAATTCCCTCTAAAGCGGCGATAAGTCCCTTTTTAATATGCCCCCATGTTTTTTAAAATAATTTTATGAATTACACCAAGTCAAAGCCCTGAAGAGAGCCCCAGGAATATTACTGGGTCTGTAAACGTGGCGGCATCTCTTTAACATTGAGGAATCTTTAAATTATGAACACAAGCAGCCTTAAGGGATATTTTGTAATACTCTACCCTAGCTGGCTTTGCTTAAAAATTATTTTCACAATGGGCAGCATCATTAACTAAAAGGACTACATAAATTATATGTCTTAGGATCGCTGCACGTATGAATTAAAAAAAAAAAGTCTGACTGGTGTACAATTTAGATTGTTGTTACGTTATCGTTTTCATGTGTTTAATGTATTGTTGTTTATTTTACGTCTAATCAATGTAAAGTATTGTGTTTTCTCAATCTCAGACGTATATGATATTGAAAAATCAGAAACAAACGAAATAAGTGGTTAAATAAATAACCAGGACCAATGAATCAAGGTTGGGTCCATTGTCTGTTTAAATAGGAAACAGCATCAAAAGTGGTGGTTAGATTTCATGTTTTGCACTTTCCAAAAGAGGCATTTCTAAAATAGTAATGTTAAATCCAACGCTACTATTAAAGAGGATTTATCATTACCATTCTATAGATATGACACTGAAACATAATGCAGCCACTCCATTTTGATCAGGAATTACAGCGTTAAAGTGTTTAAGGATTTCCCAAGGCTAACCTATGAGAGGAGCTCTCACAGTACTAAACAATGAATGTAGCTGTTTGTCACTACCAGGACATGCCAAACAAAAAAAGTACATGTCTTACCTTTTACTTACACAGCAATCTGCCCTCATCACTACCTAGGGCCTACATTAGCGGTGACTTATACGTAATAAAAAGGGAGTTTAAGGCTTGGCAAGTGGTTTTAAATGTTGAAGTTGCAGTAAACTGCACACACAGGCCTTGCAATGGTAGGCCTGAGACAGGTTTCAAAGGCTACTTTAGTAGGTGACACAACCGGTGCTGCAGGCCCAATAGCAAAATTTAGATTACAAGCCCTGGGTATATGGTATTCCACCTGTCAAGGGACTTATAATTAAAACCAAACATGTTGATTGGGTACACACCAATGTTACCCTGTTTAGGGGAGAAGCACATGCACTTTAGCACTGGTCAACAGTGATAAAGTGCTCCGAGTCCTAGCGCCAACAAAAAGAAGGTCAGAAAAGGAGAAGAGGAAAGGCAAAAAAGTTTTGTATGACCCTTGGGCCATTTTCCAACAGTGAAAATCTCCAATCACATCTGTATTGAGATTGTACCAAAAGTACCTCATTCGAACTCCAGATGTCTGACACTTGGCAGAGTTGCATGGGAACTTCACATATACAACAATACGCAGACAGAGCAAACTTGATCTGCAGCCCCCTCTTAAATACTGCTGGTCTGTACAATCTCACTTTCGCTGTCACACAAACTTTAAATGAAAACTGAAAGAAAATGCCTGAAATAGGGTGCTTTAAAAGAGTAATGCTGCAGTAAAATACGTCTGCATTGGTGTGAATATACCATTGTTAATCAAAAACCACTCATTGAAACTCTCCAAAAATGCTTGGCATCTTAGCAGGTTGGATATCAGAACAACAAAGGTAGCCTGAAACTTAGTCACACTGGGCCTGATTCACAAAGGTACAATTACACTTTTATGTAGTCATACTACTTTTTGGTATTCACAAACTATATGAGATGCTCTGTGATTCCACTCTTCCTACACACATGTGTGCAGAGTTTTCTGGCACCCAGAGGCTCTGCAGTTGGGGTCGAACGTTTTGCACACATAAGTTTACTGAGTGCTGAGTCGTAAAACATTGCACGTAGTTTGTGATTTGCATTTTGTGGTATGTTTTGAAGTACAAAAAGGTACTGCAAAGTGTAGTTTGTGAATCAGGCTCAACCTCTTCTCCTGTGCAGTTAAATCTGGGATAGCACAACAATATAGAAACCCTTCAGGCCTACTTAGGGTTGTCTGGGGCTGGGAGGCCTTAAAGGTGTGTTTCTCAGCTACATTTCAGCTGCTGAGGCCGAACTGCAGAAGTTGCAAATTGCAACTGGTACAATCTGCAGGAACGCTGCCATAGAGCCTCTATGTTCCTGTTCCACTGTTCATGGTGCTGGCTTTGCTCATTTGTATGCCACTGGGTCGCAAGGGCGGTTGCAGGGGCCTCAATGGCTATACTAGGGGTTGCAGTTGCGACTTCTGGCGACCCCAAAATTACATCCAGGGGGTGCACTGAAAGTCCCTTTCTGTTGCTTCATTAATTTATTTGACTATTAAAGACCAGAAATTAACTAAGGAAGGGCACAGCCACTTTAAAGTTAAAAGTCGACTCCTTCCTTTGACTTCTGCGGCATCAAGCATATGAGTCCAGGAAAATGCAATCGATCCTTTCTGGCATGATATTAATGCCTATGTTGTATGGGAATTTGGATCCGTTTAAACTTGTTTTGGAAGTTTTGGGGTGCCCTTCAGTATTTTAGTCCAGTCACCTTCTTCTATTGGTGTGCTGATATTATCGGGCTGCTCGGGCCACTTTTCCTGAAGAGAGGTCAGCCAAATTTCAATCCACTCATTGAGGGCCTTATGTATCAGGGTAACAGAGGTACAGGATGCAGATTACTTTAAGACAGTGGTGTCCCAGCAGTTCTGAGCACCCCATTTTCCAATAGTTTAGCACCCTGGATGGTACACCTCCATACAATCGAAAATGACCTTCAGCTATTTCAAAGTCACTATAGAAGGGTTTCAGTTCGATAAAGTGTACCTCTACATATAGATTGACTACTATTTTGAGTCCTTTCTTGACTCAACTCTGCAATGCTGTCCAGTTCCCCCAAGGACGGACTGGCCATTGCGAGCACCGGGTGTTTTCCCGCTGGGCCTGAAGTGAGGGGGCCGTTTTTTGACCAGTGGGGGTTGATTTTGCAGCAGTGCTGCAATATCGGCCCGCTATAACAAAAGAGGCAGTGGTGCTTGACACTAGCACACCCATGACCCCCCTCCTACCCCCTTTGCCGTGGCCGGTCGAGCAAAATTGCCTTGGCTGGTTTGTGTACCCAGTCCGGCCCTGAGTTCCTGGTGCTGCCTGTTATAAACAATGACCGGCATCACTGTGTTCCTATTACTTTTCTTGTTAGCATATTACAGTGGGAGTGTCAACACAACTTCCCTAACCACACAGCACCTGACACTGCACTTTCTAATTGAGGGTCTTGACCAACAACACAGAAATCAGTTCACTGCATCTGTAAGCACGGTATGTAACTGTTACCACACAACTTTTAGCACGAAATACTTTTACAACGGAACTATTACCACGCAGGACCCTTTACCACGAATACCTTTACAACGCATTACACTACAACGCAGATACTATTACAACGCATACCGTTACAACGTAAGTATAGGTAAGTTTATCTTTTTTTAAAACATTTATTAGGGGTATTGGGTTTGGGTTTTGGGGTACAGGGGTATTTTTAGGTTTCAGGGTTGGGGTTGGGTTTTGGGGTACAGGGGTATTTTAGGTTTCAGGGTTGGGTTTGGGTTTTGGGGTACAGGGGTATTTTTAGGTTTCAGGGTTGGGTTTGGGTTTGGGGGTACAGGGGTATTTTTAGGTTTCAGGGTTGGGTTTGGGTTTTGGGATACAGGGGTATTTTTAGGTTTCAGGGTTGGGTTTGGGTTTTGGGGTACAGGGTTTTTTTTAGGTTTCAGGGCTGGGTTTGGGTTTTGGGGTACAGGGGTATTTTTAGGTTTCAGGGTTGGGTTTGGGTTTTGGGGTACAGGGGTATTTTTAGGTTTCAGGGCTGGGTTTGGGTTTTGTGGTACAGGGGTATTTTTAGGTTTCAGGGCTGGGTTTGGGTTTTGGGGTACAGGGGTATTTTTAGGTTTCAGGGCTGGGTTTGGGTTTTGGGGTACAGGGGTATTTTTAGGTTTCAGGGCTGGGTTTGGGTTTTGGGGTACAGGGGTATTTTTAGGTTTCAGGGCTGGGTTTGGGTTTTGGGGTACAGGGGTATTTTTAGGTTTCAGGGTTGGGTTTGGGTTTTGGGGTACAGGGGTATTTTAAGGTTTCAGGGTTGGGTTTGGGTTTTGGGGTACAGGGGTATTTTTAGGGTTCTGGGCTGGGTTTGGGTTTTGGGGTACAGGGGTATTTGTAACATATATATTTACAAAATAATAAATAAAAATTAATTTAAATATTTAATAATAAAATAATTATCAATTAATTAAAATATTTAAATTATTATTAATTACATTATTTTAAAATATTATATACTTACCTATACTTACGTTGTAATGGTATGCGTGTAATAGTACCTGCGTTGTAGTGTAATGCGTTGTAAAGGTATTCGTGGTAAAGGGTTCTGCATTGTAAAAAATGCGTGGTAATGGTATGCGTGCTAAAAGTATGCGTGGTATCAACATATATCCATTACTTTGGGATTGGACATGTTAAGGGAGCACTCAAAAGGCATAGGATAATGTCTCTTTTGGGTGGTATGAGCCTGAGCGATGAAGAAGGTAGGGTTGGTCTTGTGAAGGCAGCAGATTTTAAAAAAAAAAAACATCTGAGCAAGGAGGTTAGATTTACAGGGTAGTTACCCGTGCTTATTCCAGTTTGGGATTTTGAGTTGTGCTTTCGTTGTGTATGACACAATCTAAACCCCTTGGTGCAAAGTATCCTCTCTAGAGTTAGTCAACAATCCATAATTCTATACGTATATGATCCCCATTATCACGGTAACTACGCTCCAGGCAGGGTGAAGAACATCCCTTTTTTTGGGGAAGAAATCTTTGATATTTTGTTTGTGATTGAAAATGTAATTTTCTTTACACAAGGCCATTTGCTGATATATTTCTGAGAAGCGCTAAAAGCTTGATTATGTATGATTCTCTGTGAACAATTGTGCTTTCCTAGACCAACCTCTGCTTGTACCTTGATTGCAAGGTGAGATTACATACCTTAATAATAGGGTGCAAGCGACTGTGTGGTGTGTACATGACCTAGGGTGAGATATTTTACTTTGGCAGTTATTATGACCGGTTTGCTTATAATTGTTTAGGAAACAAATTGGGTTGATTTCACAGCCGTGTCCATTACATATAATAATTTATTTTGTGTGTACTCTTCTTATGAAAAATACATATTTTTCGACCTGCAGCCCTGAATAGAAATTTGCAGGTTTTTTAATGTGCAATATCGCTAAAGTAAATAATATTTATTTCGCTGCTATTTTTAGAATGAACAGATGTCTCTAAGCAAGTGAATTTTAATAATTATTGTAGCGGGGAATGCACATATTAGACATCGAAGACAGGCCAAAATAAATTATGAAATATATAGTATATACGTTTTATCAGCTATGAATGGGCGCATTTTTTTATAAAAATGTGTTCACAGTATTTGGCACTATTGCCATTATGTTGGCAGCACTGTCAGTCCCTCACTGATAATTATAAGATTGAAATTGTATGAGAAAATCATTGATTGTACCAAATTGTTTTTGACAGACCAATTATTTGAAAATAGTGTAATTATTTTCTTTCTAATATTCTTTCTTTCATTCCTTTTGCCAACCTTTTTTCCATCTTTGCTCTTCTCCGGCAAGAATCTGTATAGAGATTTGTATATTGAGCACGGATCTCCTCCTACATAAGTGCTGTTTTTCATTTCAGACATATCAAGTGATAAATGCATATTATAAACCAGATAACAGCAGAAACATTCCCGTATATCTATGGGGATTAAAATCAGGTATACCTTTCCTATAAGAAACACACCACTGATTATGCGGCAATTTACTCCTGAATTCCGTAGGTATGCCAGTATTGTTTGTGGGTTACATCTGGACTGCAGGAGTAAGTCAGGAAGAGTACAAGAACAATAACCCCCTTCTCCTGTCTTCGTCATCCTAGGTCTTAAAACTCGCCCTCGCTGCATCAGGGTGCAGCCATCAACAGTGGATGTTGTCCAACACTTCCGCAATCTTCACCTGCCTTTTTAGGCCCAAGTGATGAGCGGCTAAAACAGTGTATTGAGGTTTAGGAATTGATACTGCATTTTAGAAGTGAGTCCCCTAGGACATGCTCCATCTTGTTTCCTCACTCTCAACAACAGCAGCAGTTTCTTTCTGCACTAGCAGAGTTTGGAGGATAACCCTTTCATGGATGGTTGATGGCAGCGTTTATTGAAAAATTCACAATCGCTCTTTCTTCCATGTTACAGCAACCTCCCAAGTCCTGATTATCCAGAGTGATTTTTGGGTCCCATGGAGGGTAACTACTTTAGAATTGCAATGTATGGCAATGTTTCATCCAGGATCAGTGGCCACTGCTAGTATGATTGGAAGAGTACCAGCTGCAAGTCAAGTTTGCCCCTCCATCCTCACGGTTGTGTGAAATACCTCTGCTGCAGGAACCGAGAAGGATGATCTTCTAGAGGGATTGAACTCTCTCTTGAGGAACAACGCTGTGCTGTCGGAGTCTCTGAGCAGGAGGGTTACACGATTTTGTCTGATCTTATGTAGTGAGGAAGTCATTAGGAGATGTCTAAACTATTCTGAAGTTGAGAGGGATTCAATATTTTCCTGTGCACAATGACATTCAAAGCAGTGTCTCTCCAGAGACTTATTTCTCTTTGACCCCGGATATTTTCTGATTACTCTGTATTTAAGGTATGTTTCTTTTTACATTTCAGTGCATCATTTATCTCAGCGATTGTTTTTTTTTTCACAGTGGGAAAAGATGATTACCCTTCTCCATATGGCCATTTAACGTACCTGCTTCTTATAGCTTTAGAAAGATAATGGTATGAGTGGTGTTATTTCCATGTGTTCAGTTTGCAAACCTGTTTCCTTATCTGGATGATTGATTAAGAAGTGCTCCTTCTTTTATAAAGTGCAGTACGACTTAGCTGTAGCATTCAAGCCTATCCAAAAGTGTAGTTTCCTTCTGAATGTGACACAATCCCATGTCATTCCAGCTCAGTACTGTTTCCGCATTGGGGCCTACTTTAGAATGGACCCCAATTGAACACGTTTCTGCCTGTATGTCACATGGTATCACTTCAACCTCAGCTCAAGCTTCTGCTGAGAACTTTGTAAAAGTAGAGAACTTTCTGAGGGTCTAGGTGCTTATGTCCATCACCGCATGTGTGCCATCTTGGAAAATGTTGCATCTGAAACCACATGTCCAGCACTTGTTGGCTCACAGGAATTCCGTCAGCCATGAACTGGATGTTCTGGTTCTGGTGTCTTCTGGTCTACAAAAGATCAAGTAGATAAAATCAAGAAGGTACCCTGAGACCTAACCAGGAGAAGGAATAATAGATCCTTCTTCTCACTTCTCTATATGAAAAGACAATTTCTTTTGTAGGAGATCACACTCACTGAGACGTTCACGGTCTCAACACACCCTCCACTTTGGTCCTGAAGAAAGCCCACTTGACCTAATTTGGCAGCCAAGGGCTGAAACATGTCGACCTTTTTAAATCACTAACTATAGTGTGCGAGAGCCCTTACAACTCTCTAACGCACGTTACAAACCTTTTAACTCTATATTTCTAATCCAGATCCAATAAAGACTAAATTCTGGCTGTACGAGTATTTTAATTGAAATACCCTACACATCACTGATTACTACTGCTTTTTACCAGGGGTGAACCTCCGGCTGGAGGATGCAAAACCACTAACCCTATGATTATGCGAACACGTGACCAACTAGCGGAGAATCAAAATATACCGCTTTTTCGACCATCAAACACGTGTATGAGGGTTTTTTACTTGGGACATATTGGTACGCGCCCTGCATACCCAGGTTATGCAGGACAAGTGATCCTTCCCTACTTGATCTTGTGAATTTGAAAATAAGGAAGCTGAATGGATCACGTCTTCCTTCCCCCTCCACAATTGATGTTTTGTCTTCTGGTCTACAACATGAGCTGGGATTGTGGTTGATGGAATCACAACTGTTGGCAGAGGTCTCCTCAACCTTTCTGGTACCCTCTGACTGTCAACAGGGATGCCAGTGCCATGGACTGTGGGCTACATTAGGTGCTATGATGGTGCAGAGCAATTAGTCATCAGCAGATGCAGACCACTCCTTGAATTAGTAGAAGCTATCTACTGTGTTTCAGGCATTTGCCATTATCCTCAGGGGGCAGGCAATATTATTCAGGACAGACTAGATGCAAAAGATGTACGTAAATCATGAAGGAGGCTCCTAATCATCCGTGCTGGTGAGGGCGAGCCACTCCTTCGGGTTATGGTCTACGATCAGCCTGGCTCTGACCTGTGGTGGCTGGCCTCCTGAGTTGGAAATTATTGCCTTCCATTTACTTCCATCTTCATTCAACAGTTTTAGAGTTGCAGCTAGACCTCCTAGGCTTAACATAGCTTGACCTCTTTTCCTCCAGAGAACATAATGCCCTTCTATACATTTTCACTAACAGCCTTTGATGTAGAGGCGTTGCCTGTGGATGCATAGTGATTCTATTTTGCTCAGGTCTCCTCTTTGTATGCCGGTCTATTCCCATTCCCAACAGGGTACTCAAAAACACAGAGTGGGAGAAAGTACAGGTTCTACTAATCACTTCATTTCGGCCATTGAGACCATTTTATTTTTATTTATTTTTGAGTTTTCCATAGCGCGAACCAGCCCCAAGATAGGGTAACAGAGCGCTTCACAAAGTGGACAGGGAGAAAAAAAACAAAAAAAAAGGGCAAATGTTATCAACAACACCGATCAAAACAAACGCAAAATAAGTAACAAGTACATAATAAAGTTCGGGGGATAAAGTGGCGGTTCAACACTTGATAATATCTTCACCTTGGCAACATCAGTTTTACAAAGTCCCGATGACTAAATCCTTGAACACTTAGTGGATTATAGTGCTGCATTCCTTTGAGTCGACCCAGTGAGGGTCTGGCCCATAGTGTAAACCTAAGGGAAGGACAGTTCAATTATAAATGTAATAATCCAACTAGGTACAGATTCCAGGGTTTAAGTAATGTCAATAGCCAATAGTAGGTTCACATCTCAAATTCATACATAAGGTGGATTCAAACAAAGTGTTACTTTGGTTCCCTTGGTTTTTCTCTCGACATCTTACACCTACCAAGAGTTTGGAAAAAAAAATCAACCTAAACTGAGTTCTCATCACATTCCAAGTCTAACTTAGGAAGATGATTTGAGAGGCAATCTGGCTGACTACAATACACTGAACTGCCGTCAAATAAATCTTTCAAAAAGTTAAATATCGGCATATTTTTTTTTGCTTACTTTTTTTCTTTTCCAATGCTTGTCTTAAGCAGTGAGGCCCATAATTATCAAGGTTTTGTGCCACCCTTGCGCCATGCATGGGGACGCAAGGTTGAGGCAAAACCTAAATGAGATTTATCAAGCCACACAAAGACACGTTGTGTGGCCCTACGTGGCTTGATAAAGCTTTTGTAATGCAAGGGAGTGCAAGTCACTGTCTTGCGTTACTTTTGCACAGGGAGTCGTTCCATGGGTGGAGCAGTGGTGTTCCTACATATCCACCAACTCATTCTGACACATTCTCAGATTTACCTACACTGGTCGGCCTGGCAATGCAGCAGAATTGTACACCTAAGACAACAAGGAGAAACAAGGAAAAATATATTTATTTTGCCTTATTGTTTGCTCTTTCTAAGTCTGCTGCTTTCAGCTGGGGATTGCTTTGTGCAGGAAGGTCTCCCTCCCTGCATAAAAACAATCCTGCCTACAATGTAATCATCCTTGCATCACGGGACAAAGGTATCAGTATTGGCACTAGACAGCTGTTTGTGTGCCAGCACAAGGAAAGGACAGGAATGCTCCATATAATTTTAAAACTGTACATTCCTGCCCTCTCCCCTTTGTGCAGCGCAACAAGGGGGAAAAATTATAAGTATGTGCCTCAGGGTTAAGATTGTTTCCATCCTCTATACTCGTGGGGTACGTTCAAATGAGCCAATTATATTCAAAAACTGTGCAATGGACTTTAATACACTTTTTTTTCACAGACCTGAATTTTTTTCTCCACATTCTGCGTTTCTTATAATGTACTTATCAACTGCTTCTTTTTCATACCATATTGAGTTTGGAGGGGGGCGTGGCCAGCAGCCAGCTAAGATGGCTGCAATCTAAGAGAGCTGCACTAGCCACCTAGTGCAAGAACTGTAAAATCCGCCATATTCCAAAGTTCTGAGTGCACTTATTAGAGCCGAGAGGACCAGGTGCTCGCGGCGACCTATCTGGCGAGTTTCTGGCTGATCGAAGGACGACGGACCGAAAAAACGATTTGTGGCCGCTGGAGCTGGTGCGGACTAAATGGCGCTGTCCCATCAGGCCTGATGTCAGAGGAGCCTGAAATTACGGCCTGAGACGTATGCGGCGGACCAGGACAGCAATAGGGATGCACTTAACCGCTTGTGGAGTGGCAGCAGAGGTGCCCCCCCATCTGTGGTCTCCGGTGCGGCTAGAAGAGGCGGCGCAGTGTGCCGGGGTGCAGCCTCATGAACAGTGGACTAAGCGGGCATGCCGAGGCTCCCTGAGAGGCCCGTCGTGATTGGAGGTAGGAAGTTGGCGGTTCGGACACATCCGGGGCAGCCGAAAACCCGAATGCTGGCTTCCTTTTCTCTCTCCCCCTCCTCTGAAACCATGCAGGGCAGCACTGGCTGCGCGCACAGGGGAAGCTGGAACGTACCCATGGGAAGAGATTTGGCCCTGTCTGGAAACACAATAGTGAGGGGGGCAACAACAAGACTTTGGCCCCCGAGGGAGCAAAGGGCGCCATGAAATTGGTGCCTGCCTGACCGCTACTTATTGGAGGACCACTGGGTTAAATCCACTGGGCCCTAGTGAGCGCCCAGAAGCCTGAGGCCTGATAGCTATGCAGGCGTCACATGGAGGAAACGGGAGCCAACACTACACACAGACTGGGCCAAGGCCACCAACGGCGGTGGTTGGCCCCGACAGGGGAAGATTGGGCCCACCCGAGGAGGCAATAATGCAGGGCGATTTTGAGGTGCCCCGACTAGAGGTGTGGCACCTTCAGGTGCCTTGAGAGGTGCCATTGGAATGCCTTCTGCATAAAGGCTGGAGATTATTAAACAGGACAGCCAGACCACCCACAGTGATTCAACGTGATAGATGGAGGTTGGGGGTGAAGCCAGTCCACTGATAATCTTAGAGAGCTGTCAGATGGGGCGAACGAATGGAGTAGGAGCCGGACAATCCAACCAAATCAACAAGTATTACACCATCAGTATGGCTCATGATGAAAGCACAACGGGGGAAGCCACAGGACATAAAAGGGAAGACCAGGCCCATGACCCCTCGCTGAAGGATATAATGCGAGCAATAATGGAACTTTGGACCCAAAGTTGGACTCGGTTACTGAGGAGGTCAACCTTCTCTGGGAAGACTTTCAAAAGATGGCAGAGAAGATGACTTCGGCGGAATCCAGTATTGATGGACTACAATCTAAGACTAAACGCCTAGAAAGCAGGTCTTGAAATTGACAAAGAACCAGACGGACATAATGACCAGACTACATGATTAGGAAGGCAGAGCCCAATGCAACATTTGGGTGATTCGGGTCCTGGAGGGTATGGAAGGACAGTCGGTGGAACTCTTTTTAGAAGACTTGGTTTTGAATAAACTGAAGCTGAAACGTCTCTCAAGGTTTTTCTCCATTGAGAGTGACATCACGCCCTGGGACCGAGGCCTCGACCAGGCCCCCCCATAGGATAATAGCACGCCTGCTCAACTATAGAGATAGAGACGTATTCCTACAAAGGGCACGTCAACATGGTGATTTGCAACATGATAATGCTACGATATGATTCTTTCCTGACTTCACACTCCAGGTAAAGCATCAGCAGCTAACCTTTGATGCAGTGAAAATCGCTCTGCATGATCAAAACATCAAATACATGATGCTATTTCCAGCCAAGTTGAAAATAATCGTGAAGGGTAAGACCTTCTTCTTCAACTTCCCAGAAGAGGCGAGCAACTGGCTGCAAGGTTGCAGAATGGTGGGGCGGAAAAGAGGCAGGGCCCAAAAACACCTCCCCAGGGAGCGGGATTGAGATCAGAGAGGGGAGGACCAGGACCTCGAGATCCCAACACAGCGACAACAACCAGATAAGTGACCACTTTTGGGGCACCAGGACTGTCACAATGTTATTGTGTCTAGGGGGAAGAGGGTGGGAGCTACATTGTGTTTGCTACTAAACTGAGGCTCTCGAGAGCAGTTGCAGAGACCATGACACTTGGGAAAGCCGGCGGATGCTAGACTAGAGACATATGTGCAGAGGTGTGTAAAGATTCTCCAAAAGCCAAAGTTGAAATAAATAGTTCTTTATTTAAGTTGAAGGTAACACCCCAGCCTGCCAGTACCACTGTCAAAGCAGGCACCAGAATAACTGCTTCACTAAGTCAAAGAAATACACTCCATAGTGAAGCTTGGTAATAAAAAGTTCCAGAACTCCGAAGTATCAGAGGCAGGGAATAAACTACAATAGCTGACAATGTAAATAACAAACTAAGTGAAAAATAAATACATAGTACAGAATATCACACATCTTCCTCTCAATAACTAAACATGAAATAAAGAAATACCTTTACAAAATTAATGCTTAATATTGTACGAAATTATTTAGATATTTTGGCCTGACATGTGTTCTCAGATTTCTCTCCCGTATTATGTCTTCTCCACCAATTTCTTTGTTAGACTGGAAGCTTTTTTTTAGAGTAAGATCAGAAGGAACATTAGAAAGTTTAGCAGCTCTGTTCAAGTTCCATACCCTATGATCTTCTGTTCTTATGGCATTCTTGAACACTTTGATGACTTTCATGGGACTTATGAACTTAGATCCCTAAGAGGCTGATGTCTTACAAGGGCTGCAAATTTTGACTAAGTCTCCAACTCTCACAACAGTTTTTTTAACTGCTTTTCTTCTCTCAAAAATTCCCTTATTCATGCACATATATTTAATCTCTTTCTCAATGCGTTCCTTGTCTCCATTCATGCACATAGAACCAGAAGAACCTCTGGGGATCCATGAACGACACAACATGGTGGAGGGTTTATGCTTCCGAAAGAGCTCAAAGGGTCTCCTATCTGTCGAAGAATGAGGAGATAATCTGTAATTATTTACTTTATTTTGAATCTCTATTTCCCAAGGGATATGATTTGAAAGAGCTCTCTGAATAGTATCTTTGAGGACTCTGTTGAACCTCTCGACAATACCTTTTGTTTATGGATAGTGAAGTGCAGACCTTTTGTGCACAATCCCCCTATCGACTAAAAATCTAATCATGTCTTTGGAGGTGAATTGGACACCATTGTCAGAAAGTAGAGTAGACGGAAATCCTTCCCTTTTGAATATGTTCTCAAGAAACAGTATAATATCCTTGGTTTCTATAGAATTAGTTATTCTTATCTCGGGCCACCTGGAACAAACATCAAGAAGAACAATGACAAACTTGTCTACACATGTGTGTTTGATAGGCCCTAAGATGTTAATAACTACTTCCTCCCAGACATCTTTCGGAAGTTTTCTCAACAAAATAGGTTGTACACAGGGTTTTAAAATCTTGTCACTTCTGTTACAGTAATTACAATCTCTAACAATCCTCTCCACAAAAGTGTCCATCCCAGGCCACCAATAGGTTTGCCTAAGAATCTCCTGGTTTTGGAGATCCCAGGATGGCTTTCGTGAGCGAAGTCTATAAGTTGTGACCTTAAGGAGGTTGGTGGAATGAGTCTTGTGCCTCTCATCAAAATTCCATTCTGACATGCCAGTTCATCCTTAACCTGAAAAAAACCACTTAGAGCTTTGTCTACTTTTGCATTCTTGACCCAATTGCGGGCAATGCCATTACATACAGATTGAAGAGACACATCTTTTGAGAGCTCTTCTTCCCACACTTCCTTCTTAATGATACTCTCATTGACAAGACAGACAGCAAAGTCATCAATATCATCACTTTCATCCTCAAACACCCCATCTTTGGAATTTTCAGTGTTTATCAAACGCCAACAGCAATCTGCTAATGTGTTCTTTGCACTGGGGACATAAATTACTGTAAAATTGAACTCTTGGAGAGCTTAAGCATGGGCGGAAAATCCGTTCCGCTCGCGGATTTTGCGGATTTTCGGTAAATTCGCAATCCGCGAACGCTCGCGAATTTACCGAAAATCCGCAAATTCGCACGCAGCGGATTTTTTTTTCTTGGTGATACAATTTTGCGGTGTGCGGTGTAAGTTCGCAATTGCGAACATGTAGGTGCAGCGGGCAGAAACAATCTCGCACTTGCGAAATTACAAAAATTGCAATTCTGCACAAGAAATCTACTAGCAAGCAGCATAGACCTTCTGAAAATGATGATTTTTATCAGAATAACTCCTCAGGTTGACATTTGCCTGCACTTTTTTGGATTTGAGGCCTTTTGATTTTCTTTGGATAACTTTTGGATTACAAATCAACTTTCTCATATAAGCTTGTTTGGGGCATTACAGTTGCTGTAATGCTGTTCTGCAGAAAAACGAGTTTTGCAATAGTGAAAGCATTCAGCAGGTTCAAAAGTTCAAACTCATCATTAGTAACCATTCCATGTACTGCTTCCTGACAAGGGCCCCTCCAGAGTTCAGTTGCTAGTTGCAACATTTGTATGACCCTGCTCTGACCCTCACAGCAGGCTCATAGAATAGCTACAAGTAGGCCACAAAGGTCCTGGAAAAAAAAATTGCACTGCAACAGAAAGCAAATTACAGATAAGGAAGCAGGTGCCAGACTGGAATTTTAAAACAGTGACACATTAAAAAATCAACCCCAAATTAATTCATGTCAGTTGAAGCAGGCAGGTGTGCTTGCTTTTTCCCCTCATAATCTACAGTGATGATGAACCAGAGGGTGGCATTGATGTACCAGAGGGCGGCATGGGTGAAACAGAGGGTGGCAGGGGTGAAACAGAGGGTGCTGGGAACCTGTGATGATGAACCAGACGTAGAAACAACATAATCGTGACCGTTGCGAGCCGACATGTAAGTTCGCAATTGCGAACTGGTACAAAACCCTCGCGAACTGGCAGAAATCCTTGCGAACTGGCAGAAATCCTTGCGAACACAAAAAAAAAATCCACAAATTCGTGGATTTTGCGGATTGCGAGTTCGCAAATTCGCAAAATTCGCGAACGCCATGCTTAGGAGAGCTACTACCCACTTACTTATTCTGGAGGAAATGTTGTCAAGACCCTTTTTTAAAATATTTCCCTCAATGGTTTGTGGTCTGTTTTAACAGTGAAGGAAGTTCCCCAAAGCAATTTACGCAATTTCCTTATTGCCCAGAAAATACCCAGGGCCTTCTTTTCAACCACAGAATAGTTGAGTTCGGCTCCCCTTAGACCTCTGGACAAGAACAACATGTTTTTTTCTATTCCTCCATGATCTTGTAACATTACAGCACCCAATCCTGCAGAGCTGGCATCTGTCATGATAACAATGTTCTGACAAGGCTCAAAGCTGCTCAAGCAAAAAGCTTTAGATAACATCTGTTTGATCAAAACAAATTCTTTATCACACTCATCATTCCAAGTGAAAGTTACCCCTTTCTTTAAGAGCAGCATCATATTTTGTGTCTTGTGTGCAAAGTTGGGAATTAATTTTGCACAATATTCAGTCATCCCTAAGAGTTTTATCACTTTTTCTTTATTATTGGGGCTGGCCATGTGACGGATCATGTCTACAAGCTTCTTCTTGGGCTCTATACCTGAACCAGATATTTTGTGTCCAAGATAATCTATTTCAGTGAAATTGAATTTACGTTTTTTTTGCTTTAAGAGTGCGACCATTAGCCTCCAGTATCTTTAAAATCTGTCTGACTCTGTCATCGTGTTCTTTCTTGTTGCAACCATAAACAAGCATGTCATCTTGGTATGTCTTTATAACCTTGATTTTATTAAAAATGTGTTCCATCATCCATTGAAACACAGCAGAAGCAGATATTAGCCCAAAAGGCATTCTTAGAAATTTGAAAGTCCCAAAAGGAGTATTAAATGCCGTCAAATCTTGCGATTCTGGGTGTAATTTCACCTGATGGTACGCTGAAGCCAAATCTGAAGACGAAAATAATTTGGCTCCTTCAAAGAGAGACAGCATCTCAGAGATACTAGGTAGGGGATAATGATCCACAGCGACACACCTGTTTAGTTCTCTCAAGTCTATACAAAGTCTGGACTCTCCATTACTTTTAAGCGCCATGACCACTGGAGATAACCACTCTGCGGCTTCAACCTCTATGATAATACCAGCACTCAGTAGTTTCTCTAATTCTATTTTCATATTCTCTTTTACTTAGAGGGGAACACCTCTAGCTTTACTGGTGACAGGTACAGCAGTTTTTTTAAGATAATTTTGTGTGAGTATCCTTTGAGGCATCCTAGATGTTCATTAAAGACCAAGGGAAATTAGTTTTCAAATGAAATACCAGAATTACACAAATTGACTAGGCTCAACAGAAGTTGTGTATCACTACTGGCATGGGTTTTCAATAAGACCGATGGTGTCTCATTTGGATCTAAGATAATTCTAAGATCTCTTTGGTGTAGCCAACTAACTAATGAATCACCCCTTTCAGAAATATAAACTTTGCCAGTGGTACTGTGATCTTTGAACCCAATGATACTATTGAAATAACCAGAGAATTTATAGGTTCTCCCCATAACCTTTAGCTTTGATGTCTGGCTCGTTTAATACAACAAAATCTTTTAAATGTTCATCAAAAATTTCTTTGGGAATAAGAATAGTTTTTGCCCCAAAGTCAAACAACATCCGTACGGGAGTCTCATTGATGTGAACAGTCTCAAAAGGAACACTTTTTTCACCATCAGAGGTTCTGAGTATTATTTCTTCCACATCACAATCTTTTTTTAACGTAACCAATTTCATACACTTGTTTTTTACCTATTTTAGAACTATGTAAGAAATACATTCCATAGTGAAGCTTGGTAATCAAAAGTTCCAGAACTCTGAAGTGTCAGAGGCAGGGAATAAAATACAATGGCTGACAATGTAAATAACAAAGTAAGTGAAAAATAAATACATAGTTCAGAATATCTCAAGGTGCACTCATAAAGAGAACTGGGGCATTGTTTATCCAATTGTTATATGAGGTACCATGTGGCTGGAGACTGGCGCGCACCCACTTTACTTGTTACAATTACACAGTTCGGGCGACAGGTACTCTGCATGTTGAAGAGGTGGCAGGTTTTCTACTCACGGAGCAGGGTTGCAGGTGGGGGGTTGGGATTTTGTTTACTCTTTGTTATTTTTTTTTTGATGTTCCTAGCTCAAGACCAAAAGATATGCACCATGAATGCACTGATGAGGGGAGTGAGACGCAAAATAAAGGCGAGAGAGCATGGCTAGGACAGTAGATAGTCCAACGCAACTCCGGGCCTGGACCTGGAATGTGAATGGTTTGGGAAATAAAATCAAGTGCACTCTTGTCCTACAACATATTTTAGAGACTCGCCCCAGGCATCATAATGATGCAGGAGACATTAGAGGGAGCAAATACAAGGCGCTGGATCGCTTTGTATACAGGTTAGTGGCTCATTCAGGGAACACATCTGACGCCAGGGGAGTGGGGATCCTGATTCGGTCTGCCTGACTGTTTATTGTAGAGAGGGTCTGGTACGATGATGCTGGCTGCTGTGTGGCTATGGTGGGGAGCTGGGAGGGAAGAAGGTGTGAACTTCTGCTCGTTCTATGCCCCCCGAGGCTCCAGTATATCCTTATACGGCTCCCGATGGGTACTCTCCTAGCTAGGGGAGACGCAAATGTAGTTTTAGATCCAGAGCTGGATTGCTCAACTACTCCAGTCGGACTAGGGGGTGAGAGGCTCCTCTTCGACTTCCTGACCGCTATGGTGTTAGTAGACATCTGGAGGGCACAGAAACCCCAACAGCAACAATACACATACTATTCAGCGCGCCTTGGTTCATTTTCTAGAATAGACTACTTATTCACTCAGGGCGACAGAGTGGGAGAATTTGTGGCACCTACGCATATGGCTTAGGGCATCTCGGTCCGTTCCCTGGTAGGGGTCACAGTTCAGGGGCTACACCTTAATAAGATGGCGTGTCCGCAGATAGATCTGTGGAGATTGAGGGATCCAGTGCTGAGGGACAAACTAAGGTAGGGAACGGAGTTGTATTTCCAAGAGAATGCTGGTATGGTAGAGTCACACTGAACAATTTGGGAGGCCTACAAAACAGTAGTGAGGGGTCAAGCACAGACACTTATAGGGGATCATAAGAAGGTAGAGGCGAGACACATGAAATCCTTAGAGCAAGCAGTACTTCAGATAGAGAAGAAAGCTACAGCGCGGGCAGACGCAGACCTGCGTCATGCCTTGACCCTTTGTCAGTACGAGCTGAGAGTGCGGCTGAAGGTGCAGCACGGGTACATGCATTTGCAGTGCAGCATTGCCTTTATGACATTGGGGACAAGGTATCCAGACTGCTTGCCTGCCTGGAGAAACGCGATAGAGAGAGGTCAGGGGTGGCATCTGTTCAGGATATGAATGGTATTCTCCACGCAGCCAGTGTAGACATAGCAGACGTGTTTGTTTCGTACTACGAGGGTGTCTATTTTCCAGCGAGTACGAGATCTGAAAGCTACTGCAATGAGTTCCTGAGACACTTCTCATCGCCCGTGGTGTTGGCGGAAACTAATGAGGCTTTAGAGGCTGAGATCCCGGAGGAAGAATTGTCAATGGCATTGTTATCCTTAAAGGTGGGGGAGGCGGTGGGCCCCAATGGGATTTCAGTTGAGCTAGTCAAGGGCTTGGCTTCCAGAATAGTCCCACCACTACGTTATATATTTTGCAAGAGCCCCAGAAAGAAGTCCAACTACCAATCGATCAGCGGGTGGCCACTATTGTGGTGATCCATAAACCGGGGAGGCCCCCTAGTGGATGCAGTCATATAGGCCAATTTATCTTCTTAATGTCGAAGTTAAGGTCTTGTCGAAGACCTTGGCAAATAGGCTGATACAGATTATTACCAATTTACAGCCTGATTCATCAAGCTGAAATCGGCTCGCAAAGGGTCAGATTCTGAGAATCTGGCCCTTTGCGAGCGCTATTTTTGCATTTGGGATTCATCATCCCAAATGCAAAAATCGGTAATTGCTAATTCGCTAAATTGCGAGGAATTACATTTAAGGAATCTCTATTTGAGATTCCTTAAATGCAATTCATCAACCATTTTTAAATTGCTAATTCGCAATTTCGGGCCGCTATTTACCGAGAGGTCAGACCTCTCGGTAAATAGCAAAAACTTAGAAAAATGCTTTTAAAAGCATTTTTCTAAGTTGCATGTTGCGCACACACATGTCCTTTGGACATGTGTGTGTGCAACACCTGTGTGAAATTTCATTTGAGGGGTGCTACAGGGTGTCCTGTGGACACCCCTGGCACCCTTCAAATCGCAATCTTATTTGCGATTAGCTAATTGCTAATCGCAAATAAGGAATACTCCCCATTCATTCCTATGGGCCTTTTGGCCCATAGGAATGAATGGCGAGTTATTCCTTATTTGCGATTAGCAATTAGCTAATCGCAAATAAGGAATTGTAAGGAATTGCATTTTTATTGCATATTCCTACTTGAATCCCGTTTTGCGAGTCCTTAATAGCGATTCGCTATGAATCGCTATTAGGGCCTCGCAAAACGGGAGCATGATGAATCAGGCGGTTAGTCCACAGGGATCAGTCCGGCTTTATGCCCAATAGAAGTGCCCAACACAACCTGCGCAGGCTGTATGGAGTGCTGCATACGACAAGAGACTCCTCTGGTCCGCAAACAGCGCTGATGGCGCTTGATGCATCCATGGCCTTCAATAGTATTGAATGGCCCTACCTGTTCGCCATATTAGCTAAGTTGAGCTTTGGCCCTAATTTTTGTAAATGGATGAGACTTCTCTCTCAAGGCCCATTGCCCCAAGTGCAAGTCAATGGTGTGTTGTCATGGCAATTGCACTTGGGGAGGGGTACGAGGCAGGTTTCCCTCTGTCTCCCTTGTTATTTGCCTAGGCATTGGAGCTGTTGGCACACTAGATTAGAAGGGACCCTTTGATATGGGGCCTTGAAGGATCGCATATCGTTATATGCTGACGATATCTAGGGGAAGCAACCTTTACAACGCAACTTTTACAACGCACTACCATTACAACAAAACTTTTACAACTCAACATCCATTACAACGCATGCATTTACAACGCAACGATTACAACGCATGACACTACAACGCACACCTCTACAACACATGTCATTACAATGCAGTCATTACAACGCATACCATTACAACGCATAGCATTACAACACATAGTACCCTTACACTATCCAATACTTACCCTACTGTTGCACCCCTGGAGTTAGAATAGTAATTTTTACCCCTACACTATCCAACACTTACCCTACTGTTGCCCCCCCTGGAGTTAGAATAGTAATTTTTACCCCTACACTATCCAACACTTACCCTACTGTTGCACCCCCTGGAGTTAGAATAGTAATTTTAACCCCTACACTATCCAACACTTACTCTATTGTTGCACCCCCTGGAGTTAGAATAGTAATTTTTACCACTACACTATCCAATACTTACCTTACATGCAATGTAATGTTATGCGTTTTAATGGTATGCGTTGTAAAGGTAGCATGCGTTGTAGTGGAATGCGTTGTAAAGGTAGTTTCAAAGAATTCGTTGTATTGGCATGCATTGTAATCGTATGCGTTGTAATGGATGTTGCGGTGTAAAAAATGCGTTGTAAAGGTAGGTGTTGTAAAAGTATACGTTGTAACGTCATACATCCGATATCTAGTATCTCGCGAGGTCCTATCATTCTATTGCCAGAGTACTTCATCTTTTTGACCTATTTGGGAGCTACTCGGGCTACACTATAAATTGGATCAAATCAGTGGTGTTCCCGCTGGCGGGCCTCCCCAGAGACTGCCAGATCAGTATACTGCGCCTATTGTCAAGGAGGGCTTCAAATACTTGGGCATTCAGGTTGTTCGGAACCAACAGCGGTTTCTGGAAAGAAATCTTACCCCCCAGTAGAGAGATTCCATATGGATGCGCAACAATGGCGTAACCGGCCAGTGTCTTGGTGGGTAGAGTGGCTCTCTTTAAGATGATGGCCCTACTGCGTCTATTGTACATTCTGCAAAATACCCCCTATGCCATCTCACCGACTGTTTTCAAAAAGATTGCTCAAGATACACAGTAATTACTATGGCAGGCAGGTACACCTAGGATAGCCCTGCATAAGTTACAAAGAGGGGTATATAATGGAGGCCTGGCTATACCGGATTTTAGGCCCTACTATTGGGCATCTCAACTGTTAGTAGTAAACGATTGGGCGTACACGGATAGAGACGATCCAGTGTACAGGTTACACTGGGATGCCAGCAGGTAACTATGTATGCTGTATGCATGAAAGCACGACCCTAGATGGCCCCCACGCACAGCAATAGTGGTGGCATGTCAGAGAGAGGCAAATTGGGCACTGGGGTTGCATGAAAAACTAACCAGCAGAACGCCGCTTTGGTCTGTTGGCGGGTTGAAAGAAGTGGCCTCGCTACAAGGGTTTACAGGCTGGACGAATGTAGGAATAGGTCGACTGGGGGATGTATGGAGGGAAGGGACCCTCTTCCGTTTGAGGATCTGAATGGGAATGTGAACTCGCTGAGACCCAGAGATTTCATTACCTGAGGGTCAGGCATGCCCCGTTGACACACTTACATGGTGACACCTCCTTCCCTGACTATTGATCCTTGAGGACCGACTACTAATTGATCCCATCCCCGAGAAAGCAATCTCAACAAGATACTGGAAGCTTGTGAACAACCTACCCGACCAAATGACAGCCTTAAGGTCAACTTGGACTGGCGACCTGGGTAATATAGATGATGAGGAGTGGTAAGAAGCACTCCAGATCCAAAGGAAAAATAGCGATAGGAGTAAAGTTCTGACTGATCCAGCTCCGGATATTGCATTGCTCTTATTACCCTCTTTTACATAGGATTGGGAAGGCACCATCACCACAGTGCATCCGAGGCTGCCAGGGTGAGGGTACCTTCCTTCATATCCTGTTGGAATGCTCTAGAATTGTGCAGTTTTGGCACAGGGTCACAGCAATAATGGCCAGGGTGGTGGATACTTGTGTGCCACCAGACGCAAAGTGGCTTTTGCTTACAATTAAGGGAGAGATAGTCTGGTCCAAATATGTGACCATCTGACTTAGACTAGCAGCGGGGATCACAAAACGTAATATTGCTAAGGGATTGGGGCAGCACTCCCTGCTTCAGTGACAGAATGGGAGAAGGACCTGGATTGGTGCCAGAAAGCGGAGGAAACGTTATATAAAAGTAGAGGGTGTGTTAGGAAATGGGAAAAGGTGTGGACGCCATGACAAACTTACAGGGGACCATTGGAGAGCCTCGAAGTAGCCGAGCCGACCAGAGAGAGGTGCACCCTTAACTGTAATTCTTTCCTAAACGCAGGATGGTTTCCGTCTCACACAGTTCCCTGTTATCCTAAACTATGTAAACAGAACTCCAATATACATGCTTCGGCAAATGTTATTGTGCTGTCTAATGAGCTTGTTCGATAAAAAAAATTGAAAAAATACATTAAAAAACCCAGTCTGGAGAACTACTGAGGATTCATATCTTGTTTTGTTATCTATGGATGTGAGCTAAAGTTAATATGTTATATAGTAATGCAATATGTACGACTGGACTTTCTGAGACAGAAGTGCAGAGTAGGGATAAAAGACATGACATCGGCCTTGTGGTGTCAAACAAATCACCAATCATTACCAATAAATACGTAAATAAAAGCATTGTTTTTTAAAGCTAATGAATATTTTAATGTTGGACACAAATTTATCTCAATCTTTTATTTTCAAAACTATGAATTGTCAAGTTATCTACTGAACCTGACTTTCATTTCCTAAAAAAGACATCTGCAGTCACTAAACAAATAGGAAAGGACAACCTGAAAAGCACTCGCCTTGCTTCAAGGGCACGATGACCAGTGGTTAATTTGAACCAATGGTTTTCAGTGCTCGGCACTGCCATTTAATTGTCAACACCAGCACTTATGACAGTCTGCCACATGGTGGTGATGTTTGTCTAATTTAGAGAAGTACACAACATTAGTAACTACCACCCTATCCATTCTTATAGGTTAAGGGGCCTGGAATAGTCTGAATTGTCACACTTCTAGGACTGTGATGGTTCCCACTTGTGTTGGTACTGTCCTTGGCAGCGCTGGCAGGGGCAATGGGTTGTGCAAGTTGCTTTGGCCTCCCGACAAGGGCCCTCAGACTTTTTTTTATAAGGCACTGAGACAGAGTTCTGGCCATCGGAGATGCAGGGTGACAGGTGCAGGGTAAAGCAATGGAGAAAGGCATGTGTCACATCATGAGGGACCAATGATTATATGACAAACGGAGTGCAAATGTCCTAGAACCAACAAGGAATCAGCGGCCACTAACGAGTGAGTTACCGACACCAAACTCGGATAGATGGTTAGCATATCTATGCTGATTAAACCGATAAATTACAGCTGTATCTTTGCTATGTACTGTATGTTAAATATCTGCTCTCAACAAGACCACTTCTCTATCATCTTTGGGAGTAGAAGCAATAATGAATAAATGTATGAACGGGCAAGGGGTGTGAAAAATGAGTCTAAATAATTTCTATTCAGTGCAATTTTATTTTAAACTGTGGAATTGAAGATACACTTTTGTTTAATATTTTTACTAGGCATTCTGAATGTTCCTTGGGCCAACTTTCTCAAATTATACAATGTTTCTTTCCTGAAAAATACACTTTATTGGTTTTGCTTCTTAAACCAGCGCCATTGTTTTATTTATAGAAATGTTAGTTACTTTCACTTAACCTCTTCTTATCTGCGAGTTCCTGTGTCAGTCCAGGAAGGGAAGGTAACATCTAATAGTGTATCGTAATTATCTTTCCAGATGTATGACATTGCTTTCCTACTCAGTGCTAACAGATGGCTGAATGCAGAGCAATAATTATAAATAAGCCACTTTCTGTGTGACACAGCAAAACACATTAATAACTCTTGGGAAAAGTAGCGAGACTACAAAAGCCTCAGTAAGATTCTTCCAGGAATACAACGCCAAAATACTTGAAAAATATAAATATGTGCACCTCTAAAGTAAGCCTGCACACAGCCTATAAAGCAAACCCTGTAGCCGGGTAGTAGAGAGCCCCCTGTATATTCAAAAATATATTTCTACTGGTCTTTTAAGAAGATATAGAAATGTGCACCTTACCTAAACTAGGTGTTGGCTCATCAAAAACAACTACAATAATATATCCGTCTATTTCTTCTCTCCATCACCTCACCTAATCATTTTCTTCCCTCTCAATCTAGAAGATCAATATATATCCCTTTAACTTATTTTCAACAAGTATTCATAACTCTCAGAAAGTGGGCTAGTTGGGAGGGGGAGCCGCTACCATCTCAAGTAGCTCAGTCTTTTGAGGTCACAAGACAGTTCGATGAGAAACTCCCCTTTAACACAAGCAGTGAGCAAATGTGCAGAATAATGTGTTATGTTACAGCAGTAGCAAATACCAATAACATGCAATAAGAAAATAACATAGAAATGATTGAAAAAAGATATGGGTAAAAGGACTCGTGGAGTTTTAAGTTTTAAAGACAAAATGGCGAAGAAACATCAACGTATCAAGGAAAGTCAATGTTTGCGGTAGACCATCGTCCAGCCATGATTTTAGGTGGACTGTGATGAACTAAAGCTGATAACACTAGTTAAGGATTTTACCTTGACCTTTGTTATTTTTCCAGTTCTCAAAAATATTTCTATGAGGCACAGCAGAATGGAGAAAACAGTAAAGATCCCTCAAATTTGGATACATCATTGCCAAAAACAATTTTTTTTAACAAATGCTCCAAGAGAGACAAAGTCAGATTCCGTAGCCAGCGGCAGCAATTCACTGATGAGATGGATTCTTCACCTTGCTCCAGTCCTACATCCAACATTCAGACTCAGTCACTTTTTTGGTTCTTACTTTCCTTTAATTGAGCAAAGCTGGCAGCTATAACATATTAGAGGTCTACAGTGTTGAATGCTCTTCTAATACGGGACCATGGTAGCCTCAAACATCAGATATGTTAGAAACTAGGGAGGCGTGAAATCTGCAGCCACCTAAGTTGCGTGTTTCTTGGAGAGCATTGCTGCTTGTTACAGCCAAATAGAAGTCTGAAAATGACTAAGTATATCATTTCCTAAGCGGAAACTATTGGGTTTTTGACAGGTGAGCCTCCACCGGATTTGACACCAAAAACCTTGTGAGGGCAAGCCGCTGGGTAGCCGATGTTTGCTCTGCGGATGGGGAACACCTGAAGGATCCACAAGATATCGCAGAAGTTTTTGGCACTTATTATACCCGTCTTTATTCTCCTGCAGGTACGACTACTACAGCTGACTCTCACAAACTTCTAGCTAATCTACCCCTTCCAACTCTTTCCGCTGAGGACAAATCTCTCATGGAGAGTGATCCCACAGAGGAGGAAGACACGCATTTGATTAGTAATATATAAACGGGAAAGGCGATGGGATCCAACAGTCTCTCAGTAAAGCTTTATAAACGTACTGCATCTTTATAGCACCTCACTTGTTAGGGATATATATGGAGAGCTGGACAAAGATACTGTCCCTGAGGATCAAAGGCTGGCCATAATAGTAGTAATACATAAACAGTGCAAACAAGCAGACCAATGTACCTCCTACAGACCTATCTCGCTCCTCAACACAGAAGCAATAATGCCTGCCAAGATTCTAGCATCCCAACTAATAATATCTAAATTGGTGCATCCTGATCAATCAGGCTTTATGCCTGCCAGGAATACGGCCCTTACTTTGTGGTGACTTCATGGAGTGTTGAGTTGCGTTGAGAAAATTCGAAAAGACGCGATGGTCCTTTTGCTTGACGTGCGTATGGCTTTGAGACGATTGAATGTTCTTACTTACTTGCTGTGTTGGAGAGCATGGGTTTTGGTATTAAGTTTATGTCTTGGCTGTGACTGCTTTATGCAAAACCTTTAGCTCACATGCCTGTGAATGGTCAGAATTCTAGGGTGTTCCCCCTCTGTCTGCAAGGATGTCCTCGTTCACCATTTATTTTTGCTCTGATCATTGAACCTTTGGCTGCCTGGGTGCGAATGGACAAGCTGATTTGAGGCCAACTTTGGACAGAGAAGTGGGAGGATAGGACATCCTTATGCAGAAAACATTCTGTTGTATATTGCTGCTCCTCAATACTCTATTTACAGAATATTAGATATTTTCACCGATTTTGGTAAATTTTCTGGTCACAACATTAACTGGTCCAAATCCATGCTCTTTGTTCTCCTTGGTAAGAAGCCAAGCCTACCACTCGACTGTGGACAGATATACTGACAGATGGATTCTGCTATCTTGGAATCTATGTCACCACGATTCCCAGGCTGTTCAACGTTAAAAACCTCCAAGGCCCCTTGCTGCCTCTTAAAAGAGATATTCATCATTGGAAGTCACTTTCACTCTCACTGCTTCGCAGAGTGGTCTTATTCAAGATTATGGCATTGTCACAGTTCCTATTTGTGCTGCAGAATACATCATTCTCCATTCCTGTACTTTATTTTAAAACCATACATGATGAAGTTAGACCCTTACTATGGGATGGGGGACCCATCGTATCACCCCAACTAAATTGACATGGGACTGGTACAATGGAGGCAAAGATCTACCCGACATTCAAAAATAGTTTTGGGTGGTGCAATTGACAGTAATTAATCTATGGGTTCATCAACCCACAGGCAACCCAGCGTATTGTATGGGCTGTCATATTTTGCACCTGGGAGGGTATCTCCCTGTACTTTACACTCACCCAAAACATCTGCGTCTGTCCCTCATAGGGCAGACTCCACTCATGTTCCAAATTTGGCACACAACACTCAAGGCATTGAGTTGGGGAGGCAAGATTACCCAGACCACACCACTATGGGACTTTGAGAAGTTGAATACGGTGGGGGAAAGATCAGGCTTTGATAAGTGAGACCTAATTGGTATCTCCAAAGTAAGGGATCTTTGGTCCAATGAGAGGGTGGTCCCATTTTCTGAACTACCGAAAGAATTTGAAGTGGCGATGGCAGAGACCTTCCGTTATCTGCAAGTTCCAACATGCCCTTCTGGCGGCAATCCCCCAGGAAAAGGGCCTTCAGGAATCATCGTATTAGAGAATAGTTTATTAGATGATCACATGAGCCAGGGGTGATCTCCCTCACCTACAAAAAGTTAAATTATTAACTCCCCTGATATGCTCCTTTCCTTGCGTCACCGCTGGGGTACAGATCTAGGTGGCCTGGCTGATGAAGACTTGCTGTAGGCCTTAACCTCTACCAACTATTATTACTACATATTAGCAAGGACCCATAAAGTCCTATTTTTACTATATAATGTGGGTATATTTAAAGAAAATAGGACTTTAAAAAGATATATGCAAAAGTGATGGTTAAAAATTAAAGAAATATAATTAAATTGAAAGATATTTACAGGAAGAACGAATAGATGAAAAAATGTCTGATATACATGTATTGTCAACAGTGATTCATGAATTGGAAGCTATGCACTTAGAAGAGATAACACCATGGACATAAACTTTTTCCTAAATGTAAGTAATGTATGGGTCCTCGCTAATATGTAATAATAGTGGTTTACACTAGTGTGCATGATAAGAAGTGAAATATTACCAGGCAAGATATGGAATATGCATTGTGTGGCTGTAATCACTTTATTGTAGGAAGTTATGAGTTCTAAGGTCAAATTACACCATATCACGATTGGGGCAAAACATTTTAAGGAGAGGATCTCGAATGGGTTATAAGGAATGTTGTGGTGACACATTCTGGGGGGATGTTAACTGTTTTTAATAAAAGGAGATACATATCTGTATTTACACAAAAAGAAATGGTTTAAAAAAATATATATATATGAAAAAAATATAAAATGGTTTTATTTGGATACTGATTACATATATATGTAATTATTCTAGGCCCTGATGAAGTCGCTTTAAGGGATGAAACGCATTGGCTGGGTCTTCCACAAGAGATTTCTAGAAACTGAACAAACAAAGAAATTTGTATGAGAAAAAGATACACGTTTGGAGATTGATTGATAACAAAATGAAAGTCTGCATACAAGATTACTTGGAATAAAAATGATTACAATTAGAATCCTGGACTTTGTGACATACACACAGAGAAAAGGTTGCCCTTCTATTTTGAAAAACAAATGTGGCACCTACAGTCACCCACTTCAGAACAGAGCTGGACCTAACAGAAGAGCACTGCACCTGCTGTATGTGACCTGAGAGGAGCCCCAGAGACCTGGGCCTGCTCGTTCTTGTATCCAGGACAAAAACGTGGACTCCAAGGATCACAAGGCTGACTTCCTGTTAACGCTACTGGGACACAACAAGCTACAATAGATTTTTCTTTCAACGTCCTTGCTGATTAGTGGCAACTGGATCTGGACTAGACCTGCGTTGACCTCTCAAGAATTCCTGGGGAGCTTTATAAGTGTTCTTCGGTGGTGGATAGGGACTTAAAGGACTACATTCAAAAGGAAACATCTTTGACCAGTACAGTTCTTGTTGGTGTATGTGACCTGTGCTGAATCACACTCAAGGTCAAATAGCACCTAGATCCCTGTCTACTGCTACAATATACTAGACTTGGCCCTTTATGCTTCTTAGAGCTATTCCTGTTTGAAAATATAAAAATGTATATTTTCGGATTCTCTTAATGGATGTTTGTAATGTTGGTGTTATTTTGTTGATTCAATTGTATTTATTTAGTGTCCTAATTTAGTTTGCAATATTTATTGTTTTCCATTTTGACGGTCTTACTATTTTAGTGCTGCATAAATACTTTACAGATTTCCCTAAGTTAATCCTGTCTGCTCTCTGCCATAACTTCAGGGGTTGAGCTCAGGTTACTTTAGTGACCTTGAGGGTTCACCCTGACAATGGCTGAGATTATTTCATGCAGTGACTAGATACCCACCTCAAATAATAATCAGATATCTCACAACAAATAGCTATTCCCTGCCATGAGTTACTGCAGTGATTTAAACGCTGCAGCCTAGCCAGAAAACAATGGTGTTGTCTAGAGCCATATTCTTCAGGTGTATATATTTTAGTGGTGTAAATATATATTGCAGGTCATATGTGACATTTAACTTCTGCACCACTGTCGAAGAGACCTTTCCTGAGAATTTAAATAAGCCTATTTCATTTAACCAATTTTAGAGCAGTTTGGAGGCCCCTGTTTCCCAAGTTGGCCTGGACATTTGCTGGCTCTTGCTTTGGCAACTTTTGGTGTCTCCAAGGTATTGGATTGGCCGTGGCCCACCTCGAGGTTCAGGGAAATACAGGGCGGTGGTAAGGAGACTCTGCTTCACCCTGGGCGGCGTGCAATGGTGTCTCTGCCCCCGCCGAGGACGTTCCTGCGCTTTGGGGCTGAAGCGGTGCGGGGACATAAGGAAGCGCTTTATGTTAATATCACAAGCAAGAAGATTGGACATCGATAATATTACAGACCTGCAAACCTCCCGACCATTTGCTGTATCAGCCTTTCTACACAGCACTTACCTGGCAGCAGAACACTGCACTCTGGGTTTTGCAGTCCACGACTACATCGGGAGCTGCAACAGGTGTGAGAACATCGTGTAGGGTGGAGCCTATTCACAGGATTACTAAAGGCTGCGGGACTGCAATGTTATTTTCGCGATGATATAAAATAAAGTTGCTTCCAGACCGTCCCCCGTTGTGGCCTCCACTCTTTTGTGAGGAGGCGGGTGTGGACATATATATACCCTGTGGGAAAATCTCCAACAACTAAGTGAGGCGCTTTCATAAGAGGACAGTGAATTCTTTTTCGAGACAAACGGCATCTGAGGAAGGCTATTACGCTGAAATGAATCATGCCGATCGAATGTGTGCACTGAAATTAAAGGACGTATCAAACCTTACCTGCGTGGGCTGATATCCTTTCTGGCAAAGGGAAGGTTTTTGGTTTCAGTTGTAGAGCTGGCCACAAGCTCCTTACAGCCCCCTTCCAAAAGAGTTCGGCGGTGAGTGGCAATCGTGTGTGGACTCTCAAAGCGCTTGGGAAACGATGAACCACCACACTCTGCAGCGAACCTACTAGCAGCAATGTGCGGGACTGTGACTTCATGGTGGTACTCACACTCACTGTAGTGGTGGGTGCCTCTGCTCGCTGTGGTGACTTGCAGTTGGAAGTAAGGAGGTTTGATGCTGTTCCTTCCACTACAAGATCCAGGATTCAGTGGGGCAGCTGCAGACACCGCCCACTTGGACAGGTACTTACGAAGGTGTTTCTGTAGCGCGGGAAGTTCAGACGCTTCTGAACGTCCGCCCCCCAACCATGTGGGATTGTCTCTAACAACTAAGTGAGGCGCTTTCATAAGTGGACAGTGAATTCTTTTTCGAGACAAACGGCATCTGAGGAAGGCTATTACGCTGAAATGCATCATGCCGATCGAATGTGTGCACTGAAATTAAAGGACATACCAAACCTTACCTGCGTGGGCTGATATCCTTTCTGGCAAAGGGAAGGTTTTTGGTTTCATTTGTAGAGCTGGCCATAAGCTCCTTACAGCTCCCTTCCAAAAGAGTTCGGCGGTGAGTGGCAATCGTGTGTGGACTCTCAAAGCGCTTGGGAAACGCCGAACCACCACACTCTGCAGCGAACCTACTAGCAGCAATGTGCGGGACTGTGACTTCATGGTGGTACTCACACTCACTGTAGTGGTGGGTGCCTCTGCTCGCTGTGGTGACTTGCAGTTGGAAGTAAGGAGGTTTGATGCTGTTCCTTCCACTACAAGATCCAGGATTCAGTGGGGCAGCTGCAGACACCGCCCACTTGGACAGGTACTTACGAAGGTGTTTCTGTAGCGCGGGAAGTTCAGACGCTTCTGAACGTCCGCCCCCCAACCATGTGGGATTGTCTCTAACAACTAAGTGAGGCGCTTTCATAAGTGGACAGTGAATTCTTTTTCGAGACAAACGGCATCTGAGGAAGGCTATTAGGCTGAAATGCATCATGCCGATCGAATGTGTGCACTGAAATTAAAGGACATACCAAACCTTACCTGCGTGGGCTGATATCCTTTCTGGCAAAGGGAAGGTTTTTGGTTTCATTTGTAGAGCTGGCCATAAGCTCCTTACAGCCCCCTTCCAAAAGAGTTCAGCGGTGAGTGGCAATCGTGTGTGGACTCTCAAAGCGCTTGGGAAACGCCGAACCACCACACTCTGCAGCGAACCTACTAGCAACAATGTGCGGGACTGTGACTTCATGGTGGTACTCACACTCACTGTAGTGGTGGGTGCCTCTGCTTGCTGTGGTGACTTGCGGTTGGAAGTAAGGAGGTTTGATGCTGTTCCTTCCACTACAAGATCCAGGATTCAGTGGGGCAGCTGCAGACACTGCCCACTTGGACAGGTACTTACGAAGGTGTTTCTGTAGCGCGGGAAGTTCAGACGCTTCTGAACGTCCGCCCCCCAACCATGTGGGAATGTCTCCAACAACTAAGTGAGGCGCTTTCATAAGTGGACAGTGAATTCTTTTTCGAGACAAAAGGCATCTGAGGAAGGCTATTACGCTGAAATGCATCATGCCGATCGAATGTGTGCACTGAAATTAAAGGACGTACAAACCTTACCTGCGCGGGCTGATATCCTTTCTGGCAAAGGGAAGGTTTTTGGATATATATATATATATATATATATTCACTGAAAAAAACATAGGTTATAGACCATATATAGTTAGGAATTAGCATTTACAAAACCTTAAAAATTCACTGAAAAAACCATAGGTTATAGACCATATATAGTTAGGGATTAGCATTTACAAAACCTTATTTTACTCGCACAAAACCATTGAAATTCGCATATATAGTTAGTTCCACTAACTATATATCGCGCACCCGCAATCCACTGCTGATCATGTCACATATTACATCATTCATGACATGGTCAGTGACATCACTGATGACATCACTGATGACATCTCAAATGACATATATATATATATATATATATATATGTATATATATCAGCAAAGTCTTCAAACCTCCACAGTGCAGCGGCGAAAGAAGAGACAGACCCCACGCTCTCCAGGCAAGATGTTATTTATTCCTTGTGCCTTCCAAAATGCAACGTTTCGACTACTAGCGTAGTCTTGTTCATATATATCTATATATATATATATATATATAGATATAGATATTACCTACTGGCGGTCGCCAGTAGGTATATATAGTTAGGATTTTTTCTCTATGGGATTTTTGAAAATTCTATGTCTAATAACTTTGGCGTTTGTGGACGGAATTGGCAGAAATTTTCAGGAAAATGGCACATTTTGTTTCTGAGCAGCCCCTGAAAATTTGGGGGGGTTCGTCAAGGGGGGGGCCGAGAAAAAAGGGGGTCCCAAAACGCGTTTTTCCCATGTTAATTTCCATAGGGCGGTTGGCCTTACTTTTAGCTCGAACGGCTGAATGGATTTGCATGAAACTTGGCAAAATTGTAGGGACTGTTAGCCCGATGTGCCTTTGCTAGGTCTCAATATATGTGCTCCAGTGGATTTTGATAAATTAACATACAAAAATATATATATATCTGTGACAGCGCTCCGGGTAGCGCTCCGGTTCGCGTACTTGACGCGTAACGGAACTTCGCGAAGCGAAGCTGATTGGCTCTCCGGTGTCTGTCAACATTCTAAACAGTCCGGAGCGGCCGTCATTTTGTCTCTCGGTAGGATCGAGAGACAAGAGGAGGCCAAAACGAAGGGGGAAATGACCATAAGGGGGCATAGTAGAGTGGTGTGGCTCACTAGTGGAGTGGTGTGGCTCACTGGTTAGAGGCGGCAGACCCGGAAGCAGAGAACGGCCCGGGACCAGGGTTCAATTCCCAACGCAGCTGGGTTGTGAACCAGGGTCAATGGACTCGATAATTCTCGCCTCGGTGCCTACTCTAACCAGGGATCACACTCGGCAACTCTGGGCATTAGCTTGCCTCATCTCTACAACGGCTCCACACAGACGCCGGGGATGCCTGGTTTCACCTTGGAGATACCCAGAAGGGACCATCTCACAGGGAAAGCCAGGACGGGTTCCCCAGCGGTCTTCAGCGCCAGGACACCCCGAGATGGGGTAACAGTGCGCTTTACAAATATCATCATTACATTACATTTAGTAGATCCTCCCTGACCCCCTAGGTTTGATGTGGAGGCTCGTTTTTTTTTGCGTGGGGAGCGCCCGGTACGCTTTTGTGCAATGGGCGGTGGTAATCTAAATGATGAGGAGGGGGGGGGGGCGGCAGCATTGTTCAAAGCACATCAGCGTGCATAAACACAAAAATGTTTTTATCTACCACGTATTTGACTTATCTCTCTGAGATGCATTCCCTTGTGTTTCGGCAATGGTAGTCTGTTCATTACATAGATCGCCCGAGGGCGGTAGTACAGACCGCGCGTAGGAAAGGGTCAAAAGCCTGGGGTATAGGAGTATGTAACCTAGCGAGCCATTTAATTGAAAAAACTAAACGTGACAAACGGTTGAAGGATCAGTGAAGGTTGATTTTTTAATTGAAAGTATAACAGGATCAGTTACAATAAAATCGTCCATACGCACACCATGGGCGAGTATCATGGGTTACATTACTTCGAAGCTTTATTAATACAATAATCAATAATGAAAAATCGACATCAATAGGGTTGTCCGTATTCCCAGTCAGTACCCTTCCCCGCCCGCCATGTGCACAAAGACCGCATACATCCCCCATAATGCCAAGGCTAAGTAACTAGAACGTCATAAGGAGATACAAGTCGCTCCCATACTGGCACCATTTTGGTCGAGGCCAGGCAGGTCCAGAGTATAGTTTAATGTCTCCAATAAGTAGCGGCAGGACCAGAATCCCTTTCGGCAGTTCTGGCTTTGGTATTACGAGCACTAGAAAACAAGACATTCTGGGCAAAACCACCCTTGACGCAGCCCTTTATTCTACAAGATGGTGTCTTTCAAAAGCCAGGGGTATAGGAGTATGTAACAAGCGAGCCATTTAATTGAAAAAACTAAACGTGACAAATGGTTGCAGGATCAGTGAATGTTGATTTTTTAATTGAAAGTATAACAGGATCAGTTACAATAAAATCGTCCATACGCACACCATGGGCAAGTATCAAGGGTCACATTACTTCGAAGCTTTATTAATACAATAATCAATAATGAAAAAACTAAACGTGATAAACGGTTGTAGGATCAGTGAAGGTTGATTTTTTAATTGAAAGTATAACAGGATCAGTTACAATAAAATCGTCCATACGCACACAATGGGCAAGTATCATGGGTTACATTACTTCGAAGCTTTATTAATACAATAATCAATAATGAAAAATTGACATCAATAGGGTTGTCCGTATTCCCAGTCAGTACCCTTCCCCGCCCGCCATGTGCACAAAGACCGCATACATCCCCCATAACGTCAAGGCTAAGTAACTAGAACGTCATAAGGAGTTGCAAGTCGCTCCCATACTGGCGCCATTTTGGTCGAGGCCAGGCAGGTCCAAAGTATAGTTTAATGTCTCCAATAAGTAGCGGCAGGACCAGAATTACATTTATGAAGAATGTTGAAGAGTAGTATGTTGAAAATCTGAAGCCATCGTTCTACAAACTCTCAACCAGCCTTGGATGGAAAAATCCTGAAGAATGTACAAACTGAAAACCAGTTTTTGTCTGCATAGCATCAGCAGCAACACGTGAGTCAGCTTTGTGTGAAGCCGCCATCTTGATCCAATCAATACCAGCCCCTTGCACACATTCAGGTACCAGGCCGCAGGACGTGTCTTCAGATCAAATGGATTGTGGGACAAGGTCCAGAATGGAAGAGTCACCAAAAGGCAAAAAGTTCCGCCGGACCCCGGGAGCCGGCCGCCTATGTCGGGGGCGATCTCAGGCCACACCAGGGCAACAATACTTGGGGAGGGGGCAGGAGCCAAGCGCCCCCTCCCAGTCCGCGCTACCACACCGCCCCTCGTGGGCCTCCGTCAAGCGGTTCAGGGAGGTACCGCAGGCAGCGGTTCTTCAGATCAGAGGCTGTCACCGGCAAGGCTCCCCTCCGTCAGCAGCGATCGTTGGCGCTGTGGTTGCGGCCGGAGGCCCCGCCTAGTCAACGCCCCGGCCTCTCCATCTCGTAGGCCGTAGAGTAGTCGGGGAGAAATCCCGGGAACGGCGGCATGCATTTGGATCGATGTTGCAGCAGGCTGTCATGTAAATAGTTATGCTGGTGTGTTGTATATATTTATAATATTTGCATAGGGTTTGTCGTTATTTTGGGCGGGGTGGGCGGCGGAGCCGAGCTGTCTTGCAGCCATCATGGCGTCGAGCTCAGTTCCTCTCACTAGTTTCATATTTCTCATGAGGGGTTGTTCCTAATGTTTCTATTTTTGCGAGGTCAAAAAGAGATCCCATTAGTGGCCTTACTGATTTTGCTTGATTCCTTTTGTTTTTTCTAACGATTTTTCACTATCTGCAAGACTAAACAGAGTATTGCGACTCTGTGCTTGTTTGTAAATAGAGAATGAACCAAAGAGAACCAATTCCAAAACAGTAAATGCTTGGATAACAATCAATCCAATGGAGAGGGAAGCAGGCACGACGGATTACAACGGGGGCACAGGCCTGCGTTACCTACCCTTCACTATCTGCAAAGAGAGAATACTCCTAAAAGAAAAGAGGGGGGGGGCAGCGTTCAAAGCACATCAGCGTGCATAAACACGAAAACGTTTTTACCTACCACGTACTTGACATTTTAAAGCTTTTGATATTTGCTATTAAAAAACCATTGAAATTCACTGAAAAAACCATAGGTTATAGACCATATATAGTTAGGAATTCGCATTTACAAAACCTTGAAAATTCACTGAAAAAAACATGGGTTATAGACCATATATAGTTAGGAATTGGCATTTACAAAACCTTATTTTACTCACACAAAACCATTGAAATTCCATATATAGTTAGTTGCACTAACTATATATCGCGCACCCGCAATCCACTGCTGATGATGTCACATATTACATCATTCATGACATGGTCAGTGACATCACTGATGACATCACTGATGACAACTCAAATGACATCACTGATCACAAATAAAATGACATCACTGATGATGTCATTCATGTGATAATATGATGAATCTGTTCAGACTCTAATATAACCTAAGATACACTCAGTGTAAACAGACACTCACAGATTGTCACTCATCCATAGAGTTACTCATACACCTAGTCAGTCATGCAAAGAATCAATCACACCTCCATTTCCTCAACTATACAGTTATACACACCTTACTTATTGAAACTTATTCTAACACATATTTACTCTCTTATACAATCACTGATACAAGTTTTCAATGATCCATGCAGCCACTCACACATTCACTAGCTATTATACACAGTAATTTATATATGTCAACTCTTTACATGTACTGTGTTTTACATATGTACTTACTTTGACATATAGCACTGAGATATCCATTCACTCACCAATACACTCATGCACACAGTCAACCACCCATACAGCTGTTTCCACATGCAGATTTGAACCCATACATTTAGTGAATCAACTGTTCACACATCTATGCACAGTCACACACCTCCCAGCCTCCCACACACACACACTCACTCTCCTATACAAATACTTGGGCAACCAATCAATAACCCATATAGTTACTCATATAGCTACTGATCAACACATGCAGCAGTTTACAGAACAACAGACATAATGATGCACAAATTTAGACAGTTTAGTCACTAACCCATGCACTCAGTGAGACACATTTAATCACTCTCTCATACAGTCCGTCATGCATCTACTAAATCCTTCATCCAGACACTTATACATCCACTCATTCTTCAATATGTAAGACATATTTTAACTTTACAGAAACATACAGTCACTGGATGATGTCATCAGTGATGTCATTTTATTTGTGATCAGTGATGTCATTTGAGTTGCCATCAGTGATGTCATCAGTGATGTCACTGACCATGTCATGAATGATGTAATATGTGACATCATCAGCAGTGGATTGCGGGTGCGCGATATATAGTTAGTGCAACTAACTATATATGGAATTTCAATGGTTTTGTGTGAGTAAAATAAGGTTTTGTAAATGCTAATTCCTAACTATATATGGTCTATAACCCATGGTTTTTTCAGTGAATTTTCAAGGTTTTGTAAATGCTAATTCCTAACTATATATGGTCTATAACCTATGGTTTTTTCATTGAATACATATATATATATATATATATATATATATATATATATATATATATATATATATATATATATATATATATATATATATATATATATATATATATATCATAGGCTCACTGAATGGCTGTGTCATAATGCCCAGAGTATTAGTACCACAGAAACAACAAATAATGTGTGGAGGTCAAACCAGAAGATCTGCTCATCCCTTTATCACGATCAATCCCAATGTCACAAACTGCAGTGATTTAAAAAGTTCAGTCAGCAACCAAGCTCCTTCCAATTAATTGTCAAGATCGCTAAGGTAACAGACAAATATAGAGGTTATACTCTCCCATTTTCACAAATTTTAATCTACAATCCCAGCCATGGTTTATTACATCTTTTGATATGACTCTCCTTCCAATCCAAGATTTACCTCAATGCTTTGCTTATTCAGGACCATTTATTCAGCCTTTACTGCTTAGCGTGCATATCCTCTTTTGGCCTGTCTCTATATTTACACTTTGACTTAAAGTAGACAGGGTATATTCAGTTTTCTTTTACCACTCCCTTCCCTTCCAGCTCTGCTTTAATTCCACTTCAGTTCTCTTTCATCAATACATACTATATTACCTCAGGAAAATTAGCTAATTATTTTTTTTGTGATGCCACATACCCTTTTGATCTAAATTTCCATTTTCCTTATTTCATCACATTATTTCTCCCACGATTGTCAATTGCAGCAATTAATATATACCTCTATTTCAATTCTTTCATGATCCCTGAATTGTCCTCCTTTGGAATTGAAGTTAAGACTCACAGGTGCAGCCAATATGAAAGCATCATGCTAGTTTTCAGATCTCCCTCAGGCTGTCAACTGATGCCAATGAATTTTACTTTTTGCCTGCTTTTCTGCTGTAAACATCTCTTAATGCACATGAAGTTAGAGAATCAAAAGGAACACACCAAATGGATGAATTGTTAGATTGTGTGTGCAGTATGAAGAAGGTCGTAATTGAGCCGAAGCTATCCTATCCCATGTGGGTTGGGTAAGCAAGTTTTGAATATGTACTTGCAACCCTCTGCTACAAGCCATTGTATTTGCCCATACATACACACAAACACAGCTTGTTGTGTGCTACACCATTTATTGAATGTTCTTCTAGAAAATTGTACCAAATATATGTGTATAAAGCCCTGTGTTGACCTCCTAGTCATAAAATAGAGTGGGCACAACACACACACATATGAAATTATGGTCAGAAGATCCTTCTTATTGTGACTGTTTCAATGCCTAGTAATAGTTATGGTGAGAGTTAGACAGCTAATAGCCTTACGCTGTCTTTGATTCTTAATTAGATTTCTAAATGTGAATCCAATGAGGAAAGTTCCCTCTCTTCCCCATTTAGGATATTTAAATACATTTACTGCCAGCTACATGTATCTTGACAGCAATACAGATATTTTGAGCAATTGTATGCAAATAGGGACCTATTAGTCCTGATGAAATTCCACAGACCAAGTTAGGGCATGATAGGTATGGTACATATAGACAAATAGACAGTGCTGGTTTTTAAGTCACCCTTTGTATTAAGGGGGCACCAATAACATGTAGCCCTAGTTTACCTTTGGCAATGTCAATAGATATGGTTCATCAGCAGCATGCCTTAGTGGGCTGCTTGTTCAGTGCACCTGACATTAGTCAATTATTTAACCAAACCACTGGATTTGAGGTGGAGAACAAATCAATCACACTCCTGAAAAAACACTCCATTGTCCACTGGAGCCCACACCAAACAATAGCTGCATCGGTGGGATGTGGAATGGGCACAATAATGACTCCATTCTGGGTGATGCCCAGCATCCTATAACTTATAAACATCTTTAAAGTAAGACATAGTACATGCAATTAGATCTCTTTGGCTCAATTAAGATCTCCTTCATACCACTCACCAAGCTTGATCATGTATTCTCTTTAGTTTGTTACTGTAGTATATGGTAGGTATGTTGGAGACCATCTAAAGCATACACTCCCTCACAATCCGTCTGTTGGTTTATATAGAGTACCAAAAAGACATGTTTCAAAGGATTTTGACTTTATTACAAAATAAACCTAAGATGTCCTTCAAACATAAATCCCCTGGTAATCTCTGAAATAGTGCCTGCAATATATAAAAACACATCTGGTCTGCTCCTTGTCATTCTGCTGCATACAACTTCAATTTTACTCTGAAACATCCAAAATGAAAACCTATAAGAATACTGTGTTAATCATCTATCAACAAACAAAGACTCTCTTTAGCTTTGGAGAATGAAAGTTCTACAATTTTGTGATCAAAGTTAGACTAATGCAGCCCAGCAACTGAACACTTTGCACATCACATTCCAAATATATCAACTGACCTACATGAATAATGTTAATACCCTGTTAAAACAATCTACTTCCCTGTCCTTAAACTATTACGTAAACAAAAACTATGTGACCATTTTTGAATTGCCACTCCACATTCATTTGAAAATTCTGAATCACCTTACACATTGCAGAGAATCACCCAACTTCATTTTGAATGTAGTTCAACCAAAGTTATTCCAACAACTACTTTCCTAGCATCCTCAATACCAATGGGAAAATATGGACTCACTATAAAGACACATACAAAAAACATAGATATGATTGAGAAAAGTAGGTCAACCTGAATAATGAAAAAAATCTAACATTCTAACCTGTAAGAAAACAATGATTACTCACTGTGTTTGCATATCTCAATCATAACCTACTTTGATGATTAAGAATTACATCACAGCCATAAGCTGCAAGGAAATCCACTCTCTTCTGGCAATGATGCTATATGATCCGACATCCAACTAAGATCTCTCATACATCAGCTGCAACTCTCATACACTCCTAATGAGCTACTGATTCTTTCTAACAAGAACCCCCTCCCACAATCTCCATATTTATATCACAAGATAAACTTATTTATCTCTCTCTACTACAATCTAAATGCAGCTGATTCCTAATAGTAGCCTCAAAATACTGAAAGAGAGCTATAAAAGTTTTATCCTTCTACAACACCAAAAATGCTACTCTCCCAAACATCAGATATAATTCACATTTCTCTCACTCGCAACTTTCACTCTTAAGTACACATTGAATCCAGAACTCTCCTTAGAGCTAACATATCATCCAGTATCCAACCATAATCCAAAAACAAATGCTACTTGCATTAAATTAAACCAGCTAAAGACTAGAAATCAACAATCACTGTGGACCAAAACCATACAAAATAAATCTAAGACCACTCCAATTCTAAATACAGCACAGACAAATTCCTGAAAATGTTTTCATAATCTTGAGTTCTCTTTGTTAGATTTGGGAGTCTGTAGTTGGCACAGGTCGGTACTTGTGACAAATAGAGACCCTTGCGTCTAGTCAGGTTAAGGGGGTAGACTTCTAAAATAACCCCTGCTCATTCCCTTGGTAGCTTGGCACAAGCAGACAGGCTTACCTCAGAGGCAGTGTGTAAAGCATCTGTGAACACATACAAGTATTCTTTATATAGATTTAACACAAGACCACAAACGAAAAATTCACAATACTGTACTTAAAATGGTAGAATGAGCTAAGTTCTCTTTAGATCTTGAAATGCAACACTTTGAGTTAATGTACCTTAAGATGCGTAACGCTTCTACAAAGAAAGTGTTGCAGGGATGGTGATGCAGTAGTTCCTTACACACAAAGACCGTGATGCATTGAAAATCCGATGCAAAGAAACAAAGATGACGTCTTCTTCTTGATGTGGCACACTCCTCCGATGTTGTGAGATGTCTCGACTTGATGCGACAGCTGCAGCGGCGACACCCTTGTTCAGTGATTTGATGACAGTGGCTGCGACGGCAGCACACTTCTCCGTGGATGCAAGGCTCTTCTGCGGAGGAAACAATAACACTGTTACTAAATCCACCATCCACCCATTTATATTTATATATCTACCCATTCTTCAATGCAAAGTAGTGTATTTATAATACATATTTAAATATCAAAGCAAACCACATTCACTGGATGATGTCGTCATCAGTGATGTCACTGACCATGTCATGAATGATGTAATATGTGACATCATCAGCAGTGGATTGCGGGCGCGCGAGTTACAGTGAGTACAACTAACTATAACGGGGGAATTTCAATGGTTTTGTATGACTAAAATGTACAGCTAACTATAACTGTTGTAAAACCTATGGTTTTTTCAGTGAATTTCTAAGGTTTTTTAAATGCAAATTCCTAACTATAACATATGTCAAACCTATGGTTTTTTCATTGAATATATACACCCGCCCTCATTACCTGGCCACTGCCCAGCAGGATGTGACTTCACTTGGGGATCTATGCCACTTGGATGGAATTTCCCGGGCCACTTCTAGGAGCGGAGATGTGTGGTTGAGGCATCACGGGGACGTGGGAGGAAAACTTTGTTTTAAATGCCCGGATTGCAGCAGACCCACACAGCGCTTCTGCATTAACCTGACCAACACGGAGCACACCGTTGTGGGACGCTGCACCTACTCCGCATGCGGTGGCAGTGCATGCTGGGATATGTGGTTCACCACACGAACTACAGATCTGCAGGTGACGCGGATCGACCAATCAGGAGGACAATAAAAGTTGAAGCGACTGGAGGTACTCGTATGGACTGCTTGCGGTTAGGGGGTGAGAGTCAGCATTTGATAAAGGCAGTTAGCCGAAACGCGTCATACTTGTGCTCGCAGAAATAAAGCCTCCCTCCCACAGTACCCCTTTGTGTCTCTCCGTTCTTTTCTACCATGAGAGGAACCTTCTTGGGCATATTTAGCGTGCAAGTCCTGGGCGCGCATTGGAGAGACCCGCTTCATCAAAGAGGATCGAGCATTCCAGACAGCTTCGGCAATTTTCTACGACTCACGGTAGTGAACAGCTCTTTCCCACCACACCCGCCCTCGTTACCTGGCCACTGCCCAGCAGGATGTGACTTCACTTGGGGATCTATGCCACTTGGATGGAATTTCCCGGGCCACTTCTAGGAGCGGAGATGTGTGGTTGAGGTGTCACGGGGACGTGGGAGGAAAACTTTGTTTTAAATGCCCGGATTGCAGCAGACTCACACAGCGCTTCTGCATTAACCTGACCAACACGGAGCACACCGTTGTCGGACGCTGCACCTACTCAGCATGCGGTGGCAGTGCATGCTGGGATATGTGGTTCACCACACGAACTACAGATTTGCAGGTGACGCGGATCGACCAATCAGGAGGACAATAAAAGTTGAAGCGACTGGAGGTACTCGTATGGACTGCTTGCGGTTAGGGGGTGAGAGTCAGCATTTGATAAAGGCAGTTAGCCGAAACACGTCATGCTTGCGCTCGCAGAAATAAAGCCTCCCTCCCACAGTACCCCTTTGTGTCTCTCCGTTCTTTTCTACCATGAGAGGAACCTTCTTGGATATATATATATATATATATATATATATATATATATATATATATATATCAGGAACACTCCAAACTTCTGCATACAAGTAAGGCACTGACTCCGTGAAATTGACAATTCCAAATAAGTTTTATTCACTTATTAGGCTGCTTGACGCGTTTCGGCGGTAAGCACCCGCCTTGTTCACAACATCTATGCAGTCTGAAGTTACATTTATACCCCTCTGTCATTGCATTACATCATGCGTGTTTCACTTTTGTTTTCCGGCACATTTTAGCTTGTTTTACATTTCTGAGGCATGGTTCCCATGGTTACATTAAGTGGATTTCAAACCAGACTGACATAGAAGAGTTACTCTTTTTTGCACATTCATGTATTACGTCACCCTCCCTCTCATGTTTGTGTGTTACTATAGAAACCACCCGGTATCCTCAACCTAGTGATTTCCTTTCATTTTCCCGGCGCGCTCGCTCGTTTCAGGGCTGTGCGTTCAAGTGTTCTTGTCACTTACAATACAGCGTGGAGCTTCCTGATTCAAGTGTAACAGGTAGGTGTCAGAGAGCGCGCGTTTTAGACATTAATTGGTTGTTGTGTTCCTGCGCTATGCCAGGGAAGCAATATCGTAGTGGCGGCGCTGCTCTGGTAAAGACCTCGTACTTGTCAGTTTCTGATTCGGGCATCGCTACAGCCGTGAGCGCTGTGTGACAAACACTCAGGTGCTTACGTGTTATTATTACACCATATGCCCGTTACTGCGCGCTGCAATCCGTTCCTAATGTGCTTGTAATTGCACTGTGTTGGGGGGAGAAAAAACCTGTGGTGATTGTGCTACGATGTCTGTATTCGTTCCGCCTGGTTTTGTTACGCGCATGTCAGTGTGCGCGCCCGCTGTGGGAACCCTCTCATGTTTCCGTGATCGCCCCATGTTGGTGCAAATGGATGCCTGAGCTGTAATGTGTACATAGGTATGGGATACACTTTCGTCACCATATCCTATATCAATGCGTAATATTAATTCTAACATACGTATTTTATCACATTTACGCTGGACTCATCGTCTCCAAGTGGACAAACATATTCTGTGTCATTTCTTCTACGCTCAGCATGGCATCTATCCATTAAATTATTAAACATATATGTTGCACCCTTAACAGAACTGTGAAAAATTCCAACATTATTTTCTTGTCCCTGGTCAATATGCATGGCAATTTGCGGATAGCCTATAATCACATTCTAACATTCTCATATATGTTCCACAACATTGTTCTATGTGTATGCGTGCCTCATACTCATAGCTAAAACCGTGACTCAAACTGAAACACCTATGGGGGTCGTGATTGTGCTCATATATACAGTGCAACGTGGGCTAAAACATGAACATTAGATGTTTTTCAGGAAGGGAAAGAGATTTCTAGGGCGAAGACAGGTAGGGCATACATAATTTGATCCTAGGCCCTGCTCTAAAAATTACAGGTGTACACTTAGTGCCTCATCTGAATTGAGGCCATTCGGTATTTTAGAGTTAAGTAGAATAATATACCTAGATTCCAATCTCCTCTGAGTTTGGAGACGGTTTCCTCCTCGGATATTTTTGGGGACATTGTCAATGACAAAGTATGAAAGTACTCCTATGTCACCTGCATGAGCAGTATTTATGTGCCTGGCCACTGGGTAGGCTGGATCATCGTTGGTGACTGCGCGAAGATGCTGGAGGACTCTTACATGTACCGGGTGGATAGTGCTGCCCACATACCGTTTGCCACATACACAGGTGAGCACATATACTGCGTAATCCGTTTTACAGTTAAATTTGTCTCGGATCGTATATGGTTTCTGTCTGAAGGGCACCTCTACTTTGGTGGTGTTTACGCCGTGTCTACAAGCTTTACATTTGGAACATTTACTGAACCCTTTATATTTAGAGAGCCAATCACCAGACTTTTTCACAGAGGATGCATTACAGAGTAGGTGATTCCTCATGGATTTTGCTTTTCTGAATGCTATAGATGGCCTGTTCCCACATATTTCTCCAATCATTGGATCATTCTTAATCAGGGGCCAGTGTTTGGTCAGTATTTTTCTAACCTGGGTGTGATACGCATTGAATCCTGTGATGAGTCTGGGGGGTTCCCTGCTTGGTGTTTGCACGGTAAGCTCTTGTTTCGGGGAAAACAGGAGGTCTTTCCTATTGTATTTACTGCATTTAGTATCTGCTCTACTACAGGTTTTCTGACTGTACCCTCTCTGTTTCAGTCTGTCAAACAGATTTTCTTTAGCCTCATTGAGCCCAGTTTTAGTGCTGCAATTTCTTGTCATTCGTAAACATTCCGCATAGGGGATTGATTCCTTCAGGTTGTGTGGGTGGAAACTCTGTGCGTGAAGCACTGAATTCCCAGCAGTGGGCTTTCTAAACGTTCTTGTTTGGATTTTCCCCTGATCTATGTAGAGTTCTACATCTAAGAATTGTATTGAGGTGGTGTTAGTGGTGCAGGTAAATTTTAGATTAAGTGCATTGTCGTTCAGTTCTGATGCAAACGATTCTGCTTCTTCTCTGGGGCCTTGCCATAGTATAAAAATGTCGTCAATGTAACGCTTGTACATGACTACATTTTTGGTGAGTATGGTGTGATGTTTGACCAAAAGTACCTGTTCCTCCCACCAGCCCATGTGAAGATTCGCATAGCTGGGGGAGAAACAGGTACCCATAGCTGATCCTTGTATTTGTTTGTAGTGGAGTCTATTGAATATGAAGGTGTTATTGGTTAGACACCACTCTGTCATCTCTAACAGCATTCTTGTGTGATTGTATAGTGTAATAGGTCTCTGCCCTAGAAAGTGGTTTACTGCTCGTAGTCCATCATGGTGTCTAATGCTCGTATATAGAGACTGCACATCTAGAGTCATAAATACAAAGTCATTCTCCCATTGAACATCATATATTTTACGTAAAAAATCACTAGTATCTTTGATGTATGCTGGGAGTTTTGTGACAAATGGTTGCAGAAAATGATCAATAAAGATGCTAGTCTTCTCAAAAAGGCTGCCTATAGCTGCAATGATAGGTCTTCCCGGGGGCTTTTTTTCGTTCTTATGTATCTTGGGAATAAGATATAATTGTGGGCACACCGGGTAATCAGTTTTTAAATACTCAAACTCATCCTTGCTGAGTAGTCCAGTGCTCTTCCATTTGTACAGTTGATTCGTGTATTGTTCCTGTATTCCCACAATATGTGAGGGGGTGATCCTGGTGTAGCACTCCTGGTCTTGTATATATATATATATATATATTACCTACTGGCAGTCGCCAGTAGGTATATATAGTTAGGATTTTTTCTCTATGGGATTTTTGAAAATTCTATGTCTAATAACTTTGGCGTTTGTGGACGGAATTAGCTGAAATTTTCAGGAAAATGGAACATTTTGTTTCTGAGCAGCCCCTGAAAATTTGGGGGGGTTTCATCAAGGGGGGGCCGAGAAAAAAGGGGGGTCCCAAAACGCGTTTTTCCCATGTTAATTTCCATAGGGCGGTTGGCCTCACTTTTAGCTCGAACGGCTGAATGGATTTGCACGAAACTTGGCAAAATTGTAGGGACTGTTAGCCCAATATGCCTTTGCTAGGTCTCAATATATGTTCTCCAGTGGATTTTGAGTAATTTAGGTTCAAAAAAATATATATATCTGGGCGGAGCATAACCACACATCTGATCTGATTGGCTGTCAGCACTTCATCCAAGAAGTGTTGGCAGCCATCTTGGGACCAATATACATGATAGCACCTCATTTAAAAGCATTGTAGTTAATAGAGGGTTTTAGGACTTTAGTTACATTATAAATCATTTGTTGATGGTACCATACTCGTTTTAGGAATTGTGGTGTGTTCTAAGGCGATTTTACCATGTGAAAAAGCCTTCTGCTGTGATATCATGAATATTGTTTGAAGAAAACTAATATCTCATGATTTTCCCACAGTGGTTTGGAAGGGGATCTATAAGCTAAACTGAAAGCATATTTTCTGTAAATTCACATTATCTTTCTCAGTCATGTGAAAATGAAGTCTGACATTATCAGTAAAACATGTACATCCAACAAGGACAGAGACTGTCAGTTGATTCCTTTGTGCTCTACTGCAACCTCCTAAAGTGTTCTAAAGAACAACTAGAGCGCTAACAGTCCTACATATTACAAAGGTATAGCACACCTGGAGCCATCGTGATGAGAATAAAGTGGTAACTCTTAAAACATTTAATTTAAAAAGGAACAAAATGAGGGGGTATATTATGCAATAGAAGGTAATATTAGTGCTGCAGAAAGAAAAATTAGGGCACATTTTGAGTGACTTCTCAAATCCTCTTCTATTTCATTAAAAAATTCTGACATGCAGTCTCCCAAGATGGCCACCAGAGACAAAAGAGCCCAAATGTAGCCCAAATATCACCCAGATGTAGCCCAAGTATAGCCCAATGACAGAATGTCTCAGAGTGTTCTAAAGAACAACTAGAGCGCTAACAGTCCTACTTATTACAAAGGTATGGCACACCTGAAGCCATCTTGATTGGAAGAAAGTGGTAACTCTTAAAACATTTAATTTAAAAAGGAACAAAATGAGGGGGTATATTTTGCCATATGAATTATGATTAGTGCTGCAGGAAGAAAAATTAGGGCACATTTTGAGTGACTTCTCAAACCCTCTTCAATTTCATTAAAGAATTCTGACATACAGTCTCCCAAGATGGCCACCAGAGACAAAAGAGCCTAAATGTAGCCCAAATATCACCCAGATGTACCCCAAGTATACCCCAATGACAGAATGTCCCAGAGTGTTCTAAAGAACAACTAGAGCCCTAACAGTCTTACTTATGACAAAAGTATGGCACACCAGAAGCCATCTTGATTGGAATGAAGTGGTAAGTCTGAAAACACTCAATTTAAAAAGGAACAACATGAGGGGGTTAATTTTGCCATAGAAAGTATGATTAGTGCTTCAGAAAGAAAAATTAGGGATCATTTTGAGTGACTTCTCAAATCCTCTTCTATTTCATTAAAAAAATTCTGACATACAGACTGAAACATGCACTTTGAATACCAGCAGCAGACGTCCCTGGTGAGCAGTAGCTTTACTACAGTGATCTAATGCGCAACTAGAGTGCTAACATTCAGTATTTATGGCAAATGTGTGACACATCTGAATGCCTTCTTGATGGAACCAAAGTAAACAAGCATTGAAAATGCAATAGATCTCGCCCTCGTTTAAGTTAAAGCCATTCTGTTTGTAATGAGGTGGCTTTTTAGCTTTGCTTTTATTAGTGTTTTTTCAACTTTCATGTAAATAACATGCATCTGTATGCATATATGTATATGTATGCATGCATTTATGTTTGTATTTATATAGATATACAGATGATATATGTTTATATATGTACGTATATATATAAATTCACTGAAAAAAACATAGGTTATAGACCATATATAGTTAGGAATTAGCATTTACAAAACCTTGAAAATTCACTGAAAAAACCATAGGTTATATACCATATATAGTTAGGAATTAGCATTTACAAAACCTTGAAAATTCACTGAAAAAAACATAGGTTATAGACCATATATGACTCAAATGACATCACTGATGACATCACTGATGACATCTCATTTGACATTACTGATCACATCACTGATGATATCATTCATGTGATACTACGATGAACCTCTTCAGACTCTAATATAACCTTAGATACAATCAGTGTAAACAGACACTCACAGACTGTCAATCATCCATGGAGTTACTCACACACCTAGTCAGTCATACAAAGAATCAATCACACCTCCATTTCCTCAACTATACAGTTATACAAACTTTACTTATTCAAACATATACTAACACATATTTACTCTCTTATACAATCCCTGATACAAGTTCACAATGATCCATACAGCCACTCACACATTCACTGGCTCTTATGCACAGTTATTTATATATGTCAACTCTCACATGTACTGTGTTTTACATATGTACTTACTTTGACATGTAGCACTGAGATATCCATTCACTCACCAATACCATAACCATAAATCTAGTGAATCAACTGCTCACACATCTATGCACAGAGTCATACACCTCCCAGCCACCCACACACACACTCAGTCTCCCATACAAATACTTGGGCAACCAATCAATAACCCATATAGTTACTCATATAGCTACTTATCAACACATGCAACAGTTTACAGAACAACAGACATAATGATGCACAAATTAAGACAGTTTAGTCACTAACCCATGCACTCAGTGAGACACATTTAATCACTCACTCATACAGTCAGTCATGCACCTACTAAATCCTTCATCCAGACACTTATACATCCACTCATTCTTCAATATGTAAGACATATTTTAACATTACAGAAACATACAGTCACTGGATGTTGTCATCAGTGATGTCATCAGTGATGTCATTTGAGATGTCATCAGTGATGTCATCAGTGATGTCACTGACCATGTCATGAATGATGTAATATGTGACATCATCAGCAGTGGATTGCGGGTGCGCGATATATAGTTAGTGCAACTAACTATATATGGAATTTCAATGGTTTTGTGTGAGTAAAATAAGGTTTTGTAAATGCGAATTCCTAACTATATATGGTCTATAACCCATGGTTTTTTCAGTGAATATATATATATATATATATATATATATATATATATATATATATATATATATATATATATATATATATATATATATATATATATATATATATATATATATATATATATATATATATATATATATATCAAAAGTCCTGTCCCGTAGTCAGGTGGTGCGAAAAGCCAGTGGAACAAAACCAGACATAATACCATACAACCGAGTACAATAAGGTGCACACTCAGAAGAATATTGCTAGTGCATATTGTATTCCTCATTTGTTACGCGTTTTGACAGTAAAACTGTATTGGTCACAAACTGACTGGTTGGTGAAAATGCATTACAAAGGACTCATTCTTAACATTCGTGCCAAGTAACAGAAAATAGGTGGTCATATTGGAACATGTAAAGTCACATTAGAATTGCCATGAAATACCTTGCATAATTCAACACACCAATGATACCAAATGGTGACATTGCCTGAAAATTACTGCCAGAATATTGTGTGATGCTCGATTGATAACAGAGGTATTGATAGCGCGTCGTATTTACAATAGTATTACCCCTAGTTGATATGTGAGCATGTACACTGCTAAGCAACCATTCTGGTTGTAAAGATACAAAGGATTCATACTCAATGTTGCTGCCAAGTAGCTGAAAATAGGTGGTCATCTTGGAACCAGTACGGTTACATTAGAAGTGCCATGAAATACCTTCAATGAAACCAGTGATATAACATTGCCAAAGCATACTTCCGGAAAAATGTGTCATGCTCAATTGATAACAGAGGCATTTTTAGTGCATCATATTTACAATAGTATAACCTCTAGTGGGTACGCGCATGAGTACAATGCTAAGCAACCATAGTGGTTATAAAGACACTAAGATGCAGTAGTATCACCGTGGGCATAACGTTGCATTCATGAAAGATAGATAAAGGCCGACACACTGAAAGTTATGTAGCCATATTGGAACATGTATGAGGAGGTATCATGAATATCCTGTACATGATGCATCAATCAACAAACGTTACATGTCACCAGCCATAACATGTCCTAGATACAGCAATGTGCATTGCTAGTTCAGCACACATGCAGAATTATAGCTACACAACCAAAGTGGTAAAGTACGTCAGCAAATGATAGGCATGGCCCTCGCCACCATCAAAGTATGAAATATCAGCACCCAATGGCCAACCAAAGTCAGGAAGCAATGATCAATCTATTTCGGTCGCCAAGTGGCTTAACAATGAATGTGTCTATATAGGCCCTGTTACCACACAGGATCTAATAGTAAATGGGAAAAAGTACAGAAATGAAACAGTGAAATATGATTAAAAAATGAAAAGACTCTTATCTGAATGGCGTGCACACCTGGGCCCTCGGAAGAAAAGGGTATGGAACCTGTGAAGAAGTGTCCGTCTGCAATACAGTGGGTCCCTTCCTTTCCTCCTGTGAGAAAAATAAAACATACAAATAATCATTAAAATGCATACGTTAAGAGACATACATTGTGTACTTTGAAGTCATTTGCAAACCGTACAAAGCACAGAGAAAGGAAGGAACACGGGAGATTAAAAGAACACGAGGAAGACATCAAATTACGCAAACAGAATACACTACACTGTGATTGTGTTGATTATGAAAGCAGTCGCATTTTAACTAACCTTCGCACTTGCCCCCACCACCCCTCTTTGTACCCAATACACCATCATACTGCGCTCCCCTTCTGCCAACCCCAAAAATAACCAAGGCACACATATTCTCTCTTGTTGTGGTCATTTGGTGGCCGCAGTTTTTATTTTTGGAATACAAAGAAAAATTAGACATCATTTTTGTGTTTGCTGTTTCATTCTCTTCGGCCCTTGCGGGTCGTTCCTTTGCTCTTGCCTTTGGTTGGATTTGGGCTCCCTTTGAGCGGAGGAGAGGGGTAGCGTCAGTCCCCGGAGTTAGGTCCTAACTCGCTACCTTCTGGTTCTGATTGTGCCCTGCCATCCATCAGGGGCTGGGCTGCGAGCGCCCTCTCCGTTTTGCTACCCCCCTTTTTCCGGTAGGCCACCTCACCCAGCCGCGCGGCATCTGAAGGTGAGTGGTCTTACCCTCTGCCCTTCTGGCCAGCTCTCCCAGTTGTGAGACATCCCAAGGTTAGTGGTCTTTTCCTGGCACACCGCCCTCCGGTATGCATGATTACCAACCCTAATCCGCGTAGTTCTCCGCCATGCTTGTCTCTATGCTAAAGCCTGCGACATTGCTTTCCCTTCGGTGTGGGTGGGTGGGAATTTGCGGTTCTTGTGCTGCTCCCCCGCTCTGCCGTGGACATGGTGCTCACCTCACCCCAGCCTTATATCCCCCCTGACCCTATGCCCCTCCGCTTGCACCCTCCCTATTGGGGGGTTCGTAACTTGCTGCCCCCTCCTATTGGCCCGGCTGGCCCACCTATTCCGTGGGGGGGGGGATCCTCCATGCTATTTCCAGCCCGGTACTGGTAACGCGCCAAAATCTGTCGCGCTACCTGGATTGTCCTTGTGGGGGGGAGGAGAGGGCATGGCGACCATTATGGCGCCGGCTCTCGAGCCCCCCCTTCGTGGTGGCAGCCTCTGCTCATACAGCGACAGAACCTGAAACCAGAACATTATTGAATATAAAACAGGTCCCAATCCCTCCCACTATGACTAGCGACTCAGATACTGACACTTCAATTACCACAGCGAGTACATCTTCAGATATCGACGTCATACCTAAACCAGCAACTTGTTTAGACGAGTACCGGTTGCTAAGGAGCAAATGGGAAAAACTACACCTGCACCAACAACTCCAATGAGGGGAAGGGGACAACTCGGCAGAGGAAGAGGCTGGAGCAGAGCCAACAAAGGAGAAGAAGACAGAAACAGAAGGAGAAGAAGACAGAAACAGAGGATCCAAAAGGGAATGGGCAAAGAGCCAATGGGAAACAAACGTTAAGGTTCCAAGAAGAAAAAAAAATGGATAATGAGATGGTAAATAAGACCATTGTCAATCTCACTGCCCGGCCGCTCTCTCTTTTTGAAAAGAAAAATTTGGGGCAGATTTACAAGCCCCTTGCGCCACTTTTGCGTCACATTTAACAAGGAAAAAGTGACGCAAAAGTGGCGCAAGGGGCTTGTAAATAAGCCCCTTTGTATTTAGGACTCACTTTCTGTCCAACCGAAATGTTCAACTACTCAGAAACGAGCATTGATATTTTCAAGTTCATTAGGAAACTTAAATTGAAGAAGTGGCATAGTCTCAAAGATAGCAGGCCTTCTGCTGGAGAGAAGAGTAACACTCAGAACATATCCCCCTTCTCCAATCTCACGGTTGGCAATGCAGAGACACTTGTAGCCATGCATGAACTTGAATGTATCTCCGATGGGCGCATTGATGGTGTGAGCATCTCCAATAGTGACTTGGATATCATCACTGACAGAGCAAAAAATGGCCAGACTTGCAAAATTTTCCTTTTTTTAAAATGGTTGGAAATTACTGGTCGACTTTATGCGAATGTGAAATAATTTTGAGAACCGACCCATATACTAATAGGGTGGTACACAAAATTGCAATTTGAAGTAGATCACAGTCTGACCTACCTTATCAGTATTCATGAGAGAGGTCACAAATTGCAACTCACTATTTTATGCGATCACAAGAATTGCGTGCCATGCAGTGATCAGCAGACTACCATGAATATGACTCTATTTACATGAAGTCAGCTTTTTTTAAAAAAATGCGCCTGTTTTCCTCAAAGGAACAGACTGCATTTAAAAAGAAACCACTGTCCAAACCACCAACCAACTTTCTTTTACATTCACAAAGGAGAAGGAACCTTTCCTTTTACCATCTCAGAAGTCGGTAATTGTTCAATGTTTTGCAGCCAAATTTCAGTCCAAAAACAATGATAAATGATAACAATGAACTGATGTTTGGTATGAGGGTTCTGAATAGGGCCTTTCCAAATAGTGATTAGTTATACCACTCTAATCCCATTTTGCATTTTGGTAACATGTTACCCTAACTCTAAATTTGTTTAGCACAACTGCTGCAAGCCCAGTGAATTTCCGAATTGCAGGCTTTTCCTTCGTAAACTGATTTTGTACATCTAGCATGGGTGTTGCGTGGTAACACCCATGGAATGCCTCTTTCATGCAGTGTTCTGCCTGAAAAGGGCACATATTTACAAGACCATGAAAAGCCACGTAAACTGGCTTTACGTGGCTTTGTAAATATGACGGGGCACATTGCACCACCGGAACGTCAAAAAAGTGACGTTCTGGTGGTGCAATTGGCCTCATAAATGAGGCCCTATGTGTGCAACGCTATCCTCTACCAAAGCTCAATTGCATCATTTTCTTCAAAATATTTACATTAAGGAGTAATAATAGCATACATCAGGCATACGTCAGGCCTAAACTAAATGCTTCCATTCTCTACTCCTCACATCCAAATAACTACAGACCAATTTCAAATATTCAGTTTCTAGCAAAATAATTTCAACCCTCTATGTTCAATTACTAGTGCATTTGGACATAAACAGTGTTATGGTGGATCACAGGTAGGTTTAAACCAAACAGAATCACTAAATCAGCTCTAATTTCTATTTGCATTCCTAGACAACTTGACTCACAACGTGCTTGCATTGTAATTCTCCTAGATCTATCAGAGGCTTTTAGCACTGTCAATTACAGTCAATTATAACAACCCCATAGGTTGCATCAAGCAACTCAGAATGGCTTGTTAATCTGCAAATCTAATATGTGGAGCACCTCAGGGACGTACACTTTCTACAAGTCTTTCAAAAATATTCTTCAGCCTGCAGGCCTGACTAAAAAGGTGATTTACCCACAGGCAAAACTATACAGTTGCTGCATATATTATAATCACTATAAACAAAAACAACAGTTTTTGCCTCAGTGTTATTTCTCATAGCCTCTATAAAATTAATCAATGAAAGCCTGACAAGCTAAAACTAAATTCTGACAAATCTCAAGTGATGGTATGTTCGATTAAATCCTTAGGCTAACCCCTCAATTGCTCATCAAACGCAGGAAAAAATTCCCTCTCCAATTAATGTTTTCAAGAATTTGGGAGACATAGACACAGACGCAAATAAGTTAGCAGCCAACGCTGCATTCCTTCACTTGTTCCTGTCCACTGCCTTCCTACAAAGAATCATTGCCGTTGCTAACATTATCCAAATAGGGTCTATGTGATCTTCCTCAGATACTACTTCAGAGTCGTTTTTGCAGTTTTGGATGGCGCAAACACAGTCCGGGGTCTTTGAAGTCCTTCACATTAGCACCTGATTTTATGGGCACAGGTAATGTAAGCAATTTGCCCAGAATCACCTGATGGTGAGCAGACGCAAGGACAAGGTCCTGGCTCCCACTTCCATTGTCGGCATGTCTGCCAGTAAGGCCACATCTCCTCCCTTAGAGAGCATCAAAAATGCAGTTGCAAATTTAGTCCTTCACATGAAGCTAAGAGAGGATAATGCACAAACTCCAAGGGAAGGCTCTTTGTGTGGAAATGGAGTGCATTATATTGTGTGGTTGTGCGACCAGAACTTGTAATACACTAGCCAAAATTTTTATGTCCAGTACATTTTGTATGCAAGATCCTCAGCTCAACCCTGGGAAGCAGTGGCACTGAGCAGCAAGGCTTACACAGAGGACCAAATGTAAAGCATTTAAACAGCACCAAAACAGTTGAAGAAGAACTTAACACAACACTCTTGACATCCGACACCAATTTATGAAAGACTGCATTTTTATAAGAATTTAGACATTAGAATGAAAAAGACCCGCCAGAGGGTTCCGAAGATATGGATTTTACAAGCAATAAAAAATTAAAGCAATTTCACTCAACCGCAAACAACCCTTGACAAGTTGAATGAATTGGACAAAGACAATTTTTCAAGGTAAACTTAGGTAAGTGTGAATGTATTTGGTTAGAAGTACTTGGGGTGACCAACTCCATCGGGAAGCCAGTCAGGGGGACCAGCAAGGTCCTTAGAAAAAGTTACCTCCACAGAAGAAGCAGTCCTCCAACAGTTCCAGGCCCTTTATCTGCATTGCAATGGATTCTCATGGAGTGGTCCTGATACAAGGGAATAAGGATGCTCTAAGTAGGTTGGGATGCAACACGGTTGATGAGGGTCTTCCTGCAGAGATTCTTCGGTCCACAAAGATGGTAAGGCGATCCTGTTTGCAGCATCGACGTCTTAAGAAGTTCTCTCCAGTCTGGCTGAAGTCCAGTCTCCCGATGTTGCGGTCAGGTGCCAGTCCTTCCTAGGTTGATAACTCACCTTTTGAGGGTCCCAGAAACTCTGCGACAGCACTCTCAGGTTCTGAGATCCTTGGTGCAATTCTGTGCATTGGGTCTTGGCTATTGATGCTGCACTGTGGCGGTGGTAGCGGCTTGTAGACTTTGGGCTACCATTTTTCCACAGGTGACTTCTGCAGCTGTTGTGACAATGTGCTGAGAACAGGAGGCTGGTCAGCGGGCCCTTAGAGTTCTCTTGGCTTGACTGGGCTCTGGAGACAGCTTTCCCTTGAGCAGGATATGGCAGGCAAAGTACCTCTCTTTGCTGGCAGCAGGTGCAGTCTCCGTTTGCTGGTCCCTCGGTGAATCGGGGCAGTCCTTCTTCGGTCCTTCTTCTAAGCCAGTGGAGATCTGAGGTCTGGGAGCCAGGGGTGCCCCTCATATGCTTGGAAAATGCCCTCAGGGCAGGATGCAGTTGGTAGTCAATGGGCTAACCGGTTTCCTCCCATCTGGTGACCGCTTACTGTGGAGTGTGGCATCTAGCTATCCAAACATGCACCATTCTGCCCACCCCCAAGATGGTGAAACCCCTCTCTCAGTGTTCATACCTCCCTAGCAACACACCCGTGGTAAAACTTGTTTGGCAACTGGTTTCCCCATTCTGTTCCCTTTGCCAAAATGTCTGCCTAAACCATAGGGCAGTCCTCCTCCCTACTGTGACACATCTGCCCTTCAAAAGCGGCTACCTTTTCGAAACCTGCCTTTTGGGGCTAACACCTGAGTAGCGTCCTGCAGGAGGGAGGTGACATCTCCTATGCCTGCAATCCCTCATTGTTCTCCTGCCTGAGGGTTATTAACATGCCTCTCCAGGAGGCCAGAAAGCTCTTTTGTGGAACAGGCTCCTTGTTTGCCTGAGAAGGCACAGGAGTTTCAAAGGCAACAAAGTGACAGCTTATTGCAACATGTTACATTATTTTTTACTTGAGGTACTGTTAGAAATTGGATCTTAGGTTTGGTAAGGCTTGTGCCAAAGCCAGGCAGAGATAGTCAGGGCAAGGGAGTTACGCGCCAAAGATAACGCCTGCTCACCCCCTTGGTAGCATGGCACGAGCAGTCAGGCCATGTGTAAAGCATTTGCGCATACACACAGCAACAACATCCAAGGCACACCACAAAAGGAACTCCACACAAGATTAGATCAAAAATAGCCTTTGTATTCTCCAAACACATTAGATTAGTAAACACATAATATACATGGTGCCACCTGGCACTAAGCATGGGCGGAAAATCCGTTTCGCTCGCGGATTTTGCGGATTTTCGGTAAATTCGCAATCCGCGAGATTCGCAAATCTCCCGCAAAATCCGCAAATCCGCGAGCAGCGGATTTTATGGCTTGCTCGCACTGTTCGCGTGAGTTCGCGGCTTCCCAGTACAACTTCGCGCCCCGCGAATAAGCGCTAAATTGCAAAAATACGATCTTAGCAAAACTGAAACTACTTACCAGGTTCAAAAGTTCAGGCTCATCATTAGTAGCCATTTCCTGTAGTGCTTCCTGAGGGGCCCCTCCAGAGTTCAGTTGCCTACTTGCAACTATTATGTGACCCTGCTCTGAACCTCAGAATAGTTACACATATGCCACAAAGGTCCTGAATTACAGCTAAGGGAGACAAGCAGGAGCCAGGCTGGAAGTTCAAATCCATTAATCAGCCCCTAATTCATTATTGTCAGTTGGGGCAGGGCAGGTGTTGTAACTAATTTTGCAACAATGAAAGCACTTAACAAGTGCAAAAGATCACTAATCAGGAAGCACTAAGGAAGCAGGTGCCAGCTAAAAAAATATTCTGTGACACATTAATCAGCCCCAAATTAATTCAGGTCACTTGAGGCAGGGAAGGTGTGCTTTGCTTTGCCACAATAATGTACACTGACTGGACAACCAGAGGGTGCTGTGATGAAACAGAGGGTGGCATGGGTGGGCCAGAGGGTGGCATGAGTAGTCAGAGAGTGGCAGTGGTGACAGAGAGTGGCAGTGATGAAGAAGAGTGTCCCAAACAGGCTGGACACGTAGAAACAACAAGTTCGCAAAACTTGCGACCCGACAGGTAAGTTTGCGTTTGCGGAATTGTACAAAACCCTCGCGAACTGGCAGAAACCCGCGCAAACCCAAAAAAAAAAAATCCGCAAATTCGCGAGAATTCGTGGATTTTGCGAATTGCGAGTTCGCAAATCCGCAAGATTCGCGAATGCGAGATTCGCAAAATTCGCCCATGCTTACTTGGCACTAGGTCAAATCTACAAGGGAATTATTTAGACATGACAGGGCCACTTGGACCACTTTCAGGACCATCACAAAGCAAACTTAGTAAAAGTAAAACAGATCATAAACGTACAACCAGTAAATACTGGTAATCACTGTACTTAGCACCAGCTACGTACTAATTATTCACAGTATCACATCAGGCGCGAATTACATTCTGCGCCAACATCACCAGCATAAACACATTATGTCATCATATCACAAGCCAAACCTCCTAAGCATAATTCACATTAGGGGCATAAATCACACAGTGAAACATAATCTCACTAGCATAAACCATGATATGCAAAACAACCTCATAATCATAAAGCACATTTAGAAGTATCAAACAGGGTGCGTAAAACATACTACACACATTACATTTCCTAGCACCACATCACATTAGGACCTGGCGCCCTACAATCCCAACATCCCCCCCTCGCCAACTGGCCATCCAAAAAGGGGCTCAAATGCCCTGCGTCCAGAATGTCAGGGCGTGCTGCCAATGCAGCGAAAGTCAAGGGAGCGCTACTGCGCAAACCTAAATGTAGCAGCTGCCCACTACTTGCTGGGCAGCTGGGAAAGTGTGGGGCAAAGGAGTGCATCTGACTCCTACCTTCACAAGACATGCCTCCAAAACACTGTGCGCCTAAACGGTGAAGCTGGCACTAATTGCTGCGCAGCTGTAACTAATCAAATGGGGCATGGGCTCTCAGTGACCCTAAAAACACATATGTCCACGTGGGAGCCAAACGGGCTCTGGAAGTAATGGCGCCAAACATTGGAGCCACACGGGACTCTGAAAAATAAACATGCCCCTGGTTGCAGTGTTGGAGCCATCTGGCTCTGAAAATAAACATGCCCATGGTGCAGCTACCAGCAACTGCGGTGCCGCTATGAAGCCACATAACAAACTGGCACCAGTGGGCCTGGGGGACCCCCACTGGGGCCCATCGCTAGAGCCACGGGGGCTCTAAAACAAAAATATGCCCTACCGTCGGAGCGGGCCGCAACTGCAGGCCCGCTCACTACGTTCGCACCGTGTGCAGTCGTGTGACCTCCCCCCTTCCCACCGTCTTGACTTACCGGCTCTTGGCGGGGGAAGGCCCCTCATCGTGGATGCAACAAGGGCAGGCACCGGCAATGTGCCTCGCACCCCTCCACAGGAGACAGGCTATGGCACTTGCGTGGCTCTTTCTCCTCATGGGTGCCCCGCCTTCCTCACGTGCCATACTTCACCCGGTCCCCCGTCTTAGTGTAAAGCCGGCGAGGCTCAGGCTCCCGCCTCCCTCTTCCGGTTCGGCGGTGGCCCCGCCCACGTCACAGGCAAACTTGCCTGACCTCCGGGGCGGCCACGGCTAGGCTGCAGCGGCAATCTCAGGCACAATGAGGGGCTGGCTTCTTCTTCATAAAGAAATAATGTAGCGGGGTGGGCACCCGCACACTCGAATAATGTCAAAGTCACGGGGTGGGCACCCGCGCAATTTAAAATATAAGTAGTGGCCATAAGCGGGGTGGACACTCGTCCTAATTACCAAGATAAGCGAGGTGGGCACCCGCAAGGCCTGCATCACAGGGGGAATCCCTAAGCTGGGGATTCCCTCTCTCTCCCTTCCAGCAGTGCGACACTGCACAGCCCCAGCTCCTCTCTAGGGGGAAATTAGAGGAAACAGAGCACAGCGCTCTCAGTGGGCACAAAGGTTTGCAAGGGTCCTGGGACAAAGTCAAAGGAAGAGCTAAAACGTCCCATAAGTCCTGGAGGTATCAGTGGGCAATGTAGGGCCCAGGGGCCAGCACACAGGCCCCGCCAGCCAGGAGGCAGCTCCCATGGTTGTCCCTCCCGGGCCCCACCAGCAGCAAGCCCCCCTCTGTCAGGATCCAAAAGATAACAACCTCATGGGGTCGCAGCCCCTGCTTTTATACAGCATTTTCCTTTGTCTGCAAAGTGCAGGCAATGGGAGAACCAGATACAACTGGTTCAGAGGAACTCCTGAGCACTTTGTTTTGCTCAACTCCTTTCTTCTGTTCACAGGATAGGCCGGGGACATCAGACGCACCACAGGAAGTGGAGCACAGCCCTATTCAGGTCCCAGGTGCAACTCCTCCCTCCCATCTACATGCAGATCTCCCTATTCAGCACCAGCAAGACCCATCCTGGCTGCTATAGCCACCCACATCATCCAGCACCTGTCAATCACAAGCCAGAAATGCAATTCACATCAGGCAGGCAGATACACTGCACACAGAAATCCCAACTTCTAAAAGTGGCACTTCTCCACTAGTCACAATAAATCTGCGCACACCACCGAGCCACATTTATTCTCACGAGTTCTCACATACTAAACTCGCTCCTGCACTCATCTCATATCAGGAATTTCCATGGACACACATATCCTCCATGCATTCCTATGGGAGGGCAGGCCCATCTTACCACACATACACAGAGAGAGCACGCATTTTACACTGGGCCATAGGGCTAAAGTGTGCAATGGCCTAAAATCACCAACACCTGGTTACAGAAAAAGGATAGGAGAAGGCAAAAAGTTTCGGGCGGAACCGGCCAAAAAGGCCAAGTCCAACACAACCCCCTTCCAGCCAAAACGCAGGGCAGACCAATCTCTCCCTTGATGGGCTTCTGTGCTTTGGGCGATAGAACATGGACGCGGGCCCGCAACGGCAGGGACACCCCCCGGTTCTGCTCCACTCTGAACCCATGTGGTTCCCTCTAGAAAAGAACTCTCTGGCCCAACTAGGATACCCCACTGGTACTCCCTAGTCATCAACGGCCAGGACCAGGCCCTAGGCCATCCAGATGTCACAGGTCCTTGCCAATCCACAGAGTGGGGGGGCAGTAACCTCTGGCCCACAATAGCCATTCTCCACTCTCCCTCTCAGTGTAGTTCCAAACTACCACTGATCCTACAACCTAGGGTCCGCACCCTCAGGCTGACCAGAGGTAAAGGGCAAGAGTGCCCCACCCTACCTCTACTTCTGGGGTTCCACACCCTCCCAGGGGAGCACACTCCAGAACATAACTCTCCCCCCAGTTCAGGACCTCTCTCCATTAACTGGTTTACCACCTGTGATCTGGAGACTAATTCACTTTGGAGGTACAAAGCACACAGCACAGTCCCTCTTCAAGCAGGTGGGGGGACACAGCACACAGTGGAAACAACAACCTGCAGGTGGGCCCCAGATAACACAGCAAGGGCAGCCTCCTCAGTCTCTTCAGCTGATCTACTTTGGCAGAGTTTCCTTCTTGATCTGAAAGTTTCCTAGTCTCCCATCCGAGGGTCTAAACCCTAAGGTTGCACCAGGGTCAGAGGTGAGGATGCCCTTCATATGCACCTTCTTCCAGAGTTCTGCACCCTTCTAACTTGGAGCGGGACCCCTGGAAGCCAAACCGGTCAGGATACTGATTACAGATGCCCTTCCCTCCAGGTCAGGCTGAACCTGATCCTGGCCTCCCCAACCTTAGGGCTTAAGCCTTTGGTCAGACAATCTCCAGCGAACCAGGACTACCAGGGGAGCACATATGCCCCCTCTTAAGGTTGACACATAACTAATGTGTCGTGTGACAGTCTGCCTGGCTCTAATCTTGCGACCTCCTGTCTACCTGACAGGGCACAGAGATTCCCCAGGACAGAAGTGGCATCGCCACGGTCACTTACTGGTGGCTCAGCCCTTCTGGCTGGCCCCTGACCCACTGGTTATGCTACTGGGGACTCTTTCCCCCTCTCACCCCTCAACCAGGACTTCCGCACCCTCCACTTAGGAGAGGTACTGCCCAACACCAGGACCATTGGAGCTCTGGTTGCAGACACTCCACGTCCTCTAGACATGGGATGATCCTCCTCAAATGACTTACAAGTACAGCTAGGCCTCCAACCTGGTGCTCCCTTAGGGAACCCTTCTGGCCCTGAGACGGGGTTTTAGGCCATTGTGGGACACACCGTCCCACACTCACTCTGTCTCCACTGAGGGAGGACGGGAGCCCCTACACCCCTCCTATTCTACTGGGACCTAGCTGGGCTGCACTAAACCTCTTCTCCCACACAGGACCAGAAGATACACAAGCCACTACTTTTGGAATCACTCCCCGATGCCTCTGCAGGACCTCCAGCACACCGCCAGAGGTCCACCTCTAGTGCAAGCTCCTTATCACCAAAAGAACTCACACCCACTCGTCAAGTGCAACACACCATTCATCCACACATGCACCTCTGAGACTGGTGAGGCAGTTCCTCACTGCCCCTGACTATCAACCTGTACCCCTCTTACTGAGCACCAGGTACCATACTCTGGGAACTGGGAATGGGACTTCATGCACTGGACAAACTTTCGCTGCCACCACTGGATCCCACCCACTGTTGAATCCAGACACTCACACTACACTCAAGGGATAACCACCCTCCCGAGCTAGCTATTTCTCCTCCACACTTACTCTCTCCTATCTACCCACACCTCTGGGCACAGGAACAGGGACTGGGCACAGGACCCAGTAAGGGTCTCCCTATCTATGGGAACCTCCCCACCTACTGGCGTTCCGCCCTGTCATTTTCTCTCTTCTGCCACTAAACATAAAAACTCAGAAAACACCATTTAAAAAAGACACACTTGAGGAGAAAACAAAATCAGAAACAATAATCCCAAACATGTGACTATCTAAAATGCAGAGTTTTGTAATGAAGCCAGTTGTCACTGTGGTACTGCGCAAACACAAGTCCTAATCCCACCGCTGATCACCAATGTTGGAAATGGGATATCTGGTTGGCTGAGGCTTGAGCCAAAGCCAGGCAGAGACCACCACTCTAGTCAAGGCAAGGAAGTTACACGACAAATGATGCCCCATGGAGCACACTGGCTTCTGAAAATAAATATGCGAGCGTTGGAGCCATCTTGCTCTGAAAATAAACATGCCCATGGTTGCAGCCATCTGGCTCTGAAAATAAACATGCCCATGGTTGCAGCGGCCCGCAACTGCGATGCTGCTGTGAAGCCACATAACGAACTGACACCACTGTGCCAGTTCCATCAAGTCCATCAAGTTAGCCAATGCAGACACACTGCACACAGAAATGCCAACTTCTAAAAGTGGCACTTCTCCACTAGTCACAATAAATCTGCGCACACCATCACACAGCATTTATTCTCATGAGATCGCACATACTAAACTTGCCCCTGCACTCCTCTCATATCAGGAATTTCCATGGACACACATATCCCCCATGCATTCCTAAGGGAGGGCAGGCCCATCTCACCACACATACACAGAGAGCGCACACACTTTACACTGTATCACAGAGCTAAAGTGCGCAGAGGCCTGAAATCACCAATTCCCAGTTACAGAAAAAGGCTGGGAGATCGCAAAAAGTTTTGGGGTGAACCTGCCAAAAGGACCAAGTCAAACAGGTACAAGTCATGTAACCAGGAGTTTGATACCTTGGAGAGCCCACTTTGGTTGCACCATACAGGACTTATCCCAGGTGAGGGGATCAGCGTGTAATCCTGTGCTTGCCCTTCCATGCTAAAATGGTTGATATGAGTGTTTACTTTTAGTATATGTAAAGTACATATCCTGCCTGTGTCATATGTTGCACCCTGCCTTAGGGATCGATAGGCCTGCCAGAGGGGTGACATACACAGATGTACTGGGGAAGTGGTGATTTCTCCATTGCTTTTAATGACACAGTCAGGCTAGCAGTGCATGAATCCTCTACCAGTCTGCAGTGGCATACTGGGGGACTCAGTTTACTTGGGGGCCCTCCAGTATGGCACAAACAGGGCTGCAGGACCTGGGATACCCCGCTGACTTACATACTCCTGTTACCAGGGTACCATATACTAGAGACTTGCAGTTAAGTTAGCCATTTCCAATTGAGGACAGCCAGTTCAACATACAGTTTATGGTCACACCATTGACACTGAGGTCTGGTTAGCAGCACTAAGTGCACTCTCAGTCTCATTTTCCCACAGAATGACATTAAACCAATCTGCTTACAAAATATTACAACGCAATTACAGTGTAATGAAAATACATAAATAGGCCCAGCATTTCTCAGATTTAAAATTACCTGGTAGAACACATTCATATTGTTTTACTTTCAGATATTGCAGTGCACTCCTAGTGCATCTGGCTCAATATTTGTTATCTTGAGATTGTCAAAGTATGTCTAATGTGCAGTTTAAAAAATAAATCCATCTGTCTTATGAATGACAATGAAGTGCTTCTGTTACTTAATTATTATTACTTATTTATTTTTAAATGAAGTCAATTCATTAGGTTTTTTTTAAGGGTCCTTCTCGTTCTTTTATATGAATTACAGGTACTAATCAAGTGATTAAATGTATAGAATCCCTCATACATCATAGAACTATGCATTTCATGAAACAACAACATGTTGCTGTCAGTATTGTGGGACCTAAATAGGACAATATTAACAAGAAGCATCATAGTGCGAGTACGTTTTGGTGTGTCTATTAACCTTTATTAATTATTCGTAATAGTACTTATTAGGAAACTATGTATATCCCTCAGCCATCTTATTCAGCATGTCAAAGTGGATATTTATTCAAAACATCTTATCTTGATTGTTTTAACACACTAGTGGACATCATTAGCAAGTCCTGCTGAAGTGCAATACTTTGATGATATCGCAGATCACGAGGAACAGTCAATTGCACAAAAATCTGTCAGCACTGGACTTGGGCCTCATTCCATTTCACTTCCTGTGTCAGTGTTCAGAAGAGACTAGTTCAGTCTGGTTTTTCTTGAAAACACATGAGAGGGCCAAGATGATCCAGTACTGGTCCTGTTGGCCTGATACAAGCTATCAAGAGGTTAGTGATTTAGAGCTGTAATCTGGCACGGCACCTTGCTCCCAGGGCAAGGTGGACAAGGACAAGGGCAAGCCTTATGTCAGGTTCCTCTGACTGTGCTGCAGGCTTGGTCCTTTGGCTCACACTCAGGTGGGAAGCATCATTCCACTTCTCCCCCACATGGCATTCTCTCAGTGTCTGCCACTGTTGCAGATCCCTGCCATCAAACTTGATGAATCTCTCACATATCTCTCGGGCCTCAAGTCAGGCTCACCAACAGATGTGTGCCCTGCTAAATTGATCCCGGCTCTTGCAGCCACCTTAAATGTACCTGTCAGTAAGGTACTCAACTCCCCGTTGGAAACCGGCATTGTGCCGCCACTATGGAAGCAGGCAAAAATGTTGCCTCTCCTGAAAAAATCAAATGCGGCCCCCAATATTTCCACTAACTACAGACCTATCTCCCTTCTTCTGGCTAACATTCTCATGGAGTATGTGTAGAAAAGAACTCTCCTGCCACACAATCTGGCTTTAGGGCCAATTACAGCACTGAGTCTGCTCTGTTGGAGGTGATGGAACATCTTGGATACAAGCTAGATCAGGGGGCAGAGCAATACTTATTTTACTCGATATGTCAGCAGCATTTGACGGGGTGCCCCACACGATGCTCCTATACAGATTGAGGAACATGGGCATTAAAGGGAAAGCATTAGCCTGGATCACCTTCTTGGAGGACAGAGAACAGGTCACCTGGACCCCTCCGTTTTCAGCCTCTATGCCGAGCATGCAGGTAGTGGTCCCGCAGGGCTCCTCATTAAGTCCAACTCTGTTCAATCTATACATGTCATCTCTAGCAGCATAGGCAGAGGCACAGGGTGACAAAATATTTTCTTACAGATCACAGATCACAGATGACACCTCATCTTAAGTCCTTACACTGGCTCCCAGTGAGGGAATGGATACAATTCAAGGCCATGTTATCTTCTTTTAAGCTTTCCATAGAAAACAAGCTTACTGTTACATACCTAATGGAGCACTAAGATCGTCCTCCCCTACGTAGCCTACATCCCCAAAACACGTCTGGTATGCAGAGGTGGCAGGTCCTTTGGTTTCTTTGGAGCCCACACCTGGAACAAACTGCTGACAGCTCTAAGAACATCAACAGTTCTCTCCTATTTCAAAAAACGGTTGAAAACATGGCTTTGAAAGAGGATTGGGGGAGAGAATCCGTTTTATAACAACTAAAGGAGTATTCTGACTACGCTGAATATACCTTTTTGAGTATCTCCCTTGATTTAGTTTTAGGAACTCAATTGATGAACTTTAGAGTATAATTTGTTTCCATGTATTGTCTGTTTTCCCTTGATTGACATAATTTTTAATCTGTTTTTTAATTCTAATTTTAACTATACAATAAAACTGTGCATATTGAATTTATTTGATGTTTCAGAATTTGGTTTACCATTGCATTGTTTTGAGTCTGCCTGTAATGTTGTTGCACGTCATGTCATTTTGTTCTCATTAATGTGCCCAAAGGAAATTTCTTTTTTGACAAAGTTTTAAAGAATTAAGCCTTCTATTGGGGCAGCCATATGTGAACTGTTAGCGCCGGGACACTCCAGCTGGAGTAGCTGTGCGCTTTATAAATACTGCTCATTCATTCAATCAGTCATTCCAATCAGTATGGAGCACAACTCCTCCCCAGTCATCCTGTCAGGAAGACCCATTCACACTATACCCAGGCCAATTTTGTCCCTATGTATGGAAGGAATATATAAAACATCATAGGAGATCCATCCACAAATAAGTGATCCTGGACACTGAGAGAAAGAAACATTTGGTTTAGGCAACTATCTAAGAGTGGCAGTGTAAGGTGTCCCATGACAGTACTGAATATGGTGGTCTAGTGGCCGTAGCAGCAGCCAATAAACAGATGCTGGAAGTGTTCAGAGGAGAAAAGAGACATGTCGGAGCACAGAGGGAGAGAGAGAGAGAGAGAGGCAGAAGGTGCAAAGAGTGAACCGGGCACATTGAAGTAATCAGAGAAAAACCCTGAATGAAAGGCAGATCAGAGGAGGAGGAGAGTGGAGAAAACAGTAGAACCTGCGAGAAACGCCAGTGGCACAGGACAGGACATTTGAAGCAGCTGTATTTACAACCACGGGGAACACAAGAGGGGAACACAGGAGCAGTACTGAAGAAAGCGGGGCATTCCAGTAGACATCACCAACCCTCCTGGACGTGGCAGCCAGGAGAGGAAAGAGAATGCCTTGGGAACCACTTCGACCTTCCCGGAGAAGTGTTGTGGCCACAGGCATGTGCCAGGTTTCCAGTTAGTACACTCGTGGAGGTGGTGGCCTCAGGGAGACAATTCACGGGGAGATGCTGAGTGACATGTGGAAAGGGAGCACTGTTTATTCAAGGTATTCACTCACAGGGATAGAGTGGTGGTGGCACAGCAAAAGCTAAGTCTAGATAGAAACAGATGATTCATTAGATGTATGTAGTTTGTTCTGAGGGAATCCTACAGCCTTGGTGAAGAGAGAGTACCGGGAGAACACCAGGAAGTGACAGATGTATTGATGCCATAGAACCTGGACTTGGGACAAAACTCAAATGTCGAAGAAGAGTTAAAACTCTGTGAAAAGAGGTGAGAATCCCAAACCATATAATAAACCTTATTGACACTCTAGCAAGTGGTTGTGTGGTCCTCATGGGCATGCTAACATGCATTTTCAGAATACTACGTTACAATCTGACCATCAAATAGGATTTTCATTATAAATCAAATGTGTGGGAGTAGACTTTCTCTATTTGTTCTCAAATGGACGATATTGTATATTAAGTGCAATAAGGTAACCAAGTGTTAGTCTTTGGGAGTGATGGGCTTGACACAGTGAAAAACGACTTTAGGATTTATTCACTGTCAGAAAGGATTTTCTGTCAGAGCTGGCAACTCCAGTTCTGTTGGTCCTCCAGCTTGGGATCATTTCAACTTCATACCCCTTGCTCTCCAGCTGTGCCTCAACACCTTCTGTTTGTGAGTAGTAACCACAAACTCCTGAGCTTTTGGAGCACCCTGGTGCTACTGCCCCACCCAGCTCTTCTATTACTAGTGGTAATTAGTTTCTGAAGATGCAGTCATTGGGCATCTGGGGACTACCTCTGACACTCCTCCAGTCTATGTATCAAAACTATGAAAATAACACTGAATCACTTACTTATATCATGCTTTTTTTCTTAAAGGTACAGAGGCTCTTCTAGTAAATATCAAGAACAAAGCCTCAGGATGTTGCAAATAAAGAACAAAAGATTATAGCTTTTCCCATAAACCCAAAACATCAACATATTTGCAGGTATGCTATTATGTTTTTAAACAATTACAACATTTGACATATTTAAATGAAATGTTTATAATCAAAACAACTTCTCGGGTTTGTTTTAAATCAAACCTATTTTATAATAAAAATGAAAGTGACATTGGAAAAGAATACTACTCTGTCGCTTCTTTCTACAGTTTAGTTCGTTATATGATGCATAGGTGGAAGTAATAAAGAAGCAAGATAAACATGAAGACCCTACAAGAAAACAAAAAAACTGTCATCATATGACTATAGCAAAGCTAGCATTAAGCATACAACATAACAGAATGACCCAGTGTGAGATGCTACAGAGAAACTGCAAAGTTGATGTTTACAGGAGATTGTACTATGGAATATCGACACTGACTTTATAGATATATAGCTGCCTTTGCACAAGCATCACTGTGCAAATACTCACACCACGAGTACTCAGACAGACATACACCACACAAGCAAGTACGTGTTGATGGACAGGCATAGATGGATGGATGGACAAATGGATGGAGGCTTCATATCTAACTTATTTTTAATCCCTAAAATGAATCACATTTGAGGTACGGAAGAGTGATGTGTCAATTTCCATTCAAAATATGGTATCTTGTCTTTCTGGTGATTTATGGTCAAACTCTAGAAATAAGCTGTGCATTGTGAGTGAAATAAATGATGTGGGCATGGCAGGTGGTGAGTCTGCTTCAAAGTTACTGGGTCAATCACATGGTCATCCTGGGTTCTGACTCTCCCACCTGAAGGAGTTAATAAGTTGTTTCTGGTTGCAATAAAAATGTATTAAATTCATCATGTGGAAGAAGCAGTTTTCAAAATTACCATTTACTGCAACAAGACCTGTTGGACCAGGCTCTTTCTGCAGGGCACACCAGATTACGCCGTCCTTTGCAGAACACATTCGTGTTGACTTTTAGGACTCCATGCACTTTACTGCTGCTAATCAATGTAAAATATTTGTGCTCTTCAATGAAAACATGGTAAAAAGTGGACTTTTATTTACATCATCTGTCTTCTTATAACTTCTGTAGACCACACCACATCATCTCTGTATCAACATTTTTTCGAATATTCAGAGTTGAAGATGGTCATATCATGCATTAAAAGTGAATGCCTCATTCAAACCAATGACAATCTAATGTTTTTTTTTGATGGCTTTAAGATCAACCCAACCTGCAAAGACCATGCTTTGACCTGTCTTTGACATTTACCTAAAACATGTATCTAGATATTATGTCATCAGTGGTGGAGTTGCTTTTCAGGTAGTCTGGTAGTCTATCACTGTGAGTTTTGCCAGCTTGAAAAGGCTAGTATGTGGGATCGATTTTTTTGGTCCTGTCACGGAGCATCATACCAAAAAAAGAGCTACACACTAGCCTTTTCAAGCTTGACAATCTGGCAATGGTAGATTACCAAAAAGGCTAGTCCAAAACTGCAGGCCATCACTGATAGCTTCCGTCACTCACAAAGTAGCCAGTCATTGTTTACAGATAGATACATACTAACTACATATTGAGGATTGAGTGCTCATCAGTTATTTGAGTAGCCAGTCCACGGAATGTTATGTTATGTTATATTTTTGGTTATTTGATATAGTACAATGACTCTGCCCTGGAAGGACCTTTCAGCACTGTGACAAGCGAATATGTGAAGAGGCAGATGATTAGAACTACTAGGTTTTGAGATATTTTGTAAACTCAGAGAAACAGGGGCTTACTTGGAAGAACTGGAGATATCTATTCTATTGGTAAGGGGCTAGATAGGAGAAAACCCAGGCAGGAGCTCTTGACATTTAATTGCTCCGAGGGCTTGGAAGAAGTTGGTCTTTAGATCTTAAGTTTTTGTCAGGGTTATAGAGAGTGAGTCTGTCCCTTATATATTTTGGGTCTATGCCTGGCACCGATTTGTAGGTCAGGCAGGGCAGTTTGAACAGTTCTCTCTTTCTAATAGGGAGCCAATGGCGGGGGTCAAAGCGTAGGGTTGGCGGAATCCATGGAGGCAATTTGTTGACCAGTTGGGCAGCAGTATTTTGAATGACCTGTATTTGAGACAAAAGGCCTTCATTTGATGCAGGAATTAGGGAATTTGTTGTATTCTCTTGTGTTTACTTTGCCTAGCAACTTTTGTCTGGCAACTTCAAGCTTTCACTATTGGAATCTGGTATGTGGAGTCCAGTAGACGGTAGCTGATGTTGTGGTGAAGACAGCTGTTGGGGGTTGCTCCTGCATATCTTAATAAACCTACTTTCTCAAGCTATTTTGGATGCCCTGTCCTCAAAAATGGCGACGAAGGTGGGATGACGAGCATCCAGAGCATTAAGAAGGTTTGCGTCTTATTTGAAGATTTTTCTACAATGGAGCAATTTTGGGGGGATTTCTGTCTAGTCCTCATTATTTGAAAATCGAAGACCCCCAGCAGTGTAAATATCCGCTTAACATCGGAAGGTGAAATTTTGTAAGTAAATGCTGTGTAGAACTGACATGGTAACCTGTCCGTGTCGGCTTCGATTGAGGAATGGACTGCTTGTCGTTGGGTGTGTTTCATAGTAGATGCAGACTGTGAGGATGTAAGAGCAACACTGCATATGTGCGAGAAGCAGACGGATGATAAATAGACAATTTGTTCAAAATTAAGTGTGCTCAAGCCATAGCGTGTTATTAAATACTCGCGTGCTGGGCGCATCTTTTGATTTCACAGCCGCGCAGAGATGCACACGAACAGGCGAGTGTAGAGGGCGCACCTCTGTCTCCGGCGTTCCGTACTTTGAACGATTTGCGTCTAGCTCACGTGACCTGTATCCTTAAGGTCACGCAGACGTGCCGCTATTTTGGTAGGAGTTTAGTAACTTTCATTGGTGATACACGTAGTTACATTGTGCCAACCACGTTTTGGTGAAGACAAACAATATTTTTTTTCATTGAAAATTCTTGGAACATTGCAAACAGCCTTCGAGGAAGTAAGTTGTTAGTTATTGTACTGCCAATCTAACTACAACGATTTTCTTCATACCTGAGACTGAAATAAACTACGGTGTACTGCTAATCTAGCTACAATGATTTTTGACATACTTAAGCCTGAAATAAAGTACGGTGATTAGCACACCTTTATTACAAATTATGGAGTTTGGCACAACAACTACCCATTGTTCATACAACTTTAACAAAACCATCGATTTTTTTTATTTTTTTATTGTCCTCATACGCCAGAAGATATTCTCAGAGTCTCAAATCGATGCCACCTGCTAGGCAACAGGTGGGCCCCTACTTATACTCCGGAAGATCTTAATGGATGCACTTCCTGCAGATACCCAAACAGTACCAAAAGAGAGGTAATCAATTCAGTTCCTCAATCATCCTTTCCCAACCCTAGAACTGATCCTGGGGTAATCCACTCTGCAAAAAGGCATAATCATTGGACACCAACAGTTACATCCTATCCGGCCAATCGATACAGGGAATCCAAAAATATTTCCTTCTCTTCCAATCTGCCTTATCTAAGTTCATTGTGTATTTAATTGCATGTATCCAATCTAGGTATGAAGGTGCAGTGTCTTTAACCCAAAGTTTGCATATTTCTCTGCGTGCCAAAATAATTAAATAAAGAGACAATTTATTTATGTCTTGAGATAGTTGCTCACAATGACAGAAAATCCCAAAAATTTCAAGTGATATACATACCTGTATATCAAAATTAAACAGATTTGTCATACCTTCCGCTACCGTCGCCCAAAAAATTACTTAGAACAGGACAAGTTAAAAACATATGGAGGTCATCCGCTTTTTCCTGCTTACACTTTGGGCAACAGGGAGTCGGACCTTTTGGAAATTTAGCCAGCCTGGCAGGAGACCAATATAATCTGTGAAGAGAAAAGAGAGGGTTGCGCTTTAAATTGGCGGGAGAGACTGTAGTATATAGTAAGTCAAAGGATACTTGCCATAACTCCTCCACCTCCGCGTCCGCCATCTCTTCACCCCATAGTTGGACTGGCAAGGTGAAATCGCCGTCATCTGCTTCGAGAATGGTCCAATACAGGGTTGATGTATTAATCTTCCTGCTCTTCCCCTGAAGAAGATCCTCCAAGACTGTCTCAACTCCGATTACCATTCCAATCGCCTGACTCCAGCTCTTAATTTGTAGATATTTGAACTTAGATAAATTGTTCTCGGTCAAAATGCAAAACTCATCCCAGCTTAACAAGACCCCTTCGGGCATCAGCTAACCCCAATAATTTAAATTCACATCCAACAGAGGTTTAACCAAAGAATCTTTAGTCCACTCTGGAGAGCCCGGCGATTCCCAAATAGGAGCCAAAGCTGAGTAACATGGAATGCTCAATGATCTCCTTACTTTAGCCCAAACATAAGCCATATCCCTCAGCATCTTTAGACAAACCTTCTTGAAAAAACGCGGGTCTCCAAACTTCAGCAAGAAAACGTGAGCACCTCCTCGGATTCCTGATAGCATTGTCTCAAACATTCTGCCTGTTTCTGTGCTATCTGGAGTGTCAGATAGCGTTATCCCTACCTTCAATATCAAAGTCCAGGCATAGAATTTCAACTCTGGAGCACACAGGCCTCCTTTACTTTTCTTCCTTCGCAGCTTTTTCCATGTGATCCTTATACCCTTTGATGCCCATACAAAAGAGTTCCATTTAGCTTGAATCTTCCTTAGCTTAACTTCCTTAAAGACTAACGGGATGTTCTGAAATAAGAATATTAGTTTGGGCAGCAACATCATCTTAATGATATTAACTTGGCCAATTAAAGTAAGGGGAAGAAGTGACCAGCTCTTCAAAGCCTCAGCAGATTCTCTCTCAATTTTAGCCAGATTCCTATCTGTTAACTGTTCTAAATCCTGTGTAATTTGGACCCCCAGGTATCTAATCTCATGTTTCAAAATTGAAATTGAAGTTGTTAAATTCCACACCATGCATTCCGATTTAGACTGATTAATCTCATATCCTGATATTTGACCGAACTGGGCAGCAGAACTATAAATAAGGGGGATTGCTTTTTTTGGATTTGAAGTGTATACCATCAAGTCATCGGCATAAAGAGACACTTTTTTCTCCCAATGTTTATACTAAAAAGGGGGGATTTCCTGATCCTGTCTGATTTTTTTCAGCCAGCGCTTCTATGTATAAACCGAACAGTATGGGTGAAAGAGGGCACCCCTGTCTTGCACCCCTACCGATTTTCATGGGTGCTGTAAGACTACCATTTATCAAGACTCTGGCAATTGGACCATGGTAAAAAGAGGATATAGATCTACAAAAGTTGCTACCTAAATTAAATCTTTCTAAGACTCTTGCCAGATAAACCCAATTTACCCGGTCAAATGCCTTAGTGGCATCTAATGTTATAATCGCCATAGGAAGTTTATATACAGATGCAATATTGATTACCCCTACCAATGCCTGAGTTAGATTTTGTATAGTCTGCCCCCTCACAAAATCTTTTTGATCAGGATGTAATAATCTACCCGCGACCCCATTTAATCTTTCTGCTAGAATTTTGGCCAGAAACTTATAATCCAAATTAAGCAAAGAAATGGGCCTATAAGAAATACACTGCGATGCGGGTTTAAGAATAAGAGTAACCGTAGCCTCATTCCAAGAAGGGGAATTTCGCCACCATCCTCAAAAATAGATGCAAAAAGCATCTGAAGAACGGGGGAGAGGACTGGAGCTAGTGCTTTATATAACTCGGCCGGTAGCCCGTCGGGGCCCGGGGCCTTGCTTCTCTTTGCTGACTCTATTACATCCATTATTTCTTTCAAACTAATTCCTCTATTTAGATTATTAGATGCCTCATCATCGAGTGAATTAAATCATCCTGTGGGGCTAGGTCCTCCTTATATATTAATTCAAAATAATTGAAAAAGACTTCCTCAATATCCAAGATGTTTTCTGAAATCAGTCCCGTATTGTCCATCTGAACTCCTTTAATCTTATTCCTGCACTGCTCTTTTTTTGCTTTCCAAGCTAAAAGCTTTCCACTGGCTTCCCCATATTCAAAATGAGCTAGGGCACTGGCCTGCCATCGCCTTCTGAGTCTAGCATCCAGAATCTCCTCCAATTGTGATTTACATGCTAACACTTCTTTTCGTATATTGGCTTCTGCCGCTAAGTTTAGGTGTAAAAGATCAAACTCTAATTTGACAATTTTTATCTCGATCTCAGATATATTTGCCCTAAACCTTTTATGCCTAGAGGACTGAATCCAACACCAAAAAACTACGAAGGGATGGCTCTAATCAGTATGGCTGAGCCGATATCTAGAAAAACAAAATGAAGATGCCAGTACTGATGCAAATAACTCGTTAGCAAATGTTATAACACAGAACCTGAAGCAAGATTCAAGGCTGGAAGCTGACTAGTAGCTTTTATTATTTTGCTCAATTTTATCAAAAAACAGATAGTTCAAAAGAATAGACAATATTACATGCTAGGTACAAAAATAAAGGGAAAGGAAATCTTTCATTTTGTCAAACATGTCACAAGCATACAACATTCAACCATTCAGGGACAATGGGGGGAAAAAAAGGAAGTAATATATTACAGTGAACAATATTTACAGTGGACAAACGAAGCACAAGGATGCTGGAGCATGCCACAGTCTGCAGTGTTTTAAGGAATATTATTATGAATTATTTACATAAACAGTACATTCCTAACAAAAAATTCAAATATTCACAGTTTTTTTAGGGTGAAGCAACAATGAACAAGGTAATGTACAGACAACGGTGATAAGCAGCGGAACAATTCAGATAGACTTATCACCCATGCAGACTTAAGGGTGGCGATGGGCCTACGCGTTTCGAATCCTGCTGGTCTAAGAGGATTCTCATCAGGGCCTTTAGTTATATCTAAAGAAAGAAAAGAAAGATTATAGAAGAAAAGTTTTACAAAGAGTGCAATTCATAGGTCGACATCAGAATCCCCACTCAAGTCACCCCCTCCTTCACAGCTTACCAAAAGTGGTGAAATTACATCCAGATATTACTTTTCACAGCATCATGGCTGGGGGAAATTTGTACCTAAAGAATAACCGAGGCAGACCTAGGTTACATACAGGACTGAAATGGGGGTGGCTCAAAGACCGAGGAGTGGGAGAGAAACTTTAGAAGTTACCTGCCTAGATACAAACTGGCGATGCTTTACCAGGGGCGAGATCACTTAGACGGGCAGCAGTGGTACCTGCAAGGTAGTGATCATAGAAAATAATAAATAAGGGCAAACTTCTTGCAAATGCTACACGGGAAAGATATAGGAAGGCAGCAACAATCCTTACCTAGTGTTCTTTGGCCTTTATTTTAGAGCGCTGTCGCCGTTGAAGTAAGAGTAAAAACTGAGTGCGAGGTCTATAAAACAGAAATGGTGCAGAAATTTCAATTAAATGCGGCAGCCTCAAGTTGTTAACGTGACGGAGTGTGACTGCTTGAATATCTTACCAGAAGGACTGGACATGCAGTGTGGCAATTGGGTAAACTAGACTTAGGCGAACCTGCGAGGAAACCAACAAGGTGCTCGTCAGTATGTTTCAAGATAACCGTTGGTTGCATAAAGCTCGGAGGACGCAAGGCAGCTTACCGTGATTTAATTACGAAGGGCGGGGTCCGCCGAGCACGGCTTGCAACATTTAAACACTTCGATGGTCCTGCAACAGTGTAACATTACAAAATGTCAACGGACCATTGTGACGGATAGGAAAAACTAGTTGGTAGCATAAAGCTCGGAGGACGCGAGGTGGCTTACCGTAATTTAATTACGAAGGGCGGGGTCCGCCGAACGCGGCTTGCAAAGTTCAAACAATTCGCTGGTCCTGCAACAGTATAACATTACAAAATGTCAGCGGACCATTGTAACGGATGAAACAAAAACTAGATTTTTTAAAAAAGGGTGTTACCGTCCACGCAGCACGCCGAGGGTGTGTAGAAGATAATTACTGCAATAAAAGCAGAGGAGTAGAAATTAGTTCTACAACCGTGATGTATAACTGACTATTAACACGAGGCATGCATCATAGAAATACTCACATTAAAAGCTTTGATCTAGGACCTCGGGCGACAGCGAAACGAAGAGGTTGCACACTGGCAGGGACGCCTTAGCTAGCTGAGCTGCCATGCAACCGCCCTTATATACAGGTCGAAGATAAGTTCACGCCCACCACGTCTCCTAGTAGCCGGTTTGAAAAAGAGTAAAACCCGGACCGGATTGGAGGTCAAGGTGACTTGCAATGGTTTGTAGTAAGCAAGTATTTGGCAGGCATAAAGGGGCAGGATGAAGATATAGTGAAACTGCTTATAACTTGAATAACTTGAATATTTCACTTAGTTCATTCAGCCCAGACACCGCAGTGTCAAATTTCACTATCAAAAGGGCTTCCCGTTTTGACAGGGCAAGGTTCTGATCTCCACCACGCGGATTTTTTTCCACTTTGGAAATTACGGTCCATTTAAGGTCACTTACAGTGTGTTGCATCACGGTTGTAGACCCCGCCCTTCGTAATTAAATTACGGTAAGCCACCTCGCGTCCTCCGAGCTTTATGCTACCAACTAGTTTTTCCTATCCGTCACAATGGTCCGTTGACATTTTGTAATGTTACACTGTTGCAGGACCATCGAAGTGTTTAAATGTTGCAAGCCGTGCTCGGCGGACCCCGCCCTTCGTAATTAAATCACGGTAAGCTGCCTTGCGTCCTCCGAGCTTTATGCAACCAACGGTTATCTTGAAACATACTGACGAGCACCTTGTTGGTTTCCTCGCAGGTTCGCCTAAGTCTAGTTTACCCAATTGCCACACTGCATGTCCAGTCCTTCTGGTAAGATATTCAAGCAGTCACACTCCGTCACGTTAACAACTTGAGGCTGCCGCATTTAATTGAAATTTCTGCACCATTTCTGTTTTATAGACCTCGCACTCAGTTTTTACTCTTACTTCAACGGCGACAGCGCTCTAAAATAAAGGCCAAAGAACACTAGGTAAGGATTGTTGCTGCCTTCCTATATCTTTCCGTGTAGCATTTGCAAGAAGTTTGCCCTTATTCATTATTTTCTATGATCACTACCTTGCAGGTACCACTGCTGCCCGTCTAAGTGATCTCGCCCCTGGTAAAGCATCGCCAGTTTGTATCTAGGCAGGTAACTTCTAAAGTTTCTCTCCCACTCCTCGGTCTTTGAGCCACCCCCATTTCAGTCCTGTATGTAACCTAGGTCTGCCTCGGTTATTCTTTAGGTACAAATTTCCCCCAGCCATGATGCTGTGAAAAGTAATATCTGGATGTAATTTCACCACTTTTGGTAAGCTGTGAAGGAGGGGGTGACTTGAGTGGGGATTCTGATGTCGACCTATGAATTGCACTCTTTGTAAAACTTTTCTTCTATAATCTTTCTTTTCTTTCTTTAGATATAACTAAAGGCCCTGATGAGAATCCTCTTAGACCAGCAGGATTCGAAACGCGTAGGCCCATCGCCACCCTTAAGTCTGCATGGGTGATAAGTCTATCTGAATTGTTCCGCTGCTTATCACTGTTGTCTGTACATTACCTTGTTCATTGTTGCTTCACCCTAAAAAAACTGTGAATATTTGAATTTTTTGTTAGGAATGTACTGTTTATGTAAATAATTCATAATAATATTCCATAAAACACTGCAGACTGTGGCATGCTCCAGCATCCTTGTGCTTCGTTTGTCCACTGTAAATATTGTTCACTGTAATATATTACTTCCTTTTTTTCCCCCCATTGTCCCTGAATGGTTGAATGTTGTATGCTTGTGACATGTAATATTGTCTATTCTTTTGAACTATCTGTTTTTTGATAAAATTGAGCAAAATAATAAAAGCTACTAATCAGCTTCCAGCCTTGAATCTTGCTTCAGGTTCTGTGTTATAACATTTGCTAACGAGTTATTTGCATCAGTACTGGCATCTTCATTTTGTTTTTCTAGAGGACTGAATGGCAAAGACTATCCCTCTCAAAAAAGCTTTGTAAGAGTCCCATACAATTGGGAGTGAGGCCGTCCCTAAATTGATCTCAAAAAACCTTTTTGTCTCTACCGTCAGTTTCTCTAACACCTCCTCCTCAAGCAGGATACTTCTATCCATAGTCCATCTTTTATTTCTTTGTGTACCCGAGAGTTTTAAAGCAAAAGAAACTGCGGAGTGATCTGAAATATGCGCACCTGTAGCAGGGTTTCCGTTCTCCCACAGAACTGTGCACAGAGATCTAGAACCTGGGTGAGTCAGGGTGACCCAGAACTCACCTTTGTTTCAGAAATCCCCTTACCAAGCTAGCTACAGTGTCTCATCGGTAGTAAATACTTCCCAATGACTTAGACAATCCAGAACATGAACTTAGGGTACCTCAGGTATCGTGGAACACATGAACACTCTTTCGTTATATAATCATTACAAACCGAAACTGGGAGGCAAAGAACACACGTGCAAGTTTGAAATGTTTATTTTTCAATGCAGCATTCTCAAACGCAGTATCTTGTATAATATCAACATACATATTATAAAAATCAGAGTTAGCAGTATAGTCACTAATCCATAATAAGCAAACGGTGATAGCATGTTATGATGCAAAAATCTATAGAATTCTGTATCACCTATATTTCGCGCACCCTAATTAGCATATTATTTTATATCTAAGAAGGTCTCGTTTGGGTTCTTAGCAGGGCGGCCCCATACCTCTAATTCTCAGTAGGAGGAGATCACATCAACCGCTACCAGCTCTCTGCATGCCAAGCATCAAGTGTGTTGTTTCATTCCCTGTAACTCTATCTTAAACCCACGTAGAGCCCAATGTTGGCAGTAACATTATTTGTGTTATGTCTAACGTGGTGCGAGGATCAGGCCTTCAGCAACCTTGTGTTAGGTTATTCTTAGAGTGTGCAGTTCTCGGTGTGCAGACAGTTGTACCAAGTGTACCAAGCACGACTGATACCAGGGCAATAACATATTATTCTCAAATAAATCACATCTTTCGTCTAGGTTGAAAGCTACAATAACAATTAGGTGTCGTGTGCAAACTGAAGCAGAAAGAAAATATGGCGTTTAAACATTTAATAAGCCCATGCTAACTTAACACAATATATAGAAACGTAGTAACCATATGACACCCCCCCAATGATCCGAGGACGGTTAAAAAAGAAAAAATATAAGCCAATACTCTATGAGAGGCAAAACATGAAAGCAGAGTTCAATGATATTGAGCCAAGCTAAATGTATGCAAATGTAAGTAAAATTTAAAAACAAAATTTATGTATGAATGCCTATAGTGGCCACACAAAATATAAAAGTCGAACTTAAGGCCTACTCTCAGTTCATAGGCCCAGAACATATGAAAAATCGAATGTTCGTATTGAAAAAGGCACCATTCAGAATTACTAAAAAGTCACGTGCCATAATAATGAAAGTCTTCAAAGTCACTCATGGGTTGAATGAATATGCAAAATAGGTAGCTACAGCTTCCAACATGAAATCACTGTCATCATCCGAAAACAGTTCAGCCATCCAATTAAGCAATGGGAAAGAACATACGTGCTCCTCCAACACCGATTCCTCTAGCAACATCAGAGGACAACTCAGTGGGTTCTCGAGAACACTATGTGCCAGAAAGTCATGCGCCGCTGCGAATATATCCCACTGACCCATTAGTCCATGCATCGCTGCCACAGCCATAACCCTTTCGCCAGAACAGACCAACTCGTGAGCCACTACGGGGTTCATCAGCTGATCAAAATCGACGTCAGGAGAAGTCGGTAAACAGAGACACAAATCAATGGCCCAGTCGAAATCACAGCTCAGGCAATGAAACACGGGCTGGACACATGTGAAATAGGAGAATCTGAATGATTATCCAAAAGCAGTGCTTAAAGTCGCAAGCGGTAAGGAGCCATAGTAATCAAGCATCCGGTTGCGAAACTGCATCAGTAGAGGCTGAGCGTTTCCTTGCGCAGGATGGGCATCCATGTTTTATAAAGTAAAATATCACCAGAACGCCTGCAGCCAAAGCCAGCAAAACAGGAAATCCGCCAAACAGACTAGCGAATATAGAATGAAAGAACGCAGGGATAATACCAAATACTTTTTCAAATGTAGTCACGAGACCACTGCTAACCATTTTTAAAAAAATGAGCCAGCCTGGTCGTGGAGGAGGCATTGAAGATTTGATGAACCAGCTCGGAGAAATGAAACGGCAAATCAGTACTTAAAAGTGCCTGCACCTCTGTGCGTGTGTTTGCTATGTGAAGGACATAAGTTTCGCGGGCAGAGCTCAGGGCCACCTGCTTTTGAGACAATAGTGCTCTTATAAGGCCTAAACCATTGAACTCAGCTTTCAAGGTTGGTATTCTTGGCCAAATTAAAACATCTGAATTCCCATGCGTGGGTGGATATAACACATTCTTGCAGCAAACTGCATCACAGAACGTAATTGATTTTGACCATGATATAACACGGACACTTCATCATGTACAATGTCAACAACAGAAGACACAATATTGTTCAACGTGTAAATTCGGGAAGAAAGCGTGTTAATACTGTTATCAACCACTGCAAGGACCTTTTCTAAATTTGCTTGATCAATAGCTCTCAGGCGTTTAGCAGCCTCAACTTGGGAAACTTTCCAAATTTCATTGTAAATCGCATACAGTCATCGTTTAGATCTACCTTTAACCGGGCCTTTTATAAAATCGTTCAAATCCACATTATCATTTAATAGAGACAGATGTAGTTTAACTGCAGCCAAGGTAGAATGTTGTAACCAATTCTGACACAGCTTCCCCACAGAATAAGTTGTGACAGTATAGTCTTCTTCAAAACGTGGATCCAGTCTTACTTCTGTGAACCCCTCAGCCAAACCCAGAAAACGGCGTTGGCAAGAATCAGCACTCCTATGCCACATCAGCCAACCCTTGGAATCCAAACTGGAAATGTTAAAGGACGAATTGTTTAAAAGAGTTTGCAACTCAGGAATTGATAAATCAGTAAAGTTATCCCAACCTGAATATTCTTCTAAATCTGGGATGGTTGGTGTATTTAACTTTTTAGAAGTAGCCAATCCAAAGCATGTTGTTTGGAAAATGGTTGAATTTAAAAACAACATGTGATTAGGGATGAGACATGGACGGTGCAAAGCCTCAGTGCCTTGTACCTGCCAATCTTTGGTACCCCAAACCGATCTAAGGTCAATTGTTCCTTTCCAAAACTCGTAGCCATCCACAGCCAACTTGTCTAGAAAGGACGTCGAATACAGCATTTTTGTATCGGTAAGTTTAACTTTGGACATGGGCTTTTGTGTCATTTTAAAATAAAACGACTCGGGATTAGATTGATTAAAGTCTGTAAAATAGGTGTATTTTTTCAGAAACGTATTGGAGCTGCCACCGAATGGAGCAGGGCAATGTTCCCATTGTGTATAATTTACAGCAACCCTCCTGGAATTTGTTTTATGTAAAAAATGATTACCATAGTGTTGAAAACAAAACAAATCGCCATAATTATTAGAATCTGTATACAGATCCTCAGCATCGAAGGCAGCATAATACTTCAAATCAGAGAATAATGCTCCTACGGCCTGAATATCCCAATCATCAGAACGTATATTCTGTTTAATTACATCTCCCATGTTTACTCTAAGCACATTTGGAACATTAATCACTTCAGTGGGCCCATGTATCTGAAACCTAACCGCATCCCACACAATCCCATCAAGGACAGGCCAAGCAGTAATGTTAACTGTATTTAAGTTTCGTTTCAGTCTGTGCGCTGAATGTGAAGAGGAAAGAGGGGCCAATGTTCCATTAAGGTACCGAATTCCTGTTCTTTCTTTAACGTAGTGACCATCAATCAGACGGAAAAAATAAAACACAAAACCAATTGACATAAAAAGATAAAATGAAAATAGGATCAACCAAATGTATGTCCAAGGGGGAATTAAAAAATGTTTTTTAAACAACGTGGCATATCTTGCAATGTTTGAGGGTTTCTTTAAAGGTTCCGAAACAGAGTCAAAAGAGAATCTGGACTGGTTGGCCAAACGGGTCTGCAAATCAGGCATCGATAAATCAGCAGGATAAGTGTAGTTCAGCTCATCAATGTCAGTAACAGGAATAGTATTTATTAAAGGACTGGATATGGCAGGCATCTCGAGGGACACCTCCTGTTCTGCGCCAGATGTTATTGCTAGCACAGAGTGTCTCACCATGGAAGGACAGGATACAGCCGGCGTCATGCTATGAAGAATCGGCCACCCTGTGTGTCTTGACATTGTCAATAGAAATAAATCTGTTTTCCTTACGACCTGGAAGTGGTGGTAAAATGACTGTTCTTGTGCCCTTCACTCCAAGAACTCGAACCGGTGCTCGATATGAGGGACCAAACTCTTTCTTGTTATCGATCTTCTCTCGAACCAGTTCTCCAACTTGGGGTAGCCAGCCAACTACCGGGATCTGCAGCGCATCATCCGATGTGGAGGGCAAATGTTCCTTTGCAAGACTGTCTCTGGTCTTTTGTAGATTCTGTAAAACATTGCAATGTTCCTCTACGTCAAAGGCTGTGGCCTGGGCCTTGCAGTCCAGCCCATCGAGGTCAGGGACATACATCTTGATACCAAAGAGCATTTCGTACGGGGTCCGCCCACCCAGAAACCTTCTAGGGAGATTATTAAGCGCACGCTGCATGCCCATGAGGTGGGCTAACCAGTTTCTGCCAGTGCCTATAACTCGAGCTATCAAAGATTGCTTTAAGTCGCGGTTCATTCGTTCAACTACACTATTACCCTCAGGTCTGTAGGGGCTCAAAAACTTGACTTGGACCCCCATCGAAACCATAACATCCTTATACGCCTTAGAGGCGAAAGCCGGACCCTGATCCGAATGGAAAGTACCACAGGCAAAAATTCCCACAAAGACTCGCAAATCCTTAATGACAGTACGTGAATCAGCGCTCCGATGTGGCCATACCCACACAAAGCGTGTGCATGAATCAACTGCTACTAAGATGTACTTATACGCAGTATCAGAAGAAAATGGACCGCAGTGATCCAAATAAACGCATCCAAGTGGTTTATTCGAGATGTACAACTGTGTCTGAGGCGGACGCGCAGCAGTTGAAGGCTTAATCTGCTGGCAAATGTCACATTGAAGAACATATTCGTGCGTCTGTTTGTACAGTCCCCGCCACCAGAACCTCTGTTGTAGCTGAGTTACAGTGGCCGAGACGCCCGCATGCGCAGACGCCACACCTTCATGAGCTGCTGTAATCAAAACAGCTCTGCGATCCGAGTTGGGAACCAAACGTTCGCCAACTTCAGGGATTTTCACATAAGGAACCTTATCGGGACTTAAGTGGTATGTGTATTTAGAAGGGAACCCTGCAGGATATTTACTTCCCTTCTCTGTTGCAGCAACAGCTGCCAAGATGGCATCATCTATTTTGCTTTTGGACCTCATGACTGCTGCAACCAAGTATTTTGATACTGCTGACTTCGCTGCCTCATCAGCAAGTGAATTGCCAACAGCGTGGACCCCCATGCGCTGATGACCGAGAGTATGAATCACAAACACAAGTGGCAGCTTCTCTTTAAGTTCCGCCACTCGGACCCAGATCGTTTTATGTTTTATTGTGCTACCTTTGGAGTCACGAAATTCATTCTGAATCCAAAAGAACAAGTTTTCATTGTAAGACTGGACACAGTAGTAAGAGTCACTTACGATCAAAGTCGTCACACTAGGATCTGCGTACTCCAATGCAAGCATCAGAGCACGAAGCTCTGCTAATTGTGCGGTGCAGTCCCCAAGCGTCTGCGTGTGCACGACACTGGACTTGAACTCATCGTTCACCATGGCACCGACCACAATGGCGCAAGCGGAAACGTAGGCATGTTTAGAGCCATGCGCAACCTGCGCCGACCCATCAGTGTAAATGATGCAATGGAAATCCTCCAACGGCCGCATTGCTAATGGAGCAGGATGAACAAATTCATACTGTAAATATTCCTGCGACCGTAAAGTGGCGTCAAAAATAAACGTGACATCCTGGGACGTCAAGGATGCAGCCCATTGAATCCACCGAGGGTGCAAAGCTTTGGAATTAGGTACACTGGCTTTCGTAACCGCCTCTAAGGCAGGACACGGGGTAACAACCAACATGCGTTTTCCTTGTGACAGGGCACGTTCCTTAAGAATCGCCATCTGCACAGCCGTTAAAACTTTTTCTACAGTGGAAAATCGCAGGTCAGCCGAAGTGTACAAGTGTGACTTGTAAGCAATAGGTACTGTATCTCCTTCATTAAAAGTCAGGTACGTGAAACCCACCGCCCCAGGGATAATCCTTATCACCAGGTTGGTCTGGTTATCACGAGTCTGTAAGTATTCAGAAGCGAGCAAATCAGCCTGCAATGACTGCAGAATGGCAGAATGCTCAGGCAGCCAGCATGATTTGGAAAAAGATGGTTGTATCAAAGCATACAAAGGCTTGATACGCTGGGCATATTCCAGAATGTATGTCCTTCCGAAATTCAGAAAGCCCAGTAGAGATTGTAATTTTTTCAGTGTTGTCGGAGAGCGCAACTGTGCGCATTTCTCCAGGAAGTGGGGTGCTAAACCCTTCCCCTCGTTGTTAAGCTCGTAACCGAGAAACAACACTGTGTACTCTGCAATGTGCGACTTTGCAAAGTTAAACTTGTAACCGATGTCTGCAAAGTTACAAATTATGCTATTTACTCGACACAGATGCTCCCAAAGATCGTCGTCTGTGAGATAAATGTCATCCACATACGAACAAGCAACTGGGTCGATGCTCTCTAAAAGAGAGACTATGCGGGCGGAGAATACTCCAGGACTGTTCTTATAGCCCATTGGAAGACGTTGAAACATTTTTTGCACACCGCCGCATGTAAAACTGGTCCATTGGGAACTTAGACCGTCTAATCTATGGGCATAAAAACCATTGGAAATGTCAAGCGTGGTTTTGAACCGTTTACGCTCAAGACTATTCACTAACGCAGAGCCATGAGTATTATGTACTGTGCAGTTACGGCAATGCGAGTTCAAATGCCTATAATCCAAAACCAAACGATATGAGCCGTCCGGCTTGTTTACAGTAAAAAGGGGGTTATTCATCGGTGACACACACGTTTCAATTACACCTTGATATTCCAATTGTTCAAGGATAGCCGCGACTGAAGCTTTGGCTTCACGCCGTATGGGATATTGAGGTTGAGGCTGCGGTTGAGACCGTAAAGGAATCTCGTGGCTTGGTGACAATTAATCCCAGCCACACTGATTGCGGTACACAGCCGGCGCTAGCGCCAGAGCCCACTCTTCTGCAAAATGCAGCGCTTCCACTCTCGGTACAGTGTGCGCGAAACTGGGCAGGATTACCTCCTCCCCTCGCGGAGCTGCGAGAACAAAAGGTGGGGGCCAGTCAGCCTCCGAAAGCAAAATGTCATATGTAGACGAGAGATTTTCCCAAAATACCCCTTTTACAGTTCGCTGCATGTCACCTTCAATCAACAGGACAATTTCAAAAAGACGCTCAGGGGGAGCAACATGCGTATCAGCAGTTTCAATCACAACATAAGTTTCAGTCGCTGTCACCTTCAACAGTGGACGGAGGGCCTCTCTCACTATGGTAATCTCCGCCGCGCTGTCTAGCAAGGTCAGAGCCCACGTCAGATTCCGAAGCCGCGTTCTCACTATCTGGGGCATATCGATGCGCTGTCAGGGCGGCGACTTTCTTCGTAGCAAACTGTGGTCTCCTGGGCGTAGAGCCTTCCTGCTGATCTCCACCGGTACGCGGGCGGGGCTGACCACGTCCTTGCTGGCCACCCCTGCCTCTGCCGCCCCCTCCTCCACCGGTTGACGGAGCCGATGAGTCCTGAAAGGAACGAGGAGAGCGTTGGTCAGAAACCTGAAACCTATCAGGCGATTTAATCATCGCGCTGTCGCGCAAATCATAAACTCGATCCGACTGCGCAGGCAACGGAGACGCAGGAGCAGAAACCTGTGTTTGTTGTTGTTGTTGCTTACCCTGATTCTGCTTTTTAGGCCAATTTTGTTTCTTGGACTTTTGTTGACCACCAGTTTCCGATGATTGACCCTGGGGCTGCTTTTTCTCTTTATCAGGAAAAGCCTTAAGCCCCTTTGCATTGCGGCCAACCGTTTTATAAGCGGCCACAATGATTCCTGCCAACCGACGGGGTCTCTCGGCCTCGGGAATTAACGCCAAATCGTTAGCCACCTGAAAGTTCACTGCATCTCCCTTGACATTTGCAAGGATCAGATCGCAAACTACATCAAAGGAGCCACACAGGCGCATACCCAATTCGACCGCCGACTCCGGTCCGTGTTCATCTTGAACACGTTTAAGGACCGCACCCAGATTGGTCACAGACGTGGTGCCGTAGCACCTCGAATAGACCGCTGCAAAAGTCTTACCCCAGGTCTCACAGTCAACAAGCTCAGGTGCCAAATCTTTCGGTAAACTTAGTGTAAGAATGAGGTGTTTATCACCGGGACTCGTATTAGGAAACACAGCTTCAAGCTGGCCGAATTTCTCTGCAAGCCAGAACGGAAAATCATCCTTGTCCTGTGGCTTTTTGCCCATCACGGAATTCACCATGACCGGATTGATTTTCAAACCAGCATGTTCTGCACGAAGCTGTGCCCCCCTAGGGGCTGCATCCTGAACATTATGGCTAGTGTAATGAACAAGTGCTCTAATCACTTCTACAGCAACTTCATGAAGTTGCCGCAGATCAGCTATGCCACAAGTGGCGCGTTGAGGGTGAGGAGTGAATCCAGCCAAAGCGGGCCAAGGTGTGTCCGGAATGGACAAAGGACCCAACCTCGGAGCGGTTAAAGCGTGTGGTAGGGCGCCACCAAACCAAACTCCATGCTGCCAAGCGTCAATAGGTACCTCCAGTGCTCTGTACGGAGCATACGCAGCCGGTACAGCCGTAGCAGTGTACGAATGAAAAACGCCAGAATTAGCGTTCACCGGCGGAAATGTCACCCACGAATAAAATAGTTCGTACGGGTAAGCATGTTCCGCACTCACCACCAGAACAACAGCCATGCCCTCTACAGGGACATCATAAGCCCGCAAATGGTCACGCACCGCAATGCGACTATGCTGCGGGATGTCCACGGCTTGTGCCATGTCAGCACAGGAAAGTGAAAAAACAAAGATTACTTTGTAGCACAACTGGGTAGTAATTCAAAGAAACCGTTTACAGTTAGATTCAAGCTTGAAAAAGACCTATTTTAAAAATAGGTAGGTTTTTCCTACACCGCCGTTTTCCGGAAACGGGAATGAAGGTGTTAAGGTTTGAATGATATACTACTCGAGTGTCATGATATAAGGCCAATCAACGTATGGGCGCCATGTAGCAGGGTTTCCGTTCTCCCACAGAACTGTGCACAGAGATCTAGAACCTGGGTGAGTCAGGGTGACCCAGAACTCACCTTTGTTTCAGAAATCCCCTTACCAAGCTAGCTACAGTGTCTCATCGGTAGTAAATACTCCCCAATGACTTAGACAATCCAGAACATGAACTTAGGGTACCTCAGGTATCGTGGAACACATGAACACTCTTTCGTTATATAATCATTACAAACCGAAACTGGGAGGCAAAGAACACACGTGCAAGTTTGAAATGTTTATTTTTTAATGCAGCATTCTCAAACGCAGTATCTTGTATAATATCAACATACATATTATAAAAATCAGAGTTAGCAGTATAGTCACAAATCCATAATAAGCAAACGGTGATAGCATGTTATGATGCAAAAATCTATAGAATTCTGTATCACCTATATTTCGCGCACCCTAATTAGCATATTATTTTATATCTAAGAAGGTCTCATTTGGGTTCTTAGCAGGGCGGCCCCATACCTCTAATTCTCAGTAGGAGGAGATCACATCAACCGCTACCAGCTCTCTGCATGCCAAGCATCGAGTGTGTTGTTTCATTCCCTGTAACTCTATCTTAAACCCACGTAGAGCCCAATGTTGGCAGTAACATTATTTGTGTTATGTCTAACGTGGTGCGAGGATCAGGCCTTCAGCAACCTTGTGTTAGGTTATTCTTAGAGTGTGCAGTTCTCGGTGTGCAGACAGTTGTACCAAGTGTACCAAGCACGACTGATACCAGGGCAATAACATATTATTCTCAAATAAATCACATCTTTCGTCTAGGTTGAAAGCTACAATAACAATTAGGTGTCGTGTGCAAACTGAAGCAGAAAGAAAATATGGCGTTTAAACATTTAATAAGCCCATGCTAACTTAACACAATATATAGAAACGTAGTAACCATATGACACACCTACATGATTAACTTCATGAACAACGCCACATAGCTCCTCTGCAATTAGAAACAAATCTAATCTAGACTTATCTCCTAGTCTTTTATTATGAAAAGTAAATTCCTTTTTCCTCCCCCATTTTTTTCTCCAGATATCCTTCCAGCCTAGCCGATGCATAGCATTTATTAGAAAAGATCCTGTTTTGGGGTTATAAGTAGACTTAAGTTTATATGATTTATCCAATTGGGGATCCAAAACTAAGTTAAAGTCCCCTGCTAAGATTAAGGGATCATCGAAATCTAACAGTTCGACCAACAATTCCCTAAGGGGAAGAGAGTCGTCTGAGTTCGGGCCATAGTATCCTGCTAATGTAAATCTATGCAAGTGATATTTTATTCTAACTATAACCCATCTCCCTTTTTTATCAACTCTGGATTCTTCCACTATAATAGCTGGATTTGTCTTAATCAGTATTGCAACCCCTTTGGTGGTACTTTGCTGCGATGTACATATAGCTTGCTGAATCCATTTTTTACTACTGCAAATTTCCTTTAACTCTTGTTCTGTACAATGTGTCTCCTGCACGAAAGCAATATGTTCGGGTGCATCTTTCAAATACTGAAATACCCTCTCTCTGCTTTGTTTTACCCTCAAGCGGTTTAAGTTCCATGTCAGAATCCTTATGTATATCTGCGGGGCTAATTTAGCCTGTTGCATGGTTTTCTGGATAAGCGTAAATTATTAGATATCCGAAATTGGCGATTTGGACATTTTTTATTTTTCCCACATGCTCCCCACCCAGTGCCCTTCTCCCCCCTACTCTGTCCCACCCTATCCTGACCCCCCGTGCACCCCTGGAGAATCCCCCTCCTTTTCTTCGCCATTCTCCAGGCCTTGAGGCTCCCTCCCCAGATATCTGGATGAACTGAGACCCCTATGCCATTAGTGAGAAAAGAAAAGGTAAAAACAGAAAAAAAAGTGACAAGAGTGTGACTATTTGCAACAGATATTCTTGGGAGAGCAAGGGATAAGTTCTCTAGCCCCTCCCCCCGAGTCCCCTCTGCTATTCTCTGTTACCAGTTGGAGATAAGCTTCCGCCTCATCCACCCTTTTAAAAATCCGCATTTTGTTCTTATACATTATTTTTAAGGATGCAGGAAATTTCAATTGAGCTGTGGCACCTACTTGCCTAAAGGGATCTAAAAGTTTGCTGAGCTCCCATTGTCTAGATGCTGTGATAGAAGAAACATCTGACCTAATCTGAAAGATGAATCCTTCTGCTGAGAAGGAACTGCTTTTTAGAGCGTTATTAAGGATCTCGTCCTTTAAAGTGTATGTCAAAAAGTGCACTAATATCTTCCTGGGCCTGGTTTTACCTGGATTTAAAAACGGATCCCTATGGACTCTTTGAATATCTCTCATCAGATCTTGTTCTGAGACTTATACTGCAATCGCTTGCTTGATAAGCTTAACCACAAACTCCTTGATATTGCTTCCTTCTGCCCCTTCCGGGACTTTAAGAAGGTGCAGGTTATTCCTCCTTTGTGCATTTTCTAAAGATTCCATTTTCTCCTGAAAACCCTGTTCATGCTGGAGTAAATCCTCTATTTTCTTCATATGTTGGAGGGAACGCACTTTTAGATCAGTAACAATAGATTCTAATGCAGTGGTTCTAACCTCTAAGGAGTCAAACTTTTCCTCCAGCTTCTTGCAATATGATTTTATTTCTTGCTGATTCTTCTGAGAAGCAGCGAACCCGTTTTTCGTTTCACGACTTAAGGACTGAAGCATTAATAAAACAGATTGATCGCTCAGGATTGACCCAACATCCTTGTCCTCACTCTCTGAAGACATAATGCTCCTTAAAGGTATAGCGCCTGAGATCTCAGTCGGTGCTATACTAATTGGACTAGCTGCTAGCTCTTTTACACAGTTAGTGTTGATTGCTAAATCATCAGTCTCAGCTCCTGATATCTTGCTTGTTCGAAGACTGCACATGTTGTCGTCTGTCTCCTGGATCTGCATCCTTAAACTCTCTTCTTGATCTGATCAGTCTAAATCAAAGTCTTGCTCTTGATCTAAGTCCCCCAAAAGATGTTACCTATAAGGGCTGAGAAGGCCCTCCTGAAAATCAATAACTGTGGAGACTGTTGAGGGTTTTAGCTCCAAAACGGAGGGGATTGCTTTAAAGTGTGATTTTAATGAGGGTGGGGGTTTAACGTTATGGGCAGCTTTTTTTAGTTTAAGATTATTGTTATTGTTCTTTTTACCAGTCTTCTTGTTATTCTTGGACTTTGTAATGGCTGGTGCAAGAGATGAGCTATCCGCCCCCCACCTCCTTGCTTTCCCCCTTTACTCCTAAGCGTATAACCGGAAGCCTGTAAGACCCTATTGGACATACGTGAAATAGCTTCTCCACCCAAACCCTCTTATTTGCCTGTGGTCCCTGGATTTACTTTGCCATTGTGGACAGCCTCTCCGATGACTTGTGGGTGAGGTAGTCCTTCCTGCTTTGAGCCAGAGTTTCTCCCCATATATGAAATCCTAGTTGCTGCCCTACGGCCTCTTCTCACCTCCGTTGCGGCTCTTGTCCACCGTGCAAGCCCCCCTTTAATGCTGATATTATTCAGCTCTCTCACCTTCAGGCAGTCCAAATGCCGGCTGCCACTTATGGCGGCTTCTGCCGCTCCCTCACTCAATACTCTCTCCAGGTCCACAGATCCCAAGACGGTGCAGGAATGGACCCGTCTCCAGCCTCCTCTAACCTCCACAAGCTTCCAAAAGCGGGTAGTCTCTTCAACGCTCTCTCACTGCCTGCGGATCCCAGTCACCGCCACCACTCTCAAATGCTCTCACAGTCAGTGATAGATGTTTAAAGGTTGAGAAAAAAAAACAGAAAAGAAAAGAAAACGGTGCCTTTACCATTGCTTTTTACCCCAGTCCACCGAATTCAGCTCTCTCCCCGCTTGCCAGCCAGCCAGCACGATCCGCGGACTACGGATCCCAGAAGCCACCACCTCTCTCAGACGCTGCAATACTGTTCTGCCGGAGGAAGTTTATACGGAATTAAGCAGAATAGCAGAAATAGACAATGCAGCCCGTGCCTTCACATTCCCCCTTCCTGACTTACAAATCGCACCACTGTCAGCCGGATTTTAAGCCTCTGACCCCCACAAAGATGAGCGTCCTGTGAGTAAAACCGGCGGCAAGTCTCCTCAGCTCCTCAGCTCTCTCTCCGCCCGCAGAAGCCAGACGCTGCCGCTACTCGCACACGGTGAAATACTAATTAAAGGATAGAGAGAAACCCTCAAGATACAAACGATGCATACGCCGACTTTACCATTCCTTTTCCTTCACATAACGAGACGCGCAACTGCCCGCCACAGTCCGCCGGATTCTGAGCCTCCCGGAGCCTCCCGACTAGCTGCTGATGCTAGCCGCCATGTTCTCCTTCCAATCTCTCAACACCATAGATTTTACGGACATTTTGAAATTGTGTTTGTAAGATTTTTTTTATGTGTTTTCTGCACAATAATTTTCACCATCCAATACATTCATAAATAGGACATTTAAATCAATTTAATGAAATGTCATCACAAGTTATTTCTCCTCCTCCTACGTTTCTTCAAGATCCGGATTCTCCTTGTATGTCTTGGGAGGACTGGAAAGAAACCTTTACAACTTACCTGGAAGTAATTGGGGGTGAAGATTATGTTTCCAGTAGGAAATTGGCGATTTTAAAACATCACTTGGGGGTTGAAGGAAGGAATTTATTAAAGACATTGCCAAAACCGGCTTCTGTTCCTAGGAATGACAACGAGGGATCTGGTGATGTTGTTGAGGAAGATTCTTTTGAAACTGAGTTAGTAATGTTAGAAGAAAACTATTGTGAAAAGTTAAGCATTGTGGTGGAGAGACACATTTTTTTCGCGTAAACAGGTACAGGGTGAAAAAATTGGGCAATATGTGTCTGCCTTAAGAAGATTAGCAACTACTTGCAAATTTAAAGACCTCAGGGATGAAATTATAAGAGATCAAATGATTAATGCTACAACAACAAAAAAATCCAAGAAAAATTATTAGATTTAATTGGCCCTACTATAGAAAAAGCTATTAATATCGCCAAGCGTATTGAAAATAAATCGCTTTATGTTGAGGAATCAACTGTTACAGATTCTAAAAATGATAATGGGTCAATGAAAGTGTGTAAAATAACTGACAAATCCATGAAAAGTAATGTTCCTGATGAGGTCAAATGTGAGAAAACAAAATATATCCTACAAGTTTTAACAAGTTGTGTTACAGATGTGGAAGTAACAGTCCTTCTTCGGATGCCATTCATTGTCCTGCCGCGAAAAAGCAGATGTTACAAATGTAAAAGAATAGGACCTTATTCAAGGGTTTGCAAACCTTCTAATGTAGTTCACTCAAAACCTGCCATTAACGTAATAAACGAAGATGTTTGTGAGGATGCAGATGAAAGTGATGTTGAAGTTCACATGATTGACGAAATTGATGATATTGACAATAGTGAGAACAAAAATCCTCCCAAATGTGACATTTATGTTTATGACAAAAAATTAGCTGGGGGCTGATTTGTGTTCTCCCTTCACTATTATCAGCAAACGGGTTAGGTCAGAGCTAGGTTCTAAAGACCTTATAAACTCCAATGTCAATCCTGTTGGTTACTGTGGTAAAAAATTACCTATCATTGAGTATTTTGTTTCCAAAATTAAATTTTAAGGCAGAGAGGCCAAAGCCAAACTGTTAGTTATGGAGAAAGGAAAATCCCGTTTTAGCGTGGAGAGAATAAAAGGACTTAAACATCATATTGAATCCAAATGATCCCATGCAATTACTTTTGACTGATCACCATGGTAATTGTCAATGGGTGTCAACATTCCCTAATCTTTTTAATGAACAATTGGGATACTCAAGAAAGTTTAAACATCTCATCATACTTAAGGCAGGTGTGACACCCAAAGTACACAAAGTACCGAACGTGCCATTGGCATTGAGGGTCCGCTAAAGAAAGAATTTGAGAGATTATGCAAAGATGGTATTATAGAGCAGATAGAGGCTTCTGAATGGCTTAGTCCAATTGTTATTACGCACAAACCGAATAGCAGTATCCGCATGTGTGTGGACTTAAGAGATCTAAATGAGAGTATTTGGGTTGACTGCTACCCTTTACCCCACATAAATGATATGCTGGCCACGGATGTATGATGTTACAACGCATACTTTTACAACGCCTACCTTTACAGCGCGGTTTTTACCACGCATACCATTACAACGCATAATGCTTTTAGGCGCTGGACAGTGAATAGTTTAATTTACTATTCCAACTCCAGTCCCCGTGGATAGTAGGGAAGGTTATTGGATAGTAAATTAACCTATTCCCTATCCTAGAGCGCCCCCCAGAGCAATGCGTCGTAATAGTTTGCGTGGTAAAAGTTGCGTTGTAATGGTAGGTCGTTGTAAAAGTTTCGTTGTAAAGGTTGTATACCGCTGGCCACCGTTGAGAATGCTAAATTCTTTTCGACTTTAGACTTATCAAGTCCATATCATCAAGTACTTCTACAACCAGAATCAAACCACTTAACCTCTTCTATTACTCCTTAAGGTGCTTATCAATTTGTGCGTATGCCATTTGGGTCGGCATCTGCTTCGGCAGATTTCCAACGCATTATGCGAGGTATACTAAAGACATTTTCCGACATTTTGCTATTCCAAGATGACGTTTTAGTGTGGGGCAAGAACAAGGAACAACGCAATGATGTGTTAACAATTGTGTTAAGTAAATTAAAGCAAGGAGGTCTAACTATTAGTCTAAATAAATGCAAATTCTGTCAACCAAAGGTAAACTATCTCGGTCACACTCCAAACCAAGAGGGAATTAAACCTACATTTCAGTTAGTTGAGGATTTAGAAAAGGCATCAGTTCCACTAAATAAAGACCAGTTAAGGTCATTCTTAGGATGGGCTGAATATTATTCAAGATTTATCTTTAATTTTTCTAGCTGTGTGTTTCCACTAAGAGAATTGATGAATAAAAATGGCATATTTACGTGGTCTGACAAATGCCAATATGCCTTTGAAGAAATAAAAAAGGCAGTTGCTAGCTCTACTTCCTTAAAACCTTTTAATGCCAATTGCAAATGCATAATTGTAACTGAGGCCAGTGGATATGGTTTGATTTGATTTGATTTGATTTTGGATTTATAGAGCGCGTAGCTACCCATGGGTTTCCCAATGCTAAAGTATCAACCTGAAGTGCTCCTGGAGGGGAATTATTGGGGGAAGAGCCAGGTCTTCAGTAGCCTATGGAATGAGAGCAAGTTGGTTTCTTTGCGGATGCTAAGGGGGAGGCTATTCCAGAGCTTAGGGACGTTGTATGCAAAGCGGCGCCCACCCGTGCACGCTCTTCTTATTCTGGGGATGCTGGCAAGGAAAAGAGAGTCTGATCTGAGTTGTCTGGTGGATTTATGGTGTTTGATGAGTGGTTTTAGTATTGGCGGGCCTTTGCCCTGTAAGATTTTGTGAGAAATGCATAGGGTTTTAAAGGTGATGCGTTCCTGAATGGGGAGCCAGTAAAGGGCTTTGAGGGAGGGTTTAGCCGAGCATCTGGATTTCGTCCCCATGAGGAGTCTTGCTGCAGCATTCTGAGCGTGCTGAAGTTTTTTGATGACAGCTACTGGGGCGCCCAGGTACAGGGCGTTTCCATAATCCAGTCAAGAGGTAATGAGGCCCTGGATGAGAATTTTCCTAGACTGGGGGGGGGATAAGAGGGAGGATCTTCCGGGCAGTTCGTATGAGCCCAAAGCAAGTGCCGGCTGTCTTTCTCGCTTGGGATCTGAAGCTGAGGTCCTGGTCGAGCCAGAAGCCTAAGCTCTTGATTTCCTTTTTTGGTGCAGGGGGGAGCCCATGCTGGGTGGCCAGGCAAGGGACTCGGGGAGTTTGTGTGGGTCGCCTAGGAGCATAATCTCGGATTTCTCACCGTTGAGCTTTAGTCGTGAGTCGCCCATCCATTTGGATATATTATGCAGGCAGGAGGCTAGATTCTCCATGGACTGGTTGGCTTGATTGATGGAGACGACTAGTTGGGTGTCGTCGGCGTACATGACCACCTTTATGCCGAATGGTGATGCTATGTCGTCTAAAGGGGCCATGTAAACATTAAAAAGTGTGGGGCTCAGGGATGACCCCTGGGGAACCCCACATTGAAGGGGAAGAGCTTTGGAATGGACATGACTATCGGCCACTTGGAAAGTCCTATTCTCCAGAAACGGTTTTAACCAGGCCAGGGCGGTGCCAGTGATTCCCGTTTTGTGGAGACGGTGGAGAAGGATGGTATGGTCCACCGTGTCAAAGGCAGCGCTTAGGTCCAGGAGGATCACTGCCACTGATCCCCCTGCGTCCAAGATGGATCTAGTCTCCTCTGTCACAGCCAGGAGGGCGGTGTCGGTCCCCGGTCCTGGTCTGAACCCAGTCTGGGAGTGGCAAAGGAGGTTGTTAGTCTCTAAAAAGGTGGATAGCTGTTCGTTCATGATTTTTTCTGCCACTTTGCTAATGCCTGGGAGGAGGGAGATTGGTCTGAAGTTAGAGGTTTGGGCGCTATACTTTTGCAAATTCATGAGGGTAAAGAAAGGGAAATTGCATTTGCCTCCAGAACACTTAAGGGTGCGGAGACTACCAATTAATCAATCACATCACTTGTATAGCGCGCTACTCACTCGGGAGGGTCTCATGGCGCTTGGGGGAGGGGGGCCGCTACTGCTCGAACAGCCAGGTCTTGAGTTGTCTCCTGAAGGCGAGGTGGTCCTGGGTCAGCCGAAGGTGGATGGGGAGGGAGTTCCATGTCTTGGCCGCCAGGTAGGAGAAGGATCTGCCTCCGGCGGTGGCTCTTCGGATGCGTGGTACGGCGGTGAGGGCGAGGCTAGCGGATTGTAGCTGGCGGGTGGGCGTGTGGAAGATCATGCGGTCGTTGAGGTACTTGGGGCCCAGGTTGTGGAGAGACTTCTGTGCGTGGGTGAGGAGTCTGAACGTGATCCTCTTGTTGACGGGGAGCCAGTGCAGGTTCCTCAGGTGGCTGGAGATGTGGCTGCGTCGAGGGATGTCCAGGATGAGTCGGGCGGAGGCGTTCTGGATTCGTTGTAGTCTTTTCTGTAGCTTGGCTGTGGTTCTGGCGTAGAGGGTGTTTCCGTAGTCCAGCCGGCTGGTGACGAGGGCCTGGGTGACCGTCTTCCTGGTTTCGATCGGGATCCATCGGAAGATCTTGCGGAGCATGCGGAGGGTGAGAAAGCATGAAGAGGAGACAGCGTTGACTTGTCTGGTCATCGAGAGGGAGGAGTCCAGGATGAAGCCCAGGTTGCGTGCATGGTCAGTCAGCTTGGGGGCGGTGCCCAGGGCTGGGGGCCACCAGGAGTCGTCCCAGGCGGAGGGTGATGGTCCAAGGATGAGGACTTCCGTCTTGTCTGAATTCAGTTTCAAGCGGCTGTTCTTCATCCAATCGGCGACGTCTTTCATCCCTTCGTGGAGGCTGGTTCTGGCGGTGTCGGGGTCTCTGGTGAGGGAGAGGATCAGCTGGGTGTCGTCGGCGTAGGAGATGATGTTGAGGTTGTGTTGGCGTGCGATGGCTGCGAGAGGTCACATGTAGACGTTGAAGAGGGTGGGGCTGAGTGATGACCCTTGTGGGACGCCGCAGATGACTTCGGTGGCTTCGGAACGAAACAGGGGGAGGCGGACTCTCTGTGTTCTTCCAGCGAGGAACTAGATGATCCACTTCAATGCCTTCTCTTGGATGCCGGTGTTGCTGAGGCGTTGGACTAGGGTGCGGTGGCAGACAGTGTCGAACGCGGCGGAGAGGTCCAGGAGGATGAGTGCCGCTGTTTCCCAGTTGTCGAGAAGGGCTCGGATGTCCTCGGTGGCTGCGATGAGGGCGGACTACATATTCGAATATTGAGAAGGAGGCATTGGCGTGTTGGTGGGAAGTCTAGCATTTCCGCAATTTTGTGTGGGGTAGGAAGTTTGATTTACACACCGATCATAAACCATTAATTAACAATTTTTCTACTTCTGGAGCTGCAAAAGCTACTCCACGAATTGCCAAATGAATTTATTGTTTACAGGAGTACAGTTTTAATATCAAGTATGTACCTGGTGTAAGGAATGTGAATGCGGACTGTTTATCACGTCTTCCAGTTGAGAAGAACGACAGTAATGATTTTGAGTCGGAAATTGAAGAATGGGTGGTGGCCAAGTTGGGTGAGGTTTGTCAGGCCATAGATGAATCAGATTGGAAAAATGCAATTTCAAATGATACCATTACAAAAAGAGTAGTCGAGTGTCTTCCTTTGAAGGAAGGTTGGAAGTCCCATAAAGACTTACTATCTTATAAAGAAGTGTGGAGTGAGTTGTCTGTGGTGGATGGTATTTTAAGGAGGAATCATAAATTGGTTGTTCCCTTTACCATGAGGTCTAGATTGCTGCAATTGTTACATGAGGGCCATGGAGGTATGCCAGCTATGAAAAGGAATGCCAGGGAGGATTTCTGGTGGCCTGGAATGGATAGGGAGATTGAACGATTTGTTAGGGATTGTGTGGCGTGTTCGCGAAGTGACAAAACTCATGTACTCCAAGAAACTGCCATTCATCATATGAACTGGCCCAGACATGCTTGGGAGAGGTTAGCAATTGATATTTGTGGTCCATTTGAAATACTTGGTGTTGGAAGTAGATTTGCCATTGTGTTAATTGATTATTTTTCTAAATGGCCAGAGGTAACTGTTGTACGTGAGGTTAAAGCCGACACTGTCATTGATTTTTGTGAGGAGATGGTTGTCCTGCAGAGATATTATCGGGTAATGGACCTCAATTCACTTCCAATTAGTTCAGTAATGTTCTCACAGTATGGGGAATCAAGCACTTAAAGACTCCTGTTTATCATCCCCATGGAAATGGTCTTATTGAACGTTAATGGGTGATTGTATTCAGATGGCTATTCACAATCAGGTGGATTGGAAATGCTTAGTAAAGAAAATGTTATGGAATTATAGAACTATCTCATAGACTGGCACAGGTGAAACTCCATTTTGTCTACTCAAAGGCAGGGTTCCTTGTTCCATAGCTGTGCATGCATGGATAGGTAGATGTGGTAGGAAATTGATTGATGATAATATCATAAGACCTAAGGTTGAAAATTATCAAAGTTCTTATGAACATAAACACAATGACAAGTTGCTCAAGGAACCTCAGACATTTGTTTTGGGAGATTTTGTAAGAGTAAAGTTGGGTACCATTCAACACAAAGGATATTCCAAGTTATCCTATCCCAGGAAAATAGAGTCCATCAAGGGTGATTCTTTAAAACTTTCAGATGGAAAATGGTAGAATGCAAATCGAGTGTCTAAATGCAATGAAACTGAGATTCGAGAGTGGTTAAAGAGTAATGAAAACAATTCCACTCCCGTTGTGAGTAATGGAGTTTCTTGTGAAACTTCCTGCAATCCCACTTATGATACATCAGTGGATAGAGTACATAGCACACGAGTTAAGAATTTGCCCATGAGGCGCAAAGATTATATTTGTGATTAAATTATCCTGTATATAGCATATGTGTGGAAACTGTTAAGGAATTTGTTTTATTTGGGGCTAGCCCAACGATTATAATAGTTATCATTCTTCCATATGTTTTTTTTTTGTTTTAAAGTAAAAGGATATGTTGTATTCTCTTGTGTTTACTTTGCCTAGCAACTGTTGTCTAGCAACTTCAAGCTTCCACTATTGGAATCTGGTAAGTGGAGTCCAGTAGACGGTAGCTGATGTTGTGGTGAAGACAGCTGTTGGGGGTTGCTCCTGCATATCTTAATAAACCTCCTTTCTCAAGCTATTTTGGATGTCCTGTCCTCAAAAGAATTGCTGTAATCCAGGTGACTGAGGATTAGTGCCTGGTTGAGTGTCTTCTAGGAGCTCAAAGGAATGCATCAAAAGATGCTCCTTAAATAGAGTAATATGCTGAAGCAAGTGCCTAAGGTTGAGGTGTTCTGGTCTCTCATAGATAGTTTGTCATCTAAGTGTATGCCCAAGTTCCTGGCAGTTCTACTGGGCAAAAGGACAGAGTCAAGCTCGGTCAGCCACCAGCCACCCATCCAGTAGAGCTGGGCTTTGCCAAACAGGAGAATCTCTGTTTTGTCCCTACTCATTTGAATACAATTGAGGGACATGTATGTGGCAATTTTTCTCATGCTGACGATGATTCGCTCTTTGATGTTGTCATGTCCTGCCCAAATGAGATAAGTATTGTCTGCATAAGACAGTATTTCAAGCCTGCAGGACTTGACCAACTGGGCAAGAGGGGCCACATAGGTGTTGAAAAGTGTAGACTTCAAGGTGGAGCCCTGGTGAACCCCCTTGTCCAGTGAAATGGTTTTGGAGTAGTAAGGGCCCATAGAGACTGTTTGGACCATGTCTTTAAGGAAGTCTTTAAACCAGTTGAGACTGGTACCCTAATACCAATCTGGTAGAGATGCTGAATCAAGATGGAGCAACCAACTGTGCAATAGGGGCCACATAGATGCTAAAAACGCGTAGAGCTCCAGGTGGATCCCTGGTGTACCCTCTTGTCCATTGCAATGGTTTTGGAGTAGTAAGTGCCCATATAGACTGTTTGGGCCATGTATTTAAGGAAGTCTTTAAACAAGTTGAAACCTGTGCCCTAATATTAATCTGGCCAAGCAAAACCGGCATGGTGGTATTTCCAGCATCCCATGTTAAACTGATGGTATCTACTACTGCTAATAGGGCAGTTTCTGTACTGTAAGAAGGTCTGAAGCCTGATTGAGAGTCATCCAGCAAACTATGATTCTTCAAGTAGGAGGCGAGCTGTTTATTGACGCAGGATTACAGAACTTTGCACAACGGGGAGAAGAGAAAGGGTGAGTTAGTTTGCTGGTTCCTTGGGATCTGAATTGTTTTTTTTTAAATGTGCTGCTATTCATAACCGTGAAATAGTGGCTAAGGTCAGGGAGTGGTTACACAATGATAAAATAGCTGGCGCAAGAAGAGCGGATAGAGTGGCAATTATGTACGGAGGAAAGAGATCCAAGTGGAAGCCAGATTTTACTTTCGCTAGTAAGTTGAGAATTTGAGATTGGGAATTAAACTCGGACCTTTCACATACAACTGAAGCAGAATTTGGGGGTGAATCAGTGGTGCCGGAAAGGGCAGATGATCAGACTGTGGAATGGAAGCTACAATAGATGTTGATTTTAATTTTGAAGAAACTGGCTAAGGTGTCACAAAGTGTCTAGGGGAGGCAGGGATAATTGGAGAGCAAGCTTGGGGTTTAGTAAAGTCAGTTAGGACTTTTATAGTCCCTTTGTGGAATTGCCAGCATGATTTATCCTGTTGACAATATGATGCATACCTGCTGTCCTTATTTTGCAATGATAGGCACTTAGTGCCTATTTAAACATTTGTTTATCCATGCTAGATTTTGAAGGCCTCCTTTTATGCTCCATTCTTTTTTACAGCTTGAGTTGTCAGTTTTCAGTTCAGCAGTGTTCCATGGGGCATTAGGTCTGCCTAATTTATCAGAAAATTGATTATGGTGAGCAACGATATCAAGAGCACTAGAGAAAGTGTTATGGAACAGGGTTTAGAACTGAATTAATGTTCTGTAAGTTGTTTAGGGTAGGGGTAAGGAAGACAGTTTGAAAAGACTCCAGAGTTTCCATGGCCTAGCACTAGAGAGCTTCTGAGTTATAGGTTTTTTGGAAATAGTCATTGTGGGGATCTGAAAACTGTGCTAACAATTATCAGTCTAGGTCAGGGGTAGAGGGATGTCTACCTTAAGAAGCCTTGAGGTGGAAAAAACTAGGTCTAGTGTGTGGCCGCCAAGTGTGTGGGACCGGTCCTTATCATGTGAAGGTCTAATATTTCAAGCTTGGACAACAGGATAGGTATATCAGGGTCAATGACTGCATCGGCATGATAGTTGAAGTCCCCTATCGGAAGAAAGTTTTGCATGAATAGTACATGAGGTGCTAGTCATTCTGCTAGTTTGTGACTGAACTCTTTTTTGAGGGCGGTAGGCTACAGCACCATTTACTGTGTTTCCATGTGAGGTTTCTAGTGTGAAGATTGCTATCTCTGCCCAGTCAGTAAGTAGAGAGTCGAGAATTTTTACTCTAAAGGAGTTCCAGAAAGCGATGTCTACTCCACCTCCTGAATTTGATTCTCTGTCCAGTCTAACCAGCTTATAGCTATCAGGAAATGCAATGCGGATGCAAGACAACACTAGGGGGTGTAGTCACGTTTCTGTAATGAAGCATAGATCTAGTTGTGAGGATGCAAGTAAATCCCAGATTTCTACTCTGTGCTTTGGGATTGATTTTACATTGAGGTAAAGGTAGTTGAGTGTTTGGGGGCTGGACTGTCGTTTAATAGATTAGTTGGCAACTTTTGAGGTGGGAATTGTTGGGACAGTGGGCTGAGGTTTGTCTCAGGAAGGGCTTTCCTGTTGTCATTCAATTAGAAAGTCTGAGTGAAGCAGTGATAAATGCAAACAATATTAGTTTGAATTATTCTCGGTTTACTAGAAGTAATTGTTAGTCCTTAACATAATATCTCAATTTGGAGTGCCATGATGTAGTCCTAGTAATCATTACTAGCTAAAGCATTCTATATTTTCAATTGTCGTTGGAAAAATCAGACACCACACTTGGGACCCATACGTTATTACAGGAGAAATATTTGCACAGTAATTTGTGGCTAATTAGGTCAATGATTACCCACTAAATATGCAGATTCTCAAAAGTATTTGAGTATGGGAAATTGTACCACAGCGGTACTCTTTTAGGTGCTCTTACATTTCTTTGTGAATCAGCTCTGAAACGTCCAAATCCCTATCAGAACAAGTGCAAAAGAAAGCAGTGCTTTCTATGTGAACTGATTGTATATTATTGTTCCCATTTTAGATTTTTTGGGGTCAATTCACAAAGGCTGGTGTGTAAAAAAAAGTGCAATCGGAGTACTACTTTACTTACTCATAAAGTCCATTGTAAATAGGCCAGGTTGTATTGAATTCCCCAGATTGATAATTGCTACAGCCTTGTTTTTAAAAAGAGACTTTATGTTACTTTCTCATCATCACTCTGATATTATTTCAATCTGTGATTCTCTGTACAACAGGAAGCTTTGCACTTTGAAGATCCAAAGCGTAAGTCTTTATTTAGAGTTTGATGGACGGGATACTACATCACAAACTTGATGGAGCATTCTGTGATGCCCAGTAAGCGTAATTACAAGTACATTATAGCCTATGGACTTTGTAATAAGGTGAATGGGATATTCATCATGTTTTGATGGAGTACCCTGTCCACCAGCTGTAAATAAGGGTTTTGGCTTTTCTTAGTTGTTGAATTTCAGTCAGTTTTCTCTTTCACAACCTGAACAAATGTTGAGTCTCCTTTAAGACCAACACTGCAGGGTCCTGCAATAGGAGGGATCAGCATGAATTAACATTTGAATGTTAATAGACCCGAACCCTAGTGGATTGGAGCTAATGACTTTCAATATGTAAATTAATTGCGAACGAAAATATATTTAAAGAGGAGCCTATCACACTCCTTTTTTCGACCCCAGAGTACTCGGATTTCTTGTTTACTTTCGCTCTGCACTTAAAGATTTTATTATTGCCCAGTTGTTGATATGACGCTTTGTTGCGAGATATGGTCAATATACGGGGGCCTTACATCAAGTCATTTGGCTGCAACAGAGTCCTGACACACAGACTAATGCTTTGGAAATTATGATATTTTTCAATGATAAAAATACTCTCTCCTATTTCTTTGTTTGTAGTACTTACTGCTATTGTGCTCTTTATAATTCACTCTGAACCTCTCGGTAGTTAGAAATAATGAGTGAAAATAGTTTGTTGCAGCAAAAACGAACTATTTTCTTATCTGTGTTGAGGGGAAGACCATTTCCTTTCTTGTGCTGAGTGAAATAGGTTATGCAAACATTATATCTCATGGAGCTATTCGTTTCTCTCACATAGGAATATATTTTTCAATGTGATGCAATTTTCTTTTAAATTGCTGCTGGTGAAATTCGCAACTGTGGTAATAATAGCAATGATACCTTGTGAGATTTTATAGTTCTTACTTTTTCTTGAGAAAAAAAATAGTTTAAAAACAAATACACTGTAATTCTTACCAATTCAGTGGTAGAAAGGGTGTGAGAGAATTGATAAGTAGAAGCAAATAAGACAAACATTCATTACTTGATTTTAAAGAGGACCATAATGTAAAATCTGCGATCTCATTATCTTTTTTGCAGTGGAATTTCCGCCAGCACTGCAGTGTGGCAATGTTAATGTTGCCATCCATTTCCTCACTGGTAGAAAATACTCTGGCAGTAGAGATAGCATGCTTGCTAATACTTATAAATGATGTCCCAGTGCTGTGATATAGATTTTCAATCTCAACCCCCTGATATATCTCTGTAAAAAAATTGTTGTCCAGAGATTGTAATTTTTGTTTTGCGTTTTTGGATCAATAGAGACGTAATTTAGCTTGGGTAGATATTGCTGACCTGAGGGGAATATTTCTGGACAACATTTGTAAAAACAGAGGATGCGTTGCAGTGATGATGTAATATTTCAGGATCTTAGAGACCTATGTACTGCATTTTGGTGTCAAAGCCAAGGTTTTGTTGGTCAAGTAATCTTACTCGAACAGAAAATAACTCTTCAGAGCAACCCTTCCGCCATTTTCCAAAATGGCGGCAATAATAGTGGAAGAAGAGACATATATAGAAATGAACCAAATAATAATGTTTTTAATAATTTCATGTATACACCAAATAATGTTTATCACTCCTGTTTTAGACACGTTTTCATAGTTGCTTTTATTTATTTGATTCGGCAATAGCTCGTGGAACATTTGCAGAATGTTGAACATTTGAGAAGTATATAAAGGGGAGTCCTTGAAGACCAAAGACTACGTGTCGCACAGCTACAATGGCTTAAAAAAGACTAATTTAGTAAAGTTGCTATACCTCTAACACTTGTGTCTAAATGATACCAAATAATACTCAAAGTTATCTTTCTTCATCAAAATTATCAGTTTTCTTTATGTATATACTCCATGTTTTTGAATAACATAAAAGGCTTATTGTTTCAGTTCATAAGTAATGAATGCTAGTTACATCAAAACATAAATATAAATTGTTTCAAAAAAAGTAAAATGCAATAACAGTTCTTTCAATTCAACATGAAAGACAAATCCCAATGCACTTTGGGTTCATCTCGAACCCTTCTTCAGGGGGTTAACATAAGGAATCAAAACATATTTATACAGTTCATGTGAATTAATTTCTTCAAAAGTGCTTTTGTCCGGATCTACAACACAAAATGATATTTTTTCAGTACATGATGCTGTTCCATGCCTAAATCATTTCAAACATGCTATAGGTGAACCTGCTGAGAGCTTGCATTTTTATGATAAAAAGAAGGAAAAGAGAAAAGAAAGGAAAAAGTTAAGTAGTTGACACCTCAGTGTATAGTCTCGGCCAAATAAAACCAAAAACAAAGTGTCCGTTTATAGTTGGTGTTCGAAAACATGAATAAAAGTGCCCTGAGAAGCATAGTGTATTTTAACTTCCAGTCATATATGCCTGTTAACCAGGGTGTTGGATACCTGAGAAATAGGAGTCCAATAGGGTAATTGCCTGTATTCCCCAAAATTACCGGTGAATAAAACATTCTCTATGGGCCATAAAAGACATTCTCTCTGTATAATAAAAAAACAATCCCACAGGAATATTGCTTTGTACCTTCAATCAGTGAGACACTATCAGAATGTCTGTTGTTCCGAACATCCTATAAAGAGTACAAAGGCCCAGTATATTCGAATGATTCTAGTTAGAAAAGTCTGAAAAACCAAAACCCCTTGGGCGGGATCTTACCTCGCAGTGCCGGTAATGAAGGCTAAACCATAAGTCCTCAATCAAGCGTCGAAACTCCACACTATCTATAGCCAAAAAAAACAAGTATACGTGCTATTATACAACAAAGTTCCCAAACAATAGTGAACGATAAAATGATAGCCAAGATTCTCTGTTTTGGACGCACTGCCAGAAACCTCCAATGCCACGCGTCCGGGCGTCGCACACAGGAAACATGTGTGCGCCTGGACCAATCACTAGTTTCTATAGTCAAATTTCATGGAGATCGACAGGGGAAACAGATTCAAGCTGGTGAGTGATGCCTAGTCGACCACAAATTAGGACTGATGCACGTCATGAAGGGATTGAATACGTTTCAATAAAAAATTATCAAACAATCTCCTATGTCTCCAAGGATACTCCAATATCTGAATGTAAACCAAGGTTTGTACAGAAGCACTGAGTGCGCAAATGATGCGAATAAAACCCTGATGAAAAATGCAAAAAGTTCAAACCTGGAATATAAAACGGAACTAGTATGTAAACAGATAACGAACCCCATAAACAAATTTCTGTGCCAGAATAATGTATGGGAAACAAAAGATGAAAAGTCGGAAATACGACCCAAGCAGACATAATATAATATGAAAAAGAAAAATAGCATGACTTAAAAAGATGAAAAAAGTTGTAAAAATAAATCTGCAGAAAATGCAAGCCCGCTTACAATCTGAGTTGTTGGTTCCTCATTACAAAAATCATAAGAGCTCGTAATGGTCATTGAAACCCCCGGGGATTAGGGTCCCTAAGTGCTTTATCCAATGGGTTTCTCTACGAGTTAACATGGTGTTCATATCTATCCACTGTGTATGTTAATGTGTTCCAAGACAGTGAAACACAATTGTGGTATGGTGTGCGGTGTGGTAATCCAATGTGCTACTAAGGAAGAGTTCATATCTTTGTTCCGAATGCGGCTTTTGTGCTCCACGATTCTTGTTTTTATTTTTCTGCTCGTACTGCCAACATATATCAGCCCACATGGTCATTTGATGGCATAAACTACCCCTTCTGTAGTGCAATCTGAAGTGTGTCTCAAAGTGATGGCTTTTCCAGTATGCGGATGTCTAAATATTTTCCCAACCATGACATTGCTGCATTGGCCACAATTGTGACATTTTCTCATTCCTTTAAAAATCGTCTTCTGGTTTGTCTTAGAGGGTTTTAGTAGTTCAAGTAAATTATGTGAACGCGTGTGTGCAAATAGGGGAGAGCCATGAAAGATCCCCCTGAAATCCGGTTCATTTTCCACTAATTCCCATAGATGTCTTATGATGTCTTTTATCTTAGGTGCTTGTACTGAATGTTTTAATACGAACACCTCCCTTTTACCCACACTTTTTGTTTGTTTCTGTAACAGGTCCTCTCTTTTTTGTTGGAAACTATGCGTTCTGCTTCCTCTAAGGTGGCCTCCGGATAACCTCTTTCTTTGTATTGTGTCATTTGTTCTTTGATTGAGTCCTCACATTTGGTTTTATCTGATGTGATTCTTTTGATCCTCATAATTTGGGAAATGGGTAGATTTTTTTTAGGGATACTGGGTGGGCACTTGAGTAGTGTAACGCATTGTTCACATCCGTAGGTTTCTTGTAAACCTTAGTCATTAGGCCACCATTCGTTTTGAGTATTTCAATGTCCAAAAAATTAATTTTATGTGTGTTTATTTCATGAGTGAATTGTATGCGCGGATTCCGCCTGTTCAATTAATCTATACATGATTCCAGTAACTCTCTTGACCCCTTCCACACCACTAGGATATCATCAATGTACCGCACGAACAATATTGCATTTTGTTGACATTCTGGGTCATTAAGAATGAATTGATCCTCAAAAAAGCCATGAAAGTGTTGGCATAGGCAGGTGCCCCAGGAAAACCCATGGATGTCCCCGTCCTTTGTACAAAAAATTAATTTGCCAACTGAAATAGCTATGGTATAGCGCAAAATGTAATAGTTCTAACAGAAATACGCTTTTCTCTTGAGGTAGGTCTTAGTGTAACAGTCTCCATTCTGTTGCCTCCAACCCCTCATTGTTGGCTATAGATGTGTATAATGCTACCACGTCAACGGTACATAAAAGAATATCATCCAAAAATCAGTCTTTTATGGCTTCTAGTTTTAGCAGACAATCTGTGGTGTCTTTGACATACGTCACCCATAATTGTACGAGTGGTTGGAGATGATGATCCAGAAAATAACCCAGTGATTCATGAATGGATCCACACCCTGCCATGATGGGATGAAATGGAGGGTGTCATTTGTCCTATGTACCTTCGGTAACATAAATTGTGGGAATTTTCGGGTGTGAATTCATTAGAAATCTGCCTGTGTTTTCATCCAAGATAGCAATCTCGAATCCTTTTTGTAAAATATTGTTCAGTGTGGTTTGAAAGACTTCTGTAGGGTCTTGTTCCATGCGGATGTATGTGTTCTCATCCTTGACATGTTCGTTGACACTGTTGTGGTAAAATTCTGTGTCTAAAATCACTAGGGCTCCACCCTTGTCCGCGGGTTGAAAAGTGATAAAAGTATCTTGTCGCAATTTGTTAAGAATTTGTCACTCTTGTTTAGTCAAGTTCGAATGTGAATGTGGTGTGCAGACCCATCTTTTTCATTAGGAACATTTGAGAAGAGCATATTGATAGAGACCATTTTTTATAGCACAGGTTTTGTAAGTACATGAACATGTAAGTTCTGTGGGTAGACGCTTTAGAAAATGTTGTAGGTTTTCGCACCCACTTAATATCTTACCAACCAAATTCACACGGATCTTTCTCTACATATGCATGATCAAAAACATTTATGCATCTTCTGATCAAGTAGAACGCTCTTTTAATGTGTCAATGCACAGAACATGATGTCAGTGGAAGGTCACTTAGCGGGACTGATCGCTTGAGCTCACTGTATCGAAGATTCTCAAATGTGTGACACTCAGAACTCATTTTCCACACACACAAGGTATTTTTCTATGTCTTTAAAGTCACATTCTTCTTCTGTCTCAGCAAATCATTTTAGAAATGTCACAGGTTCAGCGGTTAAAGCTCCAAGCTTTGCTCCAGTGTTGCTCATAGTGTCATCACCTGTACAGATATGTGCCTTGATAAGAACACTGGGCATCACTGGGTCAGGTTTCTTGTACAGACTATGGAGCGGGATCAAGTGTCTTTTCTTGCCTGTTCCATAACTTATCAATACCTCTGACAATCCTTGACTTATGAACATTGCAACAAATCTAAGTAAGCCAATAAGTAACATCTGAGTCATTGAACAGTACAATGACACGATTGGAACCATTTCGAACAGCCGACTCATCATGTGGCACAACACAAAGGTCAGCTTCCTCCAATTTGCTGTAAAGTTCTTGCACAATAAGGGCCATACCTTCTGACTATAGCTCTTCAGGTACCAACTACTGATTGACAATCATTGAACTTGCAATAATTGGAAATGTGTTTTTCACTGAAGCATCACCAATGTTTTGGTGAGTTAACATCTCCAAGTTAATCTTGTTCTATGCTGATGACCAGAATTTATCAAGTTGCACAGGTATAGGTGTAAAATATTTTATATAGTCAAATTTTTTTTCCACTTGCAGACATTCATCTGGTTCTTTCACATCCTTTGGCAGATAACCGTCAAAGACAATGTGCAGTTCTTGCAAGGGGCACAGTGACTTTTATATCTGTAGAATAGGTCTGAATGACCTCGACGAAGTTTTGCATTGATAAAATCTTGACCATTCGCAATTGTGACATATTGTTCACAACAACAGCATTTGTTAATGAAGATACTTTTTTTAATTGAAATTCTTCAGGTGAAAGGTTTTTTTCGAGCTTTTGTATGAGGTTGTGCTTCACTGGTTTGGTTGCAGCATCTCCATCAAATAATGATTTTGCTGCCAGAAGATCATGCAACAGAGCATCCTTAATAAATTCCCCCCTTTCTTTTGCCACATCCATCTCTATATATGCTTGCTACATCCATCTCACTATGTGCTTGCAAAAGATGTCTTTTTGTAACCTGTTTTGTAGTGGCTGGTTGGGCAAAACTCTTGCAATGGTAATTAAAGCATGGAAGTTTAGCTTTGGTGATTATGTCAAACAGCTTTTTCTCGTCCAGTGCACACCTCTCCTGCTTCAGTTCTGCATATAGTTTTGATCCATGTTCCAGGACATCTAGTAGATGCCCTTTTATTTTGTAATCCACATATTGTTTGGTCATGAAGTTGTGAAGTCATGCAGGCTATACCATTGCAAAGGGGAATTAAATGAAGAAGCCCATCAAGATGTTTATTAAAATGTTGCCCCCTCTTTCCCACAAGTTCATGGTGAGGTTTCACATTGGTCCATTAATTTTGAATTTGTCATCTCTCTGAAAACATTACACATACAAAGGACTTCATAGTAAACTAGCTGCCATTGAGCAACAATTCTCTTAGAGCTTTTCTGTTATCTCTTGATTGTCTGTTCCAGTTTCATGTCTGCAACCACAGCATTGAACCTTCCCTCTCTGTCTTTCACCACAAATTGTCTTTGAATGCATTTTCTGTAGAGGTATAGTTTTTCCACCTTTAGCTTCTTCCCTCTTCCATATACTAGGCTCATATCTCAAGTAGTTTATCCAATCAAATTCGCTTAACACAGTGACTCCAGAGTCTTCACGTTCAGCTCCCAATCAGCATGGACCAAGTTTTTCACTAGAGTTATCATGAGTAAAACATTTCCCCAGTACTTACAAAGTTCAGATTTTTCTGCACATTCCTTGACAAACTCTATGAACCTGGTTTTTAGCTTTTCTGATTTTTAACTATGGATTGAACATTGCCTGGCTTTGCATTATGTCTTTTGAATGAAGTGCACCTTGTTCACTTCTAAGATGAGATATGCAAAACCGAATGTGTCATTCTTGTTCCAGAAAGCTTACTGATGCAATGTTTCTATAGCCTTAGAAATGATGAGCATACCTTGCAATGAACGAACATGATATGTTCTGATCAAAACTGACTGAATAGTTTTGCTTCCAAAGATTTCAGCCTCAATAAGTGCATCGTCTATGCCATATCCACTGACATAACTTTCTGTACACCGCAATGCAACTTTTGTCATGTGTAAAACTCCCATCATTGGATGAAGATGCTCATTGGCGGATTCCATGGTTTAATAATAGTAATATTAATAATTCACATTTGTAAACTGCGAACCATCATAGGGTCTCTAGGCTCTGGGGGCCGTCGGGGAGAATAAGCAAGCTATTGTGCTGGGCTAATCTGCCGCCGGCCCCGGGGATTGAACCGTGATCCCCAGATTCTAGAGTCAGTCACCTTGGCCACGGTGCCACACCTCTCCCCTAAAAAAGGTTTGACATACCCCCCCTAAAAAAAGCTATACTTTTGCTCTATAGCTTTTGCGGTCGTAAGCAGTGCATTGCAGGGGCGTAGGTTATAGTTAGCTCAGGTAACTAAAACTACAGAATTTCAGTGTTTTTTTACAAGTGAAATCAGGAGCCTAATTATAACCACTGTAACCTTTGATTTATTCAGAGTTTATCTATAGGCTTTATACTTACCTGCAGAATTCTTGCATTTGCTTTGGAAAGGCATAAGTGGTAAAGGTATATGAATGGTAAAAATGTTCATGGTAAAGACTGACATTTTAAAAACGTACGCGTTGTTAATATCGCATTGTAAAGGCATACTTGGTTATGTCATGCAACCCTTGGAGCACTCCGATCATGGGTTTGCAGAAGCCCACTGGTAAATATAGTATTGTGTAGGACCACCAAAGATTAATGGCACTGTTCTCTCCTCGATAAAAGTTAAAAAAAAGAGTGAGCAAATGGTGCATTTTCAAGCCAATTTGAGAAAGCAAGAAGGTTAATAAACCAATTGTGAAAGTGTACTTATGACATTAGTAAAGAGATTTCATATGGTAATAACGTAGGTAGCTGCTTAATCAATATAACCACAGAACTTCGTTGGCAGCAAAAAACCTCTCTTGTCTTGCCAGGCAAAACAGTACTGAGCCCACTGGTTGCAACAAGCTTCCATGCAAGTCATGACCCATTAGTTTCCCCTTCAGCTCAAACCCCAGCCATAGTCTGCCCTGGTATAGCACCTAGATGCTGTACAGCTCTTTAGATTTTAGTGTTATTCCATGTACACACACACAGTCACAAAACTCTGACTGACCCTTGGGGGAGAAATCATGCAGCAAAGCGCGGTCTCCCTCCTCCCAGCATCAGCGGCAACACTGTATTCATGTTATCAATCTACAAACAGCATTTCATTCAGTAAACACATTCCTTTTCTGCACAACACTGACATTGCCATTTTGCGTAATACAAATGAAACAAAGCACACTGAACAGTGAAAGCGGTAATTTGCATGGCAGATGCTCCTCAATGCACTGTGGCTGTTAGATTATCTCATCCCACCTGTTGTGTTATATATACAGTAAGGGGACAAGTTCAAGTACAACTCAAAATTCACATTGGAATATTGCAAAATATCACTGTGGAAATGGTTTGGGTGGGGGACTCGGCAAAACTGATATGAGTGCTTATTTAAAAAAAAACAGCCTGCTTGATATCTGTCCCACCTAGGGTCAGTTCCTGGACTACTTGAAAGCTGGTCATAGCACCCACCCCAACCAGGGGGGTGAACAGTGGTGCAAGACATTCAAGCTTTAACACAGTAAACACCTGACCAATCAAGCATCCTATCACCTCTTAACTTTATCGGTGTGAGTAAACTTTTATTCAAATCCAATTGATTAACTGTGCTACACAGCAAGTCAGGATGTCACGTGTTGGTATCACATTCTGGAATGAAAGCTCAATAATGCCCGGACACAGACTTGAGACAAAAAAAAGCTGATTTGTTTCAAATAAGATACCGCTTTTGAGCCATCCAAAAACAACAGCTAAGGTAAAACGAGGAATTGAAATTCATAACAATTGTGTTCTCCACTATGCCACAATGACTAAATATGTTCACTAACTCTCTATAAACACCACATGATGACCTGATCCAACAAATTAAAAGCCATTTCTAAACATAAGACTTAACTACTCATTTTTGTACCTTTATACTTTGCTTTCCTCAATAATACTCTGATTGAATTTTATACATATGTAATTATATTTTGGACAGACACACTCACTATCGGATCCCGCTCTCAACCCCAAACATGATGAGTATTATCTTGGGCTCCTCTCCAGTCGGCGTGCATGCCGCAAGCAAGTTATCAATGACCTCATCTCCCTGGCCTGGTCCCACCCCCAGTATTCTAGCAGCACGAGGATTGGCTTGGTCATGGCTGCCAATGCTCATTTGGAGCCTTGGGGCTGCGTTAACATTCCATTGGGCTCCTATGTTGCAGAGCCTGCCAAGGGTTTAAGTGTGCATGTCGGGTTGGTCTGAGCATGGCACCCGTCCAAACCAACATGCGCACTTTACCCCAAGAAGGCCTGGCACCTGCTCCCCCCACCTCATGTAACTTCTTTGCCTGGGTCATGCTGCGCACTGCAGCACAAAACTAAAAAAAGATGGAATCCTTATTATTAAACATTTTTAAATATCATGGCAAAAAACAGATGGGTAATGACCCTGTTCCCCCAATAAAGTAACCACCACTGGTAAGGTCTGGGTGACCAGTCAGTCATTCAGTCAGTCAGTCAGTCATAAAATCTTTATTCGGCTATAACCAGCCATAAAAGAATGCATTATTTCATATTAAAAATACAATACAAGGATTCAATGTAAATGCCGTAAACAAGGAAACAACTACAAGCATAACACGCATCAGCAACACAGTTCATGATTGAGTTTCAACAATAATCACTGTGTGAAAAATAAATAAGCTAAAAAGTCATTTTCCAACAATATTTTGTATCTGTACTGCGGAAGAAATATATTTATAAACCATTAGGCAAGTGAATTTGTCATTTAAAAGCTGAAGATGACACAGGGTGGCCTGACATTTTCTAATATCTAGGAATTTTAACAATGGTTTAAAAAAGGCACGTCTTTCATTAGTATACAATTTACAAAAAAACATAAAGTGCAATGTGCTCTGAGCTGATTCTGAGTCGCAGGGGTATAAATCTAATTTGGCATCAGAATATACATTTCGGGGATATGAAACCAACAGATGAGAGATTCCAAATCTGAACCTAATAAGATAATACAACTTGGCATGGGTAAGGTGAAGGGATAAATAAAACTCCACGCCTGGCGAACAGATTAGAAGTGAGTGGTCAACAACCCTTTTTTTGTTGTTTCTTGTATATCTCTCAGCAAGTATAAGTGAACTAAAAATCCCTTTTCACCTTTGCTCTTGATGTTTTGGCAATATTCTCGGGATTCTCAAAACAATCCAACAATCCCAGAGTCTCCAGTTGTGCCTTGACATAAGAGATTCATGGGATTTTGCTCACCCATTCTAATTTTAAACAGTCTGTAATAATAGTGCGATATAAAACTGCTGCTTCCTTCACCCAAATGTTATGCCACAATAACAAAGGAGCCAAGTGTATACGAAAGGACAGGAGAATCACCCCAAACTCACTATGACAAATAGTAGCAGCAGTGGATCTAGGAACACTCAGCAAGCGTTTCAAAAACATATTCTCAGCTCCATGCAGATCTGCAGATGTTCAACATTGCAAAAGCCCCAAACTCCATCACCATACACACGTACGTGCTTTATAGATTTCAGTCATTACCTTAATGGGTTGGGAGCCTAGTTTCTTTGTAAACCTGAAAATTGCCTCCAAGCTTTGATTAAAACCTCTGATCCTTGCCTCTAACAGATGAGATCAGGTATTTTTCAATTCGAAAAGAGTTCCCAGATAAGAAAAAGTGGGCACATGAAGCAATTTCTCATTATTTATGAAACATGTCTTTAGCGTTGCAGGTGATTTGCCCACCACCATGATATAAGATTTAGCTACATTTGTCTTCAGGCCAAGGTCAGCCATAAAATTATTAAAACTAATTAAAAGCCTCTGCAACCCCACTACAGTTCTGGACATTAGGACACAATTGTCTGCATATAATAACGCTGGTAACACCCTACCACCTATCTGGGGGAATCCACATTCCCGGTTTTATTGTGGCTCTCTAGATCGTTTATATACAGACAGAATAAAAATGGGGCAACCACGCAGCCCTGTCGTACCCCGCGGTTCAGCTTAATTGGAGCTGAGAGTTCCCCATCTGCTCCATAACGTACCCTCCCCGTGACATCCCGATGCATTGCTGCTAGGAAGTGCACAATGGCCGGTTCAATGCCCATTTGCAACATCTTCTCCCAGAGCCTCCCTCTCTGCACCCATTCAAAGGCGGACGTCTAGTCCAAGAACCCTAAATAAAGAGATCGAGGCTTGGCTAAGGTGTATTTACCTATGACTAGGTGCAGGTTGAGGCACTGTTCAACGGTGCAAAGACCTCTCCTAAAACCATATTGAACGTCAGAAAATGTTCTGGTTTCCAATACCCAATCCTCCAGCCTTTCTAAAATAACTCTACCCATAATTTTGCAGGTACAGTCAATTAGGCATATTGGACGGTAGCATTTGGGATCCCCCCTATCGCCCTTTTTAAAGATGGGAACTATTATCACGGATCTCCAAGAATCAGGGGGACCTAGAACCGCGTGAGAACTCAAAATATTTGTAAGCAGTGGGAGCCACAAGGGAGCATTAGCTAAAAACAAATCCACAGGGATACCATCAGGGCCTGAGGCCTTATTCCTCACAGTTTGTGTGAAGGCCCTGTCCACTTTGTCTAATGTTGGAGGTACCAGGGTTGAGGTCACGTAGTTAAAATTACTAGAAGAGTCTAGATCACTGCCAATTTTATAAAGATTTGAGAAATGATTAACCCAGGTCTGAGGCATAATTACAGTGTCAATCTTTATGTTATCTTTCCCATTAAAATATTCCTGGTTGACGGTTTGACAGAAGAGTTTAGAGTCCCTACTTTGGCAGGCTACATAGAGTTGTTCCCAAGCCTCATGTCTAATCTCTACCTTGCGTTTTTCTATCGCCTGCTTATATTCAAGGCGTGATTGCTTTACCTCGGATGTATTTCGGCGTGTTGATTTCAATGCCTTAATTAGCTTATTGTAAGAGTGCTGTCACTATCAAACAAACCTCTTGTTGCTCTTTACTTTAAGCTTTATTTTTTTGGTCAATTCTTTTAGTCTTACTAATATATGTCCCTTTTCGTGGATGCCATAAGTCTTGCAACTCCCTGTTTTAGGCGAATTCTTGGTTTCTGAGAAAACACATGGTTATGGTCGTCAGTAGCAGAGAACAAAATGCCACTCACAACTTCAGAACTGAGGCAGCTACTCAGTGGGCAGCAACTCAGTGGGGGTAACCATGTGATGCCACACATGTAGCTTTATAGGGTATGCAAAGAGGGGTGCTCACATATATACGAAGAGCACCTTGGGAGAAAAAAAATTCCAGAAAAATTCAACTTGCAGACAGCTTGATCTCCATCATATTATCTGGAAGCACAGGCAAAACATGGCTCACATACCTCATTGATAGAGTAGGAGGATACTGCAAATGTTCCACACTTTTAAGTATTGTCTCTTGAGTTAGGCTACAGAGTTACAGCAATACACTTCTCTGGAAATTTCTTCTTCAAAACTGTATCATTTAGAAAAGGAACAAACAAAAATGGCCCATTGTCATTTAGTTGAATAAGGTATGATCTAAAAACGGGATTGCAACTCTTCCTCTCTTAGATTAGCTTGGGCTCTACTCTGTAAGAGTGCAATCAGAAGGGGGCGTGGATAACTGGCGAACATGGCGGGCACATTGTAGCCGAAGTCCGAGACCAGTCCTAATAATCCTGCAAACATCAGTGAAGCTGGGTGTCATCCACAATCATAACACCCCCAACATGCAAAAGAATAGAATAGATGCTTAACGAGCTGCATGAAAGTCACCCGAAGCCTAACAATCTCCGATTGTGGCAGAGATGCCCAAACTGGGCGCAGTGCACACCTCAAGCCTAACTTGCTCGGCAGAGGATCTACGACACCCTGCCGGAGCAGAGAGCCTTTGCCCTGGCAGACTGAAAATAAACACTGTTACCCCTCCGCTGCCAGACTTTGAGACCATCTAACCCACCGGGATGAGGCGCTCTGGGCGGGGGCGACCTGTGGCCTCCTCCCCCAGATATGCTGCATCGCGGCGTCCCCACCGGTGGGGGCCCCAGACTATCAGCCGGTGGCTGGAGCGGAGTATTGCTGGGCAGTGGTGGCCTCCCCACTCAGGTAGGGCCTTGCCTGGGGGGCGGGCCATTGCCCTCTGTGTGCTGGGCCTCTGACAACATGTCGGACCCTGGGTGAACACATATCCTCCCCCGCCCCACCTGGGGGTACTGAACAATGACCTGGATACAGCTATACCACACAGTGAGGCAGTGAGTCCGACGTGTGGAGGTGCTGACGTGCGCCTCATCCATAAATGGTTCTCCCCCGACTGTGGCCAAAACTGTGTGAGACCAAACGAGATGGCGGCTCCAGCGGGCCCCCCGCTAAGTTATCACTGCCCTGCTGCTTTTGGAGGAATGAGTCCTTGGCACGATGGGCCCATGCGGCCGGGCCACGAGCCTGGCCTCCAATAACGGAGGCCCCAGATGACCCACCTCTAACAGGTGTTTTGTGCCACTTCCCCAGAGAGGCATCCCCGCCCACATCGGGCTCTGGCTGGGGTAGTTAGACTTCCATCTATACCTGGTGCATCTGTGAAAGTGGGGTGACAGACTACCGATGCTGTACCCTGGATCATCCATGAGGAAACAGACCAGGGGACTCTGCCCCTATTGGCGGTGAGTCGAACTAATGAAGGTATGATCTAAGAGGTGCGGAGATCCCAAATGGGCTTCCTGACGGCATCAGTCCGATACCATGAGTAATATCCCCTGCCGCCTAGACCTCTGCTGAGTTGGTTTCCTATAGACAGCATGCTCTCCACTGCGAAGGCTGCATTAACTGAACTGCAGTGTAAGGCACCACAGAATGGGGGATTTCCCTGCTGCGGAGCTACTTGTCGGGGTGGGCCTGGCTGACTACATGCTGATAGCCTAGATGGGACCCTTGGTGAATAACCCAGACTGTAAGGCAAGCCTGATGCCAGTACGAGTGGAGCCCCTGTGAAAGCGGTCATATGCAAGCCGTACGCCTCTCCCCCACTTTCACCCACTGTGGGGGAGGACACTTCTGGATAACGTGACCAGTGATCTGGATTCAGGGACTGCTGGCACAACAAGACCCTTGAGTCTGCCCAGAACTGAATAGACAGCGATCCCTGGTGCCCCTCTTGCCGGTTGACACCACAGCCTCAAAACACAGGTCAACCCGTAGAGTGCTCAACCCAATTCCGGCCTCACCATGGGACTCCCTAAGGGAAGGGTGCAAGAAGCGACCACAACGATCACGCAACAGCAGGAGGACGTAGATAACACCACTCAAACCCCTCTACTGAGCTGCTTCCCACCCACTAACATGGAGTCAGGCCTGGATAAGCTGTACCTAATCCTGCAGGAGGTAAGAGGCTCACAAAAAGCAATAAAGCAACAAATAGGCTCACTTTCCACCGACTTTACACTCCTAAAGGCAGACCACAACAAACTGGCATCCACAGCAAAGTCCAACAAGCTACTCCTGACAGAAATGATGCAGCAACACAAGGAACACACAGAGCAAGTTGCACTGCTACAGCGGCAAGTATCCGGCTAGCAGGACAGGGTTGAGGACGCTGAAGGTTGAGCAAGGAGGAACAATGTGTGTATTATAGGTCTTCCAGAACGCTGCATGGGCTCTAACGCCACCCGATTCATGGAGCAATGGCTGTGAGAATGGCTGTGAGAGCATGTGGCCTCTGAAGGCTTATCAAGAGGGCACACAGCATCCCCACAAGAAGGTCAACGGTGGGCGCCCCACCACGCCCTACGATTGTCGGTATACTAAATTATAGGGACGAGACACACAACTACAAATGGCCAGAGTGAAATCTCCAATTCAATATGAGAACCATCGGATCTCACTGTACCCAGACTACACAGTCCTAGTCCAACACAGAAGATCCTCATATCATATTCCTAAAAAGAAACTCAGAGCCCTAGACTTCAACTACGCTGTGCTGTGCCCTGCCTGCCTGAAGGTCATTCATGACCAAAAGATACACTTCTTTCATTGCCCGAAAGATGTGGATGACTGTCTAAAAATTATGTTCCCCCCTACCACACCAGTAAACTCGTGGCAAAGTACACATCAGGAACCGCAGAGGACAGTGGGGAAAGAAAAACTCTGCACCAAGTATATCTGCAAAATCATCACGAAGAGAGTCAGCACTCGTCACTGCGGCTGCTTTCAGAGACTGCGATCCCCTTACACGCCAGAATCCTCAGAGGAAAACACTATGCAATCAGACTCTGAGAATAGTATGGCCTTGTTCCCCTCTATTACCTCTCAAACCGCAGACACCATTTTGGGCTGAAGGGTAGCCCTCCTGGGGTGTCCTGCCTTGACAGAGTTGAACACAAAGTCTAGAGTGGATGTGACAAATATCATCTGCACTCACAACCCCACAGCTTCACCAAACCTTTAATAACAGAGCATGGTCCGGTCAATCAGAGAATAGTATATCACCCGCGAGCTATGCAAGGTATAGGTGGCACCCCCTCATAGCGAAAGCATACCTAAACTTTGAAAATGTTAACATAGTTGTGTATTCTGTTTGACCAGCATAGTCATGGAGCTGGACCTAGTATTGAACGTTAAAAGGGATTAGGGGACTTCTGGCTTACCCCATACCACTCAGTATACATCCCCAGACTCACAAACTCTGGCAGGCTTAACAGCCGCATACATAAACACATTACCACCCTGGGAACGTATAACATAATCACCTGGAACGCCAAGGAACTGGGATCCATCCACAAGCGCCACAAGATTCATGCTCAATTAAACAGGCCTAGGGCACAGGTGGCATTTGTTCATGAGTCCCACCTCACAGACTCCGAAGATGTCAAACTCCCCAAAAAATGGATAGGCCAAGTGTTCACTATGTTAGTCTAAAAACAATTCCATTTGGGATTTTCTTTTAGCATACCAATTTTACATACAACATCCAAACTTCACTCATACCTTAGTTACATTCAATCCACAGTGGGTCAATATATTCAGTTGCCAGAAAAATTATATCAATAAATTTTTTTAAGAAAAGTATTTCCTTAAAGGAATTTATTAGATTGGTTTGCAGCAGACGCAATTATGTCATTTAAAAAGAGTAACACATGAATTATACACATTAAAAACAATAAACATAAGAATAAAAATCACAATGCGAATAAATCAATAATTGTGACAAAACAGAAGAACATTAGTACATCATCAATTGCAATAAACGTAGGTCAAAGAGCAACGTGTTTCGGAGTATTAACACTGGTCCAATCTCCTTCTTCAGGCTTGCTATAAGTGTTTTCCAACAATCTATATATAAAAATATATATATATGTATGAGCATTGTTTACAATTTGTATTACAGCAATAAAAAACAATCTATCTACTTTGCAGGCTTAGTAGTATCATCATTCATTATAAAAGGAATTTTTATTTGCTTATACCATAACACATTGTGCTTTAAATACATGGCTTTCCTGCATAGATATACTGGCACTGTTACTCTAATGACGAAACATACCACACATTAAAAAAAAAACTAATTTAAATCTTCAAACCACCTATTTGTAACTCACTACATTCACTCATAACACAGTTTCGTATAAGAATAGGATGAAACAGTTCTATCCCTTCTTTGTCAGATGGCTTGAATATGTCTCTGATTTGACACATCTATTTCCTACTGCCTAAAATAAGCTATAAGGAAAATATATTGTGAAGGGGTATCAGTACCTCCTTCAAAATTTCAACAAAAAACAATTCAGTACCCACCATAATTTGGACAGGTGAATAACCCTGCTTTAGGGATCTCTTGATATCTTCTCGATGATCAATGGCATAGAGAACCACGGACTGCTGCCGTTTGGGGTTTAAGATGATGGCACTGTTTGGATTACTGCATATCCTAAAATGATAAACCTAAGTCCTTTCATATAATATATTAGATACAGTGGATGTCTCACTGTTTTTTTCCATCATCTAATTATATTTGTTCCTATTCTAATATGGCCAAGAAAGATATATTTTAATCAAAGCTTGTTAACATACCAGAACAGGTTATAATTCTGGTAGTTTAGCAGCAGTTTTTCCAGTCTTCCCAGATACAAATTAAAAAATCGTATTTGGTTTATGAGAAGACAAGGGAACCCTAAAGGTAACCAAGGACCTATGGGAACATATTATTATATTGAACAGTGGTCCTTGTAAGAGAAAGGATTAGATCTAAGTAATGCATATAGAACACAATGGAATCTATATAGGCTACCCAGCCGGGTAGGACATTTTATTGTAAATGATTATATTTCCTGTCTAGAGACAGTTGTAATATACAGTAGGATACAGTCCTGTATCCAAAACAATACATAGAAGGTGTGACGATGGTGAAAAGAGGTGACAATTTCAACACCTAGGTCAAAATGAAAACAAATTACGAAACATTAAGGCAAAACAGAGAAAGGTGCTTGCTCTGAATTATACGTAATGTGGCAAGCTAAATATGTAGCAACAGGCGTTACACCTAAAATGAAATTATTTGTGTGTACGCTGTTATGTATAGTCAACGTGTTTCGATCCCTTTCATGCAGTAACTGGGATCATCATCAGGACAAGGAATAACTGTAAGCCTTATACAACACTTAACCATGACAGTAATATTACAATTAAAAGGAAAAAATTGGAAGGAAGGGGGGGAATATTGAGAGAAAAAAATTGACATTCATAATTAAGAAATTGCATATGCCAGACAGGTTAAAATAGCACTCATTAATAAAGAAGGTGTCTCTCAAACCATAAGTAGGTAAACTAGAGAGTGCACATAGTAGTCATATAGCAGTATACAGAACGCTTCTGCACGACTCATCCTCAACATCCCTAGCCACAGCCACATATCTACCCACCTGAGAGACCTGTACTGGTTCCGCGTCAGCAAAAAGATCCCGTTCAGGCTCCTCACCCATGAGCACAAAGCACTCTACAACATGGGCCCCGAATACCTCAATAATTGCCTCACGTTCTACACTCCGACCCGCCAGCTCCGCTCAGCCAGCCTCGCCCTCGCCGCCGTCGAACGGATTTGCAGAACCACCACCGGAGGAAGATTGTTCTCTGACCTGGCCGCCAAGACATGGAACTGCCTCCCAGCCCACCTACGACTGACCCAGGACCATCTCACCTTCAGGAAACACCTCAAGACCTGGCTATTCAAGCAGTAGCAGCACCCCACCCCCTCCCTTCAGCACCTTGAGACCCTCCCGGGTGAGTAGCGCGCTCTATAAATGCATTGATTGATTGATTGATAGTCATGCATTGGAAGCCGCTGGGGCCAGACAGAGGGGGACTGGGTGTGCCGGACTTCTGTGCCTACTGTTTCGCAAGCCAATTGCAATGGCTGTCATACTGGCTTGCGGGGCACTATTTACACAAATTGGGCTACACAACACAGTCCCTCAACCGAGGTGCCCTACATACCTTACTATTGCCTCGGAGCACGATCCCCCTGGAGCCCCACCGCTTATACGTATAGCTCTCTCATATTGGAAAAAGGCCTTACAATATATGAGCCAAAATCCCCCCAATGCCAAAACACTCCCCTATTAGGAATCCCCATACCCACTGGCCTGGTCACTAATCGGAGTATTCTCTGCTGGTCTGAGGAGGGGGCCACCACAGTGGGGGCACTGTTTGCTAATGGCGCCCTGATGGATCATGAGAATTTTGCTTGGGAACACGGAGTTCCGCGCAATCTCTTTGTTACATGCAGCCGTGATTCGATATGTGAGGATGCACTGGGCACCAAATGGCAAAAAAACCCCAACATATGAGCTAATACATGCGGTGTACCTAATGGGCAAAGGGCGCCACCTTATAAAATGGTTTTACAGGGGATACCGGGCACACAGAGGGATCTCCCTCACTAGACTAAGAGATTAGTGGTCCAGAGACGTGGAGAAGGCGCTAGCAGATAAGGAATTGACTGCCCTCCTGGAATACCTTAAAAAGGTGTACTGTAATGGCAAATTTAAATTAATACAGTATATGATCCTTCACAGTGCCTACTTCATCCTGCACCAACTAAAACGCATGTACCCAAATCTGCAGGTCTGCTGCCCCAGATGCCAGGCAGAAGAGGCAGATGTGCTGCACATGCTACGGTCCTGTCCATATCTCAGAGGGTTCTTGTCAGAAGTCACATATATCATAGGAAACATTAAGGGAATCACCAATTGGGACACAGAGAAAAGCTGCATACTAGGGTTATTTCGTTACAGAGCGTACAGCTTTGCTGATCTAGCCTTATTCATAGCGAAGCACTCCATCACAATGAGATGGAAATCGGCCCGTCCCCCGACATTGTATACCTGGCACGGGAAAATGGCAACCTGGGGTGGAGCAGAAAGTGCAGTCATTAGGAGAGAGGAATACTCGGGCGATCTCCATGGAATGGGAACTCATGCTGGAAGCATTCAAAGCCACTGAACACCCCCCACCTTACAACACACAGTACATAAGAGGTGTCTCATCACACAACACTAAACGTAGCTTCCCCGCTTAACATAACGACTGACCAGCAGAATCACACCCTTATAATTGATTATCCCTATATGACGAACACAGGCAATCGATGCTGAATCCCAAGCCTGTATTATCCTAACTAGGTGGGAGCCAGATTCCAGGGTGGGGGAGGGTCAGTTTGGGACTATTATGTTATTACTTTGACCTTTTACAGACATATTAGCCAGCACTAGCGATAGCATAAGGTCTGATATCAAATTGCCAATTCATGTAAGAGTTAGCATCTACTTACTAGCTGTAACTTATTGGCATTTATACACTCATGACCAATTGCCTTTATCAATCTATCTATGTACCTACTGTATTAAAGCTTGCACGTGGCTCTCCAAAATATAAAATCAATAAAGTATGTTTCAAGAGTGCAATCAGAATTCCAGATAATTTTCCAACTCTTTTTTTTGTCCTAATGATGGGACATTTTTCTCAAAGCTAAAGGTGAACTTGACATCTGACATAGAGATCTATTGTACGGCCTCAAATAGCGACAATTAATGTTTGTCCAAACGGTTGCTTTAAATTTGTGCAGCACTTAATGTTGCTAAGGGATCCAGTCATGCCCAGGTACACCTTTCTTCAGGTATAGTTCCCTCCCATGGTATTAACCATCGCATAATGTTCACAGTGTCTCTGAATCTGTGGTGATTATAGGCAAGCATAATACTATCAAGGGATGATTTACAAAGATGAGGCTGAGACAAATAAATCGCACCTATCACCATTTGTAAGTTAAGTAAAACTCTGTGGTGCAACGATCCGGGAACCAGCCTCCTAACTCCCCATACGAGAACATCTTCTCCCAGAACAATCAAAAAAAGATGATCAGCACTCAACAAATATTTGATTCACTATTCAAATCGTGCAATCGGAGAGTATTTTCATATATGGTCCTGAAGAAGACTCAGTCAAGGAACAAAATGCGTCGGCTACATGGGATTTTTATAAAAAGAAAAAAAGAGACAAATAAAGGATAATTTGATGAAAATTGAAAACGGAGTCTGTGCCATATATGAAAATACTCTCTGATTGCACGTTTTGAATAGTGAATTAAATACTCGTTCAGTGCTGATCAACTTTTTTGTACTATCAAGGGACGTGTATTTCCTTCTGTTGGTCTTTCAGCCAACCATGAGCTATAGCTGGGTTTTTAGCTCCCTTTCCAGAGATGAGTACAGGATAGTTGGGACAGGCAAGGGAGCCCAGTAGTCGTGACATTAACATAATCATTATTATGCTTTTTAATCTTTCAGGCCATAGGCTAACCTGTTCAAACTATCTTCATCCAGTGAGATGGAAAATAAGTAATCATTCCACAATTCATTGATGCCCTAGTTAACAGCATATCCGTATAACCCTACATATGCTTCACCTTTCTTGCAACCTCTTTCCCGCACCACTCTATGGTCCAAATGTACTAAGATACTTGTTCCAAAAGCTATCACACTAGTGACTTCTTTTTGCTGCCAGTATTTTTTTTTGCATACTGACCTATGTACTAATAGGTCGTTCCATAAAATATTGAATCATAGTGGGTTGCTGACAAATCTGACAAATAAATATTAATTAAGCATGTTGCCATGCGTAACCTACTACAATTGACTGTAATTACAGGGATAAAGGCCTTGAAGCGTTAGCAGAACACCAATTTCTTTTGAAGAATGACAACTTTTTTGTTTTACCAACCTGATCTTTTAATAGGAAACACTGGTGTTTTTTTTTAAAAAAGGTTTTCATTTAAAAAGAAATTCTGTGGGATTTGCCAGTGGTTCCTAGTGGCTGTTGGTGGCAAAACACATTGAGGGGTGGCTCAAAAAATATGCACCTAACAAATTCACACAACGTATACCCATATATCCATATACACATATACACATAACACATTATACACATGACAAATACACAATAATGTACACATTAACATAAATATACACATAACAAAATCACTTCCCTTACACTGCTGCTCGTTGTTCCACAGTATGTCCTCATTGTTCTGCAGCATGACCTCCAAGCGCGAATCCCATAACCAACTCTCTCATCAAATCAAGACAGTGTTCTAAAGTGTTCCACACTCCAAAAGGCACTGTAGACCTGTGCCTGCTCTCCAACCCAGCTGTCCAAGACAGCAGGGTTGGAGAGGTTTGAGTTGCACATGCTGCTTGCAAGGTAGCCAGAAAAACCCACACACGCAATGCAAATTTAAGTGGTAACTCCTCACTGCTGCCAATCATTGGCAACAGCATCACACTGGCCCGCTCTGCCCTCGCATTCTGTTTGCTTGCAGAAAGTGTCAAAATAAACTGTTAATAAAGTCATTTTATTTCCATTTAACTTTTTACGCTTTCTGCCCAGCAGGGTTGGGGGCGTTGCATCTCCACTCCCAGAGAGGAAAGGCTGGTGGGTCCATTGACCACTGCCTTACCGGTACGTTACACCTCCCATCTGGAAGCTGTTACCCTAATTCCCAAAGGAGAAGAAGTCTAGAGGAGTCCCCTTCACTTTTGCAAAGGAGTTACCATTCCAAGATGGGAGTTGGTAATATGTCAATGGTTGGTAACCTGAAATCAGATTGATTCAAAGGGATCCGAAGTACAGTTTAGAATGGATGCCTGCAATAAGCCCCGTCCTAATTATGATTTAGTATCCATTTGCAAAGCTTTACCAAATCCTCTCCTATAATGAGTTTTAAATATCCAAAATAAATTTCTAGAGTTAGCAAACACTCTTATCAAATCTGAGTGTTTGCGACCATTCAATGTTTAGTACAGCTGGCCCTATATCTCGCCCCTTTCTACGCCCATCTCAACCCTCTCCCTACCTCAATATTATCAGCAAGTCTCTTGGCCCCTCTGATTTACCATATAAAAACCAGGCGGTCACTGTCTAGCCAGATAAGTTTTCAGAAAGAAAGATAGGGGGAGGGTCAATGCAATGGAATGGAACAGTGTTAAATGTTCCCTATTGCAGTGAGAATAGCAGCTGATAAACTATAGATTAAAGTGCTATGTGCATCTGCATTATTTTAGACCAACAAATGTCAACCAAGCGTCCCTTATCACGGCTTTCCTACAAAGGGTGGACCAAGCTGGCTAGACATTAAAATCCACAAGTGTAATCAGGATGGTTTTGGACAATTCTTACTACATCCTTCTTTTTTGCCTCGGGTACACAGTGCAGCTTGAGTGTCAGCTATGTTTGTGTGTCCCTGTCAGTGAACGTTTAACAAATAATTCAACCGTGTTTGGCATCATGAGTCTTGAATGTGTAATACATTTAAAGTTGATCCAAACAGGAGCCCTCAAAGTATGCCTTTCCCAGGAACCCAAATCTGTCAGCCGCGGCGGGCCAGAGAGGCGGGGGAGGGGCAGGGTGGGGGTGCTAAAAACCGGCATATGGATAATTGGAGGTAAGTAAACAATCTAATAAATAAAACGAATGTCGTAGCGCGTGCTGCATCGCAAAAAGCGATGCTGCGCGCACTACGAAATTTGTTTTATTAATTAAATTGTTTACTTTCCTCCAATTATCCATATGCCGGTTTTTAGCAACCCCACCCTGCCCCTCCCCCGCCCCGCCCCGCCTCTCTGGCCCACCGCAACTCCCTCCATGGGCCGCGGCAAATCTGTACGATTGACATACATGCATGAGTGCACACAGGGGACTGGCCATCTTGTTCCCACCAACTATCGTTTAATCGAAATTCTAGATAGGTTTTTCCTTTCCTCTGCTTTGTTAAACATAGGTTTAACATTAATTAAATCACAAAGTCAATACATTTGAAGACTTACAGCCTGATTCATTAAAGGTAAATGCGCTCGCAAAGGGCCAGATTCTGAGAATCCGGCCCTTTGCGAGTGCGATTTTTGCATTTGGGATTCATCATCCCAAATGCAAAAATCGGTAATAGGGAATTCGCAAATTTGCGAGGAATTACATTTAAGGAATCTCTATTAGAGATTCCTTAAATGCAATTCATCATCCATTTTCAAATTGCGAAATCGCAATTTCGGGCCGCTATTTACTGCGAGGTCAAACCTCGTGGTAAATAGCGAAAACTCAGGAAAATGCTTTTAAAAGCATTTTTCTGAGTTGCATGTTGCACACACACATGTCCTTTGGACATGTGTGTGCGCAACACCTGTTTAAATTAGCATTTAAGGGGTGCCACAGGGTGCCCTTTGGACACCCCTGGCACCCTTTAAATCGCTATCTTATTTGCGATTAGCTAATTGCTAATCGCAAATAAGGAATACTCCCCATTCATTCCTATGGGCCTTTTGCCCCATAGGAATGAATGGGGAGTAATTCCTTATTTGCGATTAGCAATTTGCTAATCGCAAATTAGGAATCTGTAGGAATCGCAAAACATTTTGCTATTCCTACATGAATACCGTTTTGCGAGTCTGGAATAGCGATTCCTTATGATTCGCTATTTCAGACTCGCAAAACCTCCCATTGATGAATCAGGCTGTTAGAGCTTTGTTACATCCGGCAGTTTTCTACTAGCAATTAAGCTTCGAATTAGTGCGACAAAGGATAGATTTAAGCAGTTAGTGAAACAGTTCAAAGTTTTAAAAGGCCTTATTTTTATGTATTAGTTAATAAAGCCATTACAGGCTCGTATTTCAACATAAATATATAAACCTACTTTGAGAAGAAGCTTCACCACTATGCATGGATTTTATCTGCTGAAATTATTTATTATTTTGCTGGGATCCTCCTCAGTTTATTTCATTCTTGCCTTCCTGTACTGTGTTTATTCATGGGAAAGAATGGCTGTGATTTAATAGGCTTTCTCTGTGCAAACTAGGTTTGAGAGTTTTGTGATCTAAGAAATATTTTCATGTGTCGCTCAGACAGATACATTACTTTATTATATAATTTGTTTTTCAATTACATGGGAAACACAGTTGTGTTTAGAGCAGCTTTAGTAGCATGTTTGCTAAGTGTATATTGTTCTTGTTATAAAATGTGGCATGAAATTCTATCATTGCATAATTACACCGTGGGTCCTTATCTCTTCTAACGGTGACTTGCCGTGGGATTGTTATGAGAGGCTGGATAGCAGGGGTTCATTTATCTGAAATAAAAACAGCACAGTGATATGCTTGCCGTTCTCTCGTTAAATTGAATCACGGCAATCTTTTCAGTTGTTTGCTCAGCTGAGCTATCTCTAGTGTCACATTGCAATTTATTTTTTTTAAACATTCTTTTGCAGATGCGCAATACAATTCAAAACTTTCATTCCAGTACTCCTCTTCTTCTACTGAGATTTTCCATTTCCTTCAAAAAGGACTTATATCCATGCAAATATCTCCAGTCTCCATATCTTATAAAAACCCTCATTCGTCCATCGTGCACTACTTTGGTTCTCATGCAGTGAGGTTTCCCAATGTTATAACCACAAAATATCTTGCTCTTTATGTGGTCTACAGACAGTCCATCCCTTCAACAAGCAATTTCATTCTTTTATATTTTTTCTATTCAACTGTCCTCAACATGATTTCTTTATTTAAATTTTATTGTGGGCATTTATGAACTGCAAAACTAATCCCTCGTTTAAAAATGTCTGTATAGGATATCACGCAACATGACACACATAGGGGCCTATTTACAAACCCCGATTGCCACAGGAACGTCACGTTTATTGACGTTCCTGGGGTGATAAACCCTTCGACTTATTTACAAGTCGGCGTTAAGCCACTCAAGGTGGCTTAATGCAAACTTGTAAATAAGGCCGACTTTCACGCTACTCTTAGAATGAAAGGAGCGTGCAATGGGTGTTGTGTTGGGCATTCCACCACAACACCCATTGATTTTATAGTTGCCCCCTATTTACAAGGACGGCGTGAGTAGGAGGCAGCACCAAAATTAAGACCAGGGAAAACCTTTATTTCTCCTCGTTTTTGCTGCTTCTATGTGTGCTGCACTGTGCAGCACAAATGGAAATAGCAAATTGCCATGAATCATTGTTTATGTGCAGGAAGGAGTCCCTTCCTGCGCATAAACAATCATTTAAAAAATGACTATTTGCAACTTTTATGTGTGCTGCACAATGCAGCACACATAGAAGTAGAACATCACCATTCTGGATTGTTTATGTGCAGGAAGGAACAACTTCCTGCACAAAAACAATCATTCCCTCAATGCTGACACACTTGCACTATGGTGCAAGGGTGCCTGCGTTTAACACATTAGCAGCTATGGAACGTCCAGCTCTAGTGCTGAACGTTCCATTGCGCAGGTGTAGTTGGAACGTCCAATGGCAGCACTCCCGAGGTAGTGGTGCCGTCGGCCATTGGAATAGGCGCAGCACTTAAGGTGTTAAGCTAGGCAGCTGCATTTAGTGCAAGTACAGGGAGAAACGCTGGGGAGCGCCGTATTTTATTTATAAATATGGTGCATCCCTGCATTTTTAAAGTGACGGAGCTAGGCTTTAGCAATTTTGAGCTAACTCATACTTCACCACTTTCTTATATATATGTCCCATAATCTCTATACAGAGAGGCTTTTAAAATGCTAAGTAACTAGATGCCATCTATTCTGTGGTGTTCCAATGCGGGCAAAATCTTTAGTAAATGAGGGCAATGGAATCAGATCACTGAAAAGGAAATGCTGTGCATGGAAGCAGAACACATAGCCAATATTTGAGGATAGAGAGATGTGTAAATACGTTCATAATGAGAACTCATTATATCAGTTGTGAATGTTCTAAAATTCTTTGTGCCTACCTCCATGATAGATATTGTCCAGAATTGAATCATTTGAAGTATTTTCTCAGGATAAATGTGGCATCTTTATGCAAAGTGCTGTATGAAGAAGCAGGGTAACTTATGTCCATTGCAGATAAATATAGGAAGCTAATTAATAACCATTTAGGTATGAACTACGGCCAAATATCCAGGCCTGATTTGAAAAGCATTTTTCTGTGAATAATTTCCATAAATAGGAAATGTTTTCTCACGGAAACCGAGCCTTTGTTGCTCCTGGAAATTCATCTGTAATTCATACCTAAGCCTCGAGTAATATAAAACTACTCATCAAATATTCTTTGTGAATAAGTACTTTATATTAATGCTTAACTCAAGGTTACACCTTGGCTCATTACATTTGAGTTGCAACATTGCGAAATACTCTTTCAGGCCAATGCTACTTTTCTATCGGAGGGCTCTTGTTTAAACTTTGCAAGATCAGAGCTATTTAATTGGGAAAAAAGTGTGGTGCACACGCATGAGTAAGTGTGTATTGTGGTACACTTATTTGGCTGATGTACAATGCTCACTCCATTTGGACACAATAAAAGTCCCTGCTCGTGAAGTCAGCTGATCCACTCATGCTTATTTTTTTAACTTTATGGAATCCTCCTGTGCTTTTGGCTCCCTATGGGTCTCATCCCAAAGTCACTTGCTGGCTGGTTGGTTTTAATAGGTTCCACAGGAAAGTTTTTGACTCTGCTGGATTCAGCGTCTAACCAATGGCACCCCCAATCAAAGTTAACAGGGTGGCCACTCATTTCCACTCCACATATCTGTTGTATATATGTTACATTGGTAGCATGGTTTCCACAAGCACTTTCCTCTGTGTCCTCATGGAAGATCACGCTCATTGTAATGTTGTTATTCAAGGACTGGGGGTTCTGGGGGGCTGTTTAGCGTGGGGTTAGAGAGAGCAGAATGTAATCTGACTTCTACTTGGAAAGACAGATTAAACGTCTCTGCAACCTTACTTGTCTCCTTTGTTACTTTAATTGGATGCATGCAGCTTTCCCTACAGTATCGACTGAAGAATATTGGCAGTAACTGTAACTTTCCCTACATTGCGACGAGGATAGGATGCTGAACATTTCATGGGTTTCCTATGGGGTACTGAGTTTGTAATCAAAACTGACTATAAACCACTTATGTTTTTAATGTCTCCTGGTGGAGGTGGGTATATGTCTGCTCGTTTAGCTAGATTATCTTCATGATTACAATCTTTTCAGTTTCGCATTGAGTATGTCCTAGGAAAGGCGAATATACTTGCTGATTGTATGTCTAGATTGCCTACTGTTAATGACGGGAATTTTCAGAATGATGATTATGAAGTAGCGTTTACCACTCATGACGTGAATATAATACATGGTGAAAAATCGACTTTGTGTGAAGATATTTGGATATTAGAAATGGGAAAGAATGTTGAATTAAATACCGTTAAGAAGTACATAGTGCAAGGTTGGCCAGAATTAAGGAAACTGTCTGGTGATATGATGAATTTTGCTAAGATTCATGATAAATTGGCCATTGAAAATGAGTTAGTCATGAGAGAGGATAAAATATTCCCTCCTTTTGGTTTGGGAAACACCATCATGGAGATTATCATGAGGAGCATCTTGGAATTACTTTTACTCGGAGACGAATTAGGGAAGCATTTTGGTGGCCTGGAATAGATTCTTCTGTTGAGCATTTTGTACACAACTGCACTAAATGTTTGAACAGTGATAAATCAGCAGTTCCTTTACGAGCTGAATCTCATCCTGTTAGTTTTCCTGTTGGACCATGTAGGAAATTAGGTCTTGAAATTATTGGTCCATTTCATGTTCTACCCACAGATCAATGTTTTGGCATTGTTTTAATAGACTATTTCTCAAAATCGCCGGAAGTTAAAATGGACAAAGAGGTCATGTCACAAAAGATGATAGAGTTTTTAGACAATATTTTTTGCAGAGAGGGGATTCCACAAGAAATTGTTACGGATAATGATCCTCAATTTTTAGTAAGGAAATGGAGTAATTTTTTGGTAAATGTGGAATAACTCATAGGAAAATAGCTGTGTTCCATCCTGAGGCCAATGGTCTGGTGGAACGTTTTAACCGAGTTGTGAAGGAAGCTATCCAATTGTCTGTAAAGGGAGGTCTAAATTGGCGTAATGCTTTGCAATCTATGTTATTCGCTTACAGGACTTCTCCTAACTCAGTTACCTTAGCTAGTCCAATTGAACTCTTGAGGGGACGTAAACCAAGCATTAGTTTAGTGCCATGGTAATTTTAAAAAAATTGAATGACGACAAATTGTCTGCTATTGACTATGACATAGTTAAGCAAAGGGTCAAGATGTACAAGGAAAAAATGAAATTAGTCATGGATAAGAAGAGAGGTTCTGGAAGTAAACAACAGATTGCTATTGGTGATTTGGTTCATTTAAGAAAGAAAGACAATGTTCCTAAAGGTTCTCAATGTAGCTCAGATCCAAAGAAAGTTATAGAGGTGTTCAACAACACGGTGAGAATAGAGGGAGGTAGTGTTTGGAATTTGAACAGAATCTCATTGTACAAAGACATTGACCATTCATCTAAGAAAACAAGTGGAAATAAATCTTTAGACGATGCACACATTGATGTCTCTTTTAAACAAAATCCTGGTTGTTCTCATTGGAACAACGATACCTCCAGGAGTTGAAAGGAACATCACCCACTGAAAGATTCAAAGATTATGTCATGGTTTAGTATTTATGCAAAAAAAAAAGGAGGAAGATGTGTTGTATATATGGTACATTGGTAGTGTGGTTTCCACAAGCACTTTCCTCTGTGTGCTCGCGGAAGTTCACGCTCATTGGAATGTTGTTGTTCAAGGACTGGGGTTTCTGGGAGGCGGTTTAGCGTGGGGTTAGAGAGAGCATAATGTAACCTGACTTCTACTTGGAAAGACGGATTAAACGTCTCTGTAACCTTACTTGTCTCCCTTGTTTCTTTAATTGGATGCATGCAGCTTTCCCTACAGTATTGACTGAAGAATATTGGCAGTAACTGGTAGTCAGACAGATCATTTTACCAGTACCCCATAGAGAGGAATCTGCTCACCACCCAGCAAAATTCACTGAGAACATCGTAGATGTATTAAGGTGGTGGCTATTGTGTGTGCAATCAATCAATCAATCAATCACGTCACTAGTATAGCGCACTACTCACCCGGGAGGGTCTCAAGGCGCTGGGGGAGGGGAAAGTGCAGACTGTTAAGAACATATGTCTTTTGCGAGGAAATGGGGACTGAAACAGGATGAAATATGGTGGATTCCAATGGGCTCCATAAATGTGTCTGTCCCATAAGTCTGTGCATCCAAGATCCCGTTAATTTGTTAACCACTTTGAATTTGGGCTGGTAATCCACATCCCAACACACTACTAAAGCACCCGTACCATCCCCTTGGAGCCTCACTAGCAATCCCACTATTTGTTTTGTTGAGGTCTGAGCTGTATACACTAATATAGATGTCAATAGACCAGTCCCTTCTTTGGCAGCCTCATTCAAAGTCAAAGGTGGCACAAGAAATTGCTTTGACCTCCACATACTGCCATGGACTTTGGACACTTCTGTAGCCCTTGCAACTCTGCCTGAGTCTTTTTGGGGTCTTTACATTCTGACTTAAGGTATTTTGACAATGAGTGACCTGAAGGTGTTGTAATGGGGTCATATGTAATGGTTGAGTGTTTACTTTGACTTTTTCTGTTTTTTATATTTGATGTACTTACCTTGTAATGTACTTCTACATTCCAGATGGAATTCTGAGGGATCTATACAACAGATTGAAGTCTGACTTGGTTCCTTTCTGGAAAGTTTTATTTAACTGTATCTTTGTTGAGCACGGGAAGATTTCGCCATCATGGTACCAAGCAACTATTCAAAGGATTGTGAAGCCCAATAAGGACCCAACTTATCCAGATTCATATCGACCCATCTCTCTTTTTAATTTTGATTAGAATATCTTTGCATGCATCATAAATTAGAGACTAGCCAAAGTTATAAGCTCTATCATTACTCCAGATCAGAAAGGTTTTATTCAAGGTAGGCAGCTCAATGAGTTGACTCACCTATTGATTGGTACAATCGTTGTTATGTTATGTTATGTTAAAGGATTTTGATACCGTGCTCATACACCAATTGGTTTCTTGGCGCTCGAAGACAGTGGGCTAGGGCGCAGGGGGTGTGGACAGCTAACCGTGGGCAAGGCGGAACAAATGAGTTTTTAAAGATTTGCGAAAGGAGGGATAGTCAGGGATGAGCCGAATGGGGAGGGGAAGGGAGTTCCAAGTAGATGGGGCAAGGAAGGAGAAGCCAGCACCACCGTGCTTCTTGCGTCTGAACCTAGGAGTGACCAACAGATTGTGGGCAGAGGATCTAAGGTGTCGGGGAGGGATGTAAGGGTGTAGGCAGAGAGAAATAAAAGCAGAAGCGGAGACAAAAAGAGATTTGAAAACGGTGCAGCCAAGTTTGAAGATGCATCGTTGCGCAACAGGGAGCCAGTGCAGAGTTTTTAACAGTGGGGTGACATGTTGATGTTTTGGTTGCTGAAAAATTAATCTGGCAGCCTGGTTTTGCACCAGTTGAAGCCGTTGTAGATGGTAGGCTGGAATCCCCACGTATAGACAGTTGGCATAGTCTAAACGTGAGGTAACCAAGGCCAGGATGACAAGGATAAGAGCCTCTGGGGACAGGTACCTTCGGATCTTCCCGATCCTGCGAAGATGGAAGAAGCAGGCCGAGGTAACAGCATTGATGTGCGGCCACATCGAAAGGTCACTGGAGATGACAACACCTAGGCTCTTCACGGAGTCAACTGGGCAGGGGGGGGGGGCCGAGGGCAGGAGGCCAGAAGTTGGAAGTCCAAGGATGAGGGGGCCCGCCTATCAGGACCAGCTCTGTCTTGCTAGGGTTGAGCTTCAGCTGGCTGAAGTTCATCCACTCATAGATGGAGAGCATGGTGGTTTGGAAATTAGAGCAGGAAAGAGGAGAAGAGTCAATAGGAAAGATAAGTTGTAAGTCATCTGCATAATTAAAAGTGGTAACAGAAGAGTGACGGAGGGAGACCAGAAGAGGCTGCATATAAAGATTAAACAGAAGGGGGGATAAAGCAGAACCCTGGGGGACACCGCAAGAAAGTGAAGTGGAAGGGGCAGAAAAGGAGGATAGGTGAACAGATTGGGTCCGGAGTTGGAGAAAGGACACAATCCAAGACAGGGCCAGGCCCGATATCCCAGCATTTCTGACACGGTCGACCAAGATGTCGTGGTCGACCGTGTCGAAAGTGGCCGAAAGATCAAGTAGCACCAGGGCCTGGGCCAAGTTCTTGTCCGCCCCCTGTCTCAGCGTGTCCATAACCGCTGTCACCACTGCCTCCGTAGAATGGGAGGGTCTGAAACCAGCCTGTTGGTTATCGAGGAAATGAGTCTCCTCGATGAAAGAGCTCAGGCAGCGGGTGACATAGGTTTCCAGGACCTTCCCCAGATATGGGAGAAGGGAGATAGGTCGGTAGTTACTCAGTACCGCAGGATCGGAACCGGGTTTTTCAGAATAGGTACCACTACAGCGCTTTTGAAAGCATTGGGGACAGAGCCTGTGGAGAGTGACCGGTTTAAGAGGTCCAGAGGAGGGTCGGGACATGACATGAAGGCATCTCTAAGGATTTGGGGGGGACAACAATCCTTGGGGGAGCCTGAGCCCACAGCCGAGAGTAGTGAGCGGAAGGTGTCTAAAGAAATCGAGGGAAAAACATTCAGGGAGTGGGTGTTCGGAGGAGGAAGGGCGCTGATGTGAGACATAGTGGTGGGGGGGAATATTGTTTTTGATTGTGGCAATTTTGTCAATGAAAAAAGAATTGAGGGAGTCGCACAAAGCTTGTGATGGCTGAGGCTGAGGTGTTACACGGTCAGGAAGAGAAAGTTCAGCAACAATAGAAAAGATTTCTTTAGTCTTGGAGGCAGAGTTAATTACTTTTTGGGAGAAATAAGCAGATTTGGCTAGGATGATGGATTTTTTATAAGATTTAAGTAAGTCGATGTAAACAGACTTCAACGAGGGATTATAGTTACGCCTCCATCGGCGCTCAGACTGACGAAGAAGGAGTTTGCTGGCCTTGAGTTGGTCAGTGAACCAGCGCTGAGCGTCGTGGGGCCGCTTCGATTTAATGGATTTAGCTGGAGCGACTGCGTCACTGGCTTGAGACAGCCATAGGTCCATTGCGGCTGCTTGGGAGTTCAAGTCGGAGTGGCTAGGGGGTAGGGTGGAAGCAAGGGTCGAGTGGAACAGAGAAATATCAGCGTGCTTCCAATTGCGTGCAGAGAAGTTGGAGGTTGGAGGGGGGCGGGTGGGTGCAATGATTTGTAGGGAAAAAGAAATGAAAAAGTGGTCGGACCAGGTACAAGGGTACACCAGAGGAGAGGAAATGTCCAGATTAGTGGTCCACACCTGATCCAGGGTATGGCCCTTGATGTGAGTCGGAACTGAGATGTTTTGGGAAAGATTTAGGCCAGATAGAAAACCAGAAAATTCAAGTGACACGGAGGATTCAGAAGGATCAGATGGCCAGTAATTAAAATCACCAATGATCAGGATCCTAGCGGAGTTAATGGTTAGTTGCGAAATAAGATCACTGAACAAAGATGGGAAAGAGGGCATGTTAACAGGGGGACGGTACACTAAGACACAAATGAAGGAGTGTTTGGGAGAGGAAAATTTCAACATAAGAATATCAGAATTCAATATAGGGGTGGTTGTTAAAGAAGTGAATTGCAGGTTGGAGCGAATGATGGCAGCAACTCCCCCACCCGGTCTACCAGAGGTCCTGTTGGAATGGAGGATATAGTAGCCCGGGGGTATTGCGGCCAAGATGTCAGGGTAGGAGTCCGCATGTAGCCAAGTTTCAACGAGGAGCAGGATGTCAATGTTGCCAGCCTCGAGAAGTTGGAAGACCTCAAGCTGATGTTTGGGAAGAGAGCGGGTGTTCAGGTACACGACAGAGATAGAGCGCGTACGAGAGGAGCTAGGCCTAGGAAGTGTGGGAGTGGTAGAGTTGGGGGGGAGGGAAGTAGAGGGAGCAGCCGGAGGGATGCTAGGTGAGAGAGGGGAGAGAATACCATGAGTCCGAGCGATGGCAATCATGTGAGGGGGAGGTGGAGCACGGGAAAAACATGAACGAAGTTCCAGGGAGGTGTATGTAATGCGTTGAGCAGCATGCATGGCCCCTAGCCCCGGTCGGCCACGGGCGTTTTAGTGGAAAATACTGCGGGCCCTCTGAGGATGTGTATACAGCATGCTGCTAAAGCCTTCAATAGAGTGAGCTGGGAATACCTCTGGGATATGTTAAAAACTTTTGGCCTAGTGAAATATTTGTAAAGGTCACCTGCAGCCAGCATTTTGATCAATGAGAATTTAACAAGGCCTTTTCCCATCATGGGGGAACCAGATAAGGATGCCCATATTTCCAGCTTTTATTTGACCTGTATCTTGAGACTTCATCCAGAATATTTGTCAACTTTGTTCTATTTTACCATTTGTTGCCCCAGGGATAGCTGTGAAGATTGCACTTTATGCGGATGATACTATTCTGTACTCAACTAGTCCTGAACACTAATAAGAAACCCATTCTGAATGGCTTGGGAAACATCTCAGATTACTTAGTAAACAGAAATTAAACAGAAATCTCACCCTGGGCCAACGCACGGAGCAGTAAAGGGACTGGGAGGGAAAAGGATCTGATTATATATTTGGTTATCTTGGTGACATGTAGATTGGATGCTTTTTCTATTGAAAACATGAACAAAGTCTGTGGAGAGATAGAGATTCAGCTAAGGAGGTGGGAGAGTCTCCCACTAACTATTTGCGGGAGAATGAATTTGGTTAAGATAATGATCCTCCCTAAGCTCACCTACCTTTTTAATACCACTCCCTTGATGTTTCCTAGGGACCAAATTAGGAAGAGCGAGGGGAGAGTCAGTGGTTTTATGTGGGCCTCAAGGGGCGTCAGACTGCCTTGGAAGAATCTTAGGAGGAAATTAAAGAAGGGGGAAATAACACCTCTAGATTTTGAAGCACCCTGTCAATCTTTCCAGACACAGGGGGCAGTAAAGGGACTGAGATAGAAAAGGACATGATTAGATACTTGGGTATCCTGGTGACACATATGTTGGATGCCCATTCTAGTACAAACCTGAACAAAGTCTGTGGGGGGATAGGAATTCAGCTAAGGTGGTGGGAGAATCTCCAGTTGAACTCATGGTGGGCAATTCAGGAATGGAGCGATGAGGAAGATGGTGGAACAAAGATATACTAGTGAATACCTCTGGGATATGTTAAAAACTTTTTATGGAAACAAGTTGGCTACTGGTATTGAGAGTTCACCAAGGCAGATGAGTAACATGTGCTTCAAGTTTGGAAGGATGACTTGCCAGAAGCTGCAAAAGAAGAAATTTGGCAAGTATCTGCAAAGCTACTTTATTCTACAGTTAAAACTGCGCCCCTGAAAAGTAACTATCTGTTTCTATTCACAGGTTATATTGGACTCCCTAGAGACTGGCTAAGTTTCAGATCAAATAGTGTTGCAAGGAGGAGAACCTTCTCGTACATAGGTGCGCTTTTTAATACATGAGCCACAATTGGATTCTTCACTTGTATAATTACTTTTATTCACTTTGTAATCCTTAATCATATAATTCCAATTTTCATTGATTATTTCATCTCATAATCATGTCAATTAATCATCATATTTCCATTTTATCATCAGCTTATCCACACCCAATGCATTTCGGGTCATCCAAACAAACTGACCCTTCGTCAGGGGTCTGTAACGAAATGGAAAACAGGACCATTAGGCTCACCGACCTTTTTGCATAAACAAAATGTACTGCAATATAACCATGATAATGAAACAAATTAGCACGTAACCGTTAAAACGCTACCAGCTTAGTAAGTGACCTGGTTGCTCCTAGTGCTTAACATGCTAATAAAGTGCATAACCTGCTTCACACATTCAACGAATATGTCATATAATTATTCGAAAAACATTTCAGGCGCTGTGTGCTAAGAGTGATTCAACAGCATTTATCGATGCACAGCTTAAGGGAAAACCCTTGCGCGCGGCAGTGTATCGGTAGCAACACTTACGTCCGGACCAGCAGGTCTCTGTTCGTGTCTCTCTAGACGCAGTAGCTTGTTTGTTTTACGTGCCGAAATCCAGCTCCTTACCAGAACCGGGCTTGAAATCACGTGATCGGCACAAGTACCAATCGGCGTGATTTAGCTTTGCGCACCAGTGTCATGTGACAGGGGTACAGACACGCTTCCTTATACAGCGAACATTATGTTGTCAATAAAGCTCTTCAAAGCGGCAATGTTGATGAAGCGTGGTAACATTATCACGGTGTTACGCTATTACTAAAATCAACAGTATGAAAATAATGTAGCAACAGAATAAATCAAAAGCACTATTTGCACAATCAGTTTAAATCAGTCCCAAATACAGCATTATAGCCACGTTTTACACGAGACCCAGTTTTCCTTAAACTCATGCAGTGATATGTACAGTCTTTTATAAAAAGCATGAATGTTCGATGCGATCATTAAGCCCCATCGGGTGGGCGGAGTTTAATTTCTTAATCCAGAAAAATTCATTCCTCAGTCTTTGTTTTATGGGATCCTGGTCTCGGCGTATTGTGAGCTTTTCCAGAACTAGGAATCTTAGTTGAGAGATTTGATGGTTGTTTTCCATCCAATGTGTCGCAATTGTAGATTTAGTATTTTTTAAACGGATGTTACTTTTGTGTTCCGTTATGCGTGTCTTCACTTTTCTTTCAGTCTGGCCCACGTAGACCTTGCCACATGGGCACTTAATCATATAAATGCAGTTCATCGTGTCGCAGGTACTTGTGTGTTTGAGTTCAATTTGAAATCCCTTGGTGGGATGTGTGACTGTTTGACTCTCGATGACGTTTCCACAATGTATACAGTTATGGCATTTAAACATCCCTCAGTGTTTAATGACAATTTCTTTGGTCAGATCAACCACTTGAGATGCAAGAAATGTAACCTGGCATGGATGGATAATTTACATATGTTTGTTGACTGTCCAAGCCTCAAGGCTTATTGGGAATGTGTAAGTAATATCTTGAGTAGGGTCATAAAAAATAATTAAAGGTAAGCCAGGTTTTAGTTATAATGAGAGTGGATTCTCCGATATTGGTATCACTGACAAAAGCCCAGCGCAGATTGATTTTTCTCACTCCTGGCTTGCAGGATTAGGATAGCTGAAGAAATTTACCGCCTCTCCCCTCCTTAGTTGTAGACTGGGTTAAAGTTTCTACTTATGTGAGTCAGCTTGATAAGTCATAGCATGGAAAAGACTTGGAAAGATTTTAGGTCATGGCGAAGCGTCCAAAAATTACATTGAAATGAGGCACAACTGGACAGCTTATCTGAACATGCTTTCTATGCGTAATATTGGTTAATTGTCTCTTTGATGCGAAGTTATAACCATCATAAAATTGGGAGTAGTGCTGAAGGTGAAATGAGGACAAGAAAAAAACAGTAATTAAACAGTTTTTTACCTGCCTGAAAGGTACTTAATCCTGGTGCCTATTCAATTAGGGTTTTAAATCTGTTTAAACCATCATCCAATTAATTTAACCAATTGAATTTTGCTCGTTTTCTGAGTAAAGCTCTTAAGGGTTCAACCATTTGGGCATGTCCATGTACAAAATGAGCTTAATATTCGGTCAACCCTAAAAAGGAACAACGTTTATCCCTATTTTTAGGTTGAGCTTCATTTCTGGTTGCTTCGATTAAACAAAATGTTGGTTTTATCCCTCATCATGTGCCCCAAATATTTTAACTCCTGTGTCCCAGCCTTGCACTTATTCCATCACAAAATCACACCTGCCAGAGACTGTGAGGTTGAGATCTTTTTTTTTTATTTCTTTATGTTTTTCCATACATTTTGCAAAAATTAAGATGTCATCTGGATATGCTTGAATGCCCTGGATGTCACCAAAAACATTATCCATCAACCTCAGAAAAACACTAGCTGATTCAGCATGTCCAAATGGCAGCCTCAGATATTTATCAGCACCAAACGTTGTCACAAATGTAGTTGGTTCTTGTGATTATGGTGTAAGTGGTATCTGATGATATGCTGAGCATAAATCAATAATTGGAAAAAAATGTTGCTTCCCACATTGGCTAATAAATTATGTCTTTTTGAAAGGGGATGACAATCTGTAAGAATGTTTTGGGTAAGTGAGCACAAATCAGCACAAAGCCTAACCTCACCTGATTTTTTTCATGAAATGACAATAGAAGAAACCCACTGAGATGGGTCACAAGATTTGATGATGCCTTTTGAACAAGAATGTAAACCTGTTTGAGTTCAATCGTTACACTAAGTGGAACAGGACACACTTTATGAATCACAGGTTCGGCATGTGGTTTAAGATGGCTATGGTGCTTGTACCCCTTAACTGTTCCCCCATGTACACAAAATACATCATTAAACTGCCTCAAATTCTTTCAATGTCTGTAATGTGTAAGTTGTCTTCTAAAAACGATGTAGGCATATCACCCACCATCACAGGATTTTCAAAACTTGGCTTGAGGTAAAACCCATTTTCACCAAATCCTGACATCCTATGATATACCTTAGTCATTGTATGTCTTCCTAAGCACTCCCATTTGGATAGAACTTACCCAATGTATGTCAGTGCCTTTTTCACCAAAGGTATTGGGATTGATGTCTGTCTCTGTAACTATGACTATTGCCTCAACATTTTCATAAAGGATGGTATCATCTAAAATAGTAATTGAATGACCTGAATTTTTATTTTGGGATTTCAATTAATGGTTAAAATGTAATTTCTTCATTTCTCTGTACATGTACTCACTTAATCAGAAATCTCTATAACACCGACTTTTTCCAAAGCCTTATTGTTTTTTTACAAACAACCAGAAAGAGACCTTTTTTTTTACAGGACAAGCAACACTTTTCTGTGGGTGGACAACTCGGGTAATTCCAAAGTTTTTTTAACCACGTCTGAAACACACATAAGTGGTCTTTTCCATAGGTTGCTTCCAGACCTTACTGTGTGCACTCACAACATACATCGTGTCATTTACAGTGGCAATATCTGTCATGGACTGAGAAGTCACAGATTTTTCTTCATGTATCGATTTAGATGAAAACCATGGATCGTTCAATCCCTTTAGCCAAAGCAATTGTTTAAATGAGGGACGGATTCTTGCAACCCAACAATCAGTCCTATATTTTCTTAGAATAACAGTTAAAAACAAACTTATTCTTTATATATATATCAACTTTACATCCAAAATCACAGGTTGCAGCCAATAATATCAAACCTTGAGACATATTCCTTGACAGGTTCATCTATGTTTTGCTTTCTCATGAATAAGTTATGTCTTTCAAGCATAACTCTTGGCTGCTCCTGAATACTGTTTTCCAAGACGTTCAATAGCCCCATTATATGGATCCCAATTACCATCATCACCAGACTGTCAATGTAGAGGGCCAACTATAGGGAAATTATTTAAAAAGTGCAGCACATAATGCCCAGGACTTCTACATAATACTGCAAGTTTGAGGGCTGGTTCAAATTTAGTGGAATCTACCGCAGCCAAATAATTCTCATAGATTATTAACAACTGTCTCTTTTTGATTTGAGGCTTGCCAGGATGTTGCAAGAATGCAGGTGGTTGTGCTATATGCTGCACAGATGTCATATCAATAGATTATTAAGGATGTTCAAGGTCACACTCAGAGACGTTCACAGTAGTGCTTTAGATCGGTGGCAGAATTAGAATTATTAAACAAATAACTTGTACATTAGTAAATATAAAAGAAATAGATAACAAAATTCCTCAAAAAATCCGTCGCAGGAGATCAAATGAGGAGGAAAACACAGGAATCTCCTCAATACTGACAACAAAAATGGCTGCAATCATATGGCATCATGTGTGAGGTCACATGAAATGAGTGAAGCATGACCTCATGCACGTCACTAACAAGGGAAGGGAACGCATGACAGCACATACTGGTAGTGAACGCGTGGCCCTACACTTATAGTCCTTGCACTGTGGTATGCATTCTCTTAAAGCCTGCTCGCGCTGAGATGAACTCCTCACACTCTCCATACTCTGAGCTGAATCTGAAAATGAAACAGCATTTGTTGACATATATAACAGAACATAACAAATAAGCATACACAAAGCAACACAAACACATTCATAGTTTACCAACCCCTCAAAGGAGGTGCTCCTTACCCTTTGTGAATGTTGAAGCAAATATTGTTTAAGTGCAGTGGTCCTGCAGACCTCCACCTACTTTTAAAAAATAAAACTTAAACGTTTCATTCTATTTATTTTAAATGCACCTCATTTTCATTAAGAAAAACAGGTTGCATTTAAAAAATAAAAATTATTACTATATTAAAAAATAATTACAGACATGGTGGTCTGCTGACCCCAGCATGCCACCATCTTTGTGACGGCTGCAAGTCCTAATGGGTCACAAATTGCACCCTGCCTAATTAATCTTCATGAGGTAGGTCAATTTGCGAACCACTAGGAATCCCTCTATAAAACGTGTACATTTTTGTACATTAGGAATTGTGATTTCCTAATTACAATTCGGTAACAATTACAATTAGAAATCACAATCCCTACAATTTATAGCTATTGCCCTTAGTTACAAAATTAAGACACTATCTCTGTCACAGATTTAGTCTGACTGGTGATGTTGAAGAGCTGAAGCGTAGCTATTTTGCCTCCTTAGACAGTGGTGAATGGTTACTTGTCGCAGGAACTTTCAAGATGTGTGCTGCTTCTGGTTGAAAATGAAACAGCATTTGTTGACATATATGACAGAACATAACAAATAAGCATACACAAAGCAACACAACAACACAATTAAAACATGACAGAGCACACCACAAGAAAAAAGATAAAACAAAATGTAATTTATAATCGCAACACAACATAAAAACATAACTAGGCAATAATGCAGCTGAAACATACAACAACACAAAAACAACAGAAGACCACCACCAGAACAAAATGGTGTATGATGAGTATGCAAAACGTACCACTTTCTTTTTTTCACCCCCTACTTGTTTCAATGTGCTCAAATCCTGATGGTCTATTTGTGGCACTATCCGATAATTACCACAGGTAAGCGCTTCCAATACGCCCCACCTTAGTCACCTTCTGTTACTTCTCTCAGGGAGCTTCAATTTGAGGCTTCAGACCTCAAGAATCAGATCTGTGGTTACTACTCATTTAGACTCAGTGTAACGCCTGAAATCTGCTTGCGCTGAACTACCGTCAATGGTGTAAGGAAAGTAATGGAATGAATTTAATTTTTCAGTATCATGAATGTATCTGATGCTCCCTTTATCCATTTATGATTCTGCTCCCAAACCAATAAGCCATCTTCCTGTTTTGAAAAAACACACAATAAATGATTTTAGGGAACTAATAGCAAAAGCCATTACAATTTCTTCTTTGAGTGTTAAAGTTGCATTCATTAATCTCAAAAGTGACTTGGAATAAAACATGCATTGAAATTGTTAAAAATAAATCAATCTTTATTCTGATCATCTGAGAAATACTGTGAGTAATATTTTTATCTTCAATGTTAGATCTACTACTGGGTATCAAATCAATTTTTTTAATGTTTTAAATCGACACAGATATATGCAATTAAGGGCCAGATGTAGGTGGCTGGATACCGAGCGGTAACACGAAAATTCACAGAATTTCTGCGTTACCGATCGGTATTTAGCCATGTACAATGTAGGTAACACCAAACGCCATCGCAAATAAGGAATCGCTAAAAATAAGGGAAACCAGTTAGAGATTCCTTAATTTGCGATTAGCAGACACCAAAACCCCAATTACCGCATCGCTAAACAACAAATCCTTAAAAACGCGCAAATCGATGTACCAAAATTTGCTAATACCGATTTTTCAATTCTTGGGTATTTAGGAGTCGCTAATTACCACTGACTCAAAGCAGGTGGTAATCAGATGCACTGCATTTAAAGAGCCCCAAAACGCAACAGTGTGAACACAATGGTGGCCCTCTATGTTATTGCAAGGCGACTTTGTATGCAAACAGCATGATTGAGGATCTGGAGACGGTAGGAACGAGTGTACAGACTGCGCGTTACATTGTTCCAACTGACTGAGGCTGAAATTCATGAGCAGTACAGGCTAGACCCCTAAACAATCCTAGATCAGATACAGGACCTGCACCCACTCCTGGCGCATCAGACACCAAGGGCGCATGCTATACAAACACATGTTCAGGTACTCTGTAGCCTGCACCTACTTGCATCAGGTAGTTACCAGGGGGTGATAGCTGTGGCAGGTGGTGTGTCACAGAGTTGCCTATCCTGTTTTTTTTAACATTTTCCTGGATGCCATGATGCAAAGAATGCATCACTACATACGCTTCCCCAGCACGCAGGCGGAACTGCAGAAAACCAAGATGGATTTTTATCAAAAGGCACAGTTCCCACGTGTAATAGGGTGCATTGATGAGACACACATACCAACCTGCCCACATGCAGCTACAGAGTACAAATATCGGAACCGCAAATCTACACATTCTTTCAACGTGCAGGTAATATGCGATGTGGACCACATCGTTACTGACATTGTAGCCAAATTTCCAGGGAGCACCCACGACTCCTACATATTCAGGAACAGTGGGATCTAAACACGTCTGGCTGGGGGCAAATTTGGAGAAGAATACCTGCTAGGTAAATCAATGTGACACACCCTGGTGTATACCTTGGATGAATGTGTTGGTGACTGTTATTAATGGCACTTCCTTTCTCACTCAGGTGATAGCTCATATGCCATGCGGGCATTTATCCTAACTCGATATCCCAGCCCATTTACCCCAAGTGAGAGAAGATACAATGTGGCACATAGATCTAAGCGCAAAGTTGTGGAGCGCACATTCGGACTCTTAAAAAGCAGGTTCCGCTGCCTCTACAAAAGAAGAGGTGCACATCAGTACCGCCCCATCAACTACTGTAAAATAATAGCAACATGTGCCATGCTGCATAACCTTGCCATAATGAAAGGAACAGCAGTGGAACTAACTGACTCTGAGGACGAGGGTGAGGATTGTCCACAGCCAGAGCACAGCGCAGCAGGTGTGGCAGCAGCACCAGATGGGAGACACAGACGGGCTGAGATCACATGAAACTATTTCTGAGTAAGTAAGGAGACACTGCCAGTAACTATAATTGAGTGACAGTGTTTTATTAACCTTAAGTCAGGCAATTGCATTGCACACTGCCACAACATGAAGGCTTCAACATGCCAGGCCAATATTCTATGGACATTCCAAAGGCAAAATGGATTACAATACCCATTTCACAATACCAGGTGATGACTGGCATTATTTACTGCGCCCATGTGCAGCACTGCTGCGTTCCCTGGGCACACTGTCCTCACTGGCGGTCTGTCCTGTGGCAGCACTGTGCCGCTAACTGCGCCGTTCACTGCACCTCCTGGACTCGGTTATCGAGGGCGTGATGCTACTGCGGCTAGTTGCCTCTTCACTATCCCCCCCATCCCCTGGACCTGTAGTGGCATTTGGTTTGTTTGTAGCAATTCCAGTGCACTGGTCATTGTGACCAGCCCCCTTGCCACGTCACGGCTGCAGTGGGCCATCTTCTCCTGCATGACCACCGAGCACCTGCGAGCACCGAAGTTGCAGTGGACTTAGTGTAGTTGTCCAATTTCTGCCGGTCCCTGTACCTCGCCAAATGATCCTTATCCATTTTGATGCACAGCAGCCTCACTGCCTAAGACATTGCTCTCATAACCTCAGCCACAGTATTGCTCATGCTGTTAATGCCCTCCTTGATTTCCAGCATGTGTCTGTTGATGTGGACCATCTGCAGTTGCACTGATCTGATTGCCTTGCAGGCACTGCACCTTGAGCATATTCCCCTCAAGACTGGCTAATACTATTGGATTCTCGTCAGGCAACAGGACTGGCTGCCCTTGCTCTGTGGCGTCTGACACCTGTGTGGGCGCGCTCGGTGGGGGACTGTGTGCCTGCACTGTTGTCATCCTCTGCCAGCATGGAATGTTGGCCTCCCATTCTGTCCTCCACGGACACCTCCATCAGCTGGAGGCTAGCCACTGTATGCCTCCTGGCTCTCAGCGGTGGTGGCGGTGGTAATGCTGGTGATGGTGGTAATGGTGGTGATGGTGGTGGTGGTGGTGATGGTGGTGGTGGTGGTGGTGGTGGTGTGGTGTGCTCTGCAGGCAACAATGGTGAGAGAAATGGGTAACCCAAACTACCCTCGAGGGCTAGGGCAAAGTAGGAGGGATGGGTAAATATGCCTTCAAGGGATTTATTCAGTCGAATGATTAGTTTATTGTAAGTTAACATTTGGGAGTGAAAACCACTCCACTCCTTACTGGTGGTTTTCACTCCTGCAGTGCAAGGGCAGCTTGGTTGGCACTCTTGGGCCGCCACAAGCAGTCCTGTGCACTTTGCATGTCTCCCACCAAGCTATATTACACAACCTGGTGAGGAACATGCAAATCCTCCCAGTCCCCGTCTGAGCACCGATCCACTGTGCCCAGACTAATCACAACTCTGCATTGGCTATTGGGAAGCTGGGAGGGCGGGTGCTTCTTGCTGCTGGCCGTGAGTGCAGGAAGATGTCAGAGGGACAGAGGACAAAGGAGAGGTGGTGGTCGTTTAAGGTAAGTGTTGTTTTGTTTTCGGCACTACAGACGCAGATTTGCAGTTCCTCAGGCCCTATTTTGGCCTTGTGGTAATTCCCTCTTTACTCCAGAATTACTGCCTGGAGCCTCTACCACAGTGTGTGTCTGCGTAATTACCACACAGACTCACCACACGTCTACATCTCGGAAGAGCCTTATTGGATGCATTTCAGTGAGAGTGTGTGTCTGCGTAATTACCACACATACTCACAACACTTCTACTTCTCTGAAGAGCCTTATTGGATGTATTTTACTGAGAGTGGGACTGTGACCACCATATGAATCTTGTCGCACAAAGACTCACAACACTTCTCCTTCTCGAAAGAACCTTGCTGGATTTCTTTTTACTGAGAGTGGGACAGTGACCATCAAATGTACTTTGTCGCACAAAGCCCTGATGAAGTTCCCTTCAAGAAGAAAATGCGTTGGCAGAACCTTTTGTCTTTGAATCAACTTACAAATTTGATTAATAAAGAACTTTGAAAATTCTACTGTCAATTCCAGGACTTTTTTCCATCCTGTGCACACCATTCAATTATTAAAAGTTGTTTTGTTTGTTTAGTTTTCCTATTTTGACCCCCCCTCGTCTCCCCCGCCTCCTGCCCCCACCCAACCACCCAAGTCCAGTAGCAGCCACTACTGATGGCAAGAAAGCTAATGTGGGGAAAGTTACATTTCTGAATTGGCAGTATAAAATAAATATTCAACATGGGCATCTACAAATCCTAGAAATGCCTCACAGCCACTCAATAGGCGCAGGTGAAACTGTATAATTAATTTCACATGAAATATATGTGAGTCCTGCTAGGAATAAAAAAAGAATGCAAGTTGTTAGCTCCCTGCAAAAATGTATGCAACATATAAGCTCACGTGTGAAAAGCCACACAAGATACTAGAGTGTGCCGTCATTGTGTCGCCCACATATGTACATCCTGGGAATAAGACATTTTATTTTATGTTACTACCAAGGAAGAGGCTAGCTGATGGTGCACTGGTGACACCTATATTTTAAATTGTTCCCTTTTTTACCTGTCTTTATGCTTGTTTAGTCCGTCACACCAGTTCTACCCCTTTTGGTGATTGGCCTCGGTGATCTGGTGCTTTGGTGACATTTATGTTAATGCTTTTTTACAAGCACATACACATAAAAATAAAGACAAGACTAAAAAGAAAACATAGCATCCCTAAATGTGGTTCCACCTGCTCCAAAAGTCAAAACCATAGCACATATATTTGAATAGAACAGTGTGAGTGTTTCCTAGCAGGCATTTGTATGCAGAGCATACCTACACACCCTTTATTGATTTATCGCAAATGAAAGTAAAATATTGATCTTTTTGGTAGAAAGAAAATGTACTATACGGTTGTGCATTACTGAGACCTGAAGAAATAATTTAAGATCACAAGGACAACTAAATATATTTACAATAAAGAATTGAAATAAATATTATTGGCAAAGTAAGTTATTGGCCCCCCAGCCCTGCCACTAAAGTGCACTCCTTTTTCAGTATATCTTTACGTCTGATCAGGAAAAATTACAGTGCAAGAGAGCCAGTGCCTGAAGTTGGCTGATTCATCGCCCCGTGCTTTAGTGGGCAGAAGCAAAATGAGAATAACACTTAAACTAACCAGGGGAATGTGGCCATGACCACAATGGAGTAGGATGCACTCTGTAACTGCTTCATGGCCAGGAGCCCCATATACAGAGATCCTGTACAGATATTGCTGCACAGCCACCAAGCCCACTCGCTATTGATGAAAGTGTGCCCCTGATTGGTGCTAGGAAGATCGAATTGTAATGGAGGAGTCTAAGTCGGAAGCAGGTGTATACCGAAATTTGAGGGGGCCCCCTACAAGGTGCATGGAGGGGACCCAGCTCCAGATTTTATCCTGAACCCTCGGACCAGAGAACTGTGCTGAGCGGACCCCCTGCAGCTTGGGGGGGCCCCGTCCCGCGTGGGCTGCAGGGGCCTGTTATGCCACTGGTCGGAAGGAGCTGGCAATGAAGGAAAATGAAGGCTGCTGAGGTCAGAGGTGGAAGAGGAGGACTCGAAGTATTTGTTCTGCTGAATCTCTACTAATGGGTCATGCAGAGTGGTCGCTGGTTGATTGCATCAGCTACAAGCAACAGACTCCTGGAGAAGAGCCTGCACCAGGTGGAGGACTGGTGCATGTGAAGACACGGGCCTAATTGTGTGGGATTTCCTGCGAAGCGGGGTACCAGATCAGGGGCTAGACTGTGCTGCAACCAGTTTGTTGGTGCTGCAGATGTCTGTCTGCACTTGTTCGCCCCACTGTCCTCCTCGATCAGGGTGTCGGCAGTTAGAGTATCAATGGGAATGATGAAAGTGGAAGAATCGGAGGACTGTTACGTGATATGAATGCATTGAGCCATTATCAGAGTTTGAAAAGAACAATATGTCCGGCATCTGGCTTGTATTGCTTGGAGCAATAACACTCCAGCCAAACTTTTAAAGGTGGAATGCCATTCTGGATGTGGAGTTGGAGCAGGGCCTACTGAGAGAAATAAGACTAATTGAGGAATGGTGAGCTGTGATGATCCATCACCTGGGATCTTCTGATTTAGCAACACTGATTTCAACAACACTGGTGAAAGACCAAGGGATGAAATCTATAACTGAGATCTCACATGTCATAATCCTTTTTCCTGTGATCAAATAATACTCACATTGTTGAATACACACAGTAGGGTGCACCAAGAGCTTGAAGTTGGGCTGAACAGTGTGAGGACATTGAGGCAATGGTAAATCCAAAGTCAGGACCAAACAAATAGGCATGGGAAATATGTGAACTCTTCCCTTGATAAGCACACCAACAAGTTTGATAAGCTCTTGCAGTGATACTGCCTCTCCTGTCCCCCATTGAGACATACCCTGGGGACACTTGGTATTTCATTTAGCATCACTGGGCAGATACTTGACTGAGGGCCTGGACTCCAATGTGAGCTTCTTGTAGTTTGAACTCAGTGAAATTCCATGTTACCAGATTGTAGATGCACAGGTACTTCTGAGTTCTGCACTTGGATCCTACATGATCATGCAAACCATGCAAACCATAGTAGGAGTTCAAGAGCACTGCACCCTATGGATTTATGGTGATATTTTGTGATCCAGGTACTGATGTTGACAATTGGTGATGTGTGTGTATTTTCTTATCCAAACTGGCATTACATGCACTGATGTTGTGGTGTATGTCATTTTGACTCTTGAATTGTTCAGATAACAAGAACTGTCTCATGATTTTCATAGTATGCACAACATTTATGATTTATGTCATGTTGGTCTATGTTATGTGCAATATACTATATTTGTATATAATTTTGTGTGGAGCCTCTCTTGTTGTGTTTTTATGGTGTTTCTGTGTGGGTATGTTGCCCAAAAGCTTTACACATTGCCTCTGGTGACAAGCCTGACTGCTCAGTGCCAAGCTGCCAGAGGGTGAGCACATGTTATCTTTGGTGTGTAACCTATTTGCCTTTACTAGAGGGGTGGGTTCATATCCTAGCCAACAAAAAAAACCAGTTCTAACAATAAGGTATGTCCTACTGCACTGACAGGACTTGCATATCTTAGCCCTAAAAGAAATAACAACATTTACTTATATCTCATTCCCAACATAGGCTTTACCTCCTCCTTGTGATCATAAAGACAGATTTCACATGGTAGGCACCCTGCTTGTTTCTGTCTCACAATGCTGGATGCTTGCCTAACCTTTAGGTAAGAGTTTCTTTTTTTAATATATTCTCACCCTCTACATTGCCTGTATCATTGACAATGGACCATGATCAATTAAGGGACACCATTCTCTGATCTGGCTGTAAAGTGTAGCTATAACTGTGGAGTAGTGGGTGCCCCTGCACCTTCTACCCCCTTGTGTCCTGACCCAAAGGCACTATAATGGTTTCCGATTCCTCTACCTCCCCCATGCACCTGGCGTTTTCCACCTCCTACCACCCCCATTCTGCAGTCTGATGCTTCTCATCCATTTGTTCAAATAATACCCGGGTCTGCAAGTGGCGAGGTGAGGTTTCAGAGGGGCATGCTGTGGTCAAGTGCAACTTGTGGGAAATAGGTAAGGCATTCTCTCCTGCTAAGCTAGAAGATCTATGCTGATCCTTCTCATTCAATGGGTGACCTAATCCATACTCCGCTATCTCAAATGCTGCATTATGACTGGGGCTGGTGATGGGGGTTCTGGAGAAGGGTGTGGTCACATGAATGAATGAATGAATGAATGAATGATTGAATGAATGAATGAATGATTGAATGAATAATTAGTAGAGCGCTTACAGCAGAAAAACAGAGGATAATGGGATACTCATTATTTAAAAGTTCCGTTTTCAATAGTTTCATGAATTTAAGAAGATTAGGGCACTTGCGTATGGGGACGGGGAGCGAGTTGCAAAAACGCGGGGCAAGATAGACAAAAGATTTGCAACTGGTTCAAAGTTTATTAAACCGAAGGACTACTAGCAGGACCTTCTCCCCACAGCGCAGAGATCTGTTAGGATGGTAATGGACAAGTTTTTCCGCCAGACATCTGGGCCCCTTACCATTGATTGTTTTATGGACAAAGCAGCAGATTTTAACCTTGATTATGTCACGGATGGGGAGCCAGTGAAGGCGTTTCAATAACGGAAGAGATGCTGATCTGGCATATTAAGAACCAGCCGCGCTGCCGTGTTCTGGACTTCTTGCAACCTGTTTAACACAGGCTCGTTTGTAGCTCCCAAAAGTGCATTGCTGTAGTCAAGTCGACTGGTTACCAGCGCTTTGATCAGGGACTTATGGAGAGATAGAGGGAGACGGTAGAACACTCTCCCAAGGAGCTTCAGCATATGAAAACAGGTGCCTAAAATATCAGACACTTGGTCTTTCATAGATAAAGAGAGGTCCAGATACACAGATTGTTTGCCTTGATTGTCGGGGTGGGGCTGGGCCTAATTCTGACGGCCATCAATCGGGGGACCACAGAATTTGTGCTTTGCCTAACAGAAGAACTTCAGTTTTATCAGCATTCAACTAGAGATAATCCTTTGTCATCCGGTCAGAGATAGCTCGTATACCGTCTGCAAAGAGCTGTTTTGTCGCCACTGTATTATTATTGAACGAAAGAAGAAGTTGCATATTGTCTGCGTATGAAAAGGGAACAAAACCATGATCTCTGATGATATTTGCAAGGGGGGCCTCATATATGTTAAATAAAGTAGGACTGAGGAGCGAGCCTTGAAGAACCCCCTTCATAAGGGATTTCGCACCAGAGGGATAGGGACCTAGATTAAAGGTTTGCGTGTGCTGATCTAAAAAGCTGAAAAAGCCATTGAATAGCCAGCCCTATCACACCAATTTCCGCCAGTCTTTGAGGAGATACAGTATCAAAAGCTACAGACAGGTCCAGCAGCACTAATGATACTGCATTATTATTATCTAAAGAAAGTTTAATGAAGTCTGTCACACCTATGAGGGTGGACTTCATAGATTGTCTTGGTCTAAAACCAGACTGTGAGGGGTCAAGACATACTTGGGCTTCAATATATATGATGAGTTGATATATCCCTCCAAAGGTTTGCTCAAGAGCGGAAGGAGTGAAATAGGAGTTAGATAGCTCTGCAGGAGAGACAATTATCTTTTTGTAAATCGGAAGGATTTGAGCAGATTTCCAAACCAGAGGCACTTTCCCCTCACACAGGGAGTAGTTAAATAAAGTGCATATTGGAAGGGTGAGATGCCTCTCTTCTACTTGAGAATCCTGAAGGGGGGAAGCAAACTAAAACAACATCTTTCTTTCTGTGGGCTGTAGTAGGAGGTATGGGAGTGTCAGAGAGACTGGAGTCCTTGGGAAATTTATCATAGATTTTGTCAATTTTTTCATCAAAAGAACTGGAGATATTATCACATAGAATCTGAGAAACAGGGATAGGATAGTGCAGGTAGTTGGAAACATAAATTATTTAAGAATCTTAAAAGTTCCTTCGCAGAACTCCCTGCTTTGCTTAATTGCGCATAAATATGTCCTTTCCAAGTTAACTTAATATTTTTATGGTAGGAGGCTACCACTGATTTAAATTTTTCTGTCTCTGCCTTTGATTGGATTTTACACCAGATTTTTTCCAGATTTTTACACTTAGATTTCTCCCTATGTAGGACTGCATGCTTCCTTTGAGATTTGGGCTGCTTTAGCTTGAGTGGAGCCAAAATGTCTAAGGCTGCTCTTATAGCATGATGGAGATCATTACGTTTATTATTTATATCCCAGGGTTTTGCAAAAGTAGGCTGTCTGAACTCCTTTGAGAAAGCCTCTTCTAAGATCATTCAACTAAGATTAATTTATATTATTTAAGTTTGGAGCACTACCATGGAGCTTTAAAATCTGCTATTGATTGTTTTGCCCCTTTAAAAAGTACAAGTCTACTCAGAAACAGACAGTATTTCCTGGAGATATGTAAAGAGAAATCAGCATGTAAATGTTTGGAGAGACTCTGGCGTTCATCTCAGAATCAGATGTAGAGAGAAAACTATAAAGGCACACTGTCACTTTATCATAAAAACATAAAAAAGCGCATAAAGCACATATAGCCTTCCAAATTAGTCAAGCGGGGAACTCTTCTAAAGAGTTGTATAAAATACTCAAATCCTTCAGCAATCCCATTGTACCTAATGATACCACTCCTCCTTCTCAAGGATTATGCGATGATATCGCTAACCACTTGGAAGACAAAATAAATTCCGTTCATTCCACGCTTCCTGGAACCATTGATAGCCCCATTAAATTTCCTTCTCACCCCCTAAAAAATATTAAAACTGCATTTCTTTCAGACAGTTGTACCCCTTTACAAGTACATGCAGTAGAGGAATTGCTCAAATCTCCCAAGTCTCGATCTCCCACTGATAATATACCAGCAAAGATTGTTGTGTTGCTATCTGCTCAGCTTGCCCCATCTATATGGGCGTTATTAAATCTCTCGATGAGCGAGGGCCAACTTCTCCAGGTGTGAAAGGCAACACAGGTAATCCTGATTCGGAAAAAGGCCAACCTATCTGCATCTGTTCTGTCTAACCATCGCCCCATCTCCCTTCTTCTCTGATGAGCAAACTATTGGAAGGATGTATCAATAAAAAACTTACTGAACACACAGAGTCTACTGGTTGTCTAGACCCTTCTCAGTTGGGTTTAAGACCTATGCACAGCACTGAGTTGGCCCTGATTGCTGTATCTGATCACATCTAATGCTCTCTGGACAATAATCAAGCTGTGCTACTAGTGCTGCTGGATTTGTCTGCAGCTTTTGACACAGTGTCTCATCGAATTTTATTACAAAGACTGGAGGAGATTGGAATTTGTGGACGCGATCGCCAATGGTTTACGAGCTTCCTGACTCAATGCACGCAGGTCATTATTTAGGCTCCTTTCAGTCCCGTGTTATGGACCTTACTAAGGGAGTACCCCAGGGCTCCTCTTTAAGTCCCATGCTGTTCAATATATATGTGGCTCCCCTTGCAGAGATTGTGAGGGCATTTGATTTCATCCCCATTTCTTATGTGGATGATATCCATATGCTTTTATCTTTTAATACAAGTTCCTCAACGACAAAATCTCGTTTCTCAGAGGGCATGAAGGCTGTTTCGGCACTGATGTTGGATAACTATCTCCAGCTAAATGCTAAATGGTAGATTATGTTATTCGGTAATGCCCATACGATTTGGTCGGCAGAGTGGTTGCCGGGGACTTGGGCACTGCTCCCATCCCTAAGACTGTGGTTAAAAACGTAGGTGTGTATTTAGATCAGAACCTGTCTATGCAGGACCCAGTGAGGACTACCTCTGGGACCTGTTTTTACATGTTATGTCTGTTGCACAGAGTTGTTCCCTCCTTCCTCTAGCTGTACATAAAACCTTGGTTCAAGCACTGGTTATAGTGTAGCCTGGACTATTGCAACACTCTTCTAGTCTCGACCAATGAATCATTGTTGAATAGACTGGAGGTAGTACAGAATACTGCGAAGCGGCTTGTTACTAATATGCCTCCAAGAACTGCCTCCCTCCCCCTCCTGCAACAACTTTATTGGCTGCCCATCCACCAGAGAATTATTTTCAAGGTCTGTTGCATTGTTCATAAAGCCTTAAATGGCAAGGGACCCAGTTACTTAGCTGAGAACGCATTCCCTACCGGCTGGGAAGGGTCCTACGCTCTGGTATGAAAGGTCTCCTTACTGTTCCTTGTATTAAGAAATCTTGTACAGGAGGCAAAGCCTTTTCTTATATTGCCCGACTGCGATGGAATTGATTGCCCCACACACTTCGAAGATGTGATGGTCATCTGCGCTTCAGGAAACTAAAAACGTAACTTTTTGCTGTTTAACTGTCTGCCGCCCTGTTATCGTACTGCCTTAGCGCAGAGATACCCCTCTGGGGGTAATTCATGCATTTTATAAACTTTTACATTAAATTAAATTATACAAAATTAAATTAAACTAGGCCTTCCTTAACAGGTGGTTACCTAGCTCTTTGTTGTTATGGGTGCTGTTCCCAGTCCTGGATTTTCACGTGACAACCTAATGCATTCTGGCTGTTGTAGTTGTTGATATGCCTCCATTGAATTAATTAGATTAATACGTCTACTGAACATTTTTTATGGGTTAAAGGCTCAGAACAGGGGCCAGTATATGAGACATAGTTGTCATTTGAGGGTCAAGAGGGGTTGATATAGCGACCCCAGGAATACACGTGCTACGCCTGGCACTACTCTTGCGACCCCTTTCCTCATTGGTCAGGTGGAATCTATGAGAGCAGGAAATTAATAACAAAGTAAAAAGTCGCTTCATTTCTTTCTCGTTTGTGTAAAAATACAGAGGCAGGTGCTCCAGGCTGCTTCTGGCTGCAGGGCAGGAAGCAGTTAAAACGTGTTACTGTTTAAATTTGTCAGCCAGCAATACGCCCTTCGAGGCCCCAAGATCCTCTAAACACTCATTATGTTTGTCCACAGACAAGCGATTTTTACGTTTTTCCACACTCTTTAGTAGAAAAGGTATACAAAATAAGACGTGTATTCTCAGTAACATGTCCTGGTTTTTCAGTTCTGCTGGAACCTACCTTCCATTGTGGGACTGCAAGCTATGCTGCCAAAAGTTTGGGAATACATCATTATGCAATGTGGTTGTCTAAATTATGTGGCAAGAAAATGCAAATTATGCATCATAGTGTGTACACAGTCTGTGGTAGGGTTATTATTCCATTTCGTAATTTTGATTTAGGTTAAGTGATATTTTATTGTAAATGCAATTGCATGGCCCTTTGTATCCACATGAGTGGATGGATAGTATGCTACACAGTGTGGGAGTACTTGATTGAAACAGTGGTCAATTGCCATGTTCCTTATATGGGATGTGTTTTTGCATTCTGTAGGTGTGACCAGTCTCTCTCTCTCTCTCTCTCTCTCTCTCTCTCTCTCTCTCTCTCTCTCTCTCTCTCTCTCTCTCTCTCTCTCTTCTCTCTCTCTCGCTCTCTGTGGCATGTGAAATTCAGTGTTAAACGTTTGGTGATGTCACTTCCTATGATGTCACAGGGTCAAAGATCACATAATATCAACTCCGCTACCCCTGACATTTTTGTGACTTGACGTCAATGAAATGAGATTGCATTGGTTTGAGTTGTCACCTTAGACCTGCCCACTGCGGTCCTGTACACACTCTTTCTGAGATCCATTCAGGTTTTCTTCCTCTGCACACATGACATATATTGAGTATGGATTGCACCTGAATGGTGTTACAGTTGGTCTTGTGCCTTCTCTATAGCATGGTGTCAGGTCATGAGTTGTGTAATTGATTGAGAGATTCCGCTTGCTCGGTTCTCCCATGATTTTTTGTCAACAGATGCGTCAAACTGAGAGTTTGCAGGTACCTCAAATAAACGCATTTGGTTTACCTATTGAAAAAATATGGTGTTTACCGGCATGTTAGTGTATCAGGTTTTCCTTAATGCTTAATCAACCCATGCTGGCTTCTGTACAATGTACACTTTTACTTGCCAGTAGCTTTACCTTCCGTGCTTGCAAGGTTGCATATTTTGTGTATTTGGTTAGTCAAGATAGCACATGGGTAAATGCTTCTCTCAAAAGAGCAGAAGGTCAGTATTTCCTGCAGGCTAATAATTCTTAAGTTAATTCTCCATTCAATACAAGTGTGGTATGAAGTACTACAAATAAAGTGGAGTGTTAATGATTGCTTTTTATGCATGCGAGGAAAGGTTTCTACTAGCATAATCTCCCGGGTGGCTAAGCCTACTTGACTTTTTGAACACTCACAGAAGGCCTCAATCATTTCTGAAAGTGGAATTCAGATAATGAAGCCTTTGCTACTTTTCATGTGAAAACATTCAGTTTAGCTCTAAGTGCCATTCACTTGGGCAGCAGGATGTTGCCACCACCAAGAGCGAACTCATGTTTTAGTTCTATGAAAAATATCAAGTGTTGGGAGACAATGTACAGTTTGAGATTGCCGTGTAGCCTGGGGCCGCTGAAGATACTGATCACCTTGATCTGGTAGATCTGTTCAATTACATCTTTGAATGTAAGAATGTTCTTAATTTATGTTGGCTTCCTCCTCTTCAGAATACATGCAAAAAATTATATTTATGTGTGCGTGTCTATGTGTGTCTTGTTATGTGAACACATTTATTTTTACATATAAAGGATGCTTCAGTTCCATTTTTTTTGGGACAGGTTAATAGTTCAGGGATAAGGCTCTTTTTGTTTCAGCATCCTACGTTCTCATTCCTATGTTATCTCAGAAGCATCACTTAAAGCCAAGGCTTCAGATCTCTAACTCTTGGCCTATGGGATATGAGCTGATTTCTGTTGTGATCATGGTTAAGTGTCTGCTTGAAGAGCTATTCAGACATTAGATTTGTATATGTTTGGTCAGGCAAAGTGTCTCAATTTGTACAGTGCACACCTCTTAGTCCTATGGTTCATGATTTCCTCCCCGGCTATGCCCTATTGCACATGTCAAGGCAGGAAATGAGGACCTGCATATTTTGTGACAACATTTTGTGCGTCCTTTGTTGGGCTACAGTAGGATTGGTTCTCAATTTTGCTTAATGCTGTTTTCATAAGTCAGCTCCTGTTTCATACAAACAATTCCCTCAATTTACTTTCTGATAGAACATTCTCTCACTCTTATAGTTGGACGTCAGCCTGCTTCATGGTACACTCTTTCTCTGGCGCAGTGTTATTTTCTCTTTAGGTTTTTCAGTATCATGGATTTGAGGTGATCTGTAAAGTCATGCCAGATCACTGATACACTAATGTTGTAAAAAATATTGTTAACAAACATATTGTTTTTAAAAAAAAATACAATGGTTATCTTGCTCACAAAATAATACACAATAGATACATAAAGGTCTGTGTAGGGTGTCCAAATGGAAAATCAAGATGTTCATTTAGTTAAAAATTAACAACACATTATTAAAGTGGGGGAGCAAACACAAGTTAAAAAACTTCAAAACTCAGGCATTGCTCCATGTGACTAAAATGATAACATAAAGGTCATGTCACTTATATTCTTAAATACCTATGCTCATATGAACGATTACATATCAACAATTTGAGTCATGATACTGTGGTCGAAAAACGTTTTGATCTCTTATGAAGATATAGAGATCATCATCAGGACATAAGAAATTAAGCCTGACAGAAAATGGCAGTAAACCATCCAAGATAGTCTCGAGAATAGGGGAGGTTGCTTTAATCAAAACAGAAGAATGACCTAATGAGTGAGGTCAATGGTAACCAGACCCAGGTCCTTTGGTAAGGGAAAGAATCCACATTAATAATAAGTCATGAGAAGACTAACAGTCCAATGCAATGAATTAGCACCAGGTGAGAGGCTGAAGTAAACCGGCAAAAGACACCATCAGGAATAGATAACACACAGTGGGGAGAAAGCGAGATGAATGGATTAGGGACCACAGGCAGCAGAATGTGCCAACCCTTCAAGTCTGTGCAAAAGCAGGGAAATCATTGATGTTATGATTAGTTACAATTAGTATTCCCAATCCAGTCATTGCAAAAGAAGGGAAAGCGTTAGAACTTGGAGGGGTTAGGTTTACTATTCCTACTCCAGTCAGCGCAACAATATAGACTGTGCTGGACTTGGGTGGGGTTACATTTACTATTCCGACTCCCGTCTAAGGAACAGTAGGAAAAGTACTTCACTTATATCAAACAGACCCTCCGAAAAGAAAGGCAGAGGCCACACAAGGGGAACAGGTTGGTGCTTCTTTATTTCAGACTTGGCAGATAACGGGCGTATTCATTTCGGCTATGTAGCCTCCTCAGCGCCCAGTGTGGATCGGAAGGAGAGTTGTTTGCCACCAACATAGCTCACCTGCACCAACTGAAATAGTTAGAGTTCGCTCCTCCCACTGATGACGAGATTCACATTTCGCAGTTCACTGGGTGTAGAATGAAACTGCGTCTCCCAGCAAGCAACAACCTGCCGGTATCGGGCGGCCAAGTGGTTGCGCGAGTAGAAGTGTGATGTGGAACCCTCTCGCATGTTTCTTCCATGCCCAAAGAAATAAACAAACTGCTCGCATCCTCCACTACACAACCAACGATTGCAGGCATCCATTTCACGGGGGTAAGTCCGCAGTTGCGTCTCTCCCAAAGTGGAGTTCAATGACTCCGACACCGCTTCAATTCTTCCTGCTTGTACTGGTGAGCCTGGTCCATTTCAATACCTTGAAATCATAATGCCTAGAAACGTAGACTACGCCTAAATTCTACACACCATAGAAAAAAAGAATGATCTAATCTTACCTATCTGTGATGTATTGTGGGAACATTGTTATTACCTTAATTGTAAAGGTGTTATGATTTGAATGTGATGCAACATTGTCACACCACCTTTACCTTGTCCCTCACAAACCCTTCACTCCCCTTTCTCCTTGCACTGAGAGTACCAACTATGCAATGATTTTACAATTACTTTGATGAAATGCAGTTGACCTTTAAGTAAATGTATGCAGTTAGAGGTACAACGAATAATCTTGTATGTGGAATAAATACAATTCATTTCTTAACACTGCATACCTTACTCTTATTGCGCCAAGCATATTTAAGGTGAATTAATAATTGTGGTGTTTCTTGATATACAGTAATACAAAATAATTGCAAAACTACTTCTAATCAACTCAGACCACTTTTTCCCTGTACTTACGTATTGACCCAGGTCCACGAGTTTTGAGGGCTCACCACTTTTCGAACTCCTACTCTAAGAGCAAGAGCTTTCTTGCAAGGGTTTTTCATACAAAAATAATCATACTCACTGACCGAGTGTTGTTGTACACAGGGAGGGCCATAAAAATATGGAACTAGAGACCCTCTCCTACACGGAAGATTACATTAAGGGCTTAATTGGGGGAGACACAGGGAATGCTTTCCTCTCATCCAACAGCGCAAACATAGACTACTCTCTGAATGAGAAAATTAATAAACTAGAACGTCTTAAGAAAAAACTAGTAAGAACTAAACTTCATGGACACTTACTGACTGGGTACTTGAGAGCCAACATCATCCCTACCGGCCTTCAAGTACGAAACGAGCCTGCTATTTTCGTGGATAGTCCGAAGTTTAAAGAAGGCTTTAGCTTTGTGGCAAACAACTGCTCCCGGCACTGGATGGTGCTGGGAGGAGAGACAGCGAAAGAACAAGTTGAACAACTGACCAAAGAGATCGAAGACTTGAAAGCGGAAATATCCAGCCACTCGGCGTTTGCGGATGCAAAAGAGACCCTAGAAAGACTGAAAAAAACCTTGAAAGACTTTGATATAGAGACGCAGACGAAGAAATTGGATAAATTATCCAAAGACATTCAATATTACGATAAAAAGAAGACGTATCCATATCTCCAAGCAGACTACTACAGGCAGGACACACAAGGCCGCTTCTATAGAGGATGAGGAGGCTACAGGGGCCAACGCAGATTTACAAATTTCTCTGGTTCCTCATACAATGGTGAAAGTGAAAACGAACAATCAGGAGCAAGCTACCAAGCACAAGACCAACGGTACCAGCCCCCGCAGGGACACATGTGTGGACAGCAATCACCTTTTTTAGGAGAAACCCAATGGAGGCCACCACGAGGGAGAGGCAGAGGAGGATCCTGGAGCAATCGCCCCAGCAGGGGCCAGAACCAACAGACTTGGGACGGAGGAAGGCAACAGGGTCAGAATACGAAGCAGGTACGCTTTCAGCCAGAGGACCACGGCGAGAGGAGCACCAGGAGGAAGACCTACAGATGGTAACAGGGGGGCCTCGTATGAACGCTGAAATAAGTGCAATCAGAACAAGACCCATAATTAACCTGTCAAGCTATACACTCACAAAAGACGAAGCTAGTGTGCTCTCTAAAGGACTATCATTTGTACCCACATCTCTTGTCAATCGATTCAACATTCAAGCTGAACTAACTCGATTCTTTCGCAAGCTACGATTACAAATTTGTTTCAGGAACCGACCACCCACGACCATGACAGCATTTACCAATTTCCGATCTCCCTCTACATTCATGCCAAGCATGGCATCTGTATCCCATAGGATTCTAACCTACTAGAGTGTAGTGATGCGAGATGTCCTCAAGACATGTGGAAAAAGATCATATGTGAAGTATAACATCACAGCCGGAGAAAGGAAAGCCCTGGATACATTAAAGGACAATAAAGCTGTCATGATCAAACCAGCCGATAAAGGGGGCTCCATTGTGATGTTGGATGTAGAAGATTACAAGGCTGAGATTCTTTCCCAATTAACGGATGGAATAAGTTACTGGACCCCACAAAGGAGATCAGAAAGGAGATCATAACCATCACCAAAAAAGCACTAGAAATTGGTTTCCTTTCAAAAAAGGAATTTGAGTATTTGAACGTTGACCAACCCAGAATTCCAACGATATACGTACTACCCAAGGTACACAAAAACCCTGCCAAGCCACCAGGCCGTCCGATTATATCAGGATCCGGGTCCCTTCTTGAACCGCTACGTAAATATGTGGATGGGTTCCTGAAACCACTAGCGGAAATTACACCTACATACGTGAGGGACACAATGCAAGTGATCAACCTGGTGGATCAAAAAACCTTTAATAAAGAGAGCCAGCTCTTGGTTACGATGGACATCGTCTCTCTCTATACCAGCATTCCGCAAAGTCCTGCCTTGGCATCCATGAGAAGAGCTTTACAAACCAGGGAACAACCGGCTGGGGTCCCTACTGAGTTCATTATCGACCTATTGGAAATCGCCATGACAAGGAACTTTTTCTTTTTCCAAAACAAGTTCTACATTCAGAGCAAAGGAGTAGCCATGGGCGCGGCCTTCGCCCCGGATCTGGCCATTTTGTTCATGTCTGTGTACGAACAACAATGTATTCTGTCACAACATAACCCATACCAGACAAAGATCTCGGTCTGGTATAGATACATAGATGACGTCTTCATGATCTGGACTGGCGACGAGGCTGATCTGGACGTTTTCTTCGAATGGTTTAATAACCAGTCAGATGACATAAAATTCACTATACACAAGAGCAGAGACTCAATTGATTTCCTTGACATTACTATCAAAGAAAATGAAGGTAAACTATACACCACTCTGTACAGAAAACCAGCAGAAAGGAACACCTTGCTGAGATATACAAGCCACCATACTAGAGGATTACGGGACAATCTACCCTTCGGGGAATTTCTCTGCATAAGGAGAAATTGTTCACGTAAGGAGGACTACTTCAAAGAATCTGATGACCTAATTCTCCGCTTGATTGAAAGGGGATACCCTAAAAGATTGGTGAATAGATCCAGGAAAAGAGCCTGGTTCCAAGACAGAACCACTTTACTGACACCAAAAGAACGCCAGCTACTAAAGGAACGAATGATATGCATTACAACGTATTGCAACAAAAGCAACGAAATAAAGAGAATAATAAACAAACACTGGGGCTTAGTAGCTGATATTGTTGAAAGCCCAGAACCACCAATGCATGCCTTTCAAAAGGCAAGGAGCATAAGAGACCACGCTGTTCATTCCCTGCCGGACACACCGCAGGCACCAACCAGACAAAGACTCTGGAATCTACCGGAAGTAGTAGGCCACTTTCGTTGTACGACATGCAAAGCCTGCCCGACGTGTTGGGAGACTAAACAAGTTACCAACAATAACCTAACTGTAAACCTCAAATCTTTTTCAAATTGCAACTCAAGTGGAGTTATATATGCAATCATCTGCCCATGTGACCTTATGTACATAGGGCAAACTAAACAGAAGATCAAGAATAGAATTTTTCAACATTGCAGCAGAAATCGATGCCAGACTACAGGGGCACCAATGGTAGAACACTACATGGAAAAGACCCATACCCCCGAATCCATGAAGTGGGTTGTACTGGAAAAGATCACTCTGGGACCACGAGGGGGCAATCTCAATTCTGTCTTAAACATCAGAGAATGCAAATGGATGCAAAAGTTCAACACCATACATAGAGGTTTAAATGAACTTGACGCGAACTTTGCACAGATGGCAGGACTTGATCCCGAGTAATTACGGTACACTCCCATACTCTACCCAGAAAGATACTCCACAACAGTAATATATCTCAGCTGAAATGCACCATTCTTCACCCCCGAGAGAAGGCGCACAATATCTGACAGACACTTCTGCGCTGTCAGGCGTAGGCACCTCTGCGCTGACACTATAATTCACAAATAGTCGGGCTACAAGACTAATCTAAATATAAACATAACTGTTATATTGTGATAATTCTCTATGATATATATATTCTATGTCTTAAAATAACTGCCGTAAGACGAGTAATGATTTGGCAAACTCTCCAGTCCAGATGAGGTGCAGTAATATGTTTACAAAATGCAGAATGGACATTATTGATATATTTGTTAGACCATGTGAGGTGCAGTAATATGTTTACATAATGGACACTGTTGATATAATTGTCAGACCTCCTAATGATATCTGCACCGTCAGCCTTCCAATTATGTACGTGTATATGGATGTTAATAGGTGCTGCTCACAAGACCATTCTAAATGTAACAATACTGTTAAATTGTGATAATTGTCTGTCATGTACATACTCTATGTCTTAAAACAACTGTCGTAAGATGAGTAACGATTTGGTTAACTCTTTAGTACATATGAGGTGCAGTAATATGCTTACAAAATGCAGAATTGTCACTGTTGATATAGATGCCAGACCTCTCAATAATAATGGCATTGTGAGCCTGCCGACTAATGCACTTATATACGGGTGTTAAGAAGTGCTGCCCCACTGTCGGAGCCTAGGTTTAGAGTAATGTTTATTCCACGCAGCAATACAAAATCTACATGAGGGACCAACACTAATAATCAGTTAATGGGTGAACATCCCCTAGACCAAACTTTCACCATTAGTTAACCACTTGGACGCTAAGGGAATCAGGTCCATTTAATGAGATTTCTATTGAAATGAATGAGCAGTGCATGACGAGTTACCCTTGTCATTAGCATTGAAGAGGTTAAGTCTGGAGAACACTCTTTTTAGAGAGTCCCACGCGCTACCACGAGCCCCGTCACGGCACACACACGGCAGCTGCTGATTGGCCGCTTGTGACGAGCCCTCCCGCATCCAGCATCTAGCGGCAGCACCGCGAGTACCGCATCTCCACAATCCCGGAGGACGCGACGCGAGCGGTCCGCTGCAGTCCCACACAAGGTATGAGATCGTAACAAGGTGTCCGTTACTTAGCCTCTCACTCAATCGGTAAAAAGCAATATTATCAGATGCACGACAAGTATGTTATGAAGACTAATTTACCCGCAGAATCAGCATGGTTATACCAGTTGTGCCGACACGGCGGTGATAATTACAGCTCCCGCTGGCTGTCACTAACTAAACCTAGCATAGAAACGATAATGACGGACCAAATATCCGCAACTAGAGAGTAATGCTGTGGTACTGGCCCGCCTGCTAAGAATGTACATAGTTGTTTTATTACACGGCGGTGCCAATACAGTTCCCTCAGGTCTTGATTAATTAATCAGACACAGAGTGTGCACTTTCATAGTCGATTATCTAATAAGGATTGAACGAGTCGGATTTACCGATTCTGACCAATATCTGTCTCATGCCCCATTTAGAATGATGTGTGGCGTACGGTGAAGCCAAGTAGATAAAGAAATACCCACGACCTTCACTACATTATAAGATGCCAATTTGAAGTAAGTGGAAACCAATAGGTCTCATTCTCTTGCCAGTTGGTTTAATGAATTGTTTAGCATTCCTGCTCAAAACCTCCCTCATTATAATATATTTCAGAAACGATAAGGAGCACGACCGGGCCCTAGACGTGACGCAAGAATAACCGTCCGCCATTTTCTATGTAGGTAATCCCCAAACTCAGCCTACATTAAAATGTCAACTCACCACATAGACCACTAATACCAGTTAATGCTATGTTTTCCAGGCTCTCTCTCTTGTCCTGATGAAGACCCCAACATGAGGGAAAATTAACCCTTTTACGCTCCAGGGGTCGAAACGTAGACTACGCCTAAATTCTACACACCATAGAAAAAAAGAATGATCTAATTTTACCGATGTGTGATGTATTGTGGGAACATTGTTATTACCTTAATTGTAAAGGCGTTATGATTTGAATGTGATGCAACATTGTCACACCACCTTTACCTTGTCCCTCACAAACCCTTCACTCCCCTTTCTCCCTGCACCAACTATGCAATGATTTTACAATCACATTGATGAAATGCAGTTGACCTTTAAGTAAATGTTTGCAGTTAGAGGTACAACGAATATTCTTGTATGTGGAATAAATACAATTCATTTCTTAACACTGCATACCTTACTCTTATTGCGCCAAGCATATTTAAGGTGAATTATTAATTGTGGTGTTTCTTAATATACATTAATACAAAATAATTGCAAAACTACTTCTAATCAACTCGGACCACTTTTTCCCTGTACTTACAAAGAAATAAACAAACTGCTCGCGTCCACAACTGCACAACCAGCGATTGCAGGCATCCATTTCACGGGGGTAAGTCTGCAGTTGCGTCTCTCCCAAAGCGGAGTTCAATGACTCCGACACCGCTTCAATTCTTCTTGCTTGTACTGGTGAGCCTGGTCCGTTTCAATAACTTGAAAGACAAAGTTTTTTCGCCAAGGCAAAAGGAAGCCAGTGTTGGCCAGGCCAGCTTAATGTGCAGGAGCCTCTGTATCACGCCGCTGGCTGGCGATGAAACAAATATCAAACAAACCCTCCAAAAATAAAGGCAGAGGCCACACAAGGGGAACAGCTTGGTGCTTCTTTATATATATATATATATATATATATATATATATATATATATATATATATATATATATATATATATATATATATATATATATCTAATATAGTTAGGATTTTTTCTCTATGGGATTTTTGAAAATTCTATGTCTAATAACTTTGGCGTTTGTGGACGGAATTGGCTGAAATTTTCAGGAAAATGGAACATTTTGTTTCTGAGCAGCCCCTGACAATTTGGGGGGGGTTTCATCAAGGGGGGCCGAGAAAAAAGGGGGGTCCCAAAACGCGTTTTTCCCATGTTAATTTCCATAGGGCGGTTGGCCTCACTTTTAGCTCGAACGGCTGAATGGATTTGCACGAAACTTGGCAAAATTGTAGGGACTGTTAGCCCGATGTGCCTTTGCTAGGTCTCAATATATGTGCTCCATTGGATTTTGAGTAATTTAGGTTCAAAAAAAGATATATATCTGGGCGGAGCCTAACCACACATCTGATCTGATTGGCTGTCAGCACTTCATCCAAGAAGTGTTGGCAGCCATCTTGGGACCAATATACATGATAGCACCTCATTAAAAAGCATTGTAGTAAATAGAGGGTTTTAGGACTTTAGTTACATTATAAATCATTTGTTGATGGTACCATACTCGTTTTAGGAATTGTGGTGGGTTCTAAGGTGATTTTACCATGTGAAAAAACCTTCTGCTGTGATATCATGAATATTGTTTGAAAGAAAACTAATATCTCATGATTTTCCCACAGTGGTTTGGAAGGGGATCTATAAGCTAAACTGAAAGCATATTTTCGGTAAATTCACATTATCTTTCTCAGTCATGTGAAAATGAAGTCTGACATTCTCAGTAAAACATGTACATCCAACAAGGACAGAGGCTGTCAGTTGATTCCTTTGTGTTCTACTGCAGCCTCCTAGAGTGTTCTAAAGAACAACTAGAGAGCTAACAGTCCTACTTATTACAAAGGTATGGCACACCTGAAGCCATCTTGATTGGAATAAAGTGGTAACTCTTAAAACATTTAATTTAAAAAGAAACAACATGAGGGGGTATATTTTGCCATAGAAAGTATGATTAGTGCTGCAGAATGAAAAATTAGGGCACATTTTGAGTGACTTCTCAAATCCTTTTCTATTTCATTAAAACATTCTGACATGCAGTCTCCCAAAATGGCCACCAGAGACAAAAGAGCCCAAATGTAGCCCAAATATCACCCAGATGTAGCCCAAGTATAGCCCAATGACAGAATGTCCCAGAGTGTTCTAAAGAACAACTAGAGCGCTAACAGTCCTACTTATTACAAAGGTATGGCACACCTGAAGCCATCTTGATTGGAATAAAGTGGTAACTCTTAAAACATTTAATTTAAAAAGAAACAACATGAGGGGGTATATTTTGCCATAGAAAGTATGATTAGTGCTGCAGAATGAAAAATTAGGGCACATTTTGAGTGACTTCTCAAATCCTTTTCTATTTCATTAAAACATTCTGACATGCAGTCTCCCAAAATGGCCACCAGAGACAAAAGAGCCCAAATGTAGCCCAAATATCACCCAGATGTAGCCCAAGTATAGCCCAATGACAGAATGTCCCAGAGTGTTCTAAAGAACAACTAGAGCGCTAACAGTCCTACTTATTACAAAGGTATAGCACACCTGGAGCCATCGTGATGGGAATAAAGTGGTAACTCTTAAAACATTTAATTTAAAAAGGAACAAAATGAGGGGGTATATTATGCAATAGAAGGTATTATTAGTGCTGCAGAAAGAAAAATTAGGGCACATTTTGAGTGACTTTTCAAATCCTCTTCTATTTCATTAAAAAATTCTGACATGCAGTCTCCCAAAATGGCCACCAGAGACAAAAGAGCCCAAATGTAGCCCAAATATCACCCAGATGTAGCCCAAGTATAGCCCAATGACAGAATGTCCCAGAGTGTTCTAAAGAACAACTAGAGCGCTAACAGTCCCACTTATTACAAAGGTATGGCACACCTGAAGCCATCTTGATTGGAATAAAGTGGCAACTCTTAAAACATTTAATTTAAAAAGGAACAAAATGAGGGGGTATATTTTGCCATATGAATTATGATTAGTGCTGCAGAAAGAAAAATTAGGGCACATTTTGAGTGACTTCTCAAACCCTCTTCAATTTCATTAAAAAATTCTGACATACAGTCTCCCAAGATGGCCACCAGAGACAAAAGAGCCTAAATGTAGCCCAAATATCACCCAGATGTACCCCAAGTATTGCCCAATGACAGAATGTCCCAGAGTGTTCTAAAGAATAACTAGAGCGCTAACAGTCTTACTTATGACAAAAGTATGGCACACCAGAAGCCATCTTGATTGGAATGAAGTGGTAAGTCTGAAAACACTCAATTTAAAAAGGAACAACATGAGGGCGTTAATTTTGCCATAGAAAGTATGATTAGTGCTTCAGAAAGAAAAATTAGGGATCATTTTGAGTGACTTCTCAAATCCTCTTCTATTTCATTAAAAAAATTCTGACATGCAGACTGAAACATGCACTTTGAATACCAGCAGCAGACGTCCCTGGTGAGCAGTAGCTTTACTACAGTGATCTAATGTGCAACTAGAGTGCTAACATTCAGAATTTATGGCAAATGTGTGACACATCTGAATGCCTTCTTGATGGAACCAAAGTAAACAAGCATTGAAAATGCAATAGATCTCGCCCTCGTTTAAGTTAAAGCCATTCTGTTTGTAATGAGGTGGCTTTTTAGCTTTGCTTTTATTAGTGTTTTTTCAACTTTCATGTAAATAACATGCATCTGTATGCATATAAGTATATGTATGCATGCATTTATGTTTGTATTTATATAGATATACAGATGATATATGTTTATATATGTATGTATATATATATATATATATATATATATTCACTGAAAAAACCATAGGCTATAGACCATATATAGTTAGGAATTAGCATTTACAAAACCTTGAAAATTCACTGAAAAAACCATAGGTTATAGACCATATATAGTTAGGAATTAGCATTTACAAAACCTTGAAAATTCACTGAAAAAACCATAGGTTATAGACCATATATAGTTAGGAATTCGCATTTACAAAACCTTATTTTACTCACACAAAACCATTGAAATTCCATATATAGTTAGTTGCACTAACTATATATCGCGCACCCGCAATCCACTGCTAATGATGTCACATATTACATCATTCATGACATGGTCAGTGACATCACTGATGACATCACTGATGACATCTCAAATGACATCACTGATGACATCACTGATGACATCTCATTTGACAACATCCAGTGACTGTATGTTTCTGTAAAGTTAAAATATGTCTTACATATTGAAGAATAAGTGGATGTATAAGTGTCTGGATGTGAGTAAAATAAGGTTTTGTAAATGTGAATTCCTAACTATATATGGTCTATAACCTATGGTTTTTTCAGTGAATTTTCAAGGTTTTGTAAATGCAAATTCCTAACTATATATGGCCTAAAACCTATGGTTTTTTCTGTGAATTTCAATGGTTTTTTAATAGCAAATATCAAAAGCTGTCAAATGTCAAGTACATGATAGGTAAAAACTTTTTCGTGTTTATGCACGCTGATGTGCTTTGAACGCTGCCCCCCCCCTCCCCTCTTTTCTCTTAGTAGTACTCTCTCTTTGCAGATAGTGAAGGGTAGTTAACGCAGGCCTTTACCCCCGTTGTAATCCGTCGTGCCTGCTTGTCTCTCCATTTGATTGATTGTTATCCAAGCATTTACTGTTTTACAATTGATTCTCTTTGGTTCATTCTCTATTTACAAACAAGCACAAAGTCGCAATACTCTGTTTAGTCTTTGCAGATAGTGAAAAATCGTGAAAAATCGTGTAAAAAAATAAAAGTAATCGAGCAAAATCAGTAGGCCACTAATTGGATCTCTTTTTGACCTCGCTAAAATATAAATATTAGGAACAACCCTTCATGAGAAATACGAAAATAGTGAGATGAACTGAGCTCCACACCATGAGGGCTGCAAGACAGCTCGGCTCCGTCACCCACCCCGTCCAAAATAACGACAAACCCTATGCAAATATTAAAAATATATACAACACACCAGCAAAGTAACCGGGTAAAACATTTTATTAAATAACTATTTACATAACTATTTTATACTTTTTGTTGCCCGATCCGGCTAGCTCAATCGATCGAGCATGAAACTCATGCACTCTGATAGCAAGCGTTGCTACTGATGCTATGCAGACCAAAACTGGTTTTCAGTTTGTACATTTTTCTAGATTTTTCCATCCGTGGTTGGTTGAGTTTGTAGAACGATGGCTTCAGATTTTCCACATACGGTGTGGTGGCGAGGACTGGGAGGGGGCGCTTCGCTCCTGCCCCCTCCCCAAGTAAGATTTTCATACGTGAAAGTACGTTAATGGTTTTGGTCCCTGAGTTGCTTCGATGTCACTGCCATTCTCAAATGGCATAAGTTCTGGATGTTGGGTGCCATAGTTCAGAGTTCTGTGCAGCGCTTGTAACACTGTCTGAAGCTTATTTCCACCTACTGCAGCTTCACTATTCTCAAAGTAAGTGAGGGTCGTTTGTGGACCTGACTGCATTTGAAAACAATGTGATATGGTACCTCCCTAAACTGCTTGACGGAGGCCCCCGAGGGGCGGTGTGATGGCACGGACTCGGAGAAGACGCTTGGCTCCGACCCCCTCCCCAAGTCTTATAGCACTGGTGTAGCCTGAAATCGCCCCCGACATAGGCGGCCGGCTCCCGGGGTCCGGCGGAACTTTTTGCCTTTTGATGACTCTTCTATTCTGGACCTTGTCCCACAATCCGTTTGACCTGAAGACACGCTGTAGTGGGGCGCCCCTTTACCGTTTTAGTTGCCATTCCGCCCGCTTTTGCTACACTGTGCCTCTTCCGCCATTCAGCTGTTTACCGCCCGCTCTTGCGACTACAGCGTCTCGCTCACCATGTAGTTGAGTTGCTCCCGCTCTTGCGATGCAACGATAAGCGACTGCCACAGGACTCTCAAAATGGCGGCCGGCTCTTCAGATTTGGGCGTGGTCCACTAAAATGGCCCTGGGACACCTTGGAACTCGGACGCTTCCCTGATAGGGCTTGGGTCCCATTCTCGAAAGCGTCCCCTCAGCCGTGAAGATTCTACAAAAGTCTTGGGGGCCCCCGACTCCTGCAGGCTTCTGGTGGGGAGCGGCTGCCATGTTTGCTCGTGGAATGGCCACGACGGAGCTACGAGATGATGGTGTTCTCATGCTGACGCCAGCTTTAGTCTGAAACATCCAGAAACACTGTAGACTACCAATTCGATCAGTTCCGGTAGCGCCCCAACATGACCCGGTAGAGAAGAACTTGCCCTCCCCTCTTTGACTGATGGTTCTTGTTGCCTGTCCCCTCTGTTGTCATTTACCAGAACTTTTTGGACTGCTGAAAGGGGTTGTGTTCCGAACGCTGGTTGGTGGAGACATTTTGACTATATTCTTGACCTACGTTGTCGCGTAATGCGTTATATGACACGCCACGTTAGCGCACCCGGAAGTGATCCGGGGCGCGGCGCGCAGCGCGTAACGTAAGCATAACAGGTCATGTGACTTGTTAATAAAACTTTTTATTGGTTCATTTTACTTTTGTTATTTTAATAATGAAAAGCTTGGTCATATGACCTAAAAAATACGCTTTTTATTGATTTCGAACATTTTTTTTTTTAAACATATATGTTATAATGTTCCAGGCTAATGTACTTTCCCGGAAAAGTTACAACTGTCCTGCAAGTAAAATATATTCCTTTTTCGAGAAAAAGGGCGTTTCTTCGTCCCATGACGGGGCCGTTGAGTAAAAGAGGCTCGGCCTGCTGTCTTACTCGCCGATACGCCTGATTATCAGATTCTTATCGATCACTTTATGTTGCAGGAGTGGAAAACACAACTGCCCTTGACCATTTATCTTTACTGCGTTCCTACGTATTATACCTTTTATCCGTCATGTAATTGGACTGCTTTATTTCACTTGCCTTTTACTGATTCGAAAACAGTGACTAAAAGTAAAAACTTTACCAATGTAAATACTACTACCATGTTTTGTTTTAAAAACCTTTATTGTGAAAATGTCAGTATACAAATACGGGCCTATAACCACGTGGGCCGGCCACGGAGCAAACTGAAAACGTATATGATGAGGAGACATTTACACTGTAGAGGAACGTAACGAGCGGGCCATTAGGTTGCAAGAACTAAGGTGTCTAACAGTTGCGGAATCGGTGGACGTACATTTTGTAATTAAAATACGACAAAGCCACTTACAAAAAAATCATCTAGATATACATTTGCGGGCAAGTACCATGGGTGACGTTAATTCGAACTTTCAATAGTACAGTAATCAATAACACATCAGAACCTAATATCAATAGGGATGTCGAAATATTCAATCAATTCTCGTCCCCGCCCGCCATGAGCATCAAAACTGCATTCATATCTCGTGATATCAAGGTTGTTCAACCAGTACACAACAAGGAGTTACGAGTCCCATTTATACCGGCGCCATTTTGGGCGAGGCCGGGCAGGTCCAAGATATAGTCAAAATGTCTCCACCAACCATCGGCCAGACCAGAACCCCTTTCAGCCCTTTATGCTACAAGATGGTGTCTTCCATTCAGAAAATATTGTTGGCAGCATTTTGAAAGGAAAGATAAACAGCCGTTCTCCTAGTGAGTCTCACATTGTTACATTTAGGAAGAATGTTGAAGAGTAGTATGTTGAAAATCTGAAGCCATTTTTCTACAAACTCTCAATCAGCCTTGGATGGAAAAAAAAATCCTGAAGAATGTACAAACTGAAAACCAATTTTTGTCTGTATAGCATCAACAGCAACGCTTGAGTCAGCTTTGTGTGAAGCCGCCATTTTGATTCAATCAATAACGTCCCCCTGCACACATTCAGGGACCTGGTCGTGTCTTCAGGTCAAACGGATTGTGGGACAAGATGCAGAAAGGAAAAGGGAGCCGGCCGCCTATGTCATGGGCGATCTTTGGCCACACCAGGGCAATAGTGAAGCTGCAGCAGGTGCAAATAAGCTTCAGACAGTCTTACAAGCACTGCTCAGAACTCTCAACTATGGCACTCAACATCCAGGACTTGCCATCCGGATCTTGGCGCCTTGTGCTGGTTCCGACCTATTCACACATCGGTCCACTACTGACATCACCTCATAAGCCAACGGGGCACCCCACGCCGACTTTCGGCGCAGCATTGTAGGATGGCCACACCAGTGCGGCAACTTGCTGGACACCACCTCGGTGCCATCCGGATCTCGGCGCGTTCGAGTCACTGTACCGCAAGAGTGACCGGAACTCAGCTGGACACGCCGTCTTTCGGCGCAGCATTGTAGGATGGCCACACCAGTGCGGCAATTTGCTGGACACCACCTCGGTGCCATCCGGATCTCGGCGCGTTCGAGTCACTGTACCGCAAGTGACCGGAACTCAGCTGGACACGCCGTCTTTCGGCGCAGCATTGTAGGATGGCCACACCAGTGCGGCAACTTGCTGGACACCACCTCGGTGCCATCCGGATCTCGGCGCGCTGTGCTGCCTTCGGCCTACTGTAGCCGCAAGTGCGGACGCAACTCAGTTGGACGGCGAGTGAAAAGATAAGGGGCGCCGCACTGCAGCCGAGGAGCCTCCATCTTGGGGGAGACGCACAGCCCCCACTGACTGACGCGACCTTACAGGCCAACGGGGCGCCCCACGCCGACTTTCGGCGCAGCATTGTAGGATAGCCACACCAGTGCAGCAACTTGCTGGACAACAACTCGGTGCCATCCGGATCTCGGCGCGTTGTGCTGCCTTCGGCCTATTCGCACATCGGTCCGCTACTGACGCCGCCTCACGTGCCAACGGATTTTCTACGCTTTTTGTAGCCCTATGCCGCATAACAGGTCATGTGACTTGTTTATAAAACTTTTCATTGGTTCATTTTACTTTTGGTTTCCTAATGATGGAAGGCTTGGTCATATGACCTACAAATAACACTTTTCATTGGTTTAGAACATTTTTTTTTCCCAAACGATGAAAGCCCCACCTTGTTTCTGGATGTTTCAGACTGAAGCTGGCGTCAGTATGAGAGCACCACCATCTCGTGGCTCCGTCGTGGTCATTCCGCAAGCAATCATGGCAGCCGCTCCCCACCGGAAGCCTGCAGGAGTCGAGGGCCCCCAAGACTTTTGTAGAATCTTCACGGCTGAGGGGACGCTTTCGAGAATGGAGCCCAAGCCCTAGCAGGCAAGCGTCCGAGTTCCAAGGTGTCCCAGGGCCATTTTAGTGGACCAGGCCCAAATCTGAAGAGCCGGCCGCCATTTTGAGAGTCCTGTGGCAGTCGCTTATCGTTGCATCGCAAGAGTGGGCGCAACTCAACTACATGGTGAGCGAGACGCTGTAGCCGCAAGAGCGGGCGATAAACAGCTGAATGGAGGATGAGGCACAGTGTAGCAAAAGCTGGCGGAATGGCAACTGAAATGGAAAAGGGGCGCCCCAGTACAACAGACGAGCCTCCACCTGGGGAGGCCCGTTCACGCCGCCTCCCCCACGCCCCCCCCCCCCCCCCGGGGCGCCCCACGCCGTTTTTCGGAGCAGCATTGTAGGATACCAAAACCAGTGCGGCAAGTTACTGGACATCACCTGGGTGCCATCCACATCTCAGCGCGTTCTGCTGCCTTGGGACTATTCGCACAACAGACCGCTACTGACGAGGCCTCCCCCCGCATCACCCGGGACGCCCCACGCTGTTTTTCTGAGCTGCATTGTAGGAAACCAAAAAACCAGTGCGGCGCCCAGGTAACATCACCTGGGTGCCGTCCAGAACTCAGCACGTTGTGCTGCCTTGGGACTATTCGCACAAAAGACAGCTACTGACCATTGTTGCTTCTTTTTGCCAAAAAATGTTTAAATGTATTTACAGTTTTTGTTGCGTTCGATATATTTATAAAGTTAATAAAGTTTTATAATCCTACTTTGTTGGAGTACTATATATTTTAAAAAAATCGGGTGAATGGGGCCTTGAATCGGGTTATTGTCATGTGTGGGCTTTAGAAGTGTGCTGCTACAGGATCGGACATTTCAAACTCAAATGCACGTTCTTTTTCTTACCTTTCCGAAGCATGGAGCGCAATAGCAGGCAGAGAAAGGGTGATGCAAGTGTTGAACACTGCCTGGCCTGGCAAGTTGCTGGCAGTGCCCCCCCCCACCCCCCGCCTGCTCCTGAAAGAGGGCACACACACACCGCCGCCCCGAGTACTTCACATATCTTTAAAAGACCATGCGCTTGTTAATGAGGCTTAAATGGTTTATCACCCCTTCTAGAGCCCCTGCATCGGCCCTCTGACGTTTCCTGGAAGAATTAGCACGTAACACAATACCAAGCCCTGTCAGCTGAAACCCCCAAGGAATCGGGTTTTTGCTTGCAGGAATCGGGAGGCGGGAGACTAGCACTGAAATTGGTAGTCTCACGCCTGAATCGGGAGGGTTGGCATGTCTGGATTCTCTGCAGCTGGGGCCATAAACTACATCCGCAGGGCTAGGTGATAGCCTGGGACCGGCCTGGACAATCGGACACAGAAGAAGAGGAGTGTCAGAGGGTGCCGTAGTGAATAGGGTGAAAGGGAGGTGTCGGGCGGGCACAGGGTGTGATTCTCAGGGAAGAGCAGCGCAGATGGGGGGAAGTTTATGGCCCATGCATTAGAGAGAGACCGGGGGTGACCAGTGCGTGGGGGAGATGATTGCGAGGGTGGGGAGCCGTGCTGAGAATCGACGGCGTGCAGAGAGTGGGTCTGGTCAAGGCATCTAAAATGGCTGCTGTGCACGACAAAATTGTGCCATTGGAAAAAAGGCAAGATGGCGCATACAATGTTTATCAATAAGGATTCATTTATAACAAAATATTTTATCGCAGTGACAAATTGGCGGTCAACACTTCCTGATTTCCATCGAATCGAACGTTAACAGACGTCACGCAGCAAAAAAAAAAAAAACGCTCACGCACAGCCGCTGGAAGACATGTATCAACATATATGAGCCTCCTCAGCCACCCTCAGAAAACATAAGGGATCAGGATACGTCTCCCGCACCCCCTTATACCTAGTAATTTAATTAAAACGAAACACAAAATGGCGAATTCCCGTTTCGCTACCAGTTTGCGGCCCAGTTCGCGGCCCGAGAAGCACTTCTACCGTGAAAAATCAATTTTTTTTTATTTTCCCCACGGGACCCTTTAATAACCCCAACATCATTCCTAGGGGGTCAAGAGGGGTCTACCTTGCCCCCTTTCATTAAATTCCCCCTTCGTTTTTCACCTCTTCTTCTCTCTCGATCCTACCGAGAGATAAGATGGCGCACGCACAGCCGCTGGAAGACATATATCAACATATATGAGCCTCCTCAGCCACCCTCAGAAAACATAAGGGATCAGGATACGTCTCCCGCACCCCCTTATACCTAGTAATTTATTTAAAACGAAACACAAAATGGCGAATTCCCGTTTCGCTACCAGTTTGCGGCCCAGTTCGCGGCCCGAGAAGCGCTTCTACCGTAAAAAATCTATTTTTTTTTATTTTCCCCACGGGACCCTTTAATAACCCCAACATCATTCCTAGGGGATCAAGAAGGGTCTACCTTGCCCCCTTTCATGAAATTCCCCCTTCGTTTTTCACCTCTTCTTCTCTCTCGATCCTACCGAGAGATAAGATGGCAGCCGCTCCGGACTGTTTAGAATGTTGACAGACACCGGAAAGCCAATCAGCTTCGCATCGCAAAGTTCCGTTTCGCGAAAAGTAAGCGGACCGGAGCGCAGCCCGGAGCGCTGTTACAGATATATATCTTGTTTTGAACGTTAATTTCTCAAAATCCACTGGAGCACATATATTGAGACCTAGCAAAGGCACATCGGGCTAACAGTCCCTACAATTTTGCCAAGTTTCGTACAAATCCATTCAGCCGTTCGAGCTAAAGGCCAACCGCCCTATGGAAATTAACATGGGAAAAACGCGTTTTGGGACCCCCCTTTTTTCTTGGCCCCCCTTGACGAAACCCCCCCAAATTTTCGAGGGCTGCTCAGAAACAAAATGTGCCATTTTCCTGAAAATTTCAGCCGATTCCGTCCACAAACGCCAAAGTTATTAGACATAGAATTTTCAAAAATCCCATAGGGAAAAAAATCCTAACTATATATACTTACTGGCGACAGCCAGTAGGTAATATGTATATATATATATATATATATATATATATATAAACATGTATAAAACCAGAGAAATTCAGCAGTTATAGTTAGCTGAGCTAACTCTATATCGCCCCCCCGCAATGCACTGCTTATGACCTCACATATTAAATCACTCATGGCATGGTCAGTGACATCACTGATAACATCACTGATGGCATCTCAAATGACATCACTGATGACATAATCCCCAGAACTGCTGGTGCAGCCGCTCACACACCCATGTAACCTTTCATATACCCACTGCAACTTTCCCACTACCATTCTTGAAACCATTGACACACCCATAGCAGTACTTACATACCCACTAACTGATTCATAGGTCTATGCACTCATCCACTCATACAGCCACTTGTACACCAACTCATTCACTAATACAGCCACTAATATATCCACTCATGCAGCCATACGGCAACTCACACACTGTTAGTCTTTCATAGAGCTACTGAAACACCTAGTCAGAGTTATTTACTCACCTTTAAAGTAATACACACACAACTCAACTCACGTATTCATACAGATTCTAACAAATAATCACTCACCCATACAGACCCTCACACACACACTCACTAACCCATACAGCTACTATCTCAGTACATCACTCATGCATACAATCACTTATATACTCCAACACTCACCTATACTGCCTTTCACATATCCACTTATTTACCCATATGACACTGACACACCTATTCACTCACCAAACAGACATAGACACACTCAGTCACTTATACAACCCTTCTCTTACATTCACTAACCCATACACCCACTGACGCATGCACTGACTCATCCATGCAGGCAGTCACACCCCTCTCAACCACTCACATTGACACTCATACACCCATACAGGAACTCAAACAACCGATCAATCGCCCGTCTACCCTAACATGTACCCTACCCACTCACCAACCCATACAGCCACTTCAACACCAACTGGGAGACTGATATAGACATTCAGACATCTTAGTCAGTGACCCATACATTCACTGAGACACCTAACCACTCACTTATACAGTCAGTCATAGACCCACTAAATCATCCATACAGGCACTCATACATCCATTGATTCATCAATACACCTTGGCGTGTATATATTTTTAACACTCATAAACATTTTAGAAACACTCACAGTCACCTGATGCTATCATCAGTGATGTCCTTAGTGATGAAATTTGAGATGTCATCAGTTATGTCATCAGTGATGTCCCTGACCATGTCATGAGTGATGTAATATGTGAGATCATAAGCAGTGTCCTGCAGGGGCGAAAGTTATGGTTAGCTCAGCTAAGTATAACTGCTTAATTTCTCTGGTATTGTGTGAGTGAAATGTTAGCCTAACTGCCTATAACGTTCGTGTAACATTTGTTTTTTTCACTGAATATATATATATAAATATATATATATAAATATACATATATATAAATATACATATATATAAATATATATATATATATATATATATATATATATATATATATATATATATATATATATATATATATATATATATATATATATATATATATATATATATATATATATATATATATCCTACTGGCAGTCGCCAGTAGGTAGTTATAGTTAGGACCTAGTTTCCATAGGAAATCCGCAACATTCTTTTGGGAATCACTTTTGTGCAGGTTGTTGAATCTTCGCAAATTTCTCAAAGAAGATGGCCCGCTCCGCTCCTTCCCTGAAAGTCTCGGGAAGATTCATCAAGCGGGGGCAAAGAAAAAAGGGGGGTCCCAAAACGTGTTTTCCCCATGTTAATTTCCATAGGACGATTAGACACGGCTACAGCCCGAACCGCTAAACAGAATTACACCAAATTTTGCAAAATGGTAGAGTCTGATATGCAGATCGTCCTTTTGTTTAAATGGTGTAAATCCCTCCAGTAGTAAAAATCGAATTTGAAAAAATGTATATATCTATGAGCGCACACCGTATGCGTACCGTGCGTGTACCGTGCGCGCACCGTACACGTAAGTACACGGACCTTGTGTGTGCGAGCTGCATGCTGATTGGCTGCCAATGTCTGTCAACACTCCAAAACAGAAATTGTTGGCAGCCATCTGCCCTGACCCCCTAGGCTTGCTCAGGGGGTCCCACAAGGACCCCCCAGGCCCAAAATTGTGAGGTACGCGCACCGTATGCGTACCTCCGCTTAGGTACCCATACGGTGCGCGTACCCCGCGATTTAAAAAAAAAACTCTTTTTTTTGGGGCCTGGGGGTTCCTTGTGGGACTCCCAGAGCAGGCCTAGGGGGTAATGGTGCTTCTACCCTGCCCCCTTTGCGTATTTTCCACCTTTGTTTCACTGCTTCTTGTGCCTTGGTTCTACCAAGGCACAAGATGGCTGCCAACACTTCCTGGTTTGGAGTGTTGACAGACAGTGGCAGCCAATCAGCATGCCTTCCCGAGAAAGCAGCATGCTCATTGGCTGTCAACACTTCTAACCAGGATGTGTTAGCATCCATCTTGTGCTAGGTAGACCGAGGCACAAGAAAGCAGAAAAACAAACGTGTAGAAAAAAAGGGGCAGGGTAAACACACCAGGAACCCCTAGGCCTGCCCCCGTGGTCCCAGAGGACAAAAAAGTCTTCTATTTTTTTTTTTAAAAACCTGGTCTGTTTTTTTAAAAAGAACCCCCCGGAGGGATCAAATCACGAGGGCATAGTGATAAAGAAGTGTGGGGGTCCCCAATCCCCCCCATACTGCCCCGGGGACCGCTGCCCCCGGGGCAAAGCAATGCATCCCACTGGCGCATACTGGATGTTCCAGGTGGGCTAGTTGGCCCCCAGGGGCCCCTAGTATGCAAGGGGATTTAGTTCTCCCTCTGCAAACGCGCCCAGGGGTTGTATTGCAGAGAGGTGTGAAAAAGGGTGTGGCCTCATTACATCTTTCTGCAATGCAGCCCCCTGGCGCATACTGGAGGTTCCAGGAGGGCTAGTTGCCTTCCCGGGACCCCCAGTATGCAAGGGGAATTAGTTCCCCCTCTGCAAACATGCCAGGGGGCTGCGTTGCAGAGAGATGTACAATTTTTTTTTTTATTTATATTAAAAATATGTAATGTAATTAAAAAATAATATGTCTAAAAATAAATAATTTAAAATAATGTAGTAAATCAGTATAAAAAATATAACAATTATTACATTTGAAAATTATCATTTAAAAAACCTTTGAAATTCACTGAAAAAACCATAGGTTTCAGGCACGTTATAGTTAGGAATTACCATTTAAATAAAACCTTTGAAATTCACTTAAAAAACCATAGGTTTCAGCCACATTATAGTTAGGAATTAGCTTTTAAAAAACCTTGCAAATTCAATGAAAAAAACATAGGTTTCACACACGTTATAGTTAGGAATTAGCATTTTAAAAACCTTTGCAATTCACTTAGAAAACCATAGGTTTCACACCAGTTATAGTTAGCTGGTCATTTTACTCATACAAAACCTATGAAATTCCCCTGTTATAGTTAGTTCAGCTAACTATAACTTGCGCCCGCAATGCACTGCTCATGACGTCACATATTACATCACTCATGACATGGTCAGTGACATCACTCACGACATCACTGATGACATCTCAAATGACATCACTGATGACATCATCCTTGTGAAAGAGTGGCAGACCTCCTCTAACTCTAATATATCCTTTGATACACACATTCAAACATAGAAACAACATTTTTCAAGAAAATGGAGATACCAATACCAGTTACAACAACCTATTCCAACATCTACTTCCACATCCACTCATTCACCAACAGTTCTGTATAGTCACTCATACATGTACTCAATCATCATATGTACTCATACACCTATACATCCTGTTACACACCGATACTCATCCATAGAGTTACTTACACACATACTCACACACGGAAAAAAACTATTAAACTTCCATTTACTTGCATTTACTGCTATACACACAAACACACACATACTGACTCTCTTAAACGATCACTTATAGAAACACATACTTAGTTATACAGGAACTCTTCAAATCTCTAACTCTCATATATACTCACTTATATACACCAATACTCACATATAGTAGTTTAACACATATGTACTTGGTCATAAAGACAGTATTGAGACAGTCATTCACTCACTAACACACCTATACACACACTCATCCACCCATACAGTCCTCCACACTATTTGTCTTCAAAACACATATAAACAGTGAGTCAGTCATTAATGCATCTATGTGCTAAGTGATATCCCCCACCAAACCATATAAACACTCAGACACTCATACTGATACTCAAAGAAATCCGCAACATTCTATTTAGAATAACTTTGGCGCTGGTTGACAAATCTTTGCCAACTTTTCAAAACTTTTGGCCAGCTTTGGTCCACTCCTATTGTGAAAGTTTCACGGTGATTCATCAAGCCAGGGCCGAGAAAAAAGGGGGATCCCAAAACGTGTTTTCCCCATGCAATTTCCCATAGGACCTTTAGCCGCAGCTACAGCCCGAACTGCTGAACGGAATTAAACCAAATTTGGCAAAGAGGTAGTCCTTAGTTCAGACTCATGCCTTTTGCTTAAATGGTGTAAATCTGTTCAGTAGTTCCTGAGAAAATGACAGTTAAAAGCATTTATATGTCTATGGGCGGTGGATCCGGGCTTAGGTCCATGTAACCTAAGCGCAGCCTATATGCACCCTGCTGTGCACGAGCTGTATTTTAATTGGCTGTCAACTCTCCAAATCAGGAAGTGTTGGCAGCCATCTTGTGCCTCGGTAGAACCGAGGCACAAGAAACCCCCCAAAAATGTTGCAAAAGGTGAAAAGGGGGCAGGGTAGAAACACCCTGAACCCCTAGGTCTGCTCAAGGGGTCCCACAAGAACCCCCAAGGCCCAAACATTCTTTATTTATTTTTTTAAATGGCAGGATGCGTGCAGGATACACGCATCCTGCCGATAAAAAAAAAGAAACGCGGTCTCTCGTGCTAAATAATTCTAATTTGCCCCCACACTTCCCCGGTGACAGCCACCCCTGGGGCTCTAACCTAATATATGCGAGGGGGCCCACAGACTACCCCACAGCCCCGGGGACGGCCACCCCGGGGCTTGTTTTAAATGGATGGCGGGCTCTCAGCCCCCCAGCCCAGTTACCGCCACCCCCGGGGCTTCAAAACATTAATTGAGTGTGGCCTCTGAGGCCCACCCAGCCCCAGGGACTGCCACCCACAGGGCTTCTTTAAAATGTGGGAGGGGGGCCGCGCGGTCCCCCTCCAGGAGCCTTGTCTAGGCCCGGTGGACCGCAACCCCCCAGGGCCGATTCCTGCAGTGTCCCGCCCCCTGTCATTGCAAACTGCTTTCCTATTTGGAAGAGAGAGCAGGAAACCTGCTCTCTCTGTCAGGGTCTGACAGATTGTGCCTGCATACCGACTTTATCCCCGACCACACTACATCCCCCAGAAGGCTTTCTGGGTGGAGTTAGTATTTAGTCACGTGACTCGCAGGGTGCGGCGTACGTGATTCTAGTTTTTGTGTGAGTACCTGTGGGAGCGGACGATTTGTCCCTGTGGTCCAGGTTGCTTGTTTTTGTCCTTGAATTAGCGCCCAACTGGGAGGCGCGAACAAGGAGTACCTGGCGTTCCGCTCAGCTGAGCGTGAACGCTACTGTTCTGATCATTTGTTTGCGGAAGAAGGACTCTGGATTAGCATATACTCGGCTGAGCTCTGCACGCTCTGGAGTTTGTATTACTTCTTTTCCCCTGCGGCGGCGGGAGAGAGATCTTGGTAACGCTGGGACCAGGAAGCTTCGACCATCGATTTGCAAGTCCGCTCGGCTGAGCGTGAATAATTACCTTCTTCTAGAACACTGCCAGCTCGCGGCTGAGAGTTAGTAAGTACTGTATACCTCAAGTTGGTTGCTCTTTATTTGTCCCGGTTGTTTTGAGGATTGGTCTTATTTTTTGATTCCTGCTTTTTCCTATTTGAGGGAGAAAGAGAGATTCAAGTCTTGGTTTGAGCACAGTATGTACGGATGGCGTTGAATTCGGAGACTTTGGTTCTTCTTGCTATTCTTTGTTATTCAGAGGTGTAATACTGACCTACGCCATTGTAGCCTTTCAGGATTGGCGTTCATATGACAAACTTTGATACTATCTAATTTCCACTACAGTCGAAGAACCTTTAAACTTTCACAGTGCTGCACTGGGTTCTTTATGACACAGCCTTGTTCATCCATGAACCAATTTCCTTTTGGAATCCAAGTTGATGTATGGCCTGGCTGTTTTCTGCTAAGGGTGAAAGAAGGAGGGTCCAGACATTATTTGAGGTGAGAGAATTATCTTGCCATAGAACCAGAGAAAAGGGGTCCCCGCCAATTGTTGTCTTGCATGGTATCCCCTATCCACTACTGTTCCCTTCCTAACCCTATCCCTCGCTTGATTACCCCATGCTCTGTATATATTTTTAATAACCAGAGAATGGGGGCGTCGAGAGGTGGACCCCTTTGAGCATCATTCTGATCATGAGGAGCGAGACCATCGTGACAGAATCACGTACCCAAGAATACCTTCTCCTCCCGATCAGAATCATTCACGAAGATGGCCTCGTTAGATGATGTACTACAGGCTTTAGTTCTGGTACAACAAGAATTAGTCACTTCACGAGCAGAGACAGCCGCACTGAAAGAGAGGCTAGATAGACAAACCAGGAATCCTTTTGACGCCTCAGTAGGGGCCCAACCGATACAGGTGACTGTGCCTCCACCCATTCCGTTGGCTAGCCCTGAACGTTATTCGGGTGATCCGTATAAAATACAAACCTTCCTTACACAAATAACTCTGCACTTTTTTTGTAGACCTGCTTTGTTTCCCACCAACCTATCCAGAGTGGTGTTTGCCATCTCATACTTAACGGGGGATGCCACCATTTGGGCAGTCCCTCAGGTCAGGAATGATGACCCCCTCCTATCCGACTGGGTGGCTTTTAGGAGGGAATTTGAGAGGGTTTTTGATCGTAGGGCCACCACACTCAGCGCTGATCGAGAACTACTCGAGTTACGTCATGGTAAGAAAGATTTGGTCACCTATATGACTACTTTCAATCGGTTGGTGGTAGAGACCGCATGGCCGGAAGAAAAGAGAATGGAACTCTACTATCAGGGTCTAAGGGACGAGATCAAAGATGTGCTGGCGCAAATTGATCCACAGCCCACTACCTGTAACGATTTAATAAATCTTACGCTCAGGTTAGATCTTCGGATCACAGAAAGGGGTGGGGATCGCAAGAGGAGTGAAAGAACCATGTCAGGACTAGAGACCGAACATCGTGTTTCACACTCCTCTCGGGAAGCGGGTCATGAACCTATGGACGTAGGAGCTATTAGGGCACCTCTATCCAGATCTGAGAGGGAAACCCGCAGAGCCCAAGGTCTCTCTCTGTATTGTGGGAAGAAGGGGCACTATGTAAGCGAGTGCACTCTGAAACCTAAGAAAAGGAATACTTTTTATTCTGGTAAGAGTATTGCAAGCACATCAGGAGGGAAACTTACTCAAGGTGAGCCTCATGCCTTGGCAGTAAGAATGGAGGATACCGTCCCTAGCGGTCACTGACATAAAAAGCACTGAGTCACACATCTTACTGTCCATGGTTCTCCGGACGAGACAACAACAGTATGATGTATGGACTATGATAGATTCCGGAGCCACCGGGAAGTTCATCGATTGTGGTCTAGTGCATCGGCTGGGACTATTGAAAGTGCCTAAAGCATCGCCCGAAATGGTGTTGGCAGTAGATGGCACACCCCTGAAATCTGTCCCAATTTCTGAACACACTGAATGGGTGGAACTTGTACTTAAAGGTAATCCTCAGGATAATGTAGAAATCATCATCCTGAACATAATCGAGGCACCTCAATATGAGGTGATACTGGGTATGCCATGGTTATGGCAACATAATCCCACCATAGACTGGCGGTTAAAAAAAAAGTTTCCTTTCCACTGCATCTTTATCCAATTGCATGAAAAACCCGGAGTCTCACACTCTTGCCCTAGCTCAGATCTATCAGGTGGCCACCGCAGCTGAAAAAGAAGTGGAGTTGCCCCCAGAACACAAGGAGTATAGGGAAGTGTTCAGTGTGGCTAAGGATGAGACCTTACCCCCACATCGCGATTATGATTGTCGGATCTACCTGGTGGATGGGGCGACTATTCCATCTTGCAGAGTATACTCTTTATCAGAGCCTGAGACCAGACATTTACAGGAATACTTGGAGCATTCCAAAGCTATTGGATTTATCCGACCTTCCCGCTCACCTGAAGCCTCCTTCTTTTTTTTACAGCAAAGGCCAATGGCGAGTTAAGAACATGCATCGATTACTGCCTACTGAATACGGTGAGAAATCGACACCCGTTACCACTCATCCCGGTCTTGCTGGATCAGTTACGAGAGGCCAATATCTACACACGGTTGGACCTCAGAGGGGCTTGTTTGAATACTTGGTTATGCAGTTCGGGTTGTGCAACGCCCCAGGGGCTTTCTAGTATTTTCTCAGCGACGTACTCAAAGAATATATAGACCAGTTTGTAATAGTTTACATCAATGACATTCTGGCCTACTCTGTTTCCTTGGCACAACAGGTTAGTTATGTCATCCTTATCCTTAAAAAACTATTAGCCAACAGCCTGTACTGCAAGTTAAGCAAATGTGAGTGCAGTGTCACCGAAGTAGAGTTCTTGGGGGTCATGATGAATCCCTGGGGTTTCACAAGGCAGAGAGGAAGGTAGAGGCTGTACAGAATTGTCCTGTTCCCAAGAATGTGAGGGATGTGCAGTGTTTCTTGGGCTTTTCTAACTACTATAGGAGGTTCATATCGCATTTCTCACAGTTGGCATCTCTGATGACGAGATTGTTACGGAAGGGTAATCCTTTCGTGTGGACACCGGAAGCTGGGGATGCTTTCGAACAACTGAAGAGAGCTTTCTGTACCGCTCCCATCCTAAGACACCCAACGCCGATCAGCCCTTTGTAGTGGAGGCAGATGCTTCAGACGTGGCTATAGGGGCAGTGTTGTCCCAAAGAGGCAAGCATACAGGACAACTACATCCGGTGGCTTTTCTGTCAAAAAAGCTGAACTCGGCCGAGGGCAACTACACGGTGGCAGAAAAAGAACTCCTGGCCATCAAAATGGCTTTTCAGGAGTGGAGGCACTATCTGTGGGGGGTACAGCATCCTATAACGGTTTACTCTGATCATAGGAACTTATAGTTTATGAAGACTGCCCGGCATCTGTCACAGCGCCAGATACGTTATAACTTTCCGTCCAGGGTCAGACAACAGAAAAGCGGATTCATTATCCAGGCAATGTGAGAATGCATCCTACCAACAAGAGATTCAGAGAGCCATCATCAAGCCCGATAAAGTCATATGTGCTGTTACGGTTACGGTGGACCACTTCCTTGAACAAGTCGCCAGTCATCAATCCTAGGCCCAGTGGCAGGTATGGGCAGAATGGAAGGCTCTTCGCACCCTCAAACATGGCTGCGAGGCTCCCACCCTGCCATTGAAAACAGCAGTGTCCTGGGGGTGGGCACCCCTGGACACTGCAGGAGCCGGCCCTGGGGGCTGGTGGTCCCCAGGGCCTACACAAGGCTCCAGGAGGGGTCCGCGCAGCCCCCTCCCACATTTATTACAAGCCCAGGGGGTGGCAGTCCCCGGGGCTGGGGTGGCCTCAGAGCCCGCCCACCAATTTCAAATTAGCCCCTGGGGTGGCAGTCCCAGGGGCTGGGGGGACTGAGTGGCCCCCCACCTATTTCAAATTTGCCCCGAGGGTGGCGGTCCCCGGGGCTGCGGGGGGCCCCGTGAGCCTCCCACATACATTAAATTCGAGCCCCGGGGATGACGGTACCAGTTTAAAAGAGCCCTGGCATCACAAATGCTGACACAGACACAAGTCTGGCCTCCTGATGCTGATGCTGACCGAAACTCTGGCAGGGGAGGCCTGGACAATAGGTTTACTGTCACAGGGAGGTGTAACCACCTCCCAGACAGGCCTTAGTGGATTGGAGCTGGGTGGGTGCAATCTGAGAGTGCTTTGAAGTCTGCACTGAGGACACATTTGGTGTCCCTGTGCATAGCTCAGTTCAAATTAGTTGCAGGGGCTACCAGCCCCCGCTCAGACGCGAAACTGGTAAAAGGAAATGGGTGTAGCCAAACCTCTTTCCAGACCCTCCCATAGGTGGGTCCCCAGAGTATGTCCAACCCCTTTGTTACGTATAAGTAAGGAACCTCTGGCAACAGGACTTTAGATTACACCTGGATGAAACTTTTCCACAGAAATCCCGGAACTTCGACGCTCTACTAAAGACTAGAGGATAGAAGAATCTCCCTTGGGGTCAAGGAGTAACTCCCCTGCTTGGCCGGCACCAACAAAGCATTTGCCGGTCTGCATCTCCAAAGCTCCAGCCGGACTACGAAGTATTTGAAGCTCAGGAAGAGAATTTCCTGACTTCTCAGAGGCTGACCCGAGTCCCCAACAAAGCTGAGGCCTGAAGCCCTCATGAGTGACGTGGAACCGGAAACCCTGGACATCGTGCACATTTGCAAGTGCATTGACTTCTCAAAGTTTCTTGAAGCCGTGCTTTGGGTTACTTGTAGAATATCTAAATGCAGGTAAGAAATATCATTTTTTATAATATCAAAGTTAGTAATATCGACAGTCTTAATATCGTTGTTAAAATATTGATTTTTTTTAGTGTTTTTAAGTGTTAGAATATGTGTTAAATGTATATATTATTTTTGTAATGTATGTTGTATTTTTTTAACGTAATGAATTTTATGTTAAATTATTTTGCTTTAGTTCCGTAGTGGGTTGTGGGTTTATAGGGGAATAGGATGGGAAGTAATTTAATTATAATATATTAATTAAGATTTCTTTTTAAATAAATAATGATATGTTTATTAATTTTTGCGTAATTTGATTCTGTAGCTGGTTGTGGGTTTATAGGAGAACAGGGCGGGAAGTAATTTAATTTTTATTAGCATTTTTAATCTTTTTTATATAATATTTATTGAAAGTTATTTTATAGTGTTAATTGTGTGAATTAATTTATATTTGATGGTTATTAATTTGATTGTAAATTGTTATTAGTTAGTTAACTAATTGATAATTAATTATGATAATTTATTAAGATTTACAGTATTGGTGGTGACGTTTATAGGGGAATAAAGTGGGAGGTAAAAAAATACATTAATTAATTGTTAATTAATGTTAATTATCTTGCAGGAGTGGGAATACTAAATGAATCCCCTACACTATCCAACACTTTCCCCACTGTTATATTTAGTGGAGTGGGACTAGTATATAATTTCCACCCGCTATCCAACACTTTACCTACTGTTGCACACACTGTAGTGGGAATCGTAATTTCTACCCACCCGCTATCCTACACTTTCCCTACTGTTGCACTCGGTGGAGTGGGAACAGTAATTTTTACCCCCCCGCTATCCAACACTTTCCCTACTGTTACACTTAGTGGAGTGGAAATAGCAAATCATTCCCACCCGCTAGCCAACAATTTCCCTACTGTTGCACTTGCTGGAGTCGGAATAGTAATTTGTACCCTCCAGCTATCCAACACTTTCCCCACTGTTACACCTGGTGGAGTGGGAATAGTAAATTATTCCCACCCAATATCCAACACTTTCCCTACTGTTGCACTCGCTGGAGTGGGAATAGTAATTTTTACCCACCCGCTATGCAACTCTTTCACTACTGTTACACTTGTTGGAGTGGGAGTGGTAATTTTATCCCCTCCGCTATGCAATGTTTTCCCTACTGGTATAATAATGCAGTGTCAAATATTATTAAAAAAATAATTTTTATTATACATGTTGTTATATATAAAATAACTGTTAATATTAATAATACATTAATATATATATATAAACACATTAATCATGCATGTTTCATATTTTTTGCATTACATTTATTATTCATTAATTTTAAAAATGTTGATAATTTAATTAATTGTATATTAATTCTAAGACGGTAAAAAAAATCGATATTTTATACAACTATATTTTGGTATCGATATTTTGGTACTTACCTGTATGAAGAATGGAAGTCGATATTTTGTCCATCAATATTTTGACCATGATATTCTGGTACCTCGATATTTTGACTGATGATATTATGTCAGTGACTACATCCCAAAACAAGATGAGCACCAGGAGGCGTGCTTGCAGAGTGGTGGAAAAAGGTGCCAACTAGCCTTCCTGTTACCTCCAGTAAGCCCCACACAGTGGGATTGCTGAGAGGTGGTTGAAGGCCACGCCCCCTTTCTCCACCCCTTTGCATACACGCCTATTGGCTCACTCTTGGTTGGAGGATGAAGTCCCCTTGCCTCTTGAGGGTTCCTGGGGGCTAAAAAGCCCTCATGGGGATGACTAGCCCTCCTGTTACCGCCAGTAAGCCCTACAAACCTAAAAAAATAAGAGGTTGCCAGAGGCCACAACTCCTTTCTCAACCACTCTGCAAACGCGCCTCCTGCTGCACTGCTGTTTGGGGAAAGAAGGGGACCTAATTGCCCCACAAGCAGTGCGCCAAGAGGTGCGTTTGCAGAGTTGTGATATTTTGTTCCTGGCTGACGAGCATGGGACTCTGCACCCGCGCGCCTTTTGGTATTTTACCTGGTGCTATGTGGCAGCCATCGGCAACCCCTGAAACTGACCTGCTCCCTGCTGACGAGTGGCAAATACCACGAAACACGTGTCCAGGGATGGCGAAGATATGATATTTAAATATAATAAGAAGATACAACGTTCTGAACAAAGGTAACTACAATTACCATGATCCTGTGGGGCGTTCCCGCTGATGAGTGAGCGGTGTGCGAGCCCAACCTTTGTGATATTTTGTTCCTGGCTGACGAGCATGGGACTCTGCACCCGCCCGCCTTTTGGTATTTTACCTGGTGATATGCGGCAGCCATCGGCAACCCCTGAAGCTGACCTGCTCCCTGCTGACGAGTGGCAAATACCACGAAACACGTGTCCAGGGATGGCGAAGATATGATATTTAAATATAATAAGAAGATACGACTTTCTGAACAAAGGTAACTACAATTACCATGATCCTGTGGGGCGATCCCACTGATGAGTGAGCGGTGTGCGAGCCCAACCTTTGTGATATTCTGTTCCTGGCTGACGACCATGGGACTCTGCACCCGCGCGCCTTTTGGTATTTTACCTGGTGATATGCGGCAGCCATCGGCAACCCCTGAAACTGACCTGCGCCTGCTGACGAGTGGCAAATACCACGAAACACGTGTCCAGGGATGGCGAAGATATGATATTTAAATATAATAAGAAGATACGACGTCCTGAACAAAGGTAACTACAATTACCATGATCCTGTGGGGCGATCCCGCTGATGAGTGAGCGGTGTGCGAGCCCAACCTTTGTGATATTGCGTTTGCAGAGTTGTGTAAAAGGGGGCATGGCCTCCGACCAACTCACAGCAATCATGAATTTACATACTTTATTTCCTACACCCATTCGTGAGATATTGTTTGCATACACCAACATGCTACTGGTAATATGTTAAAGACAACAGGAAGAATCCTTCACACACTGAAGCATGTTGGGGAACAGTTTTGGGTGTCCCCATCATATGGATCGGGGTGCACATTGTGCGCCCCCTGGCAAACAAAACTTGTCAAACAGATGAGGTTTGTCTCTTTGAGAGGCACTGGAAGTGTGGTGTGGGGGTGTTAAAATAATGTTTCAGAGAAAGACATGGAGTGCAGCAATTATGAGTAGTCTTAAAGACCCTGACCGACCCGCCGGAAGGATGCAAATAAACAAGCATTGGAAGCTCTCTGCACCACTGGAGGTACAACAACTACAATATAGCCCCAACTCATTCATAGCGCTAGTAACTCTGACTGCTTCTTTGGTCATGTAGCTGAGATGTCCCCCACTACCCTCCTGCAGCATTTCTACCCCCATTAAATCCCTATATTATAACTAGATGGAAATGGCAGACAGGCGAACCCAAGGCTTTTTTGCAGCTCAGTGGGTTGTAAGGCAGTAGAGAGCTAAGCTTTAAGAGGTGAAATGCCTCCTTCCCCATCTATTTCTTGCTGATATTTCGAATTTGCAGAACATCTTGTATGCACATTTCAAAAACATATTTTTAAGAAAAGTTGCCACATTCAAGCTATTTAAAAAATACAACAACCCACATCTGTAAGCTGTACTCTAAGCCATACTGATTCAATGAAAGTGCCACTGGTAATTCTATCAGTGTCATGGGGCAGCACTATCCATAGAGCAGCAGGTGCAGTGGCACCGGGAGGCATGAGGGGCCAAAATACCTAAATTATGGCTGTCTATTATTGCCCAACCCTTTCTGCTTCATTGTTGCCACTTCCGGGCTGTGCAACATGCCTTTTCCCCATATGTGCACTACTCTACTACTCCCAGGCTGTGCTAGCCTGGCGGCGCTCTCCTATGGGCCTGCCCCGCTATCCTTTTACTGTGCTCAAATGCATGCAGTCTCCCATATCCATATAACATCTGTTTAATGCTTCTTTATACATTCAAAATCACCCCAATTTGAAAATGTGGAACACTTGTTCTTAGCTATTTCATACACTCATGGGGGCACTTTCATTTTAGTGCTCGGACTATTTTCTGCCATAGTCCATCCCTTTTCTCAGCTATGCCTATCCTGAGTCCTACATCTATAATGTGCCCCTCCCCCACTCCGTCCAGAGCTGCCCCTCTTTCCTGTGCCCAGTGGACCAATCCGAGCCGTGCCTCCAGTACTGTGTAGTGATCTTCGTCACAAAACGGTGCCCACTCGGGTATATGGTTCTACTCCCAAGACTGTGCTACCTCCAAGGAGTTTGATGTGCTTTGCCCCAATAGTTATACCTCTCAATTATTTCTGTAACTGTGCCTTATGTATTTACTGGGCTGAGCCTTTACCTCGTATGCCAATTTATTTAATTTATACATATTTATATAGCGCGAACTCGACCCGAAGGTATTGGAGCACTTTACATGAGTACAAGTTACGTAACACATAAAAAAAAAATTAGCCACTGAGAGATTACGTGATTTGCCCAGAATCACAGGATGTTGAGCCGACGCTGAGGCTCGAACCTGGATCCCCATCTCCAAAGTCAGCAGCGCTGGTGTGAGGCCACATCCTCTCCCTATGTATGTCCTACTTGAGGGACTATGCTTTTCCCTTGGCCCAGTGCCAAATACCACCCCTGCCCCCTCCAACAGCAGTGCCAAGTAATGCTCCCCCCTGCTGTGACTTTCCAGGTGGCCCCTGCTGGCTCTCAATTTCCTCTCCTTTACTCTACTGTGCCCCTGTCTTCTTCCTCTCCCTCTGTACTCCGGGGTTAATGCCCCCTTGCCCCCACTACTCCCAGACGATAATCGCCACAGTGTTGCTTAACTGCTGGTGGAGACTTGGGCAGGGAAGACTTGGTGCAAGGGCCCCAGCTCAGGGTGCAGGCCCCCGGGGGGCAGTAGGATGTCCAGGCTCTCAGTGGCCTGCTTTCAACATAGCGCCATCTGCACAGCCATCACACGCTGGCGCTTGATAATCAGGATGCACTTGTTGCAGGTGCAGTCCTTGAAGCGGCAGTAGTGCTTGCGGCCCTTCAGCTATGAGAGCACCTAGTGGTTCTGGCAGCACACGTACTTAGGGGTCCAATGAAGGGGGTCCCTCGGCGGCACCACGGTCCCCCGTGTCAAGTAGGGGGTACATAGCTATTCATTGCAGCAGCGCCCCGGGATCAGAGGGCACCCCCTGGGCTGTGGTCGGTCCGAGGAGTCCGACTGCACTAGAGGAGGGAGTAAGAGCGGTCGATGAGAGGGGATGAGGTGATGAGTACCTGAGAGTTCCCCGCCTCTCCCCAGTCTTGGCCCCTCTTTAGGTGGACTGCTTCTGTCAGCTCCTCCCTCAGAAATGCCTGCCAGTGAGAGAGGTACTGGTGCCAGCTACCTCCTCCTGCCTCGACGCCGCCTGTGATCTGAGACATCTTGGCCAATTCGCTCCTACCTGCCCACTCTTCTCTCTGATCCTCCTCTACCCCCTTGCTTCTCACTCTGCTAACCTGACCTGCTATGTCTGACCCTTCCCTACTGCCCTCTCCTTCTCCCTACACCCTTCCCTTCCAGCCTTCCTGCTTTGTGTCTGCTTTCCTCCAACATCTTGCACACCCCAGCTTTCTCTATTCTAGGTCCCTTTGTTGAAACTAGTTTGGTTGACCCCTCCCTCAAGAAACAACCTGAGATTTACCACCCCTTCAAACACACTCCTCCTGTACTCCCATACCTAATGCCAGAGCACGTACCCTCTCATCTCGCTGTCCTTGCTGCAATAAATGAACATTGCGCCCAGGCAGGCCCAGCCCTGAGTTCAACATTCCCTACTTGCCGAACAGACGTTCCCATCACTGACACCCAGAGCAGGCTCTTCATGTGTCCCAGTGCATGTCTACAGAGCCTCGAGTTGGTCCACACTCAGAAAGGTGCCTTCTCGTTATACTGCACCCCTTCTCCAGAGGCTATAGGCAAATGGGGTGAGGAAAGAGGTGTCTCGCGTCTCACCTCAATATTAACTAAATCTCACTGAAGATAATTCATCCATCCATATTTCCTTGAAATTGAGGGTCTCATCTTCCGTCAGGGACATATTTTTATCATAATTATAGAAACTGACTTCACCACTAAGTCTGAGTGTTTCCTCAAATGTTTCCTTTTCATGGAGGGTAAACAGCCCAAGCGCTCCTCGCTGCACTGAGCCTTCTGCCCTGCCGGGTATACACCTTTATTATCTTTTAGGTGAAACAATTCCATGTTTGCAGTTAGATCTTCCCCGCATTTAATAAACATAGCCCTGGGTAGGTGGCAGTGCCCAGAGCTGCGGGGGCCTCCCCGGGCTGCCGGCTGTATTTTGATCACTGCCCCTGGGGCCTGGCCCACCCAGGGGCCTAATTAAAGGAAGCAAGGGAGCCTGTGCTTTGTTATTTTTTAAAATGTTCAGCCGGATTTGCGGATCCAACATGAATCCCACCAAAAAGCTTTTAAAAAATGCTTTTATGGCCCCGAGGGTCCCTGTGGGACCTCTTGAGCAGGCCTCGGGGGTCAGGGTGTTTCTATCCTGCCCCCTTTTCTTGATTTGTTTTCGTTTGTTGACCTTCTTTCTCGTGACTCAAGTCACAAGATGGCTGCCAACACCTCCTGTTTGAAGAGTTGGTAGCCAATCAGATCTCAATCATAAGATTGGGAGGGTTCATGTATCCTCCGTGGCCATATTTGTATATCTGAGAAATGTTTACATTACTCGGGAACTATTGAATCAATTTGGGCAAAGAGCTACCTTTCTTCTAAATTTGATGTAATTCTGTTCAACAGTTCGGGCTGTAGCTGCGTCAACAGTTTCTTATGAAAACTAATATGGAGAAAAACCGTTTTGGGACCCTCTCTATTTCATGGCCCCAGTTGATGGATCACCCTGAACTTTTCAAGAGAACAGCTTAAGTGAGTAGTCCGTTAGTTTTGAAAATTCAGGGAAGATTCGTCAAACGGCGCAAATATATTATCAAAAGAAAAAACACTTTTTGAATAGGAACAAGGTCCTAACTATAACTACCTACTAGCCACCGCCAATTTTACCTACTTGAGGTTGCCATTAGGTAGTTATAGTTAGAACCTAGTTTCCATAGGAAAAGCTAATTTTATTTTTCCAATAACATTTTCACAGTTTGACGAATCTTCATGAATATTTCAAAACTACTATGCACCTGAGTTTTGCTGCTGTGTTGAAAGTTCTAGAGGGATTTCTCAAGCGAGGTACTGAGAAAAACGGGGGGGTCCCAGGTCTCATTTTCTCCATGCAGTTTTCCATAGGGATTTTAGATACGACTACAGCCTGCATCACCAGATAGACACCAACTTTGGCAAAAAGCAAGCTCTTGGTCCGGAAACAATGCTTTTTGAGAGTTGGTGTAAAGTTGTTCAGTAATTTTCAAGATATTTAAGGGCAAAAAAAATGTATATTGAAAGGGACCCTTCGTAAATCGAACAGATCTCAGCATGAAATCTGATTGGCTGCCAGTACTGCAACCAGGAAGTGTTGGCAGCCAATTTGGGACTTGGACTCAGTCGAGTCCCAAACAAAAAGGTAAAAAAAAGACAAAGGGGCAGGATCAGGGTAGGAACACCCTGACCCCCCTAGGTCTGGAGGTAGAGTCCCCCAGGGATCCTGCTAGGGACAAAAAATTGTAATTTTTGTGGAGAAAATCACAAAGATTCACGAATCCCCATGAATATTAAAACAAAAACATCTATGGTACCCCATGCTTTTCTGAATTTGAGCCACAGGTGGGCCATGTCCCATAGGCTTATTTTAATATAAAATATGAAGAGGGTGCATTGGACCCCTCCCAATTGTCGATATGGGCCCCATGGACAACCACGTCCACAGGGCCAGGGGAATGTGAAAATATGAGGAGGGGGGCAGCGCAGCTCCTCCTGTAGCCCTTGATTGTCCTGGGGACCACTACCTAACTGGGACTTGATTGCAAAATAAGAGGTGGCCCACATAGACCCCCCTCCTCACTTCTAAATTTCCTGGGAACCACTACCTCCTGATTATGAGATGTCATCAGTGATGTCATTGGTGATGTCACTGACCATGTCATGAGTGACGAAATATGTGAGGTCATTAGCATGCATTGAGGGGGCATACGTTTTAGTTAGCTCAGTTAACTATATTTGTAGTTAACTGAGCTAACTATAGTTAAAGATACATGAGCTAACTGTAGTTATAGTTATCTGAGCTAACTATAACTAACGCCCGCAATGCACATCTCAAATGACATCAATAGTGATATCACTGATTATATCATCCAGTGAGTTAAGTATTTTGTAAACGTTTCTAAGACTTAAAGATATGAACAAAGCTACAGCAAAAGTTAAATTACTATTCTTTCTCTACCAGTAATTACATGTACTAATTCTAACATATCTCATCTGAGTGTCTGTGTGACTGTCTGCATCAGTGTATAAGTGGATGTCTGAGTGGCTGTATAACTTTAACTGCTGAATTTCTATGCTTTTGTACGAGTAAAACATGAGCCTATCAATAAGGTACCTGTAACCTTTGGTTTTATAGTGAATTTCTAAGGTTTTTTCAAATCTATTACCTAACTATAACATCCCTGTATCCTTTGATTTTTCAATGAATTTCTAAGATTTATTTTAAAAATTCTGTTTCCTATCCATAACGTCTCTGTAACCTTTGTTTTTTTCAGTGAATTTCTAATGTTTTTTAAATACTACCTCCAAACTATAATGTCCCTGTAACCTTTTTTTAAGTGACTTTGTAAGATTTTTTAATGTTTTTTCTAAGCATAACCTGTAACATTTGAGAGTGAGTGCGTGAGTGAGTGCATGAGTGTCTCAGTGGGTGTGGGAGTGAGTGAGTGTGTGAGTTTCTCAATATATGTGTGTGGGTGTGTGAGTGTCTGAGTAGGTCTTGGAGTTGCTGCAACAATGTCTCACTGGGTATGTGAGTAGGTGCATGAGTATCTGAGTAGGTCTTTGAGTGGGTTCCAGAGTGTCTCAGTGGTTTTGCAAGCACCTCCATTTGTGCGGGAGTCATTCTGTGAGTGAGTGTCTGAGTGGGTCTGTGAGTGGGTGCATGAGTCTCTGAGTGGGAACATGAGTGTCTGAGTGAGTGTCTCAGTGGGTCTGTGAGGAGGTGCGAGATTGTCTGAGTGGGTGTATGAGTATTTGAGTGATGTCTGAGTGGGTCTGCAAGTAGGAGTGAGAGTGTCTGAGTAGGTTTGCAAGTGCCTCTAGGAGTGTGTGAGTCAGTCTGTGAGTGAGCACATGAGTATCTGAATGGGTATGTGAGTGGGTGTTTGAGTCTCTGAATGGACGTGTGAGTGTATGTGTGAGTGTCTGAGTGGGTGTGTGAGCATCAGAGTGGGTCTCTGAGTGTGTGTCAGAGTGCCTGAGTAGGTTTGTGGCTGCCTCCATAAGTGTGTATGTCAGTTTGTGAGTGAGTGCATTAGGGTCTGAGTGGGACTGAAATGGGTGCATTCGTTTCTAAGTGAGTCTATGTGTAAGCTTGTGAGTGAGTGAGAGAGTACATGTGTCTCTGAGTGGGTCTGTGAGTGGGTGTGTGAGTCTCTGAGTGGGTATGTGAGTGAGTGCATGAGTGTTTCAGTGGGTCTCTGAGTGGGCACATGAGTCTCTAAGAGTGTATGTGACTGTGTGCATGAGTCTCTGAATGGATCTGTGAGTGTATGTGTGAGTGTCTGAGTGGGTATGTGAGCATCAGAGTGGGTCTCTGAGTGTGTGTCAAAGTGCCTGAGTAGGTTTGTGGCTGCCTCCATAAGTGTGTATGTCAGTTTGTGAGTGAGTGTATTAGGGTCTGAGTGGGACTGAAATGGGTGCATTCGTTTCTAAGTGAGTCTATGTGTAAGCTTGTGAGTGAGTGAGAGAGTACATGTGTCTCTGAGTGGGTCTGTGAGTGGGTGTGTGAGTCTCTGAGTGGGTATGTGAGTGAGTGCATGAGTGTTTCAGTGGGTCTCTGAGTGGGCACATGAGTCTCTAAGAGTGTATGTGACTGTGTGCATGAGTCTCTGAGTGGGTCTGTGTGTGGGCACGTGAGTGCTCTGTTTTGCCCTCTACTGCTCTGTTTTGTCTTTTCTGCACTCTGTTTTGCCTTTGTATGCTCATTTTTAAACCTTTGTTTTGTGTTTCCTAGTCATTCTTCTCTCCTATGTTTTGCCCTTTTCAGCTCTATTTTGCTTTTCCTGCTAATTTTTCTTCTCTCTGTTTTGCCTTTTCTATTCGCTTTTCTGCCCTCTGTTTTGTCTTTCCTGCTCGATTTTCCGGCCTATGTCGGGCTTTACTGATATTAAGGTGTGATTAACAGGGAACCCCCTTCATTTAGCTGTAAGAGACCGGTGGACCGCCACCTTCTCAGGGCTTTATTTTTACTAAAGGAAAGGAGCCGCACGACGCCCCTCCTTGGGCTTTCATATGCCCCAGTGACAACTGCCTTCCTGTGGCTAACCTAATTTTATATGGGAGGCTGTGCTCGGCACCCATCCCCTGGGGACCAGCCATATAAAAATGGGGAAGAGGCAGCGTGACCCCACTCCCCAGGCTGATGTTAGCCCCGAGGAACCCATCCCCAGGCCCTGGCCTTAAAATATATATTTTTTTAGGGGGAAGGGGGTGCGACATGGCCCCCCTCTTTGAGTACATTTTGGCCCCATGAACCCCATCTCCAGGGCCCAGTGTTGTGATTGTGGGTGCCCTGGAGCCCACCCAGAGCACCCAGCCACCACAGTTTGGGACTGTGAGGGGAGCCTCTTGGCCCCCCAGTGCCTGCCTGCTCACTGCCTCCTGTGAGAGGTGGCATTGCTCTCACAGACAGGAAGCTCCTAACATGCAGCTTCCTGTCTGTAAGAGCAACTCTCATTTGCTTCCCAGCCTGCCTGATAGCGGGCATGGAAACTGATGAAGACTCTGATCTCTGCAAGCTGGAGTGGTTTTACAGCTCTCACTTGCTGAGAGCATAGTTCGTGTTTGCTTTGACTTGTTGGGAGCTGTCAAAGCTCCCTCCAAGTCAGAGGAAACAGCTATGCCCTGGAGGTGGTCACCCCAGGCTATAGCAGGAGCCGATCCTGGTGGTCGGAGGTCCCATGACCATGCATGCCCCCCCCCTTTTGTGTTATTTAGCCCCAGGGAGGCGGTGGTCCCTGGGGCTCAGGGGGACTGCACAATCCTCACAACAATATTTCTTTAACCCCGGGGAGGTGATGGACACTGGGGCCCGGGGGGGTTAGTGAAGCCCCCCAACAATATTTCTTTAGCCCTGAGAGGTGGCTCCCAGGGCCCAGGGTGCTCAGCCCCCAACAATATTTCTTTAGCCCTAGGGAGTTGGTGGTTCCTGGGGCTTATAGGCCCACAGGAGGGAGCCACGATTGTAGATATAAAATGTTGTTTTCCTTTAATTTCTCATAAACTACTGGACAAATTTACACCAAATAACTGAAAGCATAATCTGCTTAATCAAATGTACTATTTTGTCAAATTTGGTGTAAATCCGTCCAGCAATTTGGGCTAATTGTGTTTAAAGGTCTTATGGGAATTAACATGGGAAACAAACTTTTTCCCTTTTTTCTCAGCCCCCGCTTGACGGAACACCCCGAAACTTTTAGTGCCCAACAATACTCACAATGACACTTTAAGGAGAAAATGTTGTCAAGATTCGTTAAACGACACCAAAAATATGGGCAAGTCAAAAAACACTTTCCCTATGGAACTATGGTCCTAACTATACCTACTTACTGGCAACCATCAGTAGGTAATATATTTATCATGTATATGTATTAAAAATTAAAAACAATTAAAGATATCAATTAAAAATAGGAAAACTTCGTTTTACATATAATTAATTTGATTTCTTCAACTACGAAATAGAAGATAAAATAATTGGTAATAGATTTAATTTCAATTAATACATTAAAACAAATTCAAATGACAAACATCACAGTAAAAATGTTCACAAATACTTACCATAACTTAAATTAAAAATGTTCAAAAATATATACTTTTAGTAAAACATTCATAATTAATTACCAAACAATAAATTATTTTTTCTCATCAAACTCATTCAAAAAAAGTAAAACACAACTTTTAAAATACATGTCTAACACACATATAAATATTAAAATGCATAGAAATAAATTAAATAATAGAACAATTACACAATTATTAATAACTTAATTAATTTGCATAGTTAGCAATCCAAAACATTTAACATAAAGAAAATGAACAGTAAATTTTATTTTATGTAATTTCCCACCCTAATTCCCTACAACCCAGCAGCCTGCATTTAAAATATAACTCACATAAATCAGTATGAAATAATTTTCATACTAATAATCAATGGAATGTTTAGTTAACAATTAATATACCCCTACAAAGAATATGTGACGAAATTCCGCATTCAAATATCCCGCATACCATGACTCCGCATTAATTACAACGTGGAGCCATTACACCGCAGTACAATCACTCCGCAAAATTTAACCCCTCATATAACTTTACAACGCATGCCTTTACAACGCAAAGGCATGTGTGGTGAAGTTATATGTGGGGTAAAGTTAGAAAAAGAGCTTACACTTATATAAATATGTATATATATATACATCGCATTTATGCTGCAAATACTACAAATGTAGTCTTTTTTGAAAGTTGAGTATTTCCTTGCTTTCTATATCATGTGATGGCACTACTTGCACTTTAAAAGGGTGGTCATCCCTCGTGACGTTGTCATGTGATCAAGGCTATCTCTAGCCAAAACGCGTCATGGCGGACTGGTGCTGGGCTAAAAACTAAATAAAAAGAACAATTTGCACCATCTTGGGTCTCGCCGGTTCCTGTTTGTTGGTGTGGCTGATTGCGCTGTGCTACCTACGTTAGGAACTGGACATACCTCATTTCTACATCCGGGATTGCTTCCCCCGGACTTGGCGGGACCCCTTCACGCTTTGGGCAAGCTGCGGCAAGGAGCACTGTTTCTTCGAAACAATTTTCAAATTCTCTGTGAGGAGACGCCGCCACGCCCCAGGGACAGCGGAATTGTTTGGCGGCTTGCAGTGGAAAGACCGGAAGTAGTTTTGGAATACCGGATCGGCGTCGGCTGGTTGGGGATACGGAGCTCTACGCTCGAGTACCAGTGAGCACAGCCAAACTAACTGCAGCAACCCCTGTGTGAAGTATACAGAAGCGACTCCGAGGAGCATTGCCGGGTAGGAGTTCGTTTTTGTTGTGCACTGATTTCATTGTGCCCACTGCTACGCACCATGTCCGCGGACACGTTGAGGGGGCGTGTGGAGGCGTCCAGGGGAATGTTCACGGATCCCCCGGCTGGGGGGTCCGCACCAACTGCTAGTTCCATTTGTGTGCCGGAACAAACTGATGGTGTTAAGGAGTTGTTCAAGAAGTTAGAGAAATGCAGTAAAAGCGAACAATCAAAGTGGTGGGAACACACTTCTCTAACAGGATACTTAGAGGTGGGACGGGTGCCGCGCGGCTTGCATATTTTATTAGCACCGTCCTACGAAAAACCTGACCCACAAATGCTTGCTGATTGGGCGCATTGCAACCTTGACAACTCCAAACGCCTTATGAACATTCTCATTCAATATGCGGAAAGTGACGGGGTCAAGATTTTGGATGAAATAGCACAACTGAATGCGGAAATTGATAAACTTCCTCCCTCTCCAGAAATCACCAAATATAGAGAGGAAATGAACGCACGACTAAAACGTGAAGAGGATATTATCAAAAAGAGAAAGGCGTACAAATTCCAACGCGATAGATTGGACTACGAAAATGGCCAGATATTTACGTTTGCAAAGAGATATGATAACATCAAACAGCGACGTAATATCAATAGCACTATCGCCAACACCAGCTCTGGCACAACGGTAACAACAGGACAAATTGAGTTGTCTTCGATCTCGGGAGACAGTTCGCAGCCGGAAAGTGAGTCTGATAATGAAACAAGATGACAGCTAAGGTCGGGGTTTCGCAAGTTCACCCCGGGACAAGAAATGGAAATGGTCCAAGAGGACCGCAAATCAACTTTGCGATCTGGAACATCGACTGCCGGTGCCAGCGCGCCAACAGGAAGCGCGCTGAGAGGCGCAAAAGCAACAAACGCCGCAACAACAGGAGGCAGGCAAAGGAAACCGCGCTACAGATGGCAGTGGAACAAAACCCCGGCACCTCAACCACAGCAGTAAGTTTGACTCCTGCCTCTAGCTCCAGCACACATTCGGTTATAAATTTGACCGACACTGTTCTGACCCCGAAGGAAACATCAATTTTATCCTTAGGACTGTCATACAGCCTCCGGGGTGATTTCGACTATGCCACAACCAGAATCGACATGTTTAAATACATACGTAAACTAAAGTTACGCAAACATCATGGTACACGCACGGAGGTTGTTCCCCTTAACCACATTGGGACCCAGGGGTCGGTTGCTGGTCTCACACCTGATGTCGAAGCCAATGAAACAGTGATTCTGGGTTGCAGCATTAACACAGGAGCTCATGGCACTCCAAGAGGAGGAGCCAACAAGTCAAACAGAGAGTCAAACAGCACTAGGAGGTGAGCCGCTTCTAATGATTTGTCAGACCCCATTTAAACCAAAATCCAAATTTTGTCCACTCATGGTCAAAGACAATGTTGATATTTTCCATGAGCGAGTAATCTCACAATTGAAGGAGCTACAAATTAAGAACTCGCACACATCCAAGCGGTACAACTACAAAGACAGTGAATGCCACAAGCTGATAAAGAAGCTAAAAGCAAACAAACATTTGGTCATAAGACAATCGGAAAAGGGGGGCAACGTGGTCTTGTGGCCACGTAAAATGTATTTGGAAGAAGCCCACAAGCAGCTCAACGACAAGGACTGTTACAAACGAATAACTATGCAGGATGCTATTGTAGCAAGGAACACCATCTACTCAAAATTGTCTGCCTGGCATAGTAAAGGTCTGCTGACCATGGATGAATACAAATTTTTAAAGAATGACCATCCGGTTACTCCAGTAATATATTTCATCCCCAAGGTCCATAAGAACTATCAGCAGCCTCCAGGCAGACCCATTATCTCTGCATGTAACAGCCTCTTGGAGAACATGAGCAAGTATATTGACTTCTTTCTACAGGACCACGTAAAAAGCTTGTCCTCATTTGTCCTGGATACAAGTGACCTACTTAGGAGACTCATTGATTTTAGATGGAATTCCACTTACATCCTGGTGTCTATGGATGTTACCTCGCTATACACCAGTATATTCCATCAAGACGGACTAAAAGCTATCAGGCATTTTCTAGGGAAAAGGGAAACCTGTTTCAATGAACATTCGAAAATGCTGATAGAGATGATCTCAATGTGCTTAGAAAATAATGTTTTTTTGTTTGCTAAACAAGTTTTTCTTCAGACCAGGGGTGTAGCTATGGGGGCCTGCTTCTCTCCCAGTTACGCGTGTTTGCACATGGGGTACTGGGAGGAGCAGGTCCTGATGGTAGAACATTCTGTCAATATGAATACAAAGGTGAAACTCTGGTCTAGGTATATTGACGATCTGTTTTTCGTTTGGGATGGGACTGAAATTAAGGTGAGAGATTTTATAAAAGAACTGAACAACAATAATCTCAACATCCAATTCACCAGCAACATAAGCAATCAGTCCATTGTTTTCCTGGATGTTGAAATCTTTGTCCAGGAAGGCATTCTCCAAACCAAGTTGTACCGTAAGCCCACGGCAGGGAATACCCTACTGCATGCAGGCAGTCATCATCCTGCACACCTGATACGGAGCATTCCCTATGGGGAAATGCTTTGTGTCAGAAGAATTTGCAGTAGTGAAGAGGAATGTCGGGTGGCTCAATCTCAGTGTAGGGCTCGGTTCCTTCAGAGAGGCTACAACCCAGCTATAATAGACAATGCTATTGTCAGGGCAAACAGAACAGAGAGGCTGGAACTCTTAGGCCTAGGAGGTACATGCCAACCAGCTGTTCCCGCCAAAAGATCTGGTGAGGAAACTAGACTGATTATTGGGTACAGTAATCAGCACAGGACCATTCACAAAATAATCAAAGACAACTGGTCTCTGATATCCAATGATCCTATAATTGGCCCTGCAATGCCCAAATACCCCAGCATTACGTACCGCAAGGCACGTTCTATGAAAGACAGTCTGGTATCCAGTAGCCCAGAGGTAATTACAGGCTCATGGCTAGATGACAGCAAGGGATTTTTGCGATGCTCCACTTGCAAAGCTTGCAAACATGGAGTAAGCAAGTCGGAGGTACACACACCATTGTCTCCTTCCCCCATCAAAATTAAACAAAAATTAAACTGTAAAACAGAGTTTGCGGTTTACGTGTTGGAATGCCCATGTGGGCTCAGATATGTGGGCAGCACCAGGCCACAAGTCCATACGCGGATCTTGCAGCACCTGCGTGCTATTACCCATGCTGATACTACATATCCTGTGGCCAGGCATTTCGAGCAAACACATGGGAAGGATGCCTCCGCTTTGAAATACTTTGTGATAGATTGTGTTCCCCCCCAGAGAAGAGGAGGTGATAGAGAGTCCCTACTTAGAAAGTTGGAGACTCGTTACATCATATCACTCGATACTAAGGCACCTCACGGGCTTAACATGGGGGAGGATTGCCACACCTATCTATAGTACCTAAATCACCTTGCTATTTGCACATTGCACTTTTATCCTCAATGAATTGTTACTGTCCTGTAAATAACAACTCAAAACTAGCAATTTTAAGAGTTTAAAAGCATAGCATGAACCCTGGACCCTCCTTTTGACCTGTTTTTATATATGAAAATTTAATGATTCAACATTTCTTTTGCACTATTTCACTTTGTGGTAGCACTTTATAGCCATCTAACATGTTTTGCACTTGATATTGCATATTTGCACAGTTATACGTATAATGGTGACCTCAGTGATGGACACCCCACTTGGGCAGTATAACCTTCATTCTAGCATTGTCGGAATCTGTGACAACTGGCTTCTAAATTAATTCTTTTGTGCTCACTAATTAACTTGTGTTTGAATTATTTGAACGCTTGAGTACCTTTTGAAATGAATTTTAATGGCAATATGATTATTTATCATTATTTATTGGCTTTTAACTTTTGTACATAATGAAGTTATTTTAGCTGTTGCCATGAATTTGTATAGTGTAAATCGAATTACCGAGGTTCCATATTGAAACATTTTTAAAAACAAGTCATTTAAATGTAATTGTGAAAAGAATTACAAGTGACTTATTTTCTGTGCAATAATCGCATTTATGCTGCAAATACTACAAATGTAGTCTTTTTTTAAAGTTGAGTATTTCCTTGCTTTCTATATCATGTGATGGCACTACTTGCACTTTAAAAGGGTGGTCATCCCTCATGACGTTGTCATGTGATCAAGGCTATCTCTAGCCGAAACGCGTCATGGCGGACTGGTGCTGGGCTAAAAACTAAATAAAAAGAACAATTTGCACCATCTTGGGTCTCGCCGGTTCCTGTTTGTTGGTGTGGCTGATTGCGCTGTGCTACCTACGTTAGGAACTGGACATACCTCATATATATATATATATTTATACACACAAACATAAATAAATATATATAAATATACTAAATAATACATATGTAAATAAATAAATGTATATTTTACATTTAATTCTTTTTAAATAATTAAAAGAAAATATATATTTATATATATATATATATATATAAAATTTAAAAAAATACACTTAACACCCTAAAAACTAATACCACCCTGCTCCCTTAAAATACCCCAGCACCCCAACATCCAAACCCACCCTTACTCCTTAAAATACCCCAACACCCTTAAACACTAACCCATCTTAACCCTATAAATATACCCTGTACCCCAAAACCCAAACATACCCCTGAACTCTAGAAATACCCCTGTACCCCAAAACCCAAATCTACCCCTGAACCCAAAAATACCCCTGTACCCCAAAACCCAAACCTAGCCCTGTACCCTAAAATACCCCTGTACCCAAAAACCCAAACCTACCCCTGAACCCTAAAAATACCCCTGTACCCCAAAACCCAAACCTACCACTGAACCCTAAAAATACCCCTGTACCCAAAAACCCAAAACTACCCCTGAACCCTAAAAATACCCCTGTACCCCAAAACCCAAACCTAGCCCTGAACCCTAAAAATACCCCTGTACCCCAAAACCCAAACCTAGCCCTGAACCCTACAAATACCCCTGAACCCCAAAACCAAAACCTACCCCTGAACCCTAAAAATACCCCTGTATCTCAAAACCCAAACCTACTTCTGAACCCTAAAAATACCCCTATACCCCAAACCCCAAACCTAGGCCTGAACCCTAAAAATACCCCTTTACCCCAAAACCCAAACATACCCCTGAAACCTAAAAATACCCCTGTACCCCAAAACCCAAACCTACCCCTGAAACCTAAACATACCCCTGTACCCCAAAACCCCGAAATACCCCTGAACCCTAAAAATACCCCTGTACCCCAAACCCAAACCTAGCTCTAAACCCTAGAAATACCCCTGTACCCCTAAACCCAAACCTAGCTCTAAACCCTAAAAATACCCCAGTACCCCAAACCTCAAACCTAGCCCTGAACCCTAAAATTACCCCTGTACCCCAAAACCCAAACCTAGCCCTAAAGCCTAAAAATACCCCTATACCCCAATACCCAAACCTTTCCCTTAACCCTTAAATACCCCTGTACCCCATAACCCAAACCCAGCCTTCAAATACCCCTGAACCCCTAAAACATGTACACCAACACCCCCAAACTAAAACAATATACTTACCTTACACTTAAATATAAAAAACATATGCTTTTACCAATCATGCTTTTACAACAAATTTCGTTATAAAAGCATGCATGGTATGAGGAGTAAAGGTATGCAGAGTAAAAAATGCGGAGTGACGGTGTTTTACCGACAATAATGGATGTCTCTAAGCCCAGTATTTATGCTACAGACTTGATTTCCTCTTTCTGGTTGTCAGTGCCATTGTGTTTTACTTACTGTGCTGCTTTTGCATTTAGGCATGTTTATACGCTAGAATGCTTCAGGTCGTTGATTCCACTTCACCTATGCTTGCATGGAAGCACCACTCATGATCTAGTAGTAAGATCCCACATACTAAATCAAAGGGTTAAGAGTTCAAGTCCCATTACATCAGGGCTCGACTGGCAACACAAACCAGCCATGGCAATTCAGTTGGACCGGCCCGGGTGGAGGGGTGGGTGGAGTGGCTAGTGAGAAGCACTGCTGCTGCTTTTATTACAAGGGGTCAATATTTCAGCTCTGCTGCAAAACTGCCCCTCGGTAAAAAAAACGGCCCCCACCACTCACAAACCGGCCCCCACCCTTTCGACCCAAGGTTCTGAGCATTACCACTCAGGGTCCGGGTCTAGCAGCCTCATCACTGTGATGGTATTCTGTCAGGACTGATATGAGGTAGATGTGCACATAGGTAATGCCCTGATTACTTTGTGGTAATCATTAATCCAAGACCGAGTGTTTCTTGTCACAATCCTGGAAATCATTCCTCCCTGTCCATTTGGGACCACATGCATCAAGGTATTTAGGAGTCGCAAACGATGCGAATCGGTAAATTCGGCCGTTTGCGATTCCTAAATATCTTTTTTGGATGCATCAAACATTATTTGGAAAATCGCTATTTTTAGCGAATTCCAAAAATGCGATTGCTTTTAAGGAATCGCAAATTTGCGATTCCTTAAAAGCAATGCATGATTGCATTTTAAATTGCGAATTCGCAATTAGGGGGTGCAAATTACCACGAGGTTGAACCTCGTGGTAATTTGCGAAAAAGTTTAAAAAGGCTCAAAATTGCATTTTAAACACTGTAATGTTACAGACACACATGTCCTTAGGACATGTGTGTGTGAAAACATGCACTTGAAAATGCTTTTCAGGGGTGCAGGGGGGGTCATTTGGACCCCCCCCCTGCACCCATGTAATGCATTAACATTTTGCGAAACGCAAATAGAAATTCGCAAAATGTCAATGCCTTCCCATTGATTCCTATGGGCCTTTTGGCCCATAGGAATCAATGGGAATTGCGAAATCGCAATTTAGAATTTGCATAATCCTTGCGATTCGGTAAAAATTGCGATTTTCACCGAATTGCAAAAATTATACGAATAAATAATGCATCCCATTTTGCGAATCCTTATTTGCGATTCCCTATTTTTCGCAAATAAGGAATCGCAAAAGTGTCCCGATGATGCATGTGGCCGTTGGTTTTGACCACATGACGCCGAGCTGCTTGGTATTTCGGGAAATGTGGTAGGTGGAGCCCCTCTTTATGGCTCCCAGGGAAAAGGTGGTTCCATACATTAGGTACTGGGTTTAAGTTTTTGCTATTAAGTTTATTTTAAGGCTAAGATGGGTATATCCTGTCGTTGAGCAATGTAAACATTGCAATTTAAGGCTATCACGACTAAGACTAGGACTCATAGTAATGAAGATTACCAATAAGTAATCAGGGCAATTATTTGCAATGTAGAAAGGTGAGTTCTGAGTTGAGTCATTCAGACACACTTCTACTGAGGAAGCAGCTTTGAGGGAGGGTTGTATTAGACTGCATTTGGTACCCAGACAGGATTGGCACCAATGAGTAGAAGGTAGGTGTGTAAGCAGAGGTGAGATCTGCTGCCCTAAAGTATAGTCTAAGGAGATTTGGTCACACAGGCTCCTTAAAGGGCAAAAAAGGTTCTTGGTTTGTAGGCGAGCCGGTATCCCAGACACAAAATGAAGGCACGGACACAAAATGAAGGCAAGCAGGGTAACCGCTGCAAAAGTCGAGTGGATACGTGAAATACCTCCCCCAAATGTAAAAAGGAGGATCAGCTGAGTTTCTGAAGTGAAGCACTCATTGGACAAAGAGTACCATTCTATCAGTAAAGACATCACTTGGTAAAGATGAAAAACAGACTCGCAGCGTGTCAATGAGTAGACGGATAAAGCATCTTTGCGAACTAAAGTAAGTAGCTTGAAAGAAGCCTGTGTGCTGTTCTCAGACGTGTCTGGCATAAAAGAACTATACTGTGTTTGAATACTTTGCAAGGAAGTCGTCGAAATGTATGTTTCAAGGAGTTATTCATTCTTCGTGGTACAATATGTATCACATATTCGTTCATTCTCTCATTTTAATTCTTTCCTGATGAGTAAAAACTGAAAGTTATGTTGGCATTGAGGAAAAAGTGAGTTTTTTTAAAAAAAACTGTATGAGTCATAGAAGCTTCTCTGCACAGCAGGCCTTTCCATATATTAGCTCCTAAGAAGCTTTTGTCTTGGGGTATGAATAAGTTGTGTGATTTCCTGTATTTAAAGGAGAGAAAGCATAGGCGCTGAATGTTGAAAATATAAAGTAAATGTAAACGAAAATGCAAATGTGCAAGTAATTGAAAAAAATGAATGAGTGATTAATAACTAGAACAATCAGACAGTGCAAGGTTTTTTACTAGTGCAAGGGGATAGATATTGCTGCCCTCTTTGTGCCCTGCCCTCTAGTATACCCAGCTTCTGATGTGCTCCTCTCCCCTTGCTTGTTCTTCTCCCTCTCTTTTCACCAAATATTTCGATATTCAAATCTTTAGATGTAATAATTCATACTAAACTCGCTGGCTGTCTGTAATGCCTACAGTATATGGATACTGCTGTGCAAACCAGACTTGTAAAGCAGGCAGTCGGTAAATAGCATCATGCTGACAAGGCAGAAATAAGTAGCTACAGATGGGTGCTGGCAGATTAGCTGGGCTCCAAGATCTCCAAGCCAGCAGGGAGTGCAACTGCAGCCTGATAGAGTTAAAACTGATCGAGAAGCAGTGGACTATTGTGCTAAATGGGGCAAGTAAAGTAGAAGATTTAGAAAATCAGCTGAGCGTTGGCGTAGGGCTGATTGGACATCATTGCACTTCTTGACAGGAGAGCTTAATAGATAATAAATTTGATCTTTGACGTCATCGAGAAATATCCTGTGTCTCTGTATTCTAAGACAGGTGAACCCGAAGACATTGGGCATGCCCCTGGCGCCGCTGGGCTCTAAAACCCGGTTCTTCAGTTGGCGCCCAAGGTGGGGCGACTTCAGCGGTACCGGTCCAAGCCTGAAGATCGTGAGGAGCTTCAAGAGAAAATTCTGAAGGAAGGCCTACCACTTCATCGACCCCTGTATGTCGTCATGGTCCGAAAGTCTTTGCTGCAAGGTTCCCCGCTTTCCGACGGCTACGAAGGACTGCTGCCCTGACTGTCTCCCTGTCTTGGACCCTTTTGACGATTTGTAGAGCGAGACGATAGACGGGTCTTCTGGTGACGTGATCGATACCTCAGTTAAGTATGAGTGGAGCGTCTCCCAGGCCTTAGTTTTTGGGTATCCCTTGGGATCTTTGATTTGGAACTTGCAAGCTCCAAAGCCGAGGGACTTGTGTATTCGCGAGACTATCGTATTCGATATTCCCTTGAAGTTTGAAGCTAGACTAGTGAGCAAAGATGCCTGGTCTTAGCAGTCTTGGAAAGATATTTTGTTGTGGTTGTAATAAGGATTCCCGATTGGAGGATTCGTGTCCGATACCTCCGATTGGAACTCCGACCTATGAGCTCTATTTGAAACATGGCGTGAGTCCCATTACGTATAATGAAGTGTGGATTAGTTATACTAGGAAGGATGGTGTCCTACAGTGGCCCCAACATGGTAGTTATGATACAGAGATTTTAGATAATCTAGAAGTTAAACTCTGTTTGACTCTGGCGAAAGGAAGCCAAACAGAAAGAAATTAAACTAGCGAAGAGAAATAAAAGAGAGAAGTGTATCTCGATAATGCAGGCTGCTATACAGTTTAAAGATAACAAAGAAGAACAAGCGAGTGAGCAGTTGCACAGGCAACGTAAAATGGTGTTTGATAAATGTTATCCAGCTTTGCCACCTCTTCAGCAAGGTGCAACGAAGGACCTTGAGAAAGATCCTTTGATGTCACATTTGTTGAGTTCGCCATCCCCTTATGTGCAGAGTGCTACAGCACCTCCGCAACCTTTAGTTGCGCAACCTCCGGTTGCTTTGCCTCCTGTTATTGTACAGCCGCCAGCTCCTCTTCAGTTGGCTCCTATTCCTTTGGTGCAGCCTTCTCAAGGGCCGCCGACTTTGCTACCTGCTCCGCCTCCAATTCCTACGACTTTGTCTCCTGTATTGTCTACTTCTTCTGATACTCCTGCTGATACTAACTCTACGTATGCTTTGTCTCATCCTGTTTTTCCTCCTGTTCTTATGTCAACTTCTCCTTCTGTTCGACAGCGAATGACTGATACTGTTACTGGTCTTTTATATCCTTTCTTTGGGTCATTGAGTATGACCCCTGTTTCAGCGCGTAAACAGTTGCGTAGCCAAATGCCTGGTCCCGAAGAGCGGGTAGTATTGGATCATTTAGCACGTAAATGGGTTACTAATTCTTTAAGATATACTTCAGAGTCTGTTATGGATGTCTTCCGTCAATGGGAAGCACCGCAGCAGAGGTATGTTTTTGACAAGATGTGTACTTTCCTTTGTGAAGAATGGGAAGATGGTGATTTGGGACGGACTCCGTCTGAGTTGTTCCGTGTACAGTCCAAGTTTGCAAAGGGAACTATAGTGGGTCTCGACGTTGAGAGAGCAGTTGCGACATTGTTGTCGTTTAGGAGCGAGTCTCCTCCTCAGCGGTTGTTTGAGCCTGATCCTTCTGTTAGGAGAAAAGTGCGACAATATCCAATGAGAGAGGTTCCTCCGGTGTGGAAAGATGCAGTTCATGCCAATGCTCAGGCTGGTATTGTGCTGCACCGGCTCATTTTCAGCGTGTTTGGGTACATGTTCCATGGAAGCGAGCTGTAGTTTTGGCCCTTAAGCAGACTTTGCCTGATCCTTGTAAAAATCCTGCAGGGTATTATAAGGAATTATCACAGACTGCAGACTCATGTGTTATGAATCTAGCCGATATAGACATGTTGTTTGGAAATGTGGTTCCACAGCCTTTATGGGGATTGATTCGTCATACGGATCATGCGCAAGAGTTAGGTGATACATAGAATAATATTAGTGCCGCAGATGGTCGACAAGATGTCGGTGCTAAACCTGAGCCTTTAGTTACAGAACTTCCTGGTAGGATTTTTACTTACATGAAGACTTTGATGCCTGCTATGCGAGTAAACTGGGACAAATTGTCTGCATGTAAGCAGAAGAAAGACGAAAGTGTGTCTGATTTCTTCACTAGGTTTGAAGAGACGTTTATCGACCATAGTGGTCATGACATGAGTTTGGAAGGTGATCAACGGTTGTTTGTTGATAAGTTTGTGCATAACTTGCTTCCTGAGTTGTGTACTAAGTTGAAGGATTCAGAGAGTTTCTTCGTCGGCGCAGATATTGGCTACTGCACAGTACTATGAGAATAGGGATAAGGATGAGAAGGATAGAGCAGACAAGAAGACTAAAGAGTTGAAGATGAAGGTTCTTTTGCAGCAAGCGTATCCGCCTCGTAATAATCAGCGCGATTACCAGCAACCTCAAGGTTCGAATCTTCTCAACAGCGTTTTCCTGTAGGCCCTAATCAGTGTGCGTTTTGTAAAGAAGAGGGTCATTTCAAGAATAGTTGTCCGGTTCTGTTGCAGCACGCGAATGGTGCTTCTGGTGTGAAAGGTCGAGGTGTTCAGTAAGCTCCTAGAGGTAGGGGACGTGGTGTGTTCCCCCAGAACGCGCGTTCCTTTCCTCCACAGAATTCGATGAATAGTTTTGATCAGCAGAATGGTGCGTCTAGTAGGACGACTCAGTACTATGCTGACGACTACTATGTCGAAGGTGAGAATATGGACGGTAATGATTGCTAGGACAGCCATAGACAAAGAGAGGGAGTTGTTTCAGTTCCAGTAGATCAGAGTGGACCTTATGTTGAAGTGATTACAGCAGGTGTGTCAGAGCCTTTTCTGTTGGATACTGGTGCTGCGAAGAGTTCTATTATGCACTCTAAACTCCCTGGCGCACCTTTGTCTGGCTTGACGAATGTTTCAGTAGGTTTTTATGGCGCCCCGGTTAGTAATCCGATTTCTAGTCCTTTGTCTCTTTCTGTTGGACCTTGTGAATTTGAAGCACCCCTTATTCTGACGACAGGTTGTGGTGATAATTTGTTGGGATTGGATTTGTTGAAAAGATTGTATGCGACGCTACATTGTTCACCTTCAGGAGTACAGCTTACATTGGGTAAGAGAGTGATCTCTCCAATGTATTTATCTAAATATCAACTTCCAGCAGAATTGTCTTCTCTTCCTGATTCTCTTTGGGCTACTGGTCCTAATGATGTGGGCATTTTGGAGATCCCACCATATGTTGTGACGCTGAAAACGAATGCTAGATTGCCACGTATTCCCCAATATAGGATTTCCAGTGAGAGGGCGCTTTTAGCGATCATCTATGATCTGATTGAGAAAGGTGTGATTGAGGAAACGAGAGGTAATGTGTGCAATAGTCCGGTTTTGCCTGTTCTGAAACGTACTGATTCTTCGCAACCGCCTGTATATAGGTTTGTGATCGATCTCCGCGAGGTGAATAAGATTGTAGTTCCGCAATTTCCAGTTGTTTCGGATATCACTGCTTTACTGACTATGATTCCAGCTTCTGCTACCTGGTTTTCGGTGATTGATTTGCAGAATGCTTTCTTCAGCATTCCGATTGCCGAGGAGAGTAGAGATATTTTTGGCTTCTCTTTAGGAGGCCGAAGTTTCCGGTTCAAGCGCGCTCCTCAAGGCTATTGTGAGAGTCTATCCATCTATAGTCAGGCTTTGAAAACACAGCTTGATACGATTGTCTTACCTGGCGGTGCTGCTCTTATTCACTATGTTGACAATTTGTTAGTTGCTGCTGATAATGAGGAGATTTGTAAAGAGGCTATGTTGGTGTTGTTGAGTCATTCGTCTGACTTCCATCATAAAGTGTCTCTTTCGAAGTTGCAGTATTGTCGACAAGAAGTGACCTACTTAGGTCATCTCTTATCGAAGGAGGGAAGAAGATTGACCCCAGAACAAATTCAAGCGATTGCGAAAATGAGTGTGCCAACTACACAGAGAGAAGTGCGTGCTTTCCTGGGTATTACGTCATATTGTAGACAGTGGTTTCCAAATGTTTCGCTTCTTGCGAAACCTTTGTTAGCTCTTACTGTTAAGGATACTCCAAATCCTATTCCTTGGACTGACGAATGCCAAAAGAGTTTTTCAGAATTGCGTGATGCATTGTGTTCGGCTCCTGTGTTGGGTACCCCCGACTACAGTAAGCCTTTTACACTCTATGTCCACGAGAGAGAGGGATGTGCATTGTCAGTCTTGACACAGCAGTTTGGGGATAAGCAACGTCCATGTGCGTATTTTTCGTCGACTTTGGATCCGGTAGCTAGAGCGTTGCCGAGTTGTTTGAGAGCTACAGCAGCAGCGGCTGTCTCTATTCGACAGTCTGCTGGTTTGGTGATGGATAATATGTTGATTGTGATGGTTCCACATGCAGTGGATACCTTGTTGAACAGGACCAAGACACAGCACTTAACTAGTGCTCGATTGTCAGGTTACGAGTTGACACTCTTAGCGAGTCATATGCACATGAAGAGATGCAATACGTTGAATCCAGCTACGTTGTTGCCGATTTCAGTAGAGACAGATGTTTCTGAACAACATTATTGCTTTCTTAGAACAGAGGAGGAAACGAAAGGGAGAATAGACCTTAGGGACACTCCTCTTGCAAAGTGTGATGGTACCTTATGGGTAGATGGTTCGTGCTTTAAGCTTCCAAATGGTGATACGACTGCGGCATATGCTGTTACGACTTTGCATCCGATTGTTGAAGCTGCACGTATCCCACATAATTCAGCTTAAGCAGCAGAGTTGATTGCATTGACAAGAGCGTGTGTGTTTTCGAAAAGGAAACGAGTGACTGTGTATACTGACAGCCAGTATGCGTTTGGTGTGGCTCATAGTTTTGGTCGTTTGTGGAAGGAACGTGGGTTCCTCACGTCTCATGGAACAAAGATTCAGCATGGTCAGTTGGTGAATGAACTTCTTGAGTCACTTATTTTGGCGTTGCAAGTTGCGATCGTGAAATGCAGTGCACATAAGAAGGTTACCGATGACGTTGGCTGTGATAATGCGTTTGCGGATGAAGTTGCAAAAGAAACGGCGAGAGATGTGATGAGTCGAATGTATGTTGCGGGTCCGGCGGGATGGGTTACAGATAGAAGTATGTGTAAAGATACGGTAGAGAGTGTGAAGTCAATTCAGGCTGAAGCTACAGAGAAAGAGTTGAGCGTATGGAGAGAGAGTACGGGTAAATTGGATTCGAATGGTTGTTGGGTTGAGTTGTCAGAGCATCAGCGATGGTTGTTACCTGATGCGTACGTGCTTGCAGTGGTTACGATGGTGCATGGAATGGCTCATATCAGTGCGAAAGGGATTTGTAAGTTGTTGGCTCCAGTATGGCAAAATGCTGGAATTCCTAAGTGTGCAGAGAATTTGGTTAAGAATTGTATGGTTTGTCTGATGTACAATCCTGGTAAGGGAACTCCAACTCCAGCTGGTCATTTTGTGCCTCCGACGTATCCGTTTGAGGCTTTGCAATTAGATTTCATCCACATGGAGAGATGCAACAACCTGAAATACGTACTCGTGGTTGTTTGTGCCTTTTCGAGATGGATAGAAGCATATCCCCTGAAAGATAATACTGCCTTGTCCACAGCTAAAGCCCTTGTTAAGGAATTTTTCCCTAGGTATGGTTTGCCGAGAATGGTCTGGAGTGACAATGGGAGTGAATTTGTGGGTCAAGTGATGAAGAGAGTGTGTAATGGCTTAGGTATCCGGCAAATGTTCCATGCTGCAAATCACCCCCAATCTGCGGGTCTGGTAGAATGCTATAATGGCACCCTTAAATTGAAGTTGGCCAAGATTCAGGCGAGCTCTGGTCTCCAATGGCCCGATGCTTTGCCATTAGTACTTTTGTCAACTAGGATAACTGTACATTCTCGAGTGGGACTTAGTCCCTATGAAACAGTTTTTGGTCGCCCGGAAAACATATGGGGAGTGCCGAGGCCGACCAAAATCAGTGAGATTGAACACCCTGTATTGCTTGACTATCTGTATGATTTGACGGCTAAATTGCGTGTCTTACACCAACAGGTTCATGATACATTGCCTCAGGCTTTTGAAGATTCAGGACACGCCATCGATCCTGGTTTCTGGGTCCTGGTCAAGAATTTTCAGCGGACAAAGAACGATCAGCTCGCTGGACCGGACCCTACTTGGTGTTATTATCTACGCGATGTGCAGTGCACGGGAAAAAGAACTGGATCCACGGAGTACATTGTAAGAGAGCTCCTTTGCCTCTGCCGTACGACAGGTGGGTCCAGGAGGGTATTCCTGATTCAGAAACTGACACCATGCCTCGTTTTCTGCCTTTTAGCGATGCACGTTTAATTGGGACAAATTCGGAGCGTGAAAGCGACGATCTTCTGCAAGAAGCTGTGCCACCGTCAGTTCGACTGGACACCACTGAACCTGAACTTTTGTTTCGTGATCAGACATTGCCTGGTAAAGGCCGTTATAATTTGCGACCAAGAGTCGTTGGACTCATAAAACAATAAATTCTTTTTTTTGCTATTTTTGAAGTTAAGCTCTCCCATCTGAGAAACTGTTTTGACCGATTTTTGTTTTGCAAACCGCCATCCGGGTGCAGCTGTAGGGTCGCGGTATAAAGACTCAGAGCGTACTGCTGTGTAGACACAAGGTCGACGGTTCTGGTTTGGTCTAGGGCGTTCCCTAGGACATTCAGAGGTACACTGATCGAATCGAACCAACTGCCGCAAACAGCACGGTTAGAGGATGGAGTTTTTCGAGATGGAGAGACCTGTTGAAGTAATGAACTTTAAGAGAAAAATTTGCAAAATTATGAGTAGAAAGTGTTTCTTGATATTATGTCTTTTTATGCTACTTAGCCTGATGATGTTTTTGATGGGATATATTATATTCTCTTTTCAAGTGACGTTTGCACCCACTACACAACCTATGCCTTCTCCTACTGTTTCTTCGCATTCTTTTCACCCTCTGCCTGAACATTAGTCCATTAGGAGATTGGAATTCGTTAATAACTCTTTTGTTCAACTTTTGCACCCACACCAGTTAGTAGTGAACACAACTAATTGTTGGGTGTGTGGTCTTATGCCTCATACTACTGATAAAGGTATTCCTTACCTGGTCCTGCCTTTCAGCTACAATGGTTCTCTGTGGGCACACAGAACAATGTTCATCTATGCTCGTGAAGTCTACCCCCTACGTTCTGTGAAAGATAATCCAAAGAATAGTGCTCTAGTTAAGGGTATAGTAGACATGATTAGAGGAATCAATTCCTATGAGACTATCCCGAGAGATGAGACACTAGCGTATATTGGATGGAACGTGACTGGATATGGTGTTAGAGTGAAAACCAGCGAGCAAAAAGATCCTCTCCGATTTGGATCGTACCCCATCAGGGTCATTTCTGTCTGCAAGGTAATGGCAAGAATCCGAGAGCTCAGTTAGGGAAGAGTGTTTGCACTGAGACGTAAATTTTTGCGTCCCAGACTTCCCCATCGTTTTTAGCAGCTAAGGGTACCTATTTTGTCTGTTACGATAGAGCGTATACATGGTTGCCCCCTGATTTCTCGGGCACATGTTTTGTCTCGCTCCTGTTGCCTCCTACGTATACAGCTGCAGCAGATTACCACAAGACGAGAGTTGTTAGAGGTGTCTTCAGTAAGGAAGATACTGCAGGACAAGAATTAGGAGATTTCTTGAAGGGTTTTCTGCCGTTTTGGGACCTATGGCTAACAGCAGGAACATCCGACAACTGACGAGAGTGGTTGAGTCCACCATAGTTGAAACTGCCGGTGCCCTTAGTGACTTGACTGCTGAGCTCCAGTCGGATCGCCTTATGACTCTTCAGAACAGAGTTGCGTTAGATGTCATACTTGCAGATAGAGGAGGGGTATGAAAATTGATTCAATTGAGCTGCTGCGTTTTCCTTCCAGACAATGCTCCGACAGTGTACCAAGCCATTTCCAAGTTACATAAGATTTCCGAGTCTGTACATGTGAACGAAGGAGATTGGTCGTTAATGGGATGGTTTTGGGGATTGTTATCCATATGTGGATGGAAGATTCTGATGATCATTGGGATGGTTTTAGCAATCCTTTTCCTGTTCTGTCTTTGTGTACAGTGTGCTCCTGCTATATGTGGCCTTTGTGCTACTTCGTGTGCGAGGAGACCTGTCCAGAGAGAGCTACTAAGTACTAGGATGATGCTACAGCAACATCTTGATGATCTGATGAATATAGACCTGGATTCAGACTGACGTGAGTTTGCGTTTATTGCCTATGTAAGGGCAAAAGGAGGGTCTGAGGTTCTGTGATTCTGAACCCGTTTTATAAAGGTCATCGTATCGTGACGATTTTGGTAACAGCGAACCGCAAATGACGAGTGCGGTATGTACGAGTGTTTTTGTCATGTTCGATTGATGGATTCACTGTGCATTCAGGGATTTCGTTCTGAACCTTCGGGTTCCATTTTGTGTACGGCAGCCATTTTGTGGTTGCCCTCACATAGGCCGATGACTACGGCCGAGCGAGTCTTTACGACACGTACACCTTTAGCTGACTTCTAGATGACCTGAGCGAACTGACTCCATTGCCTGAAGCTAACCTTGTTGAGCCAGTTCCTTGTTCGGCAGCTGGTCAAGATAGAGATCAAAGAGCAGGACATTGCTGAGTTTATGGTACACGCACACACCCTACTATCTTGCTTCTCATCTGTTTCTGTTCCTTCTTTTATGGCCTATTTATGGTTTGGGTTGAGGTTTTTTTATTATGGGTTTGTCCGGCCTGTCCGAGCAAGAATGTTGAGTTTTCCCTTGTAATTGATGGTGGGCTATACAACTGAAAAGTGGGCTAGTCGTTATGCGATACCTTTTGCAATGTCACTTGTGATTGGATAGTTTGTAAATAATTGTTGTTTGTTAGGAATGTGATTTTTGGCATAAAAGACGATGTCTCGCAATACGAAAATTGTGCAGTCTCTGGCGAACCACCCGTGTTGTGCTTCGTAGACCTCTGTTCCTGGTTGCAGCCAATACATTTGATCTTTGACGTCACCGAGAAGTATCCTGTGTCTCTGTATTCTAAGGCAGGTGAACCCGAAGACATTGGGCGTGCCCCTGGCGCCGCTGGGTTCTAAAACCCGGTTCTTCACTGCCACGTGCATGCAAATGCAGGGGGATACCTATAGGGGGGTACCATAGGTATCCCCCATGTGCACCCCCCACCCCCTAACAACCTTGGGACCCGCAACAAGCCCCCACAGTCATGCCCCGCATTCCTTTCCATGGCAGCAACGCCGCCATGGAAAGCACTAATCCGTCTGTATGCTAATATGGATGGCTGTGTCTTCCAGACACCGGCACCATATCCAGCCCTTATTCCGCCTGGTCAACTGGTCGACCGGACGAAAACCGCCAGAGAGTCTTTCCGCCCGCCGGGGTCCCCCCCCCCTCATAGTAATATGGCACGGGGAAATGGGTGGCGGGCGGTATGTAATGGTGGGCAGATCGCCACTGCCAAACGCCATACATAGACCTCTATGTTCTCATGCTGCCTGCGCAACTGGGTATCATTATCTCTTTTTGCAATTCCTGACATGAATCCCAATTTAAAGAAAGTTATAGATGAAAATTCCCAAATGGAAGGTAAGAAGCAAGTGTGTTCAAGGTCTCAGTTCATAAAGACCGTCAATAGTTTACTACAGCATTGCAGCCCGCCACTGAGGGTTGAGGTTCTGACCCTGAATTATAGGCCAAGCCACAGGCGAAGGGTTATAACGAGGAAGGGGCCTTATCAACTGGTAAAGCCTGAGGCAGTAGGGCTATAAGGGGATTAGAACATTCCATTCATGGAGAAACAGAAAGATAAACATTGGAATGTTGGAGCATGACATTTATAGCTGACGGTATTCTTCCTGAGCCACTTTGCTGTCTTCAATGGAGCTCCCAACGTTTTAATATTCAAAGTTTCCATACCATTAAGAACTTATGGCCAACAGATAAAATGCACCCTCTTTGCTGGACATCTTACCATTTGGATTGAAATTACTGTTTAAAAACAGCACATATGGCCTTTTTCTTAAAGGCCCTCTTCATAAAAAGAGTGGGGTGGGAATTCAGCGATATAGCTGAATATATGCCATTGCCATGCACATTATCTAGGACACTTGACCTCATTCCTGACACTAATTTTCCAACTGATATGCAGGATATTGACTCCTAAAATGATATTGTGGGCAATACTGCTTCTGCACTTGGAAGGGGTGTGTTGTAGACATCATTTCCATACACCAAATTGGTTCGATAAGCATCATAGCTGTCTTTTAGATTGTTATGTCTATTGCTGCACTTTATATTTTTGCAGATAAAATGATTGTGCTCTCCTTTCAATATGCTGAAATGTGTATACTCCTAATTGGCCTATTAAACTTACCTATAAGAACCCTAGTATGCGGTACACACTATACTCAGGGCCTGTAAGTTAAAGGTCACTAGTGGGCTGCAGCACTCATTGTGCCATCCACAATAGTTACAGCGTAAACCTGACTGTAGGTTTTCCCTTTGTAGTCTGGCTGTGCAGTTTTGAACTAGGATTGCAATCTGTCAAAATAATTCTGACACGCTTAAACCTTTCTTTTAAACATGTATAGATCATCCTTAAGCATGCCTTATTACCCATATGCAATATAGAAAAGGTACCTTGAGGAATTATTTCAAATATTAGTCAATATTTCTCATATGCCATCAATATGTGCATTCGTTCAAATAAACATCGGAACCATGGTGACCATCATTTTTCTTTTATATCATATGTTATATACGAAAACAGTAAATAATTTGCAACAAATTAAGAAAGGCAACACAAACCACACTATTACAATCGATATCTTTTCGATAGTGTGTTATACTGTTGGTACTGTATGCATTATATACATATATGTCGTGCTCCTGAAGCCTCAGTCAGCTTATGCAACAGTCTATAAACATAAATGTTACGGTTCTTATTTGTAACCAAACAGTATACAGGCGTCGACGTTTCGGTCTTTACACAGCGATTTCCACCAAGACCATCCTCAGGACTGTATGTTGCTCAAAATATCTACAAAAATATACAATATGTACAATATATTAGACCCCGTTCCTAATGTCCAATATAGTTGATTGTCTGCTAACACTAACCGTCACCACACCCAGTGTGACTCCACATAAAAGACATTACTCACTATGTTCCACGTAGAGAAAACCTCAATCCTCACAGACTGATAGAGAAGTCTTAGCCATAGACCATCCAATGTCAAGTGTTCCTGTGCAAACAAGTATCCACACTTAAATATACATATTATGCGCATATGCCTACATATTACTCCAACTGTAGTCCAATGTTAACTGTTCCCCATATAAAACATTCATTCCGCTTACCTCCTCCAACAGATAGAAACAGTTGAGACCGGCTCATAGATTGTTCATATTTATACCATGTTCGATTGGTGTGGTTCCAATCTAGGGTGCAAAAACGGGAATTAACTTCCATAAGTTTCTATCAGTGCCTGGATAGACTAGCAATATCCCAGTGAGCCGCTGTAAGTACTTACTTCCACACTTAACATCGAGCGGGATTCAATTTCACTCCGTCTCGTTTCGCAAGCCAGCTCGTAATGGTAGCGGAAGAGACTACATCCAAGACACGCACTCCGCGCATGCCCAGAATCAGGACGTCGCTATGGTTTATGAGGCGGCCATTGCTAAATGGTTTTAAAACCTCCACTGTGCAGCTACACAGCAATGCCAATTACGTGAAACCAACTATTATAAACCCGACGCATATGTGAAAGGTGCTTAAAATATATACAATTTAATACAGCTAACGTCTCATTTGAAACCAATTGTAGATAAGGAAGTCGGCCTTACAATAGGGACCAGTCCAAGACAACCACCATCCACAATAAAGATAACACATTACCATGCCCTGATAACATAAGGGACATCATCACAGGGTCGCTAAATTGTGCCATTCCACATATTGGTTCAGACCCTGCACCATCGTCCTGCACATCCATATCCATCTGTTTTCTTTAATGGTTAGCAGACGATCTACATTGGTCCTTCTTTTTGACCCCTTAATGACCTCTAGCACAAACCATTTCATGTCCTGTGGACCATGTAACTTTTCAACATAGTGTTCTACTATGGGTGCTGTCAACACTTTGCATCTAATCCTAGATTGGTGCTGGGTTATTCTTTTTTTTCACCTCTTGGGTTGTCTTCCCAATGTAAGCTAAGTTACATGGACATAATATACAGTAAATGACGTTCTTAGTCAAACAATTTGAATGATGTCGCATCGTGAATTCTTTACCATTCAGTGTACATGATTTGGTCACAGCAGTTGTATCACAGGCTACACATTGTCCACATGGATAATGGCCCACTCTAGGTGTCAAACCCCATTGACTGTGTATGGTATTAGCCCTTGGTTCTCTGTATGTTTTAACCAGGAAGTCACGTAAGTTCCTAGCCCTTTTGAACGCAAAATATGGACATTTCAGCTGTAATTCACTTTTCTGTATAAGGTGCCAGTTTCTTGTGACAATCTTTTTAATTTCATTAGATTCAGTTCCAAAGGTGGTAACACATGCTATGGTATTTTCTGCTTCCACTTTTTGTTTGCTTTGATCCAGAAGTGATGACCGGTCATAGTACCACGCTCGTTTAAGAGCTCTTTTTACCAATCTATTTGGATATTGTCTGGCCACCAGTTTCTGTTGTAGAATCTTAGCCTCCCTGAAATAATCCTCCCTTTTGGTACAGTTACGCTTGATTCTCAGGAACTGGCCAAAAGGGAGGTTGTCTCGTAGGTTCCTGGGATGGTGGCTGGAATACTTCAAAAGCGTGTTACGTGCTGTGGGTTTTGTAGACAAATTTACCACCAGGTTACCATTGTCATGTAGAATGTTTAAATCTAAAAAATTGATACTTTTATTACTATATTCAATAGTAAATTTCAGGTTGTCATTTTGTTCATTTAACCATCTGTGAAATGTTAATAGATGATCCTCGCTTCCTTCCCAAATTAGACAGACATCATCTATATACCTAAGGTATTTAGTAATGTGTGTACCAAATGGGTTGTTATTGTGAATGTTTTTATTCTCAAAATCTGCTACATACAGATTAGCTATGTCGGGAGCGAAAATCGCTCCCATCGCCACCCCCTTTCTTTGACCATAAAAGTCATCGTTGAACAGGAAATAGTTGCACTCGAGAGCTATTTTGGCACATTGGATGACAAAGTCAACTGGTACTTGCATAGGGCGAGTCTGTGTATTTAGGATTTTTTCAATTATATCCACTGCTTCCCTCTGTGGGATATTGGAGTACAAACTCTCAATATCCATTGTAACGAGAATGTTTATCGAAGGGTCAAAGAGAACACCTTCCAAAGCATTTATTACACTGATACTGTCTTTAGTGTATGATTGGGTGAGTGGTACGAAAGGTTTAATAAAGAAATCTACATACTCGGCCAAGGGTTGTAAAATTGACCCACATCCTGCAACAATAGATGGATATGGATGTGCAGGACGATGGTGCAGGGTCTGAACCAATATGTGGAATGGCACAATTTAGCGACCCTGTGATGATGTCCCTTATGTTATCAGGGCATGGTAATGTGTTATCTTTATTGTGGATGGTGGTTGTCTTGGACTGGTCCCTATTGTAAGGCCGACTTCCTTATCTACAATTGGTTTCAAATGAGACGTTAGCTGTATTAAATTGTATATATTTTAAGCACCTTTCACATATGCGTCGGGTTTATAATAGTTGGTTTCACGTAATTGGCATTGCTGTGTAGCTGCACAGTGGAGGTTTTAAAACCATTTAGCAATGGCCGCCTCATAAACCATAGCGACGTCCTGATTCTGGGCATGCGCGGAGTGCGTGTCTTGGATGTAGTCTCTTCCGCTACCATTACGAGCTGGCTTGCGAAACGAGACGGAGTGAAATTGAATCCCGCTCGATGTTAAGTGTGGAAGTAAGTACTTACAGCGGCTCACTGGGATATTGCTAGTCTATCCAGGCACTGATAGAAACTTATGGAAGTTAATTCCCGTTTTTGCACCCTAGATTGGAACCACACCAATCGAACATGGTATAAATATGAACAATCTATGAGCCGGTCTCAACTGTTTCTATCTGTTGGAGGAGGTAAGCGGAATGAATGTTTTATATGGGGAACAGTTAACATTGGACTACAGTTGGAGTAATATGTAGGCATATGCGCATAATATGTATATTTAAGTGTGGATACTTGTTTGCACAGGAACACTTGACATTGGATGGTCTATGGCTAAGACTTCTCTATCAGTCTGTGAGGATTGAGGTTTTCTCTACGTGGAACATAGTGAGTAATGTCTTTTATGTGGAGTCACACTGGGTGTGGTGACGGTTAGTGTTAGCAGACAATCAACTATATTGGACATTAGGAACGGGGTCTAATATATTGTACATATTGTATATTTTTGTAGATATTTTGAGCAACATACAGTCCTGAGGATGGTCTTGGTGGAAATCGCTGTGTAAAGACCGAAACGTCGACGCCTGTATACTGTTTGGTTACAAATAAGAACCGTAACATTTATGTTTATAGACTGTTGCATAAGCTGACTGAGGCTTCAGGAGCACGACATATATGTATATAATGCATACAGTACCAACAGTATAACACACTATCGAAAAGATATCGATTGTAATAGTGTGGTTTGTGTTGCCTTTCTTAATTTGTTGCAAATTATTTACTGTTTTCGTATATAACATATGATATAAAAGAAAAATGATGGTCACCATGGTTCCGATGTTTATTTGAACGAATGCACATATTGATGGCATATGAGAAATATTGACTAATATTTGAAATAATTCCTCAAGGTACCTTTTCTATATTGCATATTCACCCAGTTCCTTGGGGATTATTGGGTTGCCCTGTCTCTATTTATTTTATTACCCATATGGCAGGTTGCATGGTGAACATACCTCAAAAATTATTTTCACTTAGCAGCAAGACTGGCTATGTCATAGGAAAACACTGTGATGCAATATTAAATACTAAAGCTTAATCTCAGGAATGGGACTAACTAGAAAAATAACGAAATAACGATTCTAATAATTATTAAAAATCCAGTTCAATAGTGAAGTCAATATTATGGAAAAGTTACTTTTAGAAAGTTACCTTTTACTTGCCTGAGTTTGGTTGAGCCTAATATGCATTTTGCTCTCCCACATTTGCCAGTCAGACATTGGTTTTAAATAGTTGTGAATGGGTGTGAAATGACTCCAGGAGCAAAAATAAAAGGCTCACCTGAATGGGCAGAGATGACACCTCTGAACCTTATAGAATATCGAGGATGGAGCTATGAGCATCTTTTCTGACATTAAAGTGCTACAATTTCAAATCCTTCTTGAACAGCTCTCCTGGGATTTTTCATATAACAAGTTGGGCCCACTTCACAGAAGACTTCCTGTTACAGGCAAATGTTAGCTGACACTTGGGCAAAGCCCTTTCTTTGCCCCCCCCCCCCCCCCCCCCCCAGCCAGGTAGGCTTTAATTACAGTGGGCCTCATTTTAACATTATACTCAGGTGCACTTCAAAGGGGGAAGACAGCATGCCAGAACAATGCGTGTTTCCACCTGCTGGTTGCTTGAAACCCCAGTTTTGTTCTACCAGACTTCTATCTTTGAGTTTATAGGGGGTACTGTGGATGCTTCAAATTGGAATTTGGTGTTGTAAATGATACAGCTCTAGGATTGCTATAGTACACACCACCAGATACCCCCGGCCCTGGGAGCCCAAGTTCATTGTAGCTGAAGACTTTTGTCATCATGAAAATACCCAAAGTAGATAGGGTTTGCCTAGGAACTAAGCAGACAGGGTTGTGTTGGACTTAGCCCTTTTTTCAGGGTCATCCCTGAATTTTTTGCCTTCCTCCTGTATTTTGTCTGCCCTGTTTTTGTTGGTTTTATGACTCTGGGCACTTTACCACTGCTGATCAGTGCTAAAGTGCATATGCTTTCTCTATTATAAATTGATGTATGGATTAGTGGTTCCATGATTGGCTTATTTGTTTTACTTGTCAGTCCCTAGTACAGTGCACTGAGTGTGCCCAGGGTTTGTTTAGCCAAATGCTGCTGGTGGGCTTGCAGCACTGGTTGTGCCACCCACAGAAGCAGCCTTGCAAAATGTGTCGCAGGTCTGCCATTGCAGAGCCTGTGTGCAGTCTGGTACTGCCATGCTGACTGGACAAGTGCACCCACTCGTCAGTCCCCAAACCTTCCCTTTTCTTCATATCAGATACCCCTATGGTAAGCCCAAGTGCAGGGTGCATTGTAAGTATAAGGTAGGACCTGCCCTGGTGTGTGCAAAATGTCCTAATAGTGAATTACAGCCAATTTTGTTTTTCACTATTTCAAGGCTAACTGTTCTCCATAGGCCAGAATGGGCATTTAGATTATTACATCTTATAATCCTAACTGACTCAGGGAACATGGTAGAAATTCGAGTTTAGTATGCCTGAACTCAGAGTGATAAAATACATCTTTTAGTGAAGATAGTTTTAACATTCTGTGTTTGAAAATACCACTTTTAGAAACTAGGTATTTTCTTATCTAACTATCAAAGCCTGCTTCTACTAGGTTATGTATTCCTGGTCTGGAGTTTGAGTGACAGGGCTGGGGGATTCCAGGAGACAGGGTGAGTTAGCACAGGGCTGAATAGAGCTATCTGCATGTTGATGGGTGCGAGGAGTTGCACCTGCGACCTGAATAGGGCTGTGTCTGCCTTCCACAATGCCGGCTCCACCCACTGTGGTGCGTCTGATGTCTCTGCCCTGAACTGTGAAAGGAGAGAAGGAGTCATGTCAACAGAGTTCTCCAGGGCTTTGCCTTCCCTCCACAATGCTGGCTCCACCTCCTGTGGGGCGTCTGATGTTTCTGCCCTGCACTGTGAAAGGAAAGAAGGAGTCATGTAAACAGAATGTTCCAGAACTGGTTTGGACTGGGCAAAGGCCCCTCTGCCATCAGGGGACAAAGGATTTTGGGGTATAAGTATGGGACCCTGATCCCAGGAATTTAAATCACTTTTGGACAACAAGAAGAAACATTTGCTGAGGAGAGGAACCTGAAGAAACTGAGGAGAGACTATCCCTAAGCTGAAGTGCTGCTTGGGGGATTGGCCTGCAGTGGTTGCCTGACTGCCACAGAAATAAGAAAGGACTTTGTGGGCACTTTATTCAACTTGTGAAGGATCTCCAAGGGCTTGAGAAAAGAGCTTGCCTCTTGCTGAAGTCTGAGGGACAACAGACTTCAATCCCCAGCTCCTCAGAGTACTTTGGAAGTGCCTGCTGCTGTTTTGGGCCTTCTGAGGGACTGCATGTCGCAAGGAGCTGGAAGCGCGACTCAGGAGGGAGAAGCGTGTTACTGTTGCAGCCGCTGCAGTCGCATCGTGGATGTCACCGCTGTAGCTGACGCATTGCACCTCATCTCAAGAAAGGTCATGCAACCCTGAAGAATCGTGTCGCAGCCACTGCCGTCACATTGTATATGTCACCTCTGTAGTTGACGCATTGCACCACATCAAGAGAAGCGTCTCACACCAAGGAAGCAGGGTGTCGCAGCCACTGCTTCCTTCCGTGGAGAAGTGTGGCTCAATGGTTAGAGCGGCAGACCCTGATGCAGAGATCTGGCCCGGGACCAGGGTTCAATTCCCCGCCTTGGCGGGTCTTGGGCTCAAAATTCCATGGACCTGATAATTCTCGCCTCGGTGCCTATTCCAATCATGGAGTCCCACTCTGCAACTCTGGGCAATAGCTTGCTTAATCTCCACAACGGCCCCCACAACGCTAAGGATGCCTGGCCTCCACCTTGGGGGTGCCCAGGAGTGGACACCTCACAGGGAAAGCCAGGATGGGTTCCACAGCGGTATTCGTACAAGCGCCTTGAGACCCTTGCGGGTGGGTAGTGCGCTATACAAGTATCAATTTACATTTACTGCCATCACATCTCTGAGTAAGAATGTCACCGCTGTAGCTGTAGCTGTCGCATTGCACTACATCACAAGAAGCGACTCGCATCCACGGAGATGCGTGCCGCCGTCGGAGCCGCTGTTGTTGCATCACTGAACAAGGGTGTCGCTGCTGCAGTTGTCGCATCGAGCGGAACAGTCTCGCATCGTTGGAGAAGAGTGTCGCCGCCAAAGCCGCTGTCGTCGCATCACTGAACAAGGGTGTCACCGCTGCAGCTGATGCATTGAACAAAGACTTCTTGAAACACCGGAGAAGTGTGCCGCATCGGAAGAACTTGACGCCTTTATTTCTTTGCACCGGATCTTTGCCGCATCTTCATCTCTGCAACACTTTCATTGTGGAAGCGTGACGCATCGTAAGGTACATTGACTCAAAGTGTCGCATTTTAAGAACTAAAGAGAACTGAGCTAAAACTACCATTTTAAGTACAGTATTGTGGATTTTTTTCGTTTGTGGTCTTGTGTTAAGTCTATATTTTAAGAATACTTATTTTTAATATACAACTTGTGTGGTGTTCATCTGAAGTGTTGTCACATGATTAATGTATGTGTTCACAAATGCTTTACACACTGCCTCTGAGATAAGCCTGTCTGCTAGTGCCAAGTTGCCAAGGGGGTGAGAAGGGTTATTTAAGGAGTGTACCCCCTTACCCTGACTAGAGGCAATGATCCCTATTTGTCACAAGTACCTACCTGTGCCAATTGGAGACACCCAAATCTAACAGGTTGGCCTGGGAATGTGTCCCCTTTTGGTTAGGGCATTCCATGTGTCATTCACACGCACAAGCTTGTGTGAGGCTCAAATGTGGCGCCTTCAGGCACCCACTTCAAAACAACCCTGGAAATGTGAGAGATCAGAAGAGTTGTAAACCTGCTATCTGAGATCTGAGACTTGTTCTCCCTCTTGTACCCAGGTCAATGAGGTAGACTTCAAGAACATGAAGGCTGGTCTCCTATTGAAGATACAGTGACACAACAAGCTAAAAGAAGCCTATTCCGACAACTGCCCAGCTAACCAGTGGAAACTGGATCTGGACTGAACCCAACTGTTGGCCTCTGCCTTACACCTTATATGCCTCTTAGTACCTCACTTGGGATCCTGGGGGCTGTAGAACTGTACTTCTATGAAGCTTTAGGATTTAAAGGATTAAAGCAGAAGGAAAAATATTTTGCCCAGGATTAAATTAGTTGGCCACACTCCATTGTGGCCAGCGTCAAATTGTGCATAGTTGTGGTTCTAATGGGAACATTATTAATTGGCACTTTGTGCTTCTTGGCGCTATTTCTACTTATAACCTAAACATTCATATCTCTTGGTTCATGGTATTGGATTTTTGACATTTTTAAGTTGTTTTGTTCATTAAAGTATACTCTATTTTTCAAACGTATTCAGATTTTTATTATTATGTATTTAACCTTATTATTGGTTTATGACTGCAGAAATATGTTATTCATTGCCTCTCAATGTATCCTGTCTTCTCTACAACATGGTTGTGAAGAGGGTTAAGTGCTGGTTTATTTAGTGACTTAGTGATTCACTCTGACACAGACTGTGATTATTACTTGAGGTGAATAAAGACCACCCCTAAACTAAAAACCCAATTTATCACAACATCCAAGTTGGGTCATTAATGAGTTTGCAGAAGGAAAGGGGTATCTGTGTGAATTAAACATTTGTTTATTGGGGAGTAGGTGGTGTTTCATAGACCGTTACCATCCGCCAAATGTTTGATACAAAGTAAATCTTTTTTTTATTAATAAACAATCAATCACAGAGATGGTGGTCTGATGACCATAGCAGGCGATCATCTCTGTGATGGCCTCTTATAGTAATAAGTCACAATTTGCGACTTACCTCATTTACATTCATGCGTATGTTGGATTATGGCCAACTACGATTCAGAATTTCAAGATTCCTATTACTACAAGATGGTTCTTGAAATCCTTAACTTGTCTCCAAATTGGCAGTCTCAATTTGCAACCAGTATTTTGCAATTGTTTTTCCGTACGTAAGGCTTTGAGTTCTTAAAATTCTAAACAAACAATTAACCTCCACCAGTACAAAAATGGCTTGACTCAACAATCCATCTCTAGTGCCATCTGCAAAATTAATTGGTTTTGTCACTGAATAGATGCAACCGGATCAAACTCATCAATAAGCTTTCCAAATCAGCTAAACATCTTACCACATTTCCCAAGGAAAATTAAACCTCTTTTCCTCCAGTATCCTTCAGGACTGTCAAATAATCCCTTGTCAATTTACATTTTGATGGAGGTAACGCCCTCCTTGCGGGTTTATCAAACCATCAACTGCACCGCTTTCTTGCAGCCCAGCTTGTCTTTAAAGCACAAACGTCAGGCCATATCATCCCATTCCTTAAGCGCCTACACTGACTGCCTCTGGAAGCCCACATCCACTTCATAATTGCCTATTTTAACCATAACGTTATTCACTCCAGTGTATCCTCTTACCTCAAAGATAAACTCCATACAACAAGCAGCAAAAATCGACAGCAGGTCTCGCCCAATGTTTCTATAATAAGTGCTACTTATGTTCAGTGAAAACCCTACAGAGCTACTATTATTATTAGTACCATAATAGTCTCTAAATCAGCCAAGATTGCATTAATGGCCCTATATGCAAGAGTACTAGTAGCCATCACCTCAATACACCAGGTAGGGTAGTCAGCAGAAACGTTAAAAAAATTTGCAAATTTGGAATGACTTTAAATGGGCCATGCAGAAAAGCAATAGTTGGCATGCCCATAAGACCAAATTAATTATATTAGAAATGAGCTTCCTTAACGCCACGTAATGTATGACTAAAATGCCAGATTAAAATATTTATTGGGAAATTCAACCATTTTCTCTAAACATCAGCTTATGAGTTTTGAAAATATACACATCTTCATACTCAAATACACACTCTCAATTCTGGTCTACAAATATTAATTCATCTAAGAAAATGCTTCTAATTTAGTAGGCTGGGCTACACACCAACTTACAGACAGCTGGAGTGCTAAATGATGTTTGGATAAAAATGGTTGGATTTCCAAAATATATTTAAAGCTGGCATTTGAGTCATAAATTATGTGGCATTAGAGAGACAAATTACTAATATTATTATTTGGTCCCATGGGCATTGCATCTGTCTGTTTTGTATTACCAAGGAAGCATTTCAAATTGGAAAAGCCTTCTAATGTTACTGCTGTCAACTCTACTGTTAGAAAAAGGGTTACTAATTGAGGGCAGTCAAACCCTTCTTAAGCATCAACCACGATTTCTGTCAGGATTAAAACTCAAGAAAATCCCAAATTAAGCTACACTTAACTCTCTGGTAGCTTGGCACGAGAGCTGTCAGGCTTGACTTAGAGGCAGTGTATAAAGTATTTATGTAGCACTACAAAGAGTAATACAGTGAAAATGCAACACAAGAAAAATCCAACATCAATTTAGAAAAATAAGAGTACAATCTATTACATTGTTTGTGACCAAAGTGATAAAAATCCAATTAGAAGAACCTAAGATATGCTCTTTTAAAGATTTAAGTGAAAATAATGCTTAGAAGCACAAAGTGCTAACTGTGGATATCTGATTGCACTGGCCGTCACAAGTTAAGGCCTACCGCGATGGAGCATGAGCCAGATACAGGGATTAAGTTAGGCCCATTGAACAAAGTACCTCAAATCCAGGTTGCAGAGCGTTGCAAGGTCCCACGTTGAGGAAGCCCTGCATAGCGGTGGCTGTGAGGTCCTGCACCGAACATGCATCAAGCAGCAATAGTGAAAAGCAAATTTAGGTGTTTTTCGCTAGACATGTAAAACGTAAAAGTGCACACCTCACTTTGCAAATACACTGCTCCCTGTCATGGTGACTGTGTAGGGCCTACTTTAGTGGGACACATGTATTAAAAACTGAGGTTTAGGCCTGCCAAACAGTTTCTCTTTGTATCGTACGAGTACACCAATCTGTGCACTCAACACGGTGCGCACTATTGATAAACCCTATAAGTTCCTATATTACAACCGAAAAAATGTTCATAGATTCAAAACAATAAAATACCTTTTTATCTTTCTGGTTTACATTTAATGTAAATCTAATTTCAAGTATTTACATAACTTTGCTTTGACATTATCTTTGCACTCATAAATGTATAGTCTATGTTACATCACGCTGTACTCATAAAAATGGTTATGCGTTGAATGCAACAAAGCTTCTAGACAATTCCCAATGCATTTCGGGTTATTCACCCTTCTTCAGGGAAGCTGTAAATCTTTGCATAACAATCGTGTTACCAATATATTTAAACAGCACTCATTAAAGAAACAACAGACAATACTGCCATAATTCTGTATCTTGGAAATAACAGCAGGCGATGTTTAGAGTCATAAGTATGCGTGTGCCACACAAAAACCTGCTTGTGATTATTAAAAAGAGAAAACCAGAATGTATGAGCATTCACCCATGCAAAAATGAGAGATTGAAAGAGTTCAAGTGCCCAATAGTGCGAGCCTGTGACACAGTGCAATGATTCAAGCGAGATAAGGATTTCATCACTCTGGTAGGTATCGACCCTTCATCCTGGGTGCAATATCTGTGATACTACTAACCCCAGCATACAACATAGTTCCTATTTGATATTTAATCCAGTACAGCAACCCTTACGCCCTGGTAGCGGAGGTTTACGATACTGAATCAACAATTATACACCCAACACGTTATTTACGAGTGTGTATTCCGACAGAAAGCTACACGTGTTACCATCTCCATTTGTACTCACAAGTCATCAAACGCCATACACGTGGCAGAGTCTAGAATCTTAACGAGCGATATTGCCTGAGAAAACAAGTGTTGCCAGTTTGCATTGCCGCCTGTCAAAAACATAAAACCCTGCTAAGTGCCTGTGTGATGACTTCTGGTTAATCTATTCTGCTTAAGGTTTCATCTGTCTAACTGAATCTCCATGACCAGCTGCCCTACAAGTGTGTGGTCCTCCATACGAACGTGATTGCAAATCTGATAAAAGACTTGCGGATGCGCCAGTCATATGGCCTGGTACTTACCTAAGTCCCCTTCTCTACTGATCACACCATCTGTGTCAAACAGCAATGAGTAATATAAAGGCATTGGTGTGGAACCACATCAGTGGCAGGTTGAGCAGCAGAGGGTGGTTTGAGAAGCAGACCAGCTGTTGACCAACAGGCTAAAGAATGGCAAGAGCTGGTAGAGTAGGCAGGGCCCCTTAGAGCATCAGAAGATTAGTTGATGAACAGGAGTTGGAAAAGCTGGGACAAGGCAGGGCAAAAGGGAGGTGGTGAACTATAAATTATTTCTAGGGCATTGGGATGACTAATAGCATTTTTAGGTATGTAGCGTTAGGGATGTAAAAAGCTGAGACCAGTGAAGTCAGGTCTGGTAGAAGATTAAGGTAAAACAATAGCCAAGCATAGATGCATCATGCCAAGGTTTTGATATAGCTAGGGGGACAGTAGGAGGATGGTTGAGCTTGTCTGTTTTCAAAATAGCTGTAGTCTGATGGAGAAGCCGTAGAGTAGTAGAGCCTTTATAACATAATGGGGTAACCCAAAAATACTCCAAGGACCTGGGTATCGAATAGTACAGAAAAATAGTTGGTCCAAGACTCATTTATCACGCAAACTGTGTTGTAAGAATATTTTATGATTTGAAATACAAATTCAGCATGCACACGATTAGCAGAAAGTAACGAATACATATAGAATTTCCAAATGCGCACCTTCACATAGAAATACAAATGGCATCCATTGTAGCTTGAGATCTGTTTTAATTCACAGACAAATTATAAACAGGTATGTACATTACCATACTCTGTAAACAGGACAGGAGGTTGCTCTAAAAAGCAAAGGGAAGTGAAAAGAATAGTGCTCATGTTTTGAATAGATAAGAAAGGGGTGGCAAATTCCGAAAATAATAATTATAATTGCTATAAACAGAACTGGTTATAAATTGTTTCAAGACCAGTAAGTCAAGGTCTGCCCCACTTGAGTCTATTCCATTTGCTGTTCTCAGTTATTTCCAAGAAAACCGAGAAACATCATCTGTAGTTTGGATGGGGTAGTGGTGACATAGGGTACAGGCCCACTTGGGAAAGAATGCCGATGTTTGAACCTGACTTATATGCATAAAGTGTAAGTAGTATCCTCTGCTTGCGGGTCTTCCTCAGGACAAAGGAAAAGGGAAATAACCTATGGATGTAATCATAAAAAAGTATTCAATACCATGAAATGAAAATGTGGTTAAAGGCCGGGCTGTGCCTGTATTACCAACCTATTCACAGGTGCCAGTGGGATTGCCTATTCACAGCTCCCGGGAGTTGGTAGTCGGTAAAAATGGGAGGTGCACATAAGATTGTTGTGGTTCCATAACAGGAGAAGTGATGAATGGTTCCATAACATGAGGTGTGATAAATAATATTGAATCAGCCAAGAAATGCCAAACAGAGGGTATTATGGGCAGTGGAAGTCCGTGGGGGTCTTGCATTTGGCGAAAATTGAGATGGTGCCATCCATTTTAGTTAACCTTTTGGCTGACAGCTATCCCGATTCATAAGTCTCACCTGCTGACAGCTTTTAGCTCTATGATGTTGAACGCCTTATGAGGACCATAACAACACTTACAGTTTATTGTGATGATGCTGGCGGTAGTACTCTCTGGGTCTTGAACTTATTTGACCCAATACTACTGGACCAGAATTTTTGTCCTTTTTAGGAAATTTGGCCTTATACTTTGTAAAATTCCGAAAGTTGCAAATGGAAGGAATCTTCTCTACATTTTAGACCCATATCGCATGGGACCTCATACGGTTATACCTGGAATGTAGTGACGATATTACTGAAGAATTGTTTATGCCCTGATGAAGTCTTCGGGTGATTTTTCCCCGAGACGAAACAAGTGTCGGCTGCTTGGCTACATTTTGTGATGACAACTATACTGAATAATCACTGAGAAACATTGCTTCAAACTTCTGCATTTGTGACAAAGAAAATAAGAAAATAAAGGAATTTTCACTGTGAACCATCAAATCTGGATGTTTTTTGGACCGATCAAATTGATATGACTGAATCTGATTATTAGGTACTGTTTGCTTGGGAGCAATACTTTGTTAACCCTTACAGTGACTCATGGGTCAGCCAATTGGTTACCACTGGTTGTCTTTATTGTCATTCTAATTTTTTTGCTTCTTATTCAATGAATTTCCTTCCTCTTAAATTAGTCACCCCTATGCAGCAGAGCTTTTTTGTAATTCTTTTGATTGGATGACTTGTGTTCTTCAACTGCTTGCATTCAGGCAGCTAAATTTTTGTTTCTCTTTCAGCTCTTCATGCGAGTGTGTGTTGTCTAGATCTCACCCTAATCTGCAGCTTCCAGAGTGAAATTCTCACTAACCACCCCCCTAATTGAATGGAGAGCTGTAAGAAAGACAACTGCATATCCATTGCTTTTACCCATTCTCCCCATGCCGCTCAGGCTTCTTAGTGTTTCTTTTCCTTTGTAGGTCTCGGCTGTAGACAGACCACTTGCTGTCTAAAAGATACTGCTGTTTCAACTTTGTGGGCTTCAGCCAGCCCAGAGACTGCCCATTTGCTGGGTCCATCGCTGTTCCATTATTCTTTCTCCCCATTTGTTCATGGCATGCTTTTTCCAGGGTTTAGCCCTCCCCAAGTGCAGCGACCAACTACTCCTAAAATTCCAAAGAGGCTATTTTAGGGCATTGTTTTGGCACTTCTTTTTTATTTCTTTTTGAGGCAAACTCATACAAACTAGTGACATAAGTCACACTCCCATCTTTCACTAAATAACTTGCAAGCTCACATGCCTTTCGTTCCCATTTGGATCCCTCTCTCTTCCGTTTACACATGTTACCAATCAACAGTACAACCTTTCAGATAGTTTAGGAGACTTCAGGACTCTACAGGAGCCAACGTAGAGGCCATCTTACAATGAAGACTACAGTTGAGTCAACTATGAAGCTGGAAAATCCGGTAAACAAGAAAAATCATCCATCACTAATGTTAGTAGGGATGCAACTGTGTTTAAATAAGAATAACATAATCAGTGATATATTCTAAGTCGCCTATACCCAAATATCTTTTTACAGTCGATAAATATAGGTTTAGCTACCCTCAAAATAACTGTGGCTACCTCAATATGCAGTTTGTGGTTCACGGCATAGTGTTCTTGACACTTGTTGTTTGCAAGGCTGCAGAAATGCACCAATCCTCTCCATGGGCTCTGCAGACAGACAATCCTATCTTTCAATGCAAGATAATAATAATAAAGGAGGGCGTAAACCAACATCTTGTGTTCCTAAGGATGTGGTAGTGATCGGGGCAGGCCATAGGTGTGCTTCCCATCTAGATACTTTATGTTCCCTAACATTCCTACAGACAAGAATGGCAAGTGAGACTGGCTGATAGACAACTGGAGGCTTCGTGTTTGGTTCGAGTTTATATCTTTTTTTGGAATCTGCTGAGCGGAATATGAAGCCTCTTGGAAGTGCCCCCCTTAAGTTTATTCCCAGCTACTTCCTGGCCCAGTCCTTTAGATAGCCAGTAACTGAACAGTGATACTTTAGCAGGGTTACAACACTGAGTGGTGTCTATACAGTGAGGAATGAGATTGAGGAATATCAGCAGAGTGATTGTGGCATTGACTAGCTTCACAGTCAGGAAACAGGGTTGGAATCTCATTTCTGTCACGCCAAGCTGTGCTGAAACCTTTCTCCTTCTTGCCCGCTATATTTGATTTCAAACATCTCTCAGAAATGCTCATAATTAAGCACTCCAATTGCTGAGACCAATTTGCTATGCCTTGCCCTATGCCAAATTGCCATAAATAAGGGCCTAAATATCTTCTGATGTGACTGCAATTGGCGACCCTACAAGGCCGGCCAAAATCAGTTTTCAGAAATCTTCCCAGTCCACAAAGGTGTACACACCCCACTAGCTTTGGGCATGTCTTTAACACCCATAGGTACTCTGGCACACTGCGTTCTCTGGATCAAATGAACAGCCCTCCTTCCCTCCTCAATTACATTCAATCCCCTTGTACAGGTCTCATAATCATCATTATTGAATTGTTACCAGGAAAAGTGTAGATCACACAATTTCAATCTTAAAACAACCTAATTAAATGGTATTTAAAATAGCCACTTCTATACACAACTAGAACTTTATGAATCATTTTACCTAGCTATATTCGCTCTCAGCTTAATTGTGTTATCAACAAGGCTGTATATCCAATTCATGACAAGGGTTACTGGGCACCAAATGCTCAAGAGTTCCATTTCAAGAGTTACGAAGTGGATTTGTTTCTGCAAAATGATAATAATGGTAATCCACACTAACTTTTCAGAAGAGTCTATACAACAATTCACAATGCCCACATGTCTCTTACAAATGAATCACTCCTGTACATGAACACTTTTATAACTATACAAAAGTATTATCTAAATTGTATATGTGATAGAGAATGAAGGTATAAACAGATTTAGGAAATACTTCTCACCATGGTGTAGCCTACAATGGCTACTTGGTCCCTTGATGTTGTTCTGATGCTATTCGTGAATAAGACACATGTATCAATCTGGGCAAGACATAAAAAATGTATGTATACAGCAATACCCAATAATGTGCCTATACAAATGAGAAAAGCCATAATCATGACCACCAAATAGTGGTGAGTAGTTTCGTAGTCACTTTACCAGTGAGATATGAGAGTTAAATTTGAATCACAAAGAAAGTGTCCTATGTGTGATTAATAACATTCATATGATTAACTAGACCCCACATGCCAGGTGGCATGGCAAATTGCATGAGGAATGTAGAATAGGGTCCCCCTTTCTATAATAAAAATATAATATTGTCCAAATCATTGTCATGACTCTATGGTTTGCCACAGTTATGGTTTGTGACAGTGGTGTGGCTCACTGGTTAGAGGCGGCAGACCCGGAAGCAGAGGATGGCCCGGGACAAGGGTTCAATTTCCAACGCGGCAGGGTCGTGGACCAGGGTCAGCGGACTCGATAATTCTTGCCTCGGTGCCTACTCTAACCAGGGATCACACTCTGCAACTCTGGGCATTAGCTTGCCTCATCTCCACAACGGCCCCCCACATACGCTGGGGATGCCTGGTTTCACCTTGGAGATACCCAGTAGGGACCATCTCACAGGGAAAGCCCGGACGGGTTCCCCAGCGTTCTACAGCGCTGAGATACTCCATGTGGGGTGATACATGCGCTTTACAAGACATCATTACATTACATTAACATGAGCAAATCAATGTACATTCGCCATATTGAAATGGGCAAATGCCTAGTAAATAAATAAAGTCATAGTAGACTGGGCAAAGTGCATTTTGGATCATGTAAGCACACCCTAGTTATCTTTACACACAGGGATGGCTACAGTCCGATATAAAGAGAGGAGACTGCCAAGTGTTCACAAAGTGGTCTGGTTGTCATTTGGAATTAAACAGACTTCTCGTGTAAACCCTCCCTTGTTATCTCAATGCAAGGAGTGTGTGGTATCTCATGAAGTGATAGCAATAATCTTCTATATTGTGCGCCCATAGTCAATCACTACCACTTCATAAGATGCTTCATTACATACCGTTTTAACACGCAGGTTTGTCCCTGACAGAGATTTCACCATGTGAACCAGAGCTTGGTGGATGGGATATGCCTTCACAGATGCGACAGATCCTGCCTGAAACAGTGCAAGAGCATTATATCCAATGACACTTGTAATACTGCAGACAGGAGATCTGTCATGTTTGCGACAGATTATCCCAACCGCCAAACCCTAAATTAAGCCCTTAGTATTTGAAGTCTCTGTCCACCACAGTAGTCCATTCTAAAGTCCCGAGGACCATGTGGGAGGCATTCACAGTGTGTCAGGCAAAGGTCAAAAACAGGTTCCAGTCCAGGTCCAGTTGCCACTGGTCAGCTAGGCAATTCCAGGAAAAAGCCTCTTGTACCTTATTGTCTCTCTGTAGGCACACAGGTCAGCCAACTGACCTTTGGAGGCTATGTTTTGGTCCAGGGTGCAAGAGAAAGCTGGTCAAGTCCTACAGGCCTTCTCCCAAGGCTCAGACTGCAGGTCCATTGGTCTTCTGATATTCTACAGGTCCAACAGGTGTTCTGAAGTGGTTGCCTGGAGGTGCTGCACTTATGCCTGGCACAAGCCTGTGTGTATGGATTACTCCTTAGCACACCCTAACCAATAAGGGAATCATTTCTGGGGCAAACCCTACCCACTTCAATTTCAACATGGAAAGCGTCTTTTGACACACTAAACATAGGCCCTGAGTGATGTGTGTTTGGTGGGGAGTTTACTATGGTTATCCTAGTGTTTTCCCACATCTAATACTAAAGTCCAATTTGAGGCAGACACTGTACCCACAACAGACCCAGAGACAGACATTTGGTAGGACAAAAGCAGAGCCCTACAGCAACTAGACAGTGGTTCTACAAGAATTGTCTTGGCATCCAGCTCTATCCCTGTTCAAGTTTCCCTTGAATGTTTTATGTTAAGTAAGCAGACCTGTCAAGGCAGGATTGAACAGTGTAGGGTTTCAATGGATGCTATGAGGGTTTGGGTGTATTAAGTGATATGGTCATGCGACCTTAACATGCAATACACCCACAATAAACCATCTTGAATCCAGTAAGGCTCATTTGCAAAATCTTAAGCTCAACCCTACGTTGCTACGGCTTTGAGCAGCAAGGCTTACACACTGTAAGTAATGTAAAGCATTTAACAGCACCACACATCAAAATGGGAAAGCCACACATTTCAAAAGAAATCCTGGTCAATTTATAAAAATAGATAATATTTTTATGAATTTTTAGAATCCGGGATTAGCAAAATTCACCAGAGGGTTATGGAGATGCAGATTTAAAATAAAACTTACATTTAAGTTGAATTGCAAACAAATATTGACAACCGTATAGTTTGTAAACTTTTGAAAAGTTTGCAGGATTTGTGTTTGGCTATCCCGGCCCAACTTGGGGGACAAAATCCAACAGGAAGAAGGTCAGGGCAGCCAATAAGGAGTATTTGGACAGTTATCTGACCACCGAAGTATTTTACAGTCCAGTTCAAAACTTTACAGCACGACCGCCATTGGCTTCAATGGAGAGGTCCTGATGCAAAAGATGGAAGATGGTCAAAGATGCTCTGGGTGCTCTGCAATCAACAGGGCTGCAATTGCAGTTATTTCTTGATCTACGGGTCAGGTCGGGTGACGTTAGCCACTGAGGTTAGAGTCCCTTGAAGTCTTCTTTCAGTCAATAGCAATCCCAGCAATATACTTTGGTGGAGGCTGCTGTACCTCTAGGGTGGCGAATGTAGACTCAAATTACACTCCTGGATTGGGCTGACTCGGGTGCAACTTGTTTAAATCTGTTTTTATCAATTATGATTTTACATCTTCATGAAAGAACAAATGCATTGTGTAAAGCCGACCATACAATGAACCAAGCATCAATATTAAATAGGCATTTCAGTTAAGCAGATATTAAATCTAACCTGCATGTCAATGACATTGTTGACTCAGTTACAAGTTGAACCTCAACAGGTAGTCCATTCCATCAAGGGTAAAAGTCACTGTACATTAGTGATGTGGTTCCATTAGTGTGTTGTACAGAGTCTTTGCAGATCATTCAGCGTGGGCAATTGAACAAATGTTATAGGTAAGAACAAACAAAACTCAAAACCAGTAACAGCAGCATAGACCAACTTTTGGATGATCATCCCTCACCGCACCCCCCATCCCTATCGTCCCGTGGCACTGTCTAGACTGCCATCTCCACCCACTGACCACAGCGATGTCAACTGTAGGTGTCAGATTGTGTATGTGCGCATACATGGCATTACAGATGTCTACTTGTGGGCTCTCCGTCACTCACTGTAGGCACTCATGTTGTCCCTCAGGGCTGTCCCCTCTATTTACATCAAGGCCTGGAGTAGTCCCTCCAATTGCGTCGCTATAGCTTCCTTCTGTAGCCCCAACGTTTCCTCCCGCAGGATGGCAATTCCCTCTGCTTTGGCCCATGCTAGGAGCGAGTACCTCCATTCTCGTATGTTTAGCGGGTCTTGCACCTTCCACCGCTTAGTTAGAAGTCACTTAGCTACCAGCAATCCCAAGTCAAGGAAACAAGATGAAACTTCTGTTACCAGTGTTCTGCAAGAGAGGTGTAACAAGTAAACAGGCCATTCAAAGGGTATGTCACGGCATGTACATGTGTGTAGTGTCCCACTAACTGCCCGCCAAGGGTCTAGCCTCATCCCAACCGTTTTCAACCTTTATGTGGCTCCTGTAGCTGAGATAACCGAGAAATATGGGGTGCAAGTTGTGACATACCCCGATGAGACTCAGATGGTTGTGGCCTTAGCGCAGCCAGCTGAGGGTGCAGCCAGTAATTTCACCTCCTGTTTACAAGACCTTGCGGTCTGAATGGCCTGCAATTGTCTTAAACTGAATGATGATTAAACTGAGGTGCTGAATGTGAGAAATGTGCCGTCAGTCTGATTTGCATATGGCTGGGTTCAAACTGGAATGGCATGGTGAGCAAAAATACGATGGATTTAGGCCCAGATCTCTGTACTGGGGTGAATGTATGACATTGTTCTGCATTCTGTCCATCACCGGTTGTTTTTTGAATTTGTCACCCCTAGTGAGACGGGTATGCTCAGACGTGAGTCCCGTGCTCTCCATGCCACTGGAATCAAGCTATCGAGGCTGATGAGGGCTGAAAGCCTGAAACCGGTCCTTGGATGCTTGTTTACAGTCCAGGGAGGAACTGGCTTGGCAGTTTGGGCTGGACTGTTCCCATGAGGCACAGGGTCAAGACTGATTTGCATATGGCTGGGTTCAAACTGGAATGGCATGGTGAGCATAAAAACGATGGATTTAGGCCCAGATCTCTGTGCTGGGGTGAATGTATGACATTGTTCTGCATTCTGTCCATCACCTGTTGTTTTTTGCATTTGTCACCCCGAGTGAGACGGGTATGCTCAGACGTGAGTCCCGTGCTCTCTATGCCACTGGAATCTAGCTATCCAGGCTGATGAGGGCTGAAAGCCTGAATCCGGCCCTTGGATGCTTGTTTCCAGTCCAGGGAGGACCTGGCTTGGCAGTTCGGGCTGGACTGTTCCCATGGGGCACAGGGTCAAGACTGATTTGCATATGGCTGGGTTCAAACTGGAATGGCATGGTGAGCAAAAAAACGATGGATTTAGGCCCAGATCTCTGTACTGGGGTGAATGTATGACATTGTTCTGCATTCTGTCCATCATCTGTTGTTTTTTGCATTTGTCACCCCGAGTGAGACAGGTATGCTCCGACGTGAGTCCCGGGCTCTCCATGCCACTGGAATTAAGCTATCCTGGCTGATGAGGGCTGAAAGCCTGAAACCGGTACTTGGATGCTTTTTTCCAGTCCAGGGAGGACCTGGCTTGGCAGTTTGGGCTGGACTGTTCCCATGGGGCACAGGGTCAAGACTGATTTGCATATGGCTGGGTTCAAACTGGAATGGCATGGTGAGCAAAAAAACGATGGATTTAGGCCCAAATCTCTGTATTGGGGTGAATAAATGACATTGTTCTGCATTTGGCCCATCACCTGTTGTTTTTTTGCATTTGTCACCCCGAGTGAGACGGGTATGCTCAGACGTGAGTCCCGTGCTCTCCATGCCACTGGAATCAAGCTATCCAGGCTGATGAGGGGTGAAAGCCTGAAATCGGTCCGTGGATGCTTGTTTCCAGTCCAGAGAGGACCTGGCTTGGCAGTTCGGGCTGGACTGTTTCCATGGGGCACAGGGTCAAGACTGATTTGCAGATGGCTGGGTTCAAACTGGAATGGCATGGTTAGCAAAAAAACGATGGATTTAGGCCCAGATCTCTGTACTGGGGTGAATGTATGACATTGTTCTGCATTCTGTCCATCACCTGTTGTTTTTAGCATTTGTCAGTCGGGACTTCAGCATGGTGGCCTCAGATGCTTGGGCCACTCCCCACACCCAGTGAACAAGTTAGGAACCTGGGGATCTGGATTGACTCCAAAATCTCATTTGAGTACCACACTAGACGTGTTGCGGGTACCTTTTATGGCATTCTTCGTGGCCTTAGAAAGACTCTGGATTTACTTCCTATAACAGGGAATCATTAGTCCATGCCTTGGTTACTTCAAGGCTGGACTATGGTAATGCCCTCTATTTGGGAGCAAATGTGAAGTGCCTCCAGAGGCTTTAGCGTATCCAGAATGCGGCAGCCCGGCTGGTGTTGATGTTGCCTAAGAGAACTCCTTCTAAGAAAACATTGGAGACTCTACACTGGCTGCCAGTCAAGGAGCGAGTGCAGTTCAAAGCCCTCTGTGTCAGTCATCGCATCACACAAGGGAAAGGACCCTGCTATCTTCTTAATTTTCTGACACCTCAAAACCTGACTCGACAACTAAGATGTAGTGGGGCGGGTCGAGTGAAGGTTCCTAAAATCAGAAGAGCAAGAATGGGAGGGCGGTTGTTCCGGTTTCTGGCAGCCCAACTGTGGAATAGCCTACCCCTCAGTATCCGTTTGGAAACCTCGGAGGTGGTTTTTCGTAAGGAGCTGAAAACCCACTTATTGCCTAGGGGATAGGTAGAAGCGAGGGTATGGTTGGTGGATGCTAGGATGGTGTGGAAGGCTGTGGGGGCTGATTCTTCAGCACGGGGACACACTGGTCAGTGTAACCAGGCGCTTTATAAGCTCAGTTACATACAATAGGTATGTCGTTTGTGACAGCTCCACAGCATGTGTACCTTTCCAGCCCCCGACTCGGTGTAGCAAGGACAAACCCCATACGTGCGGTAGAAGTACATATTAATCTTCTCAGGTGTAAGGTATGCTCTGTGGAATATGAACAGTTGTATTTCTCTGAACCTCATGTTTCTGTGAATATGTGTTGGGCTCTTTAATATCTTTTCCCATTCCCTGTCCTCCAGTTGTCGCTTCAGATCTGCTTCCCAATTGCGGCAGTGTGGATCTAGAATTATCGCTGCAGGTGTACGGAGGGATGCCGCAAACCAGCGAATCAAGTGTCTACCATGCCCAATAACATGAAGGTACTCTATGGTGAGATGTTGGCTCAGCTCCTCGTTCATGTCCCCCATCTAGAGGTTAGTGTCGTGATCAGTGAGTGGTGCCTCAGAAATTGCCCCTGCAGCAGCCCCACCACTTCAACCAGGGATTCATATGGTATGAGTGTGCCATCCCGGTACAAGTCTCCCAGGGTCTGTATGTCTTCTTCATGCCATTCCGTAAGTTCAAGAGGTGTAAGCACCCCAGGCCAGCTAGGGGAACTCTCTAGTGGTATGGCTGGTGCATAGGAGACTAGCGTTCTAGTGAGGCACAGACTGCGACGGTAGCACTTATATACCACTGCTAGGAGGAGCGGTGTCGGCGCCGGGTCTTTGGTGGCAGGATGAAAAAGTTTGGTGATATAGTCCAGAGAGAGGGGGGAGTATGGTCGCAGTGTCTTCACTGCCTCTTTCTGTGAGCCAGCAGGCTATCCTCTGCAATTTTGCAGCCAAATAGTAGTGCTCAAAACAAGGCACAGCAAGGCCCCCCTGATCAGTGGGCAGGTACAACTTTGCTAACGCTATCCTGTGGCGTGCGTTTCCCTAAAGGAAATCCCTAAGCATTTCAGTGAGCATGGTAAAGAAGGATGCCAGAATATAAAGTGGCAGGTTAGCAAAGTAGTTTGGGCTGGACTGTTCCCATGAGGCACAGGGTCAGACTGATTTGCATATGGCCATGTCCGAACTGGGGTGGCTGAGTGAGCTAAAGAATGGTGATGGATTAAACCCAGATCAGTTGACTGGGGGTGAGTGTTTAATTTGCTCAAACGCTCCGTCCATCATCCCCTTTTGTATCGCTAGGTTAGCAAAGTAGTACAGGAGATGGGCAAGGATCGCCATCTTGGATAGTGCTACCCTGCCAGTGACTGTTAGTGGAAGCGTTTTCCAGGAGTGCACTTGTGACTTGATGGCTGTCATCGCTCGTCCCATATTAGCGTTGAAGAGGTCTGTCGGCTGACGATATATCTGGATTCTTAGGTAGCGGAAGGTATCAGCTTTCCATTGCACCTTTGTACTATCCAGAGTGTAACCCGGGTCCTGGGTGTCCCCCCGAATGCGTAAAGACAGGACTTATTAGCGTTTACTTGGAGTCCCGAGAGGGCAGCGAAGTCGAGTAATGTGTGAGTCAGCTGAGCTGGTATATTTTCTACATCTCTCACAACGACCAGGAGGTCGTCCACTTACAACGACACATGGTGTATCACATATCCTAGGGGTATTCCATCTCCCAGGGTCGCCTGCAGTGCTGCTGCCAGGGATTCGATTGCGAGCGCAAACAGGAGGGGTGATAGTGGGAACACCTGCCTGGTGCCCCTTCATATTGGTATGGTGTCAGAGATGTATGGCCCCAGTCGCACCTGAACTGTGGGATTTTTGTATAATAGGTCAACCATCTGGAGAAATCCCAAGCCCAGTTCATATATAACAGCACTGCTGCTAGGTAGCTCCACTCAAGACAATCGAAGGCCTTCTTGAGGTCCAATACAAGGCATTCCGCCCTGGGCCACTCCCGCACACTCCCCGACACCACCCTAAAAAACCTCCGCAAATTCAGTGCTGTACTGCACTTGGGTACAAATCCATTTTGGTCGCTGTGAACCAATTTGGGGATCACTGGTGCCAATCGCCCGCCAACACTTTAGCGACTATTTTATAATCCACATTGAGGAGCGCCAGGGGTCTGTACGATCCCAAGCTTTTGGACTCCCTATCTGGTTTGAGCGGGGACACCAGGTAGGCCTTGTGCATCGATGGGGGCAGTGTGTGCTCTTCTAGGGCTGTGGAGTAAAGGGCAAGCAGCCACTCCCAGGCCTTATAGTATTCCGCAGGTAGGCCGTACGGTCCCAGTGATTTCCCAGACGCCATGGACCCAATTGCCTCCCCGATTTCCTCTAGAGTAAGGGGATCAGTAAATGCCTCCTGGTGTGCTTCTGCTGGGTAGGTTCTAGAAATCTCTCCAGATCGAGGCCACAGCAGCGCCCCTTGGATTGATACAGTTGCGTATAATGGCCTGATATCACCCTCTGTATCTAACGCTGTGTGTATACCAGAGGGGTACGATTGCTCTCCTGCTTCAGCAGCCAGGCAAGGGAAGGCTTGGGTCTATATACTAACTGGCTTAGACCACTCAAATTGAAACAGCAAAAACATTGGCCAGGTAGATTGTTTGTAAAGACAAAATCTAGTACCACTTATCCAATTGATCTAAGCGGACACACTTTTCATTTAGGATTTTTTACTCAGCCTTTCGTTTTCAAAAACAACATTCATATATGTCTGAAGAATGATACCATTTCAATAGCAAAATTCACATAAAAATACAATATTCAAAACACAAATTTGACAATCACTGTGAATGAGACATATTTACATTTACACCATATATACAGACAAGCAAGGGGCCATTCAGTATTTTTGCTGGCCTGCTTGCTTGATTATGCTGGAACCTACTGACTACTAGGGTCAAAGTTCAGGTAGACTGATATGCCCTTCCTAAATCTTGTTCCATCATCGAGTCAACGCTATTCGAACCCACGTGTTATTGAGGGGTTCTCCTCAGGACCTGGACTGGAAACTGTCCTGTACTGTGAAATATAAATAAAATAATCGTGTAGGAACAACTGATCGCTTCTATGGTTTGCATAGGATTTCCTCTATCTCAACTAGGAATACCTGAAATGTAGCCTTGATGGAGCAACCTGAACTTTGACCCTAGTAGTCAGTAGGTTCCAGCATAATCAAGCAAGCAGGCCAGCAAAAATACTGAACGGCCCCTTGCTTGTCTGTAGGTTTTATATCAGGACTGGTGCCTTAAACATTGAATGAAGATAGGCATTTTTTGTCTGTGTTTTTGTATATATGGTGTAAATGTAAATATGTCTCATTCACAGTGATTGTCAAATTTGTGTTTTGAATATTGTATTTTTATGTGAATTTTGCTACTGAAATGGTATCATTCTTCAGACATATATGAATGTTGTTTTTGAAAACGAAAGACTGAGTAAAAAATACTAAATGAAAAGTGTGTCCGCTTAGATCAATTGGATAAGTGGTACTAGACTTTGTCTTTACAAACAATCTACCTGGCCAATGTTTTTGCTGTTTCAATTTCAGCAGCCAGGCAGGCAGGCAGCCCACTCTGTCCACTTTAGCATGTGTACGAGCCATGTGGGCCGGTATAGAGACAAAATATCGACTCCAAAATATCGACTGGACATAATATCGAGTTTTAAATATAGACTGGACAAAATATCGACTGGACATAATATCGACTACAAAAATATCGTTTTTCAGGTAAGTGAAGTAATATCGACTGTATAAAATATAGATAGCAAAAATATCGATTTTTTAATAATATATAATATTTTATAGTGTATTTTTATGTAATAATATGTGTGAATAGTGTGTATTAATGTTATAAAATATTTTATTACATGAATTTTGTTTTGATAATAATTGCGTAATGTAATTCTGTAGCGGGTTGTGGGTTTATAGGGGAATAGGGTGGGAAGTAATTTAATAATAATTAATTAATTAATATATGTTTGTTAATATTTTTAATTAATAATTAATTGATAATTAATTAATATTAATTAGTTAATTAATTAATATAATTTTGAATATATTTTGTATTAGTAAATAATTGTTAATTAATTAATTGTAATTAGTTAATTACATTAATTAGAGTACATTTTATATATATATAATTTTGTGTTATTTTTAAGTAATTAATTTTGAAAAAATAATATTAATTATTAAAATAAATACACCTAATGTTCTAATATATTTACTTTATTGTTATTGTTAATTAATAATTAATTGGTAATTAAATAATATTGATACATTTTGGGTAAAGGAGCATTTTTAGGGTTCAGGGTCAGTTTTCAGTTCATGGGTAAAGGGGTATTTTTAGGGTTCAGGGTCAGTTTTCAGTTCATGGGTAAAGGGGTATTTTTAGGGTTCAGGGTCAGTTTTCAGTTCATGGGTAAAGGGGTATTTTTAGGGTTCAGGGTCAGTTTTCAGGTCATGGGTAAAGGGGTATTTTTAGGGTTCAGGGTCAGTTTTCAGTTCATGGGTAAAGGGGTATTTTTAGGGTTCAGGGTCAGTTTTCAGGTCATGGGTAAAGGGGTATTTTTAGGGTTCAGGGTCAGTTTTCAGGTCATGGGTAAAGGGGTATTTTTAGGGTTCAGGGTCAGTTTTCAGGTCATGGGTAAAGGGGTATTTTTAGGGTTCAGGGTCAGTTTTCAGTTCATGGGTAAAGGGGTATTTTTAGGGTTCAGGGTCAGTTTTCAGTTCATGGGTAAAGGGGTATTTTTAGGGTTCAGGGTCAGTTTTCAGTTCATGGGTAAAGGGGTATTTTTAGGGTTCAGGGTCAGTTTTCAGGTCATGGGTAAAGGGGTATTTTTAGGGTTCAGGGTCAGTTTTGGGTTTTTGGGTAAAGGGGTATTTTTAGGGTTCAGGGTCAGTTTTGGGTTTTTGGGTAAAGGGGTATTTTTAGGGTTCAGGGTCAACAAATAAGATTTTAAAAAATTATTTTTATTATTTTCATTTATTATTTTATTATTATAATTTAATTTAAGTCGTTTTAAGTATATTTTAGTAATTAAAATTTAATATTAATTTAATTTAACACTGTTTTTAATAAAGTCGATATTTTTTACATCTATATTTTTGTTAACGATATTTTGTACTCGATATTTTTGTACTTACCTGTTTGTAGATACAAACTCGATATTTTGACTGTCGATATTTTGTCCACGATATTTTGGCAAGTCGATATTTTGTCAGTCGATATTATTTCAGTGATCCATGTGGGCCGTATAGTGTGGCACCGCAGTTGTTCCATCAGTTCCGCATGTTGCATCCTAAGGTTCTCCAGATGGCCTGAATGTCTGCCTCCATCCTCACCCTCTCGCTCATATTGGAGTGATTTTGATTCTAGGCGAGTGAGTGATAATGTTAGTTGTTTACGTATGTTCCACGTGGCTCCAAGACAGTGACACCTGACAGCAATTTTGTGGGCGGTCCATTCCACCAATGCGGTTCTCGCCGTCCCTTCATTGAGCTCTAAATACTCCAGAACAGCCGTCTCCAGGGATGTAGAGAATTCTGGGTCTTCAAGTGCGGATGGCTGGTGTCACCAAGTGAGCATGGGAGGACCATCAGCTTCCCAATTCAGCTGGAGTCTAATAGGGTTATGGTCAGAGTGTGTCCGCCCTAGGTATTCCGTCACCTCAACTAGCGTGATTAGAGACTGGGAGCCAACCACCCTATCTAGTCGCACATGTAAGTCATGTACTGCAGAGTAATAGGTATAGATACTTTCATTAGGGTGTAGAACATACCACAGATCTAGTAGTGCCAATGTGAGAGCCAGTCTGTGAGCGCCTGCGCATTTGACACCGCTGTCGTCTTCTGGAGGGGTGGGAAGGATCTGTCCTTGTGTACATCGAGCACCAAATTGAAATACCCACCTAGCAACCAGGGGAGCCCAATGTAAGGGGTTAGAACTGTGGACAACTGTGTTAGGAATGAGGGCTGGTCTGTGTTTTGGGCATATATTGAGCCCAGCAATATTTGTTGGCCGATAAGTGTCCACCGCACTAAGGTGTATCTGTCATCAGGGTCCGTAACAGTGTCCGCACAAATGAACGGGGTGCACGCTCTCACTCAGATTACTGTGCCCCTCGCATCCACTGAGTATACCATGCCATACACTTGTCCCCTCCAGCGTCTACGCAATCTGTCTAGTTCCGGCTATGTCATGTGTGTTTCCTGCAGCAGGGCAATTACAACCGAGTGCCTCTGGAGGTATGCGATTATAGAATAGCGTTGCATGGGAGTGTACATGCCGCGTATGTTTCATGTTATTATGTCAGCACGCGTCATTTCTGATGAGGTTAAAAGACAGGGGTGCCAAGGCCGGGACGAGCCTTAAGGCACGGAGGTCGGGGACAGGTAAAAGTGTGTTGGGATGTTGCAAAAAAAACAATAGATGAACTAAGAACATCATAACACCTGGGGCGGACATTTTGAAATGTCCGTCCAAACCTCTGTAACAATTAAGTAGTGCAAACTAGGTCAGTGTGTTGCCTGTAGGGGTGCGCGCACTAGTGATGTTGCGCTATGACCATCCCCCCAATTCCTGTATGTGTAGTGTGCCATCTATGTAATCACCTGCATTGTCTCGCGGAACCAGCAGTGTGCAGTTCTAAATGTCATATCGGGTGAATGTGTTCCTCTGATAATATGTATAATGCGGCCAGTGGTGGGCACATTGTTACTATATCATCTCTGTGTGAGGTGTGTCTGGTACTTAACCCAGTAGACCCACCCCCTACTCAACAGTGAGCAGGATCGTAGACGTTAACAATGTTCTACTTGCATGAGCTGCCTGTGTCAGAGTCCATCACGCCGGTGCTTTGTCATATAATGCCATCAGCAGTTTGTGGGATTATCACTGGTAGGGCGAGATCCTCAGATATTTCTGTTGATGGCGACGAGGAGCAACGGGCCACCAACATATCTCGTGTGTAGAAGTTCGATCGTTCTTTGGGGTGTGGAGATCTGAGGGTTGTAACTGCTTCTGGGGCGTCTTGTCTTTCCCTCCTTATTTTGTCTGGGCTCGGGGCTGCAGTCCCAGGTTTTGCGTTTCTCATAGTCCCTCGGCGTCCTCGTTGTTTGGTTCTCATGCCCGCTGAGTTGTCGCAATCTGGGCCCGAAGGCCTCATGCCCGTCCACAACCCCGACTCCTTCAGCGAGTCCCACGCCTCCGCAGGAAAGTCAAAGTAGCAGGTCCCATCTTTTGTGACCACCCGCAGCCGGGCCAGGAACAGCAACAAGTATGGTAGTTCTAGAGCTCTGAGCTGGAGCTTCACCGCTGCATAGTTACTCCTACATCACTGCACTAGAGCGGTGTAGTCTGGGAAGAGCATAACTTGTCTGCCAGTCACCTTGAGGTTTTCCATCTTGTGTGTTTCACGGAGTACCTCGTCTCTGTCCCTGTAGTTGAGCATTTTAAAAATGAACAGTCGCAGTCTGGCTCCTGGTTGGGTTTTATGTGCCAGCATGCGATGGGCTCTTTCTATCACAAATTGCATTGACAATGTTCCCTGGGGTAGGAGATTGCGCCGCCAACGCTCCATGTATTGCTCCGGGTTCCTTCCTTCCTCACCTTCCAGTAGGCCCACCATGCGAATGTTATTGCGGGAGGAAAGTCCCTACGCATCTTCTGCTCTGTCTTCCAGGGCATGAACGCAGTCTATCAAGTCTTGCAGTGCAGCAATATTGCTTATACGTGACAGGCAGGAGCTCCTTCAGTGTTTGGCCTTGTGTAGTGACTTTTTTAGCCAATTTTCAGTGGTCTGCATGGAGTAGTGTGACGTCCGAGGTGACCTTATTTATCCGAGTTTCCAGGAGGGCCTGGTGTGTTCCAGTGCAGCACCAATCGTTTCCACTGCTTCAAGTGCTGAGTCCATTTTGGCCTCCAGGGCTGTGGTTGTTGGCTCTGTCACCCCTCCATCATTCATGCTTAGGGGGTCTAAGCTGCCCGTACGGAGTGGTCCCTGCTGTATCTTGGCTCGCATCCGGCCCATTATAAGCTGCTGCCCCATGGGCATTCATGATTAGTTACCAGATGGGGTGATGCACTGGCAGTGATGTCACTTTTAGAGAGTTCCGCACCTGCATGGGCCACTCAGGAGACGCAACCAGATAAGGCTGTTTGCGGTAGCCACGCTACCTGTCGCTTTCTGTGTGCAGCATCGTGTGCACTGACCTGTGGGGTCTGTGTATCACCTCCTCCTTGATAGTTTGCCAGTAGGATAGGTCTCCCAGTTTTCCAGCGATGGTAGATGGATGGCTACAGCAATATGTGGGTGGCGGAGTGCAGGAATGTCGGCCTTCACAGCTGCAAGATGATGCAGTCAGTACTAAACTCCCCAAAAACGGTTACCAGTGTCGGTCTTATCCCCGCAAGTAGTAGCGTCTTTTGTGCGTGAGAGTGGGGGTCTGCAGCTTTTGCACACATTCAGTGCCTCCTCTGTGCTCCCTTTCAGTACTTCACAGTGGCTACCACAGTGCCGGTATTGATTGAGGATCAATGTCCCCCAAGTCCCGATGATCTTGTGTAGGACTTCACCCGTGCCACCTCACTCTATTGTCTGCTATGGTGGTGCGGTGTTCGCCTGTCTCTCAAGCCCCAGCTGTTTTTTTTTGTCAACCTGACTGCGTTGGGCCATGCCTCTAGGGGCCGATCAATATACCTGCTGCTGCTCGACAGCATCAGCCCAGCTCCACTCAAGCCCCTCTCGACAAGCGCTGTGTGCCTGTTAGTATTTCCTCCACTGCTGCCTCACCAATGCTCAATTCGTCTTCCCCTCCATTGCTGCTTATTCTGCCCGACTGTACACATCAGACCGCTCCAGCACGGGGCTGCTCCAACCTCTGCCACAGGCTGTCAATGTCTCTGCGGCGGCCTAGGTCCAGGCCCAACTCACAGGGACCCTGCAGGTTCCCGCACAGCAGCCACACACACTCCGCTGCAGCGGCGCCGCTCCAAAGGACCGACTCACCGGGATCTATTCCACTGAGGCTTGCTAGAATGTCTGGTGTGTGTCGCTGCACCTCTCCCGGCCCAGGGGTCCTGCAAAATCACCGACTCCTCACTCCTGCCATTCTTCTCCGCCGAGGAGGCCGCCACTCAGGCACAGGCGGCAGTGTCCCAGCGGCTACCATCCATGCGTGGCCTCCCAGTTTATGGGCCCCTAGATGTCGTCCTGGGAGGCAAAGTGGTGCAATTTGAGGCTTTTTTGGACGCAGCAATGCCTCTGTTGACTGGCCTCACTCAATGCCAATGAGGGGATTTTTCGCTCTCCGCCACCACCTCAGTTGCTGTCCAGCATGGGCAAACGTTCCTCACAACGGATAGGCCTCTGCCTTCCGTACCACGGCAGCCGTGGCTCCGGGGGCGGAGCGGCACAATACTGGGCTCTCCGTTGGCAGCAACGTTCCTGCCTCCCAGCCCCACTTGTGTCCAACTTGGCAGACGCCTAATCATGGGCAGCCTTCTTACGACTTGGAATGTCCGTTCAGGGCCTCACAGCAAACAGGCCTTTTCTTTCCTCACCACCTCCATCACTGTCCCAATGGGCAAAATGACTCGGCTCAAGGCTCACCGAGTGCAGCAGATCCTCAGTCACCTGATCCCATTCATTACTAACGTGGATGGCTTACTTACAGGATAATTGTGTTGGACTTAAGGGGGATAGCAGTCTGAGCATTAGGGACGCTGTTAGCTGGCTAGCCACGCCCCCGACTCGGGTGCAACTTTTGGGTGTTGAGGATAGGTCTCTTGTGGTGGTCAGCGGCATTCGGAGGTGAATCCTTAGGACTGTCAAATTGGGCTACTTCAGCTTTGATGGCCCTGGTGCTAGCTTCAAGGGGGCCGACCACTGACCCTTGGAGTCACTTTTTTGGTCTGGAGCTTCAGAAAGACTATTTCTCAAGCCAGGAGCCACAGGTACAGTCCTCTCTTTGCTAGCCCAAGGTGCAGCATGTGCAGTCCAGCAGGCAGTGCAGCCTATCTTTTCCAAGTCCTTGGGTTAGCAGGGGAGTCTTTCTTTGGTGCTTTCTCCAGCTCTGGTGTGATCTGAGGTTCAGGTTGCCAGGGGTGCCATATTTATGCCCAGAAAGTGCCCCCTTGGTATGATGCTGTCGCTAGCCAATAGACTACCAGGTCCCCTCCCTCTTGGTAATGACTTTCCAGCTTTGTGCAGCATCTAGTTTTCTCAGAGTGCACTACTATACCCATTCTCAAGATGTCTGAACCCTCTCAGATGCTTGGAGCGTGGTAGCCTACCCTAGAGGTGTGGCTACCTGTGGGCTACATGCCGATGGGAATACCAGTCTGGGCACTGGCCTCCCATCTGTCCTCAGCCTGTCTAACTTAAAAAAGGGTAGCCCCTCACAAGTGTAATCACCATTTACCCAGCAAAGGTGGCTTTGTCTTTGAAGCTCGCCTTTTGGGCTAACAACCTGAGTACCTTCCTGCAAAGAGGAGGTAACACCTCGCCCTGTAGCAGTCTGCTATTGTTTCCAGGGATGGGAGTCATTGACACAACTCCCCAGGAAGGCAGAGAGCTGTCTGAAGACCAGTGACCATGTGAGGCCACTAGAGAAACTGGGTCAAAGATTGGCAACTCTCTAAAAGTTGCATTTTCATAATAGTGGCATTACATTCGACTTGAGCATCATGTCATGTTGAATGCCAAAATTAATTTGATGCCTTACAGTACCCACCTCTGTACTCTCATCCAGAAGTTAGCTAGGCTTAGTGGTTAGTCAGTAACCCTGTGTTAACCAATTGGGTACTCACTCTCCGACAACAAAACAACAATTCAGAAGTGTTACTGCCAGACACATATATAAAATCCATGGCCTGCTTAATACTAAACAACTCCCTGCCTTTGGGCTCAATAGATCTTCCGTAGGGGAGGCTTCCATATATTGTTAAGGGTAGTGGGAGTTTTACCATTGGTTTGAATTTCAAACATCGAAATTGCGATGTCACCACTGCCCTTCCAGTCTTAAGTGGCAGGCTAGAACATTTTGTCCCTTTGTCCCTTGTCACAGGGTCCCACAATCAGTGCTACAGCCCTGGGCACGCACTCTGTCTTACATTCCCTGGGTACCATATACTAGGGACTTATAAGTAAGTCAGTTTCTACCAATTGGGAGTGCCAATTCCGCATACACTTTGGAAGGAGCTAGAACAATGACCTTGGTGCACTCTCAGAGTCGAAGAAACAGCTGCATCAGTCCAAATATATGGGGTAAACATGCAAAAATAGGCATTTCTTTTCAGATGTTCATATTCCCAACTAAGGGCCCCATTAGGATGGCGGGCGGATTGGCCACGCCCGGCCGGCGGTAGCCACTGCTGGCCCGGTGGGGGGCAATCCACCGTCCATTCTCAAAAGACCCCCCGCCATATTAGGATGGCTAGGGGGTCCGAGGTGGACGGAAAGACCGTCCACCACTTTTCCACCGGTCGAACCGTTGACTGGGAGGAAAACATGTATAATATGGTGGTGGTGTCTGCAAAACACCGCCATCCATATTATGATGATGGCGACAAGTGGCCTTTCCATGGCGGCGATGCCGCCATGGAAAGGCATGTGTTTTTTTGTGTTGGGGGCCTGTTGCAAGCCCCTGGGGTGTTGAGGCTGCACTTAGGGGGTATCCATGCTACCCCGACATTTTCATGCACAATGTGGTACATGGTGCCTGTCATGTTGTGCATGCAGTTTTTACAGTGCGGTGGGTGCTGATGCAGCACCGCCCCCTGCAATGTAAAATATGCTGGATGCGCCCGCTTTTGAGGCGGTTGCATCATAATCAGCACATCGGGACCTCCGCACCCCTGGCGGGCTGCCCCGCCTACCTTTACGGAGCCTTTTAAGAACATAGTAACATTGGTCCACGGACAGAATATTGAGTTGTGATTATCGAACTACCATAATATCGAGTTGCAAATATTGTGATACAAGATTATCGACTGCAAGAATATTGTGGTCCAGAATATCGACAGTAAGGTAAGAAATATCTTTTTTTTATATCGAAGTCAGAAAACATTGTTTTTTATAATATTGATTTTTATATTAGTGTGATGTATGTTAGTATGTATTTGATCTAATCTTTTTTAATGTAGGTGTACATTTTTTAGAAGTGAATAATTTTATGTTAATTAAATTTTGCGTTTTTTAGTTCTGCAGTGGATTGTGGATTTATGAGGGAATAGGGTGGGAAGTAGTTTAATTATAATAAGGTAATTAATCATTTTCATTTATTAATATTAAAAAAAAGTTTGAATAATTCATTAATTGGTTACTCATTTTTATTTATTAATTAATTGATAATTATCTTAATTGTGTTAATTTTTAAGGTATTGTCTGTGGATGTATAGGGGAATAGGGTGTGAAGTAATTTAATTATAATAAAGTAATTAATAATTCTTATTTTTTTATTTTTTATACTTTTTTATTTTAATTAGTTATTATTGGTTATTAATTTTTATTAATAAATAATTGATAATTAAGGGGTCGATTATGATTGCGGTGAATCTGCATCCTCCGGGCCGGTGGGAGCCACCGCCGGCCCGGAGGATGCGGATTCACCGCCGCGTTCCGAGAAAACACCCACCGCCAGATTAGGATGGCGGTGGGAACAGCGGCGGACGGCAGGTCAGTCCGCCACTGATCCGCGGGGTGCAAGACACCATCAGTCAAATTAGGCTGTGTGTGTAAACATGCTTTTCCGCGGCGGCTTTTCTGCCATGGAAAAGCATGTGGACCTTTGCTTCTGGGGGCCCCTTGCGGGCCCCCAGTGTGATGGGGGTGGGGGTGCACATGCGGGTACCTATGGTACCCCCATGCATTTGCATGCACAAAGCAGCAGGCACTGTGTGGTGCCTGCAACTTTGTGCATGCAAATGCAAAACATGCATTTTTAACCTTGCGGCAGGTGCTGCTTCAAGCAGCACCCGCCGCAATGTTAAAGATACGGGATGTGACCGCCAGGGTGGCGGTCACATCTAATTGGCATGGAGAGAACGCAGCTGCCCCTGCGGACGGTCCCTCCAACTTGGGGGTGGCGGACAGACGCAGGTCCGTCCGCCATCATAATCGACGTCTTAGTTAGTTGTGTTTTTTTTAGGAGTTGGTTGTGGGTTTATAGGGGAATAGGGTGGGAAGTAATTTAATTATAATAAGGTAAATACATTTTTTTTTATTTATAAGTATTTATAATTAATTATTTATTAATTAATTAATAATTTGTTATACATTGTTCCTAGTTACTTAATTGATAATTATGTTTATTGTGTTACTTTTGTAGGAACAGGTTGTGGGTGTATAGGGGAGAAGTAATTTAATTTTAATAAAGTAATAATTTTTCATTTATTAATTTTTATTTAACTTTTATTTTATGGTGTTGTTTGTGGTAGTTCATTTACTATTAAATAATTGTTAATTGTTTGGTAATTATTATTAATTAATTACGTTATTTTGTGTCAATTATGTAGGAGTTGTTTGTAGGCTTATAGGGAACTAGGGTGTGAAGTAATTTATTTAAAATTAATTAATAATGAATTTTTGATTAATGGTAATTAAAATGTAAATATGGAAATTACGTCATTAATTAGATATGTGAGTTGTGGGGTTTATAGTAGTAAAGGGTGGGAAGTACATTAATTTCAATTAATTAATAAGTTGTTGTTAATTGATAATTTGATAATGTTATATTATTTAAGGAAATTGTATAATTATATTTATGTGTGTATTGTGGGATTTGTTGGGGTAGAGGGTGGAAATTATTTAAAGTTATATTAATTAACAAATATTATCTAATTATTATTGATTTATTAATTGAATGATTTTATTGTAAATGTTTACTTTTATTTTGTGTGGGGATTTCAAATTCATAGGAGTAATTGTTGGTGAGTAAATTTATTTTTATATGTTTAAAATTGATTTTTAATTAATAATAATTGTTTATTTGAAAATGTATTGTAATAATTATAGAGGTATACTTTTATAGAAATTTAGATGTGTGTTATGAAAGGGGTAGGGTTATAGGGTAGGAAGTAAAGAGTATTATTTTTGTGTAATAATTATTGTTTTTGATTACAACTAATTTATATTAAATATAGTTATTTGTTTGTAAAATGTTTTTACATTTTTTATAAATTAGTTTGTAGTTAGTTTTTTTAGTATTTTTTAACATTATGAAATTTTTCTATCATTTTAATTTTTGAAAATATTTTTATTTATTTTATATTTTTGTGTTATTGACAATTTTTGTATTGTAGTTGATATTTTGTTTCTTTTTTGTGCCAAATGTATTGTTTTGGAAACATAAAATGTAACCCTCTGTTATCCAACATTGTCCCAACTGTTGCATTCTCTGGAGTGGGAGTAGTAATTTGTACCCTTCGCTATCCAACACTTTCCCTACTGTTGCACTCTCTGGAGTGGGAATAATAATTCGAACTCCTCCGTTAACCAACACTTTCCCTACTGTTTCACTCACTGGAGTGGGAATAGTAATTTGCACCCTTACGCTATCCAACACTTTCCCTACTGTTGCACTCTCTGGAGTGGGAATAGTGATTTGAACCTCTCCGCTATCCAACACTTTCCCTACTGTTGCACTCTCTGGAGTAGGAATAGTAATGTTTACCCTTCGCTATCCAACACTTTCCCTACTGTTGCACCCTCTGGAGTGGGAATAGTAATTGTTACCCTTACCTATCCAACTCGTTCCCTACTGTTGCACTCACTGGAGTGGGAATAGTAATTTTTACCCTTCTCTATTCAACACTTTCCCTACTGTTGCAATCTTTGGAGTGGGAATAGTAATCGTTTTCCCGTACGCTATCCAACAATTTTCCTACTGTTGCACTCATTGGAGTGGGAATAGTAATTTTTTCACTTACGCCATCCAACACTTTCCCTGCTGTTGCTGTCTCTCAAGTGGGAATAGTAATTTGTACCCTTCGCTATCCAACACTTTCCCTACAGTTGCACTTACTGGAGTGGGAATAGTAATACCCCTGTGCTATCCAACACTTTTCCTACTGTTGCACTCACTGGAGTGGGAATAATCATTTGTACTCCTCTGCTATCTAACACTTTCCCTACTATTGGACTCACTGGAGTGGGAATAATAATTTTTACCCCAATGCTATCCAACACTTTCCCTACTGTTGCACTCTCTGGAGTGGGAATAGCAATTTTTACCCCTACGCTATCCAACACGTTCCCTACTGTTGCACTCCTGGAGTGGGAATAGTAATTTTTACCATTCGCTATCCAACACTTTCCCTACTGTTGCACTCACTGGAGTGGGAATTCTAATGTTTTCCATTACGCTATCCATTACTTTTCCTACTGATGCACCCTCTGGAGTGGGAATAGTAATTGTTACCCTTCACTATCCAACACTTTTCCTACTGTTGCACTCATTGGAGTGGGAATAGTAATTTTTTCACTTATGCTATCCAACACTTTCCCTGCTATTGCACTCTCTGGAGTGGGAATAGTAATTTCTACTCCTACACTATCCAACACGTTCCCTATTGTTGCTCTCCCTGGAGTGGGAATAGTAATTTGTACCCTTACGCTATCCAAAAATTTCCCTACTGTTGCACTCTCTGGAGTGGGAATAGTAATTTGAACCTCTCCGCTATCCAACTCTTTCCCTACTGCTGCACTCTGTGCAGTGGGAATAGTAATTTTTACGCTTCGCTATGCAACACTTTCCCTACTGTTGTACTCACTGGAGTGAGAATAGTATTTTTTTCCCTTACGCTATCCAACACTATTCCTACTGTTGCACTCTCTGGAGTGGGAATAGTAATGGTTACCCTTCACTATCCAACTCGTTCCCTACTGTTACATTCACTGGAGTGGAAATACTAATTTTTTCACTTACGCTATCCAACACTTTCCCTGCTGTTGCCATCTCCCTAGTGGGAATAGTAATTTTTACCCTTTGCTATCCAACACTTTCCCTACTGTTGCACTCACTGGAGTGGGAATAATAATTTGTACCCTTCGCTATCCAACACTTTCCCTACTGTTGCACTCTCTGGAGTGGGAATAGTAATTTGAACTCCTCCGCTAACCAACACTTTCCCTACTGTTGCACTCAATGGAGTGGGAATAGTAATTGTTTCCCCTCCACTATCCAACATGCTCCCTACTGTTGCACTCTCCGGAGTGGGAATAGTAATTGTTACCCTTCACTATCCAACTCGTTCCCTACTGTTGCACTCACTGGAGTGGGAATAGTAATTTTTACCCTTCGCTATCCAACACTTTCCCTACTGTTGCAATCTCTGGAGTGGGAATAGTAATTTTTTCCCTTACGCTATCCAACATTTTTCCTACTGTTGCACTCATTGGATTGGGAATAGTAATTTTTTCACTTACGCCATCCAACACTTTCCCTGCTGTTGCTGTCTCTCGAGTGGGAATAGTAATGTTTACCCTTCGCTATCCAACACTTTCCCTACAGTTGCACTTACTGGAGTGGGAATAGTAATACCCCGGTGCTATCCAACACTTTTCCTACTGTTGCACTCACTGGAGTGGGAATAATCATTTGTACTCCTCTGCTATCCAACACTTTCCCTACTATTGGACTCACTGAAGTGGGAATAATAATTTTAACTCCAATGCTATCCAACACTTTCCCTACTGTTGCACTCACTGGAGTGGGAATTCAAATTTTTTCCATTACACTATCCAACACTTTTCCTACTGATGCACCCTCTGGAGTGGGAATAGTAATTGTTACCCTTCACTATCCAACACTTTTCCTACTGTTGCACTCATTGGAGTGGGAATAGTAATTTTTTCACTTATGCTATCCAACACTTTCCCTGCTGTTGCCGTCTCTCAAGTGGGAATAGTAATTTTTACCCTTCGCTATCCAACACTTTCCCTACTGTTGCACTCGCTGGAGTGGGAATAGTAATTTTTACCCCTGCGCTATCCAACACTTTCCCTACTGGTGCACTCACTGAAGTGGGAATAGTCATTTGTACTCCTCTGCTATCCAACACTTTCCCTACTGTTGCACTCACTGGAGAGGGAATAATCATTTGTACGCCTCTGCTATCCAACACTTTACCTACTATTGAACTTACTGGAGTGGGAATAGTAATTTTTACTCCAACGCTATCTAACACTTTCCCTACTGTTGCACTCTCTGGAGTGGGAATAGTAATTTCTACTCCTACGCTATCCAACACGTTCCCTATTGTTGCTCTTCCTGGAGTGGGAATAGTAATTTGAACCTCTCCGCTATCCAACACTTTCCCTACTGTTGCACTCTCTGGAGTGGGAATAGTAATTTTTACGCTTCGCTATCCAACTCTTTCCCTACTGTTGCACTCACTGGAGTGAGAATAGTAATTTTTTCCCTTACGCTATCCAACACTATTCCTACTGTTGCACTCTCTGGAGTGGGAATAGTAATTGTTACCCTTCACTATCCAACTCGTTCCCTACTGTTGCACTCACTGGAGTGGAAATAGTAATTTTTTCACTTACGCTATCCAACACTTTCCCTGCTGTTGCCATCTCCCTAGTGGGAATACTAATTTTTACCCTTCGCTATCCAACACTTTCCCTACTGTTGCACTCACTGGAGGGGGAATAATAAATTGTACCCTTCGCTATCCAACACTTTCCCTACTGTTGCACTCTCTGGAGTGGGAATAGTAATTTCTACTCCTATGCTATCCAACACGTTCCCTATTGTTGCTCTCCCTGGAGTGGGAATAGTAATTTGTACCCTTACGCTATCCAACACTTTCCCTACTTTTGCACTCTCTGGAGTGGGAATAGTAATTTGAACCTCTCCGCTATCTAACACTTTCCCTACTGTTGCACTCTCTGGAGTGGAAATAGTAATTTTTACGCTTCGCTATCCAACACTTTCCCTACTGTTGCACTAACTGGAGTGAGAATAGTAATTTTTTCCCTTACGCTATCCAGCACTATTACTACTGTTGCACTCTCTGGAGTGGGAATAGTAATTGTTACCCTTCACTATCCAACTCGTTACCTACTGTTGCACTCACTGGAGTGGAAATAGTAATTTTCTCACTTACGCTATCCAACACTTTCCCTGCTGTTGCCATCTCCCTAGTGGGAATAGTAATTTTTACCCTTCGCTATCCAACACTTTCCCTACTGTTGCACTCACTGGAGTGGGAATAATAATTTGTACCCTTCGCTATCCAACACTTTCCCTACTGTTGCACTCTATGGAGTGGGAATAGTAATTTGAACTCCTCCGCTAACCAACACTTTCCCTCCTGTTGCACTCACTGTAGTGGGAATAGTAATTTTTACCCCTACGCTATCCAACAATGTCCCTACTGTTACACTAAGTGGGGTGCAAATTGTAAGTTTTAAAATGTATAAATATTTAAACAATGTATTTAATAATATAATGTTTTTATTATTATACTAGCAGCCCGCCCTGGCGTTGCCCGGGGCAGAAGGGGCTGGGGGCAGCATCGCAGCAGGAGACGCGCAGCAGAGCGTACTTACAGTGTTTCTTTGCTCCGGTTTTGTTGGTCCTGGCCGCTTCTGCCCACGCTCTTGTCCGCTGTTTCCCCCGACGTCCCGACTTTGAGTAAAAGGCTTGCGAGCACTTATGGCCCCCGCCCGTCCCTCGGTGCGCACCTGCGGCTGCTTCACTTACCTCAGCCGCCGCTCCTCCCCGTGCTGCTGAGTTTACAGCTCCACTGCTCCTCCGCTTCTCGCCGCTCCTCACCGCTTGTCCACCGCTCGCCGCTCCTCCCCGCCTGTCCGCAGCTCCTCCCCGCGCTCATGTCTGCCGCTCTTCCTCTTGCTCCTGAACGCTGCTCCTCCCCGCGCTCCTGATGTCATCACGCACTTCGCGGCCGGCGCTACTTGCAAGGGACTACTTTTTTTATTCCAAAATTTTTTAAAGAACGTATATTTTTTCTTTTTATATAGCCTATGTCCTTCTGCTTGCCCTGAGGTTTTCAAAGATGTCTTGGGTGTTTGGATTGGTGGTGTACTTTTCGAGTTTACCTGGCTCAAAGGACACAGTTCTCTCTTTATAATAGTAGTATAGATTTTGTGTTATAGGTGTGTATATATATATATATATATATATATTACCTACTGGCGGTCGCCAGTAGGTAGTTATAGTTAGGATTTTTTTCAATGAAAAATCTCAAAATTCTATTTGGAATAACTTTGGCGCCGGTTGACGAATCTGCCTGAAAATTTCCTCAAATTTGCCTCGCGGAGCTCCAGTCCTTCCTTGAAAGTTTGGGGGGGATTTGTCAAGCGGGGGCCGAGATAAAAGGGGGGTTCCAAAACGTGTTTTCCCAATGTTAATTTCCATAGGGCGGTCAAACTCACTTTAGCCCGAACGGCTGAATGGATTTCCACCAAACTTGGCAAAATTGTACGGACTGGTAGCCCGATGTGCCTTTGCTATGTCTCAAGATATGTGCTCCAGTGGATTTTGAGTAATTTAGGTTCAAAAAAAGAAATATATCTATGGCCACGCCCCGGTACGGGCACCGGGGAGCGCAGCGGGCGCGACACACGAGGTGCGCATGGAAAGCTGATTGGCTCTCGGGTGTCTGTAAACATATGAAACAGTCTGGACCGGCTGCCATCTTGTGTCTCGGTAGGATAGAGACACAAGAGGTGGAAAAAAAAGGGGGAAATGACCATAAGGGGGCAGGGTAGACCCCCCTGACCCCCTAGGTTTGATGTGGGGGCTATAAAAGGGCCCCACGGTGCAAAATATATATCTTTTTTTTGTTGATTTGCGCGGGGGGAGCGCCCGGTACGCGCACCGGGGAGCGGCCCATGGGGAAAGAAGAATGACAGTTATTAAAAAATGTAGCCATTTTTTTTATAAATTGGAGGTAGTTCTAAAAAGAACTGTTTTTTTCTTCTTTTTGTTGTTTTATATATTTTTTGTGTTTTTGGAACATTTTGTACTTTTTTTGGCTTTTATGAACTATTTTATAGTTTTTTTTAGTATTTTTGTGGGATAAACAAAAAAACAGGGAATTGAAAATGGCTCAACTGGAGCAGAAAAAAAATAAGAAAAAATTAGGGTTCTTTGGGGCATTTGTGGTTGTCCCCAGCAAGGACGATGCTTAGTTCACCATAGGAGATGGTCTTACCACAATGTATACATGTTATACGGAAATCCCCAAACCGTGGCTGAATGCAAGGGATCGTCTCCCTTGCCTCTAGTCCCGTTGGAGTGGGTTGATTTCTTTGGGAGGTGGAGCTTGAAGATTGGGGAAGGTTACTGGCCAGTTCCCTCATCTCTGCAACAGAATAGTTGATTGGATGCCTGCGCTGCATGTAGCGAATCATGGTGTTGTTTCCGAAAGAGTATTTCTTATTAGGGTTTCCACTGGAAAGTTCAACGCCACAGATTAGGCAAGTCACCTTGGCCGCATTTACTTTTTTCTTGCCCTCTGGGATCGAAAAAAACTCCCATACAATGTGTGGTTTTGGCTGGTATGGGGTATTGTGTTCTTGCAGCCATCTTCTCCTCCCCTCCTCCACCTCCTCCTCCTCCTCCTCTTGTTGACCACCAATGTAATCTTGTGGTGGTCCTCTTGGTGGTTGTGGTGGTGGTGCAGATGCTCCAGCTGCTGCTGCTATTGAAGCCATTTCAAAGTACAAAATATAACTGAAAGATTGCAATACAGGTCTTCCTAAGTCAAAGGACAAAGTCAGAATAAGGAAAAATGGTGGGGTCTTTCATCATTTGGAAAAAAAAAAGGCCTGAACCAATGAGAAGTGTTATTTTTAGGTCACAAGACCAGGGATTTCATCATTATGAAACCAAAACTGTTCTGCACCAATAAACACGACCGACGCGCTTATGCGGCGCGCCCCTGGGCGCTTCGCGTAAGCGCGTCACATGTTTACGTTGCGTGATCGTATTCGCTCGAGTGCTTCCTGGTGCGCTTACGCCGTGCGTATCACGTGGACGCGGCTACGCGATACGTCACGATGATGTTTTCGTTCGCGGCAATAGCGACCATGTCATGAGTGATGTAATATGTGATGTCATCAGCAGTGCATTACACCCGCAAGTTATAGTGAGTCCAACTAACTATAACGTGGAATTTCAATGGTTTTATGTCAGTAAAATTTCCAGCTAACTATAACTAGTGTGAAACCTATGTTTTTTTCAGTGAATATAAATATATACACACCTGCAACCTGCAAAAAAGACATTAGAACCGACATTACCGGTTCCCACACCACCAGCCTGGCGTCGCAAACACTAGGGATGCTGGGAGTTGGAGTTTGCATACTTCAACGCAACACTCCGACAGGTGAACAGTATTGACTGTGGGAGGAGCCTAATGTCGAAAGCATTCATACCGTGCATGCAGGACTGTGGGATTCATTTGTTCAGGAACTCCAGTGAAAAGGCGCTGAAGAAGGCTTATCCTGCCGAAATGCATCCGCCGAAATCATTCCTGTTCGCCTGAAAAATAAAGAGCATCCCCTGCAACCCCCTCTGGCCTCCGCTACGTTTCTTTTGGGAATAGTACGTTCCTTGGAGATATATATATATATATATATATATATATATATATCAATCCCCGCTAACTCTCTCCCGGAGCCCAGTCCTGGATACCGCAGCGCAGGAAGAAGAGAGGAGACCTCATGTGCAGGTGAGCAGTGTATTTTTATTTCGTCGGGGAGACGGCACACCTCAGCATGACGTTTCGGCCTTCACAGAGGCCTTGATCACATGACGCATGCTAGGGAGGAGGCAATTTTTAAAGTGCTAGTGCTCGGTTAAGTGCAACATCATTGGTGGAACAAGGTCACATGTAGAATGATTAATATCATAGACATAGACAACAGTTATATGCACAACTCATCGCGGGATAATCCCTGAATTCAGCCTATTTCGCCAAGTACAAATTGTAATACTTAAAGTGCAAATGCTATATAACCAATGTGAGCAATACACAAAAAGAATCCCTGGGAAATCCAGTTAATTTGCAGTGCAAAAATAGGCAAAAGTGCAATATATTTGATAAAGTGCAAATAGTGTCATGTAAACAGTTTGTCATCGCTATAAATAAACGCAATATACTTGATGTGCAATATCATGTTTAAAATCAGGTGTAGAAAAATAGATCATGAGTTATAAATATATAAATATAGGTATAAAAACATGAATGTACAAGCATCTTGCCAATAAATATATATACACCCGACATACACTATTTACACAGGATGAGACCTCAGGTGGACAATTGGAACATAACTGCATGAATGCATATGAGGCCTTTCCACCGAGATCGCAGCATCCTATTTGTATTATGCGCACAAATTACTCATGTGTCTATGTAAGGCTGGAGGGTTAGGAGGAGAGGAGATGTTAACCCGCCGCTAGGTTAGGAGAACATCGCAGCCTCTCCTCCTATAACTCCCTGCAATAACAAGTGACCATAGGTTGAGCCTCACCATACCATTGATATACCTAAGTGAGTAGTGAAAAGGACGTTGCCATGTGTATTTTTTGTGAAAGTTTTTTTATACATAAAGTTTTTTATCTATGAGTCCTCTCGTTTTTTATTTGGTCATGGTGTTACGCTCTTGATACATCCTTGTGCAGCCTAAGCCTAGGCTGCACTGCACACTGAGACCATCCGCAGAACTAGACATGTGCTGGTTAGTGAAGAAATAATCTTTACTCATTAACAGTCAGATGAATTAACAGAACGACTAGGAGGATGGTATCCTGTTGGGTAGGGAAGGCCCACAGGTTTACACTTATGTTGGCATTTCAGAGACACGTGTAAAAATCTTCTGTAGAATTCAATCCCCCCGGGGCTCGACTATCCATTTCCAGTATGTACCTGGTCTCCAATTTTCTTAGAGCTCCATCCCTATCTCCTCCTCTTTTAAGAGGGCCCACACAATCTACAGCATAGTATCGTAACAGGGAACTGTCATTGTTGTGGTGCTCTTTGAAGTGGCGGGCCAACGGATATGCCGGGTCATTCGTGTTGATGGCCCTTATGTGCTGGAGTATCCTCTTGTGCACCTGCAGCTTGGTACTACCCACATACCGCAGGGCACACGGACACTCCAGCACATACACCACATATTCACTCTTGCAAGTCAGTTGTTTTTTGATCTTGCGCGCACTGGGGGTGAAAGGAACTACATATTCTGTTTTGTTCAGCCCATGCTGACATGCCTTACAGGAAGAACACTTCCTGAAGCCCTTACTCTTCTCTAACCAATTCTTTCGCGTAGGATCCTCTGGGCTGCATTTGACTAAGGCATTTTGCATAGAATATGCTCTCCTATATGTGATAGAAGGAGTGGTTGGAATTTTGTCACCTATGACAGGATCACATTTAACCAAACCCCAGTGCTTAGAGATAATTTTACCAAGTGCCCCATGCTGTCTATTGTAGGCCCAGATCAATCTTACTTTTTGATCCTGGGAGGTGGTAGGCGTATTTGTAACTTTGCGTTGCAAGGCTTGATTACGAGACAGGGCATTTGCTTTAGTTATAGCCCTATCAACCACTGCAGCCGTGTACCCCCTTGCCAAAAATCTAGACCTACAGGCTTGCTGAGCTAGATTGAATTGAGCTTCAGTACTGCTCAGACGTCTAATGCGCAGCATCTCGCCATACGGGATGCTGCGTATAAGGTGAGCAGGGTGATGGCTGCTGGCATGGAGTATTGTGTTTCCAGCCGTTGCCTTGCGGTACAACCTGGTTTCAAGTTTGTCTCCTCCTGGTGTGACTGTCATGTCTAGAAAATGCACCTGATCTCTGCTAATGGTCGAGGTAAACTTCAAGTTGAAATCATTACAGTTTAGCATATCAACAAATTGCTCAGCTTCTAGACGAGTGCCCTTCCAGACCAGGAACACATCGTCTATATAACGATACCATCTTGTTATAGACCGCCTGGCAATGTCGGAGTGTTTGCCAAAGAGGACCTGTCTCTCCCAGTAGCCCATATGGAGACAGGCATAACTGGGAGAGAAACAGGCCCCCATGGCTACCCCCCTGACTTGCTGATAATATCTGTTGTTAAACATAAAGAAATTATGGTGTAAACAGAATGAAATCATAGAAAGTAACATACGATTGTGGTCAGCCATGATGATTGGTCTCAAACCTAAGTAGAATTCAATGGCTCGCAGTCCGTCTTGATGGTTGATACTTGTATATAAAGACGTGACGTCTAATGTAATGAGCCATGAGTCCGAATCCCATTTGATGTCCTGTATCTTCCTCACAAAATTCTTGGAGTCTTGGACAAAGGATGGTAAACTCTGCACAAACTCCTGCAAGAAAGAGTCCACGTAAACAGTTGTCTTTTCTAGTAGCCCCCCACACGCTGCTATTATTGGTCTTCCCGGGGGTTTATGTGGATTCTTGTGGATCTCCGGGATTAGGTATAGGACTGGCATGACCGGATTGTTGTTCTTGAGGTATTTGAGTTCATCCATACTCAGCAAGCCAAAAGATCTCCACCCCATTAATAGCGAGTAGAAATCTTCTTGGGCTTTCTTGATCAGTAAGATGTCGCTGTGTCTATAGCAGTCTGAATCGTTTAGTTGAGAGAGGGCCTCTTCTAGATATAGTTTTCGCGGCCATAAAACTATATTCCCTCCCTTGTCAGACTGTCTAACAATAACATTTTCATTGGCCTGAATCTTTTGGATGAGTCGCATGTACTGGTCATTCTGTGTGTATTTCTTTCGTTTTGAATTGAGCACTTTAGAATGCAACAACTTGATGTCTTTTACTACAGCATCATGGAAGATGTCAAGGTTATCGTAGAGCATTACAGGAGTATAAGTGGAGCGTGGTTTAAAAGACGTTAATCCCCCCACCCTATTGGGGTCACATCCTGAGACTTCTTGGGATGATGACTGCTCCATTCTAAGGGATTCTAAAGCCTCCAAACCTGGCACATCACAAGCTTGTAGCCCTTCATTCGCTGTTTCAATCCTCATCGGGGTACTACGAGTTTTACCACCTGCAAAATGCTTCTGCAGCTTTATCTTGCGGACAAATTTGTATAGGTCAATTCTAGTGTCCGCATAGTTGAAGTCGCATGGAGGACAGAATGTAAGGCCTTTTGACAAAATGTGATGTTCAGCCTCTGACAGGACCATGTCAGTCAGATTAATAATGGAGGGGGCGATGTCTGTTGCTCCTGATTGTGAGCTTACTTCCTGTTCCATCTCCTTGTACTTTTTTTCTTCTTTTTCTGCTGATTGTTTTCTTCCTCTTGATTTGGCCTTACGGCGTTGGTAGCGCTTGGCATTGAGTCTTTTGTTCCTGAGTGCAACTGGGTTCTCGGACGTAAGGTCTCGCGCCAATCCTTCCTTATGCAGTCGAGTTCCTCTGCTGGCGTGAGTTTGGTAAACCCCAATTGCCCGCCTGATTGCGTCAAGCTGGAGTCTGAGTCGCTATTCACACTTGAGCTGAAGTTAGATTCTGAGGAGTCGTCCTGCTGAGCTGCACCATGCCCTTGGTTAGGGCGATTTGCTGCTGCCGCAACTTTTTGTCGTCTTGAAGCTTTAATGGCATCATATTTTTTTGCAAAAGTGAAAATGCGTCCCTCCGCATAGTCCGCCTTATCACGTTGAAATTTCCAGGCTTTCCTTTTGCTGATTGCATCCTCTTCTTTTTGGATCTTTGCCATCATATCACTTCTAAGTTTGGTGCATTCACTCATGCAGTCCACACTGGCTGCTTCGATGACCTGATTGAGCTCCTCAATTTTGATCTGCGTCTTGAGACGGTCACTCTCCGCATAGCGCACCAGTATCTGGACTAGCTTACGCGATGACTCCAGGTTGCAATCTGCCCATTCTCTGAGCATTTCAGGGTCTGGGTCCTCGTAACTCGGGGCCAACATAACCCGCAGACCTCGCGGTATCCTGTTTACCTCCAAGTAACGACTCAGAGAGCGGTGCTCCCACCACTTCGAGAGTTCTCTTTTCATTAATTTCTCCAGTTGTTTAAATTTGTCACGAACGCTACCAAGTTCGTTAGCTGGTACATTTTGTGCAGATGGTTCAGAGGACCCCCCAGCCGGGGAGTCATCAAACGCATTTAGCGCTGCCTGTTCCCTTGCTCTCAATGCGTCAGCCGACATGCCGCTTCCCCGCATATGTTGCGCGCAATGCGCTCTCACAACTGCTTTGACGATATCAGACAATGCGAACCGCCGTGCAGTCAGGCACAGACTTCTCTTACCGGTGTAATCTGTGCCGAATCAGAACACCGTAACCCAACTTGAAGTGTCTCGTAGAGAGCAGGACGCTCTCCGGGCTCCTCGTCAGGTCCGTGGACAGAACGGCGTTAACAGTAACCGGGGGCTGGAACATTTACTCCCTAACGGGAGAAGACAAACGACTTCCGGGTCAGCAGAGGTCTTGGCTTCCTGTAGTTCCGCCGCTTACAGGAGAAGGGGTCATCCAGATACCGGCGAAGCACTCTGCCGGTTTTGAAGATATGGGACATTCCCCGCTAACTCTCGCCCGGAGCCCAGTCCTGGATACCGCAGCGCAGGAAGAAGATAGGAGACCTCAGGTGCAGGTGAGCAGTGTATTTTTATTTCGTCGGGGAGACGGCACACCTCAGCATGACGTTTCGGCCTATATATATATATCAACACACAAGGTCGCCCAAAGAAGGAGCAGCCACGCATGAAGAGTTGAGCCGTTTATTACTGGGCAACATCAGAGGCAGCATGCCCCCCTCAGCTTGAATACAAATTGCCAGCAGGAAGTTATAGTTAGGACCTATTTTCCATGGGAAATCCACAACATTCTAATAGGAATAACTTTGGCGCCGGTTGACGAATCTTTGCGAAATTTTCAAAACTAGTGGGGCGCTCCGGTCTGCTCTGGTCCTCTCCTATCCTGAAAGTCTCAGGGTGATTCATGAAGCGGGCCGAGAAAGAAAGGGGGGTCCCAAAACATGTTTTCCCCATGCAATTTTTCATAGGAACCGTTCATCGTGGCTACATCCCGAACTGCTGAACGGAATTACACCAAATTTGGCAAGGAGGTAGTCCTTGGTTCATACTCATGACTTTTGCTTAAATGGTGTAAATCCGTTCAGTAGTTCCTGAGAAAATTACAATTAAAAGTACATATATATCTATTGCCGCGGTGGATCTGCGCATCCTGAGCGCACCCTAAGCGCACCGCCCCGATCACACGCTGAATGCTAATTGGCTGTCAAGTGGTTGGCAACATTTGAAACCAGGAGGTGGCAGCCATTTTGCGCATTAGTAGAAGCAAGGGTCTAGAAATCAGTGGAATAAGTGTTCAAAACGTATAAAGGGGGCAGGTTTGAAATATTTTGACCCTCTAGACCTGCTTACGGGGTCCCAAAAGGACCCTTAGGCCCCCAAACATTTATTTATTTATTTTTTAAACTGAGAAATGTGTGCTGGGTGCCTGGATCCGCCGTAAAAAAAATAAAAATGAAGTGTGGGCTCCTGTGCTTGTTTAAAAATTAGCTTCCTGGGGGGGCCAAATCACCGGGTGTAAAATATTAAATTTGATGGGGGTCCTGAGGGGCCCTGTAGCCCTGGGACTGCCATCCCTCTGTGCTACAAAATAAATGGGTGGGGGGGCTAAAAGGTACTCCCCCAGTAGAATACTTGAGTGGGGGCTTAAAGACCCTCTCCAGCCCTGGGGACTGCTACTCTTTGGGGCTTTGAAAGAAATGGGTGGGGGGGCTCACCACCCTCCGGTGCTTTTTAAATTGTGGGAGGGGGGTCGGGAGGCCCCCATTCTGGAGCAGTCAAGGGCCCTGGGGAACACCACTCCCCAGGATCGGCTCCTGCTGTGTCTCGGGGTGCGTACCCCCAGGACATTGCTGTTTGGTATGACAGGGCGGGAGTCGAGGTTCCCACTCTGTCATAGGAAATTTGAGCTACAAAAACAACACAACTGCCAATACTGAATTGACTTATTTCTTATTTGACAAGGATCTGTTATGAATGAAACATGGCAGTCTATTATCAATTTCATCGCTAGTTTTTTATAGTCATTTTTTTCAGTCAGAACGCTTTATCATTTTTTCGAAAACATTTCTTGTGCATATACAAATATACAAAATATACAGATTTATACAAAATTTACAAAAGGAATCTCTTAATTCCTAAACAATACATCCATACCGAACCTTTATCACTACAGACACTCAAGTAGCATTCACACACATAAACAAACAATACCTCTGAGGTATAGGTCAATGTCAACAAAAATGCTTATTTTGCAAAAGGTTAGAAAAGTTTGATGAATCCTACATTTTTCTGTTCAAACAATCTGAACAGTTAGAGCAAATTTGAGGGCATATTAACAAGGGCCATTTCACCGCATTTTTTTTAAAAAAAAGCAAAAATGTGGTAAAAATGATATTGCCTTGTTTATTGTTTAGGAGTATATACAACGTTGGGGACCGTGGGTGGAGCCCCAATGTCTCTATGGTCCTAGCCAGCTACCTGCGTCCTTCTGAAGCCATCATCACTTTTCTACATTGGGACCTGCCAATATGCAGCTCTCCGTGGGGAAAAGCAATCTGCTTTGCATTTTGAAAGAATGAGCAGGTTTCCCTGTTCTCTGTTTCAAATTCCAAACCAAGTTTGCTATGGCAGGGTGGGAGCTTCGGCTCACACCCTGCCATAGCAAACAGCAGTGTAGAAAAAATCTTCCGGTAAGACAACAAAGGATTTTCAAGTACATTATTGCAGTTTAAGCAGCAGTTTGCTGTCACTAAAGTGGCGATAATTTTAACGCCGTCCTTGGAAATATGCCCCTAAGTTTTGGAATGTCTACAATCCCATCTTCCTTTTGAAAAGCCACAAAGTATTGAGTGAAGTGCAGACGTGAAACATGAAGCAGCAATGTCTGAATGGGATCAATAAAGAATTGCCCATTGTTGAGTACAGAGTAGGTAAATTGTATATGGGGATTTGAAATGCCAGTAGCTATTGCTCGCGTCATCTCTTGAGGTTCATTTGAAGAGTTTTGTACTTCTTTACCTCCTAATGTACACAATGTTCTGTTGTCTCGGTTTGCTTTCTGCTGTGTTGTGTAGAGGACTTTGGGTAAACATGACTGTTTCTGTACAGCCAGCACATTTGAACCCTACCCCCAAACTGCTTACTGCCTGTTACCATAGTAACAGCTCATGGAACACTCAATTGAGCGCACAGGTCAAAAGTTCAGCACACAATGTTGCTAATCCAAACAGTTGGGGGCTGATTCTGATGTGGGTTGGAAATGCTTCCCTACTGAATTGGGTTGGAAATGGTTTCCAACCCACTCAGATTGAGACAGTCTGACCGACGGAGTACAATGCATCCGGATTCTTCCCGATCCGATTTAGTTGAACTCCCATTAGCTTCAATGGAGCATATGTTTCTAACCGCATCATAATTGGGCCCTGGGTCGTTCCCGATCCGATTTGGAAGGAGCAAATGCCATTAGGAGGCCTTCCTAACCGCATCAGAATCAGTACCTAGGTGGGAAAGCTTTCCAACCCGCATCAGAATCAGGCCCTAAGTGTGCTGGACTTTAAAAAAAAATCCATAGGAACCGTTAATCGCAGCAACAGCCTCTGGTAAAGAGTTGGTAAAGAGTTAGCCTCGGTATTACACTTCTAGCTATAAACATCATTCTTTTCTTAGTAAAACTTTGAGCCCCGTCAGTTATTCTTTTACATATTAAGGGGTATCATTTTAACAGCTTCCTTGTAAATATGCCCCAAGTACTGTCTTAATGTCACATGTGAATTGGGCGCGGAAGGGTACAGAGAAGTTTTGTAGTCTAGGAGACAGCCACCTTCCCGAGAATTATTTACTAATTGTTCGAGGAGTTCGAGGTAACCTAAGTCCTGGAATTGTCATACTCAGGATCTTTATTTTAATATGCATGGTGTTCCTCAGCAGTCTCTGAAGCCTCGGTGGTGCTAGGCAGTGCCTTATTTGTTTTGTAATCAGACAGACAGTACTTATGCTGTTATAAAGTGATACACTCATAGAACTCTTGTAGTTGTATGATTACTCAGGATTTATGTGCCTTAGAGTTACTTACATTATTTTTTTTAGGTGCACCGTAATGTTAAATAGTTTTCATTTTAAAATCTTCTCTAAGCAGATGATTATCACACTAAATAATAATCATATGTTGTCAGAAAAAGAAGACGTATACACTCAGTTTTTTTAAATTAACTTTTATTAAAACAGAAATAAACATATAGAAACATAACTTTAATATAAGAGTATAATAAACAAAATGTGAGATGGACTCCAGTTGTAGCAGTGTAGGTAACTTGCAAAACAAAAGTCCTTAAAATTAGATCGATGTGATTGAATGAGGTGAGAAATAACATCATTACGAAAGGCAAGATCTTTTTTTTCTATAGCACACTCAGGGTAGTGCACCCCACCCCTCCTAAGAATCACCCTCAACAGGAGTCTGTAGGGCAGCGCTGCTTGTAGGCTTAGGCCTATCTTATGGTATTGATGGTATTTAAAATGAGACAGAGATGTGGCTGAATGAGGTCAAAGATCACAGATTAACATAACACTTGGCAATATTGCTTATTCGCACGTGTGCAGTGTCCTTGATACATCCCACCCCTATCGTAGGCCCGTGCTGAAGAGGTGTCTGTAGGGAAGTACCTGCTGGCTCAGATCTACAGTATGGTCCAGCAGGTCTTTAAAATGATCCAGAGATAAGACAGAATTGGGTGAGAGATCACATCATTATGCAGGACAATATTGTTTAGTCACAGCTCGTTTAATTGGAGGCATGGTGTATCTAGGCGCTCTGCTTACCTTCTGCAAACACTGCTTTTAGCAGAGCTGACAACTTGAATTCTGCTTTGGATCTATACTACAATGTTAAATTCAGCCTTGATTTATTTATCTGCAGTGTGGACAGCACTGTTCATAACTTGAAAAGAGAAAGAGAAACAGTGTGAAAGAGAGGGAGAGAGAAAGAGAGAAAGAAAGACATTCAAAGTGTGAGAGAGAGAAAGTAATAGATGGAGCAGGAGAGGTAGTGTTGATACTGGAGAAAATCTTCTCAGCTCACCCTTTTGCCTCCAGTGTGTGTCCAACCACGTGCCGGTTCATAGTGTACCCTTTTAGTGATCTGAAAGATAGTATAGAATTAGTAATTGCAGAGTACATACAACTGCAAATGTATATTTCTGCATTACGCCTTTGCACACCCAGGGTACTGTATTCTATCAACTCCCACTGCAACGAGGTGTCTGTGCGCTCTTTTCCTCCCAGGGTGCTATACCCCATGCAGTCCCACTGCATAGCGGTGAGTTCTCATTATTGCGCACCTAGACTGCTGCACCCCATTCACTCCCAGTGTCCGGAGGTGAGTGCCCTTTCCTGTGGACCCAGACTATTGCAACCTATCCACTCCCACTGCCCAGGGGTGATAGTTCAATCCTACGCACTCAAGGTGCTGCACATTATCCACTCTCTCCGCTCACAGGTGACTTCAAGCTGCTTCGAAAACAAGCTTCTCTGCTCACCCTGTGCCATTGGCGTGTTTCAAAGAGGGTCCAACATGTGGCGAAGCAACCTTCCCATGCCTTGTAACAATGTCCCCGCATCATCGCAGAATCCTCAAACATTGAGCTTTGGAGGTGTTGGGGGGGACGCCAATTTGTGAAACACAACCTGTTAGATAAAAAGGAAGATAAGATTGTGCATCATTTGTTCATCAAAGGAGAGAGGACGTGAGAGAGTGACTGAAAAGAATATTCGCAGCTCACCTTTCTGTCACTGGTGTGTCTTCTACCACGTGCCGGGACATAGTTCACCCTAAAGCTCCACATCTAAAAGATAGTAAAAGTAAGATGTTATGATTAGTAATTGTCACTATCTTAATGTGGAGTAGAATAACATCGCCCTTTCACACACTTTCCCTCCCTCATTAAAAATACAACCATTTGTATGGTTTCAACTTGTTTAATGGGCTTCGATTTATGAACAATTAGTATAGTAGTAATGTTTTCCATCCGGTTATAGAAAACAAGTGGTGTGCAGTCCTACACGTGGTTTCAATCATCACCCCCGTGTCTGGCACGATAATTGAAACCTCATGTGCTATTGGAGTCTATTACGCGCAGCAAGAGCATAATAGATACCAATAGGCCATTGACGGAGCAATGTGCCCGTCTCTGGCTAATTGCGTGCAGTCTTTTAGAATAAGTTGCAAGCAAAGGCCAATGGTTTAACACAGAAGGAAACAGACATGCACCAGCATGTGCGATTCGTAGGTTAGGTTCATATCCCCGTATTTTCATATACAAAATATCTCGCACTGCATGAGCAATGCTGTGCACGCCAACGAAGGCACGAGCTGTACTGCGCACAGCAACCGAGGCGCGAGTGCTAAATGAATTGAGAAAGGAAAGGTTGTCAAAATAAGATGATACATTTCAGTGTACATAGTATAAAAAAATAAATACTCATCTACTTCGCTACATATGTGGGAGCAACGGACATTTGAACGACAATAAAAACTTTCCTGCTATCGGTAAAAAAATACAAATGCAATAAGATAGGGTATGTAGGACTGCGTATGCCTAAATCGCTGCGTTGCTTTTTTGTATCCAGTGTGCTGTATCGCATCTATTCCCTTGGGTGCACACCCAGGCCTCACTGCTCACCTTTTTGCGGACAGGGCACCTTCTACATCATGCAGTCCCGCTCTGCTACCAAGAAGTCTCACATTTGTTGCTGAGTCTTGATATCGCTATGGCAAAGGACATACTTGTGCACCCATCATCATCGCAGGTTCCTCACCTGCTCAGTCCTTGCGGTACCACTAACTCAATGACCAAAGAGGCCAGGCACATGGAAGTGGGCCCCCCTGTTCGGTAGTTCGGGCCTACATGAGGCGTCTGAACCACCAGGTTGGGACATCACAGCGCTTGCGTTGGGACCAACTCTAAAATGGTGTAGAGCATGTGCGCCTGGTCTTTTTTATTGATAGGGTCACGTGCGTTGTGACGGCCGTGCTGGATGGGTGTGGTGTGGGTGTATACCAGCCATGAGGGAGTGTGTGAGTGCCATTCTGACAACTAGACCTGGAACTAAGAAATCACTACTATGTAAATCTGGGCCATGTAGCGTTGTTGTGTTTTCTTGGAAGCATAAGCAGAGTGGGCTGGTCTGACGTATGAGTGGTGACTAATTTTATATGATTTTGTATATTCTCTGAACTCGTGGATACACTGCAATTTGAAAATCAGGCCTCTCAGCGAGTGGCAGAATGAGGGCACTGTGTATTTTTTAAAATACCCCTCACACACTATAAATCCCATAGTGTCATTCTCCCATCATTGGGGTCTTCCCGTCCCTCTACGGGGCGGGGCGTGCTTCGACCTACGAGTGACGCGGGAGCACTTATATTTTTGACAATAGGCTATGTGATGTGATGAGGATAGTGATTTGTGTTGGGGAGTGTAGGGACCTATATACGTGAATGGTAGTGTAAAAAAAGGGTAAAAATTCCCTGGCTAGTCGAAAAAATGAACTTTAATGGCTTCGCAAGCTGGGAACATTATAAAGGAGGTTAGTAAGTAGAATTACAAGTGTGGTCTACTTTGTCGACATGACATGTTTCATAGGCAGACCCCTCCTCGGCTACTAGGTTTAGCCTCGGGGCTTGAGTTGTCCCTATCACCCACACTTCAAGTAGACCATATTAGGTCATTTTTCATGATAATGCCTCACTAAGGGCCAACTCAAGCCCCGAGGCTAAACCTAGCAGCTGATTTTTGCTGTTAAGTTTTAGGACCATAGGCATTTAACATTTAGTTTAGAATTGAGTTTGTTTGTAGGGATCAACAGAGGCACTTGGTAGATTTTTAGTGGCTAGTGCATAATGCTAAAATGTGATACAATTCAGAAAAGGGGGTGGTGATGGACAGAGTATCTGAATTAAGCAGAACACTCCTACCCAGTCAACAGATCAGGGCTTGATCCATCACCGCTTTTTAGCTCACTGAACCATCCCAGCTCAGAACCTGGCTACATGCAAATTAGGCTGCCTCTGGCCCAGTGCATCATGGGAACAGGGCAGACCAAACTACCAAGCCAATTCTTATACTGGAAAGGAAACAAGCTTCCGGGGACCGGTTTCTGGCATTACAGCCGTATCAGGCCCGGCTTGCTTGAATCCTGATGGTGCAGTGAGCAAGGGAATCATGTCTGAGTATACCCTTCCACGCTTATGGTGGACAAAACAATTCAGAAAAGGGGGTGGTGATGGACAGAGTATCTGAATTAAGCAGAACACTCCTACCCAGTCAACAGATCAGGGCTTGATCCATCACCGTTTTTTAGCTCACTGCGCCATCCCAGCTCAGAACCTGGCTACATGCAAATTAGTCTGTCCCTGGCCCAGTGCATCATGGGAACAGGGCAGACCAAACTACCTAGCCAATTCTTATACTGGAAAGGAAACAAGCTTCCGGGGACCGGTTTCTGGCATTACAGCCGTCTTCGGCCCGGCTTGCTTGAATCCTGATGGTGCAGTGAGCAAGGGACTCATGTCTGAGTATACCCTTCCACGCTTATGGTGGACAAAACGATTCAGAAAAGGGGGTGGTGATGAACAGAGTATCTGAATTAAGCAGAACACTCCTACCCAGTCAACAGATCAGGGCTTGATCCATCACCGTTTTTTAGCTCACTGCACCATCCCAGCTCAGAACCTGGCTACATGCAAATTAGTCTGTCCCTGGCCCAGTGCATCATTGGAACAGGGCAGACCAAACTACCAAGCCAATTCTTATACTGGAAAGGAAACAAGCTTCCGGGGACCGGTTTCTGGCATTACAGCCGTCTTCGGCCCGGCTTGCTTGAATCCTGATGGTGCAGTGAGCAAGGGACTCATGTCTGAGTATACCCTTCCACGCTTATGGTGGACAAAACGATTCAGAAAAGGGGGTGGTGATGGACAGAGTATCTGAATTAAGCAGAACACTCCTACCCAGTCAACAGATCAGGGCTTGATCCATCACCGTTTTTTAGCTCACTGCACCATCCCAGCTCAGAACCTGGCTACATGCAAATTAGTCTGTCCCTGGCCCAGTGCATCATGGGAACAGGGCAGACCAAACTACCAAGCCAATTCTTATACTGGAAGACGGCTGTAATGCCAGAAACCGGTCCCCGGAAGCTTGTTTCCTTCCCAGTATAAGAATTGGCTTGGTAGTTTGGTCTGCCCTGTTCCCATGATGCACTGGGCCAGGGACAGACTAATTTGCATGTAGCGAGGTTCTGAGCTGGGATGGTGCAGTGAGCTAAAAAACGGTGATGGATCAAGCCCTGATCTGTTGACTGGGTATGAGTGTTCTGTTTAATTCAGATACTCTGTCCATCACCACCCCCTTTTCTGAATCGTTTTGTCCACCATAAGCGTGGAAGGGTATACTCAGATGTGAGTCCCTTGCTCATTGCACCATCAGGATTCAAGCAAGCCGGGCCGAAGATGGCTGTAATGCCAGAAACCGGTCCCCGGAAGCTTGTTTCCTTCCCAGTATAAGAATTGGCTTGGTAGTTTGGTCTGCCCTGTTCCCATGATGCAGGGGGCCAGGGACAGACTAATTTGCATGTAGCCAGGTTCTGAGCTGGGATGGTGCAGTGAGCTAAAAAACGGTGATGGATCAAGCCCTGCTCTGTTGACTGGGTATGAGTGTTCTGTTTAATTCAGATACTCTGTCCATCACCACCCCCTTTTCTAAAATGTGATACATGCACTGAAATTGTTGCTTTAATTGCTGGTTATTCGTATACATAACAAAAATACCTTTCAAAACTGCATTTTTCCTTGCAGCATTGAAAATCAAAGTGCACTCCTAGAATTTTTACCTATCCATCACTTCAATCTATATAGTCTATCCTTCACCATTGAATAAGTGCCTGAAAAGCAATCAGGTAATGCGTTTACCAGTCATTTACAGTTAGATTCATAGTAGTGTATTTGAAGAAAGAGACCCTGTTCCTCATTGGGAATGTGGGATAGTCCTTGTATTGCAGAATATTTTTTAAAATCATCAAGTTCTGTTGCTTCCCCTGATCGTGTTGTTTTGAGATCCGGCATTGTGAGCCTATGGCCATGATGGTTTTGCTACCTTAACTCTTCTGCTTCAATGAGAATTGTGGATACAAGTTTGATGTACTTGCATGTAGGTTCCAAATGGGTATTGAATGTCATGTTAGGTTTTGTAGGTAGCTTTGGATGATACCAGTGTGCATTGCAAAGACTGAGCGCTGAAGTTTAAACACAGTTCTGTGAGTGGATACTAGTTTGAGAAAGTGTTTAAAGAAAATATTGAGGAAAAACTAAGGGCCCCATTACGGTGGTGGACGGCACATAACATTAAACGGGTTAGACCGCCAGAGGTGCGGCGGTCCCACTGTGCCTATTAGGATGCACCCACCACCTTGGCGGTCACATCCCGCATATTTAACATTGTGGTGGGCGGTGCTGTAAGCAACACCTGCCACAATGTGAAAAAGGCATGTTGTGCATTTGCATGCAAAATCCAATGTCCTCATGCCTTTCCATGGCAGAGTCTCCGCTATGGAAAGGCATGCTGCCATCCATAATAATATTAATGGAGGTGCCTGCAATGCACCACCACCATATTATGGGCTTTTTCCGCCTGGCAGGCAATCGTGACGTTTACCTGCAGTGGAAAAGGAGCTGACAGACTTTTCATCTGCTGCGGTACCCCCACCATGCTAATGTGGCGGGGGTAAATGTCCGTCCGGCAGTGAGTTTTGGTGTAGGATCGCCACCGCAGGTCGGGTGGTGGAGATCCGCCCGCCATGATAGTTGGCCCCTATGTGTGTATAAAATATTGTGTCAAGAATATCGAGGACAAATATTTTGTGATGGTAAGTTTCTAAGGGAAAGCAACATTTTACTATACTTAACTCCACATATATGTTCCTTGATGATATGTTTATTTTCGAGGACCATAGATGTGAAGTTAAGAATAGGAAATCTATACTTACCTACTTGCACTTACCTTCTCGATATTATGGTCCTCGATATTTTTGACAAAATATTCTGTCCGCACAATATTTTTGTCATCGATATTGTATCAGACAAACTAAGATATTAGACAAAGCCTTAGTGATTTATTCTGCAGTCTCTGTAATTTAACATTTTTATTTTTGGGTGCCCGGGTGTAGCTTATATTATAATTTTCAAGGTGACACCTCAAGATGTACTGGCTTGCGCAAGATCTGTAATTTGCATGAGGGAACTTGGCAGGATCAGCCTAGTATGGATGGGGATCATGTTGCATTAGGTGCAAATTTCCCTTTTATGTAACATAGGACCCCCTTACGATGGCGGGCAGACTTTGCCCGTCCGCCACCGTAACGGAAAACGGGACCGACCGTCGGAGGTGCGGTGGTCCCGCGTAGCCACTTAGGATGCGAACCCCACCATTGTGGTCGCATCCCGCATCTTTTACATTGTGGCGGGCGGTGCTGTAAGTAGCACCGGCCACAATGTAAAAGCTGCATGTTGTGCATTGACATGCACTACGTGACAGGCACCGAACGATGCCTGCCACCTTGTGCATGCCAATGAAGGGTGTTACATTTGGGCACCCCCTAAACCCCCAAGACCCCGGGGGCTCACAACAGGCCCTTAAAGCCAAATAATGTATGCCTTTCCATGTCGGCATCGCCACCATGGAAAGACCTAAATCCTCACTCATCATAATAATGCGGGTGGTGCCTGCTAGGCACGCCACCATATTATGGCCGGACCACTGACAAAAAATCGACCTACAAAACATCTACCTACAGGAATATCGATGCAGAAATATCGAAGGCAAGAATATCGACATCCTATCTACAACATGGTAATTACAAAAATATTGAAAATAAAATATAGATGTTAAAAATATCGGTTTTTTTCTGTAAAAATATAAATGTAAAATAAAGTAAATAACACTAATAAATAAAATCAACATAGTTAAAAATATCTAATAATGTTTAAAATGATAAAATAATACATATATAATAATAATACATTAATTAAACATATACATATAATATATATGTACTTAACAATAAGTTGTAATAATTATTTTAATAATTTATAAATTAATAAAAAATATTATAAATTACAAATACATTTACAAACCTAAAACAAAAACATAAATAAAAAGTAAAGAATTATGTTTAATAAATTAAAAAAATTAAATATACTTTTAATATTTTTAAAATTATTATATGAAACTTTGGATAGCGTAGGGGTAAAAATTACTATTCCAACTCCAAAAAGTGCAACAGTAGGAAAAGCGTTGGATAGGGTAGGGGTCAAAATTACTATTCCAACTCCAGAGAGTGCAACAGTAGGGAAAGAGTTGGATAGCGTAGGGGTAAAAATTACTATTTCCACTCCGGAGAATGTGACAGTCAGGAAAGCATTGGTTAGCGTAGGGGTAAAAATTACTATTCCCACTCCAGAGAGTGCAACAGTAAGGAAAGCGTTGGATAGCGTAGGGGTAAAAATGACTATTCCCACTCCAGAGAGTGCAACAGTAGGGAAAGCGGTGGATAGCGTAGGGGTAAAAATTACTATTCCCACTCCAGAGAGTTCAACAGTAGGGAAAACGTTGGATAGCGTAGGGGTAAAAATTACTATTCCCACTCTAGAGAGTACAACAGTAGGGAAAATGTTGGATAGCGTAGGGGTAAAAATTACTATTCCCACTCCAGAGAGTGCAACAGTAGGAGAAGCGTTGGATAGCATAGGGGTAAAAATTACTATTCCCACTCCAGAGAGTGCAACAGTAAGGAAAGCGTTGGATAGCGTAGGGGTAAAAATTACTATTCCCACTCCAGAGAGTGCAACAGTAGGGAAAGTGTTGGATAGCGTATGGGTAAAAATTACTATTCCCACTCCAGAGAGTGCAACAGTAGGGAAAGCGTTGGATAGCGTATGGGTAAAAATTACTATTCCCACTCCTGAGAGTGCAACAGTAGGGAAAGGGTTGGATAGCGTAGGGGTAAAAATTACTATTCCCACTCCAGAGAGTGCAACAGTAGGGAAAGCATTGGATAGTGTAGAAGTTAAATATAACATACTTTTAAATAATTGTTGTAAATAAAATAATAAAAATTTAAATTTTTAAATAACTACATCATTTGCAAATCCCAATTAATAATTACTAAAAACATAATTACAATTAAATAATTAATTAACAATAAATACCAATAAAAATTAATTAATGAATACAAATAAACAAATACTATTGAACACTAAAATATTTTTCAAAACATAATAATAAAAAATTGATTAACAATTAAAAAATGGTAAACAGTGAATTTATTTTTGAATAAAAAGTATTTTTATAAAAAATTAATTACCAATTATTAAAATACATTTCCAATTAATAATAATTAATTAACAATAAGAATATTATTTACCAATTAAAAAAATTAATTGCCAATTAAAAAAGTAATTGTAAATATCAATTACAAACCTTAATTACCAATTAACAAAATGAATTGCCAATTAAAAAAATGTCATTACCAATTACAAACCTTAATTACCAATTAAGAAAATTAATTACCAAGTAACATAATTAATTACTAATTAATAATTAATTAGAAATAAAATAATTATCAATACCAATCAAAAATAAATATTTACTCAATTACAATTAAATTACTTCCCACCCAATTCCCCTATAAACCCACAACCCGCTGCAGAACTTAAACTCAAAAATTAATTAAAATTAATTTACAATTACTAAAAATGTATAATTAATTTACTATAATTAAATTACTTCCCACCCTATTCCCCTATAAACCCACAACCTGCTCCAGTACTAAAACATAAAATTAAATTAAAAATAACATTTTTAATATATAAACTATAGTACACATATAATTTAAAACAAATAAAATACTTAACAAAAACATATAACACATACATATAAAATACATATTAAAATACATAATAACAAACAAATATCGATATTAGTAACATCGAAATTAGTAACATCGATATAATTGATATCGATATTACTAACTTCGATATTACTTACATTGTTCTAAAAAAACGATATTACTTACCTTACGGTTGATATTCTGTCCAACGATATTCTTGACCTCGATATTCTTTAGCTTCGATATTTACAACTCGATATTACTGTAGGTCGATAATAGGGAATTGATATTTTGACTACACCATTATGGCCCAGGTTCGCACGGCAGGCAATCATAACGATATCTGATTTGTGGCAGTGGTGGGAAATCTGCAGAGTGACACCCCATGAAACTACCGGGAAAACACCTTTTGAATTGCTGAAAGGCAGGGAAGCCACCAAGTCTATGTTATCACCTTCTTGGATTAAGAAGTGCAGGGGTGTGAATGGATGTGTTGAAGATTATGGGTGGAAAGAAAGAGTGATGGAAAAGAGTTTGGCAAGCAAAAAACATACTAAGAAAAGGAAAGCACCCAAGATGATAAATGTGAAGGTGGAAGATTACACATGGACCGTTTTCTAAATACAGTAGTCCCATGAACATTGTGAAGAAATTTGACAATGCAGTAAAACTGGAAGACTGTCAGATATGGAATCTTAACAGGGTGGTCAAAGTCAACAAAGAGGGTTTGTCAAACCAAAAGACATATTGTAAAACCAAGAATGTGTTGGTTGACAAACATGGAATCGGCAGCACACATTGGAGTGCTAAGAAACATGAGAGAAGATCTCCCAGGAAAAATGAAGACTATTTAGTGTACCAACAAGTTGCAAGTTACCTCTTTGTGAGTTCATAGACAATTTATTATAGTTTTTTTTAAGTTGTTTGTGTTTGTTGAGGGGAGAAGATGTGTGGCATCCTGGCTGATGCACTGGAATGTAAAATTTGTGGCTTGGTATGTACTCATGTTTACTCATGGTGTATGGAATGTTAAGGGGTCAGTTGAGGCCTGCTCTTTGTAATAGATGGAGCCATGGATACGGGTGGAGTCTGCATCATAGAATAAACATACTTGTTTAACCTACACTCTGGAACTGTGCCTTTATTGGAACACCTCAAGCAGGCCACTGTGGCTGTGAATGTAGTCAATCATAGTGTGTCATAATTTATGACCAACCTCATGCATATTAATGAGGTAGGTCTAATTGTGACCCACGACAAATTGGTACTTTGAGAATCAACCTATTATTGTGTAGGTTGGTTCTCAAAATACCAATGAATTTGTTAGGAATCAGTGCGCAAATTGTGACCACTTCTGACAAATTCATTTTGTACATTCCGTTTAAGAAATAACAAATTGCAACTCATTATTTGTTGTAATTTATGATTCCTTAAATGGAATCTTCCTACATGACGGTCTATGGGGCACATGCTTCAAGCCCGCATTTCGCGATTTCTAAATAGCGAATGTTACCGATTCGCTATTTAGAAATCGAAAAATGCAATGCATGTAGGAATCACACAATAAAATGCGATTCCTTAAAATTCCTTCATTGTGGGTCACAAATTGCGAGTCGCAATTAAGAAATTGATTCCCATTCATTCCTATGGGCCTACAGGCCCATGGGAATGAATGGGAATTGCATGCGCAATTTGTGAGTACTCCATAGGTACTCGCAAATTGTGCATGCAATTTCAAGATTGCAAGGGATACAAAAAGATACCCTGTTGCACCCCTGAAATTCCCCCTTTTCCACATGTTGCGCACACAGATGCCCCAAGGGAATGTGTGTGTCTAAAATGTGACTTTGAAAAATTCACCTTAGTGCATTTTTCAAAGCAATCGCAAATTACCATCAACATTAGTTTGATCGTAATTTGCAATTCCTAATAGCGAAATCACAAGAATTTTTTTTCTTAATGCATTGCATTAAGTAATCGCAATTTTAGCGATTCCTTAAGTTCCGATTTTTGCATTTGGGCTGGTGCAACCCAAATGCAAAAATACCAGTGTGCGATCAGTTTTTGGTTTGATGCATGGGGCCATATATCTTTTATCTTCTTGCGCTTTCATCTTAAACCAATTCTGTAATTGAAGTCTCCTGTTAAATTCAGTGGCTCTGCTGATATCTCACATGCTGCCAACATTGTCACGTGATTAGTACATGACTGTGTACATTTGCATTTTTGAAATTACATATATCATTGGATGAAACAGCATGAAACGGAAATAGTGATAGATAGCAAGAGAAGCAGTGTCAAGGTATGGAATACAATAGGTTACATTTAAACAACTAAAACTACATCATGAGAAAAGATGGAAACGTAATGCACATAGGGAAGGCGAATCTGTTAAAAAAGACAGTAGTTCCCAGCATTACATTGAGTTCTACCTTTTGCAATTTCGTGACAAAAATCTTCTGAAAGCTCTCAGTATTGATTTGCCCTTTCCACAGGCCACGCTCAATGCCTTGAATTTGGCTGTGAAGGATGCATTGTTGTTTAAATCGAACTGTAGGTTAATAGAGCCGCAGTGATCTTGACATTATCTGAGGCTGCTGGTTTCCCGGATGGATTTACTATTTGTAATCTTATTGATGCATACGCCTGCTTCCTACTCAATACAGCTCAATTAAAGGATGTCATATTTACCTTTTCGAACTGTACACTAATGACGGGCATGTTTATTCCCCTACGTAAATTGAAAATTCAGTATATTTTTGTGGTCTCACTGTACTGCACGTTCTACAGAACGATATAAGGTGGACATTCGAGCGCCCCTTCCTCATGATAGCTTTCTTTTCATTTCTAATCCCATCCTCTGCTGCTTATTCAATAGTTTTATTCCCAATTCTTGTGTCTTTTCTACCCCAGGACATTTTTTTGGTTACCCTCGTTTTTGACTGTCCTTCCAATGCTGTCAAGGAGCAATTATTTATTTATTTTATTTTTAACATGCATTTGTGATTTAGCACTCCAGGAGAGTTCATGTTATACTACTCCCTCTCTCTGTTTACAGCTATTGTGGATCACGCTCTTTACCTGGCTCACCCACAAACTGTTTCGGCTTTAATGCTGGTGGCGCCCAGTGCAACAATGGTTGTTGGTGCCCCTCAATGACCACCTCCACCATGGATTTCCTCACTACCACCCTTTAACAGTGGCCCTCAAGTCTCCATAACCACTCTCTCTCTCAAATACATTTCATTTGTGTTTAGCACCGCTCATGCATGTGTAAATCAGTGTATGGAAAATGTTATATAAAACAGAGGACTACAAGGTGTAGGAGTCACTTGCCATCCACACTGGTAGGCAGTACAATTGAAGAGTGTTTGACCTGGAAAAGCATAAACTCAAAATGTAAAATGTAACATGGTTGGGAGCTCCCTCAGTGGCGGTTCCTCCTCAAACATGAAAAATACAATGGTAATAAAATGAATTATATTACCATTGTATTTTTCATGCTGGCAGCTGACTGTGAGACGGGGCCAGCAGGGAAGGAGTGGAGTGACTTCCGTTTACAGTGTGCATGTAACTTTTGGCTGCTGTCTTGCAAAGGCCAGCCTTTAAACCTCTCCAACCCGAATTATGTTAGACAGCCAGGTGGAGAGAAGGCATAGGCCCCCAGTGCCTAAAGGAGCGCTGAGCCAACCTGCTCCAACCAATCCTGGCACTTCTCTCATGCTGCTTAACATTATCCTCATGCTCTCCACACCACTGGAGTCAAGCTATCCTCATGCTCTCCACACCACTGGAGTCAAGCTATCCTTATACTCTCCACACCACTGGAGTCAAGCTATCCCTCTGAACTGGGGTGGTGTGGAGTGCAAAAAAGCGATGGATTTAGGCACGGATCTCTGTACTGGGGTGAATGTATGACATTGTTCTGCATTATGTCCATCAACTGTTGTTTTTATCAGCAGCATGAGAGCAGTGTCAGGGTTGCTGGAGGGGAGTTGGCTGAGACTATGGGGCGTGTACTGAATCCATGGACTGGGGCGTGTACTGAATCCATGGACTAGGGCGTGTGCTGAATCCATGGACTGCTGAGACAGAGAGGTGCAATGAGGCAGTAGGTAAGCACACTGTTTGTTTTTTAAATTAAGCTAGTTTTGATTCACTGACAGGCACTGTGACAAACTTGCACTGCCTTCAGGCTCAACTTTCAGAACTCTCAATGGTGGCCCGTTATAAAGACTGTTTCAAAACATATCATGATTAGAAGCTTTGGAGTTAAGCCTAAGGGAACTGCTAGTTTATAGCAGTGCCTGGCAATGGGTCAAAATATTCACCCCACCACCCAAACTTATCAGCAGCCATCCCGGGTTCTCTTTAATAATAGGAATTGATTTGTGCCCAAATGAAACCTTTTTGCAACATTAGGATAATGAAAGACTGGAGGGAAAACCATAATGCTCTAATCTATACCTTGCAGTTCGCATGCAGCTCTTTGATGACAGTGAATATCTAAGACAGTTAATAGCTCACTGTTTTATCAGGATTTTAACTTATAAGCTACAAGTAACAAAAGGATCTCTCTGACAAAAAGCATTAACCCAAATACCTATTTCCATTGTATGCACTTTGTGATCTGCATTGTACACATTGTACACATTCTTTGCAGGCATATATTAACAAATATTAGAAAACACGTAGGGCTATGCTGCATTACAAAATAATAAATCAAACACTCTGCCAGTGCTACTGTAGCTCACTGTTACAGTCTCTCTCTTCTCTTCTCATCTCCGTCTCTCATTATCCTTCTCTCCCTCTCTCTCCCCTATCCTGGATTACGTATTTGCTCCTCTCCTACCTCTCTTCAGCTGCTCCACGCTGTGTCTCAGTATTTTAAAATTGCACTAGCATCAGCAAAATCAATTGAAGTGGGCAGTTATAAAAATGTAGTTATTAGTTGTGCAGGTTGTGAAGCCCGCACAAGTAATAGGTCCACCATGTACCCATACTGGGAACGAAGCACCACATTGTATTGCTTGCCTCTCTCAGGGTAGGGAAGCAGATCAGTTGAAGACCTACTCAGGAGATGTGGTGTCAACTAGTAATTATGATTCGCTGGCACACAATAATAACACTGAATAAAGGATTGCCCAGTCAATGCTTTTTCTTTGAAAATGGAAAAGGTAATTTATTACACACACACTACTAACTACTACACATGCATTTACGAATATATGCATCAGGCAGATTGACATACCTTGGTGGCGCTCTGAAATCACATTTGACCCCTAAAGGCTTATGACACCCCAAACATAAGAATACCCTCCTAACACAAATACACCAGATAGAACATCAAAATATGAGAGGTATCACTTTAAATAAAACAGGCCTATTGGCTCTGTCAAGGGGTCACCACATCATTATATAGGGCACGTCTATTGGCTTTGTTAAAGGTTCACCACATTGAAAAGAACAATTACCATGTGTTAAAATCCACCATCATTACACTGTAATCAATACCTATGCATCATTGCAATCAATAATGTTAACAAAGCACTTCAACATTAATCAATAATCATTATTATTATTATAATATCAATAAAGCATTCAGGCCACAAAAAATGCAATCATAGAACCAACCCCTAAAAAACACTGCATTCCCAGCTAAAGCACCAGACTAGGAATGCTTTTAATGATGTAAAAGTCTGGGGGCCATGCTTTTCATGACCCCAGAAACTTTGGGTCATTTTCCATAGCACTTTGGTGGGGCCTTTCAGTCCGCACAACGTCCATTGGTGGTACCCCTGCTCTACAGAGGGAACCACAAAAGCCAAAATGATAACTGCTCTAAGGCCTGCATTATGGAGCGCTCCCTCAAGGAGCGGTGTAATACAAATGAGTGACTCAGCACTTTGTTCACTGGCATGCAGCCTCGCACTGCTTGCCTTTTTCCTTTTTAAAACTTGTTTTCTTGTGGGTGCCTGGTCCCACTCAGGCAAGCAACTTGCCTCCTTTCTTGGGCGCATCATGGGCATCCAACCCCAGACTGCACATATTGCGGGCCACCCTTTCGCACAGGAGCAGGCATCTTGATTCTTCTTGCCCATACCATGTGCACATGCGGTTGATGTTCAGTGGTTTCCTCACTCCCCATACATTGGCTTGGGTAACTAGTGCGCCATTGCATGGCATGATGGTGCTCCCTCTTGTTGTTTCTTGCGTTTTGGGCCCAGATATGCGGTTCGGACCCTGTACTGCTTCTTTGGGGGGCAGGACCATGCTCCCTTTTTAAACTTGTGGTGGGCCACATACATGGGGTCCCCGCTCGTTTGCCTAAACAAACCCTGGGGATGGGGTCCCCAGACTCAAAGAGCTCTGAGGATGGGGCCCAACGCATGCCCCCTCCTTTGTCAAAATAAATCATTTAATCTTGCACCGACTCCAAGGGCACTGGCCCACCCAGAGGGTAAGGTTAGAATTTGCCATGAATTGTCATTTGGTCCTTGCACAGGGATCAAAGGTTAACATCTTCAAATGTGAATATCTCCTGCTCCATTGGGCCAATTCGGATGATCTTGGAGTCTTTTAAAGCGTGCTTTAATAATCAGAAGCAGTTTCAGCAGGCCTCTGGGCTGGAAAAGGCATACTTTTCAGGCAGTTGCTTTCACTGGCTCCATGCACCAGCTTGCTTCACACTGTGCTCTCCACAGACCCCATGGCCTCCTGGCTGTCTTGCAGGGCATCTTGTGGGCAGTAGACATCAAGTCTTCCCCAACTGGTCCTTAGGGTATGTAAGGGAACCAGCCTCACTGGTCCTGTAGATACCCACTGGTCCTGTGGTCAGCTGTGAGCAGAGGCCCTCGTCCATCAGAGGGCTCGTTCTCTTAGCTTTCCATGATGTTGCGACTGTCCTCTACCTGTCATCCCCTGGATCCTTCAGCCAAAAACTCAATCAATTGCCCTCAATGCAATTTCTCCTTTAACCAGGACACTCTGCCTGCAACCTCTTTGATCTCTTCTTACAAGTTTTGGAGTATAAACTGTTGATCCCTTCCAAAAAACAAAGATCACATCTTAGACCTCCTCGCTTCGTCCCAACCAGATGCGCTGTTCTTGACTGAAACCTGGCTTCATGCCAGCTCCGGCCCAGATGTGGCCAGTGCTCTTCCCCCAGGCTACGTCATAGTCAGACAGGACAGAGTTACTGGGAAAGGCGGAGGGATAGCGAATATCTTTAAGTCCACCCACGCCTGCCAGTTAGAAACTCTTCCTCTCCCTGACTGCGAAGCTGCCTCATTCAAACTCTCAGTCTCCCCTCAACTTACAATATCGGGAATGCTTATCTACCGACCCCCTGATAAATCCACCCAGTGGCTCACATCTTTCGCTGAACTAATAGCCCCGCTTGTATTAAAATCAGCAAATTTCTCAATCCTGGGGGACTTAAATCTCCATCTAGAAGACACTCACAACAGCCTCAGCAGCACTTTTTTATCGGACTGCGAGGCCATTAACTCGACACTTAGGAATCAAGGCCCGACTCATCAAGCTGGCCATTTACTTGACCCAATTATTTCCAACTTACCGCTTGACTGCAGTACCCCTGCCCTCCCCCTTGACTGGTCAGACCATTTTGCTATCTTTTTTAGCTTGACTGCAGAGAGCACCTACAACATGCACCTCCCTGCCACTACAAGCAGATATAGAGCCTGGTCTAAATTAAATATTCATGCACTTAATGACATGCTACTAGCTAGCCGCCCCTCTTCTAAACAAACCTGCACTTCACTTAATCAGGAAGTCCACCTCTGGCTGACCTCCAACATCAACCGGCACTTGCCACTAAGCTCCAAACGTCCCATTGCTCATCTTCCCCCAGCGCCCTGGTTCACAAATGACCTGAAAACCATGAAATCGAAATGCAAACAACTTGAAAGATCTTGGAGAAAGACATATTCCTTAAACGATAAACAAACCTATCGTTCTGCTCTTATGCAATACCATCTAGCCTGCAGAAAGACGAAAGCCTCCTATGTCCTGGAGTCTATAAACAACGCCTTCAATCGGCCGAAAGTTCTTTTCTCCACGGTGAAAAAGCTAGCAGGCTCAAATACTTCCCCTATTCCTCCGGTACTGGGAGAGACCCAATGCAATGACATTGCAGATTTCTTAATTACCAAAGTAGACAAGATCTACAATTCACTCTCTACAGCCCTTGGCAACTTATCCCCTGACCTGTCCATTCTGGACACACCTGATCCCCCTCCTCTAACGCCACAAATTTCAGAATGGCCCCAGCTTCAACAAAACTCGCTCCGTGATTGTATGGCCAAGGTCAACTCAGGCTCTCCCTCGACCCAATTCCTATTCACATTCTCCGTCAGCTCTCCCCTGACCTACTTCTAGTCATTCAAGACCTCCTTAATTCTTCTTTACGAGAATCCATAGTCCCGGAGGAATGGAAACGAGCTATGGTGATTCCTCTTTTAAAAAAACCTGGCGCCGACCCTGAAACTTATTCTAACTACCGTCCCATTTCCCTGCTGCCTATACTTTCAAAGATTTTGGAAAGACATGTCAACACCCATCTTACCTCCCATATTGAGGCAATAGGCTTCCTACACCCATCCCAATCCGGATTCCGGACCCATTTCTCTACAGAAACCACTCTTCTAGGAGTCACAGAGAACTTACGTCTCCGCCTCGATCAGGGTGAAACCTCAGCGCTTATTCTTTTAGACTTAAGCGCCGAGGTTTCGCACCCTGTCCTTCTGAAGGCATTGGAGGCGGCCGGAGTCACCGGACCAGCACTGGCCTGGTTCTCCTCCTACCTCAGTGATCGCTCTTTCCAAGTTTTTTCTTCTAACTCTGCTTCTTCTGTGCGTTCGTCTGCGCATGGGGTGCCCCAGGGGTCTTCACTTAGCCCAATGCTATTTAACATCTACGTGAGACCCCTGGCCACCATCGTGGAAGACTCTGGCCTTTCTCTTTACTCATACGCAGACGATACCCAAATCATTTTTTCTCTTTCCTCTGCCAAAACTTCCGTCCCATCGGCTATTAAACTAGGGCTCAGCAGAGTTGCTGAATGGATGAGAGCCAATCTACTGAAATTAAATGGGGACAAAACGGAGGTAGTCATCCTAGGCAAACAGAAACCCCTCTGGGACCCCCAACATTGGCCTCCAGAAATGGGACCTCTACCCCTGCCGGTTACACAGGTTCGTAACCTTGGCTTTGTCCTAGATGACTCACTTACCATGCGACACCAGGTTGTCAAGGTGGCGGCCACCTGTTTTTCCATTCTTGGGTGGCTCCGCAAAATCCTTTGGATGCTCCCGGACTCAGCAAGGCGTACGGTAGTCCAGGCTTTAGTCATCGCGCGCCTGGACTACTGCAACATACTTTATCTCGGAGCCACCGCAGAGACACAGAGGAAACTCCAACTCGTTCAAAACTCTGCTGCCCGCCTACTTTGCAAAGTTCCCTGGAGATCTTCCATCTCCCCTTTCCTCAAAGACCTACATTGGCTCTGCATTGAAAGCAGAATCAAATTCAAAGCCCTCTGCTTTATGCATAAGATCAAGCAGGGGCTTGCCCCTGCCTATCTCCAGTCCATTGCCCAACCTTACATTCCCTCCCGCCCTCTAAGATCCTCTTCTCAAGGAAATTTCCAAACCCCCCGTTTCAATCTGGCAAGAATTGGCAGATGATCTTTCGCCTGCCTTGCCCCTAAGCTTTGGAATGCTCTCCCAGCTCCACTAAAACTTGAGCCTTCCCTGACTAAATTCCGAAAAAAGCTCAAAACCCTGCTCTTCCCTCAGTGATAACCCTCTCACCGCATGACCACTGCCCTCAGTCTTGCGCCGGGAGAGCCCATGCGGGTAGCTGCGCGCACTACAAATTTAATATACAATACAATACAAAACAATACATTTCAGGACCAGAGTCCAATTCGATCAACAACCTCTCTCTCTTCTGCAAGAGTTTTTACATAGGTGTAGAAAGTTCTTGAAGCCAGGCACCAAAGGACAATCCTAGAGTGCCACATCTCCCTTCTACCCCTGTACCAACCCTCCTAAACAGCATGCTGGGACAATTCTTGACGACACCATCAAAAAGTCATTGTTCACATTTCCTCTGGGGGTCTCAGCTCCACACCTAGCTGATATCACTGTCATGGTATTTCCCATCAAAACTTTAAAGGGAAGCTCCCTCCTGAGTTGCCTCTTGTTTTCTGGGCTTTCCGCTTTGCTCAGTGGGCTTGATGAGTAACAAACCTAGTACATTGTGACAGCTAATTAACAGATGCAGATTTTCTTCTCCACTCTTTCCTTCTCTGGAGATGAGTGCAGCAATGTTAGTCACTGCATTTGCGTGGGAGGATTGTGTTCCCTCTGCTTGGGAGCAGAGTAATTAACTTGGCTCATCAGGGTAGCAAAAGGAATAGAACCTGATCCTGATCTGAGCCAGAGAAATATGAAATTTCTGGAAGACCCATAAAGTGTGCACGTAGGATCTTGGATCCTACGTATTCAAACTTGGTGTATGTTTCTGCATAATTTTTTACCTTATGGGACTTTGTAGGCCTAAGGGAAGCGAAACTGTACTCTAAGGCAGATTTCTCCTGATGTGTGTAATACAGTATCACAGCAGACAAAACAGTAAACCATACTGATTATATCAATGAGTTCTCACTAATAGTTAAAGGCTTATTTGAGGTCAATATCTTGCTCTGCAGACTGTCTGTGTTTAGTTAGGGGACTGCATAAGGCAGCGTTCTCGCACGTGCAGCGTTCTCACATGTGTGCTCATGCACACATGTTAATATGTAACCAGCCAAGTGTCCCTTACCCTAACTGCATTGCAGTGGCCTTATATTAAAAGATAGATACTGGTTCTAAACATGTCCAATCCATTTACTGTGTGACTACCGTTGGAAAGGCACAGGTAGTGAAACACGCCAACAGTAAAAAGTTTTAAACTGTGTGATCAAAAAAGCAAAACATCTTGGCATACTAAATGAGCAGAACCCAATTGCAACACCAGGCATCTTTAAAGTTTATTTTCTATACTTTCACAATAGTCGCCACATTATGTCATGCAATGTTGTGTGACTTAATATAGCAGCTATCTTGAAAGTATAAAAAAAAAATCTATAGTTTCAAGATTGCTGCCATGTTTCATGATGCAACATGGCACCATGCTGGGGCCAGCTTGAAGGCATAAACACCTTACATTCTATATTTTCTAGATGATCACCATGTTGGGGTATGGCTCCTTGTTTCTCGCTGTGTGGTAGGCATCTTGCAATCATAGAAAATATACTTACAAGGAAGACGTGTTGGCTCTGCCAATACTTGTCTGATAGTTGCCAGGCCACGTATTCTTGTATCTTAATCATTGAGTATTATCATCAAATAGCTCCTCCCCTTCAGTGGAATGGACCTTTGTTAGTTGACAAGGAGAGATGAAAAGTAGCTTTCATTTAAATCAATCACCATTAACAGTGAAGTCCAATTGGGGCTTCACACAAATCAACACAGATTTAGCTTCAGTTTAAAGGGTTTATTAACAAATTATTTGAAAACAAATTATTAATTCAGTAAGTATTAAAATTTAGTCATCATTATCACAGATTGAATTAGTCTAAAAGTCGATATTTCAAAACAAGATAAAATACCACATGGTCAGAATCACTAACAGAATAGAGAAAATGCAGCAAGTGTGTTCCATAAAGGAACATCCCTAATCTAAATTAATGGAGATTTGGGGGATATAAAAACAAATATCTTCAATAAGCAAGGTAAGGTGTCAGTTTCAGAATCAGAAATGAGGGGCTCCAGTGAACCAATCAGTCTTCAGCAAACTTTGGAAGGAGGTAAATGCTCAAATTTCCCACATCTTCACAATGGGCTATGCAACTATGTCCTTCATTTGTTACTTTAAACAGACGTTGTGGTTCAGACAGTTGTGGCAATGTGCAATGTCTAAGCTCTAGGTGTCAGGACTTGAACTCGTGAAGCGCCTACAGGACAGCGACCATAAACTACAATTCCCAGTAGGCTGTCTGACTGGAAGCAGGCTTATTAACCACGCACAATGCGGGAAACGTTGTACATGATTCTATCATTTAAGGGAATTTTTGTGCAGAGCTGCTGCTCTGCAGTTCTTTGGATTTGTGGTTGACAGCCCAGGATTCCTTTTCTCGTGTCCGCTGTCGGTGACATGGACATTTCTTGCCTGGTGGGTGCGAGGGATTTCTCTTTGTTTTCCTCAGGGAGAGAAGTTGTATTCTGCCGGAGGGATTGCTCATGAGGAGAGCGTTCTGTTCACAGCTGCCCAGGACCCTTCCGCTTGCGGCCGCAATGGGAGGTTTGCTTTTGGTGTTATTTCCTGAGAAGCTGGAGCGCGGAGGTGCTCTGGCTTCTATTTTACCATTTGCTACCTGGAGGTACTCGGCAATCCAGTAAAGATCTGTTTTTTGCTCTCTCAACTTTCCAGACGAGTGCAGGGTTCCCTCTCAGGTTTTTCCTTGCCTGTGGATGTCTTCCGTGCAATCGCCTATTGATAATTTCCGTATATTCTCCTGAACCGTGGATTCCCAGGTCTGGGGGTTCACTGCTGCATTAAAGAACAGTTGAGGTACTGTTTTTTTCATTGTTTCCTTGTTCCTGACTTTGTGCCTATTCCTCTACTGTTTCCAAGAGGATTGTGGTCTCTGAAGTTTGTGACTGTCATGAGGAATTCTACTGAATTTCTCCTGGTTATTTCAGTCCTGTTTTTTTTTTTCCTTTTTGATCTGGAGTTGGCTTTTCAACTTAATGTTCTGGGTGTGTTCGCAAGGGGGCCAATCGAATGAATCACTGATTACTTGTGTTTGGTTTATAGGGTGCCTACAGGACTGTTCCAGGGTGAGAGAAGCATCTTACCACTGAGAAGTTTTCTTCTCGCCAGCAAAGAAGTGTTGAAGGTATGGGAGTGATATTAGTGAGAACAAATTGAGAGTAGTCAGTCTGGTAGGCAACACTAATTCCATGTTCCTTTTGTTACAGTTATCCCTATTCCCCTGCAGCACCTTCCCTAACCCTATCCCTCGCTTGGCGGCCTCACTACTCTGGATATATTTAGGTCAGAGTTGGGGGATGTCAGGAGGTGGACCCCTTTGAGCCTCACACAGATCCCGAGGAGTTCCAGTGCTCATTACACTGGGCTTAGAATGTTATGAGGTCACTGGAGCATGGCATTCTCTCTGTACATTCTTTCTGTTGTCAGTTGCTTCAGTGCCCCTCTCATGAAGAGATGTATCTTACACAATGAACCCACTTTTTCCACTACAAACTATGCAGTGTCATCATTATAACAGTTCTTGCCGCAAGTCGCACTTCCTGCCATCTCCTCAGCTCCAGGTGAGAACATCACTATCAGTTGTGTAACATATATCAAATGCCTATTGACTAGCTAACAGAAGGCTACTGGAAAATTACAGCATCTGCAGTAGGAAAGAGAAAATCATCTCGTGCAAAACAACAGTTTAAATGTGAAAACATTCCTCTTATCCCTAAAGTATACCGTCGAAATTTAATTTGGCATCCTCAGGCTAACTTAAGTCAATACAAAATGTTAATTCACATGTTTGTGTACAATGCCTAAATATGATTATCTACCAGAAATTTGCATTATTATGCATGTTCTTCAGCATTGAAATTAGTACTTGTCAGTTAAAATGCACTTAATTTACAAAATGAGGAAATGTACTCATTTTTAATTTCAAAGGCATCCATTGGACAGGGATTAAATAAAATCTCTCAAACACTGGCAGAATGTTTGATTCGTTATTTGGTGATGCAGCATAGCCCTACATGTTTTCTAATAATTGTTATTATATGTGACAACTTCAGTTTTGTTGCATTGCTGTTTGAAAATTTAACAAGCACAATATGTTAACAAATGGAGTCCATTTTACATGCCTTATAGTTGATACATTTTAAGATGGTTAATCATGATAGATGACAATGAACTGTGGTATACTTTTGTGTTTACATGTTTTATTGAATATGCTCGAAATTAATATGCATTGATGAAGGTAATTATGATGATATTCAAATTACCTAAACAATAACTTACGGCCACATGCATCAACCTATTTAGGAATGGCAAACGGTGCGAATCGGTAAATTTGGCCGTTTGCGATTCCTAAATAAATTTTTGGGATGCATCATGCATTTTTGTGAAATTCGCTATTTTTTAGCAATTTCCAAAAATGCGATTGCTTTTAAGGAATCGCAAATTTGCGATTCCTTAAAAGCAATGCATGATTGTGTTTCAAATTGCGAATTCGCAATTAGGGGGTGCAAATTACCACGAGGGTGAACCTTGTAGTAATTTGCGAAAATGTATTAAAATGCTCAAAATTGCATTTTAAAACACTGACATGTTACAGACACACATGTCCTTAGGACATGTGTGTGTGAAACATGCACTTCAAAATACATTTCAGGGGTGCAGGGGGGTCCTTTGGACCCCCCCACTGCACCCATGGAATGCATTACCATTTTGCGAATTGCTAATTGAAATTCGCAAAATGTCAATGCCTTTCCATTGATTCCTATGTGCCTTTTGGCCCATAGGAATCAATGGGAATTGCGAAATCGCAAATTAGAATTCGCATAATATTTGCGATTCAGTAAAAATTGAGATTTTTACCGAATCGCAAATATTATGCGATTTAAATCATGCATCCCATTTTGCGATTCCTTATTTGCGATTCCCTAAAAATCGCAAATAAGGAATAGCAAAACCTTACTTTGATGCATGTGGCCGCATATCTTTAGCGAATAGAACTGGGTGTTTCATTCCAGTCCAGTTTATTTATTTATTTAAGACATTGTACACATTTGTTAAGGATCTTCTGGTACCAGGAGGAAAATATCCAAATGCTACAATGGCAGGTCAAACATGTCAAGTAAACAGACAGGTCTTGAGTTATTTCTGAAGAGCTAATTGAGAAAACTGAGAGTGCAATGCAAGTGGCAAAGAATGTCACCATTTGGCTGCTATAAAGGAAAAAGAGACCTCCTTGCTGAGCTTTACAAATCAAAGGCGCACCAGGATAAATGGGATCTTTTTATGGGCCTATAGGGACACAGATATCAATAGGATAGCGGGTGCAGTTGTACCCAATAAGGGCCACTGCACCCTAGTTATGTCTGTATTTTACTACTCAATTGATGGATGAGGCGGACCATTTTCCCTGCTTCCAGCATCTCCAATGGTATAATTATTAATATGTCAAGTATTCAGTACAGTTTACACTACTGAATATGTTTTCCAGGTCATTAACTACAGTCAATTCAGTTTTATGAGCCTACTCAGTCCATATTGGAAAAGCATTGGATGATACCAGTGTCAAAAAGTACATCACCCAGGCTTCATTCCAACTCCCATAAAGTATGATTGACATTTTAAGTATATTGATATTTCATGTGTGTTTTATTTCTTTTACAAAATAACTATTTTTTGATCAAGCAAAATTTCTTTGCCGCACTATTCGTCTCCTAGAAATAATACATTACTATTAATTTTGCCCATATTGTCATACTCCCCATTCATTCTTTAAAATTGATAATAGGTATTTCACCCAGTCCATGAATTTAAAGTTCCTGGTTCATTTACAGTTTCAGAGCACTGCACACTTTGCAGTAATAAAAGTCCGTAGATAAGGAACTGACATTTTGTTTAAAATAATAGCCTGACAAATTTCCTTCCTACAGACCCGTAGTCATGTTTTCTGTATAAAGTGCATCTTCCCCGTTCTCAGGACACCCCCGCGCCGCACGGCCACCAGCTGTGGGTGTGCCCCTCGCCCCTCGCTGCTGCTCCCAGCCTCGTTGTGCCGTCTGCCTTGCCGCCATAGCTGCCTGCCTCGCTGTCCCTTGCCCCAGCAGATCCGCCGTATTTTTGTTGTAAATTGCTGTATTGTTGTATTTTTACTGCCTTATTGTATCAACATGGTTGTTTTCCCCCTGTGCCTTGCCCCCCCGCTCCACGCTTCCCGCCGCCGTTCACGCGGCCACGCCTCCTTTTGTTCTGTGTCCTCCCCGCTCCCGCCTCCCAGCTGCTCCTCCCTCCCACTTAAATGGCGACCGTGCGGACGCACGGATTGTGCGCCAAAGGCAAGCCCGTCTGCGCCCGTCCATGCCTGGACCGCGCCCAGTGCCTGGACCCCTGGCCCCCAGTGATGCAAGACGACCCGACAGACCTACGACAGACCTACGACGCCGCTGCCCTCAACGCACTCAATGCCGGCCGGAACCCCACCTGCTGCCGGGCCACCCCGAAACGCATTCACAGACCCTTCACCTGCAGAACCTGCAAGTTCACCTGCCTCCGAACCTGCACCGCGCCCGCCAAGCCAAGCTCCAGCAGCGACCTCAAGTGCATCCTGCTCAACACCCGCTCCGTCCACAGACACGCTGGTGAACTCTGGAACCTCCTCGACCTGACATCGCCTTCCTCACGGAAACATGGTTGAACGCTTTCTCAACCCCCGACATCGCCATCGCCATCCCGGACGGGTACAAGATCATCAGGGGGGACCGCGTCAACCAGACCGGAGGAGGCATCGCCATCGTCCACAAGAACACCATCCGCATCACGACCGACTCCAACGACACCTTCGCCGCCGCCGAGTACATAACTTCCAGATTCACACCGACCCAAAGGCGACCCTCAGAGGCACCCTCATCTACAGACCCCCGGGACCACTCACACAATTCAGCGAAGACATCACAAACTTCATCAGCCTACACGCCCTCCTCTCCGCCGACTACATCCTCCTAGGGGACCTAAACTTCCACCTGGAGAACATCAAGGACCGCAACACCGTCGCCCTGCTGGACAACCTCACCAACCTCGGACTCAAGCAACTGGTCAACACCCCCACCCACTACGCCGGCCACACGCTTGATCCCGTCTTCTCATCCAGCAAGCACATCACCTTCAGCCACTCCACCGGACTCCACTGGACCGATCACAGCTGCGTCCACTTCAGCTTCAGAAAAACCACAACCCACCACCACCCGCAACAGGTTCCCCACAGGAGCTGGCACAAGATCACCGCCGACCAGCTCACCACCTCCCTCAGCTAGAACCCACCTGCCAGCACAACGGACCCCAACGAAGCATCCCACAACTTCACGCAGTGGCTGACCGCCTGCGCCGACGACCTCGTACCACTGAAGAACCCTCCCAGCAGACCCAGAAGCAAGAAGACCCCCTGGTTCACGACGAACTCAAGGACTTCAAGAAGACCTGCCGCACCCTAGAGAAAGCCTGGCTCCTCGACCAGACCACTGACAACATGACCGCCCTCAAACACGCCACCTGCAAGCACCATCAGCTCATCCGCACCACCAAGAAGAAATCACTGAAGGAGCGACTGGACAACAACGCCCACGACAGCAAGGAACTCTTCAGCATCGTCAAGGAGTTCTCCAACCCCAGCACCGGCAACAACAAAATCTCTGCGACTCCCTCGCCTCGTTCTTCCACCGCAAGATTGCCGACATCCACAACAGTTTCGGCGCACCATCCACGCACCCAACCGTCGAACCAACGCACCCACCGCCACCCTCCACACCTGGACCACGGTGACCACCGAAGACTAGGCGTGGGCGGAAAATCCGTTCCGCTCGCGGATTTTGCGGATTTTCGGGAAATCCGCAATCCGCGAGATTTGCGAATCTCCCGCAAAATCCGCAAATCCGCGAGCAGCGGATTTTGCTCGCACTGCTCGCGCTGTTCGCGTGAGTTCGCGTGAGTTCGCGCCCCGCGAATAAGTGCAAAATTGCAGAAATACGATTTTAGCAAAACTGAAAGTAACTACTTACCAGGTTCAAAAGTTCAGGCTCATCATTAGTAGCCATTTCCTGTAGTGCTTCCTGAGGGGCCCCTCCAGAGTTCAGTTGCCAGTTGAAACTATTATGTGACCCTGCTCTGAACCTCAGAATAGTTACACATATGCCACAAAGGTCCTGAATTACAGCTAAGGGAGACAAGCAGGAGCCAGGCTGGAAGTTAAAATCCATTAATCAGCCCCTAATTCATTATTGTCAGTTGGGGCAGGGCAGGTGTTGTAACTAATTTTGCAACAATGAAAGCACTTAGCAAGTGCAAAAGATCACTAATCAGGGCGCACTAAGGAAGCAGGTGCCAGCTAAAAAAATATTCTGTGACACATTAATCAGCCCCAAATTAATTCAGGTCACTTGAGGCAGGGAAGGTGTGCTTTGCTTTGCCGAAAATAATGTACACTGGACAACCAGAGGGTGTGGTGATGAAACAGAGGGTGGCATGGGTGGGCCAGAGGGTGGCATGAGTAGTCAGAGAGTGGCAGTGGTGACAGAGAGTGGCAGTGATGAAGAAGAGTGTCCCAAACAGGCTGGACACATAGAAACAACAAGTTCGCGAAACTTGCGACCCGACAGGTAAGTTCGCAATTTGCGAAAGTGTACAAAACCCTCGCGAACTGGCAGAAACACGGGCGAACACAAAAAAAAAAAATCCGCAAATTCGCGGGAATTCGCGGATTGCGAATCCGCAAATCCGCAAAATTCGCGAACGCGAGATCCGCAAAATTCGCTCATGCTTACCGAAGACACAGCCTGCACGATGAACACCATCCACTCCGGATCTCCAATCGATCCCTGTCCCCACCACGTCTTCAACAAGGCTGACTCAACCATCGCACCCCAACTCCGGAACGTCATCAACACCTCCTTCTACACTGCCACAATCCCGGAGAGCTGGAAGCATGCCGAGCTCAGCGCCCTACTGAAGAAACCAACAGCGGACCCCACCGACCTCAAAAACTTCCCCCCCATCTCGCTCCTCCCTTTTCCTGCCAAAGTCATCGAGAAGATCGCCAACAGACAGCTTGCCACCTTCCTCGAGACGAACGGATCCCTCGACCCCTCGCAGTCCGGCTTCACAGCCAACCACAGCACCGAGACCATCCTCATCGCAGCCACCGACAACATCCGAGCCCTGCTCGACAACGGGGAAACAGCGGCACTCATCCTCCTGGACCTCTCTGCAGCGTTCGACACTGTCTGCCACCGCACCCTAGTCCGACGCCTCAGCAACACCGGCATCCAAGAGAAGGCACTGGAGTGAATCATCTCGTTCCTCGCTGGAAGAACACAGAGAGTCCGCCTCCCCCCATTTCAATCTGAGGCCACCGAAGTCATCTGCGGCGTCCCGCAAGGATCATCACTCAGCCCCACCCTCTTCAACGTCTACATGAGACCTCTTGCTGCCATCGCACGCCAACACAACCTCAACATCATCTCCTACGCCGACGACACCCAGCTGATCCTCTCCCTGACCAGAGACCCCGACACCGCCAGAACCAGCCTACACGAAGGGATGAAAGACGTCGCCGAGTGGATGAAGAACAGCCGCCTGAAACTGAATTCAGACAAGACGGAAGTCCTCATCCTGGGACCATCACCCTCCGCCTGGGATGACTCCTGGTGGCCCCCAGCCCTGGGCACCGCCCCCAAGCCAACAGACCACGCCCGCAACCTGGGCTTCATCCCGGACTCCTCTCTCTCGATGACCAGACAAGTCAACGCCGTCTCCTCATCATGCTTTCACACCCTTCACATGCTTCGCAAGATCTTCCGATGGATCCCGACCGAAACCAGGAAGACGGTCACTCAGGCCCTCGTCACCAGCCGACTGGACTACGGAAACACCCTCTACGCCGGAACCACAGCCAAGCTACAGAAAAGACTCCAACGCATCCAGAACGCCTCCGCCCGACTCATCCTGGACATCCCCCGAGGCAGCCACATCTCCGGCAACCTGAGGGACCTGCACTGGCTCCCCGTCAACAAGAGGATCATGTTCAGGCTCCTCACCCACGCACACAAGTCTCTCCACGACCTGGGCCCCAAGTACCTCAACGACCGTCTGACCTTCTACACGCCCACCCACCAGCTACAGTCTACTAGCCTCGCCCTCGCCGCCGTACCACGCATCCGAAGAGCCACCGCCGGAGGCAGATCCTTCTCCAACTGGCGGCCAACACATGGAACTCCCTCCCCATCCCCCTTCAGCTGACCGAGGACCACCTCGCCTTCAGGAGACGACTCAAGACCTGGCTGTTCGAGCAGTAGCGGACCCCTTCCCCCAAGCGCCTTGAGACCCTTCCGGGTGAGTAGCGCGCTATACAAGTGTTATGATTGATTGATTGATTGATTCCCAAAATTGCTCTACTTGTGGACAGTCTACCACCATTTCAATATGTACCCCTGTCTTTATTGCATTGCCGGCTCTTATCGTAACCAGACATTTTCAGTTTACAAATTTTTGTAGAATCCATTGCCACATGTGGTGTATGTTGTGTGGCACTAGTACGTATTGCATGCTGTGTTTTGTTTTGCACATTCAAGATAATATGTAGCTCGTTGAAGATAGATGTTCCCTGGTCTTCATTTCAAGCAACTATATCTTAGTGGCTGAGATTCAAGTCATCTGAAGCTATTCCTTTTCATTACATTGGAGCTTTCGAGAATATTAGGATCCCTGAAAATACCTATACACATTGACTATCATTTATAAATGGTAAGTCCTTTATATAGTGAATCTATTCTTTAAATAAAATTCTCAGTATACTATTGTGTGACTCTGAATTGAGATACATTTCATAAAATAAGTTTAATCAAGTTCTGCTGTTTGCGTATTTTACCATTTTTTGGTGGGGCTTTAACCAAGGCTTTTGATTTTACAAAAATTATATATTTAATGTACTTACTAATTTAAAGAGGCTTATATCCACCTCTCTTCATTCATTGGTCTGTTGGTGTGTCATTCCCATCTTGCTTCTGGCCACTGCAGCATATCCCATGGGCCAATGCGTTAACCTACTTCAGCCACTGGCTAACTTCAATTTGAAGGATTGCATCTAGTCCTTTCAAATATAGCACCTCCACACACAAGGAAGTTCCCTCCTCTGCTAGTTTTTGTTTGTAATATATACTTCCAATACCCTTTCACTATCATGAACAGGGTTTTCTAAAAGCTATAACCCACTTCTTGTGTGTCACAACGTGGTTATCAAAACTCATAAATCACTGCTATGACATACTACTGCTCCACCGTGTCAATTACTAGGCTGTTTGCTGCCATTGCAGACTAAAGAGATGTCGCATTTTCATACAAACATATAATGTGGCGTTTTGCCTAAGGTCCATAAGGGGGCCCCTTCCCCCTATGAAGACCTATCATTTTTGAGGATGGGTCCTTCATGGAGATATTGTCTGAATTTGTGGATATCAAACTACAACAATTTGTCATCAATCTACCATCTTATATACAGGATGGTAAGGATATCCTCACTAAATTCAACAACCTATCAAGTTAAGTCAAGTAACTTTATTTGATTCAGAGGAATCATAAAAGTTTACAGGGAATTCATACATTCATTTAAAATACAATTTGTTTTTTTAAATTCAAAAGGGTTTTTGCAAGCAATACACATAAAGTTGGTGCCAAATTGCATAACCGTACTAAAAACTATTCACAATTCATATTGTTTCCTAATTAAAAGATCAATTCTAATAAAACTAAGCACGGAACCACAAAAAGTGGTGCTTGATAATAACCTCAGATATTCAAAACCATCTTTATCAGTACAGGGGCGGATATCCCTCAGAATAGGTGTAAAAAAACAGGCTCTTGGAACTTTATAGAGTGAACAAAAAAACATAAAGTGCATTGTGCTCTGCTGGGATACGTTGTTACATGGACAAGGGAGAAGTCTCTCACACCATCTCCCTTGTTTTGGAAAAGCCAAAAGAAAGTGCAGTGCATTTAAACATAATCTTGTCATTAAGAAACGCCAATAGGTCTGAGTGGTAAAAGACAAATAACATTGTTGTTTTTTTAAAGCTACATAGTCAGCTGCATTACTATCTTGTCTAAACAAGCTTAACACAGTATAATATGCACTCTCAATAACCATCTACATGTTGGGTTGAATAGACTCCGGGTTTTCATAAAAACTTCCAAGCCCTATCTTATAAAACGTTTCCTTGACATAGCATAACAATGGAACCGCCATTGCATTATAAAGGTTCATACAGTCTCTTAAAACATCTCTTGAAAATAGCAGGTCTTCTGAGGGCCAGATTTTCCCCCATAAAAGCAATGGAGAAATATGGATTCTGTCACTCACATATTCTAATCCCACCTCAGAATGACAGAATACGGTTGGAGAACTACTGGGATAGATAAAAGGCATTTTAAAAATGTATTCCCCAATATTTGAATCTGAGTACTTTTATGGTATCCCCATACCCCTGCCCCATAAGTGGCTACTGACAAACATTTGGACTTATACTATATTTTCAGCTCAGCTATCAGCTTATGGCTGAGTTTGCTCACAAAGCGAATGAGCCCTTCTATGGTTCTATTAGTTTGTTGTAACCATGTAGTAATCAGGTGATCCCAGCTACGTTTTTTGTCAAAAAGATTTCCCAAATAGGTAAAATTTGGCACTTTGTCAATAACAATATCGTTAACAGCATACTTGCGAGTTTTAGTTTTGTTTGGGCCGCAGACCATGATGAAAGATTTACTAAAAGTGACCATAAGATCCAATCCTGACATGAACTCATTAAATGCACTCAAACATTTTTGCAAGCTCTTTGCTGTTAGGGTCATCAGCACAGTATCGTCCGCATAGGACAATAAGGGTACCTGTTTGCCATCAATTCTTGGAAAGTCAGTCTTTGATGTATTAAAAAGCGTTCCAGACCATTTGTGTATATAAAAAATAGAAAAGGTGCCAATATACAACCCTGACGTACTACCTCAGTTGAAGCAATTGACTTGGGGCCATATGTATGTAGGACAAGATTTGCAAATCGGAATTAGCGATTTTTACCGAATCGCTGATTCCGAATCGCAAATCGCTATTTATGAAAAAACTCGCAAATAAATAGCGATTCGGTAAAAATCGCTATTTAACTGCGAGAACGTGAAAAGTGATTCCTTAAACTGGAAGAAATCGCAAATTTGCGATTCCTCAACAGGAAAAATCGCAAATTTGCGATTTTCGCTAAATAGCCAATCGGAATACTGGTGCAGTCTGATGACATCACCACCAGGAAGTAACAGACTACCCATGCTGCAACAGTGTTTGTTGAGGGAGACTCACAGAGAGGGAGAGAGGAAGACTGAAGACTGCTCCAGGCACACCATGGCTGAAAGTGGCAATAAGGAAATGTCTGGGACACAGCAGCAGGAAGGAGAAAATGCCAGGAAGAGGAAATGAAGTTTTCTGAGGCTGAAATAGAGACCCTCATACAGGAGATGGTGCCTAACCACGACTTGCTATTTGGTAAAAGTTCCCTAAAGGTGCCAGAGACCAGGAAAAGGAGGATTTGGGCTGACATACAGGCAAAAGTCACACACAGGAGTCACACACAGGAGTGTTGAGGTACTACCCAAGCGCTGGTACAACCTGCGCCAGCGCTCCAAGGAAAAGCTAGCTGCCAGGATGGAGCAGTCACAGCTCACCGGTGGGGGAACATCAACTGTGCCAGAATCAACACCACTGGAGGAACTTGTGGAGGGTACTCTGGTACCAGAGAGCGTGACGGGCGTGGCTGACCTAGACAGCTCGGACCAACAAGCATCCACAGCAGGTAAGAATCATGCCATCACAACCCCAGCCCCACCCCCCACACCCCTTGCAGCAACCTAGAGGGTAGGAGAAGCACATTAAAAGCCAAAGCAGTTCCAAAAAGCAGTTACAGCAATGCATTATGGGAGATGTAGTCAAATGTCAATCTAAGTTGTGTTAAGCAGCCACGCTAGGTCAAATTGGGCTGTGCAGGTCAGGAACGGGAAAATAATTAGTAATGTATACACAAACGTTTTGAAATTTTATTTTCAAATAGTAAATGACACAAAAATTAATGTGTGCTGTTCTGTCCACAGCACCAGCAATTACCCAGCCCACAGGCAGTGGAACAGTGAGGGACCATCCAGACTCCGGAGATGCAGGGCAGGAGCCAGATACAGATGGGGAGGACAGCCCTGTCAATCCTCCCAAGAGACAGAGGCGGCACGTAGTGAGGCCACTGCCACCAATGGAGGAGGAGGCAGAGAACAATAATGCCAATTTGCAGTTCCAAGAATCACAGCCACAGCAGGAGTCCAGGCCTCAGGACAGGCAACGTCTACAGGGCACAGGCAGGCACAGAAAACGCAGAGCCACCAGCTTTGCTGATCAGGAAGATGATTCTGTCTTTGCAGGCTTGGAATTAAATATGCTCCAGGTGCAGCGCCTGCAAGCTAAAAACATCAAGTCATTACAACGTAAGATGAGGGCAGGGCTCAGGGTCATACAAGGAGAGGTGAGGGGCTACATGCACGAGCTATGTGGAGAGCTGCGTGCAGAACGTGCTGCACGGCGCAGGGAGCAGGACCGCATGGACCGTTATACACGGGCCATCAATAGATTGGCCTCTGCCATCAACGTTTCTTCCAGGCGCAGCATTCTCATGCTGCGTGAGTTTTCACATGGCATGCAAGACATCGCCACTGCAGTCGTGCAGGCAACATCCGCTGTGGATGAGCTGCGGGCACTCCGTACAGCTGGCCCAGGCGGTCTAACTGCCAGTGAGGAGGACGCCCAGTCTGTGCGGAGCAACAATACCCCACCACCCATCCAGGAGAGGCGCCGTAGTGGCAGGAGCAACAGGCCTACTACGCACAATTAGGATGACTTTGACGTCATACAAGTTTAATTTTTGCACTGTGACTGGAACATGTGCATTACATTTTGAGTGTGAGTGATATGTGGCATTGTTTATCATGCTAATTAAACACAGTTGCACTGATTGAAGTTGTCGTTGTGTCATTATTTCTTACCTAGAAGTAGTTGCGCATGATCTCATCACGCCTCTGTCGGCCAGCTGCAGCACCAGCGACACCAGCTGCCATGGGTCCAGGTCCAGGCCCCTCCACGTCAGAGGAATCTGATTCGCTCAACACCACTGCCGTGCCTTTCCTTGTGGCGATGTCGTGCAGCATGGCACATGCTACAACAATTTTGCAGCAAGTTACTGGGCTGTATTGTAGCACTCCTCTGCTTTTATGGATGCAGCGAAATCTGCTCTTCAGTATGTCGAATGTTCTTTCAATGGTGCCTCTTGTGCTAATGTGTGCCCGATTAAATCTCCGCTCACCAGCAGTTGTAGGATTGAGGTAGGGTGTCAAGATGAAGTCCCGGACTGCATAGGCACTGTCACCTTTGGTTGGAAAGGTAAATGGTTAGTGGCTGAAATGCACATGGTAGTCAGTGGTAATGTGCCCTATGTCTACAAGCATTTTCCTAGTAAGTATCCCTCGCCAAATTCACCTCTGGAGAGTCTACGGTATAGCCCACTGTGTCTGAACATAAATGCGTCATGTGTGCTGCCAGGATACTTCGCTACTATGTCAGTTATGATGTTTTTCGCATCACACACCACCTGTATGTTTAGTGAATGGTAGCATTTCCTATTCCTCTATATGTACTCATTGTGTGAGGGGGGTGAAATGGGGCTATGTGTCCCATCAATACATCCTATGACGTGGGTGAATTGGACAATGTTGTAGAAGTCCAGCTTGGTCTGGGCTAGTGTATGTGTTGTTGCATTCTCTGTACCATGGTATCGAGGATGCATGGAAAAAGCGCAACAGAGCACTTTGTGACACCCCTCCTACTGTGGCTATCACCCCCTGAAAACTACCTGAGGCCAGCAGGTTTAGTGAACACAGGACCTGGATGTGAGGGGGATGGCTTGTGTCCTGCGTGTGGGGTGTTCTAGATAGGGTCTGAGCTCTTCAATTAAATGCAGTATGCTGTCTTCCTCCAGTCTGTAATGGGTGTAGATGTCCTCCTCTGTGCGCTGGTAGATGGTGATGTGGTCACGGAATATCCTCTCCTGGCGCCTCCTCCTCTGCGCAGCAGCTCTCAGTCTTCGGCTCCTCGCAATGACGTACAGCCCAGCCATTGTGGAAAAGAGTCTGTTGCATTGTGGGATTCCTTATATAATTTGCACCTGGTTACCACCTGCTCCCACTTGGTGGTAATTGCGATTTCTTATTTTGCGATTTTGATGATTTCGCAAATTGCGACTTTTTGATACATTCCATTGCGATTCCTTATTTGCGATTTCACTATTTGCGATTTTCGCTAACTGCATGGTCGCAGAATAAGGAATCGCAATGAAAATCGCAGAATTGTGGATCACGCAATTTAAGGAATCGCTATTATTGTGATTCCTTAAATTGCGATGCATTTTTGGTTCATACATTGCAAATTGCTAGTTTTTGGTCGCAAACGCTATTTTTTGGCAATTCGCAGCGTTTGCGAGCAAAAATTAGCTTCACATATATGGCCCTTGGTCCTTTCACCACCTGGGCCATACCGAATGGCTACAGAGGTAGCTGCATGGAGTCTGAGCAACAAGGTAACAAGTGGTTCCTCAAAATCTATAATGTCCATGAGCGACCACAGTTTTCCCCGACACACTGTGTCGAAGGTGCTGGACAAGTCCATGAAGGCCAGATGGCTCAAAACACCCCTGGCCTTCATGTACTTGCCCATGATCAAAGACAGGTTGAGGCACTGCTCAGTTGTATCCTTTTCCTTCCTGAAAAAAAACCTTGGGTGCTCACAATGATGCGAAAGCATTGGCCCATGACTCCAGACGTGCAAGGATTACTCTCCCCAGCAACTTAAAGGAAGCATCTATTAGGGAGATCGGCCTATAACATCTGGGATCATTTTTGTTTCCCTTTTTAAAGATTGGCACCACCACTGCTTTTTAACATGAAGATGGAATATGGCCCACAATTACAGCTTTAAAAACATTAAGTAACAAGGGTGCCCATATTTGTGGGTTGTTTTTGAATAAATCCAGGGGCACACCATCTGGCCCTGGTGCTTTAGGGGAATGCCTTTTCTCAATGCCTCCTCTAATTTGCTCATGGAAAGTAATGAACTGAACTGTTGCGCAGTTTGCATATTAAAAATTAGGTCGTCCCCACACTCACTTAAGAAAATACCCTTTTAGGGTTGAATATCTTAGAAAAATGTGCCTCTCATTCTACCCCTGTTATATTGGTGTTCATGGTCCTTCTTTCATTGCTGAAAAGCGGGCGGTTTAACACCTCTCAAAAGCTCCTGGAATCCTTCAAAGCACTTGCTCTCTTAAGATCGTCCCAAGTCTGCTTTTTCAGTTTGTCTTTTCTCTGTTCGATAACCGTTTTATAAGTTTGCCTGGCTATTTTTATCATGGCCTTATCACAGGGAACTACATGTAGCGCGTTCTTCAATATGGTTCGAGCAGCTGAACACTCACGTTAAACCACCGTATTTCAGGATGACTAACTTTTTTCACCGGTTTGAACAAATTCTTGGTCACGTCCTCACAAATTGTTTCAAAACTCTGCATTATCATGTCTGGCTGCGATGTATTGGTTAAACAAGTCATCACTTGCGATAAATTAATTTTAATAATAGACTCCTCAATAGCCGTGGGACTAATCTTGACCCATTTTAGCCTTATCCCTTGGTTATAGTTATATTTCATTGGATAATCAGAGCTCTTGCCCTTCCGTGCCACAATGCGTAGGGATGCAGTAAGAGGGTTATGGACGCTAGCTGGGTTTGGTTCAACTGCAAAATCATCAACTAGGTGTATATACCTGCAAGAGATCAACATAAAATCGATTGTACTTACACAACCCCCTGTTATGTTGCAAGTTGCACCATTGGTATACTCACCGGGGTATCCATCAAACGTAGGTCATTAACTATAACAATGGAGTTTCATGCGTCACCCTCTGTAGTATGCCTAAAATGTGCCAGAGCTTGATCGTTAGTGTTAGCTAGCCCACAAACCTTACTCCCACTATACCTGCATATGGTACAGTTAAAGGCTTCTACCCACATGATACACAAAGGGAAGACCTTCCCTATCACCTTGACAATCTCCAGATTAAGTGAATCAATAACGTCAGAATTCTGTGTATCAAAGATGTTGTAGTTCCAGTTGATTAATATTAGGGGTACATCGATCAAATTGAAGCATAAAGTCAGCTGGTACCATGGAGAGTCAATTACTCTAACTATTCTTAATGACTCATACTGTACTGAGATTAGGGTCGCTAGGCCTCCCTTTGCCCTCCCAGCCAATGAAGGTTCGGCCTGGACAGTCAATAAATTATATCCGCCCAGAAAGAAATCATTTCTGCTCCATGTTTCTTGTATACAGATAATATCAAAAGTTTAGATATACTGGACCCATACCTCATCCGATAGCCTTCGTGAGATACCTGCAACATTCCAAGAAATTAAACAGAGGCTGCACCTAGTGGGTTGGCAATTTTGCATACATGAAAGGTTGCCATCTCCACTATTCACTGGTAGTTAGGCTTGTGTGGTAGTCAACTCCCTCCCAGTGACTTCTATTGTTCCCAAGTCTCTGTTATGGGACTGCGGTAGAAGGCTACAGTTAGGTGTGGGGTCCACTAAAGGCGTATACTCATTAGTATTCCTGCCTAAATTGTGAATGATCTCTAATACATGGACATTATTCTCTAAAACAGTTGTTATTGACTTTAGTCAGTCTATTTCGGCCAGACCACTTAATGGCTCAAATCTATTATCATGATACCAGGTGGAAACGGTAGATGGTGTTCTTTATCTGGTTCTTAGTTTGCACTTGGTGGTAGTATAGAAATCCTTGACTCATCTATAGGTTGATCAGCCATCCTGTCTAGTATGGATCTTACCAGGCCCGGAGGCCTGAAGGTTAATACAATGCAGTCCCCTGCCAGTGTCTTATCAGTTGGCCCTACCCACCTAACCCTAGGTACCATCCTAAATTCAGAAAACAGGAGTTTATTATTTATACCTGTCTTTACGTTTACAAGACGCATGGACTTGTTCCTCAAAGATGGCTAATCGTCCCTATCACCAGGTGACAATAGAGTAACATTAGATCGGAAAGCAATGTAGGGTGTTGTTTGTGGAGGCAAATTTAGATGTAAGTTTAAGCCACTATTGTGTGGATAATGTGGATGGCGATCTACAGGGAAACCTGGACTTTTGGGTCTTTCACCAGCATTATTACACTCCCTGTTTACTTGATTAGTGTTTAGGGAATTTATAGTGTTTACAGGCTGGCAGTCAGTGGCGGTTCCTGCATCTGGCCGTAGGGGGCAGAGCGCCATCAGTCTCGGAGGACGGAAAAGGAGATCGGACTGGTCTGAGGCTGCAGCATTTACACTGTCCATTATGGTAGCAGTACAGCACTGCCGTGTACAAACACACGCTGCGCATGCGAGGTGGACAACATCAATACTGCCCAAATCCCGCATGTGCAGTGTGTGTCTGTGAGGCTGGGGTGTGGGCAAGCTGGCGCTACTTACATCGGCAGTTTTGCCAGGACTTTGGTTGAATATTCGGCTCAACCAGATTGATGATGTGGCTCATCACTTTCTTCAACGATCCTGCCTCCTCCTGTGACTGGCTAACCCTTGTTACGGTCAGACTATGAGAAGAGGAGGCGGGATTTCCAGCACTTCTTCCTTCGGTCTGTGCTGGTTTCCTGTTTCCCTCCTTCCTTCAATGAGATGCATCAGGGCCCGAGAGACAACTCTAGGAGAAACACCTTGCCTATCATGGTGACCAAGCTGAAAACGGTGAGTACTTTCTCTGTTAATTAAATAGAACAAAAATAGGTTTTATCTAATACTAACATGAATGGAAGAAAAAATAATAAGCAACAGTTTTCGTCCCGTGTAGAACGTCTGCTGGCATTAAATACTTTGTCATGCTTCCTCGAATCCTCTTTCGGATTTTCTTAATATCGAGGCCTTGAAGGTCACAGTGCCCTTGCTGCTGACAGAACTTTCTCAAATTTACTCAGTTAATCTTCTTTGGTGTGCAACATGATTTTAGAGCTCGTCCGCACGGATACAGGGGATTTCTTGTTCTGCAGGCCTTATGTACGCAATGGAACCCTCCACAGAGGTGATTATTAGGTAGCATTGCGCTCCTCTGGTCAGCACGATTACCCTGCTGTTGTACTTTAGTGTGTATGAGAACAACAGGAGAGGACCCATAAACCTCGTTGGATGGGTGTGTCGTGTAAGCAAAAACAATTCCCAACAGGTATCATGAAAAGACAGTTTCAATGATGTATGCAATATGCATTACACAAAGGAAGAAACCAAGCAGTCATTTGAGTTTTTTGATAAAAGGCAGTATTATTCACCAAGAGACAAGGGGGAATGGTCTTTCACATGGCAATACAGTTAAAACAGCACTGTACAGAGCAGATCATGTGACAACCCAGTGGCACTTGGTGCAAGGTGCTATATACATTTAGTGATGGTGAAGGTGCAAGTGCTAAAGTGGACAGCGTGATTGACACATGAAAATGAAGTATTTACATCAAATAATAGCTCCACAGAAACAAGTTGTAATCACTTTAAATTAAGATTTTTCAAAATTTGAACAGGAGCACAAAACGTGAAATGCGTCATATAATTCCAGCTGTGAAGTCGACGGCGTTTCGATCCCCTTTAGTCGGGATCGTCATCAGGACAGGGTTGTCGATGGAACCAGTAAGTGGTACCCAGGCCGGGAGGCGTGGGTAGCGGAAGTCCAAGCGGTCGCTCAAAAGTCGAAAACTGATCGTAGATTGTATTTGATCAGCAGGCGGGATATTTTCAGCGCCTGAGTGAATCAGGGCTGTTGAAGGCAATTGGGGCTTTTCTGGGGGTGGCTGCAAGCAGTAAATTTACTGCTTGCAGCCACCCCCAGAAGAGCCCCAATTGCCTGAAAATATCCCGCCTGCTGATCAGATACAATCTACGATCAGTTTTCGACTTTTGAGCGACCGCTTGGACTTCGGCTACCCACGCCTCCCGGCCTGGGTACCACTCACTGGTTCCATCGACAACCCTGTCCTGATGACGATCCCGACTAAAGGGGATCGAAACGCCGTCGACTTCACAGCTGGAATTATATGACGCATTTCACGTTTTGTGCTCCTGTTCAAATTTTGAAAAATCTTAATTTAAAGTGATTACAACTTGTTTCTGTGGAGCTATTATTTGATGTAAATACTTCATTTTCATGCGTCAATTACGCTGTTCACTTTAGCACTTGCACCTTCACCATCACTAATTGTATATAGCACCTTGCACCAAGTGCCACTGGGTTGTCACATGATCTGCTCTGTACAGTGTTGTTTTAACTGTATTGCCATGTGAAATACCATTCCCCCTTGTCTCTTGGTGAATAATACTGCCTTTTATCAAAAAACTCAAATGACTCCTTGGTTTCTTCCTTTGTGTAATGCATATTGCATACATCATTGAAACTGTCTTTTCATGATACCTGTTGGGAATTGTTTTTGCTTACACGTTGTACTTTAGTGCCACATTATGACAGTGAATGAATTAATTAATTTAGTTGGATTTTTAATCATATGCAAATCCATGAAAACAATGTTCCACCCCTCTACTTTAAAAATTCACAGACGTCCCTGCTGGCAGTTATCTTGGGAACAATCTCTTATTTGTGATGAAGAAACAATGGTTTATAAACCATTACTTACTGCATTCCCTTGGTGAGGCCCCTCTCTTGTCATATTTTTGCTCAAAGATTCTGGGTTATTAACACCCCGCTTTTCATCCCTCCCACGATCTTATCTGGCTTAGGTCTATGGTCCGCAGAGTACAAGGGAATGCTGAGTGATTGATTCTCTAAACATGATAACCTGTTCTCAATGGCAGTCGATTTAAGAAGGATAGGGTTCAGATGGCCATTAATTACAGTTTCCAGTTTATCCCAAAAACCCTCCTCCAGGTTATAACTCGGGGTCTGCTTTGAGACAAGCTATACAGGGGCTGTATCTTGAGTTACCTCGGGTCTTGACTCTCTATCCACTTGGTTGCCCCTGCAGCCTAAAGGTTTAGCTGTAAGATGACTTTGTTTATGTATTTTATTTGCTACCTGACCTTTCCTTTTCTTTGGCAAAGGTGCAGAACAATGTCCATTCTTTTATTTAGTTTTCTGCGCCCTCGTGACTACATTTGGTTTAACTAAGGTAGCCAGAGAGTCGGTTGATTCTGTGCACTTGCAGGGTTAGGACAGGATAAGAGAGACCCATTTATTCGTAGTGTTCCATCAACCAAGCTCGTGTGTGGGCTTGAATCACTAAGGGTACGGCGGCTCAGTAATATTTGAGAGTCTAATGACAATCTGTGTTCAGTTAACTCAATTTCATGTATGAGGGCGGATTCAGCCCGTAATAAATAAGCGTCCAATTTGCCTACTACCCTCAAGCTAGACTTTGGTTTTGTCATATTTGGTATATTTAATATGGCCTCAAACACAAATTTATAACAAACAAAGGAATATTCCTTTCAAAAACCTTCAATAAATAGTATTATAACATATGGTATCACACACAAATTCCAAACAATAAGGGACGTTTTAGGTATCCCCACCTCTTTCAACCTCTGGTGTGAGGTAGTCACAGGGTCTACAGGGTCCGCTCAAGTTCAAATCAGCGAGTGCCCCTCATCGGCAATCAGTCCTAACTGCAGATGTTAATGCCCTGGCCAGCCTCGGCCCCCGACGGGCAAAGACGCATGCACAACCCGCAGGCGTCCTTTGGCGCAGGGAGAAAAGCAGCGCTTTGAGCCGATGGTATCTCCTCCCCCTGGTTAGTGGCAGTGGGAAAAGGAAACCGTTGCCCCATGGGACTTGTAGTCCCCCAGGGTGTGATGCAAGTTATTGTTACTGGAAATGCGGGCAACGGCAGACGGTACTCCCTGCGACTTCGGTCCCCCCAGGGTGTTGCTGTAAATGCCCCGTTCAGAATCCCAGCAAGCCAGCACAGCACAGCACAGTGTTCGCGTCCTCTAACAAACGGTGGACAGCGGGAGAGCAGAGATGTGAGCAGGACCAGTTCAATTCTTGCTCAAGGATCTGCTAAATCCTTGGTGTGGCGTGGCAACAGGAGGAACATGAGGCAGCGTTCTTGGGGCATTTCACGATGCTCTCGGCACTTCCTCTCACTTTCCGCACACACAGGAGGCCGGCGGCTGATCAGCGTGTTTCTCGGTGCTCTCACGTGCACTCCCCCGTGAGCTCAGGTGTGTCCCATGCCGTGCAGCCGAGCCAAGGCCCGGATCCCTGGTTGCAATATGCTTCCCAATTCTGTAGATGCAGCGTACCTCTCGCCGGAGGCCGCTCAATGTCTTGGTGGTGCACAGCGAGCTCTGTTTGGTTCGCAGTGGTTGTCCCTCCTGCCTCACCTGTGCTTCAGGGTTCCTGGCACCTCCTTCAGTTTGTCATCAGTTGCTGAGCTTTAGAGCCGCAAACAATGTTTCCATCAGATTTGTGTGAGTGCCTTTGTCCCTCGCATTTCCCCTGCTCAGGCTCCACTCCCTCCGGGTCTCAGTGGCGGTCCCCGTCGCAGCAGAGCATCTAGAAGCAGAGCCTGCTTGAAAAAAGGTGGTATGCACCCGGCTCTCCTCCCTCCGTTAGCTCACTGAAAGACAGGACCACCTCCTGCTCCCGGGGCAGCTACCGCCTCTGCCTAATGCTTCGTCACTGGAGACAGAAAGGGATCCCCCGGGTTCCTCCCCGGTAGCAAGGCCCCCAGGACGCTGCACACCTTGTCTCCGGCTCTGAAGAGGGATACGAGGTGAAGATGGCGACCTCCGCAGAGCTAAGAGTACTCTGGATGAGACAAGCCTCCCTTTGGAGCCCTCGTGGAGATATTGTCTGAATTTGTGGATATCAAACTACAACAATTTGTCATCAATCTACCATCTTATATACAGGATGGCAAGGATATCCTCACTAAATTCAACAACCTATCAGGGTCTGAGGATCTTCAGTTTGTGACGCTAGATGTAACCAGTTTGTACAAGTGCATTACTAAGGACTTTGGGCTGCTTGCTGTCAAGTCTTTCCGGGATAGGGTGGATCATTTTGAACACAATTGTATGATACTAGATACTATTGATATCATACTGTCCAGAAATTATTTTATTCATGATGGCCGCTGGTACCACCAACTCCAGGGTACTGCTATGGGTTCCTAGTTTGCTTTCTCTTATGAGAGGTTTTTATTGGCTGGCATGAGGTGAGAATGTCTGGGGCAAAGGTGGCTCCCCTGGACAGAATATATATTATTTTTGAGGAGATACATTGAGGACATCATCTATCTATGGACAGGTTTGACCGAGGCACTGCATGACTATTTCTCATAGCTCAATGATAACCCTTACAATATAAAGCTGATAATGAGCCACCACAAAGAAAATAATTGGCTTCTAGGATTTACAATTTGATATAAAGTACGGTGTGATTCACATTACCAGGGTCAGTGAAAACCACAGCATTTAATAGCATTTTGCTTGCTTCAGAGCGCATTCAACTTTAGATATTAGGAATATTCTGAATGGTGAAATGGTCTGTGTCAGGCGGAACTGTAGTAAGGGCACCATGTTCAGGTAAAACATAGCAGACACCAAAACCAGTTTCTGAACAGAGGATATGATACCAAAGAGCTAGCACTGGCAGGGAGAAAGCTTCATTTAGTATGAAGGGAATCCATTCTGGAGGCTGGAACCAGAAAAAGCAAACATTTTGAAGCTAAGGGGACAGAAGAAGTTGGCTTTTATCACTAAATATTCCATGCATAGCAATACACAAACACTGCCATCTCCTATTGGCAATTCCAGGGCTATGCAATGAGGTTGATAGGAATCCCAGGGTGGTGTACAGGAGGGCACACACACACAGCGACTCCCTGTGCCCTAGTTATATCACCCCCATGCAACAGGTTAGCACTTGGATACCATCAAAGCCTTGTGGCTTTTATACCTGCAACAGCTGCAATATGTGTTCATGTTGTAAAAACAAAACAAAGGAGTTTAGACTCAGGACATCCCAGGTGTACAGTATAAAAAGTTTATTAATTGCAATACACACTTTGTTGTATATGTAATCAATTGTAACTGTGATATAGTATATGTGGGGAGTACGGCCCGTAGCCTCAAGTTGTGCATACAGGAACACTGCAGAGTACTTAAAAATGGGGAAAATAGATATCCCATGACTGACCACTACAGGGTTTGTTCATTCATATGATTCTAATTTCTGGTTCTTTGGAATTGACAACATAACTGAAAACGCACTTGGTGGTGACAGGTAACCCTGGGCGAAGAACTACGCTCCGTTCGCGGAGTTTGCGGAGTTTCGTCAACTCCGCGTTCCGCGGAGTACGCGTAGCTGTCGATTACTCCGCGATCCGGTGCGTAGCGTAGTTCTCGCGCGCTGAATAACAATATCGCGTGCGCGGCAATGGCTTACCTTGGTTCTGCGTTCGCTGTTTCCCGGTCGCGTGTGCCACCATGTTTGTAAACCCTCCCGCACCATTCCGTGCGACTGTGCGAACGCGATAACGTCATTTGGATGCGTGATAGCGTCATAAGGACGCGCGAGGATGCTTGTTCGTAAGATCGAGTTGCCGAACACGCAGAACCTGCAATCTTGCACAGAATAACTTGCGAGCATGGAGGCCAGTGAAGAGGGGGGAGTCAGGGTGTTTGGAAGTGGAACAGAGCCGGAGACACCAAATCCCTGCCAGGGGCCGCCACGCAAATATGTATCCATCCTATGAGGATTATGAAACTAAGGATATATATTGGTGTGGTGGCCCCTGGCGTTTGGTGGCCCTGTGCAGTTGCACAGCTTGCACATGCCTAAAGCCGGCCCTGGCTGAGGTAAGAAGAACAAAGTAACTTTAGCATTCATTGCCAGAGGAGGATTCATGCAGAAGAGAAGGCCGTGAAAAAAAAATGATACAATATGCAAACACGTACATTTATCCATCAATCCGCTATTTCCCTGATGGACAAAGGAAGGACAAGACAAGTCACAAGACTCTATTAATAGCATTAACTAACTTCAGTTCTCTACAATAAAGAAAATCTCACATCAATAAACAGCAAAAGCTAGCGCCAAATTGAACACGCAAGAGTCAGTGATGATGAAGAAGCGCAGCACAGACCAGTGTCATACAATTACAGTAGATCTAACGGAATACATCGGAAATGTAACTAGGAGCACCAGTCATCGCGTTACTTATTCAGCCAAGATTTACAAAGATACAATAACAATACTTATACTACTATAGATATATATTATACACACACTTTTTTGGGGGGGAAGCCACTCACTCACCAAGACCCACGACCTCAACACCAAGCAGGTCCAACAGGTCCTGCTCCCGGTCCAAAATGTCTGCCCAGCGGTGGGTCAGCTGATGGTGGGTACGCCGTATACCGGAGCAGCGGAAGACTGCCCGGCGCACCTTCGCCCACCGCCGGAGACACTCTTCAATCTGGTGGTAGCCGGAGCCGGGCCTGCCGCCTGCTGCCAACATCAAGGGGAGGTGGCGCTGGATAAAAAAGACCAGGGCAGCCACCTCCTCCTCCCCAAAAAGTTGGCGGGGCCTCACCCCTAAGGGGCGCATTCTGCCGCAAGGCAGCCGGGTTTTTTGGGGCACAGGCGCCTTGCCCTTTGAGCCGCCGCTGCTGCTGGCGCCCTTGACCATGGTTCTGGGTGGAGGGGAGAAGAAAAGTTCAAGAAAAACAGGTAGGGGAAAGAAGAAGCAAGGTAAAAGAAGGAAGTAAAATAAAACAATAGAAAAGATGTAAAAGTAGAAATAAAATGAAAAATATAAACCTAGGCACAGAGAGAGATAGGAAATAACTAAAGAAAGTTTGAAAAAGTAAGTAAAAAGACCAGGATTGAAGAGATATCAGCAAGATGCTAAAGTAGGCCCAAAACCATAGCCAGAGTGTGTGATCCAAGATGGCTGCGCCCATCGCGACCACGTGGGTAGGTTCGCGCGATATTTAACGCGATCACGCACTTTTGTAGTGCGAACGAGAAGATGAGTTCCCGAACATGTCTTGCACACCCCGAACACGTTACTTGTGACCCGGAACAGGAAATAAGGGAACGCAAGCGGGCGGGACAAACCTCTTGGGTAACTTAGCGCGCTAGCCATACCGAGCATGCAGGCAACGCCCCGAACACGCGCACCGCGCTCCCGAAGACGAAAAACGGCGCGCGAACGGGTCTAGCAAGCAACTACGCATGGCCACGGAGCTACGCCTAGTTCGCGGAGTGCAAGTGCGGCTTCGCGTAGCTCCGCGGAGTCCGACTCCGCGAACTACGCCCAGGGTTAGTGACAGGGAGCTTCTTTGGAGACAAACCAAAGCCAAATGGATATGCCGCCTAAGAGACACTTTCCAGGGACTCAGTATGAATAATTAATTCCATCACTTTTTTGGGATAGGACTAGTACAGTATGTCCATTATTTTCTAATGATTGTTTCTCCAGACATGAAATATTGCTTATTGAGTTTTGAGTGCTGGCAGGTATTCTTCTTTACGTGCCTGGTTATTTATATCAAAGTGCACCCTTGTACCTGCGGCAGAGATGATTGAAATTAGTATTTGGAAACTCTAGAGCATTTTGTCATTTATGTTCTCTGCATATACTTCCCTGCATGCTCAATGAGTATGTGTTTAGTTGAGCACAATTTTCTGCATAAGAGAAACTACCAACATGGATTCAGTGGGATCTTTGTTTGAGATTACATTTGTCATAGTGAAAATGGATCCGAAGGGATCTCTGTTAGAGATTTCATGTTGCTATATTGGGAATACAGTATTCCTTTGGAACCTGTATTGACATGAATGGCCGCTTGCTATATATTGAGCACTTATTGGTGTTCCAATTTCTTTACCTATTTTATTTCAAGGAAGTGCTAATTCTCATATGATATAGCTACAAATAATAAAATATTGGGATAAGATTATTTGGATATTACACATGATTTTCGCAATAGTTTCTTTTCTTATTCTTCCCCAAACTTGATAAATATATGATGTGGTTTTTACTTTTATACATGACAGAATGTGGCTATTCCCTCCTTAACTCTAGCTTTTGCCTTATGTTATCCTATGGTATGGCCATTTTCTTTTAGACTTTTGGCAGGAATTCACAGAAATAATATTTTGAATTAGCTGTACAGATTCATATGATATGATCTTTCTTGCCTCCCCCTCCTGGGATATAATTTTGGTGGTAAATTCAGCTGAAGAGGGGGGTGATATGAGATTAGAACAGTTGATTCTTTAAGTTATTTATTTGCTTCTTTAGAAAGAATATTCTTTTCCAATATGCCTGCCATTGGAATGGACTGTACTGGTATTATTTGGTCTCCAATCAGAAAGCTGTTGTTCAAATGATTCTTGAATGTACGAGCACTTCAATGGAGTGTGTAGATAAACATCTTTTGATATGCATCTGTGCCTTTGGTCATATGTACATACGTTTACTATAAATGGTGGCATCAAAGAACTCCGATTCAGTGAAGTTTTTCAGGCTTGTGAAGCATTGAGTCCCTTATTGCTGATTCTTGGGGATACTGATTAATGTAGGTATAACACCACAGAACTTCACATGGCACCCCAACCGGGCTATACCTTTTGTTGATCATTATTCTTTATGTTATCATCCCTTCATTTGAATACGGCTTCCTAGTTCTTTGGGTGGTTTGTGTTTGCGTAATTAGGTCCATGCATCACACTTTTTTAACATAAGGGCGTCCTTTCCCAGGACGAACGCACAAGTAAGAGGCGCGGAGGATTGATTGTGATACAGATTCAGGTGAGAGAGGGACTCTTGCTATGTGGAGGGTGTCAGACGCTGTTAATATATGGCATTAATGATCACAGGGGAATTTGCAGTGGGGTTAATATTGTCTCTTTTATCACACGCGTTTTAAAGTCTAGCGTGAATGGGCACAATTGATTTATGCAGCAGTGTAATCATGTTTACACGGCTACGCTAATGTTACAGCTCTCCATTTATATGGACTAACTCATTTGTCTATTCACTGATAACTGTGGAGATATGGGGGACGTGTATGACAATGCGCTGTGGTTTGAAGGGCTTCCTCATGGTGTGTCCGCCAACATGGGTTAACCCATGTGTTTATTAGCCAGAACTGTGAAACCACAGATGAACCATGGGTATCCATGTCCTGTGGTTTGAGGCCTCCCGGCAATGTGTTACGAGATTGTGCTGTCCCAATTGGACTTTGCACTGGAGGCTCCTTTATATTTTTATATTGATAAGAGGTGGCGTGAGTAATGTGTCCTCCCATGAATGTGACGTGTTGCATTATTGCTAAAACAAGATTCTAGAATTGGTACTACTATCGACAGTCGACACACTGGTTTTGGGGTGGTGGTTTGTGAGCCACATGAATGTTTTAGACCTGAATTTGTCACCTGTGTTAGGATCGTGGTGATCGCATGAATATTATAGATGACACAAGGTGGGGATTTGCAGATCTGGGTTGCTTTAGTTGCCTAGGTAGACAGATATGAATATGTGAACAATGGATGTCTCCATTTTTGGCATACCTGTGACTAAGAACAAGGTGATTGTACATAGCCCTTACCTGGAATCGTAATTACTCTAATGTGTTTTACGTTTATTTAATGTTGAATCTTAAATCAATTTCTTCAGGTATCATAAGGGGGACACTATTGGACCTTTTTTTATATTATTGGACAGCTGAATTTGTTTTTGGTGGACTTGGCTCAGGAATATGGAAATTATCCAACTGCCACTTTGCTTGATTTGACAAATAAATCTGGAGACTTCTATCACTAATTCTCATACCAGGAGTCCAAAGATTATTAAGATATTACAGGTATCTTCATCTCTACAAGGTCTGTGAAATAATTATTTAAAAAAAGGTGTAATGTGTGGCAAATACTAACACACTAAAGATGGTACAAATGATCGAAGAACTGAAGGAGTGGCATAACCATGACATGATAACATTTATTATGGCAAATATCAGCTGAGTACTGTACAATTTTGTATTTCGCCTACTTGAGTCATTCCTCTCTTCTGTGTTTACCAACGTTTTAAAGAGTTTGGGATAGCAACTGAGACAGGCCCCTGTAACGACCGGGTTCTCAGACCAGATGGGATCAGCTCCTGAGAGCCCTTCCAACCCAGCCGGAACGTAACCACCTCCCTCCTCAGGACCATCTATCCAGGCACCTGGGTACCTACCTGAGGATGGGGAACTCGCAATATACAAGCTCATATCATCAGAAACACCACTAAATCTATAGGGATACTAAGAATACTCACTGATTACTAAGGACATCCATGCCCTACACCACACTCATACCTCATAGTCTCGCGACCACATGGGTCCAGACTAATCTGCCCTGGGGCAGTTCTGATTATCTACCATTACACACTGATTACCCTCAGTGCTCACTCAAGCCCATCTATCTTTAGAGTCCCGTAAGACTGTTCTCTATCTTTAGAGTCCCGTAAGACTGTTCTCTATCTTTAGAGTCCCGTAAGACTGTTCTCTATCTTTAGAGTCCCGTAAGACTGTTCCCTATCTTTAGAGTCCCGTAAGACTGCTCTCTATCTTTAGAGTCCCGTAAGACTGTTCTCTATCTTTAGAGTCCCGTAAGACTGTTCTCTATCTTTAGAGTCCCGTAAGACTGTTCTCTTTACACAAGCCACAATCCTGTGGGTATACACACTGACCACAATCAGTGCTCTCACTAATGCCACTTACCAATGACGACCACTTTCCTATGAATACCTTCAGCTCTCTGTCTCTATGTTGGGAAGTCTCTCTCACTATTCACTAAGGGTTCGCTACTACAATATTAGGAGTTAGAACGGCTTTCCAAATTGAAATATGTACCTTCTGCTCTTGACATCAAATGTTCCCTCTCTCCCTCATTGTTCAGTCACCTCTTACCTGACCGGGATTCACATCCGTTCATGCAAACAATGTCTGACTAGAAGACCAGGTTACCCTGATTGAACAAAAATACAAGGCACATGTCGGTTCACTAAGAACTGGGGTATCTTTATTACAACAACAATACACAAATCTGCGGGGTCTCTACAACTAACAGGAACTTTAACACACCGCTGAAAGAAAAGGATTAGACATACAGTATGAGGACAAGGTTATCTGTGGGGTCTCTTGATTAACAGGGACTTTAACACACCGCTGAAAGAAAAGGATTAGACATACAATAGAAAGCACTAATATGACAAAAAACTGATAGCACCTGATTAGTATGAGGTTTTGCTCTAGCTGTCATCTGGGCTCCTCTCTCGTCTGTGCCTTAGCTCGTCTTAGATTCTCTCCTGCACTCTTGGACACACATCTGCGCTGATCACTTTGCACTGGATTTCTCTCCCCCACGGACTCTCTCCCCCTTCCAACTTCAATCTAATGGTTCCTGCCGCTCTGATAACCGGTCGCTCCACTAACTTTTTCACACTGTGTAAATGTCTCTGTGCCAATGTCCAATTAACTCCAGCTGCTCCCACAAATTAATCAATGATATAACTTCAGTCTCTTCTAAAAGGCATTACTTCAGACTCCAGCTATTCACAACTCCTCCTGATAAGTAACTGCTTCTGACTGCTTCCTTCAGTTCCAGCTCACTGACTGTCTGTCTGTCTTCTCTTTGTTCCAAGCATCTTCTGTCTCTTCTCCTCCTGCAACTCCACTCCTCCAACTCTACCAACACTCTCCGCTCCTCCAATTCAACTCAACACTCTCCGCTCCTCCAATTCAACTCAACTACCTGACTCCGCCTCTGCACTTCACTATTATAGAATGCTCTTCCCTCATGGAAATTTCCAACAGAGGGCTGCCTCCCACCGAATTCCTGTGCCAGCTCCAGGGCCCCTTGCGCAGCCGCAGTGACCATCTGCATGTTACGTCTGGGCCCAAGAGACAAACACATTCCTCGGATAAGAACCAGTCCTGGCTGGTTTTCCTCTAGCACACAACAGCCTTAACTATAAACATTACCTTTCCCCTTGAAGCATCTCATCTCTGGAGGGATAGAAAGCAAAATGGAGTCTCTCTAGTTCTGGGCCTTGTAGGCCTGAGAAGGATGAAATAACCCTTAGCTCTGTCAGAGTACCTACACAAACCATAATATAAAATCAGGACCACAGGATCCACCCTCTACTGTAGGCAAAATAATGAAAGGCAAAGCCAATAGGCAATAGATGGATTAGAATAAGGGATCTATCATCATATAAAGCAGCTATCCTCTTCTAGGTCTGGAAGAAAGGGCTTAAAAGAGAAGAATACAGCCTATAGGTGTGAGCAAGCTTAAAGTCTTTATCACTCCGAAATAGAGCCAAAAAGCCTATCAAGACAGCCCCTTTCTTTGGTGGGGTTTCCTTGCACGCTTAGTCACACATTGGTTTTAGTGGTATTTTGTCTTGTGGTTATGGATTTATTGTATTGTGATTGTTATTTTGTTGGGTATTATTTTTTAAAATGGTCTCTTATTGTGTGACATGTCTGTTTTTAAAAGTGCTGTATTGTTGGTTGTACAAATTTATATGAGGAGGTTTCTTATTTATGTTTGGGTATACTATTCACTACCCTGAAAAAGTCCAAATACTTGTTTGAACAAAACACATTGGCTAGAAAGTTCATTTAATGGGAATTTTTCACATGAAAATGAAATAAAGGAAAAATATATTTTTATACACAACTGAGGATTTGTGGACCGTTATATTTCCATGTGCACCATTTCACTACTTTTTAAAATCCAACACTGTGAACTTCAAAATAAAACACCAACCTTTGAAAACAAAGAAGCATAAAGATCATGGCATTTACACACGAGACTAGTAAATGAAAACTAGAAAGATGACAAGCACTTCACAGTGCATCATGGAGCCTCCCTGGAAAGGTAGACTCCACCAAGAAATAAACAAATGGTGCCGTTTCTTGCTTCCACAGCAGCATTAAAAGAGAGTAACTGATAAATTTCACATACCATGACATGTCTTTCTCTACATGGGAAACAATCAAATAAGCATTTGAAACTAGGTCACACTTCAGTCTACACAACATTGCATAAGGAAAAAGGTCAAACAAAAAGAAATACATTAATTAGCAAAGTGCCTTTTATAGTTATGAAAGGCGCAAACCAAAAAGCAGCCAATTTTTAACTTTGCAAAACTGAAACTTATCATTTCAGGAATGTTAACTATTGAAAATAAAACTGAATTTTCCAGCATTATTTGTACTCTTAGTGGGTTATGAAAAACCCTGTGAAAGTGTATTAGAAGTATATAAAACAGAAAATTATAGATGGGAAGCCATCAATTATAAGGATGTTTTTCAACTCTGGATTCTGAGTGTCATAGACAACTCAAGCCTCTCTCTTCATTGTCTGCACCATCACTCAGAACCACTTGGTGAGAAACATCAATGTAATTGATGGCTTCCCAACTATAATTATAATTGTTTTTACTTTTTTATTACTTCAGTGTTGCCTCGCGTAATAGCAGGGCGTTTTCTAACAGATGTGAGCAAAAAACACACTCCAGCTCAATCATTTCCTTTCTCCTGTAAATACTGCTGCAAATCCCCTTTGAAGTGGACTTTGGTTATCTGACTGCTGCTTTTTCACACCATACCAACGGCCCACATAAACTCTGAATATAAGTTCATGGTGTGTTCTATATATTCAACTCTGTCTCTCTGTCATTCTTTCTTTACATCTTTTTTCCTACCTTTCTCTTTTTTCTTGCCTTCCTTTTTCTTTCTTCCTTTATGTCTTCTTTCTTTTTTCTTTCTTTCTTTCTTTCCTTTCTTTCTTCCTTCCTTTTCTTCCTTCCTCTTTCTCTTGCATTAGCGAAGACCTTTTGGTTTTACTAAAATATTGTGTCTAACATAGTTACTTATAGGGGTTTTCATACAGACTTTATGCATTAGTCTGTGCTTGTAAAAGACACACAATTGATGGGCTTGGCAGTTAGGGTGGACTGTTCCCATGAGGCACAGGGTCAAGACTAATTTGCATGTGGCTGGGTTCAAACTGGAATGGCATGGTGAGCAAAAAACGATGGATTTCGGCCCAATTCTCTGCACTGGGATGAATGTATGACATTGTTCTGCATTCTGTCCATCAACTGTTGTTTTTGCATTCGTCTGTGCTTTTGTCATTCAAATGTTATTACCACCCCCTTCAGCATGCATCAAGGGGCAATCTGTCAGGCCACTTCAGCCATTGACTGATTTAAGTGAGAGTCATGGCTTGATGCCCTTTCACAAAGAGCACATCCACAGACACATTAGTTTCCTTCAGTGCCAAGGAGTAGTATGGAAATGTATGATTTTTTTTAGACAAAAACAGCATTGTTGTCTTTATCCAGTTAATTTTTGTTTTGGTGTTGAGGTTCCTGCAGCTTCCCAAACAGTAACATTTTGCAAAAACCATGACAAAACAAAACAAGAATTGTCAATAGACTGGCAGTTAACGCCAGACCTCTTGGCTTTGCCAATGCCTGTTGCTTTTGGGATTGTTAAAGATCATGCTTGCCGATCATGTTGATTTCTAGAAAATTCTTGAATGTTCTTGGAGAGTTCTGAGGTAATCTATATGTTGTCTATATTTTGTGTGATGCTTTGTATTTTGCACATTTTAACAGAATCTAGATTGGCTCATTACCTGGAGATTCAGATGTTAGTTTTACACATCATGGTGTTTCACTGTTCATGGGCTTTAACATGTCTGTATGACAATGGAGATCATAAGGTATATTCTAAGGTGTGGAAGACTGAAACTACTTTTGCAGGTGGGTGTTTGCAACATTGTCAGTGAAATATTAGCTATGTTGCCATTCTAAGTAAAAGTTAGTGAAAAGTTTGTCAAACTCTGTAAAATGTTTCTTGAAATGTCTACATTTGGGATAGACAGCATATCCAGGATCTTGTGTAACAATACTATTTCAAAAGTGTTGGGAATAGTCCAAAGTCCAACTTAAAAGCAGACCATATAGCCATATCCTCCTGAATTGATATTACCATTGCTCTACGTCCAATTGTTTGCCAAGAAACCCAGCGTAGGGAGAGGAGTTGGCCTAATGGCTAGGGCGGTCATCCTCAAATCTGGGGAACTGGGTATGAATCTTGGCAACGACACTGAACATCCTGTGGTTCTGGGCAAATCACTTAATCTCCACATGCCTAACAAAACATGAATGTGTCCTCATGTAACACAACTGGTGCTATGTAAAGCGCTCTGATACCCGACACCTTCGGGTCAAGTTCATGCTATATAAAACTCTGCAAAATAAAACAAAATAAAAAAAGTAGGTTGGTCTATTTGGAACACAAACGCTTTTCTGTTTCCGTCGTTTGAGGTAGAGCGTGGAGTCCGTCAAGGTTGTGTCCTGGCCCCCTTTCTGTCTTCAAAGTATACAAATGGTCTGGAGGTGCCCATGTTGAGGGGGGGCCAGGATCTACCGCAAGTAAGAAATCGCCCGATTCCCGCTCTGCTCTACGCGGACAACGCTGTGATACTGACCCGCACCCCACGTGAATTACAGAAGGCTCTGGATAGATACGCAGACTTTATGGGGATCCTAGATTTACATATAAATATAAAAAAGACTAATGTAATGGTAGCAGGCACAGGGAAAAAGGGGTTAAAGACATTTTCCTCAGCAAACAAAAGCTTGAAATAACAACCCAGTATCCCTATTTAGGCATCATGATTGATGACAAATTGAACTGGAAACCCGCAGTCGAGGCAAAAAAAATCTTTTCATGAGAGCTATTGTAGCTCTCATTAATTTTTCCCAAAAGTTGGGCAAAAGGTCTCCAGGTAGAATTGCTAAAAATCTATAATGCGAAATGCCAGGCAATAGCCCTGTATGGGGTGGGAGTGTGGGGGCATGCTAACATTAACACTTTACAAGTGGCAGAGAATATATTTCTGAGATTCTTAGTAGCAGCTCCTAAATCAGTCTCTACGTTCGCATGCCACATTGAACTGGGGGTCCCGTACTTGGTGGACTTGGTAAGAATTCAACCACTTCTACTTTGGTGAAGAATTTGGCTATCTGAAAAAAATCAACTTACTAAGCAAATCATGGCAGATTGCATGTCTTTAGACCACTCACTAAAGAATAGTTGGCTTTCTTATGTGAGACAGTTTTTGACTGACTTAGGCTAGGGACCTACTACACTTCACCTGAGACGATCCGTGAAATTTCGAGGAAGGATCTGAAAGTAAGGGCGTTGGGTCACTTAGAAGAATTAAGAATTACGAATGAAGCATCGAAAGCCTCTGTTCAGCATTCAATGGCCGTCCAGATTACCCTCAATCCAGCCTTATCTAATCCATGATCTTAAGGTATTTGAACGGCTTCTTTTGACAAGATTCAGGCGAAATATTTTTCATCACTTAGTTGCCTTCCCAGTGAAAAACAGCTGGGACTCAATTCTTATACCCTGCCCCTGCGACGCCATATCGGAACAGACAACAATACATACTATTCTGTTCTGTAAGTTTTATCATGGGCCATCGTAAGCTATGGCTGATACCTCTGCTAAAATCGCCCAGCCATGTTGCGACTCTAGTTCTTAGATTGTGAATATACTTGTAACCTCATTGTCAATTTTCTGAAATGTATTTTGAAACATAGAACAAATTTATGATCAGTTTCTGTCATCTGTGCAATGGTTGAATTTTAGAATGCCATGTATTAGATAGCATAGTATGACCCCTAAATGATTTTATGGTTAACTGTCCCCAAAACCAAGTGTAATGAGTTTCTCTCTTTTATATTGTTTTAACGATGTGTAAAATTCTGTATTGTATTTGTGATGTTGCTTTTATGGTTTTCTATTTTGTAAAACCGAATAAAGAAAGTATTCATTCATTCATTCACTCATGGCCCTGTTTACTTATGCTTTGTGTTTGTTTTTTGTCACTGTGTGATGCAAACCAGCCCAGAGTGTTAGAGTGGTATTCACTATCCAACGCTAACCGAGTTAAGGTAAACGCAAAGTTGCGCTTTGTGTTTTTATTTCTTTTCGTTTTTTCCAACTTTGCATGTGTGCTGCACTGACAACACACATACAAAGCAGGAATAGCCATAAAGCATAGTTGTTATACCGGAAGGCACTCCAGTACAAAACCTGTGCTTCAGAGAATCCACACAATCTTGCACTATGGTACAAGGATGTGTGTGTTAGTGAATGGCTGCCAAAAGTGCGCCAGCACACATATAGGAAAAAATGCACCGTATCTTAGAAGCTATGGGATATTTTGTATGTCTCTGTTGGATGTAAGGCAACGCAGCAACCTTGGTGCAGGGTTGCCTTGTGGTAAAGAATAGTAAATCTGGGCCTTATTCCCACATAATTTCACTTACTACCTGCCAGTGACTCTCACTCACCTTAACTCACACACACATGCCTACTCATGAAGACACACTTTCTCACACATACACATGCTGTCTCTAAGTTACACACACTCTCAACTGCATGCACGCAAACAGCATACATTTAAAACCATTTTTACTTATTACAGTTTCTATGAAAGATCCCGTTCGAGATGTATGTTCAATTTCTTTTACACTTATAGTGAAAAATAGTCTACCATTCACTATTAGTATAATGAAAAGCAGGAATAAGATAAGGAATGCAGAGCTGCCCCTGTGTCCTTGGCACACATTTTGCCATTTCTGAGGGCAGGGGTTGCAAAGGCATTGCCAGGATTTGCGAGGGCAAGCCAGTGGTCGCAATCGGGACCCTAAATGGGAACCCTAAATGACGTTCATGTGGCACAGGTTGTGGTAGCATTTGCAGACTGGTGATTCACAATATGACGGCCTCCTAATTCTGCAAAGGTTGGATACCAGTGTGTCATATTGCAAAGAAAGAGTCCTGAGAAGATTGATAAGACATCCTCTAGTAAGATGAACTGCGATTTTCTCAGAATATCCACTTGCTTGACATATTAGTGCTGTTTGACTGAGCCAGCAGTCTCTATGTACAAGCTGAACACCTGACACCACTCAGATCTAAGTAAGACAGTAGATATGAAGCATGCAGTGTATTAATGGGACAGTGATCTGATCATGCCAGAGAGTGTTTAGCTAAGACTCATATGGATATGTGTGATGCATATTGTATATAAACATTGAGGGGCAGATTTACAAAAGTGGCGCATCCCTGCATATCAGCAGGGATGCGCCACTTATTGTGCGCCATGCCTCTGCCACCATTGATGCACCGCATTTACAATGTGGCGCATCAATGTGCAAAAAAGGCACAGATGGATGACGCATCTGTGCCGTAAAAACGGCGCATTGCTGGAGTTGTGTCTCAAGCGCGACGCAGCTCCAGCAAGGCTCTGGGGGGGCCCTATCTTGTTAATGCTGCGTCAATCCTTACGCCTGCTCCAAGCAGGCACAGGGTTTTGACGCAGCATGGGCCCCAAAGTGACTGAGTGAAATCTTGTAGATTTCACTCAGCCACTTTTCGGATGCGTTCCTGCGCCGGAATGCCCCCCCGCGCAGGTACGCCTCCTTCTGGTGCAGGGCTTTACAATGTGACGCATCTTCCAGATGCGTCACATTGTAAGTACCCCGTACCATGGCGCTTCTTTTGCGCCGCCGCTGCGTCACAAAGTGACGCAACGGTGGCGTGAAAGGGGCGCAAGGGGCTTGTAAATCTGCCCCTCAAAGTAGAAAGGTTTTTTTTTTTATGTATCTTGCAAATTGCTCCAGCTGCAGTATGTGTAATTGGGGTGATATTAGGGTCATGGATTAAAGTGTAACTATGGTTGCCTTATTCCTCCATATTGGTTGGAGATATGAGCCAAATTCGAAAGTGATATAGCAGATATAAATTACACTGTGGGGTTTAAAGCATTCATTTACTAAATGGAAATTCATCATCCTGAGTCATCGAAAAGATATTAGTGTTTTTTCCTTTGCATAGCACACTTGTGAATTTGGAAATTCTAGAAATACAGTTACACTTCTGCATTGGCAATTTAAATTGTAGAGGTTGGTTTACAGGCATTCCTGGGTGGGCACACCTCCAGGTAGGACACCATCGGAGTGCAGGCAAAGAAGTGCAAAAAGATGAAAACGACAACTAGCATTTTTCATTTATGGATCCAGGATATGGAATAGCATCCATTTATCCATCAGGACAACCCCAACCCTGATCCAATGGAGAAAAGAGCTAAAGAAACACCTATTTAAAGAACATTACATACTGGTGTAGTAACAGGCTGTTTCTGGTCCTATAACCCAGCTACCTCTGAGTATATATGTTGGCTGTATCTTTGCCTCTGACACTGTACAGCACTCTTGTGCCTTTTGGCTTGGTTTGCACGATAAAAATACCACATACATACATACATGCATAGAGATACACCTATATACATACATAAATACATATATATATATAATTCAATGCTACTTAATAAATGACTGCAAGTTAACTCTTCTCCATTATCAAACAATCTGGCTATAGTTTGGTACCATGAACGTTATTGACTTTTCCCCGTATTCCATGTTATAGCAGACCTGAATCCATAACCTTTAAGCTGAGGGTCAGAGACTTTAACCAACAGGCTGCTAGTGATGCTCTATTGAGCTCCATGAAAACACTCCTGTGACATAGGATGAAAGAGTGCAATTTATTGAGGCACTGCAAGATTACTCTTCTCCCATTACCAAAAAAGTGTTATATTTTTGCAAAAAGAAATCTATTGACCATTTCCTTACCGTAGAGTTCATTGAAATACGTTGTGATCCAACAGACCTTGCAATAGACACTTGACAATGGCACAAGCAGAAACGAAAGCTTTAACCTTGTCGTAAAGATGTACCCGAAAAATAAGGTAAAAGGTACATTTTTTTTCAGTCCTGCAGTGTGACCAAAAGAGCAACCTTCTAAACAGCAAGTGATGTAATAACTGTTGTCTTCAAGACTTCACATTCCACTTAAGATTCTTGGCTTTTGCCTACGTCAAGAATCTATCGACATAACACACCTTGAACATCAGAATCTCTAGGCAACAAGGACCTGTTAAGTGAGCTGGGTGAAAACATAGATGACAATATTTAAGTGGAATTGAATGGATATCCATGAGTAACTGCAAGTTTATTCTTCACCTGGTGCTAAAAAAAATGCTTACATTTTTGCAGTATGAAATCTATTATTTTGATATTTAGGGAGAGACGATTGAATGATATTGATGCATACATCAAGCATGGCAGCTGTGGGGAGTAAATCCTTTGTTTTCCCTTGACCCGGTCACTCTACTACCACACGGCCTCGTGTGCACGGATTCTGCTGCCACTGCCTGCTTGGCCCTCTTGCTGCCGCCTCTTCTTAGGGCCCCTGCTCTCCAGGCTTGCCCTCACTCCCCAGGCTTGCCCAGGCTTGCCCAGGCTTGCCCTTGCTCTCCAGGCTTGCCCAGGCTTGCCCTCGCTCTCCCCCGCTCCACTTTCCCGCTCTTTCCAACCCCCCCTCTGCTTCCCGCCGCTGCTCTCATGCGGCCCCGCCTCCTTCTCCTGTCTCCAGCTCCCCATTCACTGCCCGCTCCGGCCTCCCAGCTGCTCCTCCCTCCCACTTTGCCATAAATGGCGGGGACCATGAGTACGCGCAGCAGGCGCGCAGCAGGCACGCCAAAGGCAAGCCCGTCTACGCCCGTCCGCGCCTGGACCGCGCCCAACGCCAGAACCCTTGGACCCCGCCAGACCCAGCCAACCCGACTGAGCTACGACGCCGCCACCCTCCACGCACTCAACACCGGCCGACATCCAGCCAGCTACCAAGCCACCCCGAAATGCACCCACGGAGCCTGCCATGCCTGCTACTTCAGCTGCACTCGGTCCTGCACCAAGCCAGCCAAAACAGCCGCCAACAATAACCACCTCAAATGCATCCTGCTCAACACTCGCTCCATCCACAGGTATGCCGTAGAACTATGGGGCCTCCTGGACAAAACGGCACCAGACGTCGCCTTCTTCACGGAAACCTGGATGAACGCCTCCTCAGCCCCCGACATCGCCATCGCCATCCCGGACGGCTACAAGATCATCCGGAGGTACCGCGTCAACCAGACTGGAGGAGGCATTGCCATTGCCCACAGAAACACTATCCGCATCACGATCAACTCCAACGACACCCTCGTCACCGCAGAGCACCTGCACTTCCAGGTTCACACCGACCCGAAGACCACCCTCAGAGGAACCCTCGTCTACAGACGCCCCGGGACCTCGCTCACACTTCAGCGAGGCCATTGCAGACTTCATCAGCCCACTCGCCCTCGCCTCCCCTGACTACATCCTCCTAGGAGACCTCAATTTCCACCTGGAGAACGACCAGGACAACAACACCACCGCCCTACTCGCCAACTTCGCCAACCTCGGATTCGAGCAACTAGTCAACACCCCCACCCATTACGCCGGCCAGACGTTCGACCCTGTCTTCTCCTCCAGCAACCACATCTCCTTCAGCCACACCACCGAGCTCCACTGACCGACCACAGCTGCGTACACTTCAACTTCAGGAAAACAACGACCCACCACTGCCCTCAACAAACCCCCCGAAGATGCTGGAGCAAGATCACCACCGACCAACTCACCTCCTCCTTGCGCCTAAACCCTCCCACCAACACCACGGAACCCAACAAAGGAGCCCGCAACCTCACACAGTGGATCACCGACTGCGTCGACACCCTTGCTACACTGAAAAACCCTCCCAGCAACCTCAACAGCAAGAAAGACGCGTTGTTCACCAACGATCTCAAAGACTCCAAGAAATCCTGCCGTGACCTCGAGAAAGCCTGGCGCCACAACCAGTCAACGGACAACATGACAGCCCTCAAGAACACCACCCGCAAACACCACCAGCTGATCCACACCACCAAAAAGTCATCCTTCAGAGAACAACTGGACAACAACACCCACAACAGCAAGGAACTCTTCAACGTCGTGAAAGAGCTCTCCAACCCCAACGGCAGCAACAACGGCATCACGCTTTCTCAAGACCTCTGCAACTCTCTGGCCACCTTTTTTCACCGTAAGATAGTCGACATACACAACAGCTTCGGCGCTCAGAACATGTACACCACCACCGAACCTACACCCCCCAACACCACCATGTGCGCCTGGACTCAGGTCAGCACGGAAGATACCACCCATACGATGAACACCATCCACTCGGGCTCCCCAGCCGATCCCTGCCCACACCACATCTTCAACAAAGCCGACTCCATCATCGCACCCAAACTTCGGGACAACATCAACAACTCCTTCATATCCTCCACCTTCCCGGAGAGCTGGAAGCACGCAGAGATCAGCGCCCTCCTGAAGAAACCCACTGCAGATCCCTCAGACCTCAAGAACTTCCGCCCCATCTCGCTCCTCCCCTTCCCTGCAAAAGTCATCGAGAAAACCGTCAACAAACAGCTGGCAGCCTTCCTGGAGACGAACGGCTCCCTCGACCCATCGCAGTCTGGATTCCAAGCGAACCACAGTACCAAGACCGCCCTCATTGCGGCCACCGACGACATTCGGACCCTGCTGGACAACGGAGAAACTGCCGCCCTCATCCTGCTCGACCTTTCGGCTGCGTTCGACACGGTCTGCCACTGCACCCTGACAACCCGCCTCCGCCACGCCGGGATCCAAGGAAAGGCCCTGGAATGGATCACCTCCTTCCTCTCCGACAGAACCCAAAGAGTCCGTCTCCCGCCCTTCCTCGCAGAAGCCACCAAGATCATCTGCGGCGTACCTCAAGGCTCCTCGCTCAGCCCCACCCTCTTCAACGTCTACATGAGCCCCCTCGCAGCCATCGCACGCAAGCACAACCTCAACATAATCTCCTACGCCGACGATACCCAACTGATCCTCTCCCTCACCAACGACCCCACCTCCGCCAGAGCCAGCTTCCAGGACGGAATGAAAGACATCGCAGACTGGATGAAGCTCAGCCGCCTGTAACTGATCTCAGACAAGACGGAAGTCCTCATCCTCGGCCCATCCATCTCCGCCTAGGACGACTCCTGGTGGCCCCCTGCTCTAGGCCCCCCACTCAAACCCACGGACCACGCACGCAACCTGGGCTTCATCCTTGACTCCTCCCTCATGATGGCCAAGCAAGTTAACGTCGTTACCTCCTCCTGCTTCAACACTCTACACATGCTCGGTAAGATCTTCCGCTGGATCCCCACTGGAACCAGGAAAACGGTCACCCAGGCCCTCGTCACCAGCCGTCTGGATTACGGGAACACCCTCTACGCTGGGACCACTGCCAAACTACAGAAAAGACTCCAGCGCATCCAGAACGCCTCAGCACAACTTGTCTTGGACATCCCCCGATACAGCCCCATCTCCGCCCACGTGAGGGACCTTCACTGGCTCCCCGTCAGCAAAAGTATCACGTTCAGACTCCTCACCCACGCACACAAGGCTCTTCACGACTTGGGCCCCAAATACCTCAACAACCGCCTCATGTTCTACAAGCCAACCCGCCAGCTCTGCACCGCCAGCCTCGCCCTCGCCACCGTCCCACGGATGCGCAGAACCACCACCGGAGGAAGATCCTTCACCTACCTGGCGGCCAAGACCTGGAACACCCTCCCCACCCACCTACGACTCACCCAGGACCATCTCTCCTTCAGGAAGCAACTCAAGACTTGGCTTTTCGAGCAGTAGCATCCCCCCCTGTGCCTTGAGACCCTAGCGGGTGAGTAGCGCGCTTTACAAATACTCTTGATTGATTGATTGATTGATTTTCAATCAGGGAGACTAAACCACTCACCATTAGTCTCCGATGAGTAACTCTGATGAAGTTTTGTGACAACAGAAATTATGTTAAAAACATTCTGTGTTCTGTTGCAATGTTGGCATGCTTCCTATTTGTAGTTAAGTAACATCTTTGTGTTGTGGGGATTCCACGTTCTGGAAGCGGTTACAGTCAGTTGCTCTGCAGCTCTCTAGATCATGATGCTTCAATAAAGCACTCTTAAACTTCATTGTGTGAAGTCTCATCATTACAAAATGTGGCGACAATTTATGGTATTTGAAAATGTAAACACCATGGGGAGCATCCACATAACCTACCTTCTGGGTATATTTTCGGCTTCCTGCCCTCTCCCTAGCTTTCACCATTGGCTGTGTCACCTGACTTGGTGAGGGTGCCGAAACTGTTGCTCGGGATTCCTTCCCCCGACAGTAATTGAGGCAGCAACAAAGCATACCAGGAGTTGGAGCACCAACTGCGCTGGTTTCACAGGTTGTGATTTCTTCGGGATTCTGCTGTGGTTCTTTGGGATATTTTCCGGATAAATCCAGGCATCGACTGGTCCTTCATGTCGTCTGTCTGTTGATTTTGGGATTTTCGTTCACCCGTGAGTACTCATGTGTGGCTGAATGTCGGCGCACGAGACCATTTAGCTGAGCAGAGGAGTCACTGGTGAGTGGTTGACGGCCTGCAAGACAGTTTGCTCAGTGCATTTGAGGAGAGAAGACGCGCAGACGCCTGCTGTGAGGTGATATAAGCATGTCAGGCACACAAGGGCCATCTTGGTTTGGGCTACGAGGACATGTTCATTGTTTCATTTCTGCGTGTCTCGGTAATGCACACACCTAAATTGGCTATTTCGAAAGCTTTTGGCTATCGAGCAATTTAGGGTTTTAGATTATAACCATTATTCACCCGGCGTGTCGCGGTGATACACACAACTCTTTAGCCAATCTCAGTTTAATGTTAAAAGTGCCAAAAATTTATAGAAGTTGTTTTTATTAACTGAGTTTATAAAAAAACCAAGGAGTCAATACTTTTATTTTGGAAATTGAACCAATTAATTGTATTTACAGCATTTTAAGTGCATTTTGTGTCACAACGAGTAATGTGTGTGGAAATCCACCATCACCATTCTTTTTAGGTCCGAATCAACCATGAATGAGATGGGAAAATTGTTTAAACATTTTAACAACTATCTGTTAGCTAATATTAGAGACTGTTTTAATGCAAAAATAAAGACGGGATTGTTCTTAGACATAATGGGAACACATGCTGAAGATGTGTTTGAACATTTACCTTCTGCACAAGCTCCTATAGGGATGGAAGCTGGACATTATGATTGTTTAGATAGACTGAAAAAAAGGTTTAAAGAACAACCTCATATTGTGATGGAAAGATATCAGTTCTATACTAGACATCAATTTGTGAAGGAGTCAGTTGATGCCTATGTATCTTGTTTAAGGGTTTTAGCTGCAGAATGTGATTTTGAGGCACAGGTTGACAAATATGCTTGAGATCAACTAATCATTCGATGCTCTAACAAAAAGATACAGGAACAACTCTTGAGAAAATGCAGTCCATCCTTACAAGAAGCTGTTGAAATTGAAAAAGAGTGTAGAATGATCAATGACGTCCTTTAATACCATCAATATAGATAACGTAGCTGGAGTAGTATCTGCTCTTAGTGAAAGAAACTAACAATAAGGCAAGTGGCTTTAAAGTGAAATTTAATAAAATGTTCTTATCTAAACCCACGGGTAATTAACAATATGCCTATAATACTTCTTCCAGTAAGCTGTTGTGCACCCATTGTGTGTCTAGATCACATTTCTTTCAGTTTAAACATTGTCCAGCCAGTGGCAGAGAGTGTTTTAAATGCAAGAAATTAGGGCATTTGGAGCTGATGTTTCAAAGCAACAAAAGGGTAGCCATTGTTACAGATGAAGAAATGGTGGTAGAATTTAACAGTGAGCATATGGCTGAAAGTATCATTTTGTGTGTGAGAGAAGATAATATTATTAAAAAGAAATTTGGACAAGTGATATGTAATACTGCTGAGGGCATTGATAATGAACCTTATATGCCTCCTATGTCTACTATTACTGTGGATGGCAAGACTATTGAAGATATGTCAGATTCCGGTTCTCCATACACCATTATCTCAGATTCTTTCTTTAACAGATGTTGGGAGGGCAAACTTTTGGAACCCAATGATATTTGTGTTTATGGGTTTCAAGGCAAGGAAATTGAATTGTTGGGATACTTTGTTACCAACATTTCTTTTAAACACAAAACCATTTTGGGGAAAGAGTATGTTGCAGTTGATGGGTTGCAAGTCTTGGTTGGCAACATCAAGGTAAATTTGAAATTACGTTGTGTTCCAATGCAAGAACCCAAGTGTGTATGGCAGTAGAGCTGCCTCCAATGCATAGTAGTCAATGAGACAACAGAAAAGAAGTGGAGGATATTTTAAATAAACACAATAATCTGTTTAAGAAAGACTTGGGAAAATCCAAGGATTTTTTCATTAAACTGTCCTAAAAGAAAATGCCATTCCTTCTAAACATAAATTGAGGAATGTACCATTGTCAGTAAAAATGAATTAGCAGAGATGATCAAACAGTTGTGTGACAACGGGATTATTGAGCCAGTTAATGCCTCAGAATGGGTATCTCTGATTAATTTAGCTAAAAAATGGAAAGGAGAGCTTAGAATGTGTATTTACTTGAGGTCGGTAAACAAATAAATTGTCATGGAAGTCATCCCCTACCTAAAGTACAAGACCTTCTAGCTAAGTTTTATAGAGCAAACTTTTTCACCACTATTGATTTTAAATCACCGTACAATCAAATTGAATTGACAGAAGATTCTAGAGATATCAGCACATTTTTTACACCAGAGAGAACATTCAGATATGTTAGAATGCCTTTTGGTCTGTCATCAGCTACATTAGTTTTTCAGAGATTGATGTGTTGTCTTTTGAGGAACACTGGATTCTATTTTAATTTATTCTGATACCTCTGAAAAGCATAGTGAAACAGTAGAGAAAGTACTTTCTATCCTAGAAGATAAAGGTATGGCCATTTGTTTAGATAAGAGAATATTTAGGCAATCAGATAAATGGTAATGAGATTTTCCCCCAAAAGATCTTAATGCTATTAAGAATATGAAAGAACCCCAAGATAAGGATCAACTCAAGTCCTTTTTAAGGCTATGTGAATATCATTCAAGATTTGTCCCTAATTTTGCAGACATTGTACTTCCTTTAAGGCTATTACTTAAAAAAGAGATTACATGTATTTCGACCACAGAGCATTCTCGGGGAGTTGATGCCATTAAACCTGCTATTGTTGGATGCAAACCTTTGTCTCAGTTTTCACCTTCTACCACAAGTGTTATTACTGGGGATGCACGCGGAACTGGCCTTGGCGCAATATTCAGCCAATTTAAAAGTGGTAATGATGTCACCGTTGTGTTTGCATCTGGACCACTTACTATGATGGAAACTATCTATTCTACTATTGAAAGAGAAGCACTGGGTTGCTCTTGGGCAATTGAACAGTTTAAGACCTATTTGTGGGGGAAATCTTTAAAACTAAAAGAAGTGACCATAAACCTCTGGTTTCTCTATTCTATAACAAGAGAGTGGATAAAGCTTCTTGGAAATTAGTTCGAATCTTAGCTAAGCTTTATGAGTATCATTTTGAAGTGACTTTTATCCCAGGGTCACAAAACATGAGAGCTGATTGTTTGTCGAGACTGTCAACTGAGTCTCAACCGACAGGCCAAGGTTTTACACAAGAAGAATGTGTAGTGGCTTCATTTGAAGATACAATACTTTCTGTTGCTCAAGTTATTTCTCAAGAGGAACAGTTAAAGGCCATGTCTTAGGATAAAGATTTGGACATTTTGCAAAAGTATATTATTGAGGGTTGGCCATCAGGGAGAAATTTACCTAAAGAGTTTTCTGTGTTTTGGAAAGTCAGAGATGAGCTGTCAAACAATGATGATCTTATTTTGAAAGGTGACTCATTTATACCTCAAATTGGGGTATGAAGGAAACTTATGTCTATTGATCATTTAGAGCTTTTAGGGCAATCTAACACAATTAAAAGAATGAGGGATTTGTTTTGGTGACCCTACATGGATGGATAGTTGTATTGTTGAATTAATTTGTGAAAGTTTGCTTTCTTTGTGCTAATTCTGATAAATTCTTAAAATGGCAAACTCAAATTACTTACAAGTTCAAGCACCGGATAAACAATGGGAGGAAATTGCTATTGATATTCTATCAATCAATCAATCAGGAGTTTGTTAAAGCGCGACTACTCACCTAGGAGGGTCTCAAGGCGCTAGGTGTGGGGGGGGAGGGGGGGTGCAGGTTCCATTCCATCAAGGAGGGGGTCTGTCGAAGAGCCAGGTTTTGAGGTTTCTTGCGAAGATGGGGAGCGATGTTGTCTGTCTGAGGTGGAGCGGAAGGGCGTTCCATGCTTTGGCCGCGAGGAAGGAGAAGGAGCGGCCTCCCGATCTGGTCTTTCTGGTGCGAGGGACCACGGCGTAGGAAAGCTGGGCTGATCGTAGGGTCCTTTGGGGTGCGTGGAATTTGAGTTGGCTGTTCAGGCATGCTGGTCCGGTGCCGTGGAGGGCCTTGTGTGCGTGGGTGAGCATCTTAAAGGTGATTCTCGCCTCGACGGGGAGCCAGTGGAGTGTGCGCAGGTGCTGGGAGATGTGGCAGTGTTTTGGCAGTTTGAGGACCAGTCGTGCGGCGGCGTTCTGAATGTTCTGTAGCTTGCGGATGAGGTTTTTGTTTATTCCGGCGTAGAGTGCGTTGCCGTAGTCGAGTCTGCTGGTGACCAGGGCGTGAGTGACTGTCTTTCGGTTTTCGAGGGGGATCCATTTGAAGGTCTTACGAAGGAGGCAGAGGGTGTGGAAGTAGGAAGATGAGACAGAGCTGATCTGGCGGTCCATTTTGAGCTCGGAGTCCAGGATGATTCCCAGGTTGCGTGCGTGGTCTGTGGGGATTGGCTAGTTTCCGAGGGCGGTGGGCCACCAGGTGTCGCTCCAGGCATCGGGGTTTGGGCCCATGATGAGTACTTCTGTTTTGTTGGTGTTTAGTTGTAGGCAGCTGTTTTTCATCCATTTGGCGACGGCTTCCATGCCTTCTCGAAAGTTGCGTCTGGCGGTATTGGGCTCGTTGGATAGGGAGAGGATGAGCTGGGTGTCGTCTGCGTATGACACGATGTTGAGTCCGTAGGTTCTGACAATGAGGGCAAGTGGAGCCATGTAGACGTTGAAGAGCGTCGGGCTGAGGGAGGAGCCCTGGAGGACTCCGCAGGTGGTAGGTGTGGGATCCGAGAGGAAAGGGTGGAGTCTGACCCGCTGCGTCCTGCCGGAGAGGAAGGAGCAGATCCAGTCGAGGGCCTTGTCCTGGATTCCTGCATCGTAGAGTCTGTGTATTACGGTGCGGTGGGAGACTGTGTCGAACGCCGCTGATAGGTCGAGGAGGATGGGGGCTACTGTTTCTCCTTTGTCCAGTAAGGTGCGGATGTCGTCTGTTGCGGCGAGGAGGGCGGTTTCCGTACTGTGGTTTTTTCTGAAGCCGGATTGGGAGGAGTCGAGGATGTTGTGTTCTTCAATTAATGTGGCAAGTTGGCTGTTGATGGCTTTCTCGATGACTTTCGCTGGGAACGGGAGCAGGGAGATGGGTCTGTAGTTTTTGAGGTCGGTGGGGTCCGCTGAGGGTTTCTTCAGGAGGGGGTTGACCTTGGCGTGTTTCCAGTCGTCGGGGAACGAGGCGGTCGCCAGGGAGCGGTTGATGGTGTGGCAGAGCATGGGTGCGATGGTGTTGGTGGCTCTGTTGAAGATGTGGTGGGGGCAGGGGTCCGTGGGGGCCCCTGAGTGGATTGACTTCATTGTCTTCAGTGTGTCATTGGTGGTGAGGGCTGTCCAGTCATCAATCGCTGGTTTCCGGGTGTCGGGGGTGGTTGGTGAGGGTTCAGTGTGTTGGTTGTCTTCGTCGAAGTTGTCGTAGATGCTCTTGATTTTGTGGTAGAAAAAGATGCTGAGTTTGTCGCAGAGGTCTTGTGAGGGAGGGATGTCGGTAGAGTCGCTGGTGGGTTGGGCGAACTCCTTGATGATGCTGAAGAGTTCCTTGCTGTTGTGTGCGTGGGTGGAGATTCTGTCTTCAATCGCTTTTTTCCTCGTTTCTCTGATGAGTTGATGGTGGGAGTTGGTGGCAGATCTGAAGTTATTGTGGGCTTCTCTGGATTTGGTGTTTCTCCAGGTCTTTTCGAGGCGGCGGCATGTGCGCCTGGACTCTCGAAGTTCGGTGGTAAACCATCTGGCTTTCTTGGCACGGGTATTGTTGTTTTTCTTGAGGGGGGCTATGGTGTTGGTGCTGTCCGAGATCTATCTATGCAGGGTTCGGGCTGTGGTGTTGGGGTCGTCGTTTTCCGCGATGGTTGGGGTGGAGTTGTTGAGTGAGGAGGTGAGCTGGTCATCAGTGATTTTGGTCCAGTTTCTTTGTGGAAGCAGGTGCTGGTGTCTGTGGATGGTGGGTGTTCTGAAGGTGAAGTGGACGCAACGATGGTCGGTCCATGGGAGTTCGGTGGTGTGGCTGAAGGTGATGGAGTTCCTGTAGTGAAGAGGGGGTCGAGGGTGTGTCCTGCTGAGTGCGTGGGCTCGGTCACGATCTGGCAGAGTCCAATGTTGTGGAGGTTGTCCAGGAGGCATGTGGTGTTGGGGTCCAGTTGATTGTCGAGGTGGAAGTTGAGGTCTCCCAGCAGGGTGTAGTTGGTGGATGCGATGGCCTGCGGGGAGATAATGTCCGTGATGGAGTTGGCGAAGGGTCCGCAGGGTCTAGGGGTCGGTAGATGAGGGTTCCTCGGAGGGCGGCGGTGGGGCTGGCCAGTATCTTGAAGTGAAGGTGTTCCATCAGTTTTGTGGACTCGTCAAGGAGTGTGCTCAGGCGGAGGCTGGATTTGTGGACGATGGCGATTCCTCCTCCTGGGTGGGTGGGGCGGTCCTTCCTGGAGATCTTGTATCCTTGGGGGATGGCGATGGCGATGTCCGGTCCCGAGGTGGTGTTCGTCCAGGTTTCGATGAAGAATGCTACATCTGGGGTGGTGCTGTCGAGGAGGTCCCAGATTTCTGTGGCGTGTTTGTGGAGGGATCGGATGTTGAGGAGGATGCATTGCAGGGTCTTCGGTTCAGTTGTGTTCTTGTGGACGGTTTGTGCTGGATCCGTGTTCTTGGCGGTGCTGCAGGTGTGCCGACAGCGGTGACAGCTGAAGGGTCCATGGGTGTCGGGTGGTGATGCTAGCTTGCAGTTGTTGTTGCAATCTTGGTTGAGTGCATAGAGTTCTGCTGGGTCGTAGCGTTGGCGGGGAGGAGGTCTAGGGTTCCTGGTGCTGGTCCTTATGAAGAAATCTCACTTACAGTTGGAAATATTAGCTTTGTCCTTATGAAGAAATCTCTATGAGAAAATTCTACATTTTAGCTGCCATTGACTATTTTTCCAAGTAGGTTGACCTTAAATGGGTTACACAAACTGATTCCATGTCTGTAATTGAATTTCTCCAAGAAATATTCAAGAAGGAAGGATTACCAAAAACCATTATGTCTATGGGTCTCAGTTTACTTCCCAAATGTTTGGTAACTTTTTTAAAAAGCTAATATAAATCACATAAGAACTGCTCTTTACTCTCCAAAAATTAATGGACCAGTGGAAATATTTAACAGAACGTTAACTGAGGGTGTTCAATTAGCTCTTAAAGCTCATATTGATGTCAAAGCACATGTAGCAGAATTGATTTGGTCATATATTTGCACTACACATTTTACAACAAAATGTTCACTTTTTTTGCCACTCAAAGGTAGTAAACCCTGACAAGAGCTATCCCTTGCTTGGTCTAAATCTACCGGACCTAGTTCGGATGTGGAAAAGATCCATGGTATAGCTAAACAAGATTTTGATAAAAGAAAGAAATGTTGTTTCAAGTAAACAATCTTCTTTAAAAGTTGGTGACAGGGTCAAGATACAATTACCAATCCATGTTAAAAAGGGTGAGTCTAAATTTTCAAATTTTTACACTGTCCAAAAAGTCAGGAAGAGCTTGGTTCTTTTGAATAATGGGTCCTGGTGGAGTATTTCTAAGGTGGCCAAAGCTAATATTTCCAACTGTAAGTGAGCTCTTTACTCTTCCAAGCCATATTTTACAAGTGTCTCAGTGCAATTGGAAGGAGAAAAGGAGATAGAGTCTTCTTTAATTAATAAGTGTGATAGTCCTCATTCTAACTCAAGCTATCGGGATCCAGAGACCCTTACATATGGGAAGATACGGAAAGTGAAACCCACGTGATTTGAGGATTTTGTGTTGTTTTAGTTATATGTTTTTTTACATTTGTATATTTCTTTGTAAGGAAGGAAGATATGTGATAATAGAAGTTATGTTAAAAAACATTCTGTGTTCCGTTGCTATGTTGGCATGCCTCTTATTTGTATTCAAGTAACATCTTTGTGCTGTAGCGGTTCCAAGTTCTGGAAGGTGTTACAGTTAGTTTCTCTGCCTCTTTGCAGATTGTGGATGCTCCAATAAAGCACTCTTAAAGTGTGTAGAGTCTCATAGTTACTACAGTTTTGGGAAAAGAAACCTATAATCTTTTATCCAAAAGTGAAATTCAATGAGGCATAACAGGTGACTGCAAGCTAACTCACCTACCTTTACCTTAATTGTTATCTTTTGTCAACATGAAAGCTATACATTTTTTGCTTGAGAAGAACTTTGTTATTCTACGGACCTTCAATCAGATATATGACCATGCTAACAGCAGGACTAGAAACCTTACCCTCCAGTCTGACAGTTAGAAACATTAACCACTAGGCTTCTTCAGTAAAGGGAGGGCCATCTCATTGGCAAAAATTTAAACTGGAATATTGAAAAATGTCTGTCCCATTTTTGTTGCTGGGTCTTCTGTAGGACAATCCTCAATCTTTTCTTTTAATATTTGTACTTGTTGGCTATCTGGTGTTGTTGTTTAGCTTACCTAAATTGTAGCAGGTCTTGAACAGTTATTTTTTGTAATTCATTAGGTGACATAGCTTCATCACTGCTCTATGCACACTCGATTGATCCTTTCATATGGCAAATTCTTTATGGCACTACATGATGTCTTAGGCATTATTCTAAGTTGCACGGTAAATAGCTAGTAATTATCACACTAAATAAATACTATTACTATTGGGGATGTATGTTAATAGATGCAGATATTAGCACATAAAGTCAAGGGTCAGATTTGTAATGAGGCATAGTAAATGGAATGTGTTCTTTCTGCCCTAATACCGCTTATTTTGCCTCTTTACAGCCTTTTTCCCCAGACACATTTCAGGAGGTTTATTTTGGTGACATGTATTCAAAGACGTGTGTTGCAGTGCTGAAATTATCACATGCACTAATTTCTACAGTAGTCAGAGTCCTGTTTTCACAAATAGCCTCTAACCTAAGAAAGGAAAAAACATGTTGGGGAGTAGCATAGCTTTGCTGTGGTGAGGAAATTTTACACCCCTATGTGTTCATTGTAGTGTCTACCAGACTGCATCTTTGGTGCCATCTCTACTGTGTCATGTTATCCTGATAGGTATATCCTCTGCATTGGAGGTAGAGTGGCGATGAAGTGTTCCGTCCTGTGGCAAATGGTGAATGGCATTCTCCAAATACCTAGGTGTCTCTCAATAGGAAAGGGCCTGAGAGATGAAGAAGGGGATTTTTTATAAGAAAAATGGGAGATGTTGAGGCCCCACATGCTAGAAGACAGACGGGGCAGGTAGCCCATAAGTAGTCAGTAATGGCATCCAAGCACACTCCCAACATGTAACTAAGTCCCAAATGCTGACCAAGTGAAAGGGAATGAAAATAAGATATAAAGATGAATGGGAGCAGTAAGTAGTAATGGTGGGTATTTTAAAAATTACTCTTGATCACAAATTTTATGACGATTCCATTACGTTGCTTATCCAATGTAATTACATTTACTCCAGCTAAACAAGTTAGGGGAGCCTATAAAGCTGGTTGTCTACAAGAGCCCCATTTGTAAATGTGGCGTCAATAGGCATTTAAAATCATCATACAAAGAAAGAATGTCCGAGGCAGCAATAAATGCTCCAGGGCTGGACAAAGCTACTCAGGTTAGTTTCTAAACAGCATCTAGCGGAATCCTGATGACTCCACAGCCCTTAAAGCCAGCTTCAGTTCCAAATCAGACTTAAACACCATAATTCAAGCTCTCAGAATTTCTGAAGATCAATCTATCTGAGCTTGCCCAAGACAAGAGGAAATGTTATTTGCCTTGATACTCTTTTCATTGCATGGTAGATATGGGAAGAAAAAGCAGAATATCCACCCCAAGTATGGAGAAATCACCTTGTGTCTTGGGCCAATTGTTTTTAGTTTAGAGAATTTGCTGAGTGAAAATTTTAAACATGCCACCCACTCAGCACAGATACACACTCTGAAGATTGGAACGGTTGCTCCCTGCACAGCAAAGTGATCCCCACTAGGCAGGCGGGATCTCTAACTAAGGAGAGAGGTCCTCCACGAGGGCGGTGGAGATCCTGTCCTCCCCCTCCAGTGGACATGTGGACATTACACCAGGATCAAAATGATCAGCATCGTTTTCACTTTAGAGTAGTTAAATGAAGAAATAATTCCCCTGAAGAAGGGGCTAAGCATGAGACATAGACCTTCACTACCAATCAAAGTTGAAAAGTCAAAGCATCAGCCAGCCTCTCTACTAACTCAGTTTTCACCCAAAAAGATCTAGAAGCCTTTATATGAAAAACCATCAGCCCTTTATCCAGAATTATGTATATTTTCAACTTTGGAAGCCACAGAAATGGAAATGTGGGCCCAGATTTAGTAAACATTAACGCAACACAGAGCAGCAACTAAGTGACTAATGTTGCTACACTGGGTTGCAAGAAAGGAAGAGAGCAGAACAGTGTTGTATCTAAGATGTGGGACTGTTTTTCTCTCTCCCTGCCCTGGCCCACTTCTGGCTGCCATGCACTAACTCACACATCCTTTGCCATAATGCAAGAGTGTGTGAGGTCTGTAAGGCCTAGTTGTTATATTGGAAGAAGACCTCCCAGCACAGAAAGCTATCCGTTAACACTTTTCCTGCTTTGTATGTATACTATATAATGCAGCAATCATATAAAGTAGCAAAAATTAGCAGAAATGAAAAGATTTCTCCTCGGTCCATCTGCGTTACGGTTGCATAGAATTTTTCCAACAAATCCCAGGGTAAGTTTGTTTGTGTTTAGGATTTTGGCATGAAAACCAATGAGTGGTTGCATGGAAACATCCAAGTGTCACCCATGCAACAACTCCTTGATGCAAAGTAATTGAAATCAGTGCATAGCACAACTTAGCTTTGCTTTGGAAAACAAACCCAAATCATGGTTTGCATTGGATAATACATCCCATCATACCACGATGAGTCAGGTTTATGCTAAGAAAGTAACACAAACTAGGAGCAAAAAGATAGTAAATCTGGGCCCTGATGTTTTAGGGATTAAGTCAGCGGCTTCTGTTGTAGCTCAAATAGACCCTGGAAAATCATCAGAATGCAAAAATCCAACATAGCCTGGGGCTTGAGTGACAGTGTGAACAAAAAACAAGAGCTTACAGGAATGCCCAAGGTATTACCAGTTTGTAAGTTTATTTCAAGCTTGAAATTAGCCTTAGCATGAATGGCAAAGAAGATAAGACTATATTTGATCTGGTCATTAATCAAAGATAGAATGGACACTTGTTTCTACAAAACCATTGGTTTGTATTAGAAAACCCTCATAGACATCCTGGTATTGTCGTTTGCGGTGTATCTTTTGTCCGCCCCATCAGGAGTCATGGCGTATTCATTGGGTGATCGATTGGCGTGCTGGGTGCCTGCCTCACCTGAGGCTACCTCTGGTGATAGTAGAAGTGTCCAGAGATCAAAATTATGTACGTGAAGGAGTAGACTAAAAATAGTGTCTAATCAAAAAAAGGTTGTTTATTCTGGGTAGTTTAGGCACTATGGTTAAAAAGAAGTTGCGATACAAGGTGGTCGGGTTACTGGATCACCATATCTTTTAAGGTACGTGTTGACATGTTTCAGCTCGCTCGGCCCGATCGGGTCTATGGAGCTTTCGTCAGGACAAGAAAACGTGTATACAGACAAACAAAAAGAAATTATGACATGAGCTTCACACAACTTGTGTGGGATTCAGTATTTAGTAGAGTGGGGATTTCCCATGCTGTTTTGCGCAGGGGAAGAGTCAGCACAAGGGACTCCTAGCTGTACCTCATGGTAAATTACAACATGCGACTCTGGTTCCCCTGTTGAAGTACTCACCTTGCGCAAAACAGCATGGGAAATCCCCACTCTACTAAATACTGAATCCCACACAAGTTGTGTGAAGCTCATGTCATAATTTCTTTTTGTTTGTCTGTATACACGTTTTCTTGTCCTAACGAAAGGTCCATAGACCTGATCGGGCCGAGCGAGCTGAAACATGTCAACACGTACCTTAAAAGATATGGTGATCCAGTAACCCGACCACCTTGTATCGCAACTCCTTTTTAACCATAGTGCCTAAACTACCCAGAATAAACAACCTTTTTTTGATTAGACACTATTTTTAGTCTACTCCTTCACGTACATAATTTTGATCTCTGGACACTTCTACTATCACCAGAGGTAGCCTCAGGTGAGGCAGGCACCCAGCACGCCAATCGATCACCCGATGAATACGCCATGACTCCTGATGGGGCGGACAAAAGATACACCGCAAACGACAATACCAGGATGTCTATGAGGGTTTTCGAATACAAACCAATGGTTTTGTAGAAACAAGTGTCCATTCTATCTTTGATTAATGAACATTTACTCAGGGGAAATGAATGGACTTCTAATCCTCTTCCCTCCCTTTTTTGATATAAGTATATTTGATCTGGTTCGAAAAAGAGATGTAAGAAGATATCTCTTTTTGTATGATCATCCACATTTTGTTTAACTTATTCTGTTGGTTTTTGGTCTCTGCACACTGGGACATTGTGGACACTGCTGTCCAATATCCATTGTATGTGCTCTGACCTTTAATACATGTCAGGACTCCAGCCCGCGTACCTCAACAGTCTTGACCACTAAGCATATGATAACTCCCCTCAGAAAGTAATGTAATGAGAGGGAAAATTGCAAGAACTGGAATTCCCTTTAAATAACACGCCACGTTAGGTGCTGAAGTGTTACAGGCACCGTGAATTTTAACATGTTTACAAACAAGTAAAAGCCTGACTATAGAGTCTCATTCTACACCCGACTGCTAGTACCTCTCCTGTAGGGAGATGTTTATTGCTCCGTGGCAGTGGACAAAGGGATTGGGTGTGAATAGATTATTTTTCCTTTTACATTATGTCCATCTGCGCTGAGCTCAGTATCTTACTTAAACCTCCTCTGTCACAAGCAGATGTAGCTTACACCTAGGCCCGCCCATTCTTTGTCCCGCTAGCCATCTAGACACCAATCCTAGTGGAAAAAGGGGCTTCTGCCAGAACCGATTTTGAGTTACCGCAAGGACGAGTTTGATCCTTATCATAGCCACACCTTTGGAAAGGCATAGCAAACTCAGCAGAAGAAAAGAAACGTTCTGCCATTTTGGTTTTATGTACAGAGGGGTGCCGCAAGACAGTTTACTATAAATCACACAGGAAGAACTGCAAAAGTGGGTAGGGGCAGTCTGGGAACTTTTCCCTGATGGGCTGGAAAGTGTTCAGGAGTTTTGCCCACCCCAGGCTGGCACTGGGCTCAAATATGACCTACATGTGGCACCTTTAGTGCCCCCATTGGAAAAGATCTGGACCTGTGCAAGACAGAAGAATGACTGTACCTACTTTTGAACATGTGGAGAGAAGCCTAATGGGCTGGAACTTCTCCTACTTGTACCCAGGACTGGAAGTAGACTTCAAGGGTCAGTACGCTGATTTCTTTTTAGGCTACAGGGCCACAAAAGCTGCAAGAAGCCACCTTCCTTAGGAGCCCAGATGACAGTTTCCAAATGGACTCACCCTGGGCCCTGATGGTGATATTTCCTGGAGGGAGTACTGACCTCCAAGAGGTCCTGGGACTCTTGAGTAAGTGCAAGAGTGTACTCCTCCTGCCTAACGCTAAAACATGGGGCTTAAAAAACCTGCCAAGTCAATACCACACATTTGTGTTGGTGCTGGGCCAGGGTGCTCCCACGCAAAGCTTTTCCAAAGCAGCAAATCCTTTTGTGTGAGGCAATGTAAAGAATACAAAGTTCCTCATGGATCCCTGTTTAGCTACAGCTTGTAGCCTTGCCCCGCAGGAGGAATCCGAGCTCAGAAAAGTGACTGAGTCCAAAGATAGAAAAAGATAGAAATCTTCTTTGGACAAGGTGCCAAAGGAATCCGGCTGGCAAGTGACCTTCTTTGGGTACAAAGTTTGAATTTCTCCCACACCCATCAAAAGTTACCTGCTTCACTGGGTCTTTGTCCAATGGCTCTCTGGACTTGTGCAGTCCATTTTGGCAAGAGCATGCTGTCTAGCTCCATTTTCTAATTGTGGCACTTATACTGCATTTTAGAGTATGATAATTTAAATAAAAATTCTAAACTTCCTTCATGTCCCCTGGTTATCTTATTGTGGACAAGTACAAGTGAGAGAGAAAAAGCGTGTGTCCCGTTCTGTGATCCCCAAGATGGTTGAGACAGCTGTGTTCTGGGGTGCGAATGCACTTGTTTCTATGGTAAGCTTAGGAGAGCATTGAGGCACCATAGCTAGTTGGACTCAAACTCATAGATACTGAGGTGGTATGGTGACTTGGTCCCTACATACTGATGTTCTATGGTTCCAAGCATAGTTCGGTTGTAGTGCAGAATCCCTACAACAAGACACCAAGCCTTCTTGGGATCACAGTTCTTACCCTGGTACCCACCCTTAGTCTATGTAATGGCCTTCTGAACAGGTTTTTGGGAGCCTTGAGAAGACTCTTTGTTTTTGTCCTTGTCCTTAGACTTGTTACCATATTTCCCTTGGGGGGCGTATTAACCCATTTCTTTTGGTCCCCCCACCATGAGTTGCCTTGGTTACCCTTGCCTTGATCCAGTGGTCTGCCTTCTTCCCCAGTTCTTGAGGAGAAAGTGGACCTCAGTCTATCAGGCATTGATGTATTATTTCAGGAACACAGTTACTCCATAGATGCTCTTTCAAAATAAGATTATAAAGCCCATCATTGTCTTGCACCTTGTTACCTTTCAACCAACCGCCTAGTGTTTTCTCTGAGAGGTCTACAAAATCTACTCTAGTCTGGATCGGGCTTTTTGAGTCTCCCTGAACCTGATCTTGTATTCCTCAGTGGTTACTACAAAGCCCTCAATAAGGGTATCCTTCATGAGGTCATAGAACTCCGTATATGTCTCATTCAGGGTGAGGAGCCTATCCCTAAACTTTCCTAAAAACAGCTCTCAGAGAACAAAGTCCCAATAATTTTGGCTGAGTTTCCTCATTTTACAGGCCGTTTCAAAACCATTTGGTGATATCATTACCCTTTACATATTTGGGGACAATCCCTTTTGGAACTTAGGGTCAAAAGCTTCATGCTTCTCCCTGTGACCAAGTTTTGCTGCCACCATAGAAGGGTCCTAGGCCCATCACAGCTCTTTCCTTCACTATAGCCAGACATTTAGCCTCTAGTTCTATCCTCTTGGCTAGTTTTTGAAGATCTGCATCTCCATTGTCTACTTCTGGGGTAGTGTCAGTACTTCCAGCACTGCTATCAGTGGGATTGGGGCTGTAATCATCATCTACTTCATCATCCACTTCAGTATCCACCCCCCCCCCCCCAATATGGGGTTCATCCTCTGCCAGGGATCTGGCATTTTCTGCAAGTAACCTTTGCAGATGTGCCTTAGTGGGTCTAGATCCCATGGTGAGGTCCCATGCTTGGCAGAGAAACTTACTTACGTGTGTCCAATTTAGGTTTCCTGTAGAGCCCCAAGTTGATCTCCTGGGAAGGACCTGCTACCTCAGTCACGGTTTTACAGTAGTTGGGACCTTTTTAGGAATTATACAAAATTCCCAGCGAGCTTTTCTAAAGGGCCTAACTAACTAAAAATGCAGTTTCAGTGAGGCACTTAACATAAGGTGAACAGCTAGGTTAAAACAATTTAGAAAAGAAATTAAAAGTTGATAAAAAATGTTTTTAACTAATGACAATTTTGGATTCTTTAGTGGAATCACTGATGAACCATACAGTACAGCAGATGTCAAGACTTGTATCCCATCGCTGGACTACCAATGTAGGAAGCTGGCTGTTCATATGATATACCAAAAAGAGGTATATTGTGCAAAGAGTCCAGGTATCTGCTACTGGTGGACAGGGGCTTGCTATAGCAATCCCAAGGTGCTCTTCCAGGGGGCAGTGCGGTCGAGCAGCCTTAGGTTTATCAGATAGGAGTATTAGACATCTTCAAAATATACACATGGTCAATAAATGATGCTCACGACTCAATAAGATGATTCACACCAATTATAAAAATAACACATATCTTTAGATATATATTCAAGAACCAGAATCAATACAATCAGCGCAGTATGTTTTGAGATAGAAATTCTTAAGGTTTTCAAAAGTCGACAGTGCATTTTTCAGAAGCTGCAATACTATCCTATGGGAAGAAAAACAAGTATGACATACAGGTAGAGTACAGTGACTTACGAGACAAATCTCCTGGACTTAAGGTGAGTATGCAGCAAGGTCCAAGGCAACATCAGCTGGTCACTGCCAGCCGCACTAGGGCAGCTGGGTGCAATACAGCAATGTTAGTTCATGGGGATTGGTCTTTGTGAAAAGAGACTGCAGGTTTGGACTAGGATACCAGTAGGGCTGACCCAACAGGAGCTTAGGCCTCATGATGCTTGGGGATGTGGCGACACCATTGGTGCTCTTCTCCATGGGCCAGGAACGACAGGTGCTGAGGTGTCCTCAAATGACGGGTCTTTGTCACCGGGAGCGGTCACGGTAGAGACTACAGGCGATGTTGAGAAGTCCACAGAGGGGAAACCCAAGGTGGGCTTTGAGTCTGGAGGCTCTGGGAACCACGTTAGCATCATTGGACCACTTCAGCGTGGGCTAGGCGGCTGGGGTGCAGTGGTGCTTTCTGTTGTCTGGTTTTCCTGATCTCACGGTTCAGTCTTTGGTACCTGCAGGATTCAGGGGAGCAGCTCTGATATTCGATGCGAGTTCCTGGTTCTTGGGAGAAGGCTGACAGTTCTTCTAGGCTTAGGAGACACAGCAGCTGAAGGACAAATCTTCTTTCGGCACAATTTTCAAAGTCAGCAGACAGGCCAGCAGGGAGGGCTCCAAGTTGTCAGTTCCTGGAGCTTCTGTTCTTGCTTCTTGTTACTCTTCACATCCATCTTCTTCTTTAAGGTCAGCAGTATTTTATTCAATGGTGCCAGGGGCTCCCCTAAATAGTTAATTTAGGGGTTGTAGGGGAGTGTAGGGTTGTAGCCAATGGGCTACCTGCAATTGGGAACACTACACTCCCTATATCACCACTTCGTGTGGGAAGTGGGTATAACCCTGTCCCCAATTTTCAAAGTTTGCCATCACAAAGATGGCAGACTCTGAAAAGTTGTTCCCACTTCAGGTAACCAACCTTAGGGTGGTACGAGCCTGAGGGCGGACACTCCTCTCTGACTACTAATTTTCCAACATGTCCAGGGACCAAAGGGGCACTGAACAAAAGTGAGTGGCATCCTAGACTGTGAAAGAAGACAGATTTGCATACAAAAGGGGGGTCTCTGAAGCTCCCTGCTTTGGAATGATAATTTGCAGGCCATCCTGTGAGAGGGGATGTAAACACCCTCTGCCCGAGCAGACTTTGTTCCTGACCTCCTGAGAGTGAAGGTCATCTCCCCTGGGGGTCAGGAACTCATCTCTGGCGGCAGGATAGCTAAGACCAATCAGTTGTTGGTAGAGATTTAGGGGGCAGATCTAAGGTGCTCGCTGGGTGCTTGTATTGTTAAATTAAGAACTGGAATCAGTGTGAACTTATTAATACGACATGTTTGATACCAAACATCTCTGTTTTCGGTGAAGCCATCATGTAGCTGGGGTACTTATTTTCAGCAGTGTCCAGCACATGTTGTTAAAATGGCTTCCCTGATCACTTGTACTGGCAGTAATGGAATTGAGAAGCACAGGGGCATATCTGCTCATGCAGTTATGCCCACACATGTAGTATAGTGCACCCTGCCTTTGAGGCCTGCTGTAGGGGTGCAGTTGTTACAGGCATGGTACATATGGATGTGTGCCATGTCATGTTTTCACGTTTGTCTGCACCAAGACTCCCAGCTTATGGGTATTTGGTGAGGGGTCCCTTAGAGTGGCACAGTATGTGCTGCAGCCCTTAGGGACCCTCTTTAGAACCTCAGGCTCTAGGTACCAGGATTACCATTTACTAGGGACTTACAGAGGGTGCTAAAGGTATTGATAATTTGTGTACAATTGCACAGTTTATGGAAAGAGTTCTGGCACTAGGGACCTGCTTAGCAGGGACCCAGGGCACTTCCAGTCGAAATCACATTGAATACCAAGCACAAAGTGGGAGTGACCATGTCAAAAAGGAGTACTTTCGCACGCATGGTCCTGGTAAAGAATTAAGACATCATTAGTTGATGAGGATTCACATCCCTTGCAAATAACAATCCACTTTCTGACACCTGAAAACAGTGAAAAGAGGCAATCAGTAGTCAGACACATAATTCAAAATGTCTGAACCCTAATTAATGGTGATGCAATATACCTACCTTTTTGTGATTCCTATGGTCATCAGATGAAAGATGTTTAAATCTGAGTATGTAATCAGACATTGACCAAATCTCCACCTAAATATTGCTATGCAGCTGGAACTATGTTAATAATTAAAAGCATGTTTTACTAACCTTTAGCGCAGCAGTTACATGATGCTAAGCTGCAGTATGCCAAGCATAGAGGTGCAAATAACGGCATCAATCAACTTTGATGCACAAAAATATTTTTGCACCAAAAAGTAATGCAACAGCAACTTAAAATATCTTTGTACCATTTAATGGTTTAATATCTTTGTAACATATAATACCAAGTACTGATAAGTGGCAACTAAAAAACTAAAATAAATCACGATGTGAGGAGGGGCAGGGCCTATGAGTGGCAAGGCATCATGCCAAGAAGTATCTAAGAGGCTCTTTTGCCCCCGTCAGCTTCCAAAAAAATAAACATTCTGAAGCTGGTGCCGATGTCCTTGGGTGTGTTCACAGCCCCTAATGGACATTAAATCTTGATAGCTCCAAAAGCATGAGCTGGAAATCCACTCTTTGCAGTGGTTTCCTGCTCATTTTCCCTGCCACCATGTGACATCGGCTCCTCACCGGGCAACCGTTTGAAGAGAGGAGATATTATGTGACATACAGTGGCACCATGTACGTTTGTACTGCACTGAGTGGGAACTGAAGAGAACCGCTTTTGGATTAGAAATAAGGTCTGATTATCCAAAGTCTGGCATTGCAGCATGACCTAGCATTGCATGAAACCCTCGGGCCAAATGAAATCAGATTTAAGTAATTTGTAATAGGAAAATTATGTATTTTCCGTGAAATTATACACATAACACAATTAGGATGTGGGCGATTGTCTATCTGTAGACATTTGAACTGGAGAGTGTGTTCCAAGTATAAATCTCACAAAAAACACGCTTGCTTACCTTTGCACTGTTTTACTAAAGTCAAGTCAAGTCAAAGATATGTTTATTAAGACCATAGTCTTTAAACAGGTGCAAGAGGCAGTATCACAAGTTTAAAATATTCACATAAAAGACAATAAAACATTGTAAAAAATAATCCAATATCGGTTAAAAACTTTTACACGCCCTTATACGTTTACCAACGCCAATAAAAATGCATTTAAAAAACGTTCTATTGCATTTAAAACACATTCCTTTCCTTTAGTTCAAGTATAATTTCATTGATTTAAAATTCATACAGTACTACAGATTATTTCTGGTGCCGGTGACATAATTGTACCATGATTCACTAATTATGGCATTGCACAATATTTTGCCACAACCCTGCAGTTTTATGACCTACTGCCCATATTGTTGGGCTCGAGAGTCTTCCCCTCATATTCTTTTTTATTAGTTTAAAATTCCTTTTTAATTACTATAAATTCTCTGGTGTGAATGTAACTAACGAGTACACCAAAATATTACACAGTGGAACTGTGCTATATAAAGCATGAACATGAATAGGTTAGGGTAAAATATCTTAGGTCCACATTATAAATGACTCGCAATCCTGGTTGGTAATTACCTCTGCAACCAAAATCCCAATTCAGTTTTGAACAAGGGGAAGAGTCCAAATCAGTATTTGGACCACAGTTGTACTGAGGGGCTAAGGGGCTTATTTACAAGACCCTTGCGCCGCTTTTGCGTAATTTTTAACATGGAAAAAGTGACGTACGGGTGGCGCAAGGGGCTCGTAAATAAACCCCTAAGTGTTTCTTATGAAGCTCTTTCTGCCCCAAAATTTCACATTTGCCAGATATAGTCGTTAGATTTATGTATTTTATAATTCCCCAAAATGCATGATCAAGTTCTTATCATTTAAGTTTCTAGAGCACATCATTTAGCTGGTCAGGTAGGTACTACTCCTATAAAAACAAGTGGTTAATTTGAGCAGGTGGTTGCAGTGGGACCCACCTGCATTCGTTATTTTTCCTCAACAGACTTTTGTTTAGAGCAAGAGTGAAAACACAAAAGGAGGAATGAAGGAAGAAGAGAAAGACATTCAATAGCTCCAGCCGCAGGCTTCTTTGCAAAACCTTCAACCCCTAAACGTATTCTTTACGAACTATGCACTTATTAAAAGTCCATGATAGCCTCAGGTTGATTGCCCCCTCCCCCCACCACCAAAAGCTTGAGTGCTAACTGATCCATCTATTGTTTCCTCTTTCTGTGTACCACACTCGATTTGCAATCGCTGTTTTTCACAGATTTTAAAATCACTGAATTTATCAAATAAATGACACCATTACATTATTTTGAAAATGTATTTAATCAAAGAATGGAAAAGGTCGGAATCCATAAACGTTGGCATATAGTTTGTTGCTGCTCTGAAGACTGTCAAATATAAAGAGAAGGATGGGTTTATTTTTGTGATAGGTAGATTTTATCAACATAACCTTCTCATTCAGTCTTAAGAATATGCTTATAGTTCCCATGCGTTAGGCGGCTCTTCAGCCAGTATAAAGGTCCCTAAATTTGCTTCTCTTGCACACATTCCATGTTTCTCATGACAAAGGATGCTGGCTAAAGCCTGAAGAGCAATCCTCTAAAAGTGGCACTAAGCAGACGTTCTATAACTGGGATGTTTGCAGTCCACTCCATATTGCACATTGACAAACAAGTTGTACCATGGACTGTCCTCCTCCTTGTACTATATTGCTGTTGCTTTTGACATTTGCACTGTGTAGTTTGATTCCCAGCCCTGAATATTCATGAAGAAACTAGCCTTGCAGTTAACCATAATGTAACATAACGCCAATCAAGCAAGTCAACATTTTTTAAGGGGCACTGGTGAAAAGCATGATATGATCCCAAATTTTTCATAGGCGGAGCATCTCTTTCAATAGTTAAAAAAATATTTTCTGGTGAAAGAGTTTAATTTTATCAGGCAGCTCCAATATTTGGTACTATCCAATGGTGCGGCTGATATACTGCCTCCTCATTAATGAACAGGCCATGTCTGTTTTCAAATTCTATCAATATATTTTATAACTGAGGCATTCTCTTTGTAGAGGGTCGAGCCCAGATCAAAGAGCTTTGACTGCTTCACAATTTGCGATGGCCCTGAGCCAATCAAAGCAAGAATCAGAAGGCAATATAAAGTTCAGAGTCAGCTACAGACCAGAATGGCGGCTTTGTAAATGTCTTTGGTGGCTAGGGAACATCTTTGGGACTTTCCACTATGTCTCTGTGGTCGATTGATACTACTTCCGGCTTGGAAGGTGGGGTAAGCGATGCTCATTTCGGCAGTGTCTCAGTATCGTTGGGTGACACATGGTGACTTGAATATGGCCTCGGAGGACACCCCCCACTCCTTGGCTGATGGCGACTTATGGGGCTTCACACTCCCTGTGTGTGAGCAATATTGGCTGGCTGGATCCCTTGAAGGCCCCTCTGCCAGCTTAGTCCACTCATTCCTAAGGATTTCAGCTCATGATGCCTGTGATGATTAGGGTACAGTGTATTGCCAGTCCTTGCAATTCCACAGAGACCACCATTGAATACAGAGACCACTAGGGGACTATCTACCTGCCGTTAATGGGTCTCCTACCTTTGCACTTGCCTTGAAGTCAAGAGAGGGAAGCCATGGGAGGGTGTCTGTGGTGTCCTTTGTTGACTACTGGTGGGTTTTTGACAGCTGCCTGAGAGAGTGGAAGGGGAAAAGGTACATGTTGCAATGAGACCTGTCCTGATGATCTGCAGCACCCTGTTTTGCATTACCTCTGGGTCTGCTAGACCTGGTACGGTGCTACGCAAACAAATGGACGGAATGCTGAATTAATCATACATTCACCCCCAGTCAAGAGATCTGGGTTAAATCCACCATGCCACCCCAGTTTAGACTCAGCCATATGCAAATCAGTCTTGACCCTGTGCCTCATGGGAACAGTCCAGACCTGGTACGGCAGCAGTTGTGGCTGACCTGCTAGCCTTTCAGAGCTCAGTCTTCAGGCTTTGCCACACCTAAAATGACATGAGATTCTCTTTCAGAATAACTGGTTCCTGATCTGTGTCGCAGTGCTATAAGTGAGCTACAGTGAGTGCCCCACAGTGCTGTGTGTCTGCTTCGGACAACCAAGAGCTGTTCGGTGTTAGGGGATCTTGCTGCTCTGGCATTGCCTTTCCTCTGTGGGTTTATCTAGCCCATGGGTATTCGCAAACATATCCTCAGGGACAACAAAGTACTGTCTGTGGAATGCCCAAGGATCACACATATGCCAGCAGGGCAAGGATCAGGGTGGTGAAAGGTGGGCATAGGGGGACTCGAAACAGATGCATAGTGTGTGGACAACAAACTGAGCCTTCACGCGACTTCTGTCTCCCACTAACTCTCTATTCGCCTGCACCACAAATGAAAGTCAAAGCAACGCTTATGTTGGGTAATAAAATACACTTTTTTGAAGTTTGCAGAGAGATGAACTAGATTTTACATGCTTAGTACATAATGTATTTAAAAATAAAGGTGTTCCTAAAGATAAGTTGTCCAAAACACATTCTTCTCTTTTTTGATTTTCAGTTACTTTAATTAAAATGTAAATAAAGTAAACCCATTTCTTTAACAGTTTTCTGACTGTTCCTGCTCTGCCAAGTGAACAGAAGCCCAGTGCTGCTTTTTACCAGGAGGCCACAATTAAAGGTCAAGAGGGCCGTTCTTTGAGTATCCCTGATTCTAGCCTTTGCCAACATCACCCGCCCAGCTTGTCTAGAACTGACATTCAGTTGGCTCATGGCTGAAAAAACTCTGGCTTCTAGTAGGAAACCTTAAGCCAAACGTTCTGATGTACTTGGAGCTTAGCTGGTTTCCACCTTCCCTTCATGTTCCTGAAAATGGTACCTTATTATAATAATGGCCATGGTAGATTTCATGCTAAAGCTCTTTGTGATAAGAACTGATGGTCTTTAAAGGAATGCTCAGTATCCTTACAGCTATGCATGTATTCTATTTAGAAATACTCTAACTAAGAATAATTGCAAACATTTAGGTAATATACATAAGAAAACAGTCCGGCAATGATTGCATCTGCATTGTTGCTAATTTTAATAATATAAAATATTAAAACTGTTATGTGTTCATTATTGTAAACAAAAAACTGCTTATTTACTGTCTTGTCATTCAAAATCATCAATTCCTTAATAGACGAAATAAAACTGAACATCGTCATCAATGGTCTTTTACTTTAAAAAGTTCGTAAACGTGATTGTCATCTGAGACTCACAATTAGCTCAGAACCTTGCCAGGCAGGATTTATTCAACTTTAAATTCAAGCATTACATCACTCCATGTCAGGAGGAACCACGAGGCATCGCAAATATCACTTAAAAGGACAGGTTGTGTTAAGACATCCACAATTCGAAATCCGTGCTGAGGGTAATTTTATTTTAAACATCCCCGGTGCTGCAACATCATCCTTTAACAGTCACCATTAATTGTGCCTAATGCCATTAAAACGAGTCCAGAGACCGCAATATAGCCTTTAACTGCATTACATGTGCTCCTAATGGAAATTATGTTCATAAATAGCCAAATCAGGTTTAGCATGCCACTACGTTTCAGACGGTGATTAACAATAGGTAGTAGACATAAATGCATGAGAACTCAAAGATAAATGTCTGAAGTACCCACATCTGGCATGACTCGCAGGCAAAGAATGTTGCATCACTGTATGCCAATACACATAAACCCACCATTGCTCAAGTGCTTCGTTATAACAGGCACCAAAAGCACACTAAAACCATGGGTCCACTTTTTTTCAAAGATACTTCGTCACAAAACGCGTGCAGCCAGAGAGCATGCATCAGAAACTCTACACAGACTTCTTTACTTGCACACCTACCTTGATTCTTCTTCTTCCTATTATTATTAATAACCAGCTGTACCCTGCCACGCGTTGCTGTGGCTCAGTCTGGGTAAATGGAAGAGAAAGGAAAGAGTAAGCGCACGTTTCTAATATGTTTAATTTAACAATGCTTGTGGGCACACCATATGTTTTTGTGACTATTGTCACATTGTGTATATATAAACAGGCGCTAATGTTGCAAAGTGAACCAACTCTTCCCCGTTGCCTTCACCCACTTCCCGGGCTGCCATACTGACACCAACTGTTCATCCTAATATATGTAGGCTATTGTCTCTATTTGTCCTTTCTTAATGTTGCAAAGTGAACCAACTCATCTCCCCTCCCTCCACCCACTTTCCGGTCTGCCATCCTGACACCAACTGTCCATCCTAATGTATTTAGACTATTGTCTCTATGCGTCCCTTGTAGTTTTTGCGCAGCAAACAAATCGATAGGGTCTGTTCAGCATTTTCGATTAAAAACACGCGTGTATTGGACACGCGTGTATTCTAATCCCACATTGTGTATATATAAACATGCACTTATTCGAATCCAACGTTGTGTCAAAATTTCAAATCAATCGGTGTAGAACTTTCGGAGATTTAAGATTTTGAACAAAGGAACATTGACATTTTTATGTGTCTGTTTGGGCTTTCGATTAAATACACGTGCGTATTCGACACACACATATTTGAATCTAACGTTGTGTATATAAAAACACCCCCTATTCGAATCCAACAATGTGTCAAAATTTCAAAGCGATCTGTGAAGAACTTTCGGAGATTTGAGATTTTGAACAAATGAACATTTACATTTTTATTTATATAGATTGTCTCCATGCGTCCCTTGTAGTTGTTGGGCAGCAACCAAATCAATAGGGTCTGTTCGGCCTTTTGATTAAAAACATGTGTATTCAAATCCAATGTTGTGTATATATAAACACGCCCTAATGTTGCAAAGTGAACCAACTCCTCAACCCTCCCTCCACCCACTTCTCGGTCTGCCATCCTGACACCAACTGTCCATCCTAATATATGTAGACTATTGTCTCTTTGCATCCTTTCTTAATGTTGCACAGTGAACCAACTCCTCCCCCCTCCCTTCACCCACTTCCCGGTCTGCCATCCTGACACCAACTGTCCAACCTAATATATGTAGACTATTGTCTCTATGTGTCCCTTGTAGTTTTTGCGCAGCAACCAAATCGATTGTTGTGTGTATATATAAACACGTACTTAATCGAATCCAATGTTGTGTCAAAATTTCAAATCGATTGGTGAAGAACTTTCGGAGATTTAAAATTTTGAAGAAAGGAACATTGACATTTTTATGTGTCTGTTCGGGCTTTTGATTAAAAAAATGTGCATATTCGACACGCGGATATTGGATTTCAACGTTGTGTATATAACCCCCCCCCCCCTATTCGAATCCAACGTTGTATCAAAATCTCAAAGCAATCGGGGAAGAACTTTTGGAGATTTGCGATTTTGAACAAACGAACATTTACATTTTTATTTATATAGAATGTTATTACTATTATTATTATTAGAGTAGTAGTAGTAGTATTGTTATTATTATGTCTATTAGTATTAAAAGCATTAGATGATTCAGTTGCACCAGAAGCAGAACCAAGCTGCTTTAAGAAACAAGCTGAATAACAATTACAACAGAATGACGTTTGGATTAAGGTTTCTCATTAGAAGCTAGACTTTCAATTTACAGCCAAGAATCAACAAAATGCACTTCACAAAACAAAGACTTCAGTAAGATTGCTCACACCCAGTTCTTTAATTTCTTTACCTTTATTCACCATAGCCACCTTTCTTCCATATTCATCATTCTTGACCCTTCTCCAAATTACCCAAGACAACATCCTCCTGTTCATCATGTTTGATCTAGACATCAAATGCACAGCACTCCAGTTTTTTCTCCTAGTACTCAATTGTCAGATAATCTGACTTACACCCTTCTTCCAGTTGAGATTTTTTGTCCTTATCCTTGTCTCATTTGAAAAACACTCCTACAGGCAAACTCATCAATTAGTTCTGGGTTCTACTGTCACTTACGTTGTCTTTTCATTTCACACCATGTCTGTATACAAGCCTGTTAGAGCTGGTATCCTTTGCAGGGGTTTTCCCCTGAACTTTTTTGCCTTCAAATCTCCTATTTGCTGACTTTAGAACTCTGGGCACTTTATCACTGCTAAACAGTGCTAAAGTGCTTGCGCTCTCTTTTTAAAACATGGTGACATTGGCTTATACCAAATTGACATATTTAATTTCCATGTATGTCCCAAGTAAAGTGGCACTGCCTGTGCCCAGGGTCTGTAAATTAAATGGCACTAGTGGGCCTGCAGCACTGATTGTGCTACTCACTTAAGTAGCACTTTGAACATGTCTCAGGCCTTTCAATGCAGCCTTTATGGACAGTTTTAAACTGCCACGTCTACCTGGCAAAATAAACATTCAGCCAAGCCCAAAACCTCCTTTTTAATACATATATGGCACCCCTAGGGTAGACCGCGGACAGCCAGGAAGGCAGGGTACAGTGTAGTGTAAGTTGTACATATACATTTAGGTTTTACATGTCCTAGCAGTAAAACAACTCTTCAATTTGTTTTTCACTACTGCACAGTCTACCACTCCTATAGGATAATATTGGAGTTACCTTTTACATTTAATAAGATTTCCAAATAGGTGCTGGTCACCAGTTCATGTTTGGTGTCTATAGAATTAAAATGAAAAATCCTAATTCATGGTGAAATTGGATTTTATATGACAATTTCATAAATTCCACTTTTAGAAAGTTGTAATGTTCCTGCCTTAGTCATTTGGTGACTACAACGTGTCTCTGGGTCACATGTCAGAGTGTAGTTGACAGTTGGACTTTGTGTATTCCTCCTAGTCAGCCACTTGTAGTAGGGAGCTTAAGTATGCCTCAAAGGGCATTCACTGGCAGGATGGGTGGGAGGAGCTGGGCACAGCCCAACTTATCCTTGAATTAGCTGTGTCCTGCTTTAACACACACACAGAGTTATCCCCTGTAGTTAGTCTGGAGCCAGGGAAAGGAATACAGGGCACCTATGCCCTTCAAAGTCATGCCTCTAGAAGTGCCTCCTCACTTTGAAGCCACAACTGAGTATAAATAACAGATCACAGTCACTACCTCTTCAGTTTAGTTTTGGACCTGTGGATACTCCACCAGGAAGAAGGTTTGCTGTGCTGCTGAGAGGACTGCCACTACTTGTCATCAAAAATTAAAATACGTGACACTCTCCTTGGGTTTAAAAGCATTTATTCACTCCATCTTTCTCCTGGTAGGTCGATCAGGTTCTCTTGTGTCCTGAGGACCTCAGGACTGAAGTGGACCTCCATCCGCTGGGCAGAAGTGTGTCATGAGGCGCGTTTGCAGAGTGGTGTAAAAAGAGTGCATAACCTTGGACCACTCTCAGCAATCCAGCTGTGTGGGGCTTACTGGAGGTAACTGGAGGGCTAGTTGGCCCCCAGGGACCCACATGAGGCAAGGAGACTTCATCCCTCAATCAAGAGTGCACCAGGAGCCGCTTTTTCAGAGTGGTGGACAAAGGGGGCATGGCCTGTGTCCACCTATCATCAAACCCACTATCTAGGGCATACTGGAGGTATAAGGCAGGCTAGTTGGCCCCTAAGTACCCCCAGTAGTGAAGTGGACTTTAATCCCAATCCAAGAACACGCCAGGGAGCATGTTTGCAGAGTGGTACGGAAAGGGGGTGTGGCCTGCTATGAGAACTTAGCAATGCTGCTGTGGGGGACTTCCTGTAGATAATGGGACGGGTGGTTGGCCCCCAAGGTAGACCTTCACTAAGTCTCACACAGTGGGATTGACAAGAGGTCTTCAGAGGCCATGCCCCCTTTTCTCCACCACTCTGCAAATGAGCCTCCTGGCATAGTACTTTATTTTGAAGGTTTTATATATCGCGAACAAGACTCTTGCGAGTAACAGAGCGCTTTACAGGTCATACAAGGAAAGAACTAAATAACTTCAAACAATCTAAGGGAAAATGGTAATACAAAGCTAATAATCGCACAGACAAACCTGACCAAAGGTCGACTATGGAGCGTAGAAAACAGCATACAAATACAATACAGTAAACAGTTATAGAGTTCACGAGAATTTAGCCATGAGAATCGCTTTCACTTCTATTTTGAATTAGGCAAAGGAAAGGTTCATTCTTATTTCACTGGGCAAAGCATTCCAGATCCTAGGAGCCATACCAGAGAAGGATCGGTAATAAATATTTTCTTAGCAAATCGTTGGGGTTTTAGAAGAAGAGTCTTGGCACTCCTTAAGGCTCTGCTGCCCGCAGAGAGCACTAGTTTCTGAGCTAGATAGAGAGGGGCGTTCTGGTAGAGGGCCTTGTGTGTCATACAAGCTATTTTCAGATGGATTCTGGCTTCAAATGGTAGCCAGTTGAGGGCTCTCAAGTCTGGGGATATGTGGGAGTTTCTCTTGGAGATCGTGATGAGTCTTGCAGCTGAGTTGATTGTGGCTCTTAGCGGTGCTGTCGATGTCCTTGGGAGGCCGCATAAGGTTACCACCCCATATTCCAAGCGAGGGACTACTAGGGCGTGAATTGCTTGTTTGAAATCATATGCGGGCAGATAGGGTTTCAATTTTCGTACAGTCTTCAGGTGGAAATTAGCTCCTTTGGTTGAGGCGCTGATGTGTTTCTGCATGGTTAGGTTACTGTCAAGCATTACCCCTAGCGATTTTGCTGAGTCCACAACGTGACAATTGAGGGCTGTTAAGTGTTTCATCCACTCCTGGATAGTGGGAGTTTGTTAGGGGGAGCGATTAGGAGTAATTCCATTTTGAGGGAGTTTAGTTTCAAGTGGTTTTCGGCCAACCATGTTTGGGTTTTTTGCAGGGTGGAGTTGAGCGGTTTGATGTTATCAAGTGAGTAGATCTTGAGAAGATCGGAAAGTGGTTCCATAAAAAGGTTGAAAAGGGTGGAAGAGAGGGAGGAGCCTTGCGGAACTCCTAGAGTGACTGCCAAAGGGTTGGATAGGGATTGGTTGACCTTGAAACTTTGTGATCTATTATGGAGGAAGGAGGCAAACCATTTAAATACTGTTCCAGGCATTCCCATTCTGTGTTTCAAGAGATCGAGCAGGTTGCCGTGTTTGACGGTGTCAAAGGCTGAAGACAGGTCGAGTAGGATCAGTAGACAGGTTTGTTTTGGTCTAGGGTTTTTAGGGCGTCGTCTAATACATGAGTCATGACTGATTCAGTGCTGTGACCTGCTCTGAAGCCTGATTGGAATTGGTTACGTAGGTTGCATTGATCAATGTGTTTGTTCAGCTGTATGTTAACACATATTTCCAGGAGGTTGGCAAACATTGGAATGTTAGAGATCGGACGATAGTTATTTGGGTCTGAGGGGTCAGCAGTTGGTTTGTTAAGGATAGCCGAAACCTGACCTGATTTCAAGATGTCTGGGATGGATCCTTGAAGGAGGGATGTATTAATGATCTTAGTCCAGAGTGGTAGTAACAGAGGAATTAAGTCTTTTAGGTAATTTGCCGGGAGCGGTCTCTGAAATGGTTGGAGGGTTTCAAGGTGGTTAGTGTCTTTAAAATGGTATCCTCATTGTAGGTGTTGAAGTGGGACCAAGTAGCATTATGTTCTCGTTTAAATTTTGGGGAGTCGTTAGCTTGGGCACCAGCCCGGGGCAGTGCAAGGCTCTTTACCAAGTCTGAGACGGATTGAAGGTCTTTGAGTAGATCTGATTTAATGGACTCAGTCTTAGAGGCGAAGAAGGAGGCAAATTCTTTACAGTTGGGTAGGGGTAGAGAGAGTGGTAAGGTATTAGGGAGATTTGGTAGGCTCTTGGTCCGGGCTTTGATAAGATTGAATAGCTTTTTGGGGCGGTTCTTGTCTTGGTCTTGTTGAGACCTGAAGAAGGCGGTTTTAGATTTTTTGACCTTTCTGAAATAAGCGTTTCTTGAGATTCTAAGAAGCTGGAGGTGGTCAGCTGAGGAGGGGGCTCTCCAACGTCGTTCAATGACACTAAGAGAGTGTCTGTCTTCATTTAGTCTCCCATCAAACCACACTTTTGAGTCTTTTGTAGAGGTTCTTTTCAATTGAAGCAGGGCTATTTTGTCTAGAAGGTTGTTCATGGAATAAAAGTAGTAATTGGTCAGTTCCTGTACATCGTCATGGTCTTCCAGGGGACAGAAAAGGTTTGAATTAGCTGATGCAAGGTCAGATCCGATGTTATTCAGGCTCCTCTTCAACATCTTAGTTCTCAGGGGTTGAGTTGGGAGACGTTTAACATTTTCTAGAAATTGGAATGTAATGACATGGTGGTCGGACTTGTCGCAAAGGAGGATCGATTCGAGCTGAATGGCATCAGCTTTAGAGATTATTAAGTCGAGAGTAGAGCCTTTGTCGTGAGTGGGGCTGTTACATATTTGGTTAAGATTAACCGGTTCCATGCTGATGACGGAACCGCTCCATCATCAGCCTCGGTAGCGCTGTGCTGATGACGGAGCGGTTCCGTCATGGCCCACTCGGCGCACCTGCGCGGTGCTAATTTCGCGCCTGCGCGGCGCGTTCTATTGAGCGGGCGGGGCCATGACGGAACCGCTCCATCATAAGCACAGTGCAACCGAGGCTGGTGATGGAGCGGTTCCGTCACCAGCATGAGAGCGCCACTCGCCCCCCCTCCCCCTAGCGCTGCGGCGGAATTGCCGCCACAGCGAAGGGGTTAAGGTCAGCGAGGAAGGCTTTGAGGCTGTTTACCCCTGAGTCGTTCTAGTCATCCCAGTGCAGGTTGAAGTCCCCCAAGAAAATTTGCTGATGTCATAGTTGGGGGGTAACAGGATGCTGATGAAGGGCATAGATGTTTTGTTTAACCAGATTTCCGTCAGGATCAGAATGTCCGGTTCATTGGTGACAAGTAGGTCCGCGATGTCAGCTGCATGTCTAGAGGCGGATCTGCAGTTTAGGAGAATGCAGCTTAGCCTCGGCTTGAAGGATATTTTTGTGGGTTCGGTTGTAAGGGGGATTCTAGTGAGGTTGTTTTCCACAATGCCTCTGGGGTTGTGTCTGGTGGTTCTGTAAGTGTTGATTGGAATAGATTGTATACGGGAGTCTGTATGTGCGAAAACTGGAAGTACAGCACTATGAGTAGGGTGAGGTAGCTCATAAGAACAAAGGAGGGCTCCTAATTCTTAATCCGATAGATGGTTTAATAACTGATTGGGCAGGAAGTGGCGTTAGGGAGCGGAACAGTGCTCAAGCGCTGGGACCTCTGAGCCTGGGAGCTTGCACGACGATGATGGGTGCGACTATAGGTCTTGGAGTGTGAGGAAGAACTGTATTCCTGCGAATAGCGAGTGGGCTTGGATTGTTGTAAAATAAGGTCATGTAGGGTACGGATGTCCGTTTTGACTTGTTGAAGGGCAGAAAGTATCTGGCCAAGTCCGGGGTCAGACGGAGAGTTTCCTTATAGGAGGAATGGGCAGGGGAGTGGGCGAAGTAATAGCCTCTTCAGTGTCAATTGAGGTGGAGACGGGGTTGGGGACAGAGAATAAAGCTCTTTCTGAGTTAATGTTGTTGGGATGGGGTAAGGGAGCTGAATTGGGAGGGGTCTGAGGGGCATCAATGCCAGGATCAGTGGGGGTATAGGAGGGGCTGCCGGGCAGATGGGAGGAGCTGGGAGTAAAGGAGTAGGAGGAGGGAGGGAGAGGTAGAGCAGGGTGAGGGGTTTGTGAAATGGCTATGTCGGGAACAGTGGGGGTATTGGTGGGGCTGCCGTGGTGATCGGAGGAATTGGGCGTAATGGTGAGTGGGGAGGGTGAGGGGGGTATTGCAAGGTGACGAGGCGTAGTGAGAGTATTGGAAGAATTATGTCATAAGGCGGTTATAAGGTGGAGTGCGTTGTTAGGTGGGGTGTATTTGAGGTCTAGAGTTAAAGTCGGAACAGATGCGGACAGACGGGAGTTCGGACTAACTTCAGCAACCTAATAGGAGTTGGAAACATCGTAACTATTGTGTGGGGAGGAGGGGTGTGTTAGGTTTATGAGGTCTAAGGTTAATGTCGGGACAGATGGGAAGAGCTGGAGATTCTTACTATCTTCAGGCTCAGGATGGGAGTTGAGGGTGTTGGAACGGCTGGATGGAGAGGAGGAGTGTGTTAGAGTGACTCTCTCCTTGATGAGTGGAGAAATTTGATCAATCAAGTTGAGGTTGCAGTCGGTAGATTGAATGAAGATGGTACCAGAATGATAGATATTGACGTAGCTGCTGCATTGAAGAATAGGGAGGTTAGGATAGATAGTGTGAATCCGTGCACTGTTTTCTTCATGAGATAGCCTAAAGAGATTGAGAAAGGCTTTTCTCCATTGAGATCTTCTTTTAGTGTAGAAGATAATGTCGTTCTTAATGAGACCTTTGTTCATTGAGAAGTGTGGGTCAGAGATAAGTGTTTCGGGATGGGATTTTAATAATTTGTGTTTGAAGCCTTTGACTGTTTTTTTTTTTATAGGTATGGGGTAAGTGATGGAGTAGGTGCGTTCCATCTTGGAAGTGGCACTTGAGTAGCGAGGGATAGGCAGGTGGGGAGAAGTCAAAGCAAAAAGCTGCCCTATAGGGGAGAGGGTGTCAAGGTTATGTGGGGTGCTGACCTTTAGGGGGAAAGAGAGAGCAGAGTTGAGACAAAAGATAAGTCAGTCTAAGGGCACTGCTATGTAAGCTGATTAGCATAGAACTATCACGTAAGTCCTCTTTTTGTTTCAGATTAAAAGAAGCACATGGGAGGTAGTCCCTTTTCTATTTTAATTGTTGCGGCCATTTTGTGAGATCTGTAGAGCTAGCAATGAAGTCTTCTTTCTATTTCCAGTTAGATACTCTCATGGGCGGCAGTCCTTTTACTATGTTCACCTGTTGTGGCCATTTCAAAGCTCTGACTCAGTAAAAACTAGGATCTTTCCCTATCCTGGCAATCTAGTTTGTGGAGTAGAGCAAGAGGGTCATAGAGATGGCTCAGCAATGTGGTAACCCAAGAGTTAATGCTGTTAGTGTGGGCCATCGCAACAAACTGCACCGCTGCATTCACAACTATAGGCATAGTGGGCCCATTGTCCCCTGTTCCCTGCTCGTGGCCGGAATCATCACCAGACACCCCCAAGGTGCAGGGGAGGGTCAAGGGCAGTCCGATAGCACTGATCAGACTGTGTCTCGCAAGTTGTGCGTTACGCAGGAGGGAGAGTGGGCGGGGGGTACTGGCCGCTCTGCCCATGATGCTTGCTCTACAGAGAGGGAGGAGGGAGGAGGGAGGAGGGATCGCTGTCTGGGCCCGGCCGGGCACTCTCCGATTACCTCACTGCATCCCCCACGAGATCCTCGAGCCTGCGGTGTTTCCTTTCAGCCTGCTGCACACCTCCTCCACAGCCAGGGAAGCCTCCTGGGCTTTCCTGTGCTTGCTCCAGCGCTTCCAATTAGTGCACAGCTTGTCTTGTTTAGCGAATCTCCAGCTATCCGCTCGGGTGACTGTAATCATCCAGAAGCTCCGGAAGCTCAGGAGACTGCAGCGCAACTCTAAGACGTTTGAGACACCTCAGCTCAGTCAAGCGGGTGACCCAGCCTCATGAGTGCTCCGCAAACCTCCCCGCTGGCAAATCACTTCCGTCATAGGTATGTGGGGCAGCGTCCCGTACTTCCAAGCCAGTCTGTGACTCCCGCACCACAGAGATTCCAACTCAACGGAGTGTCCACTTTACTCCTTAGGGACTTTGGGGGCCAAGAAGCCCTCTTGGTACCTCTTGTAAGTCCTACGCTGCGGAATTCCTGAGCGCTGGTTGGAGGCCCAGCTCCCTTTCTCCTCCACTCTGCAAATGTGAGTTCCAGTTAAAGAAGCATATGTAATGTAATAGGTCTCACATTTGCAAGAGTTAGAGCTATTGGCATTTTAAATCTAAAAGTTTTTACTAATGTTTTTTGGAGTGGAGTGGATGTTCTTTGTGTGTAGTGGAATTATGTGGTATGTTGTGCATATAAAGTATGTCTATAGAAAGTATGTGGTATTTAGTGTATAGGAATTATGTAGAGTGGGATTATGTGCTATAGAGAATAATTATGTGGTATGGTAGTCTGTGTTGTGGAGTGGTAACCTCAGGTTTAGTCTTCCTCGTTTCCATAGAAGCTAAATTATGAACTCAATGAAACAAAAAAAGAAGGAATCTCTGAGGAGCACTTCTGGACCTAGTCAGAGGTATGAGCAGGGCCAGTGGAATTATGCAACTGTTTAGCTGCACAAACTCTCGCACACTTATTAATTTTGCGCATTCCATCATCTGCTGCCTAATCTGCAGATTTGAACAAAAAAGCCTTGTTTTAGCTCAAACAGCTCAAAAGTTACCAAAAATGGGACAAGTGTTACAGCGTGGTGGAAGGCCCTTTGCAAACCTAGAATAGTCACCTATCACTTATTACTAAATGTGGATGTTAAAGTGGTACCGATGGTGTGCAAACCCCTCTCACTTCTTTCTGCGCCTCTCTTGCCACTTTTTGCATTTCTGTTGCTTCATTCTGCAACTTTCTTTTTGTTTTTTACTTCTTTTGCCTCCTTCTGCTCATCTCTTCTACTTTTTGTACCTCACTTGCTTCTTCCTGTACCCCTCTTGACTCGTTATGCACCTCTCTTCCCTCTTTCTGCACCTCTCCTGCCAGTTTCTGCACCTCTATTGCCTCTTTCTATACTTATCTTGCCTCTTTCTGTACCTCTGTTGTTTCTTTCTGCATTTCTCTTGCCTCTTTCTGCAACCCTCATGCCTATCTTTGCTCTTCTGTTGCTTCTGTCTGCACTTGTCTAATTTCTTTCTGCACTCGTGTTGCTTATTTCTGCACCCCTCATGCCTCTGTGTGCCCCTCTCTTGCCTATTTCTGTTCCTCTCTTGGCTCTTTCTGTACCCCTCTTTCCTCTTTCTGCACCTCTTTTGCTTTTTTATGCACTTCTTTTACATCTTTCTTCTTTGTGTACCTCCTGTGCCTCCTTCTGCACCCTTCTTCCCTTTTCCTGCACATCTCTTGGTACTTTATGCACTGTTCTTGCCTCTTTCAGCACCTCTCTTGCCTCCTTCTGCACCTCTGTTGTTTCTTACTGCACTCTTTCTGCTCATCTCTTGCCTCTCTCCACACCTCTCTTCCCTATTTCTGCACCACTACTGCCTCCTTCTGTACCTCTGTTGATTCTTTCTGCACTTCTCTTGCCTCTTTCTGCACCCTCTGTGCCTCTTTCAGCACCTCTCTTGCTTCTTTCTGCTCTTCTCTTCCTTCTTTGTGTACCTCTCGTGCCTCCTTCTGCACCCCTTTTCCCTTTTCCTGCACATCTCTTGGTACTTTATGCACTCTTCTTGCCTCTTTCTGAACCTCTCTTGCCTCCTTCTGCACCTCTGTTGTTTCTTACTGCACTGCTCTTGCTTCTTTCTGCACCTCTTTTGCAAATTTCTACACAATTCGTACCTCCTTCTGCACCCCTGTTGGTTCTTTCTGCACTGCACTTGCTTCTTTCTGCACATCGTTTGTCTGTTTCTGCAACTCTCTTACCTCTTTCTGTACTTCTCTTGCCTCCTTCTGCACCTTTGTTGCTTCTTTTTACACTTTTCTTGCCTCTTTCTGAATCCCTCTTGCCTATTTTTGTACCTCTGTTGTTTCTGTCTGCACTTCGCTTGCTTCTTTCTGCACTTCTGTTGCTTCTTTCTGTACCCCTCTTGCCTCTTTTTGCATCCTTCTCCCCTCTTTCTGCACCTCTCTTGCCTCTTTCTGCACCCCTGTTTCTTCTCTGTACACATCTCTTGCCTGTTTCTGTAACTCGCTTGCCTCTTTCTACAGTTCTCTTGTCTCTTTCTACACCTCAGTTGCTTCTTTCTGCCTTTCCCTTGCCTCTTTCTGCACCCCCCTTGCCTCTTTATGTACATCTCTTGGTTGTTTCTATACTGCTCTTGTTTCTTTCTGCACCTGTCATGACTCTTTCTGCACCTCTCTTGACTCTGTCCGTACCCCTCTTACCTCTTTCTGTACTTCTGTTCCTTCTTTCTGCACTTCTCTTGCTTCTTTCTGCACCCCTCTTGTTTCGTTCTGCACCTCTGTTGCTTCTTTCTGCACTTCTCTTGTTTTTTTCTGCACCTCTCTGGCAAATTTCTGCCACCCTCATGCCTCTGTGTGCACCTCTCTTGCCTCTTTCTTCACCTCTCTTGCCTCTTTCTGCACTTCTCTTGCCTCTGTCTGTGCCCCTCTTACCTCTTTCTGCACCTCTGTTCCTTTTCTCTGCACTTCTCTTGCTTCTTGCTGCACCCCTCTTGTTTCTTTTTGCACCTCTGTTGCTTTTTTCTTGACTACTCTTGTTTCTTTCTGCACCTCTCTTGCAAATGTCTGATACCCTTGTGTCTCTGTGCACACCTCTCTTTCCTCTTTCTGCTCCTCTCTTGCCTCTTCCTGTACCTCTCTTGCCTCTGTGTGTACCCCTCTTACCTCTTTCTGCACCTCTGTTCCTTCTTTCTGCACTTCCCTTGCTTCTTTCTACATCCCTCTTGTTTCTTTCTGCGCCTCTGTTGCTTCTTTCTGTACTTCTCTTTTTTCTTTCTGCACCTCTCTTGTAAATTTCTGCCACCCTTGTGCCTCTCTTGCCTCTTTATGCTCCTCTTTTTGCAACTCTCTTTCCTCTTTCTGCACCTGTTGCTTCCGTCTGTACTTCTCTTGCCTCTTTCTGCACCCTCTTGCCTCTTTCTGTACCTCTGTTGCTTCCACCTGCACTTCTCGTGCTTCTTTCTATACCTCTCTTGCGAATGTCTGCACCCCTCATGCCTCTTATCTACCCTTCTTCCCTTTTCCTGCATGTCTGTTTGTTATTTGTGCACTGCTCTTGCCTCTTTCTGTACCTCTGTTGGTTCTTTATGCACTGCTCTTGCTTCTTTCTGCACCTCTGTTCATTTCTGCACTTTTCTTGCTTCTTTCTGTACCCCACTTGCCTCTTTCTGTATCCCTTTCCCTCTGTGCACCTCTCTTGCCTCTTTCTACACCACTCTAGCCTCTTTCTACATCACTTTTGCTTGTTTCTGCTCTTCCTTTGCCTCTTTCTGTACCCTTCCTGCCTCTTCTGCACCCTCTTGCTTCTTTCTGCTCCTCTCTTGCAAATTCCTGCACCTCTCTTGCCTCTTTCAGTACCCCTCTTCTCTCTTTCTGAACCGCGGTTCCCTCTTTCTGCACCTCATCTGCCGGTTTCTTCACCTCTGCTGCCTCACTCTTTACTTCTCTTGCCTCTTTCTGCACCCCTCTTCTCTCTTTCTGCACCTATGTTGCTTCTTTCTGCACCTCTATTGCTTCTTTCTGCACCTCTCTTGCTTCTTTCTGCACCTCTCTTGCCTCTTTCTGCACACACATGCTACTTTTAAACTGCCTCAGGCTCCGTAGTGCACAAATGCAAGAGCAGAAAAGGGTTGCTGACCTCTAAACTGCCATGCACTATTATATGCTAGGGACTTAGAGGTTGTTTTAATCCCCCTGCCTTATTATGTACTAAGGCTTTACAGCGGAGGTCATGCCAATCACAGGGGCACCCCAACCCATACCCATAATGTACCCTAGTGTTTGCAGGTATTTTCACAGTAGTCTAAGTGTCTTTCAGCATAGCATTGTCTCCGGACCTGGTTAGGCAGAGTCCAGGGTCAGTCAGAGTAAGTTACCACCATTACCAGTCAGGATAAAGTTGTGGGGTGCACAAGGCACATGATGACTTTGCAACAAGGCCTCTTTCCGCACCTCTGTTTTTATTCTTTCTGCATATCCTGTTGCTTCTTTCTGCACCTTTCTTCCTCTTTCTGGACTTCTGTTGCCTTTTTCTGCATTTCTCTTGCTTCGTTCTGTGCCTTTCGTCCTCCTTATGCACATGTCCTACCTCTGTAGGTGTAGTTAGAAATTAGCATTTAAAAAACCTCAGAAATTCACTGAAAAAAGCACAGGTTTCAGGGACATTATAGTTTGAAATTTTCATTTAAAAAACCTTAGAAATGTACTGAAAAAAACATAGGTTTCAGGGACTTTATAGTTAGAAATTAGCATTTAAAATCCTTTGAAATTCACTGAAAAAACCATAGGTTTCAGGGACGTTATAGTTAGAAATTAGCATTTAAAAAACCTTAGAAATTCACTGAAAAAAACATGGGTTTCTGGGATGTAATAGTTAGAAACTAGCATTTAAAAAACCTAAGAAATTCAGTGCAAAAACACAGGTTTCAGGTACGTAATAGTTAGTTGGACATTTCACTCATACAAAACCAAAGAAATTCAGCCATTAATGAGCTAACTATAACTCACGCCCCCACAACACACTGCTGATTACATTACATATTACATCACTTATGACATGGTCAGTGACATCCCTGATGACATCACTGATGACATCATCCACAAGATAATCTTGTGCACCTCCTCACAGCCTAATATAACCTTTGATCACCCACTCTAAAAAACAGAATGCCATTCTCAAAACCATAGACACACCTATACCTGTTACGACATACCCACTCATATCCCCTGCCTCATCCTTACAGTCACTCATACATGCAGTCACTCATCAATACAGTCACTATCATATGCACTCATACACCCATACAGACACTCACACACCACCACTCACTTATAGAGTTACTCACACAGCTAGTCAGTAATGCAAAGAATCAATCACACTCCCATTTAATCACCGACACAGTTATACACAGACAACCTCACTTATTTGTACAAATATTAAAACATACTTACTCGCTTATACAATCACTGACACAAGCACACACTCATCCATACAGCCACTCTCACAATCACTCACTTTCACATATAATCATTTATATACTCCAAATCTCACATATTTTGCCTTTCACATATGTAGTTACTCACACATGTACCACCGAGACATCCATTCATTAACCAACACAGCCATACACACACTCAGCCACCCGTAGAGCCCCCCACAGACACACTGTTGAACCCATACACCTAGTGAATTACCCACTCACCCATCCATGCAGGGAGTCACACACCCCATGCACCCACACAAACACCCACCCACACAGACACTCTGGCACCCATACAGATAATCAGATAACAAATCAATAACCCATATAGACTCTCATGCAGCTCCACACAAACCCATGAAGCCGCTTACACACCAACAGACAGACTGATATAATCATTCACACAGTCTAGTCACTAACCCTTGCATTCAATAAGGCAAGTTTAATCAATCATTTATATAGCCAGTCACTCACCTCCTAAATCATCCATTCAGACACTCATACATCCACTCATTCTGCAATACGCCTTGGCCTATATAGCAATAAAACACATTTAAACTTTACAGAAACACACAGTCACTGGATGATGTCATCAGCAATGTCATCAGTGATGTCATTTGAGATGTCATCAGTGATGTCATCAGCGATGTCATTGAACATTTCATAAGTGGTGTAATATGTGATGTCATCAGCACTGCATTGCGGGGGCGCAAGTTATAGTTACCTCAACTAACTATAATGGACAAATTTCTCTGGTTTTGTACGAGTGAAAAGTCCAACAGTCTATAAGGTCCCTCCAAACCTGTGTTTTTTCAGTGAATTTCCAAGGTGTTGTAAATGCTAATTTCTAATTATAACGTCCCTGAAACCAATGTTTTTTCCAGCGAATGTTTTACATATATATATATATATATATATATATATATATATATATATATATATATATATATATATATATATATATATGTATATATATATATATATTCATTGAAAAAACCATAGGTTTCACACACGCTATAGTTAGGAATTAGCATTTAAAAAACCTTCCTTCGAAATTCACTGAAAAAACCATAGGTTTCACACATGTTATAGGTAGCTGGACATTTCACTCTTCCAAACCATTGAAATTCCCCTGTTATAGATAGTTCAGCTAACTATAACTCGCGCGCCCGCAATGCACTGCTGATGACGTCACATATTACATCACTTATGACATGGTCAGTGTCATCGCTGATAACATCACTGATGACATCTCAAATTACATCAATGATGACATTGCTGATGACATCTCAAATGGTCATGTGATCAAGCCTCTTGGAGGAGGCGATATGCGTCATGGCGGACTGCTGGGCGAACTTTTATGCACAATAAAGCACCGAGAAATTGCACCAATATATGGGTCCACTCATTGTAATTTTTCTTCAAAATGAATCGTGTGTATGGCGAGAACGTTGCTATATATATATATATATATATATATATATTTATATTCACTGAAAAAACCATAGGTTTCACACCAGTTGTAGTTACCTGGAAATTTTACTGACATAAAACCATTGAAATTCCCACTTTATAGTTAGTTGGACTCACTATAACTTGCGCGTGTAATGCACTGCTGATGACATCACATATTACATCACTCATGACATGGTCAGTGACATTATTTATGTAAGTAAAATTTCCAGGTATCTATAACTGGTGTGAAACCTATTGTTTTTTCAGTGAATTTGATAGGTTTTTTAAATGTGAATTCCTAACTATAACTGGTGTGAAACTTATGGTTTTTTCAGTGAATTTCATAGGTTTTTTAAATGCTAATTCCTAACTATAACTGGTGTGAAACCTATGGTTTTTTCAGTGAATTTCAAAGGTTTTTTAAATGCTAATTCCCAACTATATATAGGGCCCCAAACCTATTTTTTTCAGTGAATTTCAAATTTCAAATCTCTATAGGTATGAAATGTAATATTTTTTATAACGAATTTTATATTTTATAAATATGTAATATATATATATTTTTTTTATTTGTTTGCCCCGGTGCACTCCCGGGGTGCGTACCGATGTGCTCACCTGTAAGCGCAGTGCTATGGCGCGCCCCGGGGCGCGTACCGGTGAGCGTCCCGTTAGCGCTATTGCCGCGAACGAAAACAACATTGTGACGTATCGCGTAGACGCGTGATGCGTCATATGACGCAAAGCGTAAGCACACCCGGAAGCACGCATGCGCATACGATCGCAAAACATTCTGACGCGCTTACGCTACGCAACCCGGGGCGCGCCCCGGGTCGCGTAGCGTAAGCGGGTCGGGTCATGTGACCTGAAAATAACACTTTTCATTGGTTCACAACACTTTTGGTTTCAAAATGATGAAAGCCCTGGTCATGTGACTTGAAAATAACACTTCTCATTGGTCCAGAACAGTTTTTTTTTCCAAATGATGAAAGCCCCCTCCTTTTTTCTTTATTCTGACTTTGTCCTTTGACTGAGGAAGACCTGTTTGGAGATCTGTCTCTAATATATTCTAATTAAAAATGGCTACAGTAGCAGCAGCAGCCTGAGCATCTGCCCCACCACCACCACCACCACCATCAAAAAGACCACCAGAAGATCACATTGGTGGTCAAGAAGAAGAGGAGGAGGAGGAGGGAGGCTCAAGGCAGTTCCTGCAAGAAGTTCATCAACCCTACAAACCAAAAGAGCACTTTGCATGGCAGTTCTACAAAATCCCAAGGGGTTTCAAAAAAGTCAACGCTGCAAAGGTGACTTGTTTGATTTGTGATGCTGAGCTGTCCAGGGGGAACCCTAACAAAAATTATTCCTTCGGGAATCATACCATGATTCGGCACATGATCCGTTGGCACCCAATCAACTATTCTGCTGCAGAGGTAAGGGACCTCTGCAGTAAGCCACCCCCATCATCATCTAGACCCTCAACATCAAAAGAACCAACTCCATCGGGTTCAGAGGCAACAGAGACAATGCCTATCATACAACGCAAATTTAACGATTTTAAAATCATGTGCAAATATTGTGGTAAGTTAATTTGCTATGGTGAGCAAAGTGTTAAACTTATCATCCGTGCTGGGGATAACCATAAGTGCCCGAAAAAACCCTAATTTTTTGCAGAATTTTTTTTGCTCCAGTTGAGCCATTTACAATTCCCTGTTTTTTGTTTCTCCCCCAAGAAAATACAAAAAAATATAAAACTATTCAGAAAAGCCATAAAAAGTAAAAAATGTTCAAAAAAACAATAAAAAAAATATAAAACAACAAAAAGAAAAAAAAACAGTTCTTTTCAGAACTACCTCCCATTTATATAAAATGACTTACATTTTTAAACTCTGCCATTCTCTTTTCTCCCCGGTGCGCTACCCGGTGCGCGTACCGGGCGCTCCCCCCGCGCAAATTGAAAAAATATATATATTTTGTTTTTGCCCCGCGGGGCCCTTTTATAGCCCCCACATGAAACCTAGGGGGTCAGGGGGGTCTACTCTGCCCCCTAATGGTCTTTTCCCCCTTTGTTTTGGCCACCTCTTGTGTCTCGATCCTACCGAGACACAAGATGGTGGCCGCTCCAGACCGTTTGGAATGTTTACCGACACCCGAGAGCCAATCAGCTTTCTGTGCGCAAGTTGCGTGGCGCGCCCGGAGCGCTCCCCGGTGCGTGTACCGGGGCGCTGCCATCGATATATACATTTTTTTAACCTAAATTACTCAAAATCCACTGGAACACATATCTTGAGACATAGCAAAGGCACATCGGGCTACCAGTCCCTACAATTTTGCCAGGTTTGGTGGAAATCCATTCAGCCGTTCGGGCTAAAAGTGAGGTCGACCGCCCTATGGAAATTAACATGGGGAAAACGCGTTTTGGGACCCCCCTTTTATCTGGGCCCTCGCTTGACGCATCCACCCCAAACTTTCAGGGAAGGACCGGAGCTCAACGAGGCCATTTTGAGGAAATTTTCAGGCAGATTCGTCAACCGGCGCCAAAGTTATTCCAAATAGAATTTTGTGGCTCAGTCTGGTTAAATGGAAGACAAAGAAAAGAGTAAGTGCACTTTTCTAATATGTTTAAGTTCACAATGCTTGTGGGCACACAATATGTTTTTGTGACTATTGCTACATTGTGTATATATCAACACGCACTAATGTTGCAAAGTGAACCAACTCCTCCCCTCTCCCTCCATCCACTTCCCGGTCTGCCATCCTGACACCAACTGTCCATCCTAATATATTTAGACTATTGTCTCTATGCGTCCCTTGTAGTTTTTGCACCGCAACCAAATCGATAGGTTTTGTTCGGCCTTTCGATTAAAAACACATGCGTTTTGGACATGCGCGTATTCTAATCCCACGTTGTGTATATATAAACACGCGCTTATTCAAATACAACGTTGTGTAAATATAAACACGCGCAAATGTTGCAAGGTGAACCACCTCCTCCCCCCCCTCCCTCCACCCACTTCCCGGTCTGCCATCCTGACACCAACTGTCCATCCTAATATATGTAGTCTATTGTCTCTATGCGTCCCTTGTAGTTTTTGCGCTGCAATCAAATGGATAGGGTCTGTTCAGTCTTTCAATTAAAAACATGTGTGTTTTGGACACGCTCGTATTCTAATCCCACGTTGTCTATATATAAACACGCGCTTAATCGAATCCAACGTTGTGTCAAAATGGCAAATCAATCGGTGAAGAGCTTTCCGAGATTTAAGATTTTGAACAAACGAACATTGACATTTTTATGTGTCTGTTTGGGCTTTCGATTAAAAACATGCGCGTATTCAACACGCTCGTATTGGAATCCAACATTGTGTATATAAAAAAACACCCCTTTCCAATCCAACATTGTGTAAAAATTTCAAAGCAATCGGTGAAGAACTTTCTGAGAGTTGCGATTTTGAACAAACAAACATTTACATTTTTATTTATATAGACTAGCTGTACCCTGCCACGCCTTGCTGTTGATCAGTCTAGTTAAATGGAAGAAAAAGAAAAGAGTAAGCGCACGTTTCTAATATGTTTAAATTCACAATGCTTGTGGGCACACAATATGTTTTTGTGACTATTGTCACATTGTGTATATGTAAACAAGCGCTGATGTTGCAAAGTGAACCAGCTCCTCCCCGATCCCCCACCCACATCCGGTCTGCCATCCTGACACCAACTCTTCATCCTAATATATGTCGACTACTGTCTCTATGCGTCCTTTCTTAATGTTACAAACTGAACCAACTCCTGCCCTCTCCCTCCACTCACTTCCCGGTCTGCAATCCTGACACCAAATGTCCATCCTAATATATGTAGAGAATTGTCTCTATGCATCCCTTGTAGTTTTTGCACAGCAACCAAATCGATAGGGTCTGTTCAGCCTTTCGATTAAAAACACATGCGTTTTGGACACGCTCGTATTCTAATCCCACGCTGTGTATATATAAACACGCGCTTATTCAAATCCAACGTTGTGTAAATATAAACACGCGCAAATGTTGCAAAGTGAAACAACTCCTCCCCCCTCCCTCCACCCACTTCCCGGTCTGGCATCCTGACACCAACTGTCCATCCTAATATATGCAGATTATTGTCTCTATGCGTCCCTTGTAGTGTTTGCCAAGCAACCAAATCAATAGGGTCTGTTCGGCCTTTCGATTAAAAACACGCATGTTTTGGACACGGGAGTATTCTAATCCCATGTTGTATATATATAGACACACGCCTAATCAAATACAACGTTGTGTCAAAATTTCAAATCAATCAGTGAAGAACTTTTGGAGATTTAAGATTTTGAGCAAACGAACATTGACATTTGTATGTGTCTATTCGGGCTTTCGATTAAAAACACACTCATATTCGAAACGTGTGTATTGGAATGCAATGCTGTGTATATAAAAACACGCCCCCATCGAATCCAACGTTGTGTAAAAATTTCAAAGCAATCAGTGAAGAACTTTCTGAGAGTTGCGATTTTGAACAAACGAACATTTACATTTTTATTTATATAGACTAGCTGTACCCTTCCACGCATTGCTGTGGCTCAGTCTAGTTAAATGGAAGAAAAAGAAAAGAGTAAGCGCACGTTTCTAATATGTTTAATTTCACAATGCTTGTGGGCACACAATATGTTTTTGTGACTATTGTCACGTTGTGTATATGTAAACACACGCTAATGTTGCAAAGTGAACCAACTCCTCACCGCTCCCTACACCCACTTCCCGGTCTGCCATCCTGACACCAACTCTTCATCCTAATATATGTAGACTATTGTCACTATGCGTCCTTTCTTAATGTTACAAACTGATCCAACTCCTCCCCCCTCCATCCACCCACTTCCCGGTCTGCCATCCTGACACCAACTGTCCATCCTAATATATGTTGAGTATTATCTCTATGCGTCCCTTGTAGTTTTTGCTCAGCAACCAATTCGACAGCGTCTGTTCGGCCTTTTGATTAAAAACACGTGCGTTTTGGACACGCTCGTATTCTAATCCCACGCTGTGTATATATAAACACACGCTTAACTGAATCCAATGTTGTGTCAAAATTTCAAATCCATTGGTGAAGAACTTTCGGAAATTTAAGATTTTGAACAAATGAACATTGAAATTTTTATGTATCTGTTTGGGCTTTCGATTAAAAACACGCACGTATTCGACACGCGCGTATTGGAATCCAGCATTGTGTATATAAAAACATACCCATATTCAAATCCAACATTGTGTGAAAATTTCAAAGCAATCTGTGAAGAACTTTCGGAGATTTGCGATTTTGAACAAACGAACATATACATTTTTATTTATATATATATATATATATTACCTACTGGCGGTCGCCAGTAGGTAGTTATAGTTAGGATTTTTTTCAATGCTAAATCTCAAAATTCTATTTGGAATAACTTTGGCGCCGGTTGACGAATCTGCCTGAAAATTTCCTCAAAATGGCCTCGTCGAGCTCCGGTCCTTCCCTGAAAGTTTTGGGGGGATGCGTCAAGCAGGGGCCCAGATAAAAGGGGGTCCCAAAACGCATTTTCCCCATGTTAATTTCCATAGGGCGGTCGACCTCACTTTTAGCCCGAACGGCTGAATGGATTTCCACCAAACTTGGCAAAATTGTAGGGACTGGTAGCCCGATGTGCCTTTGCTATGTCTCAAGATATGTGTTCCAGTGGATTTTGAGTAATTTAGGTTCAAAAAAATATATATATCTATGGCAGCGCCCAGGTACGCGCACTGGGGAGCGCTCCGGGCGCGCCACGCGACTTGCGCACGGAAAGCTGATTGGCTCTCGGGTGTCGGTAAACATTCCAAACGGTCCGGAGCGGCCGCCATCTTGTGTCTCGGTAGGATCGAGACACAAGAGGTGGCCAAAACAAAGGGGGAAAAGACCATTAGGGGGCAGAGTAGACCCCCCTGACCCCCTAGGTTTCATGTGGGGGCTATAAAAGAGCCCCGCTGGGCAAAAACAAAATATTATTTTTTTTTCGATTTGTGCGGGGGGAGCGCCCGGTACGCGCACCGGGGAGTGCACCGGGGAGAAAAGAGAATGGCAGAGTTTAAAAATTTAAGTCATTTTATATAAATGGGAGGTAGTTCTGAAAAGAACAGTTTTTTTTTTCTTTTTGTTGTTTTATATTTTTTTAATTGTTTTTTTGAACATGTTTTACTTTTTATGGCTTTTCTGAACAGTTTTATATTTTTTTTGTATTTTCTTGGGGGAGAAACAAAAAACAGGTAATTGTAAATGGCTCAACTGGAGCAAAAAAAATTCTGCAAAAAATTAGGGTTTTTTCGGGCACTTATGGTTATCCCCAGCACAGATGATAAGTTTAACACTTTGCTCACCATAGCAAATTAACTTACCACAATATTTGCACATGATTTTAAAATTGTTAAATTTGGGTTGTATGATAGGCATTGTCTCTGTTGCCTCTGAACCCGATGGAGTTGGTTCTTTTGATGTTGAGGGTCTAGATGATGATGGGGGTAGCTTACTGCAGAGGTCCCTTACCTCTGCAGCAGAATAGTTGATTGGGTGCCAACGGATCATGTGCCGAATCATGGTATGATTCCCGAAGGAATATTTTTTGTTAGGGTTCCCCCTGGACAGCTCAGCATCACAAATCAAACAAGTCACCTTCGCAGCGTTGACTTTTTTGAAACCCCTTGGGATTTTGTAGAACTCCCATACGAAGTGCTCTTTTGGTTTGTAGGGTTGATGAACTTCTTGCAGGAACTGCCTTGAGCCTCCCTCCTCTTCCTCCTCCTCCTCCTCTTCTTCTTGACCACCAATGTGATCTTCTGGTGGTCTTTTTGATGGTGGTGGTGGTGGTAGTGGGGCAGATGCTCCAGCTTCTGCTGCTACTGTAGCCATTTTTAATTAGAATATATTAGAGACAGATCTCCAAACAGGTCTTCCTCAGTCAAAGGACAAAGTCAGAATAAAGAAAAAAGGAGGGGGCTTTCATCATTTGGAGAAAAAAAACTGTTCTGGACCAATGAGAAGTGTTATTTTCAAGTCACATGACCAGGGCTTTCATCATTTGGAAACCAAAAGTGTTGTGAACCAATGAAAAGTGTTATTTTCAAGCCACATGAGCAGGGCTTTCATCATTTTGAAACCAAAAGTGTTGTGAACCAATGAAAAGTGTTATTTTCAGGTCACATGACCCGACCCGCTTACGCTACGCGACCCGGGGCGCGCCCCGGGTCGCGTAGCGTAAGCGCGTTAGAACGTTTTGCGATCGTATGCACATGCGTGCTTCTGGGTGCGCTTACGCTGTGCGTCATATGACGCATCACGCGGCTACGCGATACGTCACAATGTTGTTTTCGTTTGCTGCAATAGCGCTAACAGGACGCTCACCGGTACGCGCCATAGCACTGCGCTTACCGGTGAGCGCATCGGTACGCGCCCCGGGAGCGCACCGGGGCAAGCAAATAAAAAATATATATATATATTACATAATTATAAAATATAAAATTCGTTATAAAAAATATTAAATTTCATACCAATAGAGATTTGAAATTTGAAATTCACTGAAAAAAAAATAGGGTTGAGGCCCTATATATAGTTAGGATTTAGCATTTAAAAAACCTTTGAAATTCACTGAAAAAACCATAGGTTTCACACCAGTTGTAGTTATGAATTAGCATTTAAAAAACCTATGAAATTCACTGAAAAAACCATAGGTTTCACACCAGTTATAGTTACCTGGAAAGTTTACTGACATAAAACCATTGAAATTCCCACGTTATAGTTAGTTGGACTCACTATAACTTGCGCGTGTAATGCACTGCTGATGACATCACATATTACATCACTCATGACATGGTCAGTGACATCACTCATGACATCACTGATGACACCATCCAGTGAATGTGTGCCTTTCTGAAAAATAAATATGTTTTATATATGTATATGTAAAGGTCGATGGAAGAATGAATGTTTAAATAAGTGTCTTAATGGATGTTTTTTTTTTTTTAAATGATTGGTTAACTGGCTTATTAAGTGTATCATAGTGAATACATATATTAGCGAATATTGTTTCAATATTTAAATGTTTGTATCAGTGTTTCACTTTGTATATAAGTGGGTGCATGGGTTGGTGAGTAGCTACATGTGTGTTTCTATGGCTTATTAGATGTTTTTTTTAGTATCAGTATAAATGTCTGTATGATTTGGTGGGGGTGTTACTTAGCACACTGATGCATCAATGACTGACTCACTGTTTGTATGTGTTTTGAAGACAGCATATGTGCCAGACTGTATGGGTGAGTGAGTGTGTATATGTATGTGTTAGTAAGTGAATGACTGTCTCACTACTGTCGTTATCAGTAACTACATATGTTTTAATCTAGTATATGTGAGTATTGGTGTATATAAGTGAGTATATGTGAGAGTGAGAGATTGAAAGAGTTCTTGTTTTAATAAGTATGTGTTTCTATAAGTGATTGTTTAAGAGAGTAAGTATGTGTAAGTTTCTTTAGAAGTAAGGTGGTAGTGTATGTATAGCTGTATATGCAAATAAATGGATGTTCAATAGTTTATTTGCGTGTGTGAGTATGTGTGTGAGCAACTTTTGGAAGACTGTCGGTGTGTTAACGGATGTATAGGTGTCTCACTACATATGATGAGTGAGTATATGTATGAGTGACTATATAGAAGTATTGGTGAATGAGTGGATGTGTATATAAATGGTGGAATTACTGAATTGGTTGTTGTAGCTGGTATAGGTATGTCCACTTTTTTTAAAATGTTAGTTTTTATTTTTCAATATGTGTTTCAAGAGTTACTTTACAGTGAAAAGAGGTCAGTCTCTCTGTCACAAAGATGGTGTCATCAGTGATGTCATGAGTGATGTCACTGACCATGTCATGAGTGATGTAATATGTGATGTCATCAGCAGTGCATTACACGCGCAAGTTATAGTGAGTCCAACTAACTATAGCGTGGGAATTTCAATGGTTTTATGTCAGTAAAATTTCCAGGTAACTATAACTGGTGTGAAACCTATGGTTTTTTCAGTGAATTTGACAAGCGTGGGCTGAGCAAAAGGGGAATCAATAAAGTGTGTTTCTCATGTTAATTCCCATAGGAGCTTTAGACAGAACTGTAGTCTGAACAGCTGAACGAAATTACACCACATTTGGCAGAAAGCCAGCTTTTGGTATCAAGATTGTGCTTTTTGGTGTTTGGTGCAAATCCATTCCCTAGTTTTTGGGAAATTTTAGGAAAACCAAATAAGGATATCTGCAATTGGAGCTAATTTGCAATAATTTTGTGATTAATCACAAATGTTCATTACAACAGGAATGCCATGATTCACAAGCTGCAACCAGAGTAGAGGGGTACAGCCACCATTTTACCTCATCAGAACAGTCCTGAGGCTGAAAATTAAAATCAAAAGTGATATAAAGGGTCAGGGTAGAAGTACCCTGACCCTCTGTTTGACATATTGGGGTCATTGAGGGACCTGTGATGTGCATAATATGTTGAGAAACAGGATTTTTTCCACGCACAATATTCAGGAATTTATCATGACCACCAGCATGGCCACCATATTAACATCTCTGTAAATTCATGGATATCAGAAAAACACAATGAAAAAAATAAAACATTCACAGACCTACTCTGACAATGATGCACCCACCCATAGATGCATTCAGAGAGTAATGCAACCAGTCACAAACCCAGTTACAGACTCATGCACCCACCCACAGATCCACTAATACATTAATTGACCGACTCACTGACCCAGTCAGGAATTCATCGATCAAGTCACAGCCCTACTTGGAGAGTCATGCACCCACTCACAGACCCACTCAGAGAGTTGTGCACACAGACACTGATATACACAGTGAGAGACCTACTCAGACACTCACGCACCCACTCACAGACCCACTCAGAGACTCACACATTCACTGACAGATTTACTCAGACACTCATTCACCCACTCACAGACCCCCTAAGACACTCACACACACACTCACAGACCCATTCATAGACCCTGTAAGAGACTCACTCATACACTCACAGACCGGCTGGGAGACTCATGTACCCCCTCACAGACTCACCTAGACACTCGTGCACCCACACAAAGACCCACTCAGGAACTGATACACCCACTCACAGACTGACTTGGATACTTATAAATCCACTCAGAGGCCCACTGACACACTTTCAAACACAGTCACAGATCCCACTGAAACACTCATACACACTGTTACAGTTGGGGGCGGAGCTTGCCGGCATCGATGGAAGACGTCTGAGTGCTGAGCTCTCCACCATTCCCCTGTTAAAATCCTGAATATAATCCTCCACGGCGGAGCCTAACAGCCACCAGAAAGGGTGTTCCCCTATTGAACCCGGCGGTGTCGTTACGCGGAGTCCTCCGGTCCGACACGGGGACCGCAAACATAGTAGCGGCGAGGAGTGGAACTCAAGCTGACCAGGCCGACATCCCGGGGCTATCCTGGGACGCTCCCCAGCGTGCGTCGCTCTACGTGCGGCACCCAACACTGAGGCAGGGTCGCGACGGCAGGGTACGACCACCGGTAACGCCCGGGGAGGGGAGGGGCGAACGCAATCTGTGTCCTGAAAGGCGGTAGGGAGAGACAGCGCCGTAGGTCTCATAAAAGTCTGCAGCATTACTAAGGGCCTGACAGGGACAGCGAGATAGGCCGGACAGGCATTGCTCCACTGACCTGCAGCCCGGGGCTCATGGACCACCTGCAACCGGCATTGTAAAGGGAGGCAGAGTCAAGCAGGGAGCGTCGAGCTGGGGACCTGCCCTGAAACCTAGGGCACAGTACTGGTCACACGCCGGATGTCCACAGTGGAAGAGGCCTTTTTCACCGCAGGGGCCTGATTGCGATACACTTGCACCGCAGCTTGAGTTAACGACTGGGCGGGTGTGAGAGGCCTGGAGTGGGGGCAAGCCCTTGAGAGGACACAGTGGTGAGATACCGGAGCAGAGTGAAAGTGGGGTGACCGGGCCTTCTCGTTGGCAACTGCCCCTCCCCCCACTGCCGCCATCTTGTGGAACAGTATCTAGGCGGTAGGCCGGCCGCCATTCCGTGCTCGACTGCGGTGCAGCCTCTTGGATCGCGACTGATACACCCCTGACCTGGTACAGGGTTGGGAGGTGCACCCAGGTACGGCACGATCCCGAGAGGGCACAGCCACGTTTAGTGAGGTGGCTGGGACATTACGTGAGTCCGAGACCGCTGCGAACATTATAATAAATATGCCCCCTGGGGCCGGCAGGTGCACTGTCGAGTGGGGCGGTTGGGAGCTCCAACGCGGACTTACCTGGTTCATCACAACACTTGCACCAACCTTGCTGGAGAAGGCCCTGATCTGAATCAGACGGAGATCGGCCCGGCGACTCTGCCTCCCCGACAGCATCTGCAGGGCGACAGGTATCGAAGGAGTGGGCTGCGCCCTTGCCCCGTGTACATTGGCCGTCGACCATACTTGTGGAGGATCGGATGAAAAGCAGCTGTAGCTGACCGGACAGGTGCAACAAATTAAACGTTCCCCCCTTGGTCTGTGCAACATTGTGCTATCTGGAAGCCAAGGATACATGATACCCGGCAAAGTGGGTAACACTGAAGCTCCTAATAAAGCTATCAGGAGGGTGCAGTAGAGTGGAGCCCACGTTGGTACGAGCGAGCAGAAGATCGCAGGCCTGACAGTCGGAGTGTCCGATTGGAATCTGATACGGCTCTGGTACGGTGAGACTAGCGCAATTAATGTCCAGCAGATCCGCCATGGGTAAAGGCAACAAGACTCAGACCAAACTAACATTCGATCAACGAAGAGCGAAGGGGCCTGACACTCAGGCACCAGAAGCATCCCGCGTTGTGCTACACCTGAGAGCTCAATGTGCGCGGATATTAGAGAAATGCTGGTGTCCATGGAAAAAGGCCTGCAACACAGTATGGCATCAATTGGTACCAAAATCGACGCACTCACGTACCGCATGGATCGCATGTCGGAACGCGTGGATAAGCATGCGGAGCGCCTTGACATGTCAGAGAGGAGGCTCACAGAAGCTGAAGAAGCGCAAACGGAGTGGGATAAAGACCGCAAACAATTCAGCAGACTCCTACAGGTCATTCAGGACAAGTCAGAGGACTTGGAAGCTCGCTCGAGGCGCTCGAACATTCGTATAACGGGTGTGGCAGAGACAACGCAAACCGGCAGGATGGAGCTATTTGTAGAAAAACTCTTACTTACCCTTTTGGGGGAGGAAGTTTTCTCTCTGATGTTCATTGTGGAAAGAGCTCACCGTACACTGGGGCCTCGTCCAAAACCGGGTGCGCCCGCGAGGCCAATAATAGCAAAGCTATTGAACTACAGGGACAGAGACACGGCTCTGCGGGTGGCAAGAGAAAAAGGGAAGCTGCAATTTGAAGGAATGGATATATCTCTATACCCGGACTTCACTGCGCACGTTCAACAGGAAAGACGGCATTTCGCTCCATACAAGAAGCAACTTCGTGACCTAGGCCTGGACTACGCGATGCTGTACCCGGTGAAACTCCGGATCAACAGGCAGGGCCACTCAGATTTCTTCACCGACCCAAGGGAACTGCAGAAATCTTTGAAGGAATGGTCCAAGGAACAAAGAAACAGCCCAAGAAGCCGAACTGGAGATCTGGCTGATCTTTCACATTTGGATGAGCAGGAATAGTCGGTCTGCAGGGGCCCGGCCCTCCTAACTGTTACATGGACTGAGAACGATTGTAGGGCTGAGAGTGGGGCACGCTTCTGCAATGGTACCGGAGTGTCGGGATGCGCCGACACCAGCGGACTGTAAGGCCCCACAAGAAAACTGTGAAGATGCCACTGGGTGAGATCCTCCCGTTATATATATGCTAAGCAGCAAAAGTATTAATGGTTTTCTTGCTACATTGATGATTGCAGAGTATTCACTATGGCTGACTCATGTTGTATCTAGCTATTGATATGGGTATCACTGGGAGAGACTTCTTTTTTTTTTTTTGCTCCTTACTTTTGAATCAGTTGCTAGCATGTAGAGTTGGTCGTAAGTAGTGGTAGTCTCCACAAATGTATTATAAGGCAAATAGTAATTGACCTTTGAGAGTGCAGAGCGGATAACAGCAAAAGTGGGGAGTCACCCATTGGACAACTGCAGAGCAAAGATAGTGGCTCACGCTGACGGACATTATGGGGACAATGGTGCGGGGGCAAGCTCGTAATGCAGGATGTTGATCTGTGGTTATTTGCTTTTTCTGGTAACCTCTGCCCTAGCGCTATTGGCTCAAAAGGTCCCTAAGGGGGCCAGTTTGGGGATTGCTAAGAGAGTTTATTGTGAAGGGAGGTTGGGGGGAGGGACTGGGTACTGTCTGACCAGGTTGGGGGTGGTCGGCTGTGGGTGGGGCTGTCTGGCCAGGTTGGGGGTGGTCAGTTGTGGGAGGGGGGTTGTGTTTGTGGGAGAGTTTTGATTATGGGGAGAGGGAGTTGAAAGTGACGCCAAGCAATGTGTTGCTCGATTTTACCTGTTGCAGACTGCTAACAACAATTATGGCCCGCTGCGGATAGTGCGCAGAACTGGGAGAACTCCGTCTGATGGCTATTTAGGGGAAGTTTGGAGTGGGGTGGGTGGTTGGGGCCTGGTTCTGGGAGAGGGATATTTAAGGGGACGCCAAGTACTGTGTTGCCCAGTTTTGCCTATTGTAGACGGCCTTTGATAGATACGGCTCTACAGAGAATAGTTTGCAGAACCGGTGGTACTCCGTCGGTTGCCTATCAATCTCCCTTCTGGGATGGCTGATATAAGTGATGTGAATACAATATGTGACTCGGATACTTTGAATGCTCTGTTGTGGAATGTGAGAGGGCTTAACGATTATCGCAAGCTCAGGAAGGTGTTAAATTATCTAAACAGGCACCACATTGATCTCGCTCTTCTCCAAGAAACCCACCTTCCACTTACAAGTAAAATGCTAACAGCTAAGGGGTTAGGGGGGAATAGTGTTGCGGCTGTGTTCACTACACACTCCAGAGGAGTGGTCACATGGGTCAATCCTAAATCAAAACTAAAGTTAGCACAGCTTATGGCTGACCCGGAAGGCCGCTACTTAATTGCCAGATGTGTAGGCAAAGGGCACGATCTTATAGTGGTGAATGTATATGGGCCTAACTATGACAACCCCGAGTTTTATGCGGCCCTGGCAACGAATTGCAGATCGCATGTTCACTCTAGGATGTTGTGGGGGGGGGGTGATTTCAATTTTGTGTTTGACCCGGACCTTGATAGATCGGCGGGTCTGGCACGTCGACCAGCGGCCTCGGCATTACATATGCAGGCGGAATTGGTTAGGTTGGACCTTGTTGACATCTGGAGACATAAACACCCCACAAAAGGCGGTTACACACATTACTCGGCCTATCATGATGTCCACACAAGAATAGACTACTGGCTGGCATCTCAGGCAATGCTCAATAGTATAAAGAAGTGCGTAATACTACCACGCACCCTCTCGGACCACTCCCCTTTACTCCTAGTGCTTACGGTGCCGGCAAAGAGAATCCCCCCGTTTACATGGCGGTTCCCTCCTTATTCCCTATTAGATGATGTGTTCAGGGGAGAAATGGCTGAGGACATAGACACTTTCTTTGAGACAAATTTGGGGTCTGTTGATAGCTTTCAGACAGTATGGGACACATTTAAGGCATATATTAGGGGTATGGCTATGTCCAAACATTCGAGTGTTCTTAAAACTATACGACGCAGATTGAGGCAGCTAGAGGCCCAACTGTCGGACCTGGAGGGACGCTTACAGATCAACCCCGATGCTAACACTACATCGCAAATCAAAAGGTTACTCGCCGAGTATCATGAGGAGGCAGACAGGGAAGTGCAACATATGGGCAAATATGCCACGGCATGCACGTACGGAGAGGGGGAGAGGCCTGGCTCTCTGTTGGCAAGAATGATGCGAAGCGACAGACGACCTCTGGTAATTGACGAACTGATAACATTTGCAGGGGAGGTGCTTACTGACGAGGTGGAGATCCTCCAAGAGTTTAAAAAGTATTATGCTGGTCTCTACAAGTCCAGATCCTCAAAAGTCGAGGGGGAAATAGATGATTACCTTAGCTACATTAAGATGCCCTTCTTGCCCAACTCACAGAGGTAATTCTTGATGGCGCCCATACAGGAAGATGAGATCTTAGATGCGCTGGAGGGGATGCGATCTGGCAGTGCTCCTGGGGCAGATGGGCTGACTGTGGGATTCTATAAAACATTTAAAGACAAACTGGTCCCACACCTGATAACTCTTTTTGACGACATCTGCGAGGAGGGCAGAATGCCTGCTTCTATGAGGGAAGCATTGCTTGTTACCATTTTAAAACCGGGGAAACCTCCTGACGCATGTAATTCTTATAGACCACTCTCCCTGTTAAATGTCAATGCCAAATTGTACGCTAAGGTGCAGGCTACACGCCTGGCACTGCTAGTGCCGGAGCTGGTGGCACCGGAACAGGCCGGATTCGTCCCCGATAGAAACCTTACGTACAATATTCGTACGGTGCTAGGTACCATGCAACACGTGCGTCAAGAAAATAAAGCGTTGGCAATTTTTCTTGACATTGAGAAAGCCTTTGACTCCGTGGAGTGGCCATTCATGCTCAGGGTTTTACAGAAGCTGGGACTGGGAGAACCTTTTCTACAGATGTTGGGGGCTTTGTATTACAAACCCACAGCGAGACTAAGAATGGGGGATAGAGTCACGGACGCCTTTGAAATAAGTAGGGGAACTAGACAAGGGTGTCCCCTCTCACCCCTCCTATACGCACTGGTCGCGGAACCACTGGCATGCGCGATCAGGGAATACCATAGCTTGGAGGGTATCAGCTTTCCAACGTACAAAATTGGAATCTCTACGTATGTTGATGACACCCTGCTGTATGTTCATGACCCGGAAACTAACCTCTCATCAGTTTTAAGAGAAGTAGTCCGATTTGGGGCCCTCTCAGGGCTGAAAATGAATTGGACCAAATCAGTCGCATTCCCATTGACACCTGTAACCCTGCCGTTTGAGATGGAATACCCATTACAGTGGTCTACCGACTCGGTCAGGTACTTAGGGATACAACTTCACACGGACCCAGATATACTGGTTAGGGAAAATTATGGGGTCGCATACAGAAAGCTAGTGGAGGATGTTAAAGTGTGGTGTAAGCTCCCACTGTCCCTAATGGGCAGGATTGCCATTATGAAGATCGTGGACTGTTCTTTTCTTGCTGCCGTTTTCGTGTGTGCCCTTTGGTGTCCCTCTGTCCCTCATTGCTGCCTGCCCCACCCCGCTCCCTGCCGCTGCTCCCCCCCGGCCCCACCCGCGCTCCCTCCGGCATCCCCGCACGCTCCCCCCCACTCGCCACCCCGCTCCCGCCTCCCAGCTGCTCCTCCCTTGCCCCTCCCCCATCCACTCTCCATTTATGGCAGAGTCCGCGCGTGCGCGCAGCGTTCACGCGCAGCGGGCGCGCCGATGGTGCGCCGAAGGCACCCCAAAGGCAAGCCCGTCTGCGCCTGTCCGCGCCTGGACCGCGCCCAGCACCAGACTCCCTGGCCCCCGTAGATGCCAGCCCACCCGCTGGACTTAAGACCACGCAATCCTCAACGCTCTCAACACCGGCCGAATCCCTGGCTGCCACTGAGCCACCCCAGGACGCACCCACGGACCCTTCACCTGCCAATCCTGCAAGTTCTCCTGCATCCGGACCTGCACCGCACCTGCCAAGACGAGCACCAGCAGCAACCACCTGAAATGCATCCTGCTGAACACCCGCTCCGTCCACAGACACGCCGTAGAACTCTGGACCCTCCTCGAAACCACAGCTCCAGACGTCGCCTTCCTCACGGAAACCTGGATGAACACCTCCTCAGCACCAGACATCGCCATCCCGGACGTATACAAGATCACCCGGAGGGACCGCGCTAACCAGACGGGAGGAGGCATCGCCATCATCCACAAGAACACCATCCGCATCACGACCAACTCCGACGACACCCTCACAGCCGCCGAACACCTGCACTTCCAGATCCACACCGACCCCAAGACAACCCTCAGAGGCACCCTCATCTACAGACCCCCGGGACCACGCACACAATTCGGCGAAGACATCGCTGACTTCATCAGCCCACACACCCTCCCCTCCGCTGACTACATCCTCCTCGGGGACCTCAACTTCCACCTGGAGAAAACAACGACCGCAACACCACCACCCTGCTGGACAACCTCGCCAACCTCGGACTCAAGCAACTGGTGACCACCCCCACCCACTACGCCGGCCACACGCTTGACCCCATCTTCTCCTCCAGCAAGGACATCTCCTTCAGCCACGACACCGAACTCCACTGGACGGACCACAGCTGCGTCCACTTCAGCTTCAGAAGGACCACGCTCCACCACCACCAGCAACAGGTTCCCCGCAGAAGCTGGAACAAGATCACAGCCGACCAGCTCGCCGCATCCCTGAGCCAGAACCCTCCCGCCAGCTCAGCGAACCCCAACCAAGCCGCCAACAACCTCACGAGGTGGATCAGCAACTGCGCAGACGACCTCGCTCCACTGAAGACCCCTCCCAGCAGACCCGGCAGCAAGAAAGCATCCTGGTTCACCGACGAACTCAAGAGCTCCAAGAAGAACTGCCGAGCCCTCGAGAGAACCTGGCGCAGAGACCCGACACCGGACAACATGTCCACCCTCAAGCTCGCCACTCGAAAACACCACCAACTGATCCACGCCACCAAGAAAACCGCATTCAAGGAACGACTGGACAACAGCACCCACAACAGCAAGGAACTCTTCAACATCGTCAAAGAGCTCTCCAACCCCAGCGCCGGAAACAATGACATCACCCCATCGCAAGACCTCTGCAACTCGCTCGCCTCGTTCTTCCACAGCAAGATCGCAGACATACACAACAGCTTCAGCACACAGCCGACACACCCTACAACCGCACCAACGCCCCCCACCACCACCCTCCACGCCTGGACCCCGAACAACACCGAAGACACCATCCGCACGATGAACTCCATCCACTCCGGATCACCAACCGACCCCTGCCCTCACCACGTCTTCAACAAGGCGGACTCTGTCATCGCACCCCATCTACGGGACATCATCAATGCCTCCTTCGACACCGCAACCTTCCCAGAGAGCTGGAAGCACGCCGAACTCAGCGCCCTACTGAAGAAAGCATCAGCAGACCCCACGGACCTCAAAAACTACCGCCCCATCTCGCTCCTCCCGTTTCCTGCCAAAGTCATCGAGAAGACCGTCAACAGACAGCCGGCCGCCTTCCTCGAGACGAATGGATCCCTCGACCACTCGCAGTCCGGCTTCCGGGCCAACCACTGAGGAAATATACATTTTATGGTCAAGAAATGTTCCCTAACGTGTACCCCACCGTCTCCATGTACGAGCTTAAAGTGCATGTAACTTCCCTCCTGTGCCAGCTATGAAGACGCAAATACATTTGCGTCCAACGTTAACATGTCCTCTTTCAGATCCACCCTGAATGGATTGAATATTCCGTTCCTAAATATGCCGTGCCAACGTCTTTATGTAGTGTACTTTACACGTTTTTCAGCTCTGGCGAAGTAGGCCCTGAATTCTGCCATCAAGCCTTTTCCTGCCTTCTGACTCTAAACGCCTCAGCCTGAGCTGCCTCTGTACCCGTGACCCCTGCCTTACTCCGTGTGCGGCTAACGGCGCTTAGCCCAGCCTGCTGCCTGCCAAGACTGTATTCAACCTTCGAATTATCTGTTCCGCTCCTCAGAGATACATTCCTGCCTACTAGTTCAAGTAAACATCTTTCCAGCTGCAGAGCAAAGGGCCCGGCCTCGCTGTCTCCGTGCAAGTAATTCATAGCTCCTGTTACCATGGTAGGCCCATGCCCCCCGCATCTCATGCAGACACGTAGACGCTTATACACGCACTCACAGTCAGTATAGAATAGCCTCTGCCCAAGAGACCTTTTCCCTCTAGATAATATGGTTCCCAAACATCAGATATCAGATATGATATAGGTACAAGTTGATCTGACATGCCAGACTTCTGTCTCTTTCCGCTAGTGTAAATGTCAAGTCCCCTGCACCCTCCAGCTCCACGTCAATCGCACGTCATGCAGCTGCGCGCGCATCCAGATCTCAGATTTCTGCTGACATTGCAAGATTCTGCTATGTACCCGCCTACTTGTGACACTTCTATGTGACGTTTCTAGCATACACCTCTATGTTCACGCCTAGTCCACGCCTTTTTGATTACGTATTGCTAACACGTGTATGCTTTTATCTTGTCTCACTCAGCTGTTACGCCTCCTGTATTGATATCTATTGTATGATTTAAGTATAAAAGTTATGTCTTGTCAATAAAGTATGCTCTATCCCTTCCTGAACCCCAGTGGTGTCAGGAATCCGATATCCGGTTCTAGAACCATTCCTTTTTAAGGAATAAAACCCCTAAGAACTCTAACACCACGGACTCTGCGTCTTTCTTTCTGATTGAGTTATTTTTGTTTAAATACTTACCTGCATAGAAATTAGGACGGTAAATCAAATATTTACCACATTATTTTGGCGCCCGAATAGGGACCCCTCCCCCACCTCACGCGCCGGTTGGTGCGTTGCAACCTTTGCCCCCTGCCATCAGTCAAGACGGACAATTACGCGTACCTGCAGGATTTCCTGTATCTCCCTCTGGCCCACGGAGGTGACGGAGACTGCGATCAGCACCCAGACGAGGCGGTGAGGAGTGCGGAGGATCCCGACCAGAGCCTAGCCGAAAGAAGCAAGGTCCGAGGTGTCAAGAGGCCCACCAGTTTCCGAAGTATCCACGTGTCGAGTCGAGCCGAGCCGAGTCCGGTCCAGTCCAGTCGAGTTTTCCGAGGCCTTCTGTTCCGTGCTTCCCGGTGAGTACCATTGCTGGGACGTATCAAGACGGGTGCATTATTATGTATCCGGTAAAGACGGGTTTGGGTACACAAACGCGGTCTGCACTGTTTTAGACAGTGTATCTGTGCTGTTTAGCAGTACATCAGTTATTCAAGTTCTTGCACTGTTCCCTAACAGTGTATCTGTGCTGTTTAGCAGTACATCTAGTATCATGGGTAGTCATATGTGTTCAAAATGTTTTCATGTAATTAATGTCGTGGTATGAGTGATTGTTTGATGTTCATTATTGTGTTTTTGTGTAACTAGCTGTGTTCAAAGTAAGTAACAAGTGTTGAGTATCCAGTACCAAGTAACAAGATGCCGTTTTTTAATAAATTAAGACAGATAGGAACTAGGAAAGGGATACTAGAGGAAGAGATTCCTATCCCACCTAGGGACACTCCAGGAAATTTTATGTACCATAAGCATGGTTTAGATGCCATACTGTACCTAGATTTATGGGCCGATTATACCAAGCACCTAGACGAGAGACACAGATGGCCCGTTACAGGAACATGGGATGCCGAGTGCATCATGAAGGTAGAAGAAGCGCTATGGAAAAAGAAAGCCAGACAATCTCAGAAAGACGCCATAGAATTTTGGCGAAAAGAATCGCATAAACGTGCCGAAAAAGCACTCCGAAAAGAAGACAGACATAGAGAAGAGTGGGATAAAGTCCGAGAAAACGAATTAGTTAATGAAGGGATCCGAGTAAAAGCAGAACAAGTAGATTGCATGCGAAACACTCTTGCAAATGGTATGTATATTGTGGCCGAGGGTCTGCCTAAAGCCATTTCAGAATTACCGAAAGATCTGCCGCCACCATTGGTTCCGACTAAAGTAAGTCACAGGACCACTAAAGATGTATTCCTCGCTTCCTATCTAGACGATGTAACTCCCGCTTACACCAATTCACGTGCCCACGTACCGCCTACTGACGGTGACGGAGGGGGCAACATACTCCAAGACAATGTTCAGTCATCACCGCAACAAAGTTCACCCGTTCGACAGTCTGCTCCGCCTGCTCCTCCACCTCCACCACTTCCCACATCTAAGATTAATATTCTAAATCCGTTTGCGCCTGATCCTAGTAGGAGTCAAGTTCAGGTACAGATATCGACTTCACAGACACACAATCTTCAAGTCTCCGCCTCAGGAGGTGCGACAGGAGGTCTCCAGACTCCGCCGCCAACACATAGATTGAACCTAAGGGACATAATGAGGCAACGTACACCCCAAACTCCACGTTTCGACATGCTTAAAGATCCCCTTCCCATTTGCAGATATGATCCAGTACCCGGTAAAGACGATAGAATGCTGTTAGCATCGCTACGCTTACGAAAAGTTGCAGATTACCTAGTGTTATTTCCAGGAATGACTGAACACCTAGATAGAATATATCATTTTGTCCAGACTGGGGAAAATCCTGAAAGTATTAAAGAGGCCCTGGCTCACCAGAAAGTTGACACTCAAGGTTGCATATTACGTTTCTTTATAAATTGCTTAATAAGAGAACGAGACAGGCCTGGAGTAGACCAGGAAGAGATGGAAGCACTAAACAAGTGGGGTCAAAATATAGCCGAGGGAAAACATGATAAACTGAATTGTATAGCAAGTATGTACAAGAAAATCAGAAAAGCAGTAATAGAAATACACGAAAAAGAACAAGAAAAAGAAAGGGACAGGAATGACTCCCCCGAGGAGGACGGACCTGAAGAACCAGACACGACTAAAGAGATGATAGCGTATGTAGGTAAGGGAAATTACCTTAGGAAAGGCATTCGCCCAGAAAGCAAGAGAGTTTTTCTCTCTGGCATATCAAAACCGAGTTCTCCTGAATATCTGTTTCAAGGCACCGATAAAATTCTTCAAGAACGAATGGGGTACCATGTACTCGATTCTATGGATGAACAAGAACTAGCCCGGTCAGCAGTACTATGGGCTGACAATACTAGCACATATAATGATGATAGAGTAGCACAGACATTTCTGAACCTTTCCCCAGACGAGCAGAAATTAGCTGGTGTATACATGATTCAGCATCTCATCACGTTATACAGACAACAACATTCTGATCCAGGTCCCTTACCAGATACATTAGAAGCGCTACTTACGAATAGATGGAGAGGCCTAAGTACCAGATTAATTCAAATAATTCTAGAACAACGACGTAAATATAACGCTTTCTTAGGCCCACAATATGTTTCAGCTCCGCCCCCAGAAAGAAAAATGTTTCATTTTGACAGGCAGAATCCTTTACGAGAAGTACACCCAGTTATGAATGCCAATAACGCCTTGGAACGTGTGTTTGTGTACACACCTTTAACAAAGTTAGAATTGTTAGAAATGAAGAAACTAGTACCCTGTCACGATAAAGACCCTGCAGGTTTTCACAGAGAACTTAAAGGCATGTTACTCATGGGAGATTACACGTATACGGATATTATGAAATTGTTAAAAGTACTGCTGCCCACCGGCATTTACGAGAAACTCAAGGAAAAAGAATGGGAGGTGGGAGATAAAAAGATTATATGGACTGAAATAGAAGATGAGGAAAAAGGTCGTACCCCAGGGCTAGGCCTTGGGGATAAAGCTAAAGCGTTACCAAGTTTAATAGTACAGGTCTTGCCAAGATTATTGACAACTAAAAAGGAAGACTGGTACGCAATCTCAGCCTGTAAACAGAAACACGATGAAGATACTAGTGACTTCTATTCAAGATTCGAGAAATGTTTCATTATTAATAGTGGCCTGAAACCAGGTAGCGAGTCATATCCACATCTTTTTGTAACAAAACTAGTCGAGAACTCCCTGACACAAGTTAAGAACCGTGTATATAAAGTTGAAAGTACATGGCAAGCAAATACGCCATCCCAGATGTTACAAATGTTACAATACCACCAGAACAGAATTAGAGAAGAACAGGATCACGAACAGAGACGTATGAAAGACACGAAAATGAAAATGTTAGTGGCACAGTCGGTTCCAGCCGACGGTCAGAGGAAGGGTACGACCCAGACAGGTAATGCAGCAGCTCCCGTTAAAGGGACATGCAACTATTGCAAACAGCCAGGTCACTACGTACATGAATGTCCGGTTCTGAAACACAATATAGCAACAGGTAAAACTAAAGAAAGACCGCATCCGCCTAGACAAGACCAGGTACAGCAACAGACTTCACAGAATTCACAGCCTATGCATGCCCCACCACATACAGCACAGATCGCAGCGGTATCACAGCCGCAGCCGCAGCCCATTGCCGCGACGCAACAGGTTTCACGACAGATGAACCAGTATGCCCAATCTGATTATCCCGATTATCAGCGATACACATGAAACAGCCTAGAGAAGGAGGTTGGCTTGCCTCTTATTGAGATTCCTGTAGATCAAGAGGGTCCTTATGTACACAGTCAAGTATTGGGAAAAGACAGAAAGTTTTTAATTGACACAGGGGCAAGCCGTACAACAATCAGCCATGATGAAGTCCCAGGGGCACCCCTCTCAGGCTCACAGAATGTTTCCCTTGGTTTTTCAGGACAGCCTATTGTAAATGAAGTATCGAAACCAGTCCCCCTAGCAGTAGGTCCATTATCACGCGTTACAGACCTGTTACTCACGAGATCATGTCCAGAAAACTTGCTAGGTATCAAAACGTTGAAGGCTCTAGGAGCAGTGATATGTTGTTCTCCGGAAGGAGTTAGACTTTTCCTACGTGACTTTAAGGGTCACTATGTATTACGAGAGTTAGATGTCAGATTGAAAAATGTACCGAAACACCTGTGGGCACAAGGCCCAACCGATGTAGGTTGTATGCACATTACACCATACCGTGTTACACTCAAACCAGGAATTGTTTTACCACGACTCAGACAATACAAGTTACCACCCGATGCTGTAGTGGCTTTACTGGAAATCATTGAAGAGCTCATTGCCAAAGGGGTGGTCGTAGAAACCGACTCTAATATCTGTAATTCCCCTATCATTCCGATTCTTAAACGTACTGATCCCAATGCACCGCCAGTATATCGGCTGGTGATTGATTTACGAGAACTCAATAAATGCATTGTCCCACAGTATCCTGTGGTTCCCGACATCTCATCCTTATTGACTGCTATTGATTCAGAAGCGACGTTCTTTACTGTAATTGACCTCAAGAACGCCTTCTTCAGTGTCCCCATTGATCCAGAGAGCCAATACCTCTTCGGATTCAGTTTAAATGGACGAAGTTTCAAATTTTCACGCGCACCTCAAGGATTCACAGAAAGCCCCAGCATCTATAGCCAAGCACTGAAAAGACAACTTGATTGTATCCAAATGCCAGTTAACACTGCCTTACTACAGTACGTCGATGATCTGCTGATCACCGCATGAAGTGAACCCGAATGTGAACAAGCATCACTGACAGTTTTACATTTTCTGGCCGACAAGGGACACAAGGTGTCCCCTTCGAAGCTACAATTCTGTGTTCAGCAAGTTGTGTACTTAGGTCACTTGCTGTCCAAAGTGGGGAGACAGCTCACTCCTGATCGCATCCAGTTAATTGTAAACATGCCACAACCCCAGACACAAAAGGAAGTGCGGGCCTTTATAGGCCTCACCTCGTATTGTAGACAATGGATTCCTCAATATGCATTTCTAGCTAAACCACTCATTCAGTTGACAACACAGGAGGCAGCAACTTCGACTGCCCTCCCTTGGACTCAGGAACATACACAGGCCTTTGAGGAATTAAAGAAAGCTTTATGTCAAGCACCAGTTTTAGCAACACCATGTTACAGCAAACCTTTTACACTTTTTGTTACAGAACGTGATGGTACAGCATTGTCTGTCCTCACTCAAGATCAAGCAGGTTCACATAAGCCTTGTGCTTATTTTTCAAGTACATTGGATTCAGTAGCCCAGGCACTCCCTGCGTGCTTAAAATCAGTTGCAGCGACAGCCCTAGCAATCAGACAGAGCGACTCAATAGTATTAGGACATCCATTGACAGTACAAGTTCCACATTCTGTAGAGGTCCTTCTAAACCGAACACAGACTCAACACCTGACTATAGCACGACTGACAGGTTATGAATTAACGTTATTCCAGCCACACATAGAAATCAGACGCTGTAACCTTCTAAATCCTGCAACATTGTTACCCTCGATTACGACAGATTCAGCCCAGCATGATTGTATAGAGATCATTAATGCAGTAACAAAGCCCCGACGAGACCTAACAGATGTTCCATTGACTAATCCGGACCTGACACTTTACGTGGACGGTTCATGTATGAGAACAAGCACAGGAGAATTAGTAGCCGCATATGCAGTGACCACTGAAACTGAAGTCAAAGAAACACATCGTATTGATACACTGTCCGCTCAAGCAGCAGAGCTTATCGCTCTGACCCGAGCCTGTATACTAGCCAAGAACAGAAATGTTAACATATACACAGATTCACGTTATGCTTTCGGAGTCGTACACGACTTCGGAGTGTTATGGCAAGAACGAGGTTTCTTGACCTCCCACGGTGCCAAGATTCAACACGGTCCCCTTATTCAAGCACTGTTAGAAGCAATACATTTGCTTTCAGGCATATCCATCATGAAGTGTAAAGCACATACTAAAGTTACAGACTCCATTTCCCAGGGTAACGACCTGGCAGATCAAACAGCAAAACATACAGCATTGACTCACACTCAGACAACTGATGTAACAAAGATCATAGTACCGACACATTGTATGACAGTTAGGGATCCCACACTAGATGTAATCGATATTCAGACACATGCTACTCCAGATGAAATCAAGAAATGGACTGAACTAGGAGGGATCCAGACAGATCAGGGATGGATGACGAAGGGAAAATCTACATGGTTTCTCCCTGATTCTATGGTTCAAGTCATAATAAATACAGCACATAGTCCAGCACACCTAGGGGAAAAAGCTATGTTAGACAGTTTACAGAATCTCTGGTACAACAAACATTTACGAGCAGCCGCAAAACAGAAAGTGCGTACTTGCATGATCTGTTGTCAGTTCAATCCAGGTAAAAGCGTCCCTGTAGAGCAAGGTGGATTTCATCCTCCCGATCACCCTTTTGAAGTTCTCCAGATGGATTATATCCAGATGGACCGTTGTCGAGGATTCAAGTATGTCCTCGTTGTTGTTTGTGCACTTTCCTGTTGGACCGAAGCATATCCAGTCCCAGATTACACTGCCCCGACCACTGCCAAGCAGCTGGTTCGTGAATTCTTCCCACGGTACGGCTTGCCTCGTATCGTGTACTCAGATAACGGACAGCCATTCTCATCCGAGCTCATGAAGCAGGTTTCACTTCTGTTAGGATACCAGTGGAAATTCCATTGCGTCCGACATCCCGAGGCAGCTGGCCTTGTAGAGAGACACAACCAGACACTGAAAACACGCCTTGCGAAAATATGTAAAGAGAAAGGGGTCGACTGGATAGTCGCCCTGCCAGTTGCACTGTTCTATATGAGAATGGTCCCCCATTCGAGATCAGGGCTATCCCCGTATGAGGTGGTCTTTGGCCGACCACCAAATATGTGGGGGACGCCCATGCCTAAGAAAATAACCGATGTTGATTGTAATATGCTGACAGATTATCTTCCCTCCTTGATGTCTGCACTCCAATCATGTCGTTCACAGGTTGCCGCAGCCTTTCCCGACAACACTGATGTAAAGCCACACGATGTCCGTCCAGGTGATACTGTGCTGATCCGCAACTTCGACAGGAGAAGCCCGCTGGAGCCCCGCTGGAAGGAGCCGAAGATCGTCCTTCTGACCACGAGGACGGCAATCAAAGTGGAGGGCCGAAAGGGGTGGATCCACACGAGTCATATTAAAAAATTTAATGAACTGTTGCCAGAAACTGACTCTTCCACCCCCTCAAAGGACTGCCTTGATTCTACAGACTTTAAAGTTCCCAAGAGAGAGAAAACTCCCCAAGAGGAGTATAAAACGAAATTACGGTCTAGCAAGTCAGACAGTTTAATTGTTTAAGTCCTCCCCTAGGTGAATCGGTTAAATTAGTTTCTGACATGTATCCCCTAGACCGAGATAGAGAGAGAGAGAGACAATTCAAGAAACGTGCATATTGTAAATCACTTCGTAGTCACTGTATAGTGACATTATTGGTTATGTTTTTTCTAAGCCTTTTGATTATTACGGCCAGTATATTGCTGTCTAAATATTACCCTATCTTCAAGCGTGAACAATCTGCTTACAATGTCACTGCCGAACATTCCTTTAGTGAGTTACCCCCTCACGAGCTGTCTTACAGACTTGCGCTGCGCAACAACACATTCATTAGTATGTTACATCATTCCCATCAGACTAATAATGCTACAAACTGTTGGATATGTGGCCGACTCCCTCCCTATCAGAAATACAAGGGAGTTCTGCCTCTTTTCCCATACCCGTTCACTCACAATGGCTCATGTGGAGCATGGTTTGGAATAATTAATTCTTTAGATCCTGATATTGCTGTTTTCGAAGGAAATTGGGTTTGGGGAAATCTGAACTTAGTTCTGCTTAACGCCTGTTATCCCGACAAGAAGGGACTTCCCATTAGAATAGGAACTGATCTAGAAAATGAAGTATATGGATTAGGTAATTATACAATTAACCTCATGATTCTTACTGTTGAATCCGAAGCTGCACCAGTTCTCCCTGCTATGTCAGTATTACCAGTCACAGGTGATTTATGTGTCAGAAAGAAGGGTTCAGTACATTTAGGTCATAGTAAATGCACTACTGTGGTCGAATTCAGCGATCAAGGCAAGTCTACATTTAGAGCTACTCGCCATTCCTACTTTGTTTGTGGCCATACCGCATACATACGCTTACCTCCAGATTGGGATGGTACCTGTTACATTGCATTCCTTCTGCCACCTGTTTTCCTAGCCCCTCCTGATTATCACAGAAATACAAATCTAGTAACTACTAGACTCCGAAGAGATCTCCCGATTGTCGACTATACTGAAACGGCATGGGAGCAATACACAGACTTCAATAAAGGTTTCTTCCCCTACTTAGGTACTGTTTTTAATAGTAAACTGATACGAAAATTAACTAGAACCCTCGAAGCAGTAGTGAATGAAACTACTTCCGCTCTAGGCAACTTAACAGAGGAGCAATCTGCCATGCGGGTTGTTGTTCTTCAAAATCGTCTTGTTATTGACGTCATCCTAGCAGATAGGGGCGGAGCCTGTAAGGTCATCGGGTCGAGTTGCTGTGTTTTCATTCCAGAAAACGCGCCAACAGTATATAAAGCCATCACACGCCTTCATAAAATTGCAAGTTTGATACATCAGAATCCAGGCACCTGGACTTGGTCTGGTTGGTTCTGGACAACGTTGACCGCTTGGGGATGGAAGATTCTATCCTTCCTAGGCATTGCCCTTCTCATAGTATTCAGCTGCTGCCTGTGCCTACAATGTGGGCCAGCGATTTGTGGTCTATGTGCTACATCATGTATTCCGCATTCAAGTTCCCACTCAAAACGCGAAAATAAGAAAGAAGAGCAAATGATGTTACACGAACAAATTGATCGATTCATGAGGATCGATATATCATGAAGGGTCCGTAGGGAACAAGGAGGGAATGAGGAAATATAAATTTTATGGTCAAGAAATGTTCCCTAACGTGTACCCCACCGTCTCCATGTACGAGCTTAAAGTGCATGTAACTTCCCTCCTGTGCCAGCTATGAAGACGCAAATACATTTGCGTCCAACGTTAACATGTCCTCTTTCAGATCCACCCTGAATGGATTGAATATTCCGTTCCTAAATATGCCGTGCCAACGTCTTTATGTAGTGTACTTTACACGTTTTTCAGCTCTGGCGAAGTAGGCCCTGAATTCTGCCATCAAGCCTTTTCCTGCCTTCTGACTCTGAACGCCTCAGCCTGAGCTGCCTCTGTACCCGTGACCCCTGCCTTACTCCCTGTGCGGCTAACGGCGCTTAGCCCAGCCTGCTGCCTGCCAAGACTGTATTCAACCTTCGAATTATCTGTTCCGCTCCTCAGAGATACATTCCTGCCTACTAGTTCAAGTAAACATCTTTCCAGCTGCAGAGCAAAGGGCCCGGCCTCGCTGTCTCCGTGCAAGTAATTCATAGCTCCTGTTACCATGGTAGGCCCATGCCCCCCGCATCTCATGCAGACACGTAGACGCTTATACACGCACTCACAGTCAGTATAGAATAGCCTCTGCCCAAGAGACCTTTTCCCTCTAGATAATATGGTTCCCAAACATCAGATATCAGATATGATATAGGTACAAGTTGATCTGACATGCCAGACTTCTGTCTCTTTCCGCTAGTGTAAATGTCAAGTCCCCTGCACCCTCCAGCTCCACGTCAATCGCACGTCATGCAGCTGCGCGCGCATCCAGATCTCAGATTTCTGCTGACATTGCAAGATTCTGCTATGTACCCGCCTACTTGTGACACTTCTATGTGACGTTTCTAGCATACACCTCTATGTTCACGCCTAGTCCACGCCTTTTTGATTACGTATTGCTAACACGTGTATGCTTTTATCTTGTCTCACTCAGCTGTTACGCCTCCTGTATTGATATCTATTGTATGATTTAAGTATAAAAGTTATGTCTTGTCAATAAAGTATGCTCTATCCCTTCCTGAACCCCAGTGGTGTCAGGAATCCGATATCCGGTTCTAGAACCATTCCTTTTTAAGGAATAAAACCCCTAAGAACTCTAACACCACGGACTCTGCGTCTTTCTTTCCGATTGAGTTATTTTTGTTTAAATACTTACCTGCATAGAAATTAGGACGGTAAATCAAATATTTAACACACCACAGTACCGAGACCGCCCTCATCGCAGCCACCGATGACATCCGAACCCTGCTCGACAACAGGGAAACAGCGGCCCTCATCCTCCTGGCCCTCTCCGCGGCGCTCGACACGGTCTGCCACCGCACCCTAGTGCAGTGCCTCAACAACATCGGAATCCAGGAGAAGGCACTGGACTGGATCATCTCCTTCCTCGCCGGAAGAACACAGAGAGTCCGCCTCCCCCCGTTCAGATCAAAAGCCACCGAAGTCATCTGCGGCGTACCACAAGGATCATCACTCAGCCCCACGCTGTTCAACATCTACATGAGCCCCCTTGCGGCCATCGCACGCCAACACAACCTCAACATCATCTCCTACGCCGACGACACCCAGCTGATCCTCTCCCTCACCAACGACCCGCCACCGCCAGAACCAACCTACACGAAGGGATGAAAGACGTAGCCGAGTGGATGATGAACAGCCGCCTGTAACTGAACTCAGATAAGACGGAAGTCCTCATCCTGGGATCGTCGCCCTCCGCCTGGGATGACTCCTGGTGGCCCCCTGCCCTGGGCAGCGCACCCAAACCAACAGACCGCGCACGCAACCTGGGCTTCATCCTGGACTCCTCCCTCTCCATGAAACAAGTCAACGCCGTCTCCTCGTCATGCTTCAACATCCTTCGCATGCTACGTAAGATCTTCCGGTGGATCCCCACCGAAACCAGGAAGACGGTCACACAGGCCCTCGTCACCAGCCGACTGGACTACGGCAACTCCCTCTACGCCGGAACCACTGCAAAACTCCAGATAAGACTCCAGCGCATTCAGAACGCCTCAGCACGACTCATCCTGAACATCCCCCGACACAGCCACATCCCCGCACACCTGAGAAACCTGCACTGGCTGCCCGTCAGCAAGAGAATCACGTTCCGACTCCTCACCCACGCACACAAAGCTCTCCACAACCAAGGCCCAAGATACCTCAACGACCGCCTGAACTTCTACACTCCCACCCGCCAGCTTCTATCGACCAGCCACGCCCTCGCCACCATCCCCCGCATCCGAAGAGCCACAACGGGAGGAAGATCCTTCTCCTACCTGGCCGCCAAGCTGTGGAACTCCCTCCCCACCCACCTCCGCCTGACCCAAGACCACCTCGCCTTCAGGAAGCAACTCAAGACCTGGCTGTTCGAGCAGTAGCGGACCCCCCTTCCCCAAGCGCCTTGAGACCCTCCGGGTGAGTAGCGCGCTATACAAATGCTTTGATTGATTGATTGAACCAAGATTCCTCTTCCTGTTTAATAACATCCCCGTGGTACTATCCAAGACTTTCTTTAAACAACTGACTCAGGTGCTCATTAAGCTGGCCTGGGGAGGCAAACAACCCAGAGTTCGGTGGAAGGTCTTAATGCTTCCCTATGAAATGGGAGGACTGGGTGCTCCGGACATGGAAAGATACTACAGAGTGGCGCAAGCAGTTCACCTGCATACATGGATTCATGGAGACCCTGATATCCCCCATGTCATTCTTGAACGATTGTTCGCGGACCCCTCCCCCTTACCGGCCACTGTTTGCTTTCCAGTTGACCGTAGCATTGGTAACTAGACTCAATCAAAGCTACGAATCACGCTTGGCACGCGTTGGTACAGGCGCAGGTCTGTGAACTACTGTATGCCCCACTTATGCAGATAGACTGGGCGGTATGGCTGGCGCCGCTGAAGGAGAAAGGAGTCACGAGAGCATTGCATGAACTGGGAATCACAAAGATGGAAGACCTATTCATAGACGGGGTGGTTAAATCCTGGGAGCAGATTCCCCCCATGCAGACAGAGGCTTCGCTCCTATTACTTTTTCACTTTCACAGGGTTCGAAGTGCGATGCTAGACCTCTTAGGCCCGGACATGGCGGAGCCGCCGGATGTTCCGGAATATACGTATGTGATTAAGACAACGTCATCTCGCAAACTAGTCACCAATCTCAATAAACTAGGAGCCCAATATAAACAGTTCCAATACTCCAAAGCTAGGACAGAATGGCAGAGTGATCTGCAAATACAAAATAATGACGAGATGTGGAAATATTGCTGCACTAGCACTAGGAAACTGTCTCTCAATGGAAGGCACAGATTAGTTCATTTTAAATTTCTGCAACGTGTTTTCTATACTCCAGAGAGACTACATAGGTATGGGCTTAGACAATCAGTGGAGTGTGAACGTTGTCATGTATAAGTTGCAGATGTTATCCATATGGCATGGAACTGTCCTGGCGTTATCAAGTTCTGGAAGGAGATTTTTTTTCGGAACTTAGTCTAATACTGGACTCGGAGATACCAGCCGACCCGGCACTGGCTCTTCTGGGGTACTCCAAGCCACTGCCGGTTGCACAACGACGATTGGCAGATATAGCTTTGCTAATGGCCAGGAGGGTTGTAGGTATTTGTTGAATGAGAGGTCCATTGCCAACCAAGAAGAGATGGGCTAGAGACATGTTATATTGTTGCACTCAGTCGGAAATATATAGTGAATTGCTTCCACCCAAGAATCGGCCTAAACATTTCTGGGGTCTGTATCAGACATATGTACGCTCAGGGGAAGAGGAGGAGACAGAACAGACTGAGGCGATAGATCCACTTGAAACTCTTGAGGAACACGTTGAGCATGATTAGCGGGGGTCCCTACCAAATGAAGAGACTGTACTGAGTACTGTAGTATTGGGAGGGATATAGTGCCAATTGGGGGGGGGGAGATAGAGGCTGGGAATACTTAACTTCCCTACGAAATTGGTGGGGGAATTTAATGGAGGAGAGTACTGATCAGCTCTACATTCCTGACACTGAAGATTAGAGCCCGGATACGGGACAACCTTTCTCCCTAGTGGGTAGAAGGAGGGGTTGCTGATAGACAACTACCGTTGTTGTTGGGGTAGGGTTTTAGGATTGTATTGAATAAGGAAATGTTTCCTGTACACGGATTACTGGGCCTGGCATGATAATTATACGTGTGTAGAAGTACGCATTTATCTAGGGTGCTCGCGACTCATATAATTACTTGGTACAGACTGTGAGACTGGAGGCTCCCGCCTTACATCATAACTAAATGCCACCGGGCCTCCGTGATGCTGGCTGAATGGCTGTGTACAATGTACCCGCACTATGCAAATAACATGTCAAACACTTGCTGCCGGCCCCAGGGTTGTAGGCAACACGCCTTGTAAAATACATTGTAAGTGAATAAAGGTTTTTGAAACATACACACTGTTACAGTTAGGTAATAAAATAAACAAAAGTTGAAATTTACTGAAACAAAACAAAAGTTACAGGGACACTATTGTTAGGAAATAGATTTAAAAACCTTAGAAATTCACTGAAAATACAAAGATTACAGGGATGTTAAAGTTAAACTCAGATTACAAAACCATAGACATTCAGCAGTTATTATTACCTGAGCTAACTATGACTTATGCCTGTGCAATGCACTGCTTATGACCTCATATAATACATCACTCATGACATGGTCAGGGACATCACTGATCACATCACTGATGATATATCAAATTACATCATTCAAACACAACTCACATACCCATTCACACCCCCACACAATCTCTCATACACCCACTCAAATGCCCACCCGGGACTTAATTAAACAAAGCGCAGGAGCCTACGGTTCGTTGTTTTTTCATTTTCGGCCAGATTTGCTGATCCAACGTGAATCTTGCTGAAAAACTCAATTTGGGTCTTTTGGGCCCTGGGGATTCCTGTGGGACCCTCTGAGCAGGCCTAGGGGGTCGGGGTGTTTCTACCCTGCCCCCTTTTCTTAATGTTCAGCTTTGTTTAACTTTTATTCTGTGACTCGGTTCAACCGAGTCTCAAGATGGCTGCCAACACTCCCTGGTTTAGAGTGTTGGCAGCCAATCAGATCTCAGGCTCGAGATCAGGATATAAGTGGATCCTCCACTGCCATATTTGTATATCTGAGAAATTTAAAAATTTCTCAAAAACTACTGATCTGATTTACACCATTTATAAAAAAGAGTGCACTTTGGACGAAGAGCTACCGTTCTGCCAAATTTGGTGTAATTCAATTCAGCAGTTCGTGCTGTAGCTGCGTCAACAGTTTCCTATGGAAATTCACATGGAGAACAAGCTTTTTGGGAAGCCCCCTGTTCCCTGCTCCCACTTGATGGATCACAACAAATTTTCAAGACAGCAGCTAAAGTGAGTGAGTCATTAGTTTTAAAAAATTTCCGAAGATTCGTCAAAATGCACCAAAGATATTGGCAAATCAAAAATGCTTTTCCTATGGAAACTAGGTCCTAGCTATAACTACTTACTGGCGACCACCAGTAGGTAATACGTATTCATGTATATGGTGGAACAAATTGTTTTAATATAAAATTGAAACTAAACTTTTATTAAAAATTAAAAATAATCCAAATGAATTCTATACATAACTTTTAATACATTTTGATACATATTATATAAAAATAGAATGTTTCCGTTACGTGGCATTTTCCTAATTATTCTTTAAAAAATATTATTAAAAAATTAAATAACTATATTTTAATAAATTATCTTCCATAGGGAGATATCTGCCTCGGTGATGGTGGTCTGCCTCTACATGTTAAAAGTTTTGAGTATTAACTTCACAATCTTAATTCTTTCACTTTTTTCAACTCCCCTGTACTAGTTTAGTATTTTGTGTTTTACTGTAAGTAAATCATATACATAAATACATTCATACATTCACTTAAAGGCAAATTCGGATGAACCAAATTTAAAGCCCTGCACACCCACCCAATCAGTAATTCCTTCTAACATAAATTGAACCATAAAACACAGAGTAGTGGGGAGTCAAGATTTTTTGTACATATTCACCATACACCAGTAATTGTATTGGGAATTAGCAAATGATATATAGGTTCATTATAATTATAGTAATTGTGATAAATGTATTACATTCTTGTGCTCATATTGCTATAATCCTTGAAAATGTATACAGATACCGAAGTTGCCGAGTTGCCAACATGGGTTTCGCTGAGCACAAAAATGCTTCTTCATGGCTGAAAACACAAAAATATGCATGCTTATATTTAAGAGAAGTAACTGAAATAAATAGCTGTCCAATAATACATACTGTTTCAAAACAATCATGATGTTGTCTATGATCAATGCTGTTTAATTTCGAGGACAGAAGAAATTTAGGTTACAGTCTAAACTGCAAAAAAACTATTAAAACTAGGTGTGATCGGTAATACCGCAGCAAGGGGGTCATTACGTGATGGTCGGACTTTCGTCCCACCTCCATCATTGGGGTAGGGGGGCCGGCCGCCTATGAGGCGGCCTACCCACCTACCGCATTACGATGCGACCGCCACCACGGTGGGCGCAGGCCCTATCCCTAACATTGCGGTGAGGATGCAGTCAGCTACCACCGCTCCAATGCCCAAAAGAAGGCACTTATATATCCCTGCACTACATGGCAGGCACCATGCCATACCTGTCACATGGTGCAGGGATATGTAGTGGGCACCATAGAGTCCCCCCAGTGCCCTTGCCCCAGAGATGAGGGTGGCTAGCTACGGGCCCCAAATCCATTTTAACCATTCTTTTTGCTGTGGATTGTACGCCGAAAAACGAACGGAGGAAAGGGATATCATAATCCCTACCGCCGCAACGTAGGTCAATGTTTTGGTTTCGACAGGTAATCGAAAAAGTACTGTGGGAGACAGTCTTTACGACCTCCACGATTAACCAAAGATTCCCCCCGCCATCATAATTTGGCGGGGGGAAAACAGCAGCACGATGGAGGAGGGCTCATCTCCGACGGGCTGTCGGGAGCACAACATCCTAACACGTGAAAAAGAGATAGATGGGAGAAAAATATAAATGAGAAAAGAAAAGTCAAGGAAAGAGAAAAAAGAAAGAAAGAAGGAAGAAGAAGCCAAAAGAATATGCTCCGGAAATTAATATTAGAATCTTTTGTGAGTGAGTTACTTAATGAAATTAGTTCACGCTCCCCAAAACTATTTAGGAGTATATAATAGATTGTACACTCTTATTATAACAATATGAGCACAAGAATGTAATTCATTTATCAGTATGGCTCTAATTATAATGAACCTATGTATAATTTGTTAATTTCCAATACAATTACTTGATACCAAAATAATTTCTGCTGTTTGGTGACTTTGTCCAAATATTCTTAACTCCCCACTACTCTGTTTCTTATGGTTAAATGTATACACTTATTAATGAACTAATTCATTAATGTATTCATTAAGTCACTATTAAAGAAATGTATGTGTATAAAAAGACTAAAATACATACCCACAGTGGCTTCTGTTACAGCACATCCTCTATACTCTACTGGACTACGCAATGGTTCTTTATTTTGCTACCTGTTTTTGCTGACGTTCCCAAGCTTCCCCTAAGAAAAGTCACATAAATATGGCTTGCCTTTGGGCACTCTCTTTTTAGAGAATAGGCAAACCACATGAAGGAAATAAATGCGCTAATACTGAAATCTGTAGCAATGTTTTACTCAAGTGTGCGCCGTAAGCGTTGGCGTGTCTAGTTTCTCATTTTGAAGTACATAACAGATTTAGTGAAAGAAAGAAATACGAGGCAGACAGACACTTCAAACAGCAATATGGGAGATGTGTGTGCCATTGCAAGAGTCAGCGGGTGATTCTATCCTACCCCTGTGATTTATGCAGGGAGCCATGCTTGTGTTTTTTTGGACAGAAGCGCCCGTCAAGAGTAATAAAGCTGGCAGACAGTAGGCCATCCCTCTTCTCTTTATGCATGCCATAAATGAGCTCTCCTGCCTCAGGGAAACAGGCTATTGTTTTAGCCAGTCGCAGGCCGTTGACTTAAATTAAGTATTGATCTATTCAGGTACTTTGGCTTTTATGTGCCTTCCTGCAGTCTGACGTCTTTGTGGCGGTGTTGTTTCCCTCAAATGCTTTCAATGTATCAATATGAAATTTGTGTGCATGTGCATTGTGTTATCCCTTACTTATATGCCAACCTTTAGGCCCAATAAGTCTATACGAAAAAAACTCAAATCCAGGGAGAATGTGTACCTTTAACTGCCCAAAGGAAATTAAGACCAAAGTATATTCTGTAATCATATTGTGTTGCATGCAAGACTACACGCAGAATAAAGAAATGAAAAGCAGTCATTCTAAAGTTACAATTGGCGTCTGACAAAAGTAACTACATCAGCATTTTTTTTTTTACTGTGCCTATACTCCCTGAAGCATCCAGTTGGGGAATGTTCGGGGGCAACTGTGCCATCCCAGATTCTCTTGGCCAGATACATCAGGTGCTTCATGACCCTTTAGGTCACTACCAAACTTTCTTATGCCCCTGTAAAGACAGACCAACCTTTTTTGCCCATACCGGGGGGGGGGGGGGGGGGCGGGGGGTAATAATACAGTTTATTAATTTTGAGGAATCATATATTGCAGAGTTCATCAGGTGCTACTGAAGTTAGAAAAGATGTTTATTTAGACAATACATTTTCTTTGGGATAAATGAAGGCAATTTTAACCCTTTTTTCCTTGCACATTCACTGCTTGCACTCCCACACAAAATACAATCAAACCTGCTGCGCTGTAATCCGGAGTTGTAGCACACTAGAGATGCACTCGGCCTCTCTGGTGGGAACCCTCTGATGATGCATGGTGAGTGAGGGTTCTTTTAGAAAACAGGCTTCACTCCTCATGCAACCACTTTGTTTGGAATCACTCTTCTGTTGATTGTTTATTTAGACAATTGATCTCTGAATCATTTATTTAAATAATTCAGGAACCTTTTGAAAACAAAAATGATAAAAACAAGTTGCATTTTAATATCGATTATATTAAACCTTACATTTCTTAATTGCACAAAAATGTTCCAACCCATTTGAAACTTCGAAGAACAGCAATGTCACAATTAAATCAATTGCAGATTCATATAAGTCACCATTTCAGTTGCTGATCTGAGCAGAGTTCCACAAGGCTAATGTTGTAATTTTTAAATATGTAGGAGTAAGAGCAATAATGTAAAGTAATCAAATGAGGCTGATGATTACTTAAACAAGATTCATTCTAACAAGAGCACCACCTGGACAAGCGTCTTACCTCTACTGGGTGGTCCTTACAACTGTCACAAAGTCCACCCCATTATTCCAAACTGTAATACGGAGTGCACATCATGAGAGCGCGGCACAAGCAAAAGTAAACACAAAACATACTCCTTTATCTTCTATATAAATAAAAATGTAAATGTTCGTTTGTTCAAAATCGCAAATCTCCGAATGTTCTTCAGTGATTGCTTTGAAATATTCACACAACGTTGAATTTGAATAGGGGCATGTTTTTATATACACAACGTTGGATTCCAATATGCCCGTGTCGAATAATCACGTGTTTTTAAGACCGAACAGGCACATAAAAATGTCAATGTTCCTTTGTTCAAAATCTTAAACCTCAGAAAGTTCTTCACCGATTGATTTGAAATGTTGACACAACATTGGATTAGATTAAGCGTGTGTTTATATATACACAACATGAAATTAGAATACGCACGGGTCCAATACGCGCATTTTTTTAATCAAAAGGCCGAACACACCCTATCGATTTGTTTGCTGCGCAAAAACTACAAGGGAAAGTTCTTCACCAATTGATTTGAAATTTCGACACAACGTTGGATCCGATTAGGCGCATGCTTATATATACACAACGTTGGATTAGAATACGCTTGTGTCCAAATTGCGCGTGTTTTTAATCGAAAGCCAAACAGACCCTAACGATTTGGTTGCTGCGCAAAAACTACAAGGGACGCATAGAGGCAAAAGTCTACATATATTATGATGAACAGTTGGTGTCAGGATGGCAGACCGGGAAGTGGCTGGAGGGAGTGGGGAGGAGGTGGTTCACTTTGCAACATTAGCGCGTGTTTATATATACACAACGTGACAATAGTAACAAAAACATATTGTGTGCCCACAAGCATTGGGAAATTAAACATATTAGAAACGTGCGCTTACTCTTTTCTTTCTCTTCCATTTAACCAGACTGAGCCACAACAACGCGTGGCACAGCTAGTAGTCAACAGTTGGACAGTTGGTGTCAGGATGGCAGACCGGGAAGGGAGTGGAGGGAGGGGGGAGGAGTTGGTTCACTTTGTACCATTAAGAAAGGACGCATAGAGACAATAGTTTACATATATTAGGATGAACAGTTGGTGTCAGGATGGCAGACCTGGAAGTGGGTGGAGGGAGCGGGGGGGAGTTGGTTCACTTTAGTGCGTGTTTATACATAGACGACGTGACAATAGTCACAAAATGTGCCCACAAGCATTGTGAAATTAAACATATTAGAAACATGCGCTTACTCTTTTCTTTCTCTTCCGTTTAACCAGACAGCCACAGCAAAGCGTGGCAGGGTACAGATAGTCTATCTATATAAATAAAAATGTAAATGTTCATTTGTTCAAAATCGCAAATCTCCAAAAGTTCTTCACCAATTGCTTTGAAATTTTGACACAACGTTGGATTCGAATAGTTGGGTGTTTTTATATTCACAACCTTGGATTCCAATACGCGCGTGTCGAATACGCTCGTGTTTTTAATCGAAAGCCCGAACAGACACATAACAATGTCAATGTTCCTTGTTCAAAATATTAATTCTCCGAAAGTTCTTCACCGATTGATTTGAAATTTTGACACAACGTTGGATTCGAATTAGTGCGTATTTATATATACACAACGTGGGATTAGAATACGCGTGTGTCCAATACGCGCAGGTTTTTAATTGAAAGGCAGAACAGACCCTATTGATTTGGTTGCTGCGCAAAAACTACAAGGTCAAGTTCTTCACCGATTGATTAGAAATGTTGACACAACGTTGGATTCGTTTAAACACGTGTTTATATATACACATCGTGGGATTAGAATACGCGCGTGCCCAATACGCGCATGTTTTTAATGGAAAGGCCAAACAGACCCTATCGATTTGGTTGCTGCGCAAAAACTACAAGGGACGCATAGAGACAATAGTCTACATATATTAGGATGGACAGTTGGTGTCAGGATGGCAGACTGGGAAGTGGGTGGAGGGAGGCTAGAGGAGTTGGTTGACTTTGCAAAATTGGGAAAGGACGCATAGGGACAATAGTCTACATATATTAGGATGAACAGTTGGTGTCAGGATGGCAGACCGGGAAGTGGGTGGAGGGAGGGGGGAGGAGTTGGTTCACTTTGCAACATTAGGGCATGTTTATTATACACAACGTTGGATTCGAATACGCGCGTGTCCAATACGTTCGTGTTTTTAATCGAAAGGTCGAACAGACCCTATCGATTTGGTTGCTGCGCAACAACTACAAGGGATGCATAGATACAATAGTCTACATATATTAGGATGGACAGTTGGTGCAGGATGGCAGACCGGGAAGTGGGTGGAGGGAGGGGGGGAGGAGTTGGTTCACTTTGTTACATTAAGAAAGGACGCATACAGACAATAGTCTACATATATTAGTATGAGCGGTTGGTGTTCGAATGGCAGACGGGAAAGTGGGTGGAGGGAGCGGGGAGGAGTTGGTTCACTTTGCAACATTAGCGCGTGTTTATATATACACAACGTGACAATAGTCACAAAAACATACTGTGTGCCCTCAAGCATTGTTAAATTAAACATATTAGAAACGTGCGCTTACTCTTTTCTTTCTCTTCCATTTAACCAGACTGAGCCACAGCAACGCATGGCAGGGTACAGCTACTCTATCTATGTAAATAAAAATTTAAATGTTCGTTCAAAATCGCAAATCTCCGAAAGTTTTTCACCGATTGCTTTCAAATTTTCACACAAAGTTGGATTCGAATACGGGCGTGTTTTTATATACACAACACTCGATTCAAATAAGCGCGTGTAGAATATGGGCGTGTTTTTAATCGAAAGCCAAAACAGACAAATAAAAATGTAAATGTTTGTTGGTTCAAAATCATAAATCTCCGAAAGTTAGGTAGAATTCGAATACGTGAGTGTTTTTAAATACACAACCTTGGATTCGAAATGCCTCGCAGAATATCAAACTTAGGTCGTCGAACTCGCGGAGCGGAAGCAGTGCGACGAGTAATTGCAAATCAACTAGCGAGCGAAACAGACAAAGAATGGCTGAAATACATGCAGAGGAAGCAGCAGAGTGACATGCAGCCAGACTTGAGGATGCACGGGTGCTAGCACGTCGATTTCTTTCTTTTCCATTTAACCAGACTGAGTCATAGCAACACGTGGCGGGGTACAGCTATCAGGATGGCAGACCAGGAATAGGGTGGAGGGAGGTCGGAGGAGTTGGTTCATTTTGCAACATTAAGAAAGGACGCATAGAGATGCTGCGCAACAACTACAAGGGACGCATAGAGACAATAGTCTACATATATTTGGATGGACAGTTGGTGTCAGGATGGCAGACCGGGAAGTGGACGCATAGAGACAATAGTCCACATATATTAAGATGGACAGTTGGTGTCAGGATGGCAGACCGGGAAGTGGGTGGAGGGAGGTGGGAGGAGTTGGTTCACTTTGCAACATTAAGAAAGGACGCATAGAGATGCTGCGCAACAACTACAAGGGATGCATAGAGACAATAGTCACAAAAACATATTGTATACCCACAAGCATTGACAAATTAAACATATTAGAAACGTGTGCTTACTCTTTTCTTTCTCTTCAAAGTCAAAGTCAAAGTCAAAGTCAAAATTTATTTGTGTTGGTACTCAACAGAGGACCACAATAAAATTTTACATTTCATATACAAAAAAAATGCTGCACAATTAGTACAAAGATAAAAATTCTTTTAAAAATTTATACAAGTTGTAACAAATAAATTCATTCAAAGGTTGTCCACATAAGTCCAAAAGTTCTCTCCCCCTAGTGATTCTGCAAGAGCGAAATATTGGATTAAGATATCTGGTACGAGCTAGGGTTACTTTATGGTTGGGACACACAAGCAGCAAATGTTCTATACTTTGATCACCACCTGTGCACAAGGTACACATAGGAGATCCTCCTGGGAGCCATCTGGAAGTAAATACTAGGACAGGTAGAATGCCCAACCGATACATTGTGATTGCTCTTCTTACTCCATGTGGCAGAGTAAACCCAATATAAGTTTGGGTCTGCTTATATTCGAGCTTTTCCACAAATGGCTTATAAATAGACAATTTGTTGCAGTGTGAGCAGTCCAGGTCGTAGCTCAGTTTAGGGGTGAAAGTTTTTAAGAACAATTTTAGTTGCGCCGGAGTCCAAAAGCTCAACATTTCAATATCAATGTGTGCCAGCCGAAATGCCACAGCCAAATTTTCCAAAAACACTTGTTTTTTCGGCTCTACACAAAAAGTCTCTTTTTTTAAGGCGGACCTTAGAGTATTGTCTTTTGCATGTATCAAATTGTAGGCCCATCTTATTACGTTGGCGATAGCTATTGCGTAAGAGCTTACGACTGATAATTCTAGTCTCAGTGCCTGCACAGGTACAGCATCGGAAACTTTCATGATCCTTCGAAGAATTTTCCCCTCTTTTAGATCCATGAAAGCCCATTGCTTTATGGGAATGTATTCTGTCGCATAGGTTAACACAGGAGGTATTTTTACTCTATATGTCCCCAACAGTGCAGAAAGATGTCTATTCCCTGTTGCACTGTATAGTTTCAAAAGAGCAGAGACATGAATATCAGCTTTCCTTTGCAGGTTAGTAACCTGGGTTGTATTCGTTAGATTTTTGGAAAGAATCCTCCCGAGATAAGGATAATTAACTACTTCTTCTAACTTTTCTTCCCCGATCTTCCAGGTGTACTTGGCGCTACGTTTTCTTTCTGAAAAAGCTATCACTTTGGTTTTTTTTATATTAGGTATGAGGTAATTTTCTTTTGAATATTGAAACAAAATGTCCAATGATGTCTGCAGTCCGAAAGGAGTTAGATCTAATAATACTATATCGTCAGCGTATAGTAATGAAATTACACTTTGTTGGGCGATCTTTGGCGGTAAATTAGAACCAGTTTGCAATCGGTTAGGCAGATCACTTAAGTAGAGGGAAAAAAGGAGCGGGGCTAGAAGGCACCCTTGTTTTAAACCGTTCTCCGTTGGAATTCTTTTTGTAAGTCCTTTTTCTCCCCCCATCTGGACTTGGCACCAGGTAGTAGTATGAAGGTTTATTATTGCTTGCAACAGTTGTTCTTGTATTCCAAGCCCCCTAAGTTTTTTCCATAGGGTAGGTCGATCGACCCGATCGAATGCCGTTGAGTAATCTATAAATGCGGCATAGACTACCTGGGATTTCAGGGTAATATATTTATCAAAGATTACCTGAATTACTGCTATATTATCCGTAACCGAATGCTTAGGCCTAAAGCCCGCTTGACACATGGGTATCAATCCTGACGTAAAGGCCCATTCTTTCAAGCGATCTAACACCTCTGCCGCGAACACTTTGCCGACTGCGTCCATGAGCGCGATCTGTCTATAGTTTCCAGCTTGGGTTCTGCTTCCCTTTTTATGAATTGGGATAATTATGCTCCCCTGCCAGGATTTTGGAATTTGTCCAGTCTCAAAGATGTAATTAAAGAGAGGGCATAATAATTTGCTCCATTCTTTCGGTGCAACTTGTAGTGCCTTTATCGGGATCTCATCTGGACCAGATGCGCCTGTAGATCTTGCTTTACGTATATTATATTCCACCGAAATGATTGTAGTTTGTATTAAAAAACTCTCGGCATTTTCATATTTCAATTCTTTGCTGCTTACTTCGAGTTTTGTTGGGTTTGCTTTATAGAGATCTGAGAGATATAGTTCCCAATCATTCGGGGGAACCGGGATCGATTGTAGATTTTTCTTTGTGCCTGTTATTTTCGCGATTAAGGACCAGTATTTACGTTGATTATATGTTCTTGCAGCGGTCTGAATTTCCACCCAATTATGATCCTCAATAGCCCTTCTTTCCTTTTGGTTCTCCCGCCTCAGTTGGTTCTTTAATCTGTTTATTTCTTTCTTAACGTTTACTGAAGATTTCATATATTGGGCACGGATGAGTTTGTTTAACTGTTTTTTTATCTCGGAGTTCTTGTGGGAATATCCATTTTTTCCCTCCTTCTTTTTAATTTTGCTTTTAGCACCTGGTGAAATCATACTTTGGATAAGTTTCTTAAAATCCTTAATTATTGTTTCAAAATTTTCTATAGGATTTTTGGAGAATCTTTGTTCCAAAAGTTTAGAGTGATCAATTTTTATCATGATTTTTTCAATGGTCGAAGAATTCCAATAGATACGTCTCCGTACACTTTCCATTAATACAGAACTTTTGATATAAATCATATGGCTAGGTTCGGAGTTATTAGGTATCCAATTAGTTGTCAATTGCATAATTGCGTGATCACTCTCCATACAAAATTGGTTGGATAATAACAAAACAGTATCGAACAAGTCCTTGCTGCTTATGATGTAGTCTATAATGGATGAAGACCCATTGCCTTGCCTGGTAAACTTTGCAGGAGTATCTCCCTCAATTGCTCCATTCAGTAGTAATCCATTAAGATTTATTATTGCCGATAATAACAATCTACCTCTTTTGTTGGTTGCTAGACCTTCAGGGAATAGTGGGATTATGATGTCTTGACCTACTTCTGCATACAAACTTGCCCACCTATTAATTTCAGAATCGGAGATTTTACTGTTAAAATCCCCCGCTATTAAAAAGGATGCATCGGTATGGTTCTCCATGATATGCGAGATCGTTTCTATAATGTCCAGAAAGATGATGTCATTTTCATTCCCGGGAGGAGCATAGACATTAAATTTTAAGATTGCCTGTAGTAGAGCAGTGTTGTGTTTTTTTACAGATATCTGAATGCACTGCAAGTTGTTAGATTTTGTGTCTATTATTTCTTGATCCCACAAATAATCTTCTCTTAGCAGTATAGCTAAACCTCCTTTTGCATGACCTCGATTGATTGACAGTGCTAAATTTTCATATAAAAAGTACCCTTTAGGCATGAAAGATACAGTATCCCATGTTTCTTGTAGAAGCAATATGTCTGGGAGGTTTCTCATAACCAAGGACAATTTGTTTGCGGTTCTGCCAGCGATATTCCACGATATTATCCTTAGTCCCGTGCTAAACAGAATGTTGACCAAGGTTAGAAATTTTATTGCTATTTAGAATCTCGGAAACCCAAGCCCAGGACTCAGTAGTTATATGCTCTTCAGACTTCTTATCAGTTTTGCACCATACTGCCCTATGGCCTTTATTCACCAGAATTTTAAGATTTGAAATATCTCGATCTTCAGTCGTGTTGTTTGTTCGCTGGTAATTATTAACTAAAGAGCTGGTGATAGCCTGTATTTGAGCATTATACCCGTTTGGGGTATTAAAGTCCGTTGGTTCTTTTGCTTCCACTACATCGTAACCGTGTTTGTGTAATATTTCTTTTTCCTTTAATATTATGCCTGGGAGAACTGTTGACCAAAAGGTAACCAGTGTCAATTTGTTGTTTTGTTTTTTTGGAAAGGACACAAGATGGATTTCATTGCTAGTCATTGAATCTAGCGCCCTTATATGTCGTAGTAGGTTTAAAATCCTTCCTCTGTTAAGTGGTGCCGCATCAATGGGGAAGAGTTCCTCAATTTGTAGAGTTTTAGTAGATGGTCCTTCCCCCTTTCTAAAGTAGCTGTTGTTTTCTTCTGTGTAAATATTTTTGCTTCGATCTAATTGCTTGAAACATTTGGTAGGGATGTATTCCTTTGCTGTCGGGTCTAGTTGAAGCATCTCCTTTTCACAGTTGTTACTGGTTGCAACTGGTTTTTTATCGTCTTGCGACTCTCTGTTATTATCGCATTGATTTTCTTTGGTTTCATTTGAGATTACATGTTTTTGAAATTTTAGTTTACGATTATTCAGTTTTTGGATCCTTCTCAGAGGCTTTCTTATATTTTTTGTCCCTGATGCCATATTCTTTTCTTGGTTCTTGTTGTTTTGTTTTTCTTCATTTCTTTCACTCATTTCATTAGTGATACTTGTTCTGGATTCCTGAATATCAGGAACAATAGTGTTTGTTGATTTATTCTCTGCCACAGTCTTGGAAAATATTGGAAAGTGTTTTGAATTCTGCTGGTGTTTTTCTTTAAATAAGTTTTTTAAAGAATATATCACTGAATCATTTGAGCTGTCGATTTTTTGTGTTTCTTGCTTTTGGATGCCTACAGTTTGAGTATTTTGGTCACACGTTTTTTTCTTTTGAGGTTTTTCGCAGTCTTTCTGGGTTCTCTGCGGTTCAAGGTAAGTTTTGTGTGGCGTATTGATTTTCTGTGCTACGTGGGAATCTTTGTTCTTTTTTTCTTCTACCAAGTGCTTTAAAATACCTATTTGGACATCCAATGTTTGATCGGAGTTTGCAAGAATGTTACTGAGAAATGAAAGAACAGATTCCAGTATCTCTTGTAGAGAGAATAAAGCTCTAGATATTGGAGGGACGTTATCAGTAGTATTATTCTTATTTCTAAGATCGAAGGGACCAAGAGAGGGAGCAAGCAAAACATTAGGTGAAGAGGTATTATTAGTTGTTCCTAGATCCTTTTTCTCTATTGTAAAAGATTGTTTGCTAAGGTTTAGATCATTAAATAAATTTGCACCCCCACTGTTTTTTATAGGGGTTACAGTTTTCAGGTCGCTTGTTTCAAGAAATGACTGAAGAAAGTCTTTCGGAGTGCTTGAGAGTTTGTTACTTAGGTCTAATTCCAAACATCCCTCCTTTGTTTGTGAGCTATTTTTCATAGGGGTAGATTTAGATATGAGTTGTTTTGACTCCCCAACGGAGACTTTTACTTCGGGGTTAGTGTCGTTGCTTAATAATTGAGTATCATGGATCTCTTTAGGTATGAGTGTGGAAAAATAAGCTGTAATAGCTGGTGTATGGGTTAAGCGACCTTGTTTAACAGCCTTATCCGTGGTAATTCGTACTGCATTTTCGGTACCCATTCTTTTCATATAAACTGTCCGAGATCTTAATTTCTTAAAGCCCATTTGTGCACCGATAGTTGACAGGGGTAATGGATCCCTTTTATCGGCTCTAGTACTGTTGGGGTTTGTTATATTTGAGAAAAGTTTTCGAGGGGCTTAGATCCCAGATGAACTCACAATTAACAAATGTGACTATTTATGAATGGGCAAACCTATGAACATACCAGACACTTATATTGATGGTACTTAGTAGGGTGGCCCGTCCCGTCCTCGATCGTCCACGGACGGCCACAGACGGCCCGCCCTTTGTCCGGGCTTAGTCCCGCGCTTGTTCCCGCGCGCGTCCCGCGTCGCGTGAGTCCACACAATACTTTATGCGTGGAGCCGGTGGGCGTATCCGTGGGCGTGTCGCCTGGGGGAAGAGGCAGCAGCTGATCCAGGCAGGGGCAGCTGGTCCTCGCAGTCCCCCGGGCTAGCTGTAGTTTTCGTTTACGCCCTTGCCTCAACCCTGGAGACTCAAGCTGGGAGCGACGGTCAGAGCAGCTGACGGCAGCTCTCGCTCACACCAGCGAGTCCCTGGGGAGGCAGCTAAGCGGAACACGGAGCTCTTAACAATCCTTCCCCTTCGATATCACAGGCAACAATACAGCGATCCCAATCTCCTCTCAGCAAACACAGCAGGCAGGTGAGTGGCGCCCGCGAAGCGGGGGTCACGAATTAAAATAGTGATTTTCGGTGGTGGGCGTGTCCGTGGGCGTGTCGCCTGGGGGAAGAGGCAGCAGCTGATCCAGGCAGGGGCAGCTGGTCCTCGCAGTCCCCCGGGCTAGCTGTAGTTTTCGTTTACGCCCTTGCCTCAACCCTGGAGACTCAAGCTGGGAGCGACGGTCAGAGCAGCTGACGGCAGCTCTCGCTCACACCAGCGAGTCCCTGGGGAGGCAGCTAAGCGGAACACGGAGCTCTTAACAATCCTTCTCCTTCGATATCACAGGCAACAATACCGCGATCCCAATCTCCTCTCAGCAAACACAGCAGGCAGGTGAGTGGCGCCCGCAAAGCGGGGGTCACGAATTAAAATAGTGATTTTCGGTGGTGGGCGTGTCCGTGGGCGTGTCGCCTGGGGGAAGAGGCAGCAGCTGTTCCAGGCAGGGGCAGCTGGTCCTCGCAGTCCCCCGGGCTAGCTGTAGTTTTCGTTTACGCCCTTGCCTCAACCCTGGAGACTCAAGCTGGGAGCGACGGTCAGAGCAGCAGACGGCAGCTCTCGCTCACACCAGCGAGTCCCTGGGGAGGCAGCTAAGCGGAACACGGAGCTCTTAACAATCCTTCTCCTTCGATATCACAGGCAACAATACAGCGATCCCAATCTCCTCTCAGCAAACACAGCAGGCAGGTGAGTGGCGCCCGCGAAGCGGGGGTCACGAATTAAAATAGTGATTTTCGGTGGTGGGCGTGTCCGTGGGCGTGTCGCCTGGGGGAAGAGGCAGCAGCTGATCCAGGCAGGGGCAGCTGGTCCTCGCAGTCCCCCGGGCTAGCTGTAGTTTTCGTTTACGCCCTTGCCTCAACCCTGGAGACTCAAGCTGGGAGCGACGGTCAGAGCAGCTGACGGCAGCTCTCGCTCACACCAGCGAGTCCCTGGGGAGGCAGCTAAGCGGAACACGGAGCTCTTAACAATCCTTCTCCTTCGATATCACAGGCAACAATACAGCGATCCCAATCTCCTCTCAGCAAACACAGCAGGCAGGTGAGTGGCGCCCGCGAAGCGGGGGTCACGAATTAAAATAGTGATTTTCGGTGGTGGGCGTGTCCGTGGGCGTGTCGCCTGGGGGAAGAGGCAGCAGCTGATCCAGGCAGGGGCAGCTGGTCCTCGCAGTCCCCCGGGCTAGCTGTAGTTTTCGTTTACGCCCTTGCCTCAACCCTGGAGACTCAAGCTGGGAGCGACGGTCAGAGCAGCTGACGGCAGCTCTCGCTCACACCAGCGAGTCCCTGGGGAGGCAGCTAAGCGGAACACGGAGCTCTTAACAATCCTTCTCCTTCGATATCACAGGCAACAATACAGCGATCCCAATCTCCTCTCAGCAAACACAGCAGGCAGGTGAGTGGCGCCCGCGAAGCGGGGGTCACGAATTAAAATAGTGATTTTCGGTGGTGGGCGTGTCCGTGGGCGTGTCGCCTGGGGGAAGAGGCAGCAGCTGATCCAGGCAGGGGCAGCTGGTCCTCGCAGTCCCCCGGGCTAGCTGTAGTTTTCGTTTACGCCCTTGCCTCAACCCTGGAGACTCAAGCTGGGAGCGACGGTCAGAGCAGCAGACGGCAGCTCTCGCTCACACCAGCGAGTCCCTGGGGAGGCAGCTAAGCGGAACACGGAGCTCTTAACAATCCTTCTCCTTCGATATCACAGGCAACAATACAGCGATCCCAATCTCCTCTCAGCAAACACAGCAGGCAGGTGAGTGCCCCGCGGAAGCCTCCCTCCACCACACCCAGACTGAGCCACAGCAACGCGTGACTGGGAACAGCTAGTACAAAATAAAATAAAATCAACATTACAATGAAACGGAAAAATAATTAGATACAAAACTATATACAAGAGAAATAGCATACAATACATTGCAAAAAATAAAGTTACAGCATTTGGAGAAAAGAATTACCACATCAGCTACACTAGCAAGGAATAAAACTGTAACCTATGTGATATACTCAAACATCCATACTGGCTTCTTTTTAAGTCTCTTCTCTCCTGAATCTATCACTTCTCTATTTCCTTGAACAGAACTTCCATTATATGTCATATGCTCCCTTGCTTCACCCTTTTGCGCTCCAGATTCATTCACTAGTTTTCCATCCTACTCTTCCAACTTTTGCTGAATGCCTAAAGAAAATCATTGAAATCAGTGAATCAGACATGGCGTGTGACCAAAGATGTAAAGTTAGGATTTGGTCTGCATTGACGTATTGGAGGGAGAAGGCAAGTGAGTCCTATGGTTAAGCCAAGCATGCTGGTGGCCTCCTTAGTAACATTCTGGTGGCCCCAAAGTGAACAGGAGATGGAAATGGAAACACTGTTATCTTTGTGAGGAAGCTCTGTCCTCTCTCTTTCCCCCGAGGATTGGTACAGGTTGGTATAAGAGATAGAAGGAATCCTTACAAGAGTGTTGGCAGAATGAGGACAAAAAAAAACTAGTATTCCATCCTCACATTGAGGCTCCATATCACTCTCAAAATCTCTAAAATTGTTGGACCGTGTGTAAAGATCTACTCTGACGCAGTGTAAGGAAGAATGTAATCTTTATTGGTCCAAGAAATATTCACAGGTAATTCCAGCTTGCTCTCCCAGCTCCTGATCTCTAACCTCCCTTCACTTCAAAGAACAACATTTCACACACCAACATTGTTCTAGATTCCATCCCAGAAAGCTAAGACAACTCCACACATCTTCCCCTTATACATATTAAACAAAATTGTCAATCCCTAACAATACATGAACTGACATGTAAAAGAGTAAATGAGGAATAGACCCGGAGACAAAAGATAATTGCAAGAACAAATGACTAGTCGCTAGAAATTGAATGGGAAGCACAACATTTGGAGACATTCCCGAAACTCCAAGCAGAACCATCAGCTAAAATGAGAATATTCTTTTTCACAGTTTTTACTTGTACAGGTTTAGAAACAGCGCTTTTACCCCTGGTGACAATTCTGTTTCTTTTAACTGCAACCCAATCACCTTCCTTTATCTCAGACACTTTGACACCCTTCTTGGCATTGTAATACTACATTGCAACAAATTGCTTTTGTCACATCACGTTCAACAGCAGTGCGATTGACTAACACGCAGTCCTTGTCTTTAAGCCACCCTAGAATCTCTTTCACACCTTGCCCATTGAGGAAGACGAAGGGAGAAACTCCAGTGACTGAGTGTGGTGTCACTCTTTAAGAGCACACCAGTTTTCTAAATTCGTCAAACCAAGATAAACCATTGGAGAGTGAAAGGTGTTTAGTCTCCATAATCAAACAGTTGATTCTCTCAACCAATCCATTGGCTTGAGGTCCGAAAAAAGCCACCCTTTCATGTTTAATCCCTAGTTTGCACAAATATCTTGCATCTTACCCAACACCATCTGCACACCATTATAGGAAACTAGGGTCTTTGGAATTCCTTCGCTCATAAACACCCTCTCCAAAAACCCTACTACCTTCCCAGTGTCAATGTAATCAGTAGTTTCCACCGGTAAAAGCATCTGTAAAAGCAGAGATTGATTAAAACAAATAATAGACTAACACAATAAATTAAAACAAAAACATCAAAGTAACAAACCAATGCTCCTTAGGCTTGGGGAACAATTAATCAAACATGGGCAAATATCCATTGAAGCGTAGATTAGTCAAATAATTCAAGGAAATATAAGCATCCAGCTTGAAACTCAGTTCACCCAGTACGTGGGTTACACTGCTGCAATGTAGTAGATAATTGGTTATGTGTTACGTGAAACAGGGAGAACTTTAATAGACAAAAGTACTTCAATGCTGTAAATATCTTAAGAAGTTTGCTTTCTTAAGATGGCCGCTGCCATATGTGATTGTACCTGATGCTTCACTGCTGCAACTCCAACTTCAAAAGAAATTCCACTCAAGATGGCCGCTGCTGTACCTGGTTGTATGTGCTACAACGCCACAACTTTAACCCCAAAAGAAATTCCACCTGCCGTATGTGCTGTTTCTGAAGGAATTGGACATCAGAATTAAAGCAAGGCAGAGTTGCGTGGCACGAGATGAAACTACATCAACAAATGCCCACAAGAATATCATGAACAACAGCCACCACTTCGAATGATGCCATCTCGACCTCTTCTTCCAGCTGTAAGTCACAAATATAGGTATTTAAAAAATAATTTAACCCTTACTGGTTGGGAAGAAAACGTAACCCATCACCAAAAACAGTAAATCGATATTTCATGTCGAATTAATCTGAAAGGTGGAAAGCAGCGTCTTTTGGCTGAAATTCCTTAAATAAAGTAGTGTGAAGGTTCACTGGGGTGGTGTTCTCTCTCGTCACCACCCCAGCAACACCACTCACAATAGTCCTGGTAAATGTTTCTTCGCTGCCAGGGGAGTTGGAACACTGGTCCACTCTCAGTAACATATCTTTGCACTATCTAAGCGGGAAAATTGGTTTGTCAAATGAGCTTTTCACCAAATTTAGAATGGCTAGCAGGATAGGGTGGGTGGATCACTCTGTTAAGTCTTATCCGGGAGATTGTGTAGTCTTTACCTGTGCATCTTCAGCAATTGTTCCTACCATCTTGATTAGAGTGGGCAACTGGCCAGCCAGAAGCAAGGGGGTCAGCAGTGTGCCGTTGGGCTTCTTTTATCACCCTGAACATTTACGTCAATATCATCTAGAGGGCTTCTCCAGAGGCCCGTATTATTACTCCTACCCAATCCCTGTGAGCATCTTTTTTGAACCACTTCATAATTTGAAAGAGGTTGACTGACTGGCGATTCCATGCAGCCTATTATAGGAGCAAAGGGGAGGTCTGGCAAGCCTGTGGTCAGCCCTGCCGCGCTGCGCAGTAGGATAGTTAGCCCGAGCACTGCCACTAATCTATTTCCACAAAAAAAAAAATGGGCGACCGTAGGGAGCCTATTTGGAGAGACCCCACTTCAGACAATCTGAAAAACAACAACAGTGTGCTTTATGCCAATACAGGGTCCCCTCATAGTTTAAGCCACTCTCCTACATCACAATTGAGTCTCATTCCAACTATAGTAACAACAGCAACTAGCATTATTTCTTGGAACATCGCAGGCCTGCGCGCGAAGATTCAAAACCTGCTGTGGTATGACATTCTGTGCTTGCAAGAGACCTGGGAGTTGGATCCTATACATATAAACGGCTATATGACTTTTAACACTCCAGCGGTGAAGGGTTTGAGAGGAAGGCCCAAGGGAGGGCTGTGTACGTACATTTGTAACATGCTAGTGGTGGATAAGATCGTCTTTTGTTCAAGGGACTGCTATTTTCTTATCATCCAACTACATATGAAGCACTCTCAGAGAGTGCTTATGGTAAAATTCTATAACAATGATCCTGCGGGGGAGCTTGGGACTGAGGTTATAAGGATTGGTGAGGCCCTGGATGCCATTTGTAACTCAAGATCAAAGGACACTGTAATTACCTTGTTGGGGTATTTTAACTGCGCATTGTGCAAATCGGCTGACCCAAAAATATGTGGTATCCATATTGAAGAGGGGGACCTTAACTGTCATTTTTCACATACAAAAGCTGGGGATTTCTTTAATGAATTAATGTCTTGGTTCGATATGGAATTTGCAAATGAACTTGTTCCTACCCCAGTGATTATGTCCCCGACCTTTAATGGGAGAGGTCTTTTGTCTACCATTACCTTCATGCTGTTCTCACATACTTTTGCCCCCAGGCTGCTCTCTTTTATGATAGGTAGCATTGCATTGAGCGATCACTATATGCTTTGCCTTCAGATTCTTTTATCTGTTCAAAGACTTGCGGGGAAGAACTCTGTGAACCGGGTGATGAGTACCCTGGAACTAAATAAAACGAATAGGTATGCCCTTCCCTGGTCCAGAGTAGATTCAGATTTGTTGACTAAACAGCTCATTTCAACATGTAAGTCAGCTTTTGATATCTGCCTAAATGAATTTTCCACTTTGGTCGACATAGTGCACTCCTTTCATGAGATAACCAAGGAGGTTAAGAGTTTACTGAGTGTCCAATGTCGTAGTAAGCCGAAAACCCCCAGATGGTTTAAATAGTGCTTGCACTAAAGCTCACTCTAATCTGATACAAGAGCTCCACAGACAACCCAGATTGTGTGAGGGGATAAGGAGGGCAGGAACACTCTATAAGAGGACAATTGCTGAATGAAAAAAGCACCTGAGGGAGGAAGCCTGGGAGTTGCTCCATGCAGCAGCCCAACAGAAGGATTCCGAGGCCTTCTGGAAGGTCTTAAGGGCCCCTCCTATGAGTGGGGGTGGAGGCCATGCCATTGAGGCTACAATCTCAGAAAGAGACTTGGTAAATCATTTCTCTGCACTCTATAATGGCCCAGCTCTTCATGACGATCAACAACCTCAGGGTGGTAATTTTACCCACCATGGTAACCTTCATGTAACGCTGGAGGAAATGGATTTAACTCTTGCTTGTAGCCAGGGGGAAGGCCCCCGGCCCCAAACGGGCTCCAGTTGATTTATTTAAGTCAAATTCTGCGCTATGCGGCCCACTCCTGACTCAATTGTTTAACGCTAGCGACTGCACTACCTTCTTTAAGACTTGGACAGAGTCTATCATTGTCCCAATATTTAAGAAGGGAAATCCTCAAGATTCTAGTTGCTATAGACCAATTTGCCTCCTTGATTCTATGGTGAAGGTAGCAGGATGTGTTGTCCTGCAGCGTTTACAGGATTGGACAGCTGAAAACCAGGTGCAGTCAGACTTTCAGTACGGTTTCCGGGAGGCGCTGGGTAAAATTGAAAAGAGTTTAAATCTGGTATCCTTGTAGGGAAGTATACAAGAGCTAAGAAAGGGAGGCTTTATCTAGTTTATGTGGATTTAACAGCAGCGTTTGATTCCGTAATTCATGCCAGGGTTTGGGAGACCCTTGTAGACTTAGGGATGGACCCCAATGTTATCGCCTTCCTGCAGCGACTTTATGAGGGAGCATTGGCCAGCATCAGATATGGGTTAGAGGGTCATTACCTGTAGGGAGAGGGGTTAGGCATGGGTGTGTCCTTGCTCCCTTCCTTCACTAATGGGATGGCCAAGGCAATCCTAAAGAGTGGACCAGATTTCCCTCAAGTAGGCGGGCGACCGATACCGTTCCTGCTATATGCCGACGACGCGGAGCTAATGGCGCGCACGCAAAATGGCTTGCAAAGGGTTTTGGACAGTTTTAATGTTTTTATGCTTTGTTTGGGTTTGAGTATTCATTTTTTAAAGACCTTTATAATGAGTTGTGGTACAGGGACAGGTCGGGATAAAGGCAGGGACATTTGTCAGGACGGTAGGAAGTTAGAATCAACAAGAACTTTCTCGTACCTTGGAGTCCTTTTTAATCAGAACGATACTTGGACCCGTTCAATGGAGTCGAACAAACTTGGCTTTAGTGGATCAACTAGTGCCATTGCCATCATTGCGAAGAAGCTGGGCAGGAAGCCACCAGGCGAACTCTTGCAAATATATAAGGCACAGTATATATCATCGGCGATCTATGGGGCCGGGGTTCAAGGATTTGCTATTTCCTTCCCTTTACAAACTGTGGAAAATGCCTTCCTCAGGTATATTCTTTCAGTTCCTCCTGGCACGTCTTCATTTGTGTGCCATGAGAATCTGGGCCTACCGCACATAACAGACCTCATCAAACTGGAGCCTATTCTCCTTTGGCAAAGGATATGGGTCAGTGAAAAGACCCACTTAAATCGAGATATACTGCGTGATTGTATTGGGCTGGACGGGGCGCATCAGATCCCCTGGCTAAGGTTTGTTCACAGGTTTATGAAAGATCTTGGACACCCAGATTATTTCACAAACCCCAGCTCTATGGCTGGAATTTTGAGAAAAACTTTGAAGAAAGAGGGGCTTGCAATGTTAGGATCATGAGGAGTAGCCGTGGAGGCACCCAAACTGACAGTTATGCAACATCAGTTGAGGCTCACTTCTCTGGCTATGGAACCTTATTTAATCTTTGTCCCTAGTGGAAATGACAGAATGCTTCTGACCAGATTTAGACTCTGCACTGTTTGCAGATTAGTGACTATACCCGAGATGAATGACTAGTCAAGACCTCTACCCCTGTGTTTGTGCGACTACCCATTCAGAGCAGTCCACTATTCACCTATTCTTTTTTTGTAAGCTGTTTTTTTAATTAAGGGAAGCATGGTAACTACCTCTTCTAAGACAGCAAAGCCTTAGGCAATGCCGCCCAGCTCTTGTTCGCTTACAATTATTAGAGAATGAGCATGCGGCTTGGAGGGTCTCCAAGTTCCTGAAAAAGGCCCTATGGCATAGGAAAAGCATGTTATTTGAGGCCTTGAAAACCCCTTTTTAGGTGAAGTAGTGGATTTGAAATATTGTCGGATTCTAACTGATGTAACTTTTTACATGTGAGCTTTGTATTTTATTCCTTTTAATTTATGTTTTGAAAAAATTCTTCTTAACTTCAACTTTACTGAGTGTGTTATGTGCTTTTACGACTGTGAATATTATGGTTGAATAAAGCTAAGTATTGAATTGACTAAATCTTGTGAAGTGGAAAGGATATTTATCATGGTGCTATTGATATGCTTTGTAAAATAAGGAGAACTGGAAAAAAAGCACCCCCAAATACTGACAATAGCTTAACAATTTCAGTTTAGGCATCTCTTAGCCAAAGACAAAGATTTTGTTTTTTATATATGTTATTTGTGAGGTTATTATTTGTACGATAGACTCGGGGAGCCTCAATTTGTGTTGAAGCACATAGTATGGAATACATTTCAACTAGATCAGTGAATATAGCAGACATCGTATGTGAACGCCCCATGTTCGGGGAGAAGGATTGGGTATCTAGCAGTGGCGTCACTAGGGTTGGTGTCACCCAGTGCGGTAACTCATGGTGTCACCCCCTCACGACTTACCCCATGGACCTCCTTCGAGTCCGCAAGTGTGAGAGAGTTTGGAGCTTTATTGCTCTCATAAATCGGAAGGTGGGCTCCCGCGCTGAGCACCTTTCAATAAACAGCTGATGGAAGGGATTTTCATATCCCGGCCTACTCGGCGGTACGATTCCTGCGCCCACCATGGGGCCCCTGATCTTTGAGCTGTTCTACGGAGAGATAATCAAGTAGACAGCTCAGAAAAATAAATGCTGAAAATTTGCAGAGCTGGGATGCGCTCGCAACAGAAAGCTGCTCCAGGCATTTCACTGCGAGCTTTACAGCTAGCTACGGTCTTTGGCCTAATTTGTCGGCATTTAACTTCCATAAACTCTGGTGGAATACAGTACTTCCATTTGTCTCAAGTCACTGCACTTTGCCCTCTTTCTGTATGGTGACCTTGCCTGTGTCTTGAGATTACTATATGCTCGAAACTCATTCTCAAACTACATAATATATTTACATGCCACAATCAAAGCCCTTGTATGATCGCGCATGTATTACATTTTGTGTTATTGCATTGCTTGCCGCCTACTCAATGTCACATGAATACAAGGGACCGCTAAAGAGAAAAGTGCCACATTTGGGTAACATTAGAAAGGTTGAACAGGTACTGTTACAGCGGTGCAATTTTTCACTTCATGTGTACTCCAGAGCGGTAAAAATATATATTTTCGCGCTCATGGCAATACATGTATGCTGGTTCTTACTATAAAGGGTTTAGAAGGTGGATTGGTGGGGGGGTGCAGTGGGGGTGGAAAATATTTTGTGAAGAACGTATCTTTTAGTGGTCACTCTGATGACGTTCTAATGTAAGAAGCTGTAGCATTAGATAATAGTTTAGGTCGGCGGGGGAGAAAAGTACTTTAACACGAGTGCTCAGTTTCTCAACATAAATCAGAAACAGTTGAAAAAAGATGTGGATCGAACTTTAGGCACAAAATAAAAATGGCAACTTGCAAGTACTGGAATTAAAAACATTTCACTTGTGCACCTTAACAAATGATGCAGTATGCGGTTATACGAGACAGTGGCAATGGAAGTAGGCGTATTTTTTTTTTTGCAATTTATTCTCACCGGTGACACTTCTCTGTTCCCAGCAAAGGGCCGCCTCTGCGCAGGCCCGCGCCACACGAAGTCCCGCAAGGCCTCCAGTCACCAGGAATGACGCTGCTGCTGGCTTGTGTTAATTGCTGGGCCCGTTCCGCCGGTTGAACTAATAGCACCGGGAAAGAAGGGACAGGAGTGCAGAGCGCCAGCCCAGGGACAGCTTTATGTGACATCATGACATGCACTGCACAGTTTCAGTTTGTGCCCTTCCTTTGGAGCGAGAGTGCCAGGCGGTGCCAAGAGTTTAACTCGTGCTGTCCTCGCGCAGTCGCGCTGAATACATGGACTCCGGAAATCCCAGAATGCAATGGGCCCAGGATGAAGAGTTGCAATAGCATTCTGTGCTGTTATTCGAGGCCAGTTCTATCAATAGTGAGGGAATAAAAGACTGCTTTTAAAGTCTGGCCCTTGAGGACATTTTTGGGTAAAATTTAACGTGGGCTTTTCGGCAGATTAGAACGCTTTAGTAATGGGAATGGTAATATTTTGCATTTTGGTGTCACCCCCGTGATGGTGTCACCCGGTGCGGTCCGCACCCCCCGCACCCCCCTAGTGACGCCGCTGGTATCTAGCACACACTGGTGATGATCAGCAAGGTACTGATTCAACAGAGCTGGAGAAAGAATGTTTCTCTGTTTCAAAACATTGTTGAAATGGGGTACGCTGAGATGGCCAGATACTTTAATCAGTCTCAACTTGTGTCCAATTATTGGTATGAAACGTATGTAAAATAGTCCATGTCAAATCTTCCAAGCTGTATGTTTCTGCCTAGGATTTCCTGGAGGTCCCCCAAGCAACAATAAAGTTGGGCAATCCCACAAGGGCAAAACAGTGGTCGAATTTTCATTGGTCTTTCGATGGCCCTATGTTCACAGGTTACTATTTTATTTCTGCTAGACTAATCATTCAAATACAGCCAGAGTATTTAAGGATAGATTTTAACAAGAGCAATAGTAGGATCAGCACATATGCCGATGCTTTGGTAGGATGAACAATTCGTAAAAAGGCTTAATAGTATTCCCAAGCCAACAGTCTGACAACAAGCCACTAGATGTGACCAAATGGAATATAGGGGGATGTTAAGAAACTCACAAGTATACCTCATGACTAACCATCATTTGAGGCAGCTGCCTGAATAAGCAATAACAGAATAACTTTTCTTAGGCCAGTAGGGGTCAGAGATGGAACACTGATGGGCCCAATCCAGATTGGAATAGGTGTGACTTACTCTCATAGTACTCCTGGTTTACTCATGATTTTTGGGGAGTAAGCCAGGAGTACTCATGGCTTACTCCTCAATTCAGGAGACCAAAATGAGCAAGTCATGGCAAATCGGGACATAGTTACCTGCTACGAAGTTATTGGCATCTTGAATGGGAGCTCACAGACGGGGTACGCACAGAATGAATTAAAGCTATTTATCACACCCCACCTCAATTTTTCAGCCCTCTTCATTTTTTTCTTATCACATTTTTAATTTTATTTACTACTCCTATTGACTAACCTCATCTACTCCCACATGCTCTTTTCTTTTTTATACAGTTTGAGTGCCCCCCATAAACCTGACAGTCATAATACCTTTTTTACATAAGAACAGATGGGGTGATCAGCTACCAATATGATAACTAGAGGTGATATACTGCACATTTTGAGCTCATTATATCTCTACCTCCCTTCATCATGGAAAATGTCCTTGAAGATAAAGCAGTCACGTGATTGAGCAAGTGATTAGGAAGAAAACCTGACTAAAAGCCAGAAAAGTCATCCTGGAATCAACCTCTATCTTTAGGGGGCCTGTATAGGTTTCTGTGATGTCCCATCACGGAACCTGTATGTCTCATTGCTGCTTTTACAATCTGTTATCTTAATAAAGGAAAGATGCACAGGTAGGCAAACTGGAAGACACACCAAAAGACAATTTGCCTACAGACACATCTTGGATTTTCTTCAGTCTCTCACAAGGTATGTTTACACTAAACAGAACATAAGATTGATGTTACTCTCTGCTCTTACGTCAACTTAAAATACACAGTTTTTTCAGTTACACAGATTTCACATGAATAATAAGATTTTACTGGAGATGAGACAAAGAAAATGTACCCTAATAACTTATTCAAAATGGTAAACATTTAACATATCAATGACACAGTACCTTTGTCTTGTTAGAGCTGAACGAGTCTTTAAGGGACTAGTCTTGTTTTCAATATAGCAATTGTTAATGCTCCGCAATTAGTAACACCAATAAGAAAGTAAAGTTCAAATACTGGAAATTACCCTGGGTAGGTCCAAGAGACAGTTGTTACAGCACAGCTTTGAGGTTATGACAGAATCCCAGTACATGGGTGCAGGGGACAGTATAGGGGCCCAGCAGGAATCCCCCAATTCAAATGTCATATATAATTCTCCTTAGCTGTCACAAACCTTAGGTCTCTGAAAACAGCTTTGGGATAGGTTGCATAATTCCAAGGATGCATGGAAAGTCCTTAGTGGATTCTGCACAGGGAGTTTAAAAAACGCACCACAGAAACAAAAAACATCTAGGAAGATGTATGCAGCATCTGTCTTGAACATATTCCCAACTGTCGAACCAGGAACACAGTTGAACAGCTGAATCAGTGAAGAGAAATGCAGTAGATGACTTGGACCAAACAGGGGAAAGGGAAGCACCTGGCCACAACATATGTGTCGATCTTATAGCATGAACGGTTCTTAAAACCCAGGATTCTAAAATCTTTCAGTACATCTTCAAATCAAGCTGTAGCCTGCTATTCAGATTTGGCATACTGTCACCGCTTTTGAGGTGTCTGCAGGCATAGAGGATTGGCTGTGCTGGCATTGGAGGTAACATTTAGACAGCACACATACTATAGCCACAATTATGGATGGCATGACTACTGTCACATAGTGCGGACAACATCCTAGGGGTTGAAGGGGTGACTAATAATGTCCAGGACTAGAAGTGGATAGGATTGGGGGTTAGCATCTATGACAAGTCATGACCATCTAGGCAGAGAGGTTTCCACCCACGAACAGGGAGGAAAGCCAACTACTTTACCATGCCCTGAGAGTGAATTTATAGGCCACATATTCTGCAAATTCTGTTGTAGAAATGGAGGTCTCACTGGAACCGGTTATCTAGGTGGATCAGACTGTCATTGCTTCAGAGGGGCATGTATGGGAACCAGATTGGTTGCATCGGTGACCTGGGACCAGAACAGGGCAACATGCACATTGCACCCACAATTTGGGCGAGATGACTTCTGCTAAAGCAACATGACATCGTGGTTGGAATGCTCTGAGCAAGAAGTGGTGAGAGTAGCCCATCAAGCTCAGTATTAGAGAGGGCAGAGGTGGAGGTGGAGACAATAACCTATGACTAGCCATGACAGGCGGCATAGAGCCTTACTTTGCTCTCCAGGTTTTAACGGTAGGTTGCTTTAATGCTAGACATTTAAATATGCTGGCAAAACATCTAGCTATTCAGAACATGTTATATGACAAAAAAATCAATAAATGCCTCATAAAGGAGACACACAGGCTCAAGGAATGCTGCTTCCGGCTCTAGTATAAATGGTTTACGAGGCAGTTTTTCTCCTTGAGCTCTAGTAAATGAAAATCTGAATGGCACCTCCCTTAATACAGTGGGTTCCATGAAAGGTTTAAAAGTAGTTTCAGATGATGAATTGGCTGATCCCAATAGGAGCAGTCACATACATTAAAAAACATATATGCACACCTAAAACTAACTAACAACAAAATCTAAATCCCACCATGATAGACAAAGTAAACACGGCTGAAGAGGGAAATATTTACTCGGAGATATTTTAATCTTGTGATAGGTGGTTTATGGGAGAGGGCAGCATTTAGTTCTTCAGGTTCAATGTCCAAAGAGTGATGGTTATGTTTGTAATGCTGTGGATAGTGAACAATTGGTGCCTCCATTTCTCTGATTTGCTTGACTGTGTCCCAATAGGGTCTCCTGTAGACCTGAAATGGAGACTCTTTAAAAGTTTCTTACAAGAATATAACTACAAAAATAGACAATCGGATCAAAACATATATGCTGGATATTGGCAGGTGAGTTGGACAAGATCATTCTTGGCATGTGAGTTGGACAAGATCATTCTTTCGGACACTTTGAGGTCAGTTCCCAAAAGAAGTCTGAACTCTGCCTCCTCCACTGTGAAAAAAAGCACAGCTGAGATATGTTAATCACTGGAGTCTCGAAGAAGAGGGAACTGTCTCTACCAAAATAAGATATACATTCAAATTGATTGGGCCACAAATTAGTGCCTTTGACACCAATAAGCCATAAAACATATTGTTTAGGATTAAGTAGCATTACTGCAGTGAGGGCAACAAAGTGGTGTAACTACTGGCTTTTAAACAGAGAGTCAAAAATAGTGACAAACTAATCTAAAGAGGTGAAGGACAGATACTTTAAAGGGGTCAGCCAGTGAATGAGTACTCAAAGTCTCAAAACATCAGTAGATGTCATTAGACAGAGCTAAAGTCCTGAATGGCTGTTTTTGACCATATGATTTCTTATTTATAGCAATGAAAGCTGCAACCCCACACATCCATACAAATATAGAAATTTCAGAGATGGTGGAGGTGATCAGTTGGATAAAGCACTCACCCCCGGACTAGTATGAGTATTGAACTTAGATGACTGTGGAGTGGTCACCCTCTAATGAGGGAAGTCATGATCATTATAATACACAAATGAGGCAAGGTGCATGCCTTCTGTAGTTCCCATAGACCAATAGCCTTACTAAACATTGACACAAAATTCTACACAGATATCCTGGCCGCTAGCTTGGCTCTATTTTACTAGGCCTGATAGACACAGACCAGCCGTAATTTATATATAGATGCAAACGTGTGGCTAATGACTACGCACCCCCCCTCACCTAGAGGAGTGGGTGCCCTTAGTCGCGCCATGAAACCGAGCCAGTAGTTGGAGGGGCTCGTTTAGGGATGGTCAGTTGCTAGTCACATTTGGAAACCGAAACCTTAGTATTAATGTTTATATAAGGCGGCGTCCCTGGGGTCTCCTCATCTTTGTCTCCTTGGACCCAGGGAAGCTGCTAGAACATCAGGAACCACCCTCACACCTGGCAAAGAAGCAAGGTAGAGTGTGGCGGAACGCTGATAGTTAACACCAAAGGGGGCATGCGCAGCAATGGAGGTTCAGCAATTGGATGGACCCCAAGAAGGAGTACAATGGAACTGTGCATTGGATAAGCGGTGAGGGGACTGACCTGCAGGTGGTCCTGGGCTCTACTGCCGAGGGTAGGTGCAGGGAGGGGACTGACCTGCCGGTGGTCCTGTCTCTACTGCCCTATCCCGCAACGTAAGGACTGTGTGGTCTATTTTGGGAGGATGCCTGTGTTCAGGTACCTCGTTGGGACGGTGGGCTAGGCAGTGCCCTGTATTTTAAATAATGCAATGTTTGCTGTAGCGCGTTGGGGCCTGCTGGCACAATGTGTGCAGCTGAGTGAGTCGGCCAACAAATGTAAGTACATGTGTATGGCCAAGTTGAAATCCATAATAATGCTATGCCGAATTTTATTTCCGCTTTTGACATGTGGATGTCGCAAACGTATGTTGCTATGAATATATATATGTATCCAAATAATAATTAATCCCATAGTGGTGGTGTAGATTTATATGCCTATATGAATAAAAGGCTATGCCTTGGACAACATAATTGATTCTGAATATTCTTGGGCCCAGTGGGCGCTTTGGGGTGTCGAAGTGAAGGGGGGTAAGCGTTTCATTGTGCGCGTACTATAAAAAACATGTTTTTTACACTTTATTGATAACATAGGACACAGAAGAAAACCCCTTTAATCGTGCTCTATTCAGATAAAGCATTTGACTGAGTGAATTGACTATTTTTCAGTCATACCCTTGGAACATTTGGCTATGGTCCTAGATTTTGAAGTGATCCATTGGTTTTGGGCATTTCTTTATCCCCATAGCCGTCTTTGATGCAACTTGCATTAAGGCTTTCCCCGAGTTCAACAAGGAAAATAGGCTGCCAGAGATGGAGCAGACTTTGACACACCCTTGGGCTTTGCATACATATATTAGACAACATGCAGCCAGTTATTTGTGGTCATTGCTTCTTACTAAGGAAGGGGACAAAAAACGATCTCATACACATATAAACTCCTGTTAAATAGACAAAAGAAAGAAAGGTCCTGAACAGAGGAGTTCTGAATAAAATAGGGCGCTTACTCACAGAAAAGGAGTGAGAAAGTATTCACAAAGGTAAAATGTGAGTAAAATAAACCTGTAAATATATGCTTATACTTTTCAGAAAATGTATCACTTTTGGGGTTTTTACTATTTCCAAATTTAAATTCACTGCAAATTGGAGACTTAAAATTCTTCACTCCCTAAAATGGGTGTGGAGTCGATTTTATGAATACAAAGTTTCTACTAGTTTTTTTTCACATGTAGGCAGTGTCCTCTGCCATCGGGGTGCAGATTTCCTTATAATAAAGTATAGGGGAAATCTAAAAACGTTAGAAAACGTTGAGAAAAATAGTAAAAATATGTTTATGTTAAATGGTAATGTAAATATTCGTATGTATTTATTTAATTGTAGATAAAGTAAAATAATGCTGCAGTACAATCAACTTAATTTGTGGGACTGTTCCTTTTTGCCAGGATCCCCAAATCAGACGAAAAGCCACCTTAGGAGTCATGCACAAAATAATCCCAGCCGCACATCCCATTCGTGGTCAGAAACACCAGGCAGGACTTATGCTCATTGATCAACATATAGACATCAATACTGTATACTGTAATATGGGGATGGGGGACATGGGGTGGGGGTGTTTTTTGAGAGTTGTGGGGCATCATTTGAGCGCTTCAAGTGACACTATTTTTATAATGGCCCCACTAATTCTGTCACAAAATGTACTTCTTGACTATTATAGAAATGAAGCGAACCATGTAAATCAAAATTGTTATTAAACAGCAACTTTAGGGAAAACCGTAATTGTGAATTCCATTTTTAATTATTTTAAATACATTAAGTTGCATTAAAATTATGTTTTTAATGTTTTTTAAATACTCACATAAAATAAAATGTTTATATGCATTTGTTGTGGTAAAAATTACAAAATGATGTGATTACAATAATTTAACATATTTCTTTTTTTAACATAAGTACATGTATTTTTACATTTTTACATGTAAATTAAAAAGGTTTATTAATATATGGTATAATAAAATATTAAATGTTTTTAAAAGTTGAAAAAAAGAATACGTTTTAACCTTATTTCTTATCGGGGTTAAATTTTTAAATCCTACCTCCATTATTTTCTGTGAGGGAGTGTTGTCGTATCAGTGGTTAGCCATGTGTGGTGCTGGACCTTTACCTGGTGTGAGCTGGAGTACATTTAGTCTTGTTTTGGGTCCTTTGTGGAAGGAGTCCCTTTAGCAGTGCAGTTTGTTAATACCAATGGTGTTATTCTTTTGCGGATGGGTAGCTGTCCCTCCTAAAACTATTCCCTACCCCTGCCTTCACCATTATGTGCTTCTCCCTAAACCCATGCCCATTTAGTAGTAGGCATTCTCTGTTTTTCAGTTACTCCCTCAGATGCCTCCCACATTGACTACGTAGTAGTGAACTTTGATGTGTAAGGGTCTCTCTGTAGAAAGGAGAGGTGGGAGGGTGAAGATTTCCACCCGTATTTTTATTTGTTTATTTTATTTTATTTGCAAAGTTGTATATAGCACTGGCTAGACCCGGAGGTATCAGAGCGCTTTACATGAGGATCAGTAAGTTGCAGGTTCCATAATTACATATACAAGTATAGACATAGGAGAAAAAAAAACAAGAGATTACACAATAATTTGAGAATTATTAGTGCATACACACGTCTTATGCGGAGTGAAGAGGTAGAGGGGGAAGGGTAAATGGGGGTAGGGAATGCAGGTAGGAAAACACAATGGGGAGGCGGGGAATTGATGTCCGATGTCTGGCTGGGTAGGGGCCGGCTGAGAGGTGAACCAGAGCCAAACTCCTCTATAGCTGCATATGGCAGCCCCACCAGGCATCAGCCAAAGTTGCTCGGGCAGTTTTGGTTTCCTCCCAGGGGGCATTGTTAAAGCTCCATCAAGAGCACCAGTCACAGTGTTGCTAGTAAACGCTGTCCGCCTCATCCTCCCTGGTCAAGAGAGGAGAGCAGAAAGGGACACCTGTAGGTTTGTGAGTTGCATTTTGAAGTAAGTAAATAGTCCTAATGTAGTGTTACTTTTCGTGTAGTTTGTGGATCAGGCCCTTAAAGCTCAGCTCAGAACGAAACCTCCTCAAATTTAAACGCTATACTGAAATTACACTCCAACCACATTAAACAAAGAGGGTAAAAGTCAGTCAGAAATAAGCTGAAGAAGATGCAATGACATTGGTCAATCTGTTGTAATACCCCCTTAAACTTCATATTTACTGGAAAGACATGATAGATACTATTGATCATGTGATACTCCTAAGCCTCCCCAGATTCCCAGTCTACATCCTATTACACCTCCAAATAGATGGACCTTTCCATGATAGACAGATGTCTTTCACCCTATATGCTGTTAGGCAGACTATCACAGCACTTTGGAATAAGACTACCCTATACACCCAATTTAAGCAAATAGAAACCCTGTTTAGGGAACTTCATAAAATCCTTGGCACCAGCATAGAAATCATAGGTTTTACGAGACAGACTGTGCCCGTTTCTGTCCTACCGGTCCTCTAATTTCAGGTATCTTTGGTGCCTTAAATACTTGAGGGTGTTGATAATTCTACCCCCTGAATGATTTCAACTGCTTTTGGACACAACAGTAGACATGCTTTTATATTTACATATGCACTACTTTGCTATAATACAAGCCTTCCTGATGCCAATAAATTCAGGAAGTTGGAAGATGGGTGTAATCATTTTGGGGTTTAATTTTAAACCATATCATGGTCTTACTTATTAACTCACAATGCCTCACCAGCCCTGGGTGTAGGTGACGATTTATTCAACCTGACAAAAGTCAATTAAATGATTTGAGCAGTACGTTTTTGGTCAACAAGAAACATATTTATAGTGTCTTTAGAGCAAAGAGTATATCTTGATGTATTAGACAAAGTGATACCAAAAGGCAAATCTACATTAGAAGAAGCTGTACAAAAAGCAAGTTATTAATATTTTGTTATCATTATTATGTACAACTCCCCCACTGATCAAGTTGGGATTTATTTAACAATGGAATGACTGTGTTGCATTCTCACCTACAAAGCATGTTCATCTCTATTTTATAACATTTCAGTTTTCATTTGAGAAGAATAGTATTGATGCCATCTAAACATTTTACCAATTAACTCATTTTTTATGACATGACTATCAGGAGGTCTACTGTGCAAGTACAAGTGTCTTTTGCTCCTGGTCCCCATCAGGGAAATGCTCTGAGCCACTGTGAGAAATTGGGTTGGTGGTTGAGGGGGTATGAGCCCATCTCATGCAAGTGGCAAAATCCTTATTAGGGTGAACCACAAAAGTCACCAAAATTACCTCTGCTTAACCCTCTGGTAGTTTGGCACAAAAGCAGTCAGGGTTTATTTAGAGGCAACATGTAAAGTGTTAATGCAGCACACAAACTGAAACAAATTAGAAAAATAGAGTAAAATTTATTCATTATTTGATACTAAAGTAACAAAAATTCAATCAGATTAAAATGAAAAATAAGCCTAAAGGATCAAAGCGTCTACTGCGGACATTTGGTGATACCAGACAGGGGCAAAGTCGAACAGTATGATCAACTAAGACGGTGAATGGTTTGGATACAAGAAGTGGATTGGAGCCTGGCTTACGCTTATTTTTGGACTCAGAAAAAATTTAGAAGACAATTGTCTGAGAAGGCAAAGGTCAACAGGGCAAAGCAGCCAGCATCGTCCAATGAGGAAGCATTGCCATCAAGAGCTGCTGGACAAGGTCCCGGTGAAGATTTCTATGTTTTCTATATGTGGTACAGTCCTTTTTATGGAAGGTGAACATCTCCAGTGGAATAAAGCTGTTGCCAGAGACCCATTCTGCGAGGAGCCACAGAATAGGATTTTCTGCTGCAGAAAAGAACGGAGCACTGTGTAGTAAGGCCTACTGGTGATGCACCTTGGGTGGACCCGAGAGCAGCTAGGTCCTGGTCTCCTGTTCTAGAAGCCCCAAATCTTGGATGTGGACTGTCTGGGCACCTTTAGTACCACTTCCATTTGTCAAGCACTGGGGGGGCACCACTTGGAGGGTTAGGACTCAGGCTGATTACAGGTGCAGGTTTATGACGGTTAAAGTCTTTTCTGCCCCTGAGGCCCTTATCAGGGGACTGCCAACTAGCTCTTGGGGACTCATGCCGGAAGTCTTAGGTTTAGAAAAGAGTGTGGGTCTCAAGCTGCAGGGCTATCCTCTGAGGGTGCAGGGCAGGCTTCAGACAGCAGGGCAACCCTCTTGGTGCAGGAGGGCAGTTCTTCGAAGTGCACATCAGGCCATGGACAGCAGGACAGTCCTGTGAGAGTCCTTCTACAAGCTGAGAAGTGAACTGAAGAGTGGGTCTAAGAGCCCTGATTGTATACCTGGCGCCTCCTTTGAAGCAAAAGAAACTTCTGGAGTTCCCCTGCCCCTCCCCCACAGACATGTCTAGAATTCTCTGCCCTGGTCACAGTCTGTCTGCAGGCACTATGGGCTAGTATGAAGTTAATTGTGTGTGATCAGAGGCACATTCTTAGAAGTGCAGGTGGGGATGTGCAGAGCTCTGACCACCAATAGCTTGCTTAATCTCCACAACTGCCCCAAAAGCGCTGGGATGCCTGGTTTCACCCTGGGGGTGCCCAGGAGTGGACACTCACAGGGAAAACCAGGAAGGGTTCCTAAGCGGTATACATACAGCGCCGGGACACTACCTCAGGGAAGTAGCTGTGCGCTCTATAAATGCAGGTACATTTACATTTACATTTACATGGCCCATCCTGGCACACCTAGTCCCTTTAATGTGTGACTGTCTGTAAGGAATATATAAAGGCCAACTGTCAACTACACCTAGTCATGAGACCCAGGAAACAGGATGCAGACACCAAATGATTAGGATACGAAAATGACAACTTTCTAAAAGTGGCATTTTCATAACTGTGACTTAAATCCAACTTTACCTAAACAGGATTTTAAATTAAAATTTCTTAGATACCAAGTGTGACCTTTCTACCTGCTCCCAAACAAAATGTATTACTTATTTCATGTAATTAGGTAACACAATGTTATCCTATGGGAGAGGTAGGCCGCAAAGTAGTGAAAAATGGAATTGTGATTTTTTTCACTATCAGGACATGTAAAACCTAAACAAATGCGTCCAGCTTTTTTTTTACCGATAGACTTTCTAGGGCCTCCTTTAGGTCTGACTTATATGTAAAATAAGGGAATTTTCGGCTTGGCAAAGGGTTTATTTTGCTAAGGCATATTGGCAGTTTAGAATTGCAAACAGGCTGCAATGGTAGACATGAGACATGTTTGAAAACGGCTACTTATGTGAGTGGCACAATAAGTACTGTAGGCCCACTAGTAGCATTCCATTTACCAGCCCTTGGTATGTGCTTTACCCCTTTACAAGAGACTTATAAGTCAATTAAATATGCCAATCAGGTTTAAACCAATATTACCATGTTTTATAGAGTTAACACAAACTTTTGGCACTGGTCAGCAGTTGTAAAGTGCACATAGTCCTAAAACCATCAAAAACAAATTCAACAAAACAGAAGGGGAGAAGGCAACATGTTTGGCAGTCACTGCAGAGAGGTTCAGCACAGATTCTTAGATCTAGAAATGATTTGTAGTGGAAGGGGGTGGATATTCAGGCTAAGAAACCAAGAATACAAAAGAAATCAGCACAAAAAGAAGCAAGGAGGCCTGGGCCAATCTTGACCTCCACATCCATCAAGTAATATGGGGTCTCTAAACATTTTAGTTGTATTAGATAAAGTACCTTTGTGTGATTCACCTGTTGTGATGATCAGGAAGAGTGTTTGCACTGAAGTCAATGCCTCATGAAAGTTGCTTATACCCAATAACATTGGTATCCCTGTGCAAACTGACAGGGTGTTTCTAAATCTCAGGAAACTCTGGAAGAGCAGACTGCTAAAGGCACCCATAGTACTCAGTTTTAGAGCACCTGAGAGAGTTGTGGATCAAGAAACCGGTGCAGAGTGAAGAGGGAACTGCTACATTTCCCTGGGTGATCCAGGACTGGGTGAGTCAAAAGTGGAGTCGAGGATGATGGGAGGTGACACAGACATAGAGAATGGAGTTCTAAGGACAGTTAGGTAAGGGAATGGAGGGAACATAGGCTATATATATTATAGAGTTGAAGAAACCCACTCAAGTACACATAAACTAGTTCCAAAAGGATGGGAGAGACTGGGGACAGGGTATCATCAGAGGTAAATAATAAAATGAAAGGCATAGACAAGAGGGTACCCTGAACTCTATAAACATAAGTGGGGCCTTGAGAAAACCCACCTCAGCAGGTGGCATTGAGGTTTTGCCTTAGGCATTTCAAACAGAGAGGAGGAGATATAAATCTGGTGAGAACAATGTGGATTCTATTGCATTTGTGTTGCAGCACACTCAGAACATTTAGGGGCCGATTGTGATGTCGGCTGGAAAGCATCTGAATGCTAGCCAGAAGCTTTCCAACCGCGGTCAGAGGCTTTCTTACCAAGAAAGTCTGTTTGCAGTCCGCTCGACCGATTACGATGTCAGCGGTCGAAACGTAAACTGGCCGGTCATCCAACTTAGTTCCGAACGACTCTCAGAGTCTTCCTGCCAGTCGAAACCGCATCGTAATCCCGTATCAACAGCGTTTCCGCCATCGGTATACGATGTCAGTTTCCCACAGCCTTTCGGACTTTTACCTCTGAAGTCTACAGTTGTATACGATGTCAGTTTCCCACAGCCTTTCGGACTGTTACCTCTGAAGTCTACAGTTGTATACGATGTCAGTTTCCCAAAGCCTTTCGGACTGTTACCTCTGAAGTCTACAGTTGGTGTTCGATGGGGTACCTAGGTTACCCTCCTGTAAAACCCTGCACTGTGTGGCAGACACCAAGGGGTGCCTGCCACAGGGTGTAGTGTTTTACACACACACACCCATTTCTCTATAGGAGCCTGTATTACAGCTGGTTTACAGCCGCAACACAAGCCCCCATAGAGAACGGTGGGAATCCAACCAAACACTGTTCAGCAGCATCGTAATCAGGTGGTCGGAACCGCGACCTCTGGTCGGTCAGTCCCGAATCCGAGACATTGTCGGTTGGAGGCAACTCCGACCAACATGGTAATAAGCCCCTAAATGTGCTGCGGTTTACAGACTCACAGTTAGTAGTTGTAGTAATGATACTCTGGGCCAGCCTGGAAACCAAAAGCTGCTGTGGCAAAAAGTGCTAACCAGCACTTCTTTTTCTCTCACTCTCTCTTGCTCACTTTCTTTTTCTCTCAGTTTCTCTCTCTCTCTTTCCTTATTCCCACACTGTGCTTATTGACATAAACCCATCAAGGGAGTGACAAAGTTGACCTTAGGTTTCCAAAAACTGGCATCCAATACTTCTAGCCCCGTGGGGAGATTCCTGCTGTGATAAATATCCAATCTGGTCTTGCTGGTACAGGCTTATTCAATAGTGACAGCAGGAATTGAAAATTGACTCAAGGTGCATGATTCATGCCACTATTCAAGGAATTTTGTGGAATAACTTTTACCTCTACTTTTAGGGGCAGTAGGAGGAGTTGAGCACTTAGATAAAATGTTTATTGAATATTACCCACGTCCATGCCATGTAACCTATGTTGGTTGACTAATACAGAGATACATTCGGTGGATCCTTACTATAAAATAAGAAAATGTAGTGATTCTGTTTGGATTCTGATTGGGAGACAAGGATAGACTGCAAAAGAATGAGGGATGAAATTAAGCAGCAGAATAAACTGTTGCTGTCTAGGATCAAAATTAAAGAACAGTAATAGAATGCTGAGGTATTGAAAAGGTATCAAAAAGGATCATGCATTATATCCACATCGATATGGTCCACTTGTAATTTTCAAAACTTTGCAGTTATTAATCAAGTCATGAAGGACTGGAAGTAAAGTTGAGCTTTGACAGTCATGATTTTTAGTGCTAACTAAAAAAAGAATGGAAATGGAAACTTAAGTTCCAAGTAAATTTCAGAGTCAGGAGATCCTGAATGAGCTGGAATAGATGTTGTCTTCAGAAAAGGCTCAATGGTGTATGAACAATATGCACCAGTTTGTGCAACTTCTGTAAGTAAAACACATAATGCAGTTGTCACTTCACTGGGCTATATTGATCTTTGTAATACCAAAAAGATCTTCTTTTGCAAGAAGGACATGAAACAATTTAGTGGGAGAGTACTAGAGATCTGAAACTCAATTAGACATTAAGTTTCCATTGGGGACTGAAGGATTTATATGTGAAAGTTAGATTAGAGATTATTTCACTCAGAAAGTGGGCATTCAAGAGCTCTTCTGAGCCATCTTTAAAACAAGTTCTCCTGCTTCTTGTTGTGATTCAAAATCTGTAAAAATAGGCTGTTATTTGAATTGCTGATCCCATTTATCAGTGCTGGAAAGCAGAATAATAATCCTCAAGAAATTATTTTTAATTGATTGCTGTGTTGATTACTGCAGCTAGTAAGGTCCAGCAATGTTAAAATGATGACATTTTTGTATAAAGTGTATTTGCATAGCCTTGACTTTAGGAAACACAAAATGGAATTCACATATAGAACGTGGTGCCTAATTTCCACTAGAAAGACTTCTACTGACAAAAAATAAGGTCTACACATTTTGCAATTTTTCTATTGGACCTGTTAATGCTCTGACACATTGGGGCCTATTTTCAAAGGTGCATTTTCGAGACCTATGATTTGGGGATCCATTCAATAATGTACTGTTTGTCATTTGCTGCATCAGTAATAACTAATGGGTGTTTCCCATTCCTCGTCCTGATGATGACCCTGTACAAATAACCTCAAGGGGTTGATAGGTTGATACAGTAATAGTGTACTGTACTGTTTATGTAATCGAGGAGCCTGATACTCCATGTTAGAGTTTACATTAAACAACTGTGCCTCCTCCATAGTCACTATATAGGTATATATTGTAAAGCACTAGGGCATTTACTACTCACTTATCTCACTTTCACTTTGTCATTGCATAGTTTGATGACACCTCTCTAATTTCTAATGTATATGTAAACAGAGCTAAATGAGTTTGTTTTCTTAAGATTCCAAATGTACAATCCAATAAAATGAATTATTTCTAATAAAACTAATCTACTGATGGTTTTTCACTAAGACACCATGGAAGCTGAGGTTCACACTTCTCCCTTCGGGGACCATTGTTTCCTGTATTACTGTACTACCCAGGTCCCAGAGTTACTTGGTTGCCCCTTGTTTTTTTAACACAACACAATAAATGGGCAGACAAAGTGTTAATGAGCAACATATTTTTCTATGTGGTAGAGAAGTTCTTGGTATCAGTCAATTTCTTAAGCTATCCAAAAACTTGAATCATCAAGCGAGACAAGAGATGTGTATTTGACCTGACCGGTAGTCACAAGGAAGTGTTTAAGGAATCATTTTTTTCAGGATGGTGGCATAGTAGGAGACAAAGGATGTTGAAATTAGGGAAGTGATTGATAGAAAGCATTAGGCTTTTTCATGTAGGGATGGGACAAGAAAGGGCTAATATAGGGGATATTTAGTTCTTCCAGATCATTGCTACTTAACCACCACTGCATTTCAGGTGACCCTGCTGGAAGATTCAAAAGCTAAAAGGGTATCAGATCTGTAAGGATGGAATTGAAATCTCCCAGCCCTGGATGTCCAGTGAAGTTCATGCTTCACTATGGAACCGGTATTTACAGGATGTCTTTCCAGGGGACAGTAAAAGCAGTGCTTGGTGAAAAGATGAAAACTCAAAAACTCCTAATGATGAACTGGTAAGAGTACTGAAGACAGCACGGTGGGCTGGTTAAGGGGAAGTGTGTAAGAATAATGGCATCTTGAAAGCAAAGATTTCTAATCTACTTGGGGGCTTTGTGAGAAACGGAACTAGATATCATGGTTTTATTACTTTAAGAGGAGGATAATGTATCTTGACTATATATTCAGTTAGGTGATGGGCATCAACGCTTTCATGGACAGGCAATAAATAAATTACAGATACAGAAATTTACTGCAATACAGACACCAGGGATAGATTCACAATATGCCTTAGTGTTCTCTCTAAATCAACCCTAGGAATATACTCTGTGCATTTTGGTTCTGCCAACTTGTCCAAGCCAAATCTAAATATGCTTGATTCTTTTTTTTTCTATTCTTCTTATTAAACAAACAAAAAAAATCAACAAAGAAACACATCAGGTGACATATTCCTAGATCTTACAAGTTACTCAATGACATTCCATACATTTAAAATATTATACAGTTGTGCCAATTGGTGGATCAAGAGGACACATGCCTATCTGCTTCTTCCTGACATGCCGGAGGGGCACAGACATCTCCCCTGTAGTGATTCCAAGCCTCCCAGACCTTACCCCACTTCCCCGGGCATCCCCCATTGGAATAGACTGACCTTTCCCTAAACATACACCAATCTATATCCTCCATCCATTTCTCAATCAGGGGCGGCTGGCTGGCTCCCCACATTTGGGCGATATTACGCTTTGCTATCATGAACGCCAACGTTGCCCATTGCTTTTTATATGCGTTTAGGTCCGCTGGTTTCCAGACGTTTAGAATGCACCTGCGGGCCTCTGGCTGCTTTTCTATCCCCAGGACTGCTCGCAGCATGCTGTGGACCTTTCCCCAATACGCTTGCACACTTATACTGTGCCACAATATATGTGTGAACGTCCCCAGTTCCTGTGGTACTGAAAATTCTGGACCCTGCTATTGTGTGGTACCGAAGCTTTACATTTGTGTCGAAAATATCATCGTATCATGACGATTTTGGTATTGGCAGACTGGTAATGATTAAGATATTATACCTATGCATTTGCGTCGCGATTGAGTGACGCAATCACCCGGAAATCATATTTTCTGTCTTGAACCCTCGGGTTCCATTTTGTGAGCGGCATCCATTTTGTGATTGCCCTTACATAGTCAAAATGACCAAGGCCGAATTCGATCTGAAAGGAAACGTACACCTTTGCTGACTCCTCTGTGACCTGGGCGAGCTGACTCAACTGCCTCAAGCCAAACCTGTTCGGGCAGTTCCCATCCCAATGGCCGAGCGAGATTAGCATCAAAGCACAACATGTCATAAACCGTTCATCGCATACAAGCTACGCTAATCACACACACACCTGTCCCTGTTTCTTCTTTATGACTAGTTTTACAAGGAGGAGGTGCCTGATTTTATTGGGGTTTCATCGATATCTGATGGAAGTTCTGGGCCTTGCCGGGTAATCTATCACGAACTGGGCGAAATTAAATGTGGGATTGTCATCATGACTCTGCTTTTCCTTTATAGTAGAAATATTTATATGACTAACTGTAAAACAAGGAATTCTTGCCTGAAGCTTATATTTGTGTAGAAAAAGAAGAGGCTGGTTCTGTAAAAACGAGCAGTCTCCTGAGAACATACATGCGCTTCATGCTGTTGTACTTCTAGGATACCTGTTAGTGGTTGCAGCCAATAAACTCGATCCTTGACATCACCTAGAAGACTCTGTGTTTCTGTGGTCCGAAACAGGAAGAACTCATGAGGTCTTTGGGTGTTCCCACTGGCATCGCCGGGTCCCTAAAAACCTGGTACCTCAGTTGGCGCCCAACTCGGGGCGGTATCAAGCGGTATCGGTCCAAGCCAGATGTTCGTGAGGAGCTTCGTGTGAAAATTCCGGAGGACGGCCAGCCACTTCAGCGACCCCTGTATGTCGACGCGGTTGCAAAGGTCTTTGCTGCGAGGTTCCCCGCGTCCCGACGGCTACGAAGGACTGCTGCCCTGACTATCGCCCTGTTTTGGACCCTTGATGCTTGGTAGAGCGAAACGATAGACGAGTCTTCTAGTGACGTCATCGATCATCGATACTTCAGTTAAGTATAAGTGGAGTGTCTCCCAGTCCTTAGTTTGGTTCTTAGTTTGATATCCCTTGGGATAGCTTTGATTTGGAACTTGCAAGCGCCAAAGCCAAGGGACTCGTGTATTCACGAGGCTATCGTATTCGATAATCCTTTGAAGTTTGAAGCTAGACTAGAGAGCGAAGATGCCTGGTCTTAGCAGACTTGGGAATTTGTTTTGTCTTGGTTGTAATAGGGACTCCCGATTGGAGGATTCGTGTCCGGTTCCTCCGATCGGAACTCCAACATATGAGCTCTATTTGAAGCATGGTGTAGGCCCTATCACATATAATGAAGTATGGATCCGATACACCAAAAACGATGGTGTTTTAAAATGGCCTCAATATGGTAGTTTTGACACGGAGATCTTAGATAATCTAGAGGTGAAACTTTTCAAGAAGAAAGCCCGGCCGGCGATGTTTGACTCCTTTCGCCTATGGCGCAAAGAAGCCAAACAGAAAGAAATTAAATTAGCAAAGAAAAATAAACGAGGTATGTCAATGGTGCAAGCCGCCGTTGCATTCAGGGATAATGAAGAAGAGCAAGAGAATGAACAAACGCTTAGAAGTAGGAAGTTAGCAGTAGATAAATGCTATCCAGTTCTGCCACGTAAGGGACGAGGCTCAAAAGACGAGCTCGATAAGGATCCTTTAATGTCTCATCTACTGAGTTCTCCACCTCCATATGCGCAAAGTGCTACAGCACCACAGCAACCCTTGGTTGTACAACCCCTTATTGTTGGACAACAGGTCCTAACACAATCACCAGCTCCTCTTCAGTTGGTTTCTACTTCTCCGGCGCAGCCCTCTCAAGGGCCGCCGCCTTTGCTACATACTCCATCTGCTTTCTCTACGACTTCGCCTACTGCTCCAACTGCTTATCCTAATACTCTCTCTGCTACTGCCTCGACTTCTGCTTTACATCAGCCTGTCTTTTCTGGCGTATCTGCCTTTCCGCCAGCTTCTCCTTCTGTTCGACAGAGAGTGGCAAATACTGTCACTGGTCTTTTCTCACCTTTCTTTGGGTCGCCTAACACGACCCCTAACACAGAACGTAGACAGTTGCGGAGTCGACTGCCTGTCTACCAAGAGAGGGAAGTACTGAATGAGTTAGCGCGTAAATGGGTTACCAATACTGTAAAGTATGATGTTCAGTCCGTTATGGAAGTTTTCCGTCAGTGGGAAGCATCTACACAGAGATATGTATTTGAACAAATGTGTGTATATCTCCGTGAAGATTTGAAGGGAAATGATCCAGAATACGACATGCCTGAATTATTCCGTGTACGGTTCAAGTTCGCAGAAGGCATGATTGTGGGTGCCGATGTTGAACAAGGGATTGAGACTTTGTTGTCTTATAGGAGTAAGGGAAGCAATTCTCGATCACTATCTGAGCATGACATGCCAGGTAGGAAAAAGGTGCAACATATCCCATGAGAGAGGTTCCTCCAGTTTGGAGGGAAGGTGATGCAAATGCCAATTCACCGCATTTCCAGCGTGTATGGGTATATGTTCCTTGGAAAAGATCTGAGGTTTTAGCGCTCAAGCAGACATTGCCTGACCCCCGTAAAAATCCTGCAGGGTATTATAAGGAGTTATCACAAACTGCCAGCTCATGTATCATGAATTTAGCCGATGTAGACATGTTGTTTGGAAATGTTGTTCCACAGCCTTTATGGGGAAAGATTCGTCATACAGATCATGATCAAGAATTAGGTGACACATGGGTTAATATTGCTGCTGCTGATGCTAGACAAGTTGGTGGCTCTAAGCCCGAGCCTTTAGTAGCAGAGCTTCCTGGTAGAATTATCACGTATATGAAGACTTTAATGCCTGAATTGCGTGTGAATTGGGACAAGTTGTCTGCGTGCAAACAGAAGAAAGATGAAAATGTGTCTGACTTTTTCACGAGGTTTGAAGAGACCTTCGTCGATCATAGTGGTCAGGATATGGCTACTGAGGGTGGCCAAAGATTGTTTGTTGACAAGTTTGTACATAATTTGCTTCCTGAACTATGTAATAAGTTGAAAGATTCAGAGAGTGCATGGGCTGGTTCCACGTCAGCGCAGATTTTAGCCACAGCCCAGTACTATGAGAATAGACGCAAAGATGAGCTAGAGAAGGCAGACAAAAAGACTAAAGAATTGAAAACTAAAGTCCTTCTACAGCAAGCTTATCCACCTCGTACTGCTAGTCAGCACGATTATCAGCAACACCAGCAATATTCGAGGAACTCGCAAAGAAACGAGTCTTCTCAACCACGTTTACCGTATGGTCCGAATCAGTGTGCGTATTGCAAGGAAGAGGGTCATTTCAAGAGTAGTTGTCCGGCTTTGTTACGGCGTATGAATGGTGTTTCTGGTACAAGAGGGCGAGGTGTTCAACACGCCCCTAGAGGTAGGGGCCGTGGAAATTTCCCCCAGAATGCTCCTTCTTTCCTGCCTCAGAATTCTATGAATAGTTTTGACCAGCAGAATAACGCGTTTTCTAGGACAGCTCAGTACTATGCTGATGACTACTATGCAGAAAACGAGAATGAGGGTAATGATTGCTAGGACAGCCATGGACAAAGAGAGGGAGTTGTTTCAGTTCCAGTAGATCAGAATGGACCTTATGTTGAGGTGATTACATCAGGTGTGTCAGAGCCTTTTCTGTTGGATACTGGTGCTACAAAGAGTTCTATTATGCACTCAAAGCTCCCTGGCGCACCTTTGTCTGGCGAAATGAACGTTTCAGTAGGTTTTTCTGGCGCCCCGGTTAGGAACCCGATCTCTAGTCCTATGTCCCTTTCTGTTGGGCCATGTGAATTGGAAGCACCCCTCATTCTTACAACAGGTTGTGGTGAAAACTTGTTGGGATTGGATCTATTAAAGAGAATATATGCAACTTTGTACTGTTCTCCTTCGGGAGTACAACTTACACTGGGTAAGAAAGTGGTTTCCCCAATGTATTTGTCAAGGGAGAAACTTCCAACAGAATTGTCTTCTCTTCCAGATGTACTTTGGGCTACTGGCTCTAATGATGTGGGTCTTTTGGAAATAGCGCCATATGTTATAACATTGAAAGCCAATGTTAGGTTGCCACGTATACCCCAATACAAGATCTCTAGCGAAGGTGAAAAGGCGTTGTTAGCGATCATTTATGATCTGATTGAGAAAGATGTCATTGAAGAGACAACAGGCAACATTTGTAATAGTCCTGTCCTGCCGGTTTTAAAGCGTACTGATCCTTCCCAGCCACCTGTGTACAGATTTGTGATTGATCTTAGGGAAGTGAATAAGATTGTTGTGCCACAGTTTCCAGTTGTTCCTGATATCACTGATAAAGTCCATCGATATTCAGTCAGGCTCTGAAATCACAACTTGACACAATTGTTTTACCTGATGGCGCGACCCTTATTCAGTACGTAGACGATTTGCTGGTAGCTGCAGATACTGAGGAGATTTGCAAGCAAGCCACTTTGTCATTGTTGCGACATTTATGTGATCTGGGCCACAAAGTCTCTCTTTCAAAATTACAATATTGTCGACAAGAAGTGACCTACTTAGGTCACATCTTATCGAAGGAGGGAAGAAAGCTGACCCCAGAAAGAATACAGGCAATTGCAAAATTGGGTGTCCCAAGGACACAGAGAGAAGTGCGTGCTTTCTTGGGTATTACATCATATTGCAGACAATGGATACCGAATTTCTCCTTGTTGGCCAAACCTTTGGTGACATTAACTTGCAAAGATACACCAAATCCCATTCCATGGTCTGAAGAGTGTCAGAAAAGTTTTAACGAATTACGTGATGCATTGTGTTCGGCTCCTGTGTTGGGTATCCCCGACTACAGTAAGCCTTTTACATTATATGTCCACGAGAAGGAAGGTTGTGCATTATCAGTCCTGACACTATCTTTTGGGGGCAAACAGCGTCCATGCGCGTATTTTTCGGCGACTTTAGATCCGGTAGCTACGGCATTGCCAAGTTGCTTGAGGGCCATTGTGGCAGCAGCTGTCTGTATTCGACAGTCTGCTGGGTTAGTGATGAATAATATGCTAATCGTTATGGTCCCGCATGCAGTAGACATTTTGCTAAACAGAACAAGGACACAGCACTTAACTAGTGCTCGACTGTCAAGTTATGAGCTGACACTGTTAGCGAGTCACGTACACATAAAGAGGTGTGATACACTGAACCCAGCCACGTTATTGCCCATTCCAGTAGAGACAGATGAGGTCGAAAAACATGAATGCTTTTTTAGGACAGAAGAAGAGACAAAAGGGAGAGTAGATTTACAGGACACTCCTCTTCCTGAATGCAATGATACCTTATGGGTTGATGGTTCGTGTTTCAAGTTACCGAATGGTGATACGACTGCAGCATATGCTGTGACAACATTGCATACGCAATTCTGCGCAAGCAGCAGAGTTGATTGCACTTACAAGAGCGTGTGTGTTGGCAAAAGGAAAACGAGTGAATGTGTACACAGACAGCCAATACGCCTTTGGCGTGGCTCACAGTTTTGGACGATTGTGGAGAGAACGCGGGTTCTTGACGTCGCATGGTACTAAGATCCAACATGGTCAGTTAGTAAATGAGCTTCTCGAGTCGCTGACCTTGCCACTACAAGTTGCGATTGTGAAATGCAGTGCACACGAAAAGGTGACGGATGATGTTGGTCGTGGGAATGCATTTGCGGATGAAGTTTCAAAAGAAACTGCAAGGAATGTGATGAGTCGAATGTATGTTGCAGGCCCTGCGAGATGGATTGGTGATGTTGGCATGTGTGAAGACACGATTGAGAGTGTGAAGTCCATCCAAGCTGAAGCCACAGAGAAAGAGTTGAATGAATGGAGAGAAAGCAAGGGTAAATTGGATGCGAATGGTTGCTGGATTGAATTGTCAGAACATCAGAGATGGTTGTTACCCGATGCGTATGTGCTTGCAGTGGTGACAATGGCTCATGGGATGGCTCACATCAGTGTGAAAGGGATCTGTAAGTTGCTAGCTCCAGTATGGCAGAACAGTGGAATCCCTAAATGTGCAGAGAATGTGGTCAAGAACTGTATGGTGTGTCTGAAATACAATCCTGGCAAGGGAACCCCAACTCCAGCTGGTCATTTTGCGCCTCCAACGTATCCGTTCGAGGTTTTGCAGCTAGATTTTATCCACATGGAGAGGTGCAACAATCTGAAATACCTACTCGTTGTTGTTTGTGCCTTTTCCAAGTGGGTGGAGGCGTATCCCCTTAAGGACAATACTGCCTTGTCCACAGCCAAAGCCCTTGTCAAAGAGTTCTTCCCTAGGTTTGGAATGCCTAGAATGGTCTGGAGTGATAATGTGAGTGAATTTGTGGGACGAGTGATGAAGACAGTGTGTGAAGGGCTAGGCATACAACAGAAGTTCCACGCTGCAAATCACCCCCAATCAGCTGGATTAGTAGAGTGCTACAATGGCACGTTAAAGTTGAAACTGGCCAAGATTCAAGCAAGCACAGGTCTTAAATGGCCTGACGCCCTGCCTTTGGCACTCCTATCAACAAGAATGACTGTTCACTCTAGAGTGGGACTTAGTCCACATGAAATTGTGTTCGGCCGCCCAGCCAACATATGGGGAGTGCCAAGGCCCACCAGGTTCAGTGAAATAGAGCATCCTGTACTGCTTGACTATCTGTATGAATTGACGGCTAAATTGCGTGTTTTACACCAACAGGTCTACGACAGTCTACCTCAGGCCTCTGAAGCTCCAGGACACCCTATCGATCCTGGAACCTATGTCCTTGAGAAGAACTTCCAGCGGACAAAGAATGATGAGCCCCGCTGGACCAGCCCCCATCTAGTCCTTCTCTCGACCAGATCCGCCGTCCGAGTTGAAGGCAAAAAACATTGGGTGCATGGGAACCACTGCAAGAGGGTGCCTCTGCCCCTTCCATATGACCGGTGGGTCCAGGAGGGAATTGCTGACTCTGAGGTTGAGACTGTGCCTCGCTTCTTACCCTTCAGTGATGCACGTTTGAAAGGAACTACTTCTGAAAAGGACAGCGACAACATTTTACAAGAAGTTGTGCCTCCGTCAATTCGATTGAACACTGCTGAGCCTGAACTCTTGTTCCAAGACCACACAGCACCTGGTAGCAGTCGCTATAATCTGAGGCCAAGACCTATGACTATGGACAAATAAAACGTTTTTCTTTTTGATTGTGCAGCTCTCTTATCCAAGAAACTTGCTCATTTTAGATTTTCGAACCGCCATCCGGTTCTGCTGCTAGGGTCGCGGTTGCCACAGTCTTTGGAGTGCAGCTGGAGACGGTTAGGTCGACAGTTCTGGTTGGTCTAAGGGAGTTGCCCTAAACTGACAGAAGCACTCCTTAGCAGAATCAATCTCCCACCGCGGGCAGCAACTTAGAGGATGGAGTTTCCCAAGATGGAGAGACCTGCCAGATCTACGAACTTTGAAACGGGAATATGCACTGTGATGGCGAAAACACGATTTTTAATAATATGCATTTTCATGTTGTGTAGCATAATGATGTTTTTAATAGGCTATGCTTTATTCACCTTTCGAGTATCATTTGCACACACCACACAGCCCACACCTCCTCCTACTGTTTCCCCGCACTCTTTTCACCCTCTACCTGAACACGAGTCTGCCAGAAGGTTAGAATTTATAAATAACTCATTCGTTCAGCTCTTACACCAACACCAGTGTGTAATGAACACGACGAATTGTTGGGTATGTGGACTTATGCCACACACGACAGATAAGGGTATCCCGTATTTTGTCCTGCCATTTAGCTACTATGGTTCTTTGTGGGCATTTCAAACAATGTTCCTATTTGCCATAGAACTATATCCCCCGCGTCCCACAGGAAGAAATTCAAGCAACAAGGCACTAGTGGCAGGAATCAGAAATATGAGCAGAGATATCAACACGTATCGAACGATCCCCAAAGATGAATTTAAGGCGTACAGTAGATGGAATATAATGAAATATGTAATTTCCTTGAGTGAGAGCCAGCGAGCAAAGAAATCCTACCCAATCTGGATAGTACCCCATCAGGGTCACCTATGTCTGCAGGGAAATGGCAAAAACCCTAGAGCTCAGTTAGGGAAGAGTGTCTGTACTGAAACTTACGTTTTCTCGTCTCAGACCTCCCCTTCGTTCTTAGCAGCTAAGGGTACCTACTTCGTCTGCCATGATAGAGCATATACATGGCTGCCCTCTGACTTTTCGGGCACATGTTTTATCTCGTTCCTGTTGCCACCCACCTACACGGCCGAGGCAGATTACCATCGGACAAGGACAGTTAGGGGTGTTGTGAGTAAAGACGACACTGCGGAACAGGAGTTTGGGGATTTCGCAAAGGGTTTTCTGCCGTTTTGGGGGCCTATGGTGAACAGCAGGAACATTCGCCAATTGACGAGGGTAGTTGAATCCGCCGTGATTGAAACGGCTGGTGCCCTTAGTAACTTGACTGCGGAGCTCCAGTCGGACCGCCTTATGATTCTTCAGAACAGGGTTGCCCTAGATGTCATACTTGCAGACCGTGGTGGGGTATGTAAAGTGATCCAATCCAGTTGCTGCATTTTCATCCCCGATAACACTCCGACAGCATACCAGGCCATCGCCAAACTGCATAAGATCTCTGAATCCATTCACGTGGATAAAGGGGACTGGTCCTTAATAGGGTGGTTCTGGGAACTGATATCTGCCTGGGGATGGAGAATTCTGATAGTCATTGGAATGATCTTAGCCATTCTGTTCCTGTTCTGCCTGTGTGTACAGTGCGCTCCTGCAATATGTGGCCTCTGTGCTACATCATGTGTAAGGAAGCCTGTGTTAAGGGACGAACTAAGTAATAGGATGATGCTACAGCAGCATCTCAATGACTTTATGAATACAGACCTGGACTCAGATTAGCATGAGTATAGGTTATTGCCTATATAAGGGCAAAAGGAGGGTCTGTGGTACTGAAAATTCTGGACCCTGCTAATGTGTGGTACCGAAGCTTTACACTCGTGTCGAAAATATCATCGTATCATGACGATTTTGGTATCGGCGGACCGGTAATGATTAAGATATACCTATGCATTTGCGTCGTGATTGAGTGACGCAATCACCCTGAAATCGTACTTTCTGTCTTGAACCCTCGGGTTCCATTTTGTGAGCGGCATCCATTTTGTGATTGCCCTTACATAGTCAAAATGACCAAGGCCGAATTCGATCTGAAAGGACACGTACACCTTTGCTGACTCCTCTGTGACCTGGGCGAGCTGACTCCACTGCCTCAAGCCAAACCTGTTCAGGCAGTTCCCATCCCAATGGCCGAGCGAGATTAGCATCAAGGCACAACATGTCATAAACCGTTCATCGCATACAAGCTACGCTAATCACACACACACCTGTCCCTGTTTCTTCTTTATGACTAGTTTTACAAGGAGGAGGTGCCCGATTTTATTGGGGTTTCATTGATATCTGATGGAAGTTCTGGGCCTTGCCGGGTAATCTATCACGAACTGGACAAAATGAAATGTGGGATTGTCATCATGACTCTGCTTTTCCTTTATAGTACAAATATTTATATGACTAACTGTAAAACAAGGAATTCTTGCCTGAAGCTTATATTTGTGTAGAAAAAGAAGAGGCTGGTTCTGTAAAAACGAGCAGTCTCCTGAGAACATACATGCGCTTCATGCTGTTGTTCTTCTAGGATACCTGTTAGTGGTTGCAGCCAATAAACTCGATCCTTGACATCACCTAGAAGACTCTGTGTTTCTGTGGTCCAAAACAGGAAGAACTCAAGAGGTCTTTGGGTGTTCCCCCTGGCACCGCCGGGTCCCTAAAACCCCGGTACCTCATTCCCCACATCCCCTCTTGCATTCCCCGCTCTCCGAGCTGCTCATACAGACCAAACAGGGCCCAGTGACATACGACCTGTGTAAAATCTTTAGTTGCACCAGTCTGAGCCTCATCTGAACTGCCACCACCCGCAGGGAGGAAACCGCCTCCTGCCAGTCCTCGTCATCTAGCTCCAACTCATCTTCACTCCAATGCCGTCTTATGAGTACTAGCGGATCCTCAATATTATTTATGAGTTTCTTATACAATAAGAGATGGTTTTCTCAGGGAGATATCCATCCAACACTCTGTCCTCAAGGGGAGAAGCGTCAGGGAGTGTTGTGCCCCTGGGAATGTGTGTGAGCAACGCATGTCTGATCTGAAGGTAACGGAAATACTCACAGTCATTCAGTTGATATTGTAACTTAAGGGAATCAAATGTGTGAATTGTACCTGCCCCCCAAATGTCCTTTATATGCGTGATCCCTATAAGGTCCCACTTATCGAAGCCTTTAGACTTCCATAGACTTCCCAGCCTCTCCGAACTCCACAGCGGGGTGGCGAGTGTGAGCCTCCCCTCCCATTTGAGGTGCCTGTTGGCCGCATGTCACACCTGGACGGCATGTGCCGTTGGTCCTGTAAGTGGAAACCTGTGGGGCCCAGCATATAGTACTCTAGTGTAGTCCCCCCGGTAGTTGCCAGCAGTCCATAGCGTATCCGGGGTAATCTAGAGCCCCATATATCCCGTGACTTACTGCCACCAACTGGGAAGCCCAGTAAAAGGTCCGGCAATACTATTCCGCCATCGTACCAGGGAAAGGTAAGTTCAGAGAATGCTCTGCAGGGTTTACCGACCCAGAGTAGCTGTCTCTGGAGGGCCTCTATTTCCCTAAAGTAGGAGGTAGGAACCGGATCCATCGCATTCTGAAGTGCATATAAAAACCGGGGCAGAGCCATCATTTCAAAAAGCACCGCTCTGCCTAAAAGGGAGAGCGGGATCACCTTCCAGTGCACCACATCACCTGTAAATTGCGTCAGAGGGGGGCACAGGTTGTTAGTGTAACAGAGCTTCAGGTCTAGCATGATATAGATACTGAGGTACCTGAATCGTACCGGATCAATTTGTATCAGCCAGGTGTTTGGAACGACTGGGGGGGTCACCCCTGTGGACAAAGAGTACCGATTTGGGCCAGTTTATTGCTAAGCCTGAATACTTCCCAAAAATAGCCAACACGTCCAGAAAACAAATCAAGGATCCACTCGGGTTGGTGAGGTAAAGCAGAATATCATCAGCATAGAGTGAGATTTTGTCCTCCCACTCCACAGTTCATCGCATTCCACGTATCGAATGCTCCTGCCGGACCCATGCCGCCAACGGTTCCAGGGCCAGGGCAAAAACGAGAGGGGACAGGGGGCATCCCTTTCTGGTGCCCCTGCCCAGATGGAAGTCAGGAGACCTGCGGTTGTTTACTACTACTCAGGCCATTGGAGTAGAATGCAGCCGTCGTACCCAACCCGTAAATTCCGGGCCAAAACCCAGTTTCTCCAGCACTGCAAAAAGGTAGGGCCACTCGACTCTGTCAAATGCCATAGTGGCGTCCAATGACACCAGCACCGCTGGCTCCTGAAATGTTGGGGCCCTACCCAGGACCCCGTGCAGCCGACACAAATTGAGGGCCGTACTTCTGCGCGGCATAAAGCCCGGCTGGTCCTGGTGTATCAAGGTAGTAGTGACTTTGGCTAATCTCGTTGCCAGCAGCTTCACCAAGACCTTAGGCTTCACGTTTAGCAACGAGATAGGCCTATATGACGAATAGCACGTCTTGGGCTTAACCGCCTTATGGATGACCACTATATTGGCAACTTGCTGGTCATATGGAAGTTGCCCCCTATCTTTGCTTTCCTCAAACTTAGGGGCCTATTACGATTGCAGTTTTTCCGCATCCTCCGGGCCGGCGGAAGCCACCGCCGGCCCGGAGGATGCGGAAAAACCACAGCGGACCCACCAAAGACCCACCGCCACATTAGGATGGCTGGTGGGTCCTGGTTTCCGTCCGCAGCTTTTCCGCCGCGGTTGGCTTACAACCGCGGCGGAAAAGCCCTAATATGGTGGCGGTGTCTCTCAGAGACCGCCAGCCATATTAGGATGCCCCAAAAGAAATGCTTTTCCACTGCGGGTTTTCCGCCGTGGAAAAGCATACGGATCTTCACTGCGGGGGCCCGTTGCGGGCCCCCTAGGTGAAGGGGGGGTGGGGGTGCACATGGGGGGTACCTATGATACCCCCCTGCGTTTGTATGCAGAAAGCGGCAAGCACCGCGCGGTGCCTGCCTCTTTCTGCATACAAATGCAATGGCTGCATTTTCAACATTGCTGCGGGTGCAGCTTGAAGCCGCACCCGCCGCAATGTTAAAAATAGAGGATGTGACCGCCAGGGTGGCGGTCACATCCTAATCGCACAGGAGGGGACGCCGCAGCCCGTGCGGACGTTCCCTCCTCCTCATTGATCAATTTTATTGGATCTAAATGTATAAAGTTCTATGGGAATGCCGAGAGTGTCGTCTAATGAACTGGTTAGCAATCCCCCTCTTTATTTTGTCACCCAGTCCGTTCACATCCCAGCTAAGCACATTTATCCCCGACCCCAGTCTATTGTTTGACATTATACTGGTATAGAAGCGTCACTGTTGCAGCACTGTCTCCTGATGTTATAAAAATAAAACAAACTATAAACATTCCCACAAACAATGTGACCCTGAGAACCGGGAGCCCCACTAACCCCAAGGATACGTTTATTGTTGCGTCAGGCTCTCCCCTCGTTTTCATCTAGCTTTTGTTCAGTCAGGTAATGAGAGGTTTTGAGGTCCCGCACTTCCTGTTGAAGTAACGCCATGTCATCGATTAGGCTGGCAGTCTTTATGTCCAGTGATTTTCATTCAAAATCATGAGATCCGCCCGGATTAGATTGACCTCTATCATGACAGTGTCCAATTTGTTGTCCAATGACTCCATTTTCTGTCCGAGTGACGACTGGACTCCATCTATGGCTGTCATTACGCCGAGCAGCGTCGGCTCGACCGGTAGGCCCGAAGAGTCTCCCCCCACCGACTGAACCCGCTTCGAGTCAATAGGGGAACCTTTAGGCATTGTGTAGCGGTCCAGTTTGCTGTTCTGGATTTGTTTTGTCCCTTTGGAGGATCTGGGCTGGTGATTGTTGACGTCCGGTTTGATCGCCATCGGAAGCGCTACCCCCCCCCCCCGAGCTCGCCAGCACTCTTGCTCTGTAGGAGTATGGGAAGTCCCATTCCGGGCCGACCTCGCCCGCTATCTATATCGACTTCCTTCTGCCACGATATAGACAGATGGGTCCAGGCCAAAGGTACGATGTGCCCCCAAGCGATGCGACGGCGCACAATCTCCAGCGCCCAGGGCGCGACCTAGGCCGTGTCAACGCAGGGGGTCACTGCAGTCTGTCATCTCACCCCCCGGCGCAGGCCCTAGCCAGCGAACGGGGGGCTTACCATCGCCAAACACTCTAGACCAGGGCCCCTGATCACTGCCACCGGGCCCCTACACCACCACAGGCCGCACTGCCCCGGCGCCCCTCCAGACCCCAAAACGCTCTCAGGGGCTCAAGTGTGAATTATTTAATCAATACTCCATGCAGCATTACATCAGAGATCCAGCAATACAAGACTGTTAGGAGTGTCTGAACAGTGCAGATGGTGGTCTTGAATTTCAATGGTAATCCCATTATTGACAGAGCCAGTGAAGCATCAGTAACTGAATAATAGCAGATCTGCCAAGGTATCAGGTCTGTTGAGTCTGTACACATGGGAGTATTGGAGTAGTAGAGTTATGATTTTGCGGTTTAAAATAGCCGTACTGGAAATGCAGATAAAGATCACAAATCTCAAACTTGCATCAGAGTATCCCAAGGCCCATGTAATATCCCACCACCAGTATCAGAGGTTTAGTAGGATTGGTGCTCCAGACATATGTCACATGCAAAGTCAAAGCTGAAGGTATATGGGTGTTTCCATATAATGACCTTAATTGTGAAGTGTTTCACATCGGTGAGGGTGCCGCAGTGTTAGAACATTTCGGGAGGCGTGCAGCATGAGAACAGTGCCGCAGAAGTACCTCAGAGCATCGCCACAGCAGCAGCGGAGCCAGCCCACGGTGTTCACCCCTGCAGCGAAGGAGGACCGCAGCAGCACAGGCACCCAGCTGGGTGTACCGCAGTAGTGAAGCATGGCTGCGGTATTATCAAAGTCCTGCCGCAATCAGTCGGTGCCCCCGCACCTTCGCAGCAGCAAAGCAGGACTGCAGCAGCAGCAGAGGTCGTCTCAGCAGGATTGTAAGTAGTGTCCAGGATTCATTGACTGCACAATGCCCGTTATAGATGTGGCTCCCCTAAACAGCCTGAGTCCGCCTCTAAAGCCGCTGCTGATGCCGACCACCGGGCTCCTCTCACAGCTCTGTCGTACTCTTCCCTCCAACACTCCTCGTCCGCGGACTATCGATCACGCCCGACTGGGTGGGAGGCCTCTCCGGCACACCGCCACTCATTCTCCTCACCTCCTTGCCCCTCTTCACGGCCGCCGCCCGCTAACGTTTTGATGCCAGGGCCGGACTGGTGACTTCCGGTTTGCGGCCCCGTTGTTGTTCAATTTAGGGCCGGCCGCCGCACTCAATTGAGCCCCTGGCTCCGGAGGCAGAGCAGACCTCAACAGACGGGAGGTGTATCTCCGGCCCCCAGTGTGGCAGAGGGGCCAGAGTCGCTGCCGTGAGCGCCGCTTGTCTTCGGTTAACAGGCGGTAGGATCCAGGTCAGGGATAGTAGAGCTGGGGGACGGGTTCGGCAGAGCCGAGCTCTTACGTGGCCATCTTGGACCGGCGCGTGGCTCCTCCTGCATGATTCTTTTAAAGACAATGGTGAAGGGAATAGCCTTTAACAAGCTTATTTCCTAGTTTTGGGATACTCATCAGAATGCTGTTGCACGCTATCTAATTCCTCAATGGCAGAATACAAAACACATTGGGCTTCCTGTTCCTTCTTCCGAAATCAGAGGATCAGAAGTAGTGACTGACAAGAATTTTTGAGGAGCTTATAACCGGAACTTCACAACATGTGGCCATGTTGGGCAGGTACTGGCTAAAATAATATACCCCTCCTTCAGAAGCAGGGGCAGCTCTTCCTTTGGAGCAGAGGAGTGTTGTTCCACTTAAGTTACCCGCCAATACATCACCATTTTATTTTTGATCCACTCAACCTGATGCTCACATCAGGATGGGGGAGGGGCCGCTGCTGAAAGACAGCAGCAGGGGGAGGGTGGGCTGTCTATGCATTTTTCAAAATGCTTATGTCTTTTTGGCCGGCCGCCAGCTACACATGCGCACGTTGAAACCTCCAACCCATCCGTCTTAAGACCTGCTGGGTCAGAGTAAGTGCAGGCATCCAGTGTCCTTGGAAGCAGTGAGGAAGGCCACTCCCTCCAATCAGGGTGCTGCTTTCATAGCGTGAAAGAAGCTCCAGGATCGGTGCCCACACTGAAGCACTGAGAAGAGGTTCCAGAGTTGAGGAAGTCGGAGGACGTCATACAAGGTACGTTTTTTTAAAAGTTCAAATATTTGCGTGCACCCTCGCCCCCCTCATCCCTGTACATGCTGACAGCCACTGTCCAGAGGTAGATCTTGCCAAAAACCAGACAAACAGTATCCCACTCACTTCATTAGCTTTTCTGTTCCAGTCTTTGTTTAATGACCCCATACACAATGTGGAACTCTAAAACATATTTAAAATCTATTTGGGCTGTGGGTACGATAAATATATCAATCCATGTTTCTGATAGCTCTCTGTGTCCTAGTCACAAGGCAGCGTTCTGCTTCTCTCTCACTTGTCCATGTATTTTCTTAGGTGTGTATTGAAAAATGTGTGACTTATTGATTATGTTGTGTATTTTGGAACATGGAAACATGGGCTTGTAAAATTAAATACAACTTTGTGGCCAAATAATTTGTCTCCCAAGTCTAAAAATGTATGTTTCTACAAAGGTATAATAGAAAACTAGGTTTTTTTTGGTGGGGGGGAGTGATGATGGGCTATCAGTTCCGCCATCTGCCCTCCTCTGCATTCTGCCATCCTATTTTGAATGCAACTTAAGGTGGTGATGTCAATAGTGCAACCTCCACTAGGGACAACACTAATTTGGAATACATTACACTGAAGGAAATTGCATCGGTCCTCTGGCTATCTGCCCGATGCTGTTTCCATGAATACTCCTACTAATATTTTTGTGTGAGATCATAGTGGTATCTATGGTGGCTTTCACACAGAAATGTTAGGAAATATACCGACATGCTAGAATAAATCTCCCACCACATCTGAATATTTTAGAATCTGGGTACTGGAAATAAACAGTTACTTTAAGGGTATGTTTCCTGGATACACAATGGTCCAGGGTTGGTCACAGGAAGGGGCTTTGTCAAATGGGAAGGAAGGGACAATAATGGCATGGTGGCATGTGAAACTGAGGAGGGATGGAGGCAACTGTCTCGTGTAGTGAAAAGAAGCAAAGGCGAAGCTGCATAGAGTTGTGATTCTTCTTGTCTGCATGAGTGAAAAAATTGTAATTATGTGGGAAAAATTCTCAATTTGATTGACTACCCACCTCTGATATGACAGGTATCTGTTACATTAGCAGTTGGATGGCTGGTGCACACAACTCTAAAGGATTCAGAAAAGGGGGTGGGGATGGACAGAGTATTCTGAATTAAGCAGAACACTCCTACCCAGTCCAAAGATCAGGGCTTGATCCATCACCGTTTTTCAGCTCACTGCACCATCCCAGCTCAGAACCTGGCTACATGCAAATTAGTCTGTCCCTGGCCCAGTGCATCATGGGAACAGGGCAGACCAAACTACCAAGCCAATTCTTTCACTGGAAAGGAAACAAGCTTCCGGGGACCGGTTTCTGGCATTTCAGCCGTCTTCGGCCCGGCTTGCTTGAATACTGATGGTGCAGTGAGCAAGGGACTCACATCTGAGTATACCCTTCCACGCTTATGGTGGACAAAACGATTCAGAAAAGGGGTGGTGATGGACAGAGTATTCTGAATTAAGCAGAACACTCCTACCCAGTCCAAAGATCAGGGCTTGATCCATCACCGTTTTTTAGCTCACTGCACCATCCCAGCTCAGAACCTGGCTACATGCAAATTAGTCTGTCCCTGGCCCAGTGCATCATTGGAACAGGGCAGACCAAACTACCAAGCCAATTCTTTCACTGGAAAGGAAACAAGCTTCCGGGGACTGGTTTCTGGCATTTCAGCCGTCTTCGGCCCGGCTTGCTTGAATCCTGATGGTGCAGTGAGCAAGGGACTCACATCTGAGTATATCCTTCCACGCTTATGGTGGACAAAACGATTCAGAAAAGGGGGTGGTGATGGACAGAGTATTCTGAATTAAGCAGAACACTCCTACCCAGTCCAAAGATCAGGGCTTGATCCATCACTGTTTTTTAGCTCACTGCACCATCCCAGCTCAGAACCTGGCTACATGCAAATTAGTCTGTCCCTGGCCCAGTGCATCATGGGAACAGGGCAGACCAAACTACCAAGCCAATTCTTTCACTGGAAAGGAAACAAGCTTCCGGGGACCGGTTTCTGGTATTTCAGCCGTCTTCGGCCCGGCTTGCTTGAATCCTGATGGTGCAGTGAGCAAGGGACTCACATCTGAGTATACCCTTCCACGCTTATGGTGGACAAAACGATTCAGAAAAGGGGGTCCCTTGCTCACTGCACCACCAGGATTCAAGCAAGCTGGGCCGACGACGGCTGAAATGCCAGAAACCGGTCCCCGGAAGCTTGTCTCCTTACCAGTGAAAAATTGGCTTGGTAGTTTGGTCTGCCCTGTTCCCATGAGGCACGGGGTCGGGCTAATTTGCATATAGCCAGGTTCTGAACTGGGGTGATGCAGTGAGCTAAAAAACGGTGATGGATTAAGCCCTGATTTCTTGACTGGGTAAGAGTGGTCTGCTTAATTCAGACACTCTGTTCATCACCACCCCCTTTCTGTATCTCAACTCTAAAGGAGGCCTTAACTGTTTGGTGTGTTGTCTTATCTAGTTCCGGGCTCCCGGTTCTTGGGGTCACATTGTTTGTGGGAATGTTTGTAGTTTGTTTTATTTTTATAACATCAGGAGACAGTGCTGCGACAGTGACGCTTCTATACCAGTTTAATGTTAACTGTCACAGTCTGTAAATTTGGTCTCAAATAGATGCCACAGTCCATGCAGTAAAACTGCTGTGCTGTGTTGCATTAAGTAAAGAGAGCAGAACAGAGCCACATCTATTTAGATACAACACTTTATCTCTCTCCCCCTGCACTGGGGAACTCTAGGCTGCCTTATGTCTTGCACACACACTTGCACCAAAATTCAAGAGCGACGGTGGGATATATATTTGTGTACATTACACTTCCATTTTAGCGAATCGCAAATTATGATTCAATAATAGGGAATTCCTTCCCATTCATTCCTATGGGCCTAGAGGGCAATTTAAAGGGTGCTAGGGGGGCAAAAGGCCACCCTGGTGCACATGTGGCGTACACACAAGCCCCAAGGGCATGTGTGTGCTCCACATGGCACATAGAAAAATTCATCTTTGTGCATTTTTCTAAGGAATTGCAAATTGCCATTAACTTCAAGTTGATAGTAATTTGCAATTCCTTAATGCAAAGTCTCAGGGGCACATGCATCAAGCTTTTGAGCAGTTGCAAACGGGCCGATTCACAGAATCGGGCCATTTTGCGACCTGTAAAAAGCCATTTCTGATGCATCAACCTAAAATGCATTCGCAAAATAGGTAATCACAATTTTTGTAATTACCTATTTTGCAAATGCATTTAGGGAATTGCAATTTGTGATTCTCTAAATGCAATGCAAGAAGCATTTTCAAGATGTGACTTTGCATTAAGGAATCGCAAACTAACATCAACTTGAAGTTGATGTTAATTCGCAAATCCTTAGAAAAATACACAAAATTGCAATTTTTTAAGTGCCATGTGGAACAACACGTCCTTAGGGCATGTGTGAGCGCCACATCTGCACACTTACCTTTTTTGGGGGAGCCTCAGGGGGGCCTTAGGCCCCCTAACACCCTTGCAATTGCATTCTCAATTTGCGAATACCTATTTGGTAATCGCAAATTGCGAATGCTTTCTCATTTATTCCTGTGGGCCCATAGGAATGAATTGTAAAGCTTTCCCTAGTAGGGGATTACCAATTTGCGATTCGCTATTAGGAAATGTGTAGGAATCACTATTATTTTTGCAAAACCTATATGCATAAGGCATTGCAACTCCTAAATGGCGACTCCTTAAAAATCGCTATTAAGGAATCGCTGTTCCTTATCTTGATGCATGGCCACTCAATGTGAGATTGCTTCTTGCATTGCATTCAGGGAATTGCAAATTGCAATTCCCTAACTCCTTTTGCAAAATAGGTCATCGCAAATTTTGCGATCACCTACTTTGTGATTAGGTTTGGGCTTGATGCATCCCAGTCGCAAAGGGGCAGATTCTGCGAATCGGCCCGTTTGCGACCGGTAATTAGCTTGATGCATTTGCCCCTATGTATGCCTCCAGAAGACATACATTTGTTCACAAACTCTTACTTTTTTCTTTTTTAGTAGGTAGGACTTTGCATCAAAAGTCGTGAGAGGTTGGTCAACGGTAATACCCAACTATGGCACACCCCATTGACGAAAAGTAGCGTGAAGTAGCTCATAGCGCTAGGTTCAGCTATCTCATGGCTACTTTCGAGCGCAAAACAATTTTGGGGCCTGAAAATAAATCCCAGTTCAACACTGTGAGAGTACATCTTGCCCTAGGTCTTTTTTACAACAAATATCAGAATTGAAGTACAAATATTCAATGCAGCAACACGTTTGACAAAAGAATGCGTTGCTGATCGTTGCCTATGGAAGGCCTTTTTCAATGAAAAAAGTTTAGATAAGCTTTGTAACAAAATCTTGTTTTCTTGCTAGAAAGCTTAATACATTTATTTTCCATGGGTACAAAACCGGCTCGTACTCAATCCACACTTCCTATTTCAGGTTCTTAAACAATGTGTGCCTTTTGGAGTAAAAATATGGAATCGCTTTTGATAAAAGCTAGCAGTAAAGAATTTCATTCTGGTGTGAAAAGATCTTATAACACATCTGTTTTAATATATCAGGAAATAAAAGAGGCAACGTTCAGATGAGCTACTGTTTTTTACACCCTGGCTTGCTTTCTCTCAGGGTTATTGTGTTTCATTACATCTCTGTGTGATTCACATTTTTCTGAGCTGCCTGCATAGCATATCTGCTCCTTGACTTGGGTTAAGTAAGCTCATTGGAAAATTCTTAAATATTCTAAAATGGATAAGAGGAATGTCTTACACATTCATTAAAAAGCATAGTCCTTGCTTTCTTCTAATGAGAAAGGTGCATGGACTCTTTTTTATAATTTTAGAAGAGACTTTAGAATTCTAAAACAGGTTCCATTACAACACTATTTTTTTTATATAGATTCTTCCATTGATCAATAATACGTTGCCATAAACCTTAAAGCTCGAGGTTCTCCTACAATACATGGCTTACAATTGAGTATGCTGTTTTTAGATAGCGCTAGCTTACTGACTTTCCAAAGCTTCATATATTATTCATGCATTATTCTTCAGAACCCGCTTGTACTAAAAATAAAGTAAATCAATCAAGTCAGCCAAATAGTTGTATTTCGGCTTCAAAGAAAACTATAAAAAACACGCTTTAAAACACAGGCACCGAATAAACCCCAAATATTAAAAACAATATCAATAAGACGATCGGTTTCTAGGCATCCCAGTAGAATCATTAAATCTTGCTATTGAATTTTATACTCTACAAAATTAAAACTTCAAGTTTATCCCTACTTCATCCATAATTCAGGCCAAGGATCGACTAGATGCGTTAATTTAATGAAGTGCTACAATAATAACGTATCATAACTAAGAAATAGCTCTGCTAGAAATGTGTTCGATATTCATCCTATTTCATTCCTTAGTGCCATCGCATCCTCATGGCTCCAAATGATTAAATTCCGTGTCCATTTCTTAGTCGTACATCCGCAGTAGAGAATGTCTCCCTTTTGCACCACATATATGGAGTTCTCAGCATCAATATGTAACAAAACGCAGACCTACAACTAGGCACTTCTTAAAGCATCACTGGGTCATAGGATTCCAACAGTGAAAGGTGCTGACTCCCTATGGCCCATAGGCTATGGGATTCTCAGCACGGGGCATATTATCAAGGGGGTTTATTTCCGCTTTTTTGGCTTTAAAAGCCAAGAAAGCGGAGATAAAATTATCTCCCTATTACCTAGCTGTCGCTAACACCAGTTAGCGACAGCTAGTAGGAGATAGCGACCATCTTGGGCCCCACTTTGCATGTCAGTGATATTTATCACTAATGACATGCAAAGTGGGCGTGCCAAGATGTTAGTGACTGGAAACAGTCGCTAACATCGCTATCTCCTATTAACAACTTTTGGAGATATTCGCGCTAAGCGCGAATATCTCCAAAAGCTAACACCTGCCCTGAGCAGTTCTTAGCCATGTTATCCAATGGGAGGTGGATAACATGGCTAAGAGCATTAGCTCGGTAATGCATGAATATCGCGGACTTTTTAGCGATATTCATGCATTGCGGCCGATTTTTATCGCATTTGCGATAAACCTTGGTAATACCAAGGTTTATCTGCGATAAAAATCGCCGCAGCTCAGCGGTAAATTTTTGTCTCTAACCAAGCAATAGCGATAATTATCGCTCATGTTTGGTAGCAGGCCCAACCTGAATCATGGCAGCAGATTTCTCCTGAGGGTGGTTATTAAGTCACATGTATAAGTCATCAAGGTCAGTTGAACTTTGTATGCGTTAAACTTCTCCCGCCAGATTTCTGGGTCATACATGTAAGATGCCAAAGTAGAGTGAAAGTAGAGTGAAATAAATTGAACGTATTTAAATAATAAGCAGTCATTCGTAAAATCTGTCATTAATTCAGGCTTCTTGAACGTACGTTGAACATTCTGCTCTAACTCTAATCCCCCTTTCTACTGCATCACATACTTCATTGCCCTATGCATGCAGAACGATTTGGAAATCCATTTCATGTTCATTTTGAGATGTTGCGGTGTACCAACCCCCCTGAATGTCAAATATGCATCTGCTCTTAAGATGTCAGAGAAATACAGTTTATCACAAAGTTAGGAGTTATTTTATGGTACTTTTTCTCTAACTGTTCCTTTTAGAAGAAAATAACAACAGAAATAATGTGTGATGTCACTGCCTGAATTAGACAGCCAGAAGCATAACATTTAGCCCTTTTGATTGCAGCTACTAGAAAGATAATCTATCTATATTATACTCAGGGTTTTTTTCCAATTTTACCCTTGTGATTCACTTCCTCAGACTCATAGACTTCCCATGGTGCATAGACTGATCTTAGGTTAGCCCTTTCCTTCTTTTTCGTGTCACCATGCTTTGGGAATTGGTTTGGTCTTGCCTTTTTAACACTGTTTTGAATTGATTAGCTTCTTGTCATGTGTTTTCTTCTTTCTATTATTTAAAAGATCCCCTTTTTCCATTTCTGCCCCTATATACCCGACTCACCTTGATCCCCAATGACCCACACCTCTCGTTAGTGCTACACATCTGGCATGCACCCCTTAGCTTTCTCTGTCTCAAGTGTCTAAGTGTTCCCGATCCCAGTTGGGTCACCCTGTAGTTGCCCCAGTGCACCATGCCTGCTGTAGTTGTTGCCATGATGATGTCTTGCATGGGCAGGAACAACGTAGGGAGATGTTTTTTTTATCCACTTGGCCTGCAGCTGGCAACCTTGTAGAGCTGTCAACTTGCGACTGTTAACCACCTTAGCTGAACAACAACTAATGGTTTTTTTCCGCAAGATGGCCGTGAATCTGTGAGGCTCCCCTTAATGACAGGTACCTTTTCCTTTACAGAGCGGAAGCACTTTTCTCTAGATATTATGGACTGAAGCATTTAATAATGCCGATGCAGGGGCGCAGGGTTTAAGTTTTAACGGGGTAAACCCATAAAACTACCCTACCTGGGTCATAATAGCAGTACGTTCGAGAAAGGGTCGAAGTAGTATCTATATCTCTACAGTTACACCAACAATTCATCACAAAACAGTTTCAAGTAAGTTCACCAGGAACAAAGGTTTATTATTCTTAAGTAAAACATTCATTAGATGCTCTTGTGATTCAAAGCATTATTGTTAACCCATGAATCTACTTTCAATATACTCTTATTGCATGTGATATTTACAGTGCTCACAGTGTAATAGAGAAAAAAGAAGGTTTTTAGGGAAATGGGATTGATTGGAAGGGTGAGGGACAAGGTAAAGGTGTTTGTGACATAGGCACAATTACATTTATATACAATAGAACCTTTACAGCCTAATGTAGGTCCATAGTTCCCCTATAATCATAACATACTATTGTTTGTTAACTAAGTTTATAGTGCTCATTATCGGCTATTCCTATTCACTATATTTGGTATGGATGTTGACTTCTTTTTTGATTTCTTTTCCTTCTTTCTCTTCTTTTCCCTCTATCTTTCTCCTAACTTAAAATGCTAGTTTGCTACGGTACATAATTTTATATTACTGTTTCCTAGTTCTTGTTTTTATTGTTCAAAATAGTAGTTGTATCAGTTTTCCATTTTTACCTTGGATATATATATTGTATGCTATCTTTGTAACTTTTTATATTAGTTGTTGCAATGTTGTACCTTTGTTTTTATTTGCTTGATAAAGCTCTTTAAACTGAAAAAGGAAACTGGGTTTAGTCTCATAGTGACACACATGGAAGCAGATTTGGAAGTGAATTGTAATGATGATGTTTCTAATGCCATTACTGCCCACCATCTCTGGCTCTAACTCCCACAAAGTTCCCTTGCTCTCAAGGATACTCCCTTTAGTTCTCAGGGACAAGCCATGTTTAACCTGGGCAATCTTTGACACATCAAATCTTGATTGTGTTTTCTCTTTGAAAATTTTGGTTGAGCTCACCAGAGATAGGTTATGGAAAATCCTGCACAGACCTGGTAAGTTTACAACCAAAGTGGAATACCCTACACCCACAATATGGGATACATCCTGCATCACCCAGAGGTAGATATCAATCTTGTTTCTTTCCTCCTTATCTTCAAATTTAGATGCTAGGTGGGGCACTGATTATGCCCTCAAGTGATGCAAGGAGCATATCCTTGATGTGGTTGCCCTAAAATAACATTTTTGGGCATTGGGTGTCGGCCATGGTGGTTGATTGATGTTCCCTAAGGAATTGGACCCAGAGGGAAGTATGTCAACTGGGGGATGCCAATACAACTCTCTCTTCTGAGTATAGGAAATCCATTCTAACACATATGATCTCATGATTGCCTCTATGGGCATTGATATGCATTAAAACTACTTGGCCTCCTTTTTGGCAAAGCCTTCCTTAAGAATATTTTTAAGTATATCAATGTGTTCTCATCCTTGGATCATGCCCACTTCAATATCAAAACACTTTTCTAGATGAAGTTTTCTTTTGAGTTAGTTGAAAACAGGTGGGGCATCCACTGGCCACAGAAGCCAATCCTTTCACCACCTCTCTAACCACAGTTCGGGTCAAAGTCCCAGTTCTTCAGGCGAAGGTTCTCTTATAAAGGAAATGGCGTTTGTGGTAGCGGCCATGGCAGAGGCTCCTTACAGCCTTCTCAAGTCACCTTGAGATCCACTTTAGTAAATGTAATTCTTTCTTTTTCCGCTCCTTACCCATTACTGGAAGTAGGGGACTGCATTTTTTTTCTTTCCCTAAGTAAGGACATTACAGCAGACTACTATGTTCTCCAAATGTTCCTGATGACCGAATACAATTTCCAGAGCAGCTGGCCCAGTTCCATGCTCCCCTTCTCAATCTATTTCCTTAGTCATTGATCGGGGCTCGGTAATGGAAGAAGAACATTGCCTCTGCCCTTTCATGAGAATGATTAATCATCTCCATCTTCTTGGTCCACAGGTAGCGTGAAGTCCTCCTTCCAGGGATGGATCTTAAGCTCCTAATCACCTTTGTCCTGTATCAATTCTATAAGATAGAATGCATAAATTTTCTCTGGGCAGATATCAAAGGTTGCACTGTTATCTATTTTGATTCATCCCTTTCATTACCATGTACTCAACTTCCTAGAGAACATAGGCATGCAGCAGTGTCCTTGTCTCTTCCTTTCCCCTTTTACAGATAGTTGGTCCCTTGGTGATTCACCAAGCTCCATCGGACCATGGTAACCTTTTCACATAAGGGGTGATCGTCTAAGTGTTTGGTTGAGCAATATCCTTCTGGTTGCTTAGTACTCCCAAACTCTTTTGTCTTTAACTAACAATGAATGAAGATCTTCTCTACTCCCTGCTGTTTATAGTTAGTTCTTCTCTCCATCCAGTCAATCAATTACCGAGGAATCATATTAGTAATGTGTTTCTGTCATCTGAGGTTCCCAGCACAAGCGACATCACATCCAAAGTAATCTCAGTTGGGTCCTAAATTAATTGATTGCTCCCTCTCTATTAGGGAGCTGGTTACCCTTGTGGGCTTACTCTATCCTAGGGATAGTTCTCAGTCCCTTGTACTACAAAGTTCTCCTAGAGATGAAACACATTGGTGACTTGCCAACATGGAAATTTGTAATACAAAGGTCAATTTTTGTTTCTAAATCGGACATAGTCATCAATTTAGACATGAGCAAACTATATTGGAGTGCTAATGTTTATGGCCTCTACCAGTAGGTCCTGGTCTCAGAAAGAGCCCTCTATCCACATCAACTCCCAGGAACCCCTTTCAGCTTCCTAATTTTCTCCGATACTTCCTCCTGAAACTTTGAGCGAACAATCAATTATTAATTCTGGGCAGTCACTTTCCTCTCCTGGCTATGAAGGTGTCAGTAAAGAAGAAAAACAGAGCTTCATAACATGTATGACTTCTGAACTTGGGAGGCCTCATGGAATCCCCGAAACAGGAAGACGTATGGATCAAACTGGATGCCCTAGGTACATTAGTGCTTTGAAGGGAATTTAGATCCATCCCCGTCATGCTTCTCACCCTGCCTTGGTTAATATCCTTGCTTCTTGTTCGAGAAGTGTCACTTTTATTGAACTAATAATGAGAAGCATTTGGTGGGTTTCTGCTGGCCTTTATTATTTGGTGTCCTTTCCTCTGGGTAAGATCCCTATTGTCTGCAGGTTTACGAGGGGTAGTGGCATTTCTCTGCCCACAAGTCCTTGCTTTTCTTTGAAATTGGACTTTAAGACAATTCTTCATTATCGTTCTGTTTGTCTGGTGAATCTTACCAGACTTTTAAACAACTGTCAGACAAGTTCACTGCCCTTTGCTTTTTAATCCACATCAAAACGGTATTCAGCGTAAGAGCCATTTTGTGCGAGATAAGTCTTTTACTCAAGAGAGGATTTTCTCCTTCATTTCGGGAGCAACCAAAAAAAGGTTATGCCTCAGTTCTTTGCTCCTATTCACATTCTCTCAGGCCTCCCACGATTTATCATCTTCTTGTTTCCTTTAGGAAGCCACATTTCGCAGTGAGTGCCCCTTTCCTGACCAGATGCTTTCACTGCTCGTGATCAGAAGTGGATTATGACATGCCCGAATTTTATGCCAACTCAACCAAAGCTGCTACAGTCTAAAGGCCTACTTTGCTGTAGCAGCTTTGGTTGAGTTGGCATCAAATAAAGTCTATAGGTAGGTCCACTGCCTCTTATATTTTACTTCTGACCAAGTACACAGTGAGTGACTTGCTTTCCAGGCTTTGAGCATGCCATTTAATTGCATCTCTTTGCTTGCAAGTAAATAAGGCTTTTCTTAACTTGTGCCAAGAAAATCCAAATCCTCAGTTTTCTGTAGTGTTGTATGAGTTAGCAATGGTGGAATCCTTTTGGAGCCTTATGGACTCCGTAGAACTGTGATGTAAGGATTAGAGTGCAATGAATTGAAGTCAGGAGTAGAATTTTGAGGCCACGGTTACATGTGAACTAATACAGACTTGTAATACCGAGCTCTGCATATGGTAAAGTCATTAGCGGGTACCCAGGCTAGGGAGGATGCTACAACTGGCAAAGAGATAGGGATAAGTAACCCAAAGAACAACAGTGCTCTCCCAGAGAGTTTACTGTGGTCCAGCTGAAGAACTGGGTTTTAGAACCCAGCGGCACCAGGGGAAACGCCCGATGTCTTCGGGTTCACCTGTCTTAGAATACAGAGACACAGGATACTTCTCGGTGACGTCAAAGACCAAGTTTATTGGCTGCAACCAGGAACAGAGGTCTACGAAGCACAACGCGAGTGGTTCGCTAGAGACTGCACAATTTCATAGAGCGAAGCATCGTCTTTTATGCTAAAAATCACATTCTGGCTAGCATCATTTACATACAAACTGACCAATCAGATGATGACATTTCAAACATATCGCATGACGACAAACTCACTTTCCGTTGTCCAGCCCACCAGAAATGACAAAGGCAAAATCCAACATTCCTGCTCGGACAGGCCGGACGAACACATAATAAAAGGACCTCAACCCATATCAGAAATTAAGCCATAAAGGAAGGAACAGAAACAGATGAGAAGCAAGATAGAAGGGTGTGTGCATGTACCATAAACTCAGCAATATCCTGCTCTTTGATCTCTATCGGACCAGCTGCCTAACAAGGAACTGGCTCAACGAGGTCAGCCTCGGGCAAGGGAGTCAGCTCGTTCAGGTCACACAAAAGTCAGCTAAAAGTGTACGTGTCCCAAGGACTCGTTCGGCCGTAGTCATCGGCCTATGTGAGGACAACCACAAAATGGCTGCCGTACACAAAATGGAACCCGAAGGTTCGAACAAAATCCATGAATACACAGTGTTTCCATTGATCGATTATGACGAAAACACTCGTACATATCGCACTCGTCATTTGCGGTCCGCTGATACCAAAATCGTCTAGATACGACGACTTTTAGTGAACAGGTTCAGAATCACGGAACCTCACAGCAAAATGGTCATGCATGCCACATGTGCCTCAATCGAAGTGCATAATAGAAGTTTGGCGTATATAGAGTCAAAGCACAACTCCATCCATTGTGAACCATTTGAAGATAATGAAAGCTTTACTGAGAAGGCTACATATCGTAGGCCAAGAGCCTGTTGGTAAGGTCGTAAAGAGAGGTACAGTGTTACTATACAAGCTAAAGCTCTATATCATACGGAGTGATAACATTAAAGGTGAATACAATCAGGTTTTGAAAGAGCAGCAAATAGTGGCAGCAAATTGCTAAATAATGCTGTGATCAGAAGCGCTGCGAGGCAGAGATCACCCAGATGTCAGACAGTACGAAGAGATGCCTAAGAGCAAAGCGATCCAGATACATGAAATGGTCATCTGCTTGTTAGTATGATTTAAGAGAGTCATCACATCAAAGCTTCGAATGAGGTGGCATAGGAGGAAGAGCCTGGGTTGTGCTTGTGGGGCCATCCACATGTGAAGTGGCAGGCCACTAAAGCTGAAGTTGGGCTCAGAATAACTCCAAAGGGTTACGTGGCAATGAAGGGCTCCAATGGGGACCAAGAGTGAGGTCCAGGTTCCACAGCCTGTCCAAGATGACCCAGAGGCCAGCACAGCATAGAGCCTGTGACAAGGCATGGATGATGCAGGTACTAGTGGATAGTAGACAGCGTGAAAGAGAAGTCCACTCAGTGTCAGCCAATCCCATAAAGGTTACAATGCTGCTGCCTTCCTGAAGCTACCACCCCCATTCGTTACCACCAAAAAGCTGATTTTTGGTGACAGGTGGACTGCTTGGATTAAGACGTTTGATTAATTCATTGATTGGTCAAAAGAAACAGATAACAAAAGATGATCACATACCTTAAGAATCTTGCTGGTGAAGGTGTAAAAGAAGTCATAAAGAAAATGCTGTGAGCTGATCAATTTACATACCGTCAAATCAAAGAAGCCTTAAATATCAAATTAAATCCCATGCCAAATGTAGAATACGAAAGGTACATTTTCAGTCAAGAACCAGAAAAAGCTGATGAAAGCATCGATGACTTTGTTGAGAGACTGAATATGCTCATCAAACACTGTAAGTACAATAAATATAATGATGAGGAGGCCATACATCTCAGAGTCATTGATGGATGCCTGTCAAATTCATTGAAACATTGAATGCTGAGAGATTTCTTAGTTTGGAGAGAGTTCTCTTGGCTGCCAGAGCTGAGGAGCATGTCGATCGACAAGCTGGTTACTTGGAGGCCAGAGGTGCCCAGAGTTAGTCAGTCATGCACATGAAAAGCAAGCCAAAGCACAAGGCAGAAGGACATGGAGTGATGTCTCCATGGACAAAGAAGTTGTGTTTTAGGTGTGGATTTTCATTTCCACAAGAAGGTAAATGTCCCACCACTGGACAGATTTTCAAAGGCTGTGGGAAGGAGAACCATTCTGTTTTGTTTTGCAAGGCGAAGGAAAAAGTAAGTTTGTCATGGCACGAAGACAAAATGGCCACCTGAACGTTCCGGAAGCGATGCGCAATGCACGCCCCCAAGTCCAAGCGAATACATCAGATGAGGAAAATCGACAAATAAATAGGTCGGTCCTCATCTAAGTCATCATCCAAAAGTTCTTCAGTCTCAATATCAAGTGAAAATGATGGTTGTGCAATGTCTGTTTACCTCCGAAAAACATGCGCATGTTGGACTATCTGCACATGAAGAAAAACACAGGTCAAAAAAAAGTTGACATGAGAAAGCATCAAAATCATTTCAAACACTGTCAGGAGATTACACTCAAAGTAAATGGTCGCTAAATAACTTTTACTATCGACATTGGTGCTTTGATAAACATTATGCCTGCGGAGAAATACAATGAACTATCTCCATTACCAGGACTTACACCTTCGAAAACAAAAGTGTATACATGGGCCTGCCATTAAAAAATTATGATTCCTTTGTAGCAACAATGAAACACAAGCAAACAAAAGTACATGCACATATTCATGTACTTCAGGTACAGCGTCAAGTACCTGCTTACTCAGCTTCAGCAGAGCTTCTGATATGCGAATGAGATCAGTGAACTATAACATGAATGCTCATCATGAAAAATAGTAAGTCAGTTCCCCTCATTGTTACTGATCCAGCGCCCCTATAGAAATTCTGTCTCAACTACACTATTCACTACCTATTACTCACCTTACTATAATATCACAAAAGGCCCATGTGACTGAGACAGAAAATTGAGCAACTGAATCATGTGGCCTAATTGATCAAACGATCTAAACTTGATATGTACATAATATACAATTGCAGTACAACATTCTGACCCTTAGTAAATAATGAAAACAATTAATTAAGCCACTTTTGGCCAATGAATCAACTGATGGCAACGACTAAATTAATCAAGACCAGCTTGACGTTTCAAGTCTTTTATTTTAAAAGTTAAAGCTTTTAATTTCCAATCACTTTATTAGCTCATTTTATTATTTGCAAACATTTTTATTAAATCAGTATCATTTTATTCAGGTTAATGGCACACAAGTCTGGCATTTCAAAATTGCTCAAAATCATGAATTAAAGTAAACATAAACCTAATTCCCTAAATTAAGCTTTCTGACCTGTAAAGGAAAAGACATTTAAATGCATTAAGCAATCTTACGTGTCCCAAGAAATCGGACAGAACTTCTCCCACAGGAACAGTCAGGGCCGCTCCTCTCAAAGGGCTAAGTCTTTATACCTTTCTAACTAAAATGTTATTTTTTAATGTCTTTCAGCAACCTGATTGGTTGCTAGTCGTCAGACCATCCTGAGGCCACTTTTTCAAAACACGAGAACGTCATTGCCATTGTCCTTTCACGTGAAGCGACACCAGCTTCCGAGGTTTGTAACATTTTATTGAAAACAGTTCACAGTTTCCTCCATAGCTCGGCCGATCCACCACTTGTCACTTCCTTAGCCTTGGAAAAATAACTTTTCAGAGCACATCTCGCACAATAGTTCTTGTTTAGACTTCAGTTTATTCAAAGAAATGTCTTTATGGAAGAGCTTTCCATCATGGCTGTGCTTTGCTCATCTCTGTCAGGCTAACCAACATTCTCCATAAATCACAGGCCTCAAGCTTTTCACTCGGGCTAGTATTCAAACAAACACAAAAGAATAATTATTTTCAAGTTATGAAAGTCATTCTGTTACCCACCCACCATTGCTAATATTGACCCATTAGTATATGTCACCTAGCAAAAGCACAAAGAAAAGCGGCATTTAATAAAAATCTACCATTCTTCATAATGTCCAGCAGGATTCTTCATATATCTGAAAAAGATAAACAGACACAACATAGACGAAAGCACATATAAAATAAGCACATGCCATTAATTAATCTGCTGCATTAATGTTGACAAAGACAATAGGACAAACAAAACAACGTTAGTTATGTATTATAAAACATACTTACAAATGCAACATAAAGCACATAACGTTAGTCCCGTGTAATGATGTATGAAATTTTACTCTAAGTTGATTTAGTAATACAAATCATGCAAAAACCCATTAATATATTAAATCAAGTTATGAGAGTTTAACATCACGAGCCAGAATAAAATCATTTCTGAAACTCGCTCCATCATTACATAAGTTAGGATAACTCAAGACTATGAAAGTACAATTACACATACATTATGACATCCGTAATGCTGCTCAAAGACACAGATGAATTGCATTTAATTTACAGAAGGGTGTTGAAAGGGAACTTGAATTATTACTCAAACATAATATCATGGGTGTTTCTCTGGTCCAGTGCCATGGATTTCTCCCATAGTGGTAGTACCGAGGAAGGACAGTGAGGAAGCTGCTTTCATCTGTCTTAACATGTGTCAAGTGAACAAAGCAATTGAAAGAGAACATCCAGGTTTGCATACTGCTGACATGATAGCACAATTGAATGGTGTGAAGTTCTTCTCTCACCTTGATTTGAATAAAGGATGTCATTAATGTTGGAACTCGAGCAGAATTGCAGGTACAATAAAACCTTTTCCACGCCTATTACTCTGTTCTGATATAAAAGATTATGTATCCGTGTGTCATCAGTTGCAGTGCTGTTTCATGATGTCATTCGACGTGTCATACAGTTTGTCATGAATGCTTTCAATTACAGTAATGACATATTGGTTTTTGTAACAACATAGAAGGAGCACAATAAAGCTATCATGTAAGTGTGTTGTTAACTTGTTGATGCAGGTTTAGCTTTGAATGCTGAGAAATGTGAGTTCCGCAGGACAAATAAAAGATTCTATGGCCATATCTTTTCTGATGGTGGTATGACACACGATTCAGCTAAATTGGAAGCGTTGTCAACTGACAATCCCCCACAATATGTTATGTTCATTCTTTGGCATTGCCAGCTACAGTTCTAGATGCATATGAGACTTTACCACTATAAGAGCTCCTTTGAGAGACGACGAAAAAGGATGTTTCACTCAATTGGTCACATGAATGTGAGCAAAGCTTCTGGAAAATCAAACAAGCTATTGAAATGGCATACTTTGATCCAAAGCTTCATTCTGAGGTTGTTGTTGACACTAATCCAGTTGGGTAAGACGCAATCCTTGCACAGCACAGCGGACACCCTAATGCCCGATTACATATTGTGGCATATGAAAACAGAAGGTTGTCCCAAATGTATTGTTCTTCATTCACAACCTGAGAAAGAAAGTTTGCTGTGCTGTGGCCTTGTGAACATTTCCATGTAGTATTTGTATATGTAATGCTTTTCACACTTGTGACGGATCATCAAGCATTATTCGCCAACGTTGGCAATCCAAATACCAAGATGCGTCCACAAATCAAACTTTGGGGTTTATGATTGCAAGAGTACAACTACACAATCACGCACCATCCAGGGAAAGATCAAAACCCCTCTAACTACTTCTCGCTTGTGCCTTGGCACTCTTTCCAAGATGCCTGAAGTCTACATAAATTTCATTCTAAAATGAAGCACATCAGCTGCCATTTCAGTAGAGCAAATTGTCAATGCCACAAATCAAGATAATGAGATGATAAAACTAAAAGACATTACTACACATCAGCCTTGGAACCATACCCTCGATCTCTTACCAGTGATAGTGAATGCCAGAAGTTTAAAACTGTCAACGATGAACTATCTGTTACTCGAGAAGACATAATCCTGAGAAGTTAGAAAATGTTTATCTCGGAGAGTCTGCAACAACAGATAATTGAAGTGGTCCACGAAGGACATCGTGGAATCATTGTCACAAAATGAACTCTCCGAGACTGAGTCTGGTTTTCTTATCTTGATGAGAGATCTGAAACAGAATTGAAGGTCTGTCATCTATGCAATTGTCATTCAACGAAGAACACTCACCACAACTTAAACATGTCAGAGTTGTCAAAGCATGCATGGGAAAGAATTGCAGTTGACTTTATCGGTCCACTTGACAATGGACATCACCTGATGGTGATTGTTGATGAATACTCCCATTTTCCCTTGATAGAAGATCTCATCTATCACTCAAGATAGAGTCATCATGAGATTAGGTGGCCTATTCGTGACATGAAATGTTACTGTGACCCTAAAATCTGACAACAGCCCAATATGAAGCATCAGAAGAGCACGCCTCTTTGGCCACGTGCCTATGGCCTTGTCAAATGTTTCATGACTACTCTTAAGAAAGCTGTACTGCGTGCTGTAGTGGATAACCTCGACCTTAAAACTTACCATTTGACCCTTCACTCAACCACAGGTGAAAGCCCTGCAGACTTGATGTTCGGGAGAGCAAAGACGACCATGTTACCTGTGCAACAGAAGATCAAGTGCTGGAAGACACCGTTAAACAAGAGTTGGAACATAAATGGAAAATTAAAGCCTATGCAGAAAAGCACTGACATGCACAAGTCTTTACTTTTAATAGAGGCGATCAAGTCCTTGTCCATCAGGCTACAAGACGAAAATCTGATGCTCCCTTTGATGCTGAGCCATTTCAGGTTGTGACCAGCAAAAGACACGCGGTGACTTCCCAACCTCCTGGGAAACCATTGCGTGGGATTCCTTGCATTTCCGACATATGGCTCAATGCTCGTCGGGCACTAATTGCCTTTGTTCCTACATCACCAACACAGATCACCAATATTTATACTGCCTGTCCCCAGTTTCCAAAAACGCAATCAGAATGTGTGTTCATCATCAGAGCACCACGAAGACTCATCATAGAGCTATGATTGTATATATATATTGGCAAAAAAGGCATCATTTATTATTTAACAGAGCAGGAGATGTAGTGTTGTGTGAGTAAGCAAATGCAGAACCCTTATGGATCCTGATGGACTCCATAGAACTGTGACGTAAGCATTAGAGCATAGTGAAGTGAAAGCTGATTTTGTTCGGTTTCTTGACCTGGGGCCATGGTGAACTGTTTATGAAACTGATATATGGCTGCAGTTTTTCACCAATCAAATTATAAAGACGATAGGGAAAAAGCTGTGAGTTGCAGACAGAGACATCACAAACCCTCTCTTGTTGTGGATTGCTACTAGAAAAAGCAATTAAAGGAATTAGAATGTCCAGCTTCCTTGGCTTTAATAAAATTAAGATTCCCTTAATGCAAGCTAGGAAAATCCATCTTATTCAAATTTAGTAGCACTTGTGCAAAACTGTTATGTGTTCATGTTTTTCTTGTATTTGATAGCAACTCATTGTGTCATACCTTTCTTAGTTGCCTACACCGTACAATGACTTCCTGAAGTTAGTAAATAGGTCCATAAGAAGAACCTTGGATTTGATCAAACAAATTAGAAGAATTGCACTTGAATATTTTGCTATTGCTTTTCTGCATTGTTAACTCAAAGCATAGAAGCTGTCTTTTTGTACTTTTAGGGGAGCTATAGTGATAATAAAATATCGATACAATAAGGCCTTTTCAATAGTGCACTCAGGTGATTATAGACTTTGATAACGGTTACAGAACTGTTGCTGGAAATTGTGAAGCTCAACAGATACTTTCAAAGCTGTATCTTTTATTCATATATTATTCTTTCTCCACAACATATAATCCACATGCTTTCGAACAAATGTAAGTCATTTAAGACTATGAATCACCGGTTGTCTTCAGGATTTTTATTAATGAATAAGATATAGCAACATAATCTAATATGCAGAGGATTATAAAAGTTTCTGACTGCCTTGCTTCGGCAAAATTAATGTGGGAAGGAACAAGTTCATCAGCTCCTTCTACGATTAAATCATCAACAAGATCAGATATGGAGAAAGATGATGTGTAGCATTGCAGAGGCAAATATTGTGGGTCCTATTGCTGATAATCTTTTATTGGCCCAATGTGATTTATCCAAGTTTTAGGAGTACCTCTGGCTAACTCACAGAATTCGGGAGTAAGTCAGGGGCACTACAAGATTAAGTGACACCTACTGGATTCTGGATTTAAAAGTCATTGAGAGTTCACAATGTATATATGTTATCTTATCAGATTGATTTCAAAGGCAGACACAACAAATACATTTTTGCATGATTTGAAGTTAGTCTTAATAAAAGGACTAAGATTGATGGCCATTCAATTCCAATGATGAATGGCATGTTTGCTGAGCTGTGAACCCAAACATTTTTGAGTATTTTAGATACTATTATTTACTTTTCATAAATGACTCTTACTCAAAGTGATAGTGAGAAGCTGGCATTGTTCACATTTGAGGACTGTTTCCAATTCTTGGTCAGGCCCTTCGAACTAAACAATGAGCCCAGCACCTTCAAAAAGCAAGTTAACAAGGTCATGGCAGGGCTGAAGAATGTCTCTATTGCATATGTAAATGATATGGAGTACTTAAATACAGGTGCTATTCTGCTTGCTCCAACTCTATAGGCAAACTGAACATAGAGGCATTAAAATTATAACTTTGTCTGGACGCGGAAGCCTGCCTAGGAATCCACGAATGGGGAGTTGGAGCATCGTACACCTGAGACTATGGTCCAGGCTGTGCTGCACTGGGAGGAACCCGTGATCCAACTCAAAGAAGATATGCCTGGATCTCATGCAGTATTAAAAAGACTTTAGCAAGGCTGTGTGGCACAATATTAGCTTACCTGGCTGCTTAGCCTCTTGGAAGCAGCTGAACATCATTTACACTGCAGAGCAGGTGGAGACATTCTGGATGCTAAAGAAGGTCATAACTAGTAGTGGTAGTAGTAGTAGTAGTAGTAGTAGTAGTAGTAGTAGTAGTAGTAGTAGTAGTAGTAGTAGTAAATCTTTATTCAGTTCAAAATTATAAACATAAAAGATAATAACCTCAAAATACAGAAATATCATACATAAAAACAACATAGATGCAAGATAAAATACATGTTACAGGTAAAATGATAAAATCAGCAAATTAAACCTCTACAGGATAGCAACCCCACAATCACATAAATAATATCATCAAATAGCAGCAATAGAAATATTGAAGCCTAGTGTACCTTAATCTCATAGCAGCTCTAAAAAAACAAGAGAAAATTATGTTCTGGTCAATAAAAATCTATCCCTGTCACTATTTTCAATAAATTAGTATGGTTCCATGGTCAGAACTGTTTTGAGCTGCAGTGCCCACATACCATATGTTTTATCAGTTCTGACAGCTCTCTATATAATGACTTGGTGTGAGAACCTGGCCTGGTAAATGATGTCCACTTATGGAAGAGGGCACCTTGCACCACTCTCGACGAGCCTTATGGTGATTTAAGAGGTCTTAGAAAACCTTAGAACGCATTCTAAGTGGTAGCTGTGGAGAGGAGCCTTCAGGCTTAGTCCAGAAGGAGTGTAAAGCAGCTTGTTTTACCAGAATGCAATCTTATATGTATAGATTAAGTGAAGAAGAACCACACAAGTTATTTATAAATATATGTATTTAATATATAATACTCTCTAACACGTACAAATATCTCCTACCCGGAGATATGCACAATGCACACAATACTTTGCAAAGAAATGAAGTAAATAGCACAGAATACACAGTAGACCCCGGGGGGGACCAAACTATACACTAAGGAAGTGGTTTTAGACCACGACTCGAGTCAAGACAATGTCGAGAGGACGTTGAAGTGTTGGGGACCCAAGGTCAGTGACTAGGAACCCCACGGAGAGTTTGTGCAGTGTGGGATCACAATCGTGTGCTCCGTACAAATCAACTTGTAAGTCACTGTTGGAGTTTTAAAGATTAAGGGCCCTTCCCAGTAGTCCCTGAAGAAACCCCATGGACAACAGAAGGTTGGAGAACCACCACACCAGAGGATACCCGAGTACCCACGTTACCAACACCAGGGAAGCTGGGTGCATAGGTGTGAAGTGGTGTCGGAAAACGCTGTCGAACCCAATAAAGGACTTCAGGAAAGTGCCGCTGCTGAAGAAGGAGAAAGTGTCCGGTGGAATCCAAAGTTGGATTCTAGTTGAGAGGTACCTGCAAGCATAGGGAATAGAGTCTATGTCACTCAGGAGTGACGAGGAGACTTGGGAGACAAATGCATTCCGATGTCATGTGTTACAGGAGAGTTGATGATGGTCTTGACTCTGCATCCGTGAGGACCACATGACACTGAGGAGCCATGGAAGAGGTGCCCCATGTCGTTTGTTGAGTGCTGAGGGGTCGGTGTCCAGTGGGAGCACCATTAAGCCTTGGCAAATGCAACAAAATGCAGAAGTCAAAGAAGATGCAAAGTCGGGACCAGCAATGTCCAGGGACTCACCACAAGCAGGGGAGGCAGGGCAGGCCCCTAGAAATCAGGGGAGCCCAAAAGAAACAAAGTTGACCCTCAACAGGACCCACAGGCCGAAGGCACTGGAGTCGCAAGAGGACCTCGAGCAGCACACAAAAAGATGCAGGGCACGGTGCAAATGATGCAATGGGGACAAATGATGCAATGGGGACAAATGATGCAATGGGGACAAAGACTTTGTTCAATGGAGGTGCTTGAGGTTGCGACTACTTAGAGCCTGAAGACCTTGGTGGAAAGAAGCCAACAAACCTTTGCAACTACAAGTTGGCCCCGTGCACAGGGGTATAGTTATTGCAGTCCCCACAAGCGATACTGGCCTCAAACTTGGTGAGAGGGCAGGGCAGGCTTCGGAAGCTCTGGAGAACCACCACCTGTGTTGCAGAACCTTTCAGAGTCTGGAGGAGCCCAGGATCAGCAGACCAGTTGACTTAGTTGCGGTGCCTATGAATGCATGGAACTGACTCCTTCACTTCAAGTGGGATTCTTTCAGGTGTCCTTCATGCCCACCTGCCTTGGAAGGTTCCTGTATGGTGCACAGGCACAGACAATGCATCAGACTGGAGGGTAGATAAAGTCGAGCCCAAACAAATTCCAGCAAAGTGTTGAGTGCCCAGACGGTAGAAGAAGAAGTGGTGTCTGATCTGAATCTTGTCCCATGATTAATCTAGGACCCACCCACAGGTAAGCCCTCAAATATCCTAAGGAAAGGGTTGGAACAATTCAGGGGAACCTCCCAGGGGGGGGACAGGGGGGGGGGGGGGGGGGGGGGGGTTAATCCCATAATCTTTGTCCAGTTTGCGGCAGAGCTGGAGCCAACGGCTCCCAGAGCTGGTTTGAACTGGACTATGCAAGGAGGCACCAAATGTGCCCCTCATGCAGACTTAGTTTGCGTTGGCAAGCACATCCACCCAGTCCCAACACACTAAATCCTGTCTGAGAGGTGGTCACACCTCCCTGTGACAGGATGCCTATTGTTCTGCCTTCCCCTGATTGAGCTTGGCTCAGCAGCAGGAGGGTTGAATATTGTGTCGTCAGCAATCATTTTGTGCTGTCTGGGTCTAAAAGGCTTGCACCGGGAACACTGAGAGCCTAACGGAGGGCCTGCCGTGAATCATACCTCCCACACCATTTACGGTGGATCAGGAATCGATACCCAACAAACATCACTACAGTGGCCTATCTACATACATCCAGCATCCCTGACGCGCTGGGGTCAATTTGTTCGTTTCATCAGATATTCCACTTATAAATCCCTTTGGATATCTGTTAAATAACTAATCATGATAACAACTTTCCTTCTACTTGGTTGATGGACCAATTAGTTGAATAGTTGATGGCAATGATAATTACTAACTCACCAATCATTTAGAAAATTAATTACAGACTCTCGGTAAGGTTAATAATGAAAATGTTCTCTTAATTTAAAAGTAAATGCTCATCTGCATTAGGTCACAATTACAAACATCAAGTCTCATGATAGGTGAAATGTTGCATCTTATACAGAAGAATCTAACCAGCAGAATGTGCGCACTATAAACTTGAAACATGTGTTTCTTCACAAAGTTCCATTTATTGATTTCGAAGTTCGTTTATCATTTCAACTGATATTTTCTCCAAACCATGAAGTTCAATACATCTTTGCAAACATAATGGAAATCTTATGGTGCAATTTTCAATGCTTGTTGTCGATATGTTGCATTTATACCCAATGCATTTCGGGTCCACAAACGGGGACCCTTCGTCGGGCGTTTGTGTAAGAAGTTAAACAGGACCAACCCAATGCATTTCTGGTCCACAAATTGGGGACCCTTCGTCAGGGGTCTGTGAAAGAAGTTAAACAGGACCAATTCAAAACACCACAAAATAATATCACAATGATATATCGTACATTGAGAGATTTGAAGACCTGCATGCATGCAAAAAAGACGAGACCGAATAGGTTGAAAGTATGAGTCGAAGATAAGATGAAGCTTTGGATTACATGCTGACTGTTTGTGAAACGGCGTGCGTGAAAGCAAACAACAAAGTTTAAAAACCAAGGTGCACTTCCTGTATACTGGTTAATCGTGACCGTAAAACACGAGTGGAAAATCATGAATTCAAAAAGTGCCACATGCAATATTTACAAATGCCATGATCTCGATATAACGTGCAAACGTGTAAACTGCGCTAAATAAACAAACTTACATCGGACCGGACTGTGCCGGGTCTCTCAGGTTTCAAAATTCGGAAGGTTCATCTAACGAAGTTGCCGATTTGGGGTTGTCTACGCTACGGAATCACGTGAAGAGTGAAGAGTCACCAATAAGAAACGCGGATAGATCCCAAGGTTGTACCATTCGATATGAGTGTCAGGACTTCATGCGGAAAGGTGCGAACAATGTGCGCAAACACAATGGAATTGTGAGAAAGTCGATAAAGATAGGAAAAAAGTAAAGTGTGTGAAAAATTCATGCCTTGAAACGTACTGTACTGCGAGTGTCGCTCGAAAAAGGTATAATACAATGTGAAATTACGATCGAATATCTTGTACATAAGTCAAAAAATTAACAAAATAATACATTGAGATGGGGGCTCAGGGCATCTCATAAGTCAATGCTGTGGGTTAAATAACCAATTACAAAAAACATCAATGTTCGATCCGATCATTCATCCCGATCGGATGCATGGAATTAAATTTTTCGATCCAGAAATATTCCATTCTCAGTCTCTGTTTCAATGGATTTATGTCGCGATGTTGTGGAGCAGTCTCCAAAACCGTGAATCTGAGTTGAGAAATTTGATGACCAGCTTCTTTCCAGTGACTGGCTTTAGTGGATTTCATATTGAGCAGGGGGATATTACTCTTATGTTCGGTAATCCAAACCTTAATTTTGCGCTCGGTCTGTCCCACGTATACTTTGCCACAAGGGCATTTGATGGCATAAATACAGTTAGGGGTGTCGCAAGTGCTGGTATGACGTGAATCAATTTGATAACCTTGTGTTGGGTGGGTAAATGTTTGCCCCACTATGACATTATTGCAATGTGTGCAATTAGAACATCTCTGCATTCCTTTCCATGTAACCTTTGTTTTCACCGGAGTGTTTAACAATTCTTTAAGATTCTTAGATCTTTGAAATGCAAAGGTGACTTTTTCACTGTATAAATCTGTGAGATCTGGTTCCATTCTAATCAGTGGCCAATGTTTGTTAATTATGCGTTTGATTCTGGTGGACTCTGTAGAATACTTCAAGACACATACAGTTTTTTTCTCTGTGGTTTTTACCTTCTCTTTTAGTAGTGTCACTCTTGGTAGTTCTGTATTTTTTTGAGGGAATGTCAAGGATGTCTTGTGGATATCCTCTCTGTTGATACTTAACAGTTTGTTGTTCAAGGGAATCTTGTAAATCTTGGTCATTTGTGGTGATTCTTATGAGTCTGATACATTGAGACGTGGGTATGTGTTTTTTAAGGATTCTGGGTGAAAGCTTTGAAACAAAAGACTGGCGTTTTTGTCCGTCTTTTTCATATAGACTTTAGTGCTGATGTTGTCGTTGCACAATATGACTTGAATGGAGCCTTTTGAATAGTGATCTAGAAGAGTCACAGAAAATTTTCATCATGGAACTGATGCAATTTGCATTATATCATAGCTATTTTGAATGGCAGGGTAAATTCTTTAACCAATGTAACAGTACTTCTATGTGCTTTGGGGGGCGCCCTCATACGCCAACATCTTTATGCACAAATTTGAAATTGATCATATTCTACATGAACAACGTTGGGTTGAAGGTCTCATTATGTTCAAACGTTACATTGACGAAAATGTTTTACTTTGGCGAGGTTCTCGTCATCAATAGGAAGAAAACATCAGAGTACTGAACACTCAAAATGATCGCATTAGATTCACACACAGGATTGAAGCAGAAAGTATTCCGTTTCCAGACATTCAAGTCATATTGTGCAACAACAACATCAGCACTAAAGTCTATATGAAAAAGACGGACAAAAACTCCAGTCTTTTGTTTCAAAGCTTTCACCCAGAATCCTTAAAAAAACACGTACCCACGTCTCAATATATCAGACTCAAAAGAATCACCACAAATGACCAAGATTTACAAGATTCCCTTGAACAACAAACTTTTAAGTATCAACAGAGAGGATATCCACAAGACATCCTTGATACATCACTCAAAAAAAATCACAGAACTACCAAGAGTGACACTACTACAAGAGAAGGTAAAAACCACAGAGAAAAAAACTGTGTGTGTCTTGAAGTATTCTACAGAGTCCACCAGAATCAAATGCATAATTAACAAACATTGGCCACTGATTAGAATGGAACCAGATCTCACAGATTTATACAGTGAAAAAGTCACCTTTGCATTTCAAAGATCTAAGAATCTTAAAGAATTGTTAAACACTCCGGTGAAAACAAAGGTTACATGGAAAGGAATCCACAGATGTTCTAATTGCACACATTGCAATAATGTCATAGTGGGGCAAACATTTACCCACCCAACACAAGGTTATCAAATTGATTTACGTCATACCAGCACTTGCGACACCACTAACTGTATTTATGCCATCAAATGCTCTTGTGGCAAAGTATACGTGGGACAGACCGAGCGCAAAATTTAGGTTCGGATTACCAAACATAAGAGTGATATCCGCCTGCTCAATATGAAATCCACTATAGCCAGTAACTGCAAAGAAGCTGGTCGTCAAATTTCTCAACTCAGATTCACGGTTTTGGAGACTGCTCCACAACATCGCGACATGGATCCATTGAAACAGAGACTGAGAATGGAATATTTCTGGATCAAAAAACTGAATTCCATGCATCAGATCGGGATGAATGATCGGATTGAACATTCATGTTTTTTGTAATTGGTTATTTAACCTACAGCATTGACTTATGAGATGCCCTGAGCCCCCATCTCAATGTATTATTTTGTTAATTTTTTGACTTATGTACAGGATATTCGATCGTAATTTCACATTGTATTATACCTTGTTCGAGCGACACTCGCAGTACAGTATGTTTCAAGGCATGAATTTTTCACACACTTTACTTTTTTCCTATCTTTATCGACTTTCTCACAATTCCATTGCATTTGCGCACATTGTTCGCACCTTTTCGCATGAAGTGCTGACACTCATATCACATGGTACAACCTTGGGATCTATCTGCGTTTCTTATTGGTGACTCTTCTCTCATCACGTGATTCCGTAGCATAGACAACCCCCAATCGGCAACTTCGTTAGATGAACCTTCCGAATTTTGAAACCTGAGAAACGCGGCACAGTCCGGTCCGATGTAAGTTTGTTTATTTAGCGTAGTTTACACGTTTGCATGTTATATCAAGATCAGGGCATTTGTAAATATTGCATGTGGCACTTTTTGAATTCATGATTTTCCACTCGGATTTTACGGTTACGATTCACCAGTATACAGGAAGTGCACCTGGGTTTTTAAACTTTGTTGTTTGCTTTCATGCACGCCGTTTCACAAAAAGTCAGCACGTAATCCAAAGCTTCATCTTATCTTCGACTCATACTTTCAACCTATTCGGTCTCGTCTTTTTGGCATGCATGCAGGTCTTCAAATCTCTCAATGTACGATATATCATTGTGATATTATTTTGTGGATGTTTTGAATTGGTCCTGTTTAACTTCTTTCACAGACCCCTGACGAAGGGTCCCCGTTTGTCGCCCGAAATGCATTGGGTGTATATGCTACATATCGACAACAAGCATTGAAAATTGCACCATAAGATTTCCATTATGTTTGCAAAGATGTATTGAACCTCATGGTTTGGAGAAAATATCCGTCGAAATGATAAACAAATTTCGAAATCAATAAATGGAACTTTGTGAAGAAACACATGTTTCAAGTTTATAGTGCGCACATTCTGCTGGTTAGATTCTTCTACCCACAACATTGATTCGTTTTGTATAAGGCACGGTCAGACTACGTGCGACGAATGCAGCGCCAACCTTATCCAAGTATAAGATTGATAACAACCCCCTTGTGAACTACCGAGTGCACTGGGATTCCACAGTTACGCATCTTATACAGACTCATGATGCAATGACATTATGCAATGAAGTAGTGGATAGGTGGAGAGACAAAAGTTTAGCAATTATTCAGGACAAATAATAATATGCCTAACGGAGGGATAGATGAAGAAACAATAGGTTCATCTAAAATATTGAATATCAATACATTGTTGATGGAGTGGATAGGTGGAGAGACAAAAAGTTCAGAGACAAATACAATAATACTGAGATTCTAAGAACAATATAAGCTAAATACAAACCCATCGGTCTGTAGGGAAAAGCACCCTCTGGACCCAGGAGATGATGGAGGTTCCCCAAAAAGGAATCAGAAAACACAAGATATAAGGACAGAAACAGGACAGGACTAGAACAGCTAGGCCTCCCTGCAAACCAACGGACAGTGACGCATCTCCCCTCTTCTCTCCTGTCAGCCTAAGCTTCGCCAACCACACCCCTAAAGACTCCTCTATTATAGTCGAAATTGACATGTCCATCCCTCAAATTTTGCATTTTACCCTCTTACTCACACAGGGATTTGGGGGCTGGGGAGGTGGTGTTGTAACCCCACCAAGACTTCACCTTTATTCAACAATTGCATTATAAAAAAAACAGTTCCCATGGTCTGAATCTCAGCTTATTCACAGGGTCTCCACAAAAGTTACAAATTCACATTCTTTTTCTTATGAATTAAACTTATTCGCAGAAGACATCTCCGGTACCAAGCTCGGGTACAGCAGTTTGCAGGCGACTGACACACTGGCCTTCACTCCTTCATGTCAACTGCGACACACAGTAAATCTTTTTTCTCCACATGGCAGAACTAACTCGCTCCTAACAGCTCCCCCCTCCCACCATAGCCAAGTTAAATAAAATGGCAACTTCATCCAGCACACTAAAGTGAATAGCAATGAACATTTATTAATTATGTGATAATGAAACCATCACTGTTTACCTCCCACCATCCACTATTTTCCATTAATGTTACTTAGCAAAAGCTTAGTGCGAAAATCGGGATTAATCATCATTACTTTATAGCATGTTGCAATAGGCAAAATACTGGAGCACATGCGGCCTACACATGCAATTTCTTTTAAACCACAAAATCATTACATTATTATTTATTTATGTGTTAGTTCAGGCATGCGCAAGGCAGTCTCCCCATGATCATGTTAGGCCTATGTTAATTTTACTATATCTACTTATTGTTAGTACATATTATGGGGGTACTCGATTCGAGCAGGTTTTATTTTCGCGAAACCCTGCTTTATCAGGGGTATGATTCTAACATGATTGATACCAAACATGATAGGATTCATTGCAGCCAATTTTGAGATGGTCATTGCGTAATAACGCAGTGCCCCTCTATATGGTATAGGATTTGCTTCACTTACAACCCGGGAGAATGGAGGGGTGTCGAGCTCATGCAGGGACACCCTCACACTTAGAACCACACAGCCTGCCTTCAGGATTGCAAAGGCATGCTATGGGGTGACTAATAGGTTTTAAGTGGAGTGACCCTAGATATAGGAAGCCTATATCTTTAGTAAATGGGGCTAGCACCAGCTTACACAGGCTGCAATGGCAGGCCTGTAGCTTCATTTTGAATGGTCTCCCATGGGTGGCATAATACATACTTCATGTGGACCTCTGGGGTACCTATGCCCTGGGTACCTTAGAACCATATACTAGGGACTGATAAGGGTACCCTAGTATCCAATCTGAGATGTGCCTAAGTACTGAACATAACAATTTAGGGGAGAAAGCAGAGAGACTGGGGTCCTGATTAGCAGCTCAAAAATCACTGGGAAGTGATTCATGAGCATTTTTGCTACTCCAGCGGTGTGGTGCTAGATTTCGCTTAACTGGGTTTTCACCAAACATGTCCCCCAAACCACAGTGAATCCCAATCTTTGAAGAAAATAATGATCAGTTGATGGTGATTTATACGAAGGGGACGAAGGGGTACAGGTTCCTTTAAATTTAACACTGTAAATGGGAAACTTTGCTTCCTCCTAAATTCTGAATGTGTGTTGTAAAAATAATCCAGTAGTGTGGTTAATCTCTCAAACAATCGCCTCCTAAACCTCAATAAATGGCAGTTTTCTGCCAAATAAAAGTATCTGGTCATCTCCTCCAGTAATCAGCATCTTAAGAGACATTCGCTCACCAGAATTGCCTGATGAATCCCAACAAATTCCTTAACATTTCCAACTCCAACTATAGGTGGCCCCTGTTCCAGACACAACGGTCACAGGAGAGAGTCATGTTTCTAGTCAATCCTTCAGTCTATTGAAGAATCTCCCCTTACACATCAGATCAGTAGCCTGTATGATTTTTTTCAGGAAGAATGAAGTCTTACCCTTCTCCCTTGCTGAATCTTTTGTGCTTCCTCTGGCTCTTGTAGTAGAAACCACAAACGGGCAACAATGAATTCTACATTTATTTCTAGTGCTATAGCCTCCAAGAAGGTCCCCACATACAGGTGTTTTCCACTTTTCTACTAAGTCCAACTGGCTGCCTGTTTACCCGCTACCTAAGACCACCATTACCCCAGGCGCTGTCAGTGCTTAAATTGTACTGGCGTTTAAGGCTCTCGGTTCCATCACTTATTTCTTAACACAATATTTAAGATGGTCCACCGCAGGGTGCAGCTAGCTGTCTCTTTTTAAACATAGCACCTCTGCAGAATTTTTAACAATTTAATATAATAAAAATAATAATTATAATAATCCCACGCCTCTTGACCATTCTTACTATTGTTGGTGACCAGGCATAATCCAAGTTGATACATTTGCAAGAGTGCATTGGTACTGGCATTTGGCAGCTCTGGCAGAGACAGTGGGTTCTGCAAGCTGCAGGGGTCTCTTGAGAAGTATTTTAGACCCTGGCACTTATGTTTCTTATTAATTAGTGCTTAAGGTGGGCCCTGATTCTACCCTGCAGATTGCTTTAGTGGTGCCTGAGGTCACTTCCGCCCTGGTTCTCTGTAGCTATTCCTGTGCTCCCGCCCCACCCTCCCCAAGTCACAGATATAATATTTCCTATTATACGTGGTCCAATAATACAAACTAGTCTAGACATAAATACATTATTTCTTCTCCACAGCACAACAGATTGAGACGACCATGGAAAAACTGTTCTTAATACTTAAAATTAAGACTGTCCTTGCAACTATGAATTAGTAGGTTTAGTTTTTTGAACTGTGATGTTAAGGGCTTAAATTGTTTTAGGAAATTACATCGTTGTCTAAGTTTCCCACCTGATTCTTTAGGTGTTGTAATTAAAAATACATTCTTATCAGGACTTCAGAAGTATTTTCTAACACCAGCTTGCTTTAATTACATACCGAGGATGTGCTAGAGGCGAAGCAACATATTTAAAGTGAAAGATCTATTGCATAATAGATGCAGTGGAACATTTCCTCTCTTGTACATATGTTGCAACAATATGGTGCTTTTTATTCTCATTTCCGAATATGTGGCAAAGTAGGATTTTATATTTTTGGACAGATGGTCAAGATTTCCTGAAAAAGTTACATAATTTATGCATTTCTTTTACGGCACCAATAAGCCCAAGGCACCAAGTGCATCAAATGAATTGCAATTGTAATTACAAATGTGTCATAAACGTGTGGTACAATACATAATGCAAAAGGAGTGACAACGAGCTATGTGGAAAAAAAGTTCAGTTCGGAAAGGTTAAACCATTTGTTGAGGCCATCATTAACAACAAAGAGGTGTAGATAAGAAAATTGTGAACTTCCGCCTTTTTCCGTTCACTGTTTGTTTGGAGCCACTCTTGTTTGCACGCATGTATGTTTTTCTTCCAAATAATAAGTTTTGACTGGCTTTTAATTACATTCGGTCTGACCTGTCATTTGGTCACTAAAAGATTGTAAAAAGAAAACACACTAGAATACACACTCGAACATAATGTCCGACTATTCGCTTGTTGGCCAACATTTTACAACTTGTTGTATAGCTACTCTACTTCATCCATGGTGCCTCCTGGCATGTAGCAGGAGTGCCAGACGATGGGATTGATTTAGAGTTTGGCAAAAGAGATACTCCGTTGCAACGGCAATGGAGTACCCTCTCTACCAATCTAATAGTCTTCCGCCTCATTTACAGTTGGGCGGACCATATGTATGTCAGCAACGGAGGCGATTCTGGCTCTGCCACTGAAATACCCCTCTAACGGTCTGAAGAAGCATGGGACATCCATATAACACTGTCCACCCAATTTAGAGTGGACTGTGTTATATGTTATATGTTTTTATTGCTGTCATCACCACCAGGTGAACCTTGGGGTTGAGGTACAGATACAGATATGAAAATGACACCCACCCCATAGGAGGCAATTCCCACGAAGTGAAAGCCATTAGTTGTATTTATCTAAAACCAAACTACCACTTTGGGTGTTGTTTTTTGGAAAAAGTAAAATGTTATACAAGTTTGATGGGGAGCTGTCATGTTTGACAGAGCCATCACTGAAACTGTTATAAGGGTTATTCCTGACAATGTTTAGGTTGTCTGGTGGGTTGGCAGACAACTATAAATTTAGCAGGCGATGGACCTTAAGTATGGGAGGAGAAAAGTACTTCACCATACCAACAGACTCACCTCCTCCCATCACACTCTAAATCAGCCCCAACATCTCAATGTTCTGCATAGGCTTAAAGTGTCAGGCCTCTTTATCTAGTGATGGTTTTTATAGAGCATTATGAGTTGTAATATCACGGTGCAGTCATTTTTCATCCTTTGTGTAGGCTTCAAGGTTGTGCTCAAAATATTATCTGTTTGAAGCTCGCTGAAGGGGTCTACAAGTTTCTTTTTCACATCTATAGAGCCTACTTTGACTTGAAAAATCTTCAGATTAGTGCACGCGCTGCTGACAGCAGAGCTTGGAAACATGAAAAGGCAAATAATGTATTGTTAGCCTCTGGGGGCATATCATGATTCCATTCTACACACTGCACTGACATAGAGGTCAGCGAATTATTTTTTCAATCTATTTCTAATACATTAATTGTAAAAATATCCAATGTGCTGATGTGCTCCTCACATCAGAGACCTGAAACATGAAGATGCAATTATTGCTGTGTTTCCGAGCTTGGCTGTCTTTAACCAGGGGTGTTTGAGGTGTTACATCCCGTTAACAAATGTATACAGTAGTAAATAGTTGGGTACAAGTGCTCTCAGTCCGATATGGGGAAGGGTCTGTGATTTGTCACCTTGGAGTTTTACATGCCCACACAGAGAAAAACACATACATAAACGTACTCTTTCTCTCTGGTCTCTGCCTTAAAACTTGGGGGCATATTATCAAGAACGGTGTTAAAAATTATTGCCGGTTTCGCTGCAGAAAACTGCAGCTAAAGCGGCGATAATGGGCTTGATAATATGCTCTTGAGATTTACAGCAGAAGTCCATGTTCTGGTGTGAACATGGGATTCTATTGGAATTCTCCAGGGCATAATATCAAGCCCATTATCACCGCTTTAGCTGCAGTTTATTGCCGCTAAACTCACGATAATTTTAACGCCGTTCTTGATAATATGCCCCTTGATTCATTTGAAAACTATTGTGTTTTAAGCAGCCCACACAATCCACACTCCTCTCTTTCTCCACTTCCTCTTAAGCCCAGCTTGTTTCCTGCTTCTCATAATGCATGTCAACAATGAATGAATGAATGAAATAAAACTTATAAACGCGCAACTTTGCCCGGAGGCATCAAGGCGCCAGCAAGATATCCCAGCGTGATTGTTGGGAAATCTGAAGCTTACGCCCCTTCAAACTCACTGACCTAACTATGCCTGTAGTTCATGCACTAAGAGAATTTTTAGAGTTAACATGTGAGCTGAAGCGGATAACAACAAACACATATCCCCTAAGTTTAGCGTGATAGGGACCTTATTCACAAGGCAGGGTTAATACTTTAACGCTCACTTGTGAGTAAGGCCCTGACCCTATCGCCACAGCAACATCAGAAAAAGTGACGTTCTCGTGGCGATAGGGGCTTGAGAATATGCCACTCAGAGTTAAATGTAAGTGCTTAAGAAATAGCAGCGCTATCAAGACATGCATACGGGTATATCCTCCACGAAGGTACACTTTCGAGAGACAGCCGCTTGTGCGAACTACATTTCCGAGTGGGTTATCAAATAGGTACCTTAACTAGATCTTTTTTTTCTTTTGTTCCAGCTTGTCCATTTTCGTTTCAAAGGTGCAGACTTATTTTTCGACCTCTGGGAACGGTTCTGTGAAACAGCATCAGCTCTTTACGGATGAGGGTGTTCCTCTTTTTTTTCTTGATATCAGTGTAGGCTTCTCCTACACACATTTTCGTCTGGCCAGAATGAAAATTGTAGTGCATAAGGCCTACGCCACAACTGAATCATGTGAAGTCTCAAATTCCACTTAAACTTCTGAAAGGTGTATATTATTTTCATTGCCAAAACTCTATATTGTGTTATACTAGCCTACTTTACAGCATAGCATGAGAAAATTATTTATTCTCTTGGCTTCACTGTGGGACTCATGGGTGGCTGCATATTTATTAATGTCTAAACCATTTTCTTGTAGTCTATTAGACTGCTTGCTGCAGGTAGTGCCAATGGATGGAGGTCCAAAATATTGCTTTCTTTCAAACCTGAGCCGCTTTCAAATACACATCAAAAATATCTGGCTCCTTGTAGTTTCCTTTCCATTTTCCTTAGGCAGAGTTATATTTGGGAACTGCAAGGCTCTCACCCCCCACATAAATAATGTGAAATTAATTCCAAAAATGTAAGATATTTGTCTCTCATCAGCAGAGGGGACACCATGGCGGTTCTCGTGCTGTAGATCCCTTTGAGTAAGTGTGTCTATAGGGCAATGCTCCTTTGCCTCCTCTGATAAGACAAGTTTTCTAAAACTCATGGAGTAATGATCTTTGGAGTACAATGATATGAGAAAAAAAATCTTACATTTTAGAAATTGATTTTACAAGAATTCTTGATCTAGGGGTATCTCACACAATTAGGTATTTGAATATCCTATGTAGAACAGTAGGGTGAACAAAGGCAACCTCTAGTGACGAGGTACCACGGAATGAATTAGAGACTTCAGGTCCTGATGATGGCCGCTGACTCTTGGGGTATGTTGGAGAAGTTAAAAAAAAATTGACAGTAATATAGGATGCCAGGATAATCAATATCCATTAATATCATCCACTCTTGTTTTTAATTTTGGCCCATCCAATAGTAAAATTATTTTAGGATAGTTCTAAAGTTTTAACAGTTCCCATATTTTATCTCTGTTTGGTGTGAGGTGCAAACTCTGCAAAAAATAAATATGAAAAAATCCTCCCTCTACTTACAGTGGTAAAGTCCACCTTGGACTCATTTGTGTCCGAGGTGTTGGAAGCCCAATGACGAAGGATGCCACATTTTTATGTGAGTGAGGGTGCATGCATCTCCCAGAGATAACTCGGCCAGAGGGAAATAGAAAGGAAACTACAAGTAGGTGGATCTTTTTGATGTGCATTTGGATATATTGGGAGGAGAAAGGTCCAGGTATATTACCCCTCACCCTTCTATTGTGTAAAAGATGCTTTGCTTTCCACTGAAAGCAGGGTGTAACGCAGGCTCCTGCCAACTCTGTTACACAGGGGGCCCCCGCCATCCCAGGGACCCTTCATTCAGCCTAAGGCATATGAATACCTGTGAAATATGGGTGTGTCAGGGGCAACTTAACACATTTTGCAAAGGGGTGGAGATCCCCACATTTTGCAAAGGGAGGGCTCATTGTTTTACCTTATGCTGCTGGCTGACATAACCCTGCGCTACAAAGCACCCCGGGCTTTCCTCCTTCTATTGTCCATGGCAATATTGACCTCTCCTTCCACCCCTTATTTAGGCCATTTCTGCCGAGGATTTCGTCGGCACAGGAGTTGTGCCTCTCAGGATTGTGGCTGTCATGTGTGGTCCAGTTTTCACTCCCCATCACTAACGCAGTCAATTCCCATGCGGACACCACAAAAGCCACGACTGTTTCCCCCATCTGAGTGACAGGCTACACCTGGATTCGATGCTCTGCTGCAGGATTTCAGGACCTACACCAGTATGCAAGGATTGTGAGACCCAAGGATCTACTGCAAGCTTCAATCATACTGCAGTCAATAAAAGTCACATCCCGAAAATACCTAGATGCCTGGCTTCCCTCCCTGTTGGTGAGAGTAAGCTTCTGCTTCAGTTCTTCTCTTCAGCTGTGCTTCTGTCTCTCCAATCAAGATTATCGTCAATCCAGATTTTGAGAACATCTTCCAAGAAATTTTCTGCTTGCTGCGCCTCGTGAAATTCCTTCTGCAGCATTGTCTCAAAGCATTGACTCAAAACTTTCCTTAGATTCTTGGAATTATTGAACCCCTCCCACAGCTGTTTTCGCCAGTCTGAGATTAGTGATAGCTTGGCAGAGTTAGATATTCCTTGACTGGGTAGTGGAACTCCTGTTAGGCGCATAGTATTGTGTTATATAAAGTAAAAGAAAGTGTAACGACAAACCTACAACTTTGCGTGTGCTTCTTCGCTTCTGTCTCTCCAATCAAGATTAGCGTCAATCCAGGTTTTGAGAACATCTTCCCAGAATGTTCTGCTTGCTGCGCCTCGTGAAATTCCTTCTGCAGCATTGTCTCAAAGCATTGACTCAAAACTTTCCTTAGATCCTTGGAATTATTGAACCCCTCCCAGAGCTGTTTTCACCAGACTCAGATTAGTGATAGCTTGGCAGAGTTAGATATTCCTTGACTGGGTTGTGGAACTCCTGTTGGGCTCGTAGTGTTGTGTTATGTAAAGTAAAAGAAAGTGTAACGACAAACCTATAACTCTGCCTGAGCCTTCTCTTGTATCCCTATTCTCCTTCACCCCTTTTCACCATCAACATTGAGCACAGTCTCAGACGTGCTTGACTCTGTCAATGGGTAACGGGACTGAAGTGTTCCACGTTGTTCCACAGCAGCATTTGGATCTACAGGTTAGTGGTGATTAGAGTCTTCAATGTTCTCCTAAAAGTCCCAAACAGAACTTGTCTGCATTGCAATACAATGCTTTGCTTGCCAGTATGAGCAGCTTGCTGAACACACAGGGTCATCACCAGTCTGCTGGCCATCTGAACTGCTGATCTATCTTTCTAAAACCCCATCATTCCCCCACCCATTGACATCATGAGACCTGATTGTCCCTCAGGGGATTGTCCCTCCCTTCACCATTCATTATCTTCTGATATGGACATGGTCACTGATAATGAAAAATTACTAGGAACTCTGCTAGGAGTCTGGATGAGTAATTCCCCAGAGGGACTCTAATTTGCTTTCATTAGATTGGATTTTAATTTGCTATTGTATGTTTGCCTTTTGATTTCCTATCCCGTTTTCATGCTATCCTACCTTGCCGAAATTCCGCCCTGTATTTATTTTTTACACCCATCACGGTTTGAACCCAACCACTTCCTACTCATACCCCATTTCGAATATTTGCCTTCCATCCCCATCCCCTAACAACCTTTGCATCACAGATGCATTACACAGCTGAGAAATCCCTACAGCAGCCAGCTGTAGCCCGTCTATTGCAAACGTTTCTAACAGCTGCGGGAGATAGGTACACCATGTATTCTTAGATATGTTTGTTTTTCTGTCTGTTGACTTTATAATGCACTATAGAATGCCTTTCGGTCTCTGGTTGTGAGGGCTAGATAAATCTTCCTTAATGTTGGTAATGGAACACTTCTTTGAAACTTGGTCAAGTCTTACTGCCCCCTCCTGTTCCAAAAAGCCTTATTCACATAGTTCTCTCCATAACAGGCCACACCAACACAAATGCTTGATTTACACTCTCTGAATGCCACTAGAGTAGTGGTTAGTGACTGAGAACAATCAGAGGATGGGGTAGAGGATACAGCACAGATGGCCAAACCTGTTTAGGTGACATGGCTGTGCGCCCACAGAACTTGCCTTTCCCATTATTCTTAGGTTCCAGACCTTATATTTAACAGTTGAAACTTTAGTGGTTGCCCTCTCCTACCCTCAAGCCATGTGCAACCCCCGACCACAAGCCACAGATGCTGCAAGCAGAGGATACCAGCTGCTGTAGGTTCTCTTACAGCACACTGCAAAGTACATACGTGAATCAAACTCACTGAATCTTGCAGTTTTTTGTGGACCTTCTGAGAAATGCTTCAAACTTCATGAAAGAGCAGTGGCCATTTTAATTGTAAAAATTGTAAAAAAACAAAAGCAGCTCCAAATGGTAAGCATGCACACCAGTCACCTATAACTGATTTGCCCTGAAAATCAGCGCGGGTTCCTACTAACTGTAATGATCTTGCCAAGATGGTTGAAATTCCTTAACTGTTTTCACAATAGTCATCACCCAGATAGGCCATGCATGCGGATGCCCACCTACAGAAAAGAAACAAGATCAGCAAACTGCTACTTAGGATACAGCAGACTAAAACATGCCACACCAGTAAATTGGAAGACTTGAAAAAGGTATTTTAGATGAATATGGGGAAAAGCTGGTGGACTGTCAAGAAAGATAGTCAAGCAAAACTGTGGACCCCAATTCACAAAGGTAAGTTTGCATGTGTAGATCTGCTCCTACACTAGGGGTAAATAATCCTGTTTTGATTAAGAGTCGCCTATCCCTTCAAATGAGGCGATGGAGACCCTACGACTGAATTAACGATTATAATGTTACAATTAGTAGCTTTTCACCTGTGTATAGCGATCTTTGCCACAGGGGCAGACGTTTCACTATAGGAAAACAGGGAACTATAAGAACGTTTATTGTTTACAAAAATATACATATATATCAAATTGTGTGGCATCATATTTTTCAAAATAGGACTCTATCAACCAGATTCATCATTGTAAAATCGGCTCGCAAAGGGCCAGATTCTGAGAATCTGGCCCTTTGCGAGCGCAATTTATGCATTTGGGATTCATCATCCCAAATGCAAAAATCGCAAATTGCTAAATCGTTAAATTGCGAGGAATTGCATTTAAGGAATCTCTATTTGAGATTCCTTAAATGCAATTCATGAACCATTTTTGAATTGCCAAATCGCTATTTTTGGCCGCTATTTACCGCGAAGTCTGACTTCGTGGTAAATAGCGAAAACTTTGAAAAATGCACTTTAGTGCATTTTTCTAAGTTGTATGTGACACACACACACATGTCCTTTGGACATGTGTGTGTGCAACATCAGTCTACATTTACATTTCAGGGGTGCTACAGGGTGTCCATTGGACACCCCTGGCACCCTTGAAATCGCATACTTATTTGCGATTAGCAAATTGCTAATTGCAAATAAGGAATGACTCCCCATGCATTCCTCTGGGCCTCTAGGCCCAGAGGAATGCATGGGGAGTCATTCCTTATTTGCGATTAGCAATTTGCTAATCGCAAATAAGGAAGCTGTAGAAATCGCAAATAATATTGCGATTTCTACATGAATCCCGTTTTGTGAGTCATTAATAGCGATTCCTTAATAATCGCTATTAAGGACTCGCAAATCGGGACATTGATGAATCTGGCTGTAAATGTCTTTATAGACGGTTTACCATCACAGTATTGAGACAATAGTTTATGAAATTGGCATCAACTCTCTCCTCATTTCTGATATTGTACTGTCTACTGGAGTATGACTCATTTTTTGTCAGACTCTTTCTAAAAGTAATACCATTTAATTAGCAAACGAATTGCAAATTCTATTAAAATAAGAGTTTGCTGGGGTTTATTGTTAGTCATTATGTAAATACATGTGTTTTGCAGAGATATGCATAAACACGTGTACATACAAATGTACAGAAACCTCCACGCCCTTGTGATTTCCGGTGCATCTTTGGCGCTCCTACTTATGAAGCACATTAATAGAGACAGCATTGTGCTCCGGGGCGGCTGACAAACAATGGCGCGCGCGGTGCATATCGACCTAAGCCTCTTTGGAAAGTTCATTTAATTCATGATGGAATTTCTACAATACATTTTGATGAGGGGCTTCATTCCGAGAAGCTCGAATGAACTCGGCGCTGATACGAAATTGCTCTGGCACTATCTTAATCTGTCAGATACAAAAAAGAAATCTCTCTTTTTTTTTTGATCGCATATCAAGCATGAAATCAGTTGTATTATTCGACAGGTGTCGGGACCAGTCCAGGTGCAATTTGCTGATACCGGCGCAGGGATTACGCTATTTATTTTATATTAAACGTGCATTTCCCACATTGGAATGCCACGTTTCGCATTCCCAACACACTCCTGCCGTGCCTTTTTCAACCTGTTTACTATTCATCCAATACAACACGGCTTAGCTCCGCGCTGTTGGCCTCTAGGCCGCACAAAGGATTTTTTGTCGCAGAGGGTAGAGAATATTTCCACAAAGGTCTCCGTGCGCGCGCCCAAGACGTGAGCCGCCCCGGGATGATCAGAGAGACGCTGCGGGAAGGCGGCCATAGAGGGCATTTGGCTGTTACCGCCAGTAAGAGGCCATGGATTGAAAGCACTCGCATGCATGCAGAGCAAACCCTGGACCAGTCAATGTTGGGAAACAGACTAAAGCTTTCACCTGGTGTGGACTCTCAGGTTTCATGCTGTGGCGCTGTTTGCCAGTGTTACTCTGAAACCGTGGTGGAGTAAGGGTTCTTCGGCTCAAGTGCAACCCAAGAAAATGGCTCCGTTTACAGTTTGTTCAGTAGAAAAACATAGAAATGATCAGGGTTCAGAGGACCCCTCAGTCGTCTGCACCTGCTTCACCATTAGTAGCTACGCCTCTGCTCTGACATGTGCACGATTATCAGATGCGCATACATTGGGTGGCATGTGTAAGGGCCCCATTGTATGTATCAAGGCATTTTTTGTATGTACTCTTTGTGAGTTGACAAGATACTTATGGGGTACAGCCCCGACCTTGCTGCACATGAAAGCAAATTGATCGTACAATGTTCTGTGTAAAACTGACCAAGAGCAAAGAAATAAGAAATATCTTAAGTAGGCCTAATTGGGCCAAATTATGGATCACTTTTTGTGGTATGAGAATACGCGTTAATCCTTTCAATGGATATCCATGCCACAATATATAAGAATCATAAATTATAGTCCACAGAATGGGGATAAACACGCAGACGGTAAATAAATGTGCTGGATATTTGGAGGGAACGTGGTGTGGACTCTGGATTGCACATGTTTCTGGTTCTTGCGTATTCAGGCCTGGGATTGCTGGGTCTGGTATTTCTAGACCCAGTAATTATGGGACAAGGCACGATGTCCAGTATTGAGGGTGTATGATGAGTTGTAATAAAACATAACCAGCATGCAGCCTGTGATTTTACTTTTGGTCAACCCCAAGGAGCCCAGTGACTGGCACACTTCATTTTCATTTTACGCCAATTCAAGAAATAGGTTTCTCTTTCATTCCTGGTTGTACTACTCAATAGCGACCTCCCCAGAATATCATAGTACAAGAATATTAAGGATGGAGTATTGAAGGGCATTTGAAAAGAAAAAATGTATTATTCCTGACTCCACATCTATGTACCTTGAAGATATATGTACTGCTTAGGTATGAATATATTGTGAAAAGGGAAAGAAATTCTAGATTTACCTGTCAATATTTAATTTTCAATATTTAGTCCTACATACTGTATTCCATCGATATTTTGGTGTCATTCTTTGCGGTGCACACCGTTATTCATTTATTTGCTTTTTGGTTTGTTTTTGGACACAATAGGATAACATGGCCATTTACTGAATATAGTTAAACTCAAATAGAAATCTGAAACCTCTCGATTCAGAATGTATCTAAAAATGAGTAGACTTCAAGTTAGCATGCAGAAGCAACAACAGGCATTCTTGTTCAAATAATTATTTTATTATTTTTGAAAGGTTGGTTTATAAGTAAAGGCAGGTAGGTACCTAAACATAGTAATCACACCACAATCACAAATAAAGCCCAGTCACAATTCCAATAAATGAATCCTTGAACTTATAAGACAGGTGTGTTTAGCATTCAAAACAACCAATACATTAAATAAGTATAAAAAAACTCAAAATAAAAATCCAACACCAATAAATAAACATAGGAAATATGTTTATGATTAACATGACACCAAAACGACTAAAATCAAATTTATGACTTTTTAAAGAATAAACACTTTCTGGTGCCTAAAAGTGCCAACTTGGGACATATGGTCGTGCTCGACTGAGACAAAGTCAATGTTTCAGGCTGACAGCGATACATCGCAGGTCAGAAACAGTGAGTGGTAAGACCTGGTCATGTTTTTACTTTCTGATATATTCCCTTTTTTGAGCTTTTTCTCTTGACATCGAGTGGGTCTCCTCATCAGGAGTCTTGCAGTTCAATGACGGCATTTTGGCTCAGCACATTGTCTCGGCCAACTCCTGAAAATGTCATCAGTGATGAAAAGCTCCGGAGCTTCAGTGGTGCAAATCTGTATCTCACTCTGAGTCGCGGTTCAACGTCCCAAGCTTGCATCTTGAAGATGAGTCGCTCACCTTATGGAGCTCCAAACGGTCTCAAACTTCTGAATCTTCTTCCAGAAGGTCCTTTTTGGCTCTTGAAGGGTCCAGAACACCAATCCAATGCTCCAGAATCTCTGAGTTGCTCCTTGGGAAGTTGGCACTTCAAGACTCACAATGCACCTGGCCAAATCCTTAAAAGCCCACTGAATGCTGTCCAGCTGGGTTCTTCTTGGTGGAGATGATATAGGCAGAGCTCTTTCAACCTATTGCTTTCAGGGAGTCCACTCCTCAAACATTTTTCAGTCAGGCGAATACCCTATTTTGTTGAAACCCAGAGTGTGCAACAGGTGCAGTCCTTCAGAGTGCAGTCCTCTTGGTGCAGGCAGGAGCTCAGCAAGGCAGTCACTCTTCGTGTTTATTCCAAGCAGGGATCTGAGTAGCTGGGCAGCTCCCCCATATTTGTCCAGGCTTCGGGGCTGGCAAGCAAGGGGTCCCCCTGACTAATGGGATGCAGGGTGCACCGTCATTGATGACCACTTCACCTGAAGTGTGGCAGATTTTCTGGTCCCAGAAACCACTGTTCTTCAAAAACCAAAAATGATGAAAATCTCTCCTGGAGCTTAATGTGTTGATAACTTAACTTACAGGTTTTGTTAACATTCTCTAACACTCCCATTTTAGCCCCTCTGTTAATTCAATTAGAGGGAATCCCATCTGGTTGGGGGTGAAGGAGGTCGGGGTGAGTCTGAGTCCTGTCCTAAGAGTCTTTCCCTCTTTGAAGACCAGTTTGGCTACCAAGCCCTCTTCCTGCCTTTTGCTCTGCAGCTTACAGATCCCCTCCCACCAGATGTCTCTGGCTCAGCCTGTCAAAGACTGGCCAATCAAGAGAGGCTACTCTAGAGTTGGATTTCGGCACATCAGAAAAGTAAGTTCTATAACTTATTTTCTGTCATTGTTATAATAAATCCAACTTTGGCAAGCTTTTGGATTTCTTCTATGATTTAGACACTCTGAAGTATCATTTTATCTCACTCCTGTCAAAAGTTGAATTTATTAAAGTTTAATAAAGCCTTCCCATATTAGCCTTTGGAGCTAATATACTATAACAGCGAAAAACAAAATACATTTTTTTCCCTCACCAAGGCATATACAACCTCTTTTATAATGTCCCTGCTTAAAGTGACAAGCTTCTCCACCCTAGCAGATACATTAGAGGTTACTTATATGTAAAAATAAGCTAGCGTATGACTTTGGAAGTACCTTTAATACCAAAGTCGAATTTACACATAATTTTAATTTAAAAGCAGCCTGCAAAGCACGGCTGACTTTTAAAATGACTACAGGCAACACAGCAGTGCACACTTAGGGAATTACAACTGCTGGGCATTTGAACATACATGGCCTACCATATACTAGGAGCTTACAGGTAGGTTGCTATACAAATTGTAATTACGCCTAATTACCATATACCTTATAAACAGAGCACTGGCCCTGGGCCTGGTTAGCAGAGCCCAGGGCACAATCAGAGTCAGTAACCCCCAGTATCAATGAAAAAATGGGGGTGATCAGGGCAAAAAGGATGGCATTTTCACAATTATAATATAGCACTCCGGGGCAACATAAAAAAAATAATGATGCACTATATTCTCATTTAAATCTTTAATGATATAAAATACGTTAATATACCATTAGTTGTTGCAATTTATGTCACAAACTTTCTTTTTGTGAGAAAGTGCTCATTTTCGTTGAGTACAGTTTATTAATGAGAACAGATAAATATGAAAGAGTGTAGTGAACTGGTCAATGTGGTTGCAGTTTGATATGACAATTTCCAGAAGCAGCATCTTGATAGGGGGAGCCTTAATGAATGCCTTTCAATATCTGCTGTGTTTCAAGGCTATCCATAAAGAATTAGTCAAAAATCAAATAATGCCAGACAATTTATTTTATTCTTTTCAACCTTGCGGAATTCAATTTAAGTCATTTATTTCGAGTAATGTTGCATTTCAGGAAGCCACATTGTTGGAACTTTTCTGACTACACTATTTGAGGTGGACCACATATCTGTAGGACTCACAGTTTCTGTTGCCCTGTATTAGGTTTGACCATGACCATCTTTAGATGTTGCACCAACCTTATGTAATCAAATAAACTGATACATAAAAATTCATACATATAAACATACATAGTGGGTGTTTAGGATAGCCTTTTTTAATCATTGTTCTGTTCCAAGTGTCTTTCACATCTTTCTTTTACCCACCACATCTTATTACACAGGGCAAATGGTGATACCACATTAGCAAATGGCTTCCCCTGTGAGTGAAAGCATTTTGACTGGTCCCGTTTGCACAGCCACCTGAAAAATGCAGTTTTTTGCCAGGGCTGATGCAATGCATTTATTTGGTGATGCATTTTTTCTTTCCATTTGTTACCCTTTTTTATTTTGTAGTCGTTGTTGTGTGTATAAAATATCACTTCAGGTTACAGTATGTCACCACCAATAATTACTTTTTTGTACCAGTAAGAATCATATTTTGTCGAGATATGCCTTAAAACTACAAAGGGTTCGAAATCTGTTCTATGTACACCTGACTAAGCACTTGCACAGTAAAATAAAATGACATGAAATGTGTATTTTATTTTATCATTTGTATTGCAAACATATGGCTGCCATGGTTCATTGCAAGCATATGTCTACAATTTTTGTGACATAGGTTAAAAACCTTTAAAAAATGTAACCTTGTATCCTTCGCATCAATCTGCCAAAAACGAATTCACTGGCTTTGCAGACGCTTGTTTCAGCATGGTATCTGTGGTTGAGGAAAGAGGGATACTAAATTAGACACTGGGCAAAGAGAGACTCTAATATCTGTTCTCAGCTGGATCGTTAGTTCTCTTTAAAATATATTTACCATACATCAATGAATCAATTAGAATTGGCTTTTTTGTATCTGAATGTGCTTCTTTATTGATTGGTGGGTGCCTTTGTGAGGATGGGGGAATAGGTGAATTTAAAAATTAGTCAAGGAGGGGAAACATTTATGAATGAGTGAGTGTACAGATGCATTAATGTGTGAGTGTGTGGTCCCCGGATAGATGAATCAATGAGTTCCTGCATGATTAAGTGTGAGTACGAATGAATGGGTAAGTTAATGTATGACTTGTTAGCTGGATTAATAAATAAATGCATGAATGAGTCAATTGCTCAGGGATTGAATTGATGAGTAAAAGAGTGAAGTATGAGTGTATGCATGGATGTGCTAATTAGTAAAATGATTGGACTGTACAGTCTTTGTGCAGTCTTCAGGGCATTTCAGTGGAAAGGGGCCTCTGCTCCTGATGGGGTGCTGAGGGGAAGGAAGAAGGAAGGCTTTTCATGTTGGAGAAATCTGGAAGCCTGCAGCTCCAGCAAAGGCTAGGAGCATTCATGTAATACTTTGTTCCTCATAGGAGGTTTTCGCACTGAGCTTCTAATTAATGGGTTGTTTCTTGAGCTCATCTGCAGTATTTACTTGTTTTAATGTTATACTATCTTGCTTCCTTATAATTTTTGTAGCCCACTGGCAATGGAATCTAGCGGGATATTCAGGAGGACCTAAGGATAGATCTGAAATGAGCTCCTCTTAATCGTCAACCATGTGTGTGTGTTTGTGAGCGTGTGTGTGTGTGTATAAGAGTGAGAGATCAAAGGCTCTCTTTTTTCTTGAATGCAGCAGTTTAGGAGGTTTAGATCCAGATGTTGCATGGAAACTGAGTGTGCGCAGAAAGAACATGGATGCTTGCCTGTAAGTGCTGCTTGGGAAGATGGAAGCAAAAGCCTGCAGGTGCAATCTGTAGCTGTGTGCGTTGAAGAGCGTTATGGGATGTGCCTGTGTGTTTGAGGCTGTGTATATATTTGTGCATCCGTGAAATAACCCAAAAGGATAGATCCACAACAGTAATAGAAAGACTTATTTCCCCAATTGTCTTCAGCTAAAGTGAGGAATATTTTAGATAGTAAAATGTGCTACCTGAAGCTGGAAATGTTTGTATTTGTAACTTTTTGTATGCCATTGTTTTGCTGATTTGTGACCCATCCAAATATCACTTACTCTTGTACTCTGTGCATGCATATGGACATTGCCTTTTTTAATTTTCATAAATAATGTTGCACTCTTTTCTCCCTTATAGTCTTCAATAGTAATCTGCGTAAGTCCATATTTTTACTTTGAAACACATGACGTAGGAAAGTGCCTTTTAGTACCGTCACCCTTCCCCCCTTTTTGCTCCAAAGCTGATTTTTATGACTCTGAACATGCATTCGAGCCGCTGCCCAGGCCCCAGTGCCAGTGCTCTCTACCTAATACTGATATGTGTGAATTGGTAACCCCAATTGCCAAAGCCTTTAACCCCTTATAAGTCCATTGTATATGGTACCAGTGGTACCCAGGGAATGTGTGTTAAAGAGGTCACCAGGGCCTGAAGCACTGTTTGCGCCACCCTGATTGACTGAAGTAAACTACTGACAGCAGGCCTCCCATTGCAGACTGCAGGAACAGTGCAAACTGCTAGAACTCAACTTTGCCCTCACCATGTGTTGCAAAGTCAATACACTACTTTTCATACATGACAGTCACTGCTAAGGAAGGCCTTATGAGCCCAGGAGGCAGGGTACATAATTTAAAAGTGTGGACATGTACGTGTAAGCTTATGTGTCCCTATAGTTGCCTTTTTCATTAAAGGCTTCTATAAGTGATAGGCAGTCCTTAGGATAACATGGGCTGACACCCGGGCAAACTCGAGATCACGGCTCCATTATGGCACCACCAAAAATATGTCATGTCTGATATCAAATACCTTGCATCTTCACCCCTAACATGAATCTTGTGTTGAGTGTGATGCATCATGCACCAAGGTGGCTATCTTACAGGTTGTCCGGTTAGTTCCCCCAGCCTTTCTTTTTCTCTGGCTGCCAGCCTGCAGCTGCTGCAACCAAGACATGAATCTACTCCCTTCCAGGAGGTGTGAACTCTCCCAGGAGTCAGAGACAAAGGAATAGATAGGAAGGAGGTTATACCTCCCTCCCTGACAGGATGGCTAGGAAAGTGGCACATCAAGACAGTGAGCTTCAAACACTTCACTACTTGTGATATGCACCCAGGTTGCCTCCCAAAGAAAAAGCTGCCCTCACCCAGATCCAACCACATTTGCACCCAGGCAGGTGGGGAGATTAGGTATTCAGGAGGTGTAATTCCCCCAGAAGGCTAGCCACACATCAAAGGTGGGCTACTTGATCTGTACAGCTGAGGAAGACTTCTATCATTTTTTAAAAGTGGTAAAAAAGAGGGTTCTGGTTAGAAATGGTGATACACACACCCAGGTGTGGTCACCTCAGGGATGGATTAGCCACTGGCACTAGTAGCCCATTGGACATTTGCACCTAACCCCTATCACCCCTACATCTAGGATTTAAGGGCTAACCCTGACACCAGAACCTCAGTTCTGATCTGACTCACAACAAAGCACACAAGAAAAGGCCTGACTCTTTGACAACAGGAGCTGCACAAATCAAAGGTGTGATATGCTACACCTGTGACAACCTTCCTGAAACTGCACAAATGCGACTGGTCCTGGACCAAAGCTCAGTTCCCCCAGACAGAGGGAACCCTTTGACAGCCAAAGGAAACTCCAGACTCCCCTGGACTAGTGGCACTAGTCCCCATCAGACCGCAGGTAAAAATAATGTACGACAACCCTAGAATTGTTTGCCATCAGGCTGTCTGGGGGATCGGCCAAAGTTAGATGGTCTAGTGCATTGTGGAAAACATAGTCTTGACCTTCTGCACGTTTCAGGTGGTTACCTTGTTCCAAAACAACATTCAAGGAAGTGTAGAGGTAATGATAGAATCACCCTCCTAACTTGTATAATTAAACAGTAGGATTCTATCAATGTGCAAAAAGTGAATAACCTAAATTTTTTGTGGTGATTATCTATCTAGGGTTTGTGAGAGTGGCCCTCTTTGCTGATGGCAAACGAGGAGCACTATGTGCTTTTAAAATACCCCTCACACACTAAGAGTCCCTTAGTGTCATGCTTCATCATAGGGGTCTTCCCGTCCCTCTATGGGGCGGGGCGTGCTGCGACCTACGAGCTACGCGGGAGCACTTAGTATTGTGACGATAGGCTATGTGTGGTGTGAGGACAGTGAAAAGTGTAGGGACCTAAATATGTGAGAGCAAATTAAAAATTCCCTGGCTAGTAGAAAAAAATTATTTATTAACTTCTCTGGCTGGGAACATTAAAATGGGGTTCAGTAGAGCGTATTACCCTATCTACTTGGTCGACATGACATGTTTCGTAAGCAGTCCCCTCCTGCTTACTCTTCAGGACCTCTACTGGTCCCTACTAATTATACTCAGTTTTTTTATAAACTATGTGGTATGCCTAAAGTCCTAAAACAGAGTAGCAAAAATCGGCTACTTTGTTTTGATTCTGGGCTTGAGTTGGCCCACGGTGAAGCGGGAAAAATAATGGACCTATTGTGGTCTCTGTAAAAAAAGGAGAGAAAGAAAAAGCACAAGTATTTCAGCTCACAGTTCTCAATGTTTTCATATTAGTGTTGGTCACATTGTGACAAAGCATATGTTAACTTTTGTAACATCATCATTAATTTACCGTTTATCGTTAACCGGGTGTTCCCGAGTTACCCTCGCGGGTTGCTGGGGGATAAGAGTCCTGAGAAGCGAGATACAAGACCTCCTTCATTCTATAACCAAGGTACGGAGCTGATTAAAACCTTAAAGAGAATTCTTGATTCCTATCCTTGGCAAGAAAACCTAACTTTAACTTAAAACTGCTACTTACTTACTCCTTCCCACGTATTAGGCTTAGGTCAGGTACACTGGGGTAGTCGAATCTTAGAAGCACCAGTTGAGTCTGTTAGTCAATGTTTTTATGTATGTATATATTTTATATATTTTAAAGTATCATATGGCTAAGAAACCATATCAATGCTTTTACAGTATTATTTCCTAATACTACTTTTACTGTACGCACTTTACTTTATAATAAGTATTGCAATTGTGGCAATTCATTTCTCTTGCATGAGAAAGAAGACTGCTCAATAAAATAACACCTTTTATTGAAAACGCCCATCTCTCTATTTCTCTGTACTCTGGTGAAACTAAGCATGCACGATTGACTGAGTGAAATAGCCGTCTATTGTTTTCACACGACTCTAGAGACACACTCTTTATTCTGAGGGAGCAAAGTTGTCATGTTTATGCGGTTGTCAGAAACTGAATCCCTTCTTGTCTAATCAGGGACGTTCACTCCTCCCTGTTTATTCGAGAAAGTTTTTAGTGACCTCTGAGCTAGCCGGCAAATCTAAATTAAGTCTAACATAGTCAGTAGAGACCTAGATGACCTAAGTCCTACGTCTACACTGCAGTTTATGTTTTTTCCAATGCGCAGAGCCTATTGGGAAAATAGGAACTACACTACATGGCGCCCAACTTTTGGTAAGGCGATAATCTAATGCAAGACACTAGAGTAACTCAGTCGTGCTTTTCACACAGACCCCTTTTTCCCCGTAAAAACTCCAATAGACGTCTGGAGTGGATGAAAGGTTAATATCCGCCGGAAAATAGTAGGATGAGAATCCTATGTATTCGTTTTTGGTTTAGTCAACGTTGAAGGATACAGTGTTCGAAAATATTGTGCACCTAATCTTTGTTTCCTTGAAACTTGATCTGCAACAAAACTTTCTGTCAGTAAAATGGGAGAAAGTGAAGACAAAAGAGAGCAAGCTAGAATACCAGCTCAAGTCCTAGCGGATGACACAAACATCCAAGAAAATGACCCAAATGCTATACTCATTCCGGTCAATATAAGAAGAACTATAACTCTTAAACTTATAGAAAATGGACTATCACCAAGAGGTGGTACAGTCATATTCGTGATAGAGGCACATGAATATCAGCAGACAGAGTTGTTCTACACATGGATACATTTTCCAGCAGCACACGCTGTGACAAAAGATTTCCACTATTACAAAATAGAGGGACCTCCAAAATATACACTCCTTTCGAGGACGTTGAAATCCCACTAACTTACCAAGAGCATCTGCTTTGGTTTAATGGCACCCTAAAACATCAAAATCACATCACCAGGCACGGTCCACTAGGTAGGCCAGGAGCCACGTGGCCGGTTCTAGCCAGCTACACAACAACCCCAGACATTGAAATGATGTCAAGCGAAGAACTCCTAGTTAAACTAAAAGAATTAACAAAGGCATATAGAGAATTAGTTCAATTGGCAAGGGATGATTAAAGTACTTCCAGAAATTGAAAGAGACAGATATAACAGACCAACTGTTTGAACTCACCAGAATCATAGAAAAATCCTATGAAGAACTAGGAAGAGATAGTTTGGGTGGAAAACCAGTAAAACCCCAACTAACCGAAAATCCTGAAAAAACATTTATTAAAAATAATCTAAATACTCCAAAAAAGAATTGGGATGGTAATAAACAATCCACTCCCAAGGAAAAACGATTCCAGTCCAGGGGAAGGTCTCTTCAGCGGAGGGAAAGATCTCCCGCCCAAGTAGGCAAGTCTCCCCAAAGGGAACCCTCTGAAAAAAGATATAATCTTAGAGATAGGGATAAATTGAGAAAACCTGATAGATATCAAGATATTGACACACGTCCCTCTCGATCTTTTCAGACTTCCTCACAGAAATCGGAAAGAAGAGGACGGTCAGAACACAAGGAAGAGCATGTCAAGTCCAAAGACAAAGAACCTGCTCATCAAAGTAAAAAATCACAATTTCCCAGAAAGAAGGTAGCAAGTATTAAAATTAAACATGCCAAGGATTCTGAGGACACAACTGAAAAACGGAGAGTGGGCACAGACAATGCTAGACAGCGCAGCAGAAGTGACCATAGCTCGCAAGATCCTGATGAATCTTCTGGAGACAGTGGACACGAATGAATACATGCAGATGGAAACTGCAGACACACGAGTTAGTGTGCTCCATAAACTATATGAAATAACATTACGTATAGAGGGAGATAAAACTAGGAAAATAAAAGGTCTCTTTTGGGAGAAACTTTCTAAAGGCTATGACATCCTGTTAGCTGAAAAAGACTGGCCACCAGAGTTTGTCAGGAAGTGCCCTCATGGCGAAGAAATGATTATGCCTGCCTTCTCAAATCATATTCCAATTCATAAAAAATACACATTGGCAAGAAAATGGGCGGTGGCCCAAGCCCCTGCATTATACAAAAATCATGTAGGATGGGATGAGGACTCTCCTCCCCACAAAATCCAGTTAAAAAATCAACCAACTGCACAAAGACAGTACCCAGTTAAACAAGAAGCTAAAAAGCAAGTCAGGGAGATCTTAGATCAACTTGAGTACCAAGGGGCGATTGAAACATGCACCTCACAAATGAACAATCCTTTGTTTCCTGTCTCCAAGCCAGACGATTCAAATCGTCTAGTTTTGGACTACAGACATTTAAACTCCTGCTGCAAAACTTTTGCAGTACAAAATTCACACAGTGCAGCACTAATGAACAACATTGTGCGCAAAAAATATAAAACGACATTAGACATTTCAAATGGATTCTTCTGTCAAAACATAGCACCTGAAAGCAGGTACTTGACTGCTTTCTCAATAATGGGGTCGCAAAAACAATTTTGCCAACTCCCACAGGGATTCAAGAATAGCCCAGGATTATTCTCAGCAAGGGTAACAGAGTTACTACAAATATATGATGATGAGGCATTATCATATGTAGATGACATCTACCTTACAGATGATGACCTGGAGACTCACTTAAAAAGAGTGAACACCATAATTCTTGGGTTTGCATCAGAGGGTTACAAATTCAACTTTAAAAAGTCAAGAATTTCCCATCTAACAGTCCTATTTTTAGGATATGAATTATCAAGTGAAGGCAAAAGCCTGGCAGACAACTTCTTAGAGAAGTGTGCAGTACTCCAAGCACCAAAAACGCTGAGAAATTTACAATCAATACTAGGCTTCCTGAATTTCGGGAGAACATACATTCTAAATTATGCGGAGAGGGTTAAACCTCTCTATGAATTAATAAAACCTGATTTCAAACTAATACATTGGACTCAAAAACACACAAAAAGTTTGAGATCATTGCAAACAGACATGTTAACTAAAACAAAATTACAAACTTGCAACACCATACGCAACCTTGTAATCCGAGTCATCCCAGGAAGATGCGGATTCACATACCTGACCTCCAATGAGGGAGAAACGGTACCTATAGCTTACAAATCACACTTGTACACTCAAGCTGAAATGAAATTCAGCTCTACAGAAAAAATTCTGACAGCGGGTCAAACTGCTGTAGCAAAAGAAAGAGCCCTAGCCCAAGGCAAAAGAATAACTGTGTATACAGCAGAATCAGCCATTGAGGCATTAACAAGTCCACGTAATCTGAATACAGTGGCATTAGATCCAAGATGGATACAATGGGAAAATTCTCTTGCTACAGAAGACGTGAAATACTATTTTGACCCGAAATTGAAAAAACTAGATGATCTAGAATATGAACAAGAATATCCTCTGCCATTCGAAATTCTGCCTCTCGAACAATATACCTGCGTAATCTATATGAACAGATTCGCACAACACTACGATGTAGATAAAAAATCCTACAATGCAGCGTGCGCGATTGTCAAAGGTCGCTGGCGCTCTGGTAAATTCAGACCGATGATTACCAAAACTAAATCACTCAGAAACTGTTTAGCTGAACGAGCTGAAATAAGATCTTTGAAGATGGCGCTTGAAAATGCCGATCGCGAATTCCCCACACTAATAGTGTGCGATTCGCATTACTGCATCAAGTTATACAACTATGACATGCAGACATGGAGCAAAAACGATTACAAAGATGACACAGGTTCCACAATAAAGCATAAAAAGCTTTGGGAACAAGTAGTTCTTTTACAGAAAGAACTACAAAAGACTCACGTGACACACGGACTGAGTCATCAACGTGATGGCGTTCACGTTGCAGGGAATTCATTGGCTAACACAGCCACAGCAGAAGCGGTTCAACCGGCTTCCGTAGCCACTAAAAAGTGTTCCGACAAACAAATAGATGGAGAAACTATGCTGGTGGTAAAAGCGTCATTAAAAGGCGATTATGCAGCATTACCTCTCAACTATCGACTCAGTAATACATACATAATTGATGCAAACTCCGTTCCTTTTGCTCAAATCCCTGGAGTGGGGATAGAGTAATTCCAAACACGAACAGGAGAGTTTTCTTGATTGCAGACGCACACATAGGATTGGGTCTGAGGCACCAAGAGATCCTGAAATCTCTGATAGAATTACAATCAAATTACTGGTGGCCGGGAATGAGCGTAGATATCTACAATTTTGCAAGAAATTGTGAGGACTGCAACAGAGATCGCAGTTGTGAACCGGACCAGACAACAGCCCAGATACCACTATTAGAGAGCATCAGGCGATCTATAGCGCAGAAATCCAGCCGGAGAAATGCGTCCCCATAATTATTAAGACTGAATTCACTTAAAAATGTAGACCCCAGCACTTGGCTGACGCCAGAACTGTTATAAAATATTTGCGAGTCTTTATCGGCACATACGCAATTGGCATGCTACACTCTAATCAGGGTCCTGCGTTTAGCTCTCGAGCTTACAAAGAGGCAGTGACCAGCATGGACATTGCATTGCGGTACTCTTCTCCCTTCCATCCTGAAGGAAATGCGGTAGTGGAAAGAAAAAAAGTGACATAAAGCAATCTATAACGGCAAGGGTATTAGGTTCGGATGATGGGTGGGTCAAACATTTAATAAGTGTCCAACGTAGTCTTAATAACATGCCAAGAGATTCTCTAAAAGGTTTCAGTCCGTATGAACTTTTGTTTGGAACTGGAATGATTATCCAGGATTTGGCTAGTCAGAATTCAGTGATAGAAGAAAAATCTTTTGACATCAAAGATCGTTTGGCTGTTTTACAGGACATGAATGAAACAAGAAAGAGTCTAAGTAACATAAAGAATAAGCCAACAACCACTGAAGCACCACCTGTCCCAGCAAGACCTGTCTGGATTCCAAAGATTGGGGATCTAGTCAGAGAAAAGATCGCGGTGAAGAAGGAATTTGGGCCTTCTTACAGAAAAGCAGTACCTGTCTTAGCTATCAGCGGAACAAGATCAGTTGTACTACCGCCACTTGCTGGTAAAAAAGAAAACAGAATTGTTTCAATCGACCTGGTGAAACCACAAACATGTGGCCGAGCAGGCCCAGTGGACTCCCAAGAAATAGCAGAAGACCAAACTTTGCTACAATCCAAGAGGTTCAAACTGAGAGACTAATCACATTCGATAAACCTGCAGTAAATAAAAAAGGAATTTTGCAACAAAGCCATGGAACTTGTGCCTCTTGAAACCCAAATTGCAACAATTCGTGAAGGTACACCAATCTACAATGATGTAGCTTCAGAATGTACAAACGTAACAAAAGAAAATGCAAAGATCAATGGAAATCTGGAAGCGATCTCACCAATTGACAGAACTACATCTGGCTATTCGATCAACTTTGATGACTTTCCGATGATCCAAGTGAACATGGAGACAAGCCAGCAACAAAAACTTTCAAAGAGAAAATGACCAAGCTGTTTCACCAACTGAAAGAGACATATCTGATCTCACCATGGATTGAATTTTGAACTGTGTTAGTTGTACTTTTCCTCCTGCTTTGGCTCATCATGGTTTTATGTTTGGGTAGATTCATTGATGGAAAATATAGTACAATGGACACAGCAAGTCAGAACATCAACTTGGTCCTAAAGTCTCACAGATCCTCTCACATCGAGAAAAGAGAACTATCATCAGTGAACATCAAAGCCAATCCAATACCTGGGGGTATTGCATGGGACAAAACTGACTATGATATATATGGCCCGATTGAGCTCTTGAAGTATCCACACCAGTTTAAGATTTCCTTAAGTGATTTTGTGAAACCTAGTTCCTTTTCTGATGATTGGGATTTTGAAAATATTAATAATATTATGTCAGATTTAGTAATGTCAGCCATATTTAAAGAACATGATTATTTACAGGGTTCATCAAATTATGAAGAATTATACTGTTACAATCACTATGGTCATCACTATTTGCATAAATCTGCACAACCTAGAAATGTTTTTACTTATAATCAATGGGAATTTTGTCCAACACCACCAAAAGGAAGTTCAAAAAAATTTTTGAGAAATTTCCATACTTCTCAGGGTTTAACAACAGTGATCCAGAAACGTTTTATTTTAAAATGTTAAATAGGACAGGAATGAAAAACATGCTGACAAAATGTCAACATTTGGTTTTGAATTTTGGAAAAACAACATTGAAACAAAAACCATCTGGGAAACAAAAGATTGGCAGGTACAAGGTCTAGAATCATTATTTAGAGCCTGCATGATCCCAGAACAAATTTTATTCCTGAATGATACCATTCAGCAAACTACTTGTCTTGGTTTAGCTAAGATAAAAGACTTAAATAAACCGTCTATTCCGAAGCCCATACCTGATAGCAATAGCGCTACTAATGTGGAAATAGACGTATCACATATTTTTCACCAAAACAGAACAAATCCTGATTGGAAAAAATGGTTGACCTGGCCCACAGACACAAACAACTGTCAAGACAGATTCCTGAAAAAAAAACAGGGGTTCAAAATGACCAGGCCTGACCCAAGATATTCCCAGAGACAACATCCAGGGATAGTTACAACATACAGTGTAGGGTAACTATGCCTTGAGTGGTTACAAACATCCACACTGGCTGAAATTAAGCAACACTTGACTTTTCTTAAAGAAGGTGCTGACTTGCGAGATTTCATAATGGGACCTCGCAAACAGCGTCAAAAACGTTTCATAGCGGCCGGTATATACGCTGCATACAATGAAGCTTGGAAAGTAATGCAAATTGAAACAGCAGAAAAAATACGAGAAATTGATCGTATAAATTTGGAGAAATCACTTTCTGTTGTGGACAATGGGTTAACGACTCTGTCTTCCAGAATGTATTCATTGGACAGTATTGTATCATCTGCCTTTGATATAATAGAGCAGGACTTGCTAATGTTACAACATGGTCAGTCTCAATTGCGTTCTATTGTACAGCTTGGCTGGACGTTGTAAAACCTACGTTCAAGCTACATGCCATGGTGTCTAATCAACATAAAGTCATTATTTTCTATCTTTAACCTTACTGATAAACAAATCAGTTTGGCACAAAAAGGAGCAGATTATACGATTCTGAGCATTGAAAAACTTGAGAGATTATCATTGACAATGTCAGAGAGACCTGTCATTGAATGGATAATACACAGAACAATTACAATTCCGATAATAACTTTCCAGTTTAAATATTGCCAAGAATATATACCAGCAGGCCAGTATGAAAGGTTGGGTAAAGGTTACATCAAATCAACCTGAAATTTACCTTACACACACAAATGTCATAGTGAAAGGAAAAAGGAGGTATTCCTTAGTGGCAATATTTGTAAAAAATCACTAAGCTGTACACTTCTGTGTCAATGTATTAACTTGCATGGAGCTTGCGAAGGGTCTTCAAATAACCTTTCATGTCTTTTTTTGTTTAAAAAAAAAAAATGTCATGTCACCTGCAAGGCACTCCTGCAACACAGATAGAACCATTCTTCAGACAACTCTCCAACGGTAGCTATGTTATAATAACTGACCACAGCAGTTGTGGATTGGTGCCAGGAGAATGTTATCTCGTAACGGTTGCTTCCAGGGTCGTTTGCTGTATGCAAGTATGGTATCCAAACAGCAATCCAGATATGGAGGCGGCAATATGACCTTATGTGAATATCTCTTCTATTCGAATTGATACTTTAAGCAGAATGAAGTCTATTCTTTTAAAGACAACTGTGCCTTTGACATCATCCAAAGAAACGTATGACCTGCAAGTTGCAAGGACAGCTGCAGAGATACAGAACTTTTATCGACAAATTGCCCAGTGCATTTCGCAGAAATGTTAAGCCAAACTTTAAACAAGTCTGATACCAGTGGCATCGCACATGTATTTAAGACAATTTTTTCGGGACTGTTAACACCATTTGAAACAGTTGTGGGCATCTTCCCGAATTTTGTCCATTTTGTCTTTGGCGGCCTACCTTTAATTTTGGGACTCGAAGCAGGAATTTTATTTTTACTCCTTCTGCTCTGATATGGCAAGCCAATCCACAGACAAGACTCCAGCAACGATGGAAGAAACAATCCTAGCAATACGATACCGAGACCGTATCACTAAGGTCCTCGGATTGGCCCCGCTAAGAGATCTGAGTACAACTTGGTTTCTTTCATTCAGACCAATCTGGCAGGATTGCATCTTACCTGTGCTTTGATGTCTGCTATGCGGAGAAGAATGCGTGTTGGACACTACCATCAGCAGTACCAATGGATATCAATACTTTGCAAGGTCCGGTAACGACTCATGCAACGTGTTGTCCCCAGCGGCTACCAATTCTGAAGACCGCATTCGTTGAGACTTCACCACTACGAGTAGGTGGCAATGAAGTACGAGAGGAAAGCAGCACCAAACAGGTACAATATTCTGTGAGCATTGCTGATCCAAACATCGATGATAGCAATCACGCAGAGAACTGCACGATTTCAGTATTTTCAAACTTGGTCGAACTTTCACCTGATGTGGTAGACCAATTTTTTGAGAGTCTGTCTGATATGATGTTCTCCCCTGATCAACGGGAATAACTTTTTAAACAAGAAGCCCACAGCGTTCCCTGAACTCTGAATTTGGCCTTCAGTTCTGTGAAACAAAGCAACTGAAAAACATTTGGAACTATTTTTCACCTGAAAGCGAAATTATTTTTCTTTCAAATGAAAATATTTAACATTTTTTCTGGCACATGGTACTTTGCTTAAAGTAGAACTATTCTTAGAGAACAGTGCTTCTATTTTTAAAAACATTAGAGACAATATTTTACCTCAGCCTCTAGCACATGTACAATATTGTATAAGTATGTGATGAAATGGTCTCGACCTTCTCTTCTGTATACAGAGCCATTTCATGTGTAATTTAATTTATAATTTTCGCAATTCATTCAGCTGATATATATGAACTTAACTGAATGATAACCTTGTTTGAAAACGTACAGAACCAATACTCATTTTTCGTGTCTAAACCGTACACCATTTCATATGCAATTATGTATTTTGGGGTGGGTTGGAAAACACACATGCATCATATGTTTACTATTGCTTATTTTTTAGTAAAGATGGACATTAATCCGTGGAGTGGGTGTTGTATTTCTATCTAGGACCCTAATTCGATATTCCCGATTCATGCCCTTATGTGGTTTTAATTAATAGTACCCTTATAAAGGCATAAGAATCAGATCCATATTTAGTAATAGCCCATGCAGTCCAAAGCACGGCAAGGCTACTCCAATAGACTCCTAGAAAGCACAACGCGTTCTTTAAACAAACCAAGCCTCCAGCAGCCCGGGAATCTCCCTCCTGCTTTTGTTTTGATTTGCACAAGAACTCCTAGAGTCCAGCAAGAACTGTTAGTTCTCAATGACGTCTTATGTGCAACCTTATGTCAAACCCGACACCTTTCAGGTATAAATATACCAACGTTGCCTTAAGCAAACACACGGTGGTGGGGAGCAGAGCAACGTTCTACTTGTCCAAGAGTCCAGCTGTTGCCAGAGCCGAAGGAAGCCGCCCCTCCCTTTTTGACGCACTGGAGAAGCTGCCCTTTCTCACGGCGAGAAAATCTAGCTCCAGTGTTCCCGAGTTACCCTCGCGGGTTGCTGGGAGATAGAGTCCTGAGAAGCGAGATACAAGACCTCCTTTATTCTATAACCAAGGTACGGAGCTTATTAAAACCTTAGATAGAATTCTTGATTCCTATCCTTGGCAAAAAAAACTAACTTTAACTTAAAACTGCTACTTACTTACTCCTTCCCACGTATTAGGCTTAGGTCAGCTACACTGGGGTAGGCATATCTTAGAAGAAGAACCAGTTGAGTCTGTTAGTCAATGTTTTTATGTATGTATATATTTGATATATTTTAAAGTATCATATGGCTAAGAAACCGTATCAATGCTTTTACAGTATTATTTCCTAATACTACTTTTACTGTACGCACTTTACTTTATAATAAGTATTGCAATTGTGGCAATTCATTTATCTTGCATGAGAAAGAAGACTGCTCAATAAAATAACACCTTTTCTTGAAAACGCCTGTCTCTCTATTTCTTTGCACTCTGGTGAAACTAAGCATGCACGATTGACTGAGTGAAATAGCCGTCTATTGTTTTCACACGACTCTAGAGATACGCTCTTTATTCTGAGGGAGCAAAGTTGTCATGTTTATGCGGTTGTCAGAAACTGAATCCCTTCTTGTCTTATCAGGGAAGTTCACTCCTCTCTGTTCATTCGAGAAAGTTTCTAGTGACCTCTGAGCTAGCTGGCAAATCTAAATTAAGTCTAACATAGTCAGTAGAGACCTAGATGACCTAAGTCCTAAGTCTACACTGCTGTTTATGTTATTCCAATGCACAGAGCCTATTGGGAAAATAGGAACTACACTACAGGTAGGGAGAAGCAGCCAGTAAACAGTAACACCAGGGAGATGGCTTGAAAACACACACATTCTTATGGCGTGCTTCACTCGAAAGAAAAAAGTAGTGCTTGAACATCAAGCAGTGGAAACAACAATTCCAGCAATTTAAAGAGATTGCAAAGAGGCACTGACCCATGGGAAAGACAAACACAAGACTGACAAGCTGGCACACATAAGAAGCAAACAAACGAGAGCGACAAAGAAAGCCAACCAATGGTAAGCAATGGACGCACTCCAAGCCCCTGTGTGCTCGCAGCAAGCCACAATATGCCTTGCAACAGCCAGCACATGCAATATCTAGTAGGCTCAACCTAAATGATTAAAGTACAGATCACTCGACAGTACATTTTAAGAAAAGCACACCCTGCACTTCATTGAGAAAGTCCATCAAAGGAGGGCACAAAAAGGATGCTTTAATAGCCTGGGCCTTTTCAATATAGGCCGTTTTTACCAATTAAATAGAAAGGCATTTTAACAAAAATTGCAATGCGTGATATTTCAATGAATAGTCCGATCAAAAAAGCCAAATTAACAAGCTTTTCAATCAATACCATTAATAGTTGACTTGAATGGTGTTTTAAAATAACGGGAATGTTCAAGGTATTCAGTAAAAGAAAAAAGCATACAGACACAAACAGAAACTCTTTGCCACTTTGTGCCTTTCCTTTATGGGAAAGGAACTCCAGCACTTCATTGGCCAACCTGTTTGAAGGAAAACACACTGCATACGTATCTGTGGATAGTGGATTAAATTGAAAAATACTTTTCGTTAAAAAGTAATTTTGCAACTATGTTAATGCAAAGTTCTAGTTTGCAATGCAACATTGCGAATTGTAAATCAGAATGCACATATTGCACGCTGTTGCAGGTTGCAAAAGTAAAGGAGGGACATAGGGTTGTGGAACAACACCGTAAATCAGAAGAGAAGCATTAAAGCTTTTTTGGCTAATCAAGCAGCTGCAAAGTATTGAATGGTATCGAATGCAAAGAGTAGTCATGAACCATTTACACAGTTGAAGCTGTCTATGGTGGAATGCTTCTAGTGCATGAGACAGTGGTTAACACTGAACGAATCATAGGGTGGTTTCATCGGCCATTGCCTGCTTCCCCGATAGTCCCTTCACACACATTTTAAACCAATCCTGCTATTTTTTTCCAATGCTACCTCAAACTGTTAATCATGTAGAAGTTTTTTTTCATTGTTTATTTACTTAGTAGTTTAAATTGAGCAGCCCCAAGGTTCTTGGCGCGCTTCACATAAAGAGAATAGCAATACCTTGGGTTACAAGAGTTAGAACTTTAGATTTGACAAAGGGAATTAATCTATTGAAAATTCAGTGAACAAGTGTCAACAATTGGTGGGCATTATATATATTTATATTTACAAGAGAATAATGGCGAGTTCACAGGATTTGTCTCCAGTCGTATTGTTTTCAACATGCAGGCTCCATCCATAATTAAACAAGGTCTTTCTGGAGGATTAGGTCAGATCTAGAGGAAAGTGGCGCAATTGTGGATTCTTAGCTAAGTAGTTTGGTTTCCCTTCATGCACAGGTCCGTGAATGATGATATTGCTGGTTTGAGTACATTGTTTGCATCAAAGGGCAGCTATTTCAGAGTGATCAAAGTTGAAGATATATGGTCATTTTTCCTAGGCCATGTGACCATTCTAGTGGCCACATGAATGACTGCCTTGCAAGGAACTAGGAGCCAGATGTAGTTTAGGGATTCCTACAAATACAAGTTGCCCTAATCTGGAATAGATTGGACTAGGGGCCGGAGTATATGCTCAAAGTCATTCTCTTAAATGAGTCATTTGATGCATCTGATCAGTCTCAGTTGGCATTGTGCTCCATTCACTAGTTTATTAATGTGCAGCTACAAGTTTGAGTGCTTATCAAGAATAAGAGGCACAGATTTCGCAGAGTTGACAATACTCAGTTTACAAATAAAGATGGCCACTTCTTGTAAAGGCATATTGCATTTAGAAAGAATGATGAGAATAAATTCTGCTTTTGTGTGATTTAGTTTTAGATGATGCAGTGACTTTCAGAAATGGGTCTTATTGAGGACCTTAGAAAGTGTATTGATGACTTTTAGAGATCAAACGTTTAGACGCAGTTGTGTATTGTAAGCATAAATTAATAATTCCAAATTTGTAAAGTACGATTTATCACCCCTAAGGGTATCCAGGCATCAGGGAGAATAAGTGAGCTATTGCCCAAAGTCACATAATGCTGAGCTGAGTTGCCCGCGGCACTAGGGATCGACCAGTGAGCCCCACGCTCTGGAGTCAGCCGCTCTGGCCACTGCGCCACGCCTCTACTAAGATGGTAAGTTATTAAAGATAGAGGCCAGAAATTCCATGCAGATATTTAATTGCATAGGCAAGAGTATTGAACCATTTGAAATACCTCGATGTAGCTCTTTTTCTTTGGAGTTGAAATTGGTAGTTTTGATGCAGTGTCTGTGATTTTCCAGTAATGACGAGAATGAGTTCAGGACTTTATCACTTAGGAGAGATTCATGGTTCCTCATGTCATAGGCTGCCTAGAAGTTCAGGAAGATTAGAAGGCTTGAACATCCTTTCTCTAAAGTCTGGATGGCATAATAGTACCTCATTTACCACTAGAAAGAGTATTAGTTGGGCTTGTGTGCAGCTTTCTATGACTTTAACCGTAAATAGAAGAATGGTTATTGGGTGGAAGTTACTTAAGTTTCAGGGTCAGCTCCAGGATGACTTGAGAGCGGAGTGATTTGAACTCATTTAGTCAATTCAATACTGATCCTTGAGCAATGACAAGTTGATAGGGTTCAACCAGAATGGAGTCTCTTTGCATAAGGTGAATGGTATTGGCTCAGCAAAATCTGAAGAGGGTCCTTTTACGGTCATGTTGTTAATTAGATCATTAAGGATGATTTCTTTAAATGAGGATCCTTCAGCTTTAGATTTTTGGGTTAAGATTTTCAGTTTTTGGTTTTCCAAAGTGAAAGGGAGAAAGAGTTTGGTCCTTTTCACTTTCTCAATGAAGAAGTTGGAGAATACCCCATGCTGCATTGACCATCTCAACTTACTAGGTACTAAATATCCCCCTCATTGTGACACACTACTCCATTGCCTGAGGTGTCATAGGTAGTCAAGCAACGGTTGTTAAATGTCAATGGTTTCCACATTGCACAGTGGTTCCTCAGGTTTGTTAAAAAAAAAACTCTTACATCAATGCAAAACTTCACCTGTAGCAACCAGACATATTGGATGTTTTTGTCCTACATTTGACATTTGACTTCATTGAAGGTGCGCACCTATAGAAGGATGTTAGGTTCTCATCAAACTACATCTCCTCAAGCTTCTCGCAGCTGTAATCTAACACTCTTTGGGCCAGATGTAGGAAGCCTAATGCCGGTCGGTAACAGCCAAAATTACAGAATTTCGGCCGTTACCGACCGGTATTAGGCTTTTCAGATGTAGGAGGCCACATTTCAGGATTCGGTAATTGACCGAATCGGTAATTTAAGAAATTGGCAAATTACCGAATTCTTAAAATACCGATTCGATAAATTACCGAATCCGTAATGTAGGGAGCACTCAAGTGAGTGCTTCTTACATTTAAGGATTCGTTATTTACCACCAACTATTAATTGGTGGTAAATAACTAATTCCTTTTAAAAAGCAATTTTTTTGCTTTTTATTCAGTGCCATGTGGCAGACATAAATGCCCTTAGGGCATGTATGGTGTGCCACATGTGCACCCATATACTGTTCAGTGGTGCAACAGGGTGTCAATGTGACACCCTGCCACCCTTGAAAGTGTTCCCCCTAATACCGATTCGGTATTTTGCCGATTCGGTATTTAACAAATCGGTATTTACGGAATCGGTAATTCCCATTCATTCCTATGGGACTGCAGGCCAATAGGAATGAATGGGGATTACTGAATCGCTATTTACCGATTCGCCAAATACCGAATCGGTAAATACCGATTCTTAATTACTGAATCTTCCCGATTCGGTAATTTTTACCTAAACATTATCTACATCCCATTTACCTATTCTTAAATACCGAATTGGTAACATTCGGTATTTAAGAATAGGTAAATTGAGATTACCTACTTCTAGCCCTTTATCTTTGTATAGCGCTGGGCATATCATAATATGGCATTGTCTCACATTATCATGGCCTAAATATCAGTTCTCAAAAACATTGTGTTTAAAATACCATAATCCAAATTATTGCCCCACTGGATTTAACAGTAATAAGCCTATTTTGAATGGTGATATATGTTTCTAAACAAGATTTAGGCCACAATATTTATGTAAGATTGCTGTTATCGACATTCTGGCATATAGCTGTCATAAATCCACATCAAATCTGCACTTGAAGTGACAGCACTGGCTTTCAGCCAAAACCATCTTTAAAAGGAAGCAGGCAGGAGCAATTTAATCCTTGTCATTTATTTGCAATGAAGTGACATCACTGCTATCATACCAAACTAATCTTTAAAGATAAAGTCCAAGCAAGAGGACTTTATTCCCCATCACCCATCTCAACAGGAAGAGGCATTACTGCATTTTCCATCAATCATCTACACAGCAAGTGAAATCGCAGGTTTCCTGCATAAACCGTATTTAAAATAAGACAGGTCAGCACACATGTTTCCCCATCATTTATCTGCACAGCAAGTGATACCACTGGTTTCCTGCCAAAACTGTATGCAAAAGAAAAAGCCAGGGAAGGGGACTTATTTCCCCATTATCCATCTCCACAATAAATGGCATGGTTAATTTTCCTTTATCCGTCTCAGCATGAAGTGAAATTAGTAGTTTTGCACCAGAGCCATTTTTGGAAGAGGAAGCCAGGCAAAAGAACTTGGTTCCCAAACAACAATTTCCACATGGAGTGACATCACGGTGTTCTCCATCATCTATCTGCACAGGAAGTAACATTACTGGTTTCCAGCTGAAACCATCACTAAAAGAAAAAGCAAGGTAAGAGAACTTCAGAGGAAGCAACTTCACTGCATTTTCCATCATCCATCTGCACAGGAAGTGACACCACTTCCTGCATTCTCTCCATGTCAATTGACTCCTTAGGGCATTACCACCACCTGGGTGTCCCTATCCAGAGGTTGACATAGATAAGAGCATTGTCTGTTTGGGACAGTTATGGCCAGGAAGGACCTTGGGCCAGAACCCCTATTTCACCAATACCTACAAGGTAATGTATAATCATGCACCGCACCCAGCACTGATACAGCCTATCTCCACAGTCACACCTAGACCGAGGTGACACAAGCAGTCACAAGGCATTCTCAAACTCATATACATTCTAATATCAACCACAGACTTTCAAACGAAAGAACATGCATTTACCCTTAAGCTCATTGACTCAAGTTGACCATTATTTCATGTACAAGAATTGACTGATCTCATCATCTATTAAAGCTTGTTGATCTTTTTATCACAGAAACATGGTTCACTCCCACATCCTTGCACATCCTAGATTTCATTTTTACCACATGCTCTTGCATCCATCTTGTGAATTGTGTACATAAGAAGGGATGAGCCTCGCAGAAACCCAAACGTCCTCCTGGTCCTGCACCCTAGGCTAGCCAACAGAACTCAACTACAAGGTGCTGCTAAGGTGCAATTTCATACTCTTTGCAACTCAGACTATCACCTTCTATCACATCTACAGGCTTCATCGATGAGTTCCCAAATCTTTTTGCCAACCTGTCCATCTAACATGTCCATGTTAATTGTTCGAGTGACTTCAACCTCCCAGAAAACAAAAGCTCAAATAAATCAAAATACATCCTCCTCAAACTCATCAAAACACTAAATGTGGTACAGCATGACCCCCACAAACACCAGCCAAAAGCCACATCATTGACCCCATCTTCTCAACATCTCTGAAAATCGCATGCTAACCACCCACACCTATGGACTGGACTGATCATGTCACCATCCCTACCTCTATGCTCAGCATCCTACCAATAAACCAAGGTCAACCTAAAAGAGAAGACCAAACATTCAGGTACTACTAGGTTCTTCATAGACAACCTAATGTTTGAACTAATCTCTCATCCTACCCACTCCACGTCCAATGCCAACAATAAAGTCTCCTTCTGCACACTGAAAAGAAAATGGAAGAAAAGCAGAACTCCCGATGACCCCATGTTATTGAAGACCAATGGTGTCTTCATAATTGAAGAAGTTGTGGGGTGGGGCACACATGCTCACTACCACCCATACTCACACCCATTCGCTCACAAGTCCACTTATATGAACTATATACTCACACATACCTATTTACTAACACATATAGAGTAATTCACAAACGCATACATAAATATACACACCCAAACATTAAATTAAGCACTTACTTGGGGGAAGCAGGGTCAGAGGATGAGTGAAGGGACTTGAAGCTTCAGCAATCACAGCAAGAGGAATGGGCTCTAGTGCCTCCACTCATTGACTAAACTTGTTCAGCATAAGTCTATGAGAGGAGTATCTTTCCTAATTTGTCACAGTGTGGGATGGAATCAGAGAGACTTGCTGAACCCACCCCACTCTATGATGAGTTGGGAAAGGGTAGTGTGAGGCTTCGCTGATGGACAAAAAGCCCTCTGCATTTCAGGGTTCACAGCTGAAGCACAGAGGGCTGACTCTATTAGGACATTTCCCCTTGCCATCAGGGGGGTATCCTCACAGGGCATTGCTGGGCTGATGATGTCACTGACCTCAGGCTTGTGAGAACTTCAGTCTGGCAAACCTTGGCTGCCTGCTCTCCTGAGGTTGGGGCTATAGTGTTTCTTTGGCTGTTCCCTTTGCCCCTGATCCCATGTATTAGCAATTGTAGGTATTCCCCATTCACTATTGGTAACATCTAGGGTATGCCCTACTCTCTGGTCTAGTCTTAAGAGTCCACTATGACTATATCAATTGTTAATAATGTTCCAGCACTACTGCACTAATTTAAAAGCAAGTTCCCCTGGTGCTGACAGGCCGAAAACCAGTCTTAGCTGCTCCTGCAGGTGTGAAGCCTTCGGAGTTTCTGAGTGTGCCCTGGGCACAGGAGCTTGCAGTGGCTGCAGCCGGGTTCAGGTGAGTCGGCGGCACTTCACCCAGACAGCTGCACTCAGCGAGTGCAGAGTCCCTAATTTTTGTTGTGTTCCTGAAGTGACCGAAAGCTCTCTACAGCTCCTCCTGCAGGATAAGTGTTCTGTTCTTTTCCCAGTGTGAGGGTGGCTCTGACAATCCTGTTTTGATCCCTCACTCAGGTGATGGTATACAGTTGCGTCCATGATGTCCACACTTCTCTAGGAGGGTAGGACAGGTCACCTGGTGCTCCTGGTGACCCCTTCAGACAGAAGCTCAATTGGCACAGCATAGCAGATAGTTCTAGTCAGGGAGGCCTCTTCTGGCATACAGGTGTCGCTGACTCTATCCTGCATATGGACAATGACCTGATCGGTGCAGCAGCTATTTATGCACACATCGCAGAGGGTTTTCACTTGACAGGACTCGCCACAGGACTTTGCTCCCTCAAACACTCTCCTCTTCCTCACAGGGCACACTGGTCTTGGCAAGCAGTCATGCACTGGTGCTCCAGGCTACAGGACAGGGGATCTTAAAATTGCTGGGTGATGTCCCCTTACCCATCAGGGAGACTAGCAGGCTTTAAATCCCAGTACTGGGTCCTAGTCCCAGTACTGAGGATGATCAGTAACTCCAGATTCTTGTTAAGGATCTGATTAAAGATAGATCTCCATATACCCTTGTGGGACTCAGCACCATGCCAAACCACAACTGAAATGCAAATAGAAACTGACTGTCCTCATGTAACGGTATGGAGAAAAACACTTGGCAAAGGTACATGGACCACCTATAATCTCCTTCAAATATACCTTGTTGAATCATCGTCTTGATTAACAGAGTAATCCCAGCAATTGTTTCAGGGGTCAAATTATAATGCAGGTTTTCCTAAAATATCCCAGACTTCTGACCTCACTGAATTCCTGAGATCCAGAGGAAATGCATTGTTTGTCATCATTGGAGACAGTTCAATAATTATATTCTGTTTGGCCAATTTAAAGGCAGCATCCTCACCATGAGTCTGGAACTTTATACCTTTTTAAGTGCAATAGAGTGCAGTAGATGGTACAAGTCAAATTGCACAATTAGTCACGTCCCAAAAGACTCACAGGACTCGAATTGCATACCATAAATTGACTATTCTCCTCAAAACACCCTATTTTCACAGGTATATTTTCTGTTATAGGGTTAGTCATTTGCTTGTTCTCACAGTGGAATGGGTAGCACCAGTGTCAACCAAAAATGACACATGGTGGCCTCACTCTGTGGCTATTTTACACTCTGTCCACAAATCTCTACAACCACAATATCAAATAAGGTATTCAAATCAATCCACAAAACCTCAAGATTTTTTATAAATCACTCAAATTGTTTAAACTATTCTACAGGTTTCGCTCTTAATCTGGGCAAATCATTAGTGAATGGTGCAAAATCACTCCTACTTGGAGGTACATTCACATAACCTCCACTGGGTACTTCTCGTAGAGGAAACCTTGTAGCTCTCCCTCCCCAGGAGGAGGCAGTTCCCCAATTGATCTCTTAGGACCTTTTGTTTTTTGCCCATTTACCTTCCGATTTGTATAAAAGCACTCCAAGTCTGAATGCTTTGAACCAATTCCTGGACTTGCATTTTCATCCCTGGTATTCTCATACACTCTATATCCTTATCACTAAAACAGAGTAGGTGGCTTTTCTGTAAAACCATTTGTCTTGTCTAAATCTGGGCTGTCTCAGAAAATTTATTATTATTCTTTTTTTTACAGAGTTTTGTAAAGTGCAAACTTGGCCCGAATTGAGTATAAGAGCGCTTTACATAGCACCAGTTGCATTACATGAGGACACATTAACTTTTTGTTAGGCACGGGGAGATTGTGATTTGACCAGAATCACAGGAAGTTCAGCGTCCTTTCCGAGACTCAACCCAGTTCCCCAGATTTGAGGTCAGACTCCCTAGCCATTAGGCCAACTCCTCTCTGTCTCTTTGTCTCTAAAGCTGTCTCGCTCTCCTTGTAACATCCTTGCTCATGTACAAAAATTCATTTCCCTGATAGTAACTATTTGAGCCAATTCAAGACTCCCACTTATCATTTCACTCAATTCCAGTATCAATTTACCTACAGGCACCAGGTTTATCCTCAAAGATGATTGAATTGCTCCCTGACTCAATTCTTTGCTTCCACTCCCATTCGACCTAGCATTAATAGCTTTCAACCAAATGTCTAAATCCTGAGAGTAAAGACTTAGTTGTACTTCAGGGGCATTGGATACTGCCCTCTCACGGGTTGTGCTACTATGCGCATCAGGGGTGGCAGATCTGGTAATCCTTGAAATGACCATAAAGGTCCAAATCCAGCATGATTCATAGTTGGAACTGCACTCGCACCATAAGAGGAGCTCACATTAAGTGGGATTAAAGGAACAAATACTCTGGTCCTTAAACGTATAGGGTGTTTTCTGAAGCCTTTTGCTTAGCAGAGACAGCCAATTTGTGCGTCTCTTTTCCTGTAGAACTAGGGTTGTATATGGCAACCACTGGTCCAATGGTCACTACAATGGTAAGAGCATCTGGGGAATTAAGGGTTGTGAAGGTGCCAGGGGCACCAATCCCCAAATGTCCTCCTATCGAATCCTGGTTCATATTCACAGGTGTGGTCTCATTGCATAAGGGCTAGCATTTACTGGTCCAGTAGCCAATCCAGTGTTTCCATTCACATTAGCACTCCCACCCTCTATTGTTTAGGCCTCATTATAATTGTTGTTCTGATAACAACACATCTAAAAGACTATCGCTAGAATCACTATCACTGGCCTCATTGATTTCTACTGTTTCCTTTGTCGTATCCCTCTTCTCCTTCCTTCTCCTTCCTTCTCCTCTCCTCCCCTTGCTCCACTTTTTATCTTGTTAATGCTGTGTACAATTTCGCTCCTTCAATCATGTCTGTTCTGCTTCTCCTCTGTTCTGCATCCCACCTTGCGTCAGCATAAGTACGCACTTCCTTTCTAGCTCTTGCCTGATATCTTTCTTTCTTTTTGTCATGAACCACACACTCCAAATCATGGAACACTTCAAACTGTGTAGGTCTAGGCTGTAGTTTCATCTCATACAGAATCCTCCTCAAATTGTCAATGATTCTCACTTTTGAATGTACCATAGTTTGGGAATGCCAGTGCACCTTTATTCCCATTGTGCCATTGTTTAAGCCAAATACAGGTAAAGAGCCCTACCTTTATCACCATATAATGACTAGCAATGCCTTTGGGTGGTGCCTCTTCGCCTCCCTGACAGGTCTTGTTAAATCTCCCCTCACCAAATCTCGTAAAATTTTAAAACACTTCATATTTTCAACAAATCAGTCAATAATTAAGAAACAAATATGTGTCGAACCAGGAATTAAATCTTGACCGACAATTCTCATCTCAAATCACTCACCAATACCAGCGCAGCACTTGATGACATAAACCAGACCATAACTGCGCGATCTTTAACCAACCAACCAATCCTTGCATGGCATACTAGGACATTAATCTCACTCCTCGTGGTGGCTCACCCTTCTTTACAATCTTCATACATGCACTCGTCTCAGCACTAAACACGCACTACAAATGTAAAGCAACTTCAACAAGTAACTTTATCTGCTCCTCTAATTAATTTCCAATGATCAATCATACAAGAAATGACTCGGAATAACTCTTCTCAACCTCCTCAGACATATACTTGAATTAAACCTTGACCTGTGGGGATAACTCCGATTAGTACAGTTTCCACTGCGCAAAGGGTTCACCATACTGCGTATCCCACTCTTACACAAAATCAATGTCCCTATCTCAACTGTGTCATTTACAACGTCTCACAGCAAGCACCACAAAACTCAGCAGACAATTCAAATATAGTGCCTTCCACACTGTTTAGTATTATCCCAGGATGTTAGGCCACGTCCGATCTGATAACAACTTCAACTTCTCTCCATTAAGCACCACATTCACACAACACTTAAAAAATCTCCACAAAACATCTCAATCTAAATGTAAGCCACAGCAACACACACCTGTTACCACTCCTGTACTGTTACAACTCTCTCCCAAACTGCTGGGGACTCTGCTTATCCTCCAAGCCGAGACATGGGCACTAGAGTCTTTGGTTGGGTCTGGACTAATTTAAGATAAGATTTTCTAACTCCTTCTACTTCAGGAACTAACCATCCTCTGTTACCACCTGAGAGGGCACTGGGCCGTTCTTACCATCACTCTCTGGTCGGTAGACCTTTTTAGTTGCCTGAGAGGTTAAAGGGAGTTAACATTAAATAATATTTCAAGTTCTCAGTGTAATATTTTGACTACACAATGAGAGTCCAAACTAATAAGTAGAATTAAAAGGATGCATTGCAAACTGTAAGCCAGACTGATATAAATGAGTCTCAGAAACATGTTGCGGAAATACAGAATCACCAAGTCAAATCTGAATCGTCCGATTAAATTAAACCTGAATAATAAGAAGCATACATTAAATTCAGCAACAGAGATATACAAGATATGACAGAGAAGTTGATGGTTAGAATACAGGTTTTGATTCTCCTTTGTATATACATGAGGATATCTAAAGGTCATCTAATTAATCCTATCCTAAACTAAGGTTTCGGGAAAACCCTAATTAAATCAGGAGAATTAGAAAGGTGTCAATATAGTGGAAAGTTCATTAAACATTCTCCACATCAAAGGGAAAGTGTAGCAGAAAGCCACACAATGGGAAATATAGCAAGATGTCTGTACCACTCGGAGTCTAAGGAGTATCTGCTGACTAACAATGCGAACACCAATTAGTACACAACATTAAATGGTATTGTCTCCAGTAAAATTCCACCTTCTCACTGTAGAACTTGGATACATCCTTAATTTCTCCAACCTTCCAGTTGAAACATCAGAGCGACCTTAAGCATCCTTTTTATCCATGGGAGTTGGTCTCCTATTTTGTAATGGCATTTTCGACTTCCCCAAAGATTCCTCCCATACCTCACTATCTCTGCAACACACAATATGCCTTTCACTAACTAACAAAGCCTTGAAACTGCACCTGCAGAGTAGTGACCATGAAAAGCGAGCAAAACTTTCCCTTTGAAGTTTTAACATTGAAGTCCAAAAGCTTAAAGCCTTAGGTCAAGTTAACTCAAGTAATAAAAATGTGCACCAACATTTAGATATATGTATGCACAAACAGTAACAAAATCAATGCACTTATATAGTGGTAACTTTGTAATGAAGCATGATTACGTATGAAATGCAATTTCAAATATATGTTAAAAAATACGTGTAACTCTATGTGAGAAATACATTTTCCTTGTCAACCTAAATAATGTTGTTGAGGCACACTAAACATAATAAATGATAAATGTGCATAAGCATATCACATTTCTCTGACGTGTAAGGATATAGCTAAAATTACGCTGCTCCAGGAGTAAACACAAAGTCTGCTCTTTCCTGAGGGATGGGGAGGAAGAAAAAGAAAAAGGAATAAATCATTTAACCATGCTTTCTGAGGCTTGATAACTTATATGTGAATTTCCGCGAGACAGACTAAATGTTGTGTTTTTATTGTTATTTTTGTTACTTTAAAAAAAGGAACATTGATCCTGCATAACACTGAATATTTGATGTAGTTTGAATGTATGAATGTGTGGTGATAAAGCATCCCAACAACTCCTTTTCTCTGAGACTGTTATTCATACTAAGAAACAATTTTACCTCTGGTACCATCCCCAAAATAGCTACTATAAAGGTGGAGAGCATAATTAATGAACTGAAAAGCATTATCCCATTAATATTCACAATGGGATCCTCCACATCCGACGCTTACAAAGACCTTAAGGTATTCTGTGGGGAGCTTGCATTGGTTAGGGTATGGATGTGTAGATCTGTTGACCTTTCCCTTCACCAGAAATTCATGGGACTCATAGAGTGAGCACTTCGAAAAGATTGATGACCTGAGCCCCTCGCCCAATCACTGGTTGTGCAGTGAGACATGTACATGCCAGACTGATTCTGCAAGTAGCAGTGAAAGATGGTACATCTCCGTTGCTGCTGACTTCTCACAAGAAACAAATATGCTTTGGAAGAAATTCCTTGTCCTCGCCCCGATACTGAAAAAGAAAAACATAGGATGTGGCCAGCTCGATTCCGCTTCAATGAAAGTGAACATAAATGGAATGAAACATGAATTTAATGATCAGAAAGAGTTTGAGAGAGTGCTGAAGTATTTGAAGAAAATGCAGGCAACCCACCACTCGTCAGCGGAATTGGAAAAACTTGAAAGAGATTGGATGGGCATGACGATTGCCTTGACAGCAACGGACTATAGAGCCTACCAACAGACCACATCATACCCCGACCACAGGAAAAATAGAGTAATGATATTATTGCATAAAATGCTAGGTAGCTGGATACCTATGATGTGGACTGACACAGTTGGCTGAAACGTGTTTATTAAACTGAAAATGAAGAATAAAGCACTCATTATGTGTTTTTGTCTACAAACTGATTAACTCAAAGCATATTTTGTCCTCAGTCTTGAACAAATTGATCATGGAGCTTGGAGATCCTAAAGCGCTCATAGTAGGTGACAGGAATATCACCATTGACCCCCTTCTTGATAAATTTGGATTCCCAGAAACTAGAAGATGCAATAATAGGGGTGTTATGAAAGTGATCATACATTGCTTGATCCATGGCATCTTTTCCATCAAAAGGTCAGAGATTACACTTTTCTATTGAATGTTAATGGAACGGAATCATGCGCAGACTTTTCCTTTGTCAATTAAGCTATGCGCCCTAAAGTGTTGGACTGTAGAATTGGAATTAGCAGTGTTTCAGATCATGTACCAGCTCATATACTAATGGACTTAAAACTGAATATCCTTTAAATTACACTCATGTTCAAGTCTGGGCAGAGTTCATGGAGTTTCACTCCGCAGAATTCTGTGAAGTGGCAGAAAATCTCCTCAGCGCTCCGCGGAGTGTGGTCTGCAGCAAAGTCAGTTAAGTTGCCTTGCTCGCACTAATTTTTTGTGCCAGGAGTTTGTCCTTCCTGCAATCCAAAATCAGTGCAAAGTGCACTTCGCGTTGTGCCAGAGGACGCTGATGCTTTCTGCCGAACGAGTAGACATTCTACTCAAGCAGCAGCTTCCTCAACACGAGTGGCAGAGTTCTCAATACAAGCGGTCGCGATCTGCCACCACTGCCCATGATGAGAAATCTCACCACGAGGAGGTCTAGCGTAGTTTTTTTTCTCTTGCATGCTGTGGAGAACTTACCATTGGCGAACTGCTCGAGAGATAAAAACTCACCTCCGCGTCACTTTATGGAGTTTTTTGGACTCCACAAAGTCCGCAGAGTGTGGAATTCTTCACCCACCCCTGCTCATGTTGGATTAATACAACAAATTACAGAACAGCATGGTATGCTGAGGGAATATATGACCCTCAATGAGCCTTCAAGTACTTAAATGCAAATATCGTGACCATTCGGAAAGGCTTATACAAAAGGTTGCCTGATGAAAGATTCTTCTAAAATCCAAAAGAACATTAAAGAACAGAAAGCGTGCTTGAAGCAGAATTAACCACACAGTAAACTCAGACAGATGCCAACCTAGGAGCCATGATAAACAAGAAATATGAATTGAATTATTTATATTTTTATTTCTTAGGAGGAGCACTGGCTCATTCTAAAAGCACATCATATGAGCATGGAAAGAAGGCAGGCTGTTTACTGGCTTCGCAACGTATTCAGAAAGAGGCACATTTTAGCATACCTGCATTTTATAAAAAGGATGAAACATTTGACTCAACCTCCTGAGATAGACCAGGAGTTAATCTCCTTTTACACAGGATGATACTTGCCTGACGTAAATGCTTCTGCAGAGAAGGACTCTATGGCCAGGATACATATTCCATTACACTCTTAAGATTTGCACAAACAACTCTAATTTGAAATGTCAGACTCGTAGGTTGCAGATACTATCAAATTAATGGCTCGTGGAAAGACTCCGGTGGAGGATGGCTTTGATTTAGAGATTTAAAAAAGAGCCACTCAAACAAGTGCACCTCTTTTCAAAAGTGATGGAGACAGCAAACCTATGAGTAGAATTCAATAAAGCAATCCTCTACTTGATACTGAAACTGTGCGGACTACATTTATTACCATTAGTGACATGAAAATCTCAATAGTGCTGGTGAGGAGGGTGAGTAAGGCCACCCCTCCATTAATACATCACAGTCAGGTGGGCTTTGTGCCACATCTTTCAGCACAGAATCACATGCGTATACTCCTACATAGTCCATGCCAAACATCCAGAGATACAGACAAAAAAGTGGCCCTCCCCCTTCTATGCTGAGAAAGAAGCATATTGTTGCAGGGATTCGGCTCAGGAACTGATCTACACTTGGGACAGTGGATCATCAGTATTTAGGGGAATAAGTCATCATGCCACATCAGTATCTATGAGCCTGATTCTGACTAGCTATAGTGTCTGACCTTTCCAGAGAGGCAAGTGATTTGGCACCCCAGAACATAATACTCTTGACCTACTCACGGATCGCGGTAACAGGACACACCCTTTCGCTCTCGCACTCATACTTGTCCACAATAAAACAAAAAGAGACATGAAGGAAGTTTACAATGTTTATTTAAATTATCGTGCTCTAAGATGCAATAATTGTGCCACGATTTGAAAACAAATACATGTCAATAAAGTAATCAGCATGGCTAATAAACCATATACAATAAAGAGCCCTATCATGTCATCTGACAGGTCTGCCTAAACCCTCCCGCAGTACTGAAGCTAAGCGGTTATAAAATATAGATCTCTGCGTTTAGTGGTGGAACCCATACATTAGCATACGTAGATGGATGTTCTACATCTGAGCTAATCCAGCACTCTTGTTTCAGGGCCTTCGCTCTGTATATCTGTTTTTTCAGAACCCCTGTCCTCAGTTATATGACAAGATATGTGTACTTAAAACAGCAGCTGCATTTTTTTATCATGTATAGGTGCTAGTGTCTGACCAGAGAGAATAACAAGGGTCGATGTTGTTTTACCTTGTAAGGCTGTTCAGAATAAATCACAGGAAAAGGATAAATAGCGAAAACATGTGTTGGTTCTGTGTGGAAATGGAATGTGGCACAAAAGTAAGCGTAATATTTCGTAACTTGTGGAAAAAAAAAGCGGCCTACAACGTACATAATTAGGCTAGCAAAGGGAAAATGACAATGGTCCATAGAAAAATACACAACATTTGATTGAGGGGCTAATTGTTTGTAGGCAGGCCTGATTTGGAATGGGAGATACCTTTATCTCCACGGTTTAAAGAGTATATAAAAATCCCACATCAAAGATTATCCGCAACTGCTGCTGTCAGACACTATAGGTATTATGATAGGCACCAGACAAGGATTAATTTGAGCCCTCTCCTTTTTTTTGTGCCTCTAACAATGGGTGTTCAAGCGACCAATGCAATAAAAGGAAGATGGACGCCAATGGTAGAGTGCAGATTGATGTTATATGCATTCGACATCTTGCTTTAAGTGAGTCTTCCAAATCAATAGAGTGTATTATGAACTCATTACAACTTTTTCCACCCTTACAGGATATGAAATTAACTGGTCCAAAACTGAGGAAATGTCAGTGTCTCCTGTGACAGTTGAAGGAGTATTGATGGTGCTGACATTTAAATGGGCGCTACATAATTTAAATATTTTAGAATAATGATTGACAGAGACATGACACAAATGTGCTTTGCCTGTAACAAATAAAGAAAGATTTTTCTAAATGGGAGAAGTTTCAGCTCTTAATGAGGGGCAGAATACAAACAGTAAAAATGATGAGAGCACTAAGATTTAACCACGTTTTTCAATCCCATCCAAGATTATATAATAATACAATAAAATATAATATTACAAAAAAATATAAAAGTACAATAAAATAATGCAGAATACATATTGGTTCCAGTAACTCCGGGACTGGTTATGTTCAAGCGTTATGCATCTACCTAGTCGGAAGATATGCGATTTCCCCAGATTGCACTGTCCGACTAGCCCCTTCACGTCTCTCATATTGCATATCGCCTCGACCCACATCTGAAAGAACCAGACTGGGTCATGTTGGCAAGATATCTCCAGCATGGTAAAAATTAGCCTCTCGCATTTTATAAGCAACTGAAACATACTAGAGATTACCAGGAACTCATACTTGTGGATATGTATAATGTGTGGAAGTTAGTGAACTAAGTAAGAAAGGATTCTTACGTGCTGATGCTCCCTTTTGGTACAATGCTGAACTCTTGAGAGATAATAAACCATGATATTGAAGAGAATGGAAATTAAAGGTGTACACACTCTCAGTCCTGTTCTTGTAATTCCTTTGCAGAGCTGGTGACGGGACATCAAATTCGCAAAATTGAAGTTTTACAGATACATACAACTAAGACATTGTTTGTTGAGCTCAATGAAACTGTCGCCACTCACCTTGGAAAAGTCCCCTATAAATGAGTACTTAGTGAAAGGAGATCATTACAAAAGTTGATATCTGGCCCCTGTGGACTAAAAATAGACGTCCACTATTCCAAACCCACAGAGCGCATTCTGAAATGCAAAGAGCACTTTAAACTACAGAAAGAGTATACAGAAGAGGAGTGCAAACTCATGATAGAGGTCTCAAATAGGCACGTCTTAAATCCGTTTTTAAAAAAATACTGCAAGAATAACAATGGTCACCATATAAAATGCACCCAGCCAAGAACATATCCTCATCACACGGAGGTGCTGCTAGCCAGAGAGTGGCAGTGCCCACTTACTCAGGACTGCACAGCATTAAAAACCCTACTGGACAAAAATCTTTTGACTATGACCACAAAGAGTAATATTTGAATCACTCCATCGCCAGACCTAGCACTCCTTCATGATACTGTGAATATACTAGGCATGATTCATAATAGGAAAAGATGTCTCGATGATGCCCTCGCAATAGCCAAACTCTGCATTCTTCATTAATGGAAATCCACCACCATGTCTACCCTTGATGAATGGCTAATGCCCCTTTCAGTGATAGCTACCCATGAGAGACTAATATATAAGGTTAATGACCAACCTGCATATTTATGTCGAAGGATGTGGTCCATTTCTGATAGAATGAAAGGTACCTGAATGGCCAATTTACTGAGATATTCGCCTTGTAGAGGCTTAGAGACTTGCATTGTAGAGATAATGGAGGCTTCACTTATTATTCAGTTTAATCATAGTTAAAGGTTTTGCGGATTCGCTGCCTTTTTAGGTCGAGCTGACGTTAGCATTCATGCGAAGCATGAATGCTGTCAGCTCGACAACTAATGCTATCCGTATTTGGGAAAGTGGACACCAAAGTGTCAACAGCTTTCCCAGTGTCGGATTTCACCGCGGGAGCGAGCGCGCTTGCGCAGACCGCAGGGCTTGCATGCAAACACGGCCCGCACACAGGCAGGCCCTATCCACTGCACGCACAGGCACACGCGCGCGCACACACACACACACGCGCACACGCAGGCACACACATGCAGGCACACAGCCCCCCCCCGCCCCCTCCCCTCTTACCTCACCAGAGTCGGGCTCGCACCATCTGCCAAGGGAGCCCAGCAGAGCACTCGAGCTCCTCTCCCACTCTACGAAGAAGCGGAGCTCTCCCCATAGGCATGAGGGCCTCGCAGTCTCCCCGCTGGTCTTCACCCGGGCCCCCTCATGGGACCCGGGACTTCATGCGGCACTTCTCGTCTCCGGGCTCGCGCTGGTGCAAAGGAAACGAAACTGAAGAGTGGCGCGCATGCGCAAGTAGCCCCCGCCCTCCCACTGCTCACAGGCCGGCAGACATCGCTGTTTATTTATTTATTTTTACTTAATAGATAAAGATATGCTAATAATTGCCGCCGATGCCGAGGCTCCAAACATGTTAAGGGCATCCGTTTTAGCACTTCCCTCTCCCGTGTTATGTTTAATTTGTGGCTCCGGACCTATTTATGACCTCCCCTCTAATCAACCCCACCTGCCCTGTGCCCAGTCTCCCTCATGCGAACACACCCAGGGAGAGACTGGCTCGTGCACGGCTCTCCCAGAGTCCCTCCTTGTGGACGGGAGGGTGGGAGGCTGCCTTTCCTTGAAGATGAGAGCTGCAGGATTGGAATAATGCAGGACGGCGGGAGCGGAAGTCGGGACCCAAGTTGAGGTGGCTGACGGTGAGTTTTATTTTATATATTTTTTTTATTTAGCTCCCCCTGCCCCCCCCTGCGATGACCTCATTAAACCCCCCCCACCCCCACACGCCCATCATGCCGGCCGCGAGAGCAACCAGTGATTGGTTTTTGTCCAGCAGGATTAATTGGTCTGGCCGAGGCTGTATATTCCGCATTTTTGCCTGACAAAACTTTGGTGCTGAGATGAAGTTAGGCCGTTGATAGGTTAATAGTTCTCCGGGCTTGTGGTATGTATAAACGACAGGGGACTACACATGGAGGGAGCAATACTTCATATCCCCGCAGGCCCACATGCCATGTGTTCGGTGTCTGGTAAGGGATCACACAGCCTTTTCTTTAAATTGATGGCCTAGGCTATGTTAGTGACAACAAATCAAGTGTCATTTCTGTCTACCATGCATTTTGACTCAAATACCCACTGATTTTCCAGTCAATATCAACTCATTAGGTCACATTGATCGTTAAAACTACATTACATCCCAACAAAATATTAATATGACCTGGTGTAGTAGTGTAATGTAATTGGTGCTCATGTGAGGCACTCCAATATATTCTGGCAGAGAGCGCAAATAAAATGGTGAACAGCATCTGAAAATATTTTATTGTGCATATCTTCCCCTACTAGTTAACAGATAAAGGACTAAGTGGAGTCAGCTTCTGCCTCTAAACTCGATACTAGAAGAAAATAAAGCGAGAGATGCCATTGACATTTCTATCGCTGAAGTAGTCAAGCAGAGCTAATATCACTGAATTGCAATCTGCTCTGATGCATGTCTTACAATAGGTAATTTAACAAACCTCTTCTGTGAAGTTTAATACGCGGTGAGAGAAATGCAGCGGAAGTGGTATTATAGTATTGGCTTAGAATGGTTGTCTTTTACTTTACCAAAAGGTGAAGCACCACACGCAGAAGTACTTTATTTGTAAATACAATCCAGGTCAATTTCTAATGCATTACTAAATTTGAGGGATGTTATTTCCATATGCTATAAAAAAACACAGCAGTCTCTATTTTACTCTTCTTCACCTCTTGACATTATTCTGCACTCAGATGCCCTCCGCAGATTTCTAGACACTTTATAAACATTGATAGACAATGATATGAATGCTATTGCTACAAAACAAATGCTATGAAAATGTACCCAGTACTGGCAGAGCTTATTTCAGCACAATGACAATATTGTAAAATATACCAAAAAATGACATAGATACTGATGTGGGATTTTTATACGGGACTTTTCCCATACGGATACTATAGAACACTGTACAGGTCATAGAATTGAGGGCGGGGTCCAATCTAATGCTGGCCATGGGGAACATGCAGGGTGCCTCCTTCAAGTTCACCAAGTCTTATTTACAGGCCCCAGCACACAGAATACGTGCTTGTTTTTAGGCCACATCCTACAGCTGTTCGTCTGTACACCTGTCTGCTCCTCCTAACTGGTTGCTCCTCCTGCAGTCACCTTCTTTGTTTCAAAGCCTACGAGTCTAGCAGTCACAACTATGATATGCTAATAATTGCCGCCGATGCCGAGGCTCTGCATCATTTGTTTCAGATGCTACACTTACCCATCCCAACCGTGTTTCTTTTTTCTTTCTCTCCCCACCGCCCCTCTGAGATTACGGTTTAATTATTTATTTTTAATTACTAGATAGGGATTTGCTAATAATTACAGTCGATGCTGAGGCTCAAATTATGTTAAGGGTGTTTGTTTGTCCACTTTCCCCTACAGTGTTATGTTTACTTTGTGGATCTCTCAACCTCACCCACCCTCACTCTCACCCTCAAACCCCCTCACACACCCTCTCACCCTCTCACACCCCCTCACCCTCTCACACCCTCTCATCCTCACACCCCCTCACACACCCTCTCACCCTCTCACACCCCCTCACCCTCTCACACCCCCTCACACTCACACACCCACATACCTTCACATACCCTCACACCCCCTCACCCTCACACCCTCTCACACACCCTCACCCTCACCCCCCCTCATCCTCACCCCCCTCACCCTCACACCCCCTCACCCTCACTCACCCTCACCCTCACTCACCCTCACCCTCACTCACCCTCACCCTCACTCACCCTCACACACCCTCACACACCCTCACTCACCCCCACTCACCCCCTCACCCTCACACACCCTCACACACCCTCACACATCCTCACTCACCCTCATTCACCCTCACTCGCCCTCACTCGCCCTCACTCACCCTCACTCGCCCTCACTCACCCTCACTCACCCTCACTCACCCTCACAGGATAGCAAAACATAGCATAGCATAACATAACAAAGCATAGCAAAAGAAAACAGCATAGTATAACAAAACATAGCATAGCATAACAAAACACAACAAAACATAGCAGAACAAAACATAGCGTAACATAACAAAGCATAGCATAACATAACAAAGCATAACATAACAAAGCATAGCATAGCATAACATAACAAAGCATAACATAGCATAGCATAACATAATAGGGCGGGTCACAGCACGGAGACGGCCCTGCTTTACATGGTGGAGCATCTTCGCTCCGTGCTTGACGCGGGACAAACGGCAGCGCTTGTGTTATTAGATCTAAACGCTGCCTTTGACACCGTCTCGCACCCTATCCTTCTGCTGCGACTAGAGGAGGCTGGTGTCACCGGCACCGCTCTCGAGTGGTTCCGGTCGTTCTTAACCAACCGGGCCTTTAGCGTGACCGTCCCGCCTTATCAGTCCAAATTCCATCCGTTAAACCTGGGCGTCCCCCAAGGCTCCTCGCTGAGCCCTACGTTGTTTAATCTGTACGTAAGGCCGCTAGCTGAGGTTGTCAAACAATGGGGTATGACCATGGTGTCATATGCCGATGACACCCTGCTGGCGGTCACGATCAGCGGGGATGCCGAAGTCGATGCCCCCAGGTTTCAACAAGGACTGCGGGCGGTCGCCAGCTGGATGACGTCCAATTGTCTTCAGCTGAACGCTAGTAAGACCGAGGTCATGGTCTTTGGCAGACAGCCGGAACTGTGGGGAGAGAGATGGTGGCCGGGGGAGTTGGGTCCTGCTCCCATCCCAGTCGCCGAACTTAAGAACCTCGGGGTCTGGCTGGACCCTTCCCTCACGTTTGTGTGCCACACCAAACGCACGGCTGCATGCTGCTTTGGCATCCTGCGCGGGCTCCGTCCTGTGCTAAAGTTCTTCGATGCCCCTACCAGGCAACTCATGATCCAAGCTACTGTCATCTCCAGGCTGGATTATGCAAGTTCCTTGCTGGCCGGTCTGAATCTGGCAGAGATCGGGCGCTTACAGAGGATTCAGAACGCCGCAGCTAGAGCGGTGGTAGGCCTCCCAAGATTCTGTCCTACTTCCAGTACCCTGCGGTCACTGCATTGGCTTCCGGTGGCCCAGCGGATCCAGTTTAAGGTCCTCTGCATCGCCTACAAGATTTTGAAGGGGTCTTCGGCAACGATCCTTACGGCCCTCCTGGCCAATTACATCCCAGCGCGACCCTTAAGATCTGCAGACCTCGAACTGGCCGTTGTGCCGCGCTTCAAGCGGAGTAGGGCCGGTGGACGCTCATTTCGTGTGCGTGCAGCTGCTCTGTGGAACTCCTTGCCCCAGGCAATTCGCGCTATGAGCGATTTGCTTTCCTTTCGCCGCGCGGTGAAAACGTTTTTATTTCCTTAGTTGTATACTTATGTTTGTTTATTGTTTAGTTGTGTTGTGCAGCTGCCTTGTCGGGCGCCAGGACGCTCCTTAGCTGGAGCATCTGTGCGCCAAATAAAAACGCATAACATAACATAACATAACATAACATAACATAACACAGCATAGCATAACATAACAAAGCATAGCATAACATAACAAAGCATAGCATAACATAACAAAGCATAGCATAACATAACAAAGCATAGCATAGTATAACAAAACATAGCATAACAAAACAAAACATAGCATAACAAAACAGCATAGCATAACGAAACAAAGCATAATGTAACGAAACATAGCATAACAAAACATAGCAAAACACAACAAAACATAGCATAGCATAACAAAACATAGCATACATAAAAACATAGCATAGCAAAGCATAGCAAAACAGCATAGCATAGCATAACAAAACACAACACAACATAGCATAACAAAATGAAACAAAGCTTAGCATAGCATATCATAACAAAACATAGCATAACAAAACATAGCACAGCAAAACAAAGCATAATAAAACACACCAAAACATAGCATAGCATAGCATAACAAAACATAGCATAGCATAGCATAACAAAACATAGCATAGCATAACAAAGCATAGCATAGCAAAACACAACAAAACATAGCATAGCATAACAAAACACAACAAAACATAGCATAGCATAACAAAACAAAGAATAGGATAGCAAACCTAAACCTAGCATAACAAATCAAAGCATAGGATAGCAAAACAAAACATAGCATAACAAAACACAACAGCACATAGCATAACAAAACATAGCAAAACACAACAAAACATAGCATAGCTTAACAAAACACAACAAAACATATAATAGCATAGCATACCAAACACAGCATAGCATAGCATAATAAAACACAACCAAACATAGCATATCATAACAAAACATTACAAAGCATAGCATAGCATAACAAAGCATAGCATAGCATAACAAAGCATAGCATTGCAAAACATAGCATAGCATAACAAAACATAGCATAACACAGCATAGCATAACAAATCAAAACATAGGATAGCAAAACACAACATAGCATAGAGCCTCACTCAGCACCACTCAGGGACACCACAGCATCACTATGCGCTACCACAGCATCACTGAACGCAACAGCATTACTCGTTCGCCACCACAACACCACTCAGCGCCACCACAGCATCAATCTGTGCAACCATTCAACACCTGGTTCAAATATATTCTCTCAATGTTTCAAGCTTTATTACAAATGTCACAAAAAGATGTTAATATTTCACTTCTGTTCTTGGATTTTCGCCACAATAAAATACAATGAACATAATCTTCACAAAAGTTATTTACAAAAGTTTAATCTATTGCCATTATAAATTACAACTTTTATTTAAGTATTAATTATTTTAAAAAATTAAAAGCCATTGTTATTTGTAATATCAATACATCTAAGTCACGTAAATACAACACATATTGCATTACAAATGCTATAGGTGTAACATTTGTGAAAGTTAAAACTATTGGCATTGTAAATGACAAAGCTATTACTTTCACTATTTTCAAAAGCAAAACCTAAATAAAAAAATTGTCATTTACAATACCAATAACTCAAACTTTCCTAATGCGAGACCTATTGCATTGCAAATGCTTGTTTCTATTGGCAACTTGTTTACGACAGCATACAGAGAATATTTGTATCACATTGTGTTGTAACATGGGTCAATTATCTTTCCAGGTGAAACCCATACAAACTATTGAATTGTTGACTGTTATCATATGTTATCAATGACGTTCTGAATGAAAAAGTATTTAAAGTAAGCAAATGTACTGCCAGAAACAAAAGATAACTTTTCACAACCATTGCTCCTATGCAAATAACGCCTCGATGTTCAATTGCATGTCAATAATACAATATCCATATCCAAATCTCATTTCTTACCATTCATTGACTGAACAAGAGGCCTTTAGGGCGGGAATCAGTATTCAACAACATATATTTAGCTTAAAGTACATTGCACGAATGTCCTCTATCCACGGCCCACGCTTGGTTTGTTATGATGACTTTAAGCCAGCTTTTGATACTGTGGACCATCCATCACTATAGAAAAAGCTAGATGGCCTTGTTATGCCAGATGGTTATCTTTCAATAAGGATTGTTTTGCATAATAATACCTCGGTGAAAGCCCAGTTACCTAAAAGTTGATTGGTAGTTGATGGTATTCTTAATGGCCTTAAATATGGGTGCTTTGTTGCCAGGCTGTTGTTCCCTCTTTGCAGTATTTACAGGAAATATTCAGAAATATTCAGAAAGACAAGTAGCTATTACCACAAATTGATGGACAAAAAAGTAAGCCTTTTTACTTCATACAGCCAGCATTTCAGTCAAACGTATAGGCTTAATGAGACAATTTGAAGCTTTGGGTGGCTATTGGAGACAGAATCATCTAACTTTCAACACCCACAGAAAAACCACCCAAACAATACAGGGATTTTAATAAAATCATCGATCAATCAATCAAACTGGATTTAAAAAGCACTGCTAATCACCCAATAGGGTATTTAATCACTGACTCAAAAATCAAAGTACACGGGTTAAGTTTATACATGTTTATAGTTGATGGAAAACAGCTCAAACAAATTTAAATGAGGTATCTTGTCGAGAGTTAAGGATGTTTTTATTTTAAATGAGAGTTAGTGCTTTAATTAAACTATACAATACAACACATCAGTTTGCATGTTTGAAAACAACATGTAACATGACATGTCAAGATACCTTTTCACGTTTGCTCCTTTTTTACTCCTTATAAGTCCGCATGTTATATATAAATCAAAGACGTTTCTGAAACCACTTATCAAACAAGTTGTTATAAGGATTATGGAGAAGGCTTTCGGCCATCCTTTTACACTGGTGCATTCACATGATCATAGACTCAGCAAATGTTGCTATGGCGTAGCTTTGTTTTGAAAATGTTTTTTCAATAAGGAAGGCATTATGTATGTACGTATTTTTATAGGTGGAATGTGGCTAGAACTTGTGATTGTTTAAAGTATTACATCCTGTTATGTACATTTTACAATACTGTAAAGTGTTTTTTTCAAACTCGTCAATACATTTATTCTAATTCTGATCCGAGGGGTGGAGTGATGGGGGCTCAGAAAGCGCATGATGCATGATGTCACTTCCACCTGGCATTTGGCGAGTTAAAATTTATGAAAATACCCAAAAGGATTTATGAAGAATGGTGGAGACTTTTCCGGCCATTTTCCTAGTACATTTTAGATATTCATCTGTAGATACAGAACATCTGCCTTGTGCCTATTTTACAGTCCGTTTTATTAGTTAAAATCTGCATTTTTATAAAGATTTTTCGTGCAAGAATCGAAGCACAAGGACATGGTGCTGGCATTTAAATTTTTACTGAGCCAGTTTAGTCATGCAATTCTGAACATATGTCAGAGTGCGGAGGTGTACAGTAATATTTATGCACCGTGCAGTGCACCGATGCTCGAGTTCTTTTATTGAAGTTTTGTTGATAACATTCATGAAGAGAATAACTTAAAAGCTTGGCAGAATCTCAGAAATGGTGATGAAAAACTCATGAAATATGAATAGCATCAGTGTGTGGTAGTGTGTGAAGAGGCATATGGAAACGCTCTAATTCCATTTTTATTCCTGGGATGATGGATACGAAGTAGTTCTATTCTTTATTCTCTGGGAAAGTTTGCGCGCTTCCCTTCTTTGATTATTCACAGAAAGAAATGAAGGCTCGGGACAAAGTACTGACTTGAAGCATTGCTTGTGAAATTGGCTTATCTGTGAACAGCATGGGTCTTGTGAACAGAAGAAACGTGTACATTTACAATATATCTTGTTGACGTAGATACATGGCTTCCCTGTTTCCTTGTATTGGGAGTGGAAATGGTGAACATTTGAAATAGTCATGCAGATTATGGGCTAACTTCGCAATAAAGGGTAGAGTGATCCTAAGTTGTCAGTCACTAGAAAGACAGTAAACTGGCATACACCATACCCTCATGAAGACTTAGGCCGTTGATGAGTGGTCAAGTAATACACCCTACTTGACACTACAAGACGTAGATACATTGCGGCTGACATAGCATTTTTTCCCCCTGAACAAATGTCGCCAGATAATACATAGGGGCATATTCTCAAGGAGCTATCTCTGAGTTAACGGCACTTTATCGCAGCCTAAGTTGCGAGAAATGTATCACCCCATTCACAAGCTGGTGCTAACAGCCGATAGTACCAGTTTGCCTGCGATAGCAGCCGCAAAAGACATCGCCACAGACGACCCCAAAAAGTATCACTAATGAGATGCAGAGTAGGCGTTCTCGTGCCAAAAGCTGCTACAACACCACTCCCCAACATTCCCAGCGACCAGCCAGATCACAGATAAGAACACAAAACATGTGATAAGGCACGTTAGCAGCAGGAAACCAACACCTGGTCTGACTTGGTGCAAAGTTGAATCACAGCCTGCACCACAAAAGGGAGCCCAGTCCAGAGCCACACCGGAAGGGCAACAGATGCCATGGAGCCACTGATCATACAGATGGGAGCCACAACAGGGCCACAACACACAGCACCACCACCCCAAGGACCACCCACCTTGGGCCCCACCCACGGCACACCCCACCACCACCAAAAGACCAAGACACTGCACATCAACAGCCTGAAAACATGGAAAAAAGCATCCGCCTCATGTCGCACAATTACAGCAATCATCTCTGAGCCCTACCCTTTTTAACATCTATGTGGCTCCCTTGGCCAATATCATCCGGTCATTTGGGTTCCAGCTCACCTCCTATGCTGACGACACTCAGATTGTGTTGTCGCTTAGGGAGGCAGCGGAAAGAGAGGCAGAGGAAAGGTTTCAGAAATGCATGAGCTCTATTTCCATCTGGATGTCAGCCAATTGTCTAAAGCTTAACTCAGCTAAAACGGAGGTCATAAAGTTCGGCAACAATCCCCGGGTTAGGACACCAGACTGGTGGCCGGTAGAGCTGGGATCTTGCCCAATACCTTCCAGGAAAGCCAAGGATCTGGGAGTCTTAGGGGACAACAAACTCACCATGGAGGACCAAGTGAACCAGGTGACCACATCCTGCTTCATGGTCCTTAGAATAATAAAAAAAATCAAGCTCTTCCTCTCAGCTAGCAACCTAGGGACGGTTGTTACGGCCTTGATCTTGTCCCGGCTGGACTATTGCAACAGTCTTTATATTAATGTACAAAATTAACACATGTACAAGTTGCAATTGGTCCAGAAAGTGGCAGCCAGATTACTGTCAGATACGGCAAGTTTTGCATCTGTCAGAGGTGAGCTTAGGAAATTACACTGGCTCCCTGTCCCACTGAGAGATCGGTTTACGGCCCTTTGTGTGGTCTTTAAAGCAGTGAATGGCATTCGCCCAGAATTTCTGAAGCACAGACTCTCATGGTATGTTCCAAGTAGAACCTTGCGTTCTTCTAGCTCTAAACTTGTTCAAACATCCATGTTCAAGAAAACAAATTGGGGAGGCAGAAGTTTCTTTCACTGCGCCTCTAAAGCATGGAACAAACTCCCATTTCAATTAAGAAATGCCTCTAACTTAATCTCCTTTTGCAAAGGTCTAAAAACATGGCTTTTCTCTTAATAACTAGCTTCCGCTCTCCCAGGTAACCCAGTTCCTAGCGCCAGGACACCCCAGGGTAACAGCGCGCTTTATAAGAATAAATAACATAACATATCATAACAATCAACACACATGCGAGTACAGAAATCTTGAGTCATTCATGCACCATTGAAAGACCAAACAAAATGTCACATACTAATTCATCTTCAAGCAACTGTTGTGAAGAGTCATGGTGGGGCATCCCCGGACAATCTGTGAGTCACAGCCTGCAAGACAATATCCAAGATAAGAAGGTGTGTCAGGCACTCAGCAAAGGACAGGGAGAAAGAAAGAGAGAGACTGAACAAGGAGCGCAATGCCAATCGTGCCCTTGGCTTATGCATACATGCCAACACCTGTGTGTGTCCCTAAATCCAATTCCCTCCAAATCACAGACCTGGCATCAAAGTCAGCGCGAAGGCCACATCACATCTCCGAAATGCAATCAGTAGTAAGACTAAAATTTGGAATGAAAGCACCTTTGTTCATACACACAAGGCAGAAGGCCAACCGATCCTTCGACCTTGGTCCTGAATGCAGCTGGCACACCCTGCGTGTGATACCAAACCAGCCTCTGACGACTCCCACAACCCGAACAGCCCTAATGAAAAACCAACATGCCCACACCCCACGCACACTTATCCCTGCACAACCATCAACGGCAAGGGATGCCCTTGGCACATTAGTCAAAAACTACCCATATGTCCAAATGTTGCACACACATACGACTCATTGCCCTGAGCTGCGGCATATTGTCCACAGAACTGCCACCGGTCTGAGGAGTGCCGATGCTATGAGACCAACAAACGCAGTGGCAGGCATTCCCAGGCACATGCACAACCCCTGTCACGTCAAACTATACGATGCACGAATGCTGCATCTGTTGGGATCTGTGCCAATAGCAGTGTTGCAAATCAGTTACCGTCTGAGTTTCCGTCTTTCCTACTTCACCTGCATCCAGCCCTGGTTCCACTGTCAATCATGCACATTTGAGTGGCTCGCTGTTAGAACTGGGATTTCTGGTTGGCTAAGGCTCACGCCAAAGCCAGGCAGAAACCACCATTCTAGTCAGGGCAAGGGAGTCACACGCCAAGATAAACCCTGCTCACCCCCTTGGTAGCTTGGCACGAGCCGACAGGCTTATCCCGGAGGCAATGTGTAAAGCATTTGCGCACGCACACAACAGCAACAACCCAAACAGCGCTAATGAAAAACCAACATGCCCACACCCCACGCACACTTGTCCCAGCACAACCTACACCTGCAAGGGATGCCCTTGGCACATTAGTCAAAAACTACCCATACATCCAAATGTTGTACACACATACGACTCATTGCCCTGAGCTGCGGCATATTGCCCACAGAACTGCCACCGGTCTGAGGAGTGCCGGTGCTGTGAGACCAACAAACGCAATGGCAGGCATTCCCAGGCACATGCACAACCCCTGTCACGCCAAACTGTACCATGCACGAATGCTGCATCTGTTGGGATCTGTGCCAATGGCAGTGTTGCAAATCAGTTACATTCTGAGTTTCCGTCTTGCCTACGTCACCTGCGTCCAGCCCTGGTTCCACTGTCAATCATGCACATTTGAGTGGCCCACTGTTAGAACTTGGATTTCTGGTTGGCTAAGGCTTACGCCAAAGCCAGGCAGAAACCACCATTCTAGTCAGGGCAAGGGAGTCACACGCCAAGATAACCCCTGCTCACCCCCTTGATAGCTTGGCACGAGCAGACAGGCTTATCCCGGAGGCAATGTGTAAAGCATTTGCGCACGCACACAACAGCAACAGCATCCTAGACACACCACAAAGGGAACTCCACACAAGGTTATATAAAAATTAATTTGTATTGTCAAAACACATCAGATAGTAATCACACAATATACATTGTGCCAACTGGCACAGGCAATATTCACAAGGGATTATTTACACCAGGACAGGGCCACGTGGGCCACTGTCAGAATCAGAACTTAGTAGAACTAGCACTTAGAATAACTGTCACACCAAATAACAATTATAGATCACAACCAGTAACCACTGGTAACAGGTAGGTACACACTAGGCAATACTAATAACCATAGGCATAGATCACGCATGGACACTTAGGCCCACATGCATCATTCATTTTTGGAGTCGCAAACGGTGCGATTCCTTAAAATCGGCCGTTTGCGATTCCAAAAATGCTTTTTGGAATGCATCAAGCATTTTTTGAAATCGCAACATTTTTGCGATTTCCAAAAATGCGATTGCTTTTAAGAAATCGCAAATTTGCGATTTCTCAAAAGCAATGCATGAATACTTTTGAAATTGCGAATTCGCAATTAGAGGGACAAATTTACCGAGTAGTTGAACTTCTCGGTAAATTTGGAAAAAGTGTTAATAACACAGAAAACCCATTTTAAAAGCATTCATGTTACGGACACACATGTCCTTAGGACGTGTGTGTGCAACATGATGCGAAAAATACATTTCAGGGGTGCAGGGGGGGTTCATTTGAACCCCCCTCACCACCCTTGAAATGCAATCAGGATTTGCGATTTTGAAATTGCGAATTCGCAATTCCTATTCATTCCTATGGGCCTTTTGGGCCATAGGAATGAATGGGAATTGCGAATTCGCAATTCAAAATCGCATTTTTTATGCGATTCGGTAGAAATAGCGATTTCTACCGAATTGCATAAATATTTAAAAAATAATCATGCATAGGCTTTTGCGATTTCTAAATTGCGAATCGCTTTTTATCGCAATTTAGAAATCGCAAAAGTCGAGATTGATGCATGTGGGGGACAACCTCTCTAGTATAACATACTAGGCAAAGCAAACTTCTAAGCATGAGCACCTTTAGAAGTATAACACAAGCATAACGGCAAAGCACATTACGAAGCAATCACATTTAGGCCTAACTAGTAAAAATACAGTAGGCAATCTCCTCCCTAGTCTAAACACATTCGACCCTCCCCCTAAGCATAACTCACATTTAGGGGCGTAACTCAGAGAGTGAGACATCGACTCAATAGCATAATCCTACATTAGGCAATTATCATCACAAACCTAACAGGTAATCATATTGCACAACAATCACCTTAGGGCCTTGCGCCCTATCCACATACCACCCCCCTGGCCAACTGGCCATCTCAAGAAGGGGCTCAAATGCCCTGTGTCCAGAATGTCAGGGCGCGCTGCCAACGCAGCGCCAGTCAGGGGTGCGCCCCCGGCGCAAACCTAAACGTTGCAGCTGCCTACTAAGTGCTGGGCAGGTGGGAACAACAACAGGGCCTAAACGTTGCAGCTGGCACTAAGTGTTGCGCAGCTGTAGAAGGCCTGGCACCTCTGTGCCATCTCTGTCCCTCACAAGGACTTTCACTCAAATGGTGCCTAAACGGTGCAGCTGCCCACTAATTGCTGGGAAGTTGGGAAACAACAAAACTGCGACAGGGCCCTCACTGACCCTACACAAAGACTGCACCATAGGTTGGCGCCATCTGGCTCTAGCAAGGCATTTTGCGCATTTTTGGAGTCCTCTAGGCTCTGAAACAATAATGGCGCAAAAACCACGTGTGAGCCTTGCAGCCTCGGTGCCCAAAAACAACGGTGCCCTGTGGGAGCCCTCATGGGCACAGAAACAACTGTGGGGCCCTGGAGCCTCTCAGAGCTCGAACACCAAAATACCCCCTGAGCCTCGCAGGCTCTAAACACAAGATGGCCCCACCGTTGGAGTCCCCCTCCTGGGGACTCAAAGCAACTATGCCCCCCAAGAGCCTCTCAGGGCTCTTCATCAATAGCACCTCGCGAGTGGAGCGGCCCGCTGCCTTCTCTTGGGCTGCGGGCGGGGCTCTCTCACTCCGGAGAGCCTCGCGGCCATGGCTGCACTCCTCCTGCGGGGCTCTCCCTTCTACATGGGAGACCAGCAGAACTGCTGACGCCAGCATCTCCTTCTGGCGGCCCCGGGGTTCTCCTTTGCTCACGGGAGCCCCGGGCCGCGGTGGCCCTCACTCGGGCAGCTTCTCCTGGATTCAGCCAATCAGGGCGCAGCTCCTCCACGAGCCTCTTGTGACGTTGTGGCTTCTGCTCCGAAGTCGGCCAATCGCAGGGCTCTTCCGGGACGAGCCCCTCTCTGACATCACGATTCTTCTTACGCGGCCCAATCACCTCGCGCCTCACAGGACGAGCCTCCCGCAACCCGCAAGGACAGGAGGCCAGCTCTTCTCACGCCCTTGGAGATTCTTTACAGACACAGCACACAGCAAAGTCTTGAGGTCAAGCAGGCAGGGGTCACAGCACACAGCAAAGTCTCCTTCTTCTCTCCTTCAGTTTGAGCAGCCAAACAGGTCAGCCCCACAGCACACAGCAAGGGCAGTCTTCCTTAGTTTCTTCAGCTGTTCTTCTTCTGGCAGAGGTTCTTCTTGATTGTAAAAATCTTTCAGCATCCAGGGGCTGGGCAGGGCCCAGGGAGTCAAGCCTTCCCCTGGGCCCCAGCAGCAGCATGCCCCTGGTAGTTTCAAGTTGGAAAACAAGAACATTTTCAGAGTGTCACAGCACTCTTTTTATACCCAAAATCCTTTGTCTAGCTGGGTGCAGGCAATGTGAGAACCAGCTATAACTGGTTCTGGGGAACTCCTTTCACTGGCCAGGCTAGGGACATCAGATGCACCACAGGGGTGGAGCCAGCATTGTGGAGGGAAAACCCAGCCATATTCAGGTCCCAGGTGTACCCCTCCCTCACATCAGCATGCTAATCTCTCCATTCACCACCGGGGCAGACCCATCCTGACTCCTGGAGCCAGGCTCACCAGCCAGCTCCAGCCAATTACACGCCAGACACAAATTACACAAACATGCCAACTTCTAGAAGTGGCACTTCCACACTAGACACAATCATGGAGCATACATCATTGCGCAGCATTCAATCTCACAAGTATGCACATACCAAACGGGACCCTGCACTCCCCACACATCAGGAACTACCATGGTCACACATATTCCCCATGCATTCCTATGGGAGGGCAGGTCACTCTCACCACACACACAGAGTGTGCACGCACTTTACACTGGACCACAGTGAAAAAGTGCGCAGAGACCTAAAATCACCAACACCAGGTTACAGATACAGACTAGGAAAAAGCAAAAAGTTTCGGGGTGAACCTGCCAAAAAGGGCCGGGTCCAACACCCGCCTATCCAACGCAATGGTAGCTGAATTGGATCATGACTTGTCAGTGCGCCCCCTGTTGGCCCATGAACAGGAGTGACACCGGGATAGCCATGCATGGGATGCAATGATCTTTGGCGTATGTGCTGGCAGTTGTGCATGGGAGATTGCACAACTCCTCGTGTGCAGTGACCACATCGAGGCGCTACCCTATTAGGTTGTGCTGTGGATTGGGGAAACGGCGTGGACTGAGCACATCTGCCCAGACCAGTTAATGGATTTGGTCACCCTGGTGTTCCATGAATCCGACAACGACGTACTATTGGAACACATTGCACATGAAGCTGCGCTGGCATTCATGGACCGGTAACTACATTCCTGCAGCCACATCGGATTGTCACCCACAGCACAGCTCTCAACACCTTGTTGCATCATGGGGAATGCTCATATATCCCACCATAACAGTGGACATGTCTGCCTTTGTCTGGACTCTGACTGCATGTGCGTGGAACTACGCATGTGTACACACATCTGTGAAAGGTGAGGCACTTCCATGGTCGGAGCAGCACAGTGTCGTTTGGCAACGTTCCCAAATCGGACATACTGCTGGGGAGTAGTACACACATGGCAATGTAGCACGATATGTGACCTTGTCAGACCCTTCAACCTGATCACTGTCAGCAGAGCAGACAGTCGGCACTGTCCAGTGGCACAGCACTGTTCAGACCCCATGAGCAGTGTGTCATGTTCCCTCACATGAGGCAAAGGGCAGACGCACATTCTGGTGCATTCCAGAGCTGTGCATGGCCATGCCAAGCCCACATTACATGAGAGCCCAGTGGTGGACCAACCAGAGCCCGCTGGGGATTGGTAAGTGATTTGGGAGAGGGAGAGTGCAGTACGCTGCAGGATTGCTGTGTTATTGTCAACCAGTGAAGATATGCCAGTCCATCTCAGGATCCAGGTGCATGTCACAGAGTGTTCTGGGAGTCAGTGGAAGGCGCTGTCCCAGGGCATGATGCATAGGGCAGAACCAGGCAAGAATAGCTCACCTGGCGGTAATGGATGCTACTGCCTCCTCACATAGTAATTACCATCCACATCTTAGTCCTCTGATACTTTCTCAGTATCCGGTGTGTCTGGTGTGTGGCGCGGTAATGGCTGCATCACTGGGTGCCACTGGCACATCAGGGTGCAATGGTGATAGGGCTGCATCACTGTGTGCTACTGACAGATCACGGTGCGATGGGGATAGGGCTGCCTCACTGGGTGTCACCGACACATCAGGGTGTGATGGTGATAGGGCTGCATCACTGTGTGCCCCTGACAGATCAGGAGGCAGAGAGGTGTATGTCACAGTTCCCGCTGAGTCATCTGGACCCTGCTCAGTGGCAGCAATGGCAGGATTATGAACTGCAAGGCATGGAAGATCCCAGCAACATCTCGCTGGTGTTCAGCCGTGGCAGCCATACTTCCAACCTGCATCTGCTCCATGGTCTCAATCATCCTGCGCATCTGCGCATCTGTGCCAACTCTGTGCTGTCTTCGCTGGTGCATGTCTGACTAGACAGTTCTTGTATATGAGAGATGGCCCCAGCGATGTCAGTCAAGGATTGTGGTGGAGCATATTGTGGACAGTTAGGCAATGTAAGTGGTCCATTATGGGAGTCAAGCACCCACATATGGCATAGAGTTTGGCTGCCACAAGCTTGAAACCCACCCGCAGCTGATCAGCCAACTCCACCTGGCAACCCAACACACAGCGTTGAAATTCCATGTATGGTTCGTGGGGGTCCTGGGAGACAGCCATGGTGGTGTGTGTTTCCTGCTGTGTAGTCTGTGCAGGTGGTGGGGTCACCTCGAGGCAGAGGAGCTACCCTGCTCCTGGGAGTGGGGTGCAGAGGCTGTCCATTAGCCATTGGAGAGGGTCTGAACAGATGTGCAGGTTGTCCTCTTCATCATCACTGATGGAAATTGTGATCTGCTCTGCAGTAAGTGTTGTTTGTCCCAATGTAATGTTAAGGGGAGATGCACGTTAACAGAGGTTTCCATGTGTGTTGCTGTTTTGCAGATGTTTACATGCAGACTGCATGACAATGCACATTGTCACTCTTTTGGTGCAGCTGGCTATTTTATGGCAGACTGTGGGTTTTCCGAGTTCATGACGGATGTGTGGTAGTACCCGTACATTGTCATCACACAGTGTCAGGCAATGCCAGATGTGAGTGGCCAGTTACTACGTACAAGCGGAACCTGTTGTGTTCTCTGTCCTGTGGTGTAGGTGTTGCAGTTAGTCCCGCATTGCCGTAATTGGTGATGTTCTGTGGTTGTTATGTTTGTGTGCTGCATTGTGGGGGAGTCGAGCCTGTAGCTCTGATTTCATTGACCCATGTCCCTTTGAGGTGGTGTGCCTTTGAATTGTGTGCTTTTCAGGGGCTGGGAAGTTTGCGACTTAGGTCATTGGTGCTCTTGCACAAATTTTGAGGCCTTGTGCATAGTCTGCAGCGTGTATTGGACGGCATGGGTTGTCGGTGCACGTGGATGTGTCAGAGTGTGACCTGCTCCTTCATGGATGTGATCCACACTGGGCCACCTCCATGTAGATTCATGCATATTGTCATTTGTTTGTGCTGCTGCCATGCTATTTATTGGTCATGCAGTGTCACTTGCTTAGTCAGTGTGGCTCACACAGCCGCTGCTTTTCTGGTTTCATCACATGTGCATGGATTGGTAGTGTCGTCGTTTATTCGGAGGGGGCACATATGTGCACATGGTGGACGGGAGCCTACATGGTGTTTGTATGTGTGCTGCAGTGTGCCAAGAGTATCTTGGACTCGTTCCACTGTGATTGTGCGTTTGCGGTGTGCTACACATGATTGTGCATGTGTGCTATTGTGCCCATCTCCCCCCATCACCCCAGTCCCTGGTCATCACTCACCCTGTTGCTGTTGGGTTAAGTTGTATTGTGCTGTGTCCAGGCCCCCGACTCCTGCCACCGTCTCCACACTGGTGACTGTGGCCACCATTTCCTCCAGCTCATCCAGCTCGTCCTGTGGCGCAGTTCCCCCACCTCCATTTGCCGTTGCGGCCTTCCTCTTGGCAGCGAGTTTCTAGCATGTGTGATTGCTGCATTATTTATTACTAACTTTGACGTTGTGCTTTAACTTTGGATAACATTTATCATGAATTCTAGCACCAAGAAGCCAATATTGGTGAATATGTGTGCTACAAATAAACCCTAACATACACTGTGCATACAGTATATTTAATCTGGTGCTTTAATCATATGCTGTTTTAAAGTATTCTGATAAAAATCGAATTGGGCTGAAGACAGGGTCTGTCCCATGTCCTGGATTCCTGGCATTTAATTGAGTCTATTCTAGTTCTGCGCCCCATTTTTTCTTGTGCCCCACCTGGCACACATCATGTCAGAGGATGGTGATGACGTTAACATTTTGCCCCCCCCCCCTGGAAAAATGTCTGCGGACGCCCATGGATATTCCCTTGAGAAGCAGGAGTCAGGCAGCCATATCATGTAGATACACAGGTCGTAGGTTTATTGTAGAAACAAATTTATAAGCAGGGTCACTGGAGTTATGTGGCAAAGGACGACCAAATTATGCAGCAGGTTGATTACACAGCAAGAAAAGGCCAATATCAGGAATAATGTGGCATATTCCATAGTAGTATCATTTATCTATTTTATCATTTTAATGCACATTAATATTTTCAAAGTAAAGGTTTGACAGCAGTAGAACCACTCTGACTATAACTATGATGATCAGCAACGGAAAAAAACCGAGGGTCTAAGTGCTCTCGTTTATTTGGAAACTTTTTATCTGTGCGAGCTAAAATTAGTTTTTGTTGACATTTTCAAGTTAGCAAATGGAGGGTTATGTGTCAATGTGGTAAACCCATTATCATAACTATGCGGAAAATGCTGCATTAAAAAAATTACATAATTCCAGTGGTGCTGGTTGTAACTTACTTGTTTTTGGCTTTTCTTGCTGCATAATTTAGTCAACCCTGATGCACGCTTTGTTGCTCATAATGAAGGCAAAAGTCGGATGTCCCGTCTGGAGCAGCATTCGCCCTATGCAGCTCATTAACACTACATGCCAACCCAGCTACACAGTGGCACACCAACATCCCAACTGAGTTATTTGCAGTGGCTTTGCATGGGTGTTCTCATGGCGCAAAGCAACAATAAGCATTTAGTCGATTTATTGACCATTAAAAAGGCTTACAAATGCAGTGTTAGTTGTGTATCAGCGCACAAGTGCTTGCACAATCCTAGTACATCTAGGCGCATGACCTAAGAAGCTTGGCCGAGCAGAACAAGAAAGGCATGGGAGAGACAGGTGATTATACTGCACCTACTCACCTGTGAACGGACAGCTTTGCAATTAGGGATGCAAACCTGTTTGCTATATGCTAGTAAGTCATCACAGCTTTAGCCTTATAACGTGACTGATGATGGACTGTGTTCTTTCATAGCACCATTTTGTTTGTTTAAGGCTTTCAATGGTCTGAAGCACATAGCCACGTGTGAGGTTATTTCAGCATTGTGGACGTCATTGTAATCACCAATGTTGAATTTTCAGCAGTGGCATAGCTAGGGGTCAATGGGCCCTCCTGCAAACAGTGAAAATACTCCCTCCAAGCACCCGCTCCGCACAGTTTGTAGCCAACACTCCTGGTCTCCGGTGCCACTGCACCTGCTGCACTGTTCGTAGATGCGCCCCAGATTCTTAGCTCAATCAAGGTAAGAATGGTGGAAGGTAAGTTAGGCCGGACATTTCAAGCACAAAAATTGGATCAAATTAGTGGGTGAGAATTAAAACCCAGCCCTGTCATACATGCTGCATAGTTAAATACAGATAAGATCCTAATGGCGAGACCGATTGGCATTGCCAATGCTTGTTTATATATGTCAATTCTCTGGTTCCTTTGGGAAGGGAGCAAGGGGGGATGCCCTCTGGCCCTGAAGTCTCATTGAGTCAGGTTTCTGTTAAAAAGAACACATCAGGATCATAATCCATAAGAAAGTTATAAATGGCCTAGTAAAGTTTTACTAGCCAATGGAAATTTAGATTGAAAACTCAAAACCATGGTAATTCTGAGCAGAGCTATATTTACAGTGCTCACATTGGTTCTTTAGAGAGCGCCCAGACTTTAGATGTAGGGGAGTGTTCATAAACTTACAGTGTGGGCACTTTCTAATTGCTACTATATGCTCTAATCAGGGAAAGGAAAAACATTTCTGAAACAATGGGGCGGAGGGCAAGCAGTTGGGGAGCATAATAAGTAAGTTTATCTAGGGATATTGGGGGATCGTTCCTGGCCCATGGACCCGTTCGGACGTGGATGGGCACAGAGGGGCTTGCCTTTGGCGCACCATCATGATGTCCCAACAATGACTGCAAATAAATGAATTCCCCCCACAGAGAAATACAATTCAATCCCCCACTTCATGTTATCACAATGCAGCCTAATGCAACTTTTTGCTGCTTCAAATGATCATAAACATCAACGAAGCAACATTGAAAAAAATAAGGCTCAAAGAAAGCACCCGATGATCGTGGCGGGACCCAGTTGCATCGTGCCACAGCCCGGTTTAATAGCGCCAGCCTTGAGCCGCTGACAGTGTGTTGACTTGACTACCAGAGTGCTAACTGCTCTCTGCTGACATCCCAACAACGACTGCTAATAAATGAATTCCCCCCACAGAGAAATAGAATTCAAAGGAAAGATCCAATGGTCATGAGAGGAGCCAGTACCACTGTGCAATGTCGGCGTTTAATAGAGCTGGCCTGGAGCAGCTGACAGGCTGCTGCCTGCTAGAGCGCTAACCATTTTCTGCTAATGTCCCAACAATGGCAGCTAAGGAATGAATCTCCCCCATAGAGAAATACAATCAAATTCCCCATTCACGTTATCACAATGCCCCCAAATTCAACTTTTTGTTGCTTCATATTATCCTAAAAATCAACGATGCAATATATTAAAAACATAAGGCTCAAAGAAAAGACTTGATGGTCTTGAGGGGAGCCTCACGTGCAAGATTGTGAGTGTTTCATCTCGGAATGTTAAAAACCATGCAATACTGCCACGTTATGCCCAATTTCGATCCTTGTAACTTATAATGGCCAATAATACCACACCAGGGGAAAAAGCACACCCGCTGTATTGTTATTTCCTTGGGCAGTAGCCCCGCCCAATGTAACTATACACAAGGAATGAGGCCTATACTGTCTGGCTGCCATTAGGACATCTCTATATATTGTGGATTTGGGTCTGAATGTAGTTTAGGCTTGCTTTTATCTCCTCCAAGTCATTGTGGAACATTCAGGAAGTTTCAGTGTGACCTGGTTGTAATCAGCATACAATGAAAAAACGACTTCATGATCTACTGCTTGACTTGAGGGGAAATAAAGCTTAAATACGGTGGAGAAAGGAGACCTGTCACCTGATTTACACTCTCAAACAGTATATTTCTATGTCTGATCTCAGTCCTCTTACCTGACCCTGACCTGACTGTATCTCTTTCTGACGTTGAATCCTCTATTAAAAGGAGAGAATGCATAACCAGGAAAGGCCAGAATGTTTAACATCAATTTCCAGTTTAGTTCATTAAGTAGGTGCTGTTGGTCCTTCAAGTTTAAAATTGGTGAAAGATCACTAGGGTCAGGACAATATTCACCCAGAGTGGAGAGAAGATTTCACTTATGTTCTGTAGCATAGGACGAGTTGTGTTCTTCTCATGTGGAGAAATCCTGATTGGCATTCTGTTCATTCTAGATGGAATTTAATTTCTAGATGGTGTGTGTCATTGGGATTGTTGAAGATGTAGGGGAAGCACTTGTCAGGTGCAGCAGTGGAAGTGTCCGGGCTAGGGGCCCCATCTAAGGTACACTGAGGAACTTCAGCAGCCGGAGAACTTACAGCTGGGGAAAGAACTGCAGTTTTTCGCATGACAGAAAGTCTTGCCAGATTTGCAGGAACTTCCAGAATGGGTTTTGCTACTATGGAGATGGTTGCAATTACCAGTATGTGCCACCCCTGCCTTGAGGAGGAGGAGGAGGAGGAGGGCTGGAAAGCTGGCGAAGCTCCAAACATGGGGTTTCATTTATGAGGCTGTGCGTCACTTTTACGCCGCCGGTGCGTCACTTTTTGTGATGCACCAGTGGCGTAAAAAATGCGCCTTGTTTGGCCATATTTACAAAGTGACGCATCTAGGTAGATGCGGCACTTTGTAAACCCCTGCGCCACATTATACCTGCGCTAGGTATAATGTATGCAAGGGGGGCGTTTTGACGCAAGAAAAGGTCATAGAAGTGACGCAGTGAAATCTATAAGATTTCACTGCGCCATTTCTTGGCCGCTAATGCGTCAAAATCATACGCCTGCTTCATGGCAGGCGTAATACTGACGCAGGCAATGACAACATGGGACTTGCCAATGTGAAAGTCCACATTACTGGAGTTGGTCACTTTTGTGACACACTCCAGCAATGCGTCACTTTTGCGCCTACAGGTATGTCAGAAATACTGACGTATCTGTAACTCCTTGCGACATGATGCGTCATATTATAAATATGACGCATCAATCATGACGCAAGGAGTGCGCACTGAGAAGTGACGCATCGCTGCTTTCACGCGTCATTTCTCATAAATGAGGCCCATGGTGTGTATTTGTCACCCTCTTCCTTCATGTCATCCTCCTTGCATGGCTCTGACTCGTCCCTTCCACAGAGGCTGCCGCTCCTTTCCAAGTCGACACTACTTCACACTCCACCGCTACTGCCCACACCATAACTGCTCCCCACACCAGCCATGTCGGGGGACAACGAGGGTCGGCACCTGCCCTCCCTCGCCTGTCGAAACTGCAGAGTAGAGCAGCTGAGGAGGATGAAGAAAGCGTTGGCAAAGGCAAAGGCACTTCTGCTGGCCCCCCTTCAATAGACTGGGCCCTGGCTGCAGAGTTCATTCCAAGGCAAAAACTGATAGAATGGCATAGGGCACGAACGTACAGCCTTTATAGGGATGCCTCTGACCCTTCTGTGCACGAGAAGCAATTAAACTCGGAGATGGAGGACCAGCACCAGGAGAGCTGATCAAGCCAACCACAGGCAGTCCGGAGAACGTGCAGGAGCCTAAGATGGTGAGTGGCAGAGATACAGATTCTGCCTTTGAGCCAAGTAAAGAAGTGGTCTGTGGTATCTGCATGGACAAAACAATGAACAAAAGCAACCAGCAGCTGACCAAGGTTTCGCACATCCACTTCGTCTGTTTCAGAATTATTTGGAGGTGCGACTACTCTCACCATCCGCTGCCAAGGATGTATATCAGACCAATAGTCTGCTCTTACATAACTATCTGCATGGACAAGGTATATGTGAAAATTCTACCTCATGAGCTGCCAAAATGTAACCATTCGTACTGCGTGAGCTGTGTACACAAGTGGCGCAAGTGCCGTGGCTTCCAGAGTGAAGTCATCAAGGGTTGTCCTAAGATCAGGATCAAATCCAGTTATTTCATTCCCCACAGATACTGGATTAGCAAAGCCACTGAGAAGGAAAAGCTGGTGCAGACATTCACAAATAGAACCAGCAAAAAAAGATGCTGCTTCATTTTGCATGGACATGGGCACTGTCTATTCAAGCCAGATTGCATCTATCTACATGGGCTTCCTACAGGACACCAGCCAAAAAGAAGGCGGTCTAGTGCCACACTGCCATACAGTCACTTTGTGGAGCTGCTGGACGATGAAGATGACTTTGATGAGGACTTCTACCTTCTGTAGTACGCTGTTGCACTTGCAGTTCTGAAGAGGAGCAGTGGTCTGGCTTACATTCTCGAAATTGAGATCATGTAAGGTTGCAGTGACTCTCACTGAAACTGTGGGCTGTAAACTGTCTTCACCTTCATTCGACAGGCAGGCCTGACATAGCCAGCTGTGCCTGAGATTTCATGCTGATAATGTAAATCTAGAAAGATGCCTAGTTTGCTGGTTAAACTATTAAAATCCTCTATTTTAGGTGGAGATGTAACCTGGGGTAAGGGAGGCTCAGAAATGTTGAATACACAGCTTGGAAGCTTTCTAGAGCACAGCCTCCTGTTGGACATCTCAGTACCACTTTTCAACATATTGTCTAGCTGGCACTGATGCTCACATTTAGCACAGAGCCAGGCTGGGGCATTGCATTCTTCAGCAGTTGCCTTATAGTTTTGGCTTGTCCCACATCGCCATGCACATATTGAGAAGCAGCGCTATCTGACATAGCAGGCGATTTGATTATTTTTGTATTGCAGCGCTCTTCCGTATGTTTAGGAGGCTTTACTGTTGGCAGGGGTGGGAAGGAGAAATTGGGAAAAATATTGAATATTTTTAGTATCTTGTAAATAAACAGAATTAGTTGGAATTTGACTTGAGTGTGCCCTCTCATTCTAGGATTTTCTCAAACAAGGCCAAAGACTTTAGTACATCAAGTGCTAGCTCTGCGTCAGTGGCCATCACAGTGTAGGGTAACACGTGTTATGGTAGATTTTGAATAAAGCTGTTGCAGTGGGCAATAGATCCTAGGGTGGTGATGTTGGCACTTAGCTCTGCTTGTATCACCTGGCTCCATGGATGGATGGATCAAATGGCTTTGTGGAGTGACTGAAAAGTGGTATGAGACAGCCTCGGAAATATGGATCCCCACTAACTTCACAAAGTAGACAACATTATAAAGACGATCAATCTCCTCTACAAAACATCAGCTGAAAGTACACTACATGTAGGCTTAAAAACAAATAAAATCAGGCAAATGTGGTGAACTAGGCAGCCATAACACTTCCAGTTCACTGATCATGCCCTCATGCATTATGTCATATATGGTAGCACAAACAGTAGTGATAAACTTGCTGATGACTTCACATATTGCAATATGATTCACCTCATTGCTGACATCAAAGTTGTCACTAATGAATAAACTTGTCCATGTTACTGTGCCTCCAGTTAAAACAGCCTTGTTCCTCTCTGTATTCATTCCAACCACTTCTGTATATTGAACGTGCTACAGCAGTGGTATAACTGCACCATAACTACAATTATAGTCAAACGATTCTGGGGCATATTTATAAGGGGATTGCGCCACCAGAATGCCACTTTTACTGATGTTCCGGTGTCGCAATGCCCTGCAGCATATTTACAAAGTTGCGTTAAGCCACTGTTTGTGGCTTAACACCACTTTCTAAATATGGTACCCTTTCACGCCGGTATCTGCGTGCAATGGGTGTTACTGTGGGCGTTCCACCACAGCACCCTCTGGTTTTTGTTGCTGCCCCAGATTGACAAGGATCTGTCAATCTGAGGCAGCGCCACAAACGAATGCCATACAATAGTAGGCGTTAGAGTGGCGCTACGAAGAGAAATACTTAATTGTCCTCCTTTTTGCTTTTTCTATATGTGCTGCAGAATGCAGAGAACATAGAAGTTGCAAACCACCATTATTGATCGATTATGTTCAGGAAGGAACACCTTCCAGCACATAAACAATCATTCAGTGCAATGCAGACACCCTTGCACTAGGGTGTCTGTGTTGGCGCTAGGCAGCTATTTTTAGTGTTAGGGAAAATACAGGGATGCGCTGTATTGTGGTAAATACGGCGCACCCCAGCATTTTGGAAATGGAGCATGCCGCTGCACAATTTGCCACAGATCCGCGCTCTGCCATTTTCCTGGTAAATATGCCCTTATTTGTGGCTAGTGAGTGTAATTGCAGGAGCTTTCATTCTCCAAAAATACACATGGCATCAGAAACTGCTTAATCTATGACTTCGTTTTTCTAACCCTAGAAAACCAACAGTGACAGCACTTATCTTCAAATTCTTTCAAATTTCAGATCACCAGTTAACTCAATAATAACATCGCTGAAGCCAACAATAACTGTCTTTTTTCACATCCATTTCCTGAGACTTGCAGTGTAACTAGGGCTCCATGCCTATCCTTTGTGAGAACCCCAGCATTTTGACAGTGATAGTGCAGACCACACAGTACGATTAACTTGTCTCGGAATATTATATCCTACACATGGTTTGTGTTATATAAAACAAAACAAAAAATAAACAAGTAAACATGCTTATAATGCGATGTCACAGAACCTTTGAGCAATCCTACATTCCTCATCATCTTCTAATGACCAGAACAACAGGGAGTTTAATGTCAGGCCAGACATTAATGTTTAGTTAACAAGATTGTCCTGACAATATAGAACTGTAATTGCTGTTTTTGATAACCTTGTTCCTGATCTCCTTCACTTTTCAACCTGTTATGTGCAGCCCTACACGTTCTAAATGCCTTTAGTGTGTTGTATTCATAGGTACCTCCTTACACGAGGGCTTATGTTGATGCTTACCTGACGTATGAATGCTTAAGTGTAGCATTGAACAATCTCGGGACGGACACTGTCCATTTTTGGTTAGGATTGAGTCCATCATCTCTCTCAGGACAATCAAGGCACACATCTGACAATATTATTAAGATATTCTCTTTATGGCCACATTATAGTTAGGGTGCCCTGGTGAACTCTTAACGAGGTATTCCTGGCACAAACAGGAAAGTGCTCCCTATTACATGCAATGCACTGCTCACAGGGTAGCTGCAAACTTGCGACTGCACGGAGATCAGCACATTAGTGAAAGGTAAAGCGGTTGTTTGAAGCACGCAGCCTGCACTTCAAAAGGGGGGACAGATCCCTCTTGCAAGTGGGTGCAGTGAGTGAAAGCACCCGCTTGTCGAGAGATATCTGTTTGGGCATATGGGACCCTCTTTAGCTCCATTCAGAGGGTGCCCTTTGGGTAAGACCTATTGTTGTGCCACCTACTTATAGCATCCTGTCAGTGTAGCTCCTGACAGTCTCTTTGCCTCTGTGTCCACGTCAATAATATGGCCTGGGCGCCCCTAGGAATCTGGGGGAACAACCTTTTAAGATAACACCAGAGCTATATGTCCACCAACACTATCTATAATACAGAAGGGGCTGCATAAGCATCTGAAGCTCCTACTCTTATAATACAGTGCCCTGATGCAGAAAACAATCAAACATGCCCATAGAGCACTTGCACAATTGGGCACTTTATGTAATAAGGCTCCTGTAGAGTTAACCTTGTCATGGAAGGCACATGTCAATTCTGGAAGGTGGATATAGCAAGGTACATATCTTTTAACTAGCTATCAACTATGAACTATTTTTTTTTGTCAGAGCAGTGGCATTTCTACCTTGAAGCTTTAAGCCCAACTTTTAGGGCCTGATCTTGAGTTGGGTGGTAATGAAAAAGATTTGAGGGGGAAATGTGCAATCCGGCATTGAAGGACCTGCCTCCACTTCAGAATCTACCAGCAGAATTAACTCTTCAATATGATGGTGCATCAAATTTGCCTGGTGGGTTCTCTACGAGAAAACAATCTTACAAAGGATGATCTAGGACTTCCTCCACTAACTGGAAGATTTTCCAATCCCATGTGTCTCTAAAGACTTTCCAACTTCTCTCTGGGAGTCCCTAATGAGACAGTCTGGGCAATGATCTCCACAAACTCCCTCTTAGCCCCTCATCTTCTAAACTGATCATTGAATACTACAGCTGGATTATATCTCAAATGGATTGCAATATTAATCCACGTCAAACCATTCTGAGAGAGCCACAAGAGCTTATACTAAAGCCAAGATTCTGCTTCCATCTTTGAGCTTTTTGCCAGAAACTCATCTTAACCAACTGTGCAAACCTAGAAAATCAATGAACTAATCTTGACTCAAGTTTTCATAATTGTAGTGGTGTGATTATTTGGGTTCTGTCAAAGAAGACTAGAAAGCAAGTATTCTTGAAATTTACATTAAAAGCATGACTTGTTTACCCTGGCATTCAGACTACTAATATACCAAATACTTCCTTTCGGTAAAGATATAACTGCATTCCTACTTTATCCTCCTTGTCCAGCTTCACAACAGTAAAGGCATGTATGGCAATCGTGCACCGTGCAATATGAAGCATGATCCCTGCACAGCCTGTGCCAGATCAAGGAAAAGTACTTAAAGAACTCATACTTTGTCCTGTCTCACTTAAACCTAAGAGCATGGAAAAAAAGGTCCATAAGATAGTTTGTAAGATACAGCAACACTCTAGACACAGGGAATACCATGAAAGGTCAGTACAAGAAAAGGGCCTGCTAAAGTCAGTCACAGCACGTAATTAACTTTTTTAATAGCAGTACAGAATGTGAGTGTTAAACCTCCCACTATAACTATTGTTGCCGATGTGGGAACACAACGGAACCTATGAAATTATACAGCCGAACACTTTGCATTCATTCCACAGCTATGTGCAAGACCTCATTTGTGTTTCCAAATAAAGACATTATTAGACACATAAATACAAAAAAGAAATATAGATAAATAAAAGATTACATATGATCAAACAAAAGGAGCAAAAGCCGTAGCTATGCAAATAGAACTAGCACAAATAGGTAGAGTCTGTATCACAGTAGGTAATTGAAGAATCATAAACACAGCAAGGACCACTGAAAACATTTATACCACATACAAAAACCCACTGGTGAAGAGAGGTGTGGCGCAGCCTCCAGCTACCAGCTCCACCACCCGTTAAAACACAAACAGCATTCTACATTCCATTGTACATCATAAAAGAAGACAATAATATTCTAAGACTCCTAGCAACAGATTGGCCTCAAGTAAATACATAACTACACTACATTTCCCTTTTTGACACGCATATATATATGTATATATATATATATATATTCACTGAAAAAAACATAGGTTTCACACCAGTTATAGTTAGTAATTAGCATTTAAAAAACCTATCAAATTCACTGAAAAAACCATAGGTTTCACACCAGTTATAGTTACCTGGAAATTTTACTGACATAAAACCATTGAAATTCCACGTTATAGTTAGTTGGACTCACTATAACTTGCGCGCCTGCAATGCATTGCTGATGATGTCACATATTACATCACTCATGACATGGTCAGTGACATCACTGATGACATCACTGATGACACCATCCAGTGAATGTGTGTATTTCTGAAAAATAAATATGCATTATATATGTATTTGTAAAGGTGGATGGAAGAATAAATGTTTAAATAAGTGTCTAAATGGATGTTTAAAAAAAAAAATGATTGGTTAACTGGCTTATTAAGTGTATCTTAGTGAATACATATATTAGCGAGTAATGTTTAAATATTTAAATGTTTGTATCAGTGTTTCACTTTGTGTATAAGTGGCTGCATGGGTTGGTGAGTAGCTACATGTGTGTGTATATGGGTTATTAGATTTTTTTTAGTATCAGTATGAGTGTCTGTATGGTTTGGTGGGGGTATTACTTAGCACATAGATGCATCAATTACTGACTCACTGTTTGTATGTGTTTTGAAGACAGCTTATGTGCAGGACTGTATGGGTGGATGAGTGTGTATATGTGTGTGTTAGTGAGTGAATGACTGTCTCACTAGTGTCTTTATCAGTAACTACATATGTTTTAATCTAGTATATGTGAGTATTGATGTATATAAGTGAGTAAATGTGAGAGTGAGAGATTGTAAGAGTTCCTGTTTAAATAAGTATGTGTTTCTATAAGTGATTGTTTAAGAGAGTAAGTATGTGTAAGTTTCCTTAGAAGTAAGGAGGTAGTGTGTGTATAGCTGTATATGCAAATAAATGGATGTTTAATAGTTAATTTACACATGTGAGTATGTGTGTGAGTAACTTTTGGATGACTGTCGGCGTGTAACAGGATGTATAGGTGTATCACTACATATGATGAGTGAGTATATGTATGAGTGACTATATAGAACTGTTGGTGAATGAGTGTGTGTATATAGATGGCGAATTACTGAATTGGTTGTTGTAACTGGTATGGGTATCTACATGTTTTTGAAAATGTTAGTTTCTATTTTTGAATATGTGTTTCAAGGGTTACATTACACTGAAAGGAGGTCTGTCACTCTGTCACAAGGATGGTATCATCAGTGATGTCATGAGTGATGTCACTGACCATGTCATGAGTGATGTAATATGTGACATCATCAGCAGTGCATTGCAGGCGCGCAAGTTATAGTGAGTCCAACTAACTATAACGTGGGAATTTCAATGGTTTTATGTCAGTAAAATATCCAGGTAACTATAACTGGTGTGAAACCTATGTTTTTTTTTCAGTGAATTTAATAGGTTTTTTAAATGCTAATTCCTAACTATAACTGGTGTGAAACCGATGGTTTTTCAGTGAATTTCATAGGTTTTTTATATGCTAATTCCGAACTATATATAAGGCCCCAAACCTATGTTTTTTTCTTTGAATTTCAAAATTTTGTTAATAGCAAATGACTATAGCTATAAAATGTAATATTTTTGAAAATGAATGAATCCTATATTTTATTTGTATTTAAAACAATTTTTTTAATGTATATTTATTTATTTATTTTTTATTTTTATTTTTACCCTGGAGCGCTCCCGGGGCGCGCCCCGGTGAGCGCCCTGGAAAGCGTACTCTTTTGAAGCGCCCCAGGGCGCTCCGGAGAGCATCCCGTTAGCGCTATTGCCGCGAACGAAAACATCATTATGACGTATCGCGTAGCCGCGTCCACGTGATACGCACGGCGTAAGCGCACCCGGAAGCACTCAAGCGAATACGATCGCGCAACGTAAACATGTGACGCCCATACGCGACGCGCCCGGGGGCGCGCCACGTAAGCGCGTCGGTCATGTGACCTAAAAATAACACTTTTTATTGGTGCAGGACAGTTTTGGTTTCATAATGATGAAATCCCTGGTCTTGTGACCTGAAAATAATACTTCTCATTGGTTCAGGCCTTTTTTTTTCCAAACGATGAAAGACCCCACTTTTTTCCTTATTCTGACTTTGTCCTTTGACTTAGGAAGACCTCTTTTGCAATCTTTCAAGTATATTTTGTACTTTGAAATGGCTTCAATAGCAGCATCAGCTGGAGCATCTGCACCACCACCACCACCACAACCACCAAGAGGACCACCACAAGATTACATTGGTGGTCAACAAGAGGAGGAGGAGGAGGAGGAGGAGGAGGAGGGGAGGAGAAGATGGCTGCAAGAACACAATACCCCATACCAGCCAAAACCACACATTGTATGGGAGTTTTTTTCGATCCCAGAGGGCAAGAAAAAAGTCAATGCGGCCAAGGTGACTTGCCTAATCTGTGGCATGGAACTTTCCAGGGGGAACCCTAATAAAAAATACTCTTTTGGAAACAACACAATGATTCGCCACATGCAGCGCAGGCATCCGATGAACTATTCTGCTGCTGAGATGAGGGAACTGGCCAGTAACCCTCCCCAATCTTCAAGCACCACCTTCAAAAGAAAGCAACCCACTCCATGGGGACCAGAGGCAACGGAGACGATCCCTTGCATTCAGCCACGGTTTGCGGATTTCCGTATAACGTGTATCCACTGTGGTAAGACCATCTCCTATGGTGAAATGAGCATAAAGCTTATCGTCCTTGCTGGGGACAACCACAAATGACCCCAAAAACCCTAATTTTTTCTTTTTTTGCTCCAGTTGAGCCATTTTCAATTCCCTGTTTTTTCGTTTCTCCCCATAAAAATAACAAAAAAAATATAAAATAGTTCATAAAAGCCAAAAAAAGTACAAAATGTTCCAAAAACACAAAAAAATATAAAACAACATAAAGAAGAAAAAAACCAGTTCTTTTTAGAACTACCTCCAATTTATAAAAAAAAGGCTACATTTTTTAATAACTCTGTCATTCTTCTTTCCCCATGGGCCGCTCCCCGGTCTGCTCCCCGGTGCGCGTACCGGACGCCCCCCCCCCCACCCCCCCAAATAAAAAAAAAATAAAAAAATTATTTTGCACCGCGGGGCCCTTTTATAACCCCCACATCAAACCTAGGGGGTCAGGGGGGGGTCTACCCTGCCCCCTTATGGTCATTTCTCCCTTTTTTTTGTCCACCTCTTGTGTCTTGATCCTACCGAGACACAAGATGGCGGCCGGTCCGGACTGTTTCGAATGTTTACAGACACGCGAGAGCCAATCAGCTTTCCGTGCGCACCTCGCGTGTCGCGCCCGCTGCGCGTACCGGGGCGCGGCCATAGATATATATATATTTTTTTTAACCTAAATTACTCAAAATCCACTGGAGCACATATCTTGAGACATAGCAAAGGCACATCGGGCTACCAGTCCCTACAATTTTGCCAAGTTTGGTGGAAATCCATTCAGCCGTTCGGGCTAAAAGTGAGTTCGACCGCCTAATGGAAATTAACATGGAGAAAACATGTTTTGGGACCCCCCTTTTATCTCGACCACGGCTTGAGGAATCCCCCCCAAACTTTCAAGGAAGGACCGGAGCTCCGCAAGGCAAATTTGAGGAAATTTTCAGGCAGATTCGTCAACCGGCGCCAAAGTTATTCCAAATAGAATTTTGAGATTTTGCATTGAAAAAAATCCTAACTATAACTACCTTCTGGCGACCGCCGACATGATACAAATTACGTAAAGCAAAACAACAGCAAAACTATAAATAATTTACTTGCCAAAACAACTTCTAATGCAATAAACTAAAAGGAGGTCTCATAATAAACATAAGATCCTAAATACTTACGAAACATAATCCTTCAATATCTCAGGTAATTTGATTTCTCTTTTTGCTTGATGTAATACCTGACTGTCACAGGGATAATCAAACAAAACATTATTTGAAGCAATTTGTTCTTCATTTGCCCACTCCCTGCTGCAAATTGTCAAATCTGTAGAAAGTGATTTTGTTATCTCCCTGAGCATTTTCGTAAGAAACATCAGTGGAATGTTCTTCTTGCATTGGAGTTAACTCTTCTCTTTGTGATTTACTTGTCAAATACTTTTCTCTACTAAAGACTGTAATGACACCCTGTCCCTGACAATCTCCCAGATGGCCCAGAATCAGAACTGTGAAGACATGTTGGTACCAACTTGTCATCAAAATAGTAACCATCAACATTATCCTACCGGAACATTTTCTCCTGACCTGTTTTAAGAACTTCTACAGAACTCTTATTTCACCAACCTCTTTTGTGTAGTAACAGGGCAGTACTAGACACTCTTTCCACCTGCACCGGTGTTGGGAATTTCAAAGCCCCTTTAAAACCAACATTGGGTTTCTCAATACACACCCAATCTCCCTTGTGAACCACTTTGGGTTTAACTCTGTGCACTTTGTCATGATAGTCTTTGCTGCTGACAAGCTTTCCACTCAGATTATCTTCGACTTTCTTTACAACTTTGCATACCTCATCATTTCCAGTAGCTGACTTTCTAAATGTTGGTGTCATGAGTGAACGACTAACACTCGTTGCTGAGTTTTGTTTAACTCTAAAGTTTTTCCTTAAGAAATTTAAACACATTTTGGTTATTAGCTAAAGCAGCCTCAATACCCTCTTTCAAAAATCTATATGCCCTCTCAACTTGACCATTGGCCCTAGGACAAAATAAAGGCCCCCCTTTCCGCTTGAATACAGCATTTCTTTAGGAAATGTAACATCTTTAAAGAAATAAGCTGCACTCCATCATCAGTCATCAGCATATTTGGAAACCCTTCATTCTGAAACGTTTCTTCCAACAATTTAATCACCTCATCAGTAGCGGGATTGCTCACAAAGACATAATAGATCCATTTTGAAAAGGTGTCGATCAACACAATCAAAAACCTTTTGCTTGGTCCCAAAACATTGTATGGACCAGAGAAGTCAATGGAAACTGTATCCCATGCTTTCTGTGGCACTGCTTGAGAATCAGATAATTGACAAGAAACTTTCTAATGCTTATCTGAATTAACACATATAGGGTACTCATCACTTAATATTTGCACTGCTGCGTCCATGCCTGGGCCCCACTAATGTAGTTTAAGCACTTTTTTAGTTTTAGACACACCAGGATGTCCAAGGTGAGACAAAGTAATACGTTTTTGTCTAAGACCGATTAGCGGCACTAACAAGTCACAACTTAACGAAATACCGATCTCCTCACTCAACTTTTGCAGCAATCCTGATAAGCAGTCAGCTATAACATTACTGCGACCAAATATATGTTTTATTTAAATATTAGTCTTGCAACCTTGCAATAAGCCTCACTATTCTTGATGAAGCTTTACCCGATCTAACACCATCCATCATATAAACCACGGCTTTATGATCCGTAAATAGCACAAATGATTTACCCCATAAGAAATTCTTCAATTGTTTAACCACCCAAACACAAGCTAGGGCACCTTTTTTTATTGTGCTAAGATGTAAATCTACACCTCTCAAAGCCCTGGAAATAAAAGAAGCAACTCAGTTCTCTCATTGACAATTTGGATAAAAACAGCACCTACCCCAACTGAACTTGCATCCATTGTCACACATGATTCCCCACTAGGATGAAATGTTTTCAGTGATGGTACCTGTGCAATCAAGTTCTTAACTTTATAAAATGCATGTTAATGCTGTTTGGACCACACAAATGGCACATCTTTCTTCAAACGTTTTCACAACAGCTCCACACAAATTGCATAACCATTCACAAATCTCAGATAATATTCTCCTAGTCCTTAAAAAGGACCTCAATGATTCTTTGTCATACGGTCAGATAGCATTCATTATGGCACTGACCAAATCAGTTTTAAAAAGAATTGCCTCACATGTAATCTGATGACGTAAGTATTCAACTTCTTTGACAAAAAACGTGTGCTTACTTTTGCTGACAGTCATCCCTCTCTTTTCAAGAATTTGCAAAACACTCTCCAACAATTTATCATGTTCTACAGATGTTTGCAAATATTCAGACATTGTACTGGTACACCTGCACCCTACACAGATCCTGGAACAATCTGACTATTAGCTTTTGAAGCATGCTGGCCTCTGAGACCAGCCCAAAATATAACCTGGTGAACCTGAACATACCAAATGGAGTAACAAACGCTATTAAATCTCACAGAACCACCTGATGGTATGCTGATTTGAGATCAATAATGGAAAAATATTTGGCTGCATTGACAGAAGCCAGCAACTCCTGAATTCTAGGCAGAGGATGGCAATCTACCACAATTATTTTATTTAATAATCTAAAGTCAGCACACCAAACCAAGTTCCCATTTATTTTTAAAGCTATAGTTACAACAAAAATTCACTCTGAACTGTTTATAGGTTCAATAATTAATTCAAGGCAACTTATTCAGATGCTGTTTGAGCTGTTGATGAACTGCCAAAGGTTCTATATGCACTTTGGGGCCGATTACGATGGAGGTCCAACCTACATCGTCGGTTTCAATTCCGACAGGCTGATTATGCATCAACCGGTCGGAATTGAAACTGGATGGTCATTCTGGCTGGATTCTGATGGGCCCGTTGACCAGTCGGAATTGGCTCGGAATCCCAAAGGGCGGGCCTTTTAGCCCTTGGGATTACGATGCACAGTTTTCTGCATGGTTTCCATGCTGGCCTGTCCAACATGGAAACCATGTCGGAAAGCGCGTTTGGGGGCCCAAGCATGGCCCCCTTGTGTGTGCGGCCCCTGATTGGGGTCGAGGGGACACCTATGGTGCCTCCCTGTTGATGTGCACCTTGTGGCAAACAACTAGAGGTGCCTGCCACGGGTGCAGGGCTGAACAACACCTCCATTTTCTCTATGGGAGCATGTATTACAGCTGGTTTATGGCCAAAATGCATGCTCCCAAAGAGAAATGTAGGAATGCAACCACACCGTGTTCGGTCATATCCTAATAAGGTGGTCGGGAAGGCAGAACAGAGGTTGGCAGGTCCCAGGACCTAGACAGTGTCTGCCCGACATAGTAATTAGGCCCTTTATGTTGTATAGGAAACACCCATTTTGTTTTAGCTTAATACAGTGGGTGAATCCTCTAACCTGTCCCTCTTTATCTGCAGAAACAGTACCATACTTTTCAATCACCCTTTCAACATTAGACTGTTTTCTATCTACATGATTGAATGTAACATCTATTAAAATAATCAGTATATCAGTTCGTAGTCACAGCATAACTCCATGTTTGTCCAAATCATGCCAACCAACAATATCCTTACCATTGATAGCCATGTATATTTTAATTTGCATAATTCAGCCCTGAAACTCCAACCTGTCCTCAAACTACCCTAAAATGTAAATAGCAAAACTGCCAGATGCTTTAGGGTTAACCTCTGTCTTATTCAAACTTATATCCTTCCACTTGTCTCTAAAACTAACTTTGAAAAGTATAGTAATCGGAGAACCTGAATCAGCCATTATGTCTATGGCAACATCCCCTATATGTACCACAGCTAGTCGTGCCTTGAATCTTGCATTGATAGCATGTACATAATAATCATATTCATTGTCATACAATGTAGGAACCACATTTTCTAAGGTACTATTAACTTCTTCCACAGTGTTGACACTTACTTCGCCACTAAACCATGAACTCCTGCAGACACTTTGGAAATGTCCCACTTTGTTACATTTACTACATTTTCTTTTAAGTGCTGAACACATAGCTTTGTTTCTTAGATGTGACTTATTACCAATTGAGAAGCAGGTAAGATTAGGCATATTACCATTTCCTTTCATTCTGTTCCTCCTCATTTGCACACTACACACCGGCAAGCTTGCCTTTACCTCCTCCTTGCCATCTATAGCTGCTAGATCATTTTCAGACGTCTTAAACCATTTTTGTTCCAAATTCAAGGTGGTTTACCTGGTGTTTGTAAACATAGCATTGGTTGATTGAACATCTGTGAGTTCGCCATAGCACTTTCTTAATCTGCAGGAAAACAACAAAACTATCCTTAAAAGTGCATACAAATTAATATTGTACAATACGCCAATTTTAGCTTGACATGTGCTCCACACTTGCAATGCCAGCTTATATAGACCTACTCAGTTTTAAAGTTGCAAATACCTCAACAATTGTTAAATGTTGAAATGGTCCTCAACATTAACTTCCTGTGCATTTGTGAAGTAAACCACAATAAAGCGTGTGTGTCATTGAAGAAACAGGTGTGAAAGTGTGGAAGTTATTGACTGAGCAAACAGCAAAACAGTGTAAACTATTGAAGTGTGCAAGTCACTGACTCCAACTTGCAAATAAAATTAACTGAAGTTAAGTGTGCGCGCCACTAATACAACACGCCTCTCCCAACTCAAGTATTCCACAATGTATGCGTGAGTGTCACAGTCGAAACATATTTGAAAGTGTGCATGTCACTGACTTCAACGTGCAACTAAGACAGAATGCAAAAGGGTGTCCACGTCACTCCTAGGTGCTGTTCCAACACGGGAAGATAATACCCCAAAATAGCTGGTACGTATGACGAGTGCGATTTGATGTCATGCGTGTGCTCTGGCTGGAACACAGCTATCTTCTGGCACTGCGACATTGTCGTCCCCCAGGGGAAGCAGGGTCACAGACCAGTCTTCCCCCGGGGTGCTTCGTGCATTAGGCAGAAGGACATGCTAGGGAGTGGGTCAAGGGGATGGGAAAGAGGAGACATTGGGCTGGGCATATAGGTGCAGGAGGAGAGGTTTCAGCCTCTTTCTGCACCCTGGCATCACTGGGGAGGGTTGTAGAAAGTTAGTGGGTTGTTTACAGTAGCATAGTGGTAGGTGTGAGTAATTACACTTGGTTGGATGTTGTGAGCAGAGGAACGTTGGAGCATTTCAGCTTGTTTCAATTACCTGGTTGCGAAGAACGTATCGGAGCCTGATCATGAGGCGGTGCAGGTGACACTCAGGGCACTGGGGCAGGCGGGCCACTTAGATCTGCCACTGCCCGGTGTCCAGGACCAAGCAAGGGTTGGCATGGTCCGACCGCCGCGGTCCACCTCGTGGGTGTTGCGGCAGCGGTGGCGGTGTGCCAGGAAGAGCCACCACTGGCAAAGAAATAAGCAGGAGCCAAGGGACGGGCCAGCCCAAGCGGCAGCAACCAAAGTGAAGAGGTTGGAGACAGAGCCTGTCCATGGGGTTAAATAACAACACGCTCCTCGTTAAGACAGTGAGCCAAGGGGCGGGGCTGAACACAGTAGAATGCAGCATGCTGGAGCAGGTATGAGGCCAGGGAAGGATAGCCGCCCAAGTAATGTTCTGCATAATGTGGGACCAGCCCAGCAACACTTTGGAACTGGCAGGAGACAGAGTATAGAATAGATCCGAGGAGAGGAGGCACCGCTGGACCTCACGTGGACACCTCTCCTTGGACATATGCAGGGAGGGAATGAGGGCAGGATGCTCCCAACCATTCTAGGGACAAACAGGGGGGCAAGGGCCCAGGTAGACCCCCACTATTTGCTAGGGGGGAGTAGGGAGGTTGACAGTAGGAGGGTGACCCCCCCTATTTTACCAAGGTTGGAAGGGTTAGATTTAGAAGCCATGATACAAAGGTGGATAATCCAGGAGACAGAAAGCAAGTGGGGTGAACTGTGTGCAGTCAAGGAGGGCAGAGGGCTAGAGCCCATGGGTGGGGGATCACCCCCACTGTGGAATGTAATATAAATTTCTTTATTCGGTTTTTGTCATTATAAAACCATAAAAGCAACAGTATGAAATTTACAGCATAAAAAATAAATCACACAAAAAAGATTTTTAAAGATTCCTTCAGTGCCTAATAATACATTTGAAAAAGTTCAGTGTATGGTAACAGGTGCGCTTAGAGTCTAACATCTGTAAAAGAATCATGGCCGGACGACATTGTCTAAGACCCCAGGCTTTTAGTAATGGAAATAGCCAGATTTTCCTGTGAGGGAGATAGTATTTGCAAAACAGTATCGTGTGCATACATGTTTGTGCGGAAGTCTCGTCACAGGGGCACAAAGTCAATTTTGATTCACAAGTGTTCATTTGCGGGAAATCGACTAGTCTGTGAAACAGATTGAGTCTAAGTCTGGTCAAAAGCATTCTTTCGTATGAGTTAATTTCCAATGCAAGATAAGGCTGGATTTGTGGCGTTAGCTGTACCATGTTTGCGTGTTGTACAGATTGTTTATTTGAAAGCAGGGTAATTCTGAGTGACTCTAGGTGACTCATTGCTTTCTGTTTCAGCTCTTTCTTGCTTATCTCAGTCAAAGATAGTGGACTGAGGTAAAATCTTTCTAGACCCATCTCCATTAAGAATCGTTTGACATAGGTAAGCCAGGCTATTCTGTGCGCATTATCCAGGGTCATTGAGTCCTCCAGAATGGCCTTGGTCAGCATGTTCTTATCAGATAACCATATGCGCCTCCAGAGTAGCAGTGGCTGGACTTTTATTAGATCCTCTATGTAGGGGATTCCCAATTCCATATGGCATGCATATGTAGATGAGCACTTGGGGGCAGATAAAAGGAATCTGGTGAACGAGTTCTCAGCTGTTTGAAGAGATCCGGCATCAACGTGTCCCCAAACGCCAGCCCCATATAGGGCAATGGCTAGGCATTTTGCAGAGTAGATTTGTAACATCTCCACTGGTGATCTCCTTCCAAGTCTTTGTGAGAAGCTAATCAGGGCAGTATTGGCTCTCCTAAACAGATGTCTCCTCGACTCAATAGCTGCTTTCCAGTTTAGTTTCTCATCAATCATTATGCCCAGGTATGGATACTGTGGGGTTCTCTCAAGATTTTGGTTATTTAGAGTAATGTTCTTTATTCGTTTTCTCCCTCCACCAGCCACCATTACGAACTTTTTTTTCACGTTTATGTGCAGGTCTAGTGTACCCATGAAGTCAGCGTATTTATTTAAAGATTTCTGAAGTTCTATGGGAGTGCGAGCCAAGATAACCGCGTCATCCGCGTAGAGCAGTGCCGGGATCATGCGTTGTTTTAGTTTTGGGAGGTCCTGCCCCCCTCTCAACATCCTCTCTTCCAGCCCGTTTGTATACAGGGAGAAGAGGAAGGGGGCTAGGACACACCCCTGCCTGACACCTCGCTCTACCTTGAATGACGCAGTAAGCTCTCCCTTTGTCCCGTAACGCACTCTCGCAGAAGCGTCCGTATATAATTCCCTTAGGAAGTCCAGTAGTGGGGGATCCACCCCCATGTCTCGCAGAAGGGTCCACAGCTTTGAATGAGAGACGCAGTCAAAAGCAGAGGACAAGTCCACGTACACCATATACATTGTACCCTGCTTTGCGTGGATGTACTTGGACACGATTAGACTTAGATTGAGAGCCTGTTCTACAGTTCCAAACCCTTCTCTGAAACCAAATTGAAGGTCCGATAAAATCTTTCTGTCGTCAGCCCATTGTTGGAGTTGTTCCAGAATTACTCTGCCAACTACTTTTCCCACGGAATCTAATAAAGAAATCGGTCGATAACATTTAACATCTTGGCGGTCCCCCTTTTTAAAAATAGGAACCATAATGGAGTTGGACCAAGACTCCATTAAGCCCAATCTCGCTGTTGCGGTGCATACTCTGGTGAGTATAAGGGCCCAAAGATCAAGATGTTGTTTAAAGAGATCCACAGGGACCCCGTCTGGTCCTGGGGCTTTGCCCCCTTTGCTTAGATTCAGGGCTTGCAGTACCTCGAGGATGTCAAACTGCATATTTATTGGAAAGTCGACAGGAGGATGAGAATAAGTTGTTTCTTCATTTGGTGATGTTAGTTTGAATATATGGGAAAAGTGATTTACCCAAGTTTCCTCTTCTATCGCTACGTCAATCTGAGGTCTGCTAGAGTCAGAAAGAAAGGGGGTTTTCACAATCCGCCAGAAAGACTCACTGTTTTTTGTGAGTGAACTTTTGTGTAAATCGTTCCATAGGGACTGTTTCAACTCCTGTTTTCTTTGTTTCCTGATCTTTTTGTACTGGAGTCTTAGATGTTTAATCAATTGTTTGTCTCTTTTTGGTTGTCTAAGAGCCTCTTTTAGCTTGGTTAATGAGGTGGTGCAGTCATGATTAAACCAGCCTGGAGTTGTTAAGTTATTTGATTTATTTTCCCTGGTCAGCATTAGTTTGATTTTGTCCAAAATAATCTTGAAGTTTTCAAGGATGGTGTTATCGTCAGACTCCAAATCTAGGCATTTTATTATGTTTGACTATAGGGACTTTATTATGTTATTACTTAGTTGGACTGGATCAATCTTACCCCATTTTACCGTGAAACCATTTGCTCTGCCCACTTCTAGGCGGTTTTGGGAAAGAGTATGTGCAATTATGGTTGTCTGTGTTGGGTGATTTAAGAGGTCCAAATCCACTCTAAGCGCTGAATGGTCGCTTAGGTTGTTTTCCAATAAAGTAAAGTCCGTGGTTAGCTGTCTCAGCCCATCCGTTGAAAGGACATAGTCGACAGTGGTCTCGTGTCCCCTCCCTAGATATGTGGGGCAGAAAGTATTATCATCCGAATTTTGCTTATTTATTATTGACAGTTCCAGGTCTGTAAGAAGATTGTTCATCGCTTCCCCTTTTCTGTCGTGGATGAAATGGGCTAGGGGATTATCTTGCTCATCCACTATCCCACAGTTTTGGTTGTTCAAAAATGGGCAGGGGTGTATGTTAAAGTCTCCTCCCCAGAGTAAATGAACAGTTGCCTTTTTTCTGTATACTTCTGTATATCTAGCAATTTTTTCCTGGATTGTCTGAAGAGTTTTGATGAAATTGTCCTCTTCTAGGTTATTGTAGAGGTTTACTAGGATGACAGTGGTTTCTTTGCCAACTGAAAAGGAGAGTAGTTGGAAATTTGGTGTATTTTCAGTTTTAAGGAGTTTCAAGCTAGGGACTGTATTCGCTATATAGGTGATCAAACCCCCCTTGGGCCTACCCGCAGTGCTAGAAAGGGCTGGGGAAAAAAGAGTTTTATAACCTGCGATGTGTAGCTCTTTTGTGGCCCATGTTTCCTGGAGGCATATTATTTTGCCATCCTCGAAAAATTGAGCTGCAGAACCATTGTCTATTTTGGGGCGAAGTCCCGCTATATTCCGGAAAATGACAGACAGTGATCTTGACCTGTTATCTTGTCCTGTAGTCATTTTCCTTTCGGGCCCCGAGATGAAATGGTTGATTTATCATTGGTGGAATCCGGTAATGGTCAGTCGACCATCTCCAGGCTACTGTACCGGTTCATTGTTGGTATACCCAGCCAGTTTTCCCAGTATGGAGCTTCTCCATATCTGGGTCTAAAGTGCCGTTGTGGTGGAACACCCCATTGTTCCCAGTCTCTTCTTCTATTACCTGCCATGGGCCGTCCTGTTGGTGGTAATTTGGGTCAACCGACCACCAGGGGGGTTCTTGGCTGTTCTGCTGTGGGGGGATTTTGGGTCTAGCATTAGTAATATCCCAAGGCTGTGGGACTGCTTTACGCCACAGGTTGTCTTGTTCATTGAAATGGCTATTATAATGCTTTTTGGGATAGAAAAAGGAAAGACTCTTTGTGTCTATTCCCCCACTTGGGTTATGTTGATCCCAAGAGCATATGTACTCGACAACTTTGGGGTCCTCAAAAGTGATTACAATGCAATCACCCTGCATTACTTTTTTTGTATGTCCCACCCATGGGGTCCTACTGACTGTTGCTATCCTGCTTGTCCAGTTAGGGGGAGAAGGGCGATTTGTATTTAGCCAATATTGGACCTTATTCTTTAAGGACCAATTAGGCTCTGATGTCTCCCCTACTAGTTCTGGTACTCCCGTCATTACAACCACGAATGGTGATGCTTCAGGTGGTAGATGCATATAGGATCTGCCATCAAAAGCTCCTCTCGTGGTACCTTTATTTACCATAGTGTTTGGTTTGCTCTGGGGAATATTTGTGGCAGCTGGCGTTTTAGGGGCTGGTGTGGTTACTTTTGTAGTTTTTGTGGCAGGGGCTTTTGGGAGTGTGGAATGTAGAAGTAGCTCCAGAACAGGACCCAGGATCAGAGGGGGCAGGGGCAAGTGGGTGTGTAATAGGAGACGCCACAGGAGGGCTCAGGGACAGCCATGACAGCGGAGAGATCCGGTGGTGCTGGGGCCTCCTCAGGTTGGAACAGGCTGAGGGGGGCACAAACTGGCAGCTGAGGCCAGTAGAAGTGGGGTGGCCCCAGTGGGGCACAAACAGGCCTGAGATGCTGGCCAAAAGCAGCAGGGGGGTCCACGGCAGCCTACCCTCCAAAGGGGCGGCAGTGGCGGCGACAGAGGAATGCAGAGGTGTGCTTAGAAAGAATGGGAAGGGGCAGAAGAGAGCAGTGCATAAAAAGTGATGTGGGTGCCTGCAGAAGATGCTGTTAGACTATGGTGACGAGAGTGAAGAGGTGAAAGAGAATGAAATGCGGGATGACGATGATATGAATGCAGGTGCTACTGGGGAACTGGAGAAGGCGATCAGAAAGGTTGGTGTTTTGCAGGCGGCAAGTGTGACCAAGGACAAGATGAAGTCAACCGGCCAGAAGAAGGCCGGCAACAAGGGCAAGGACAAGGGGGCCCATGGAAGTCTATCAGGTGAAGGGTGAATGGTGGGCAGCTTGGGGTGGTGGCAAAAGGCAGGGAAGATAAAAGCCTGCTGGTCGGTGGGTGTGGGCGATGGGTCTGTTAGCCAAGTTGTGGAACTCTTTGCCTCTTCAGATCCTCTTCAGATCCGCAGGATGGAACATCTGCTGGACTTTAGGAAAGCAATTAAAATCTTCCTCTTTCCCTCCATCTAGCCTCTTTTAATCTTCTTTCCTGTTAGTCGCATCTTACTGTTTTGGTGCTTAGGTCCGTTATTCTGATGTTGGCAGCACCGGGACGCCTCTTTGCTGGGGCAGCTGTGCACTACACAAATTAGTTAACATAACATAACATAACAGACGTGGTGATTCACGCAGTTGCAGCAGTGGCTCCAGCAACAAGTGCGAAGGACAGCAGGGCAAAACAGTTAATTGGCATGAGTGTCCAGATGGACAAGGTAGAAGGGAGTGAAGGAAAAGAGGACAAAGGGGAGGACAAACACCACAAGAAGCTGGCATATATGGGCCTGGCAATGCCTTTGGGGTCACACTTGTCTGACAAAACAAAAAATAGGATGTGGAAGCACAAATACGTCAACGTATTCAAGTGGCACCATAGGGAGATCCAGGCAAAAGAAGGATCAAAAGAAGAAGCGTGGGATCTGACGAGGAGGCCCAGGGCTCCCATCAACATGGAGAACTGGACCTCAGCCTTCCTCATATATGCCAGTATTTACTGTGAGAAGCATTTAGACAGGGCAATCACATTATTGAAATATATGGATATCATACAAAAGGCGCAGATGCACTTCGGGGGTTTTGCATGGTTGGGTTATGATGAGGAGTTTTGGCCAGAATCAGTATTAACACTGACAAGCCATGGGGGGGGTACATCAAGAACTGTGGATGCAATGGATGTCATCCACGCAGTCATCGGCATCTACCCATATGGCTAGCAGCCTACCAGTGATGTATCAGTCCTTTCCAGTGCGTCCCACCCAGTCAGGGGCAGAAGGGACTAATGTCACAGAAGGAAGTGTAGGTCCAACACCAAAGCAAAGGGGCATGCTGGAATTTCAACAAGAAATTCTGTTCAAGATGCTCTTGCAAGTTTAAGCATGAGTGCTCCAAGTGGGGGGGTCAACACCCACTCACACAGTGTTTTACTCTGTCCAACCCTGCCGAGCAATGGAGGGCCAGTAATGGCCAGGTACAGTCTGGGCCAAAGGTCTCCCACCCCAGTTAGGATCGAAGCCATGGGCTTGTGGCTCTTGATTTACCCCGATAGAGAGGCTGCATTTAGGATTCAATGGGGTTTTATTGAAAGGTTTTTGGGTGGGGTACCAAGGTCCCAGAGAACGAAGGTGGGCAGAGAATTTGAAATCAGCCAGAGAATTTCCAGAGGTAGTAGCGGCGAAATTGAAAAAGGAAGTCGAAGAAGGGAGGATAGCGGTCCCATTTGAAGATTGGACGTTTGAGGATCTGATTATATCACCTCTAGGGGTGGTGCCGAAGAAAGAACCAGGGTAGTACATGATGATCCATCATTTACCTTGGCCAGAAGGGAGGTCAGTCAATGACATCATTGCGGAGGAGGATTCAAGGGTGTTGTATACTTCAGTTGCCTAGTGAGGTCGTGTGGGCAGGGGGCGGAAATGGCAAAATGTCATGTAAAATCGACCTTTTGCTTGCTGCCTATACACCCTGCGGATTTCTCGTTGTTAGGGATGCAGTTTGAGGGTTGACAAGGTCCTGCTGATGGGTTGTGCAATTTCTTGTGCGCTCTTTGAGATGTTATGCACTTTCTTACAGTGGGTTTTCACGAAGAATAGTGGTCACGGGAAGTGCCTCATTACCTGAATGACTTGCTGTTCGCAGGGAAGGGAACTTCAGGATAGTGTGGGAAGGTGCTGCAGCAATTTCAGGATTTGGCACAGTCCTGTCCTGTTAGCACCAGAAAGCAGGGCCCAGCTGTAGACTGACTTTTCTGGGCATTGAATTGGACTCGGTTCAATGGATGGCGAGACTACCTAGTGAGAAAGTGACCGACGTACAGGCTTTTCTGCTGTGGTTGGTAGGGGAGAAGAAGATTGACCTGAGAACAATTCAACAATTGATGGATTTCCTGAACTTTGCTTGTCGGGTGGTGAGAGCGGGGAGAACATTCTACCGACCCCTCAGCATGGCCATGTCTGGGGCAGTGCAGCCACAGCACAGAGTCAGGATTTCAATGGGAGTCAGGGCAGATTTGAGGGTCTGGCAGGTCTTTCTGGTAGACTTCAGTGGTGTGTCTTTGGGTTTTGTGGAAGACAGGACAATCTGGCAGGTTCAAATGTATTCGGATGCAACAGGGGCCTATGGCTTTGGAGTGTTTTGGGGTGGACGTTGGTGCATGGAAGGATGGCCGGCACATTGGTTGAAGACAGGACTGAGCATGGCTTTCTTGGAGTTTTTTCCACTGTTGGTAGCACTGGCAGTGTGGGGCACAGAACTACAGAATAGGATGGTCTTGTTCCATGTGGACAACATGACGGTGGTGGAGCTAGTGAACAGGCAGAAAGAAAAGGAACTTGAGGGTCTTGTAGCTGCTGCAAAGGTTAATGTTGCAGTGCTTGAAATGGAATGTAGTTTTTTTGGGCAAAACACGTTCCAGGGGCAAGTAACGACATTGTGGATGCTTTGTCTCATTTGCAGTGGCCGCGATTCCAACAACTGGCACCTGGAGTGGGCTCATGCAAGACAGAGCTGCCAGAAGGCATCTGGGTCTGGGGGGAGTGAGAGTGATAGGCCTGGTTGAAAAATCTCTGCTGGAATCTACAAGATGGAGCTACAGGGTGGCATGGGCTGAATCTGGAGGTTTCATGGGACAGACCATAGATGCAAGGAACATGACAAGACAGGGCACTCAGCAGGGAGTTATGCGTTTTATTTTAAGTTGTATTGATAAGAGTTTGGCATAGACGACAATAGCGGGGAAACTGGCAGTAGCGGGGAAACTGGCAGAGATCTCATTCTATAGCAAACTGTAACTAGGTTTCGATCCTGAAAAGAATGAGATTCTTAGTAGGATGTTGAAAGGTTGGGGGTGTGAACGGGGGGTTCGTGGGAGGTATCCCAGAGGGAGTCCATAATGTTTGAATTGTTACAAAGTTTACTGGGGGTGTTGCCAAGCTGTTACAACATTGTTGAGGTATCAGTATTTCGTTTATGCATGGTCTGGATGTTATTTGGGGCTTTCTGGGTATCAGAATTGTTGGATAAGGGTCAATAGTCAGGAAGAACGTATGATGACGTGAGATTGGATCAAGGCCGACTGGGGATTTGGCTGGGTCATTCCAATACAGATCAGGCTGAGAGGGGTAGATGGGTTTGGTTGAATGCAAGCGGATGCAGTGGTGTGTGCCCGGTGCAAGAATGGCGGGATTTCTTAGCAAGAGCAGGAAGGCCATCGTGCAGAATTTTTTGTCAGAGGGCAGGCTGACAGCGCTTCAGCTGATGGCAGTGTTGCACATGGCGTTAGGCATTTGGGTAGGGTTCCGGACAGATATGGCATACGTTCTTTTCGCATTGGTGCAACTATGGCGGCAGTGCATTTGGATTGATCCTGGACAGAATATGCCAGATTGAGAGATGGAGGTCTAGGTACTCCAAGAGATATGTGCGCAAGTAAAAGGGGGTTCTTTTGTGGGGATGCAGGAGTGGGACAAGAAGTGTTGTTTATGTGCGCTAATATATTCTCTTTTGCCACAGGTTGTGTGGGCAGCCCAAGAACCAAGACGGTTACCTGGATCGTGGCACATTCTTTCGTACATTGGGTGAAAAAATATGCAGATAGGCAGGTCTGTAGTTGTAACCTGGGTCTGAGGAGCAGCCATCATGAAGTGCACTGGTAGGGTAAAGGAGGGATGCGTTGTGGGGCTTTATGGCCATGGCTGACGAAGATGGTATCACAAAGAGGCTGTTCCGATATGTTGGTCCTCCACTTGTTGCGTGCTTATCTAGGATCCTGATCGATACTGTGACCTTATGCCCCTATTCGGCTATAAATCCATTTATTCCCTATATTGGCATAACCGTTCAAGTGCGATATTCAGAAACTCATCTCTGGCCTCACACGAACAGAGCCACATTCCAGAATAGTTTTCTCTGCCACTTCCTTTGCAACCAATTAGTGCAATGACAGAGCAGAAGTCACTATCTGAGATTCCTAGATTAACACTCCGAGTTCTTCAACAAGATAAAAACTCAGCAAACCTGGAAATCCCCGCTTGCTGTGTTTTGATTAGTAATAGAACTCTAATGAGCAACTGATAACGATCACTTTCTAGTGACATCTTTAATTGACGTCTTATGTCCAGCAAACTTACGTCAAACATGGCACCTTTCAGGTATAAATATTACCAACGTTGCCTTAAGCAAATGCTGTGCTGCTGTCTGCCGTTGTTAGCTGTGGTTCGCTGAAGCTAGCACCCTGTTGCCCGTCGCCTGAAGCTGCTGTTATGCTGAAGATATCATAGCTGCTATCGCTACTGCTATCGCTGCTAACTAGCGAACGATGGTGTGGTGAAACTAGGAGCTGAACAGCTGTCCCCCTGCGAAGAGCCCAGCAGATGCAAGCTGCCCGCGGCCGCTGTCCCCCCTCCTCCTCCTCGACGCGCTGAAGAGAGACGCCACCTTTCTCCTGCCGAGAAATCCAGCTCCAGCGTTTCTGGTCTACCCTTGCGGGTGACTGGGATACCGAGTTTCCCTGAAGGAGATACCAGACCTCCATTATTCTATTCAGAGGTATGGTGTTGACTAAACCCTTAGTGAGAATTCTTGAAGCAAACCTTGGCAAAACCAACTTAACTTAAAGCTACTTACTTACTCCCCTCCCAAGTATTAGGCTTAGGTCAGGTACACTGGGGTAGGCGTAGTTAGAAGCACCAGTTGAGTATTTTAGCCTAATGTATATATGACTGTATATATGTTTTATTACTTTTAAACCATTGTATGGCTAAGAAACCATATCAATGCTTTTACAGTATTATTTCGCAATACTTATCTTACTGTACGTACTTTTTATCATAACAAGTCTTGCAATTGTGGCAATTCATTTCTCTTGTACGAGAAGAAAGACTGTTCAATAAATGTTAACCCTTTATTGACAAACGCCCGTCTCTCTATTCTCTACATATTGTGAAAGTAATCTGCACTAAACTGACTGAGTAAAATAACTGTCTATTGTTTCACACGACCCTAGAGATTGATTCTTGATCTGAGGAGCAAAGTTGTCATGTTGCACGGTTGTTGGAAAACTGAATCCCTTCTTGTCTGTGCCAGGGAAGCTGATCACTTCCTATTTCAGTCAAGAAAGTTTCCAGTGACCTCTGAGCTAGTTAGTAACAAACCCAATTAAGTTTAGCATAGTCAGTAGAGGCCTGGAAGATCCGCACTTCTACGTCGATACTACTGTTTATGTTATTCCAATGCGCAGGGCCTAGTGGGAAACTAGGAACTACACTACATGGCGCCCAACGTTTGGTAAGGCGATAAACTAACGCAAGACGTTAGAGTAACTCAGTCGTGCATATTTCACACGGACCCCTTTCTCCCGTAAATACTCCAATAGACGTCTGGAGTGGGTGAAAGGTTAAAATCCACCCGAACTCAGTAGGAAGAGATTCCTATGTAAAGCTCTGGTTTATTCAACGTTGAAGGATACAGTGTTCCAAAATATTGTGCACCTAATCTTTGTCTCCTTGGAGACCTACTCTGCAAAACCTGCATTTATACAATGCCAGGAGAAAACGGAACCACTGGGGCCGCAGCAGATGCGACTCAGCAGGGTCCCGAACACACAAACCCGGATGCAATTATCATCCCGGTACATTTAAGAAAATCTATAACTTTAAAACTTATAGAAAACGGACTGACACCACAAGGTGGTACAGTAATTTTCGTGATAGAGGCTCACGAATATCGGCAGACAGAGGCATTCTATTCATGGATAAACTTTCCAGCGGCAAACGCTACAACAAAAGAATTTCACTATTACAAAATAGAGGAACCTCCGGAAGAGTACGCTCCTTTTGAGGAGACTGAAATCCCACTAAAATTCCAAGAGCACCTGCTCTGGTTTAATGGCGCCCTAAAACATAATGATCACATTACCAGGCTCGGTCCACTAGGTAGACAAGGAGCAACGTGGCCGGTTCTAGCCAGCTACACACCACATCCGGACATTGCAAAAATGTCTAGAGAAGAGCTGTTAGTACAGCTAAAAACACTTATAAAAATACATAGGCAATTAGTCCAATATGTAATGCGGACTGCAACAGTCCAACCAGCTGTTAATGTACCACAGCTGACCCCTCATCAGGGGAACACTAATAAAATCACACCACAGAACATACAGTCATGTCTTGGTAAAACACCCGTAAAACGGGAACAAATTCCTTTCTGGTTAGCACAGAAAATCACTCAAATAGAGGCAGTATTTCCTGATACTACCCCTATAGAGAAACACAGAATCTTGACCATCTGCCTTCCTATGGGAATCGCACCACACGTGGAAGACTGTGACACTTGGGGTACAGTCTTTGCTTCCATTTATACAAAAACACACGGTGTTCCGTCTATGGCGGTAATACCAGAAGTGCTAAAACAGATTCAAAATGAATACGGTCAAGAGCCCGCTTTAACTCTTGGTATGAAATTACTGAAAGACTTCAAGCAGGTCTCGGCTATATTATTAGCCAATATAAATGGAGAAGCAGCATCTGTGGCGATTTGCCAGAAGTTGAAGGAAACAGATATAAAAGATCAGCCAGTTGACTTTGCCAAAATCATAGAAAAATGCTATGAAGAATTAGGTAGAGACATCTTGGGTGGGAAACCAGTAAAGCCCCAACTGCTCGAAAATCCTGAAAAATTATTTATTAAAAATAATTCAAACACTCCTAAAAAGAGCTGGGATTGTAATAAACAATCCACTCCCAAGGAAAAAGTTTTCCAGTCCAGAGGAAGGTCTCCTCGACGGAGGGAAAGAACTCCGACTCGAGAACACCAGTCTCCCCAGAGGGAGCCCTCTGAGAAAAGATATAACCTTAGAAATAGGGATAATCTGAAAAAACCTGATAGATATCAAAGTATTGATACACGTCCCTCTCGATCTTTTTCGCAGAAATCGGAAAAGAAGAGGACGGTCAGACCCAGGAGAGCACACCAAGTCCAAAGACAAGGAACCTGCTCAGAGTAAAAAATCTCAATTCCCAAAAAAGAAGGTAGCCAGTATTAGAGTAATCCACCATGCCGAGAATACTGAGGACACAGTTGAAAAACGGGGAGTGGGCATTGACAATGTTGGACAGTGCAGCAGAAATCAGTATAGCGCGCAAGATCCTGATGAGTCATCTGGAGACAGTGGACACGAATGAATACATTCAGGTTGAAACTGCCGACACCAGACTTAGCGAGCCCCATAAAATATACGAAATAACATTGCGTATAGAGGGTGATAAGACTAGGAAAATAAGAGGTCTATTTTGGGATAAGCTCTCAAAAGGCTATGATATTCTGTTAGCTGAAAAAGATTGGCCCCCAGAGTTTGTCAGGGATTGCCCTCGTGGCGAAGAAGTGATTATGCCTGCCTTCTCGAATCACATTCCGATTCACAAAAAATATACATATGCAAGGAAATGGGCAGTAGCCCAGGCACCGGCATTATATAAAAATCATGTAGGATGGGATGAGGACTCACCTCCCCACAAAATACAGTTAAAAAGTGAACCAACTGCCCAACGGCAGTATCCCATTAAGCAAGAAGCTAAAAAACAAGTCAGGGAGATCTTAGATCAACTTGAATACCAGGGGGTGATTGAAACATGCACCTCTCAAATGAACAATCCTTTGTTTCCTGTCTCCAAGCCAGACAATTCATATTGTCTAGTTTTGGACTACAGACATCTTAATACATGTTGTAAAACATTTGCAGTACAAAACTCGCATAGTGCAGCCCTAATGAATAACATAGTTAGGAAAAAATATAAAACGACATTAGACATATCTAATGGTTTCTTTTGTCAAAACATTGCACCAGAAAGCAGATATTTGACCGCTTTCTCAGCATTTGGGTCGCAGAAAAAATTCTGTTGACTCCCACAGGGGTTCAAGAACAGCCCAGGACTATTCTCAGCTAGGGTAACAGAGTTACTACAAATATATGATGATGAGGCATTATCTTACGTAGATGATATCTATCTCACAGACGACGACTTGGATACTCACTTGAAAAGAGTGAACACCATTATACTTGGGTTCGCAGCAGAGGGTTACAAATTCAACTTTAAAAAGTCCTGAATTGCCCATCTGACAGTACTATTCTTAGGATACGAACTATCAAGTGAAGGAAAAAGCCTAGCGGACAACTTCTTAGAGAAGTGCGCTGTACTCCAAGCTCCAAAAACGCTGAAGGATTTACAATCCATTCTAGGTTTTCTGAATTTCGGAAGAACTTACATTCTAAATTACGCAGAGAGGGTTAAACCTCTCTACGAACTAATTAAACCTGATTTTAAACAAATCAATTGGACTCAAAAACACACAGAAATTTGGAGATCACTGCAAACAGACATGTTAGCTAAAACAAAATTAGATACACGTGACAACACACGCGATCTTGTAATCCGAGTCATCCCAGGAAGATGCGGATTCACGTACCTAACCTCTAATGATGGAGAAAAGGTACCAATAGCATACAAATCACATTTGTACACAAAGGCTGAAATAAAATTCAGTTCAACGGAGAAAATTCTAACTGCGGTTCAGACTGCTGTAGCAAAAGAAAGGCCCCTAGCACAAGGTAAACGAATAATAATCGTAACACCTATACCGGCTTTAGAAGTGGTAACTAAAGCAAGCATTCCTAATGCTAAGGCTTTGCATCCGAGATGGATCCAGTGGGTTAATTCTCTTGCTGCAACAGACGTAGTTTACGAATTTGATCCTAACTTAAAAACACAGGAATTTTTACAATATGAATATCAATGTCCCCTGCCAATTGAAATCCTGCCTCTCGAAGAATACGGAAGTATTATATATACTGACGGATCAGCACAACCCGCAGTTGGGGGTAAGCAAGCTTACAGTGCTGCGTGCGCGATTGTTAAAGGTCGCTGGCACAAAGGTAAATTTAGACCAATGGCCACCAAAACACAATCTCTAGGAGATTGCTCGGCTCAACGAGCTGAATTAGTAGCATTTAAGATGGCGCTAGAAAATACTGATCGCGAATTCCCCACACTAATAGTGTGCGATTCTTTTTATTGCGTTCAATCTTATAATGAATACTTGCAGAATTGGGTGGAAAATGGTTTCAAAGATGCAAAAGGTGGCACAATAAAGCATAAAATGCTTTGGGAACAGGTAGTTCTTTTACAGAAAGAACTACAAAAGACTCACGTGATACACACACTGAGTCATCAACGTGATGGCGTTCACGTTGCAGGGAATTCATTGGCTGATGAAGCCGCGAAGGCAGCTGTGCAAACGGCTTCCGTAGCTGCGATAACTTGGTCACAAACAAAAATAGACAGCGATATTCTACAAGCTGTCAGTGCGTCAGTAAAAAATGATAAGAAAACACTCCCAAAAGGCTTTCCATAAAAGTACTTGTACCTAACAGATACGAATAATGTTCCTTTTGCTCGAATCCCTAGAGTGGGGGATAGGGTAATTCCAAACATGGAACACAGGTTAGGACTAATCAAAGCGGCACACGAAGGGCTTGCTTCTGCACACGCTGGCGTTTCCGCAACAATATCACTATTAAAACAGAGATATTGGTGGCCTCGCTTGAGGATACAAACTAAAAAGTATGTATTAGAATGCGATATATGCCAAAGGATAAAAGTATCAACAGTAAAACGACCAGCACAGACACCCCTTCTTATCTCGGATAAACCATTTGCATGTGTTTACCTGGACCACTGTGGTCCCCTACAAAGGGACGGCAACTATAGATATATCATGGTAGCAGTGGATTCCTGTACGAGGTTCATATGGATGTGGCCCCAGCGCTCGGCTGACGCTAGAACGGTTATAAAAGATCTGCGAGTCTTTATCGGCACATACGCAATTACCACGTTCCATTCTGACCAGGGTCCTGCTTTTAGCTCTCGAGCTTATAAGGAGGCCATTGCCAGCATGGGAATTGGGTTGCGGTATTCTTGTCCGTCGCACCCCGAAGAGAATAGTGTGGTTGAAAGAAAAAACCGGGACATAAAGCGATCTATAACAGCGCAGGTATTAGGTTCAGGCGCTGGGTGGGTCAAACATCTAATAAGTGTCCAGACCAGTCTTAATAACTTGCCAAGAAATTCTCTAAAAGGTTTCAGCCCATACGAACTATTGTTCGGAATTAGAATGAACATTCAGGACCTCGATAGTCAGATATCAGTGGTACAAGAAAAAACAACAGACTTTGACATCAAAGATCGTTTGGCTGTTTTACCGGAACTGAATGAAACAAGAAAATCCTTAAGCAACATAAAGTTAAAACAACAGCCATCTACTACTGACGAGGCACCACAAGCAACAGCCTCAGTAAGGCCTGTCTGGATTCCAAAGATTGGGGATCTAGTCAGAGAAAAAATAGCGGTGAGGAAGGAATTTGGGCCTTCTTACAGAAAAGCAGTACCTGTCTTGGCAGTCACCGGAACAAGATCAGTTGTACTACCGCCCCTTGCTGGTAAAAAGGAGAACAGAGTCGTGTCTATCGACCTGGTAAAACCACAAGCATGTGGCCTATAATCAACAGTAGGCCCAGTGGACTCCCGAGAAACAACAGAATACCCAAACTTGCAACAATCCAAGAGGTTCAAACTGAAAGACTAATCACATTCGATCAGCCTGCAGTGCACAGAGAAGGACTATGCAATAATGCCATGGAACTCGTGCCTCTTGAGACACAGATTGAAACGGTTCGTCAAGAAACACCAGTCTACAATAATGTGGCATCAGAAAGTGCTACCGAGAGACAGATTGAAAGAACAATCCCAACAATTGACAGAACTGCCTCTGGTTATTTCATCAACTTCGACAACTTCTCTGAAGATCAAAACGACCCCGAAGTGATGCCAGAAACAAAAAAGACTTTCAAAGAAAAAGCAACGGAACTCTTTCATCAACTGAAGAAAATCTACCTTGTTTCACCTTGGTTAGAGTTCTGGTTCGGTCTAGGTGTATTTTTCCTCCTGCTTTGGCTCATCATGGTACTTTATTTGGGAAAATTCATTGAGGGAAAATATAGTACAATGGAAACAGCAAGTCAGAACATCAACCTAGTCCTGAAACCACACAGATCATCACACGTGAAGAAAAGAGAACTGTCAACAGTAAATGTCACAGCAATTCCAATACCTGGTGGGGTAGTATGGGAGAAAACTGACTATGGGATCTATGGTCCGGTCGAAATCCTGAAGTATCCTCATCAACTGAAGGTTTCCTTAAGTGACTTTGTAAAACCTAGTACATTCTCTGATGATTGGGACTTTAACAGTATTAATGACATGATGTCTGATTTAGTAATGTCAGCTAGATTCACAGAACATGATTATTTACAAGGTTCATCTAGTTATGAGCAATTATTCTGCTACACACATTATGGTGATCATTATTTGCATAAATCTGCACAGCCTAGAAATGTTTTTATGTATAATCAACGGGAACATTGTGCTACACCACCTAAAAGCAGTTCTAAAGCATTTTTTGAAAAATTCAAATACTTCTCAGGGTTTAACACTAGTGATGCAGAAACGTTTTATTACAAACTGTTAGATAAAACAGGAATGAAAACAATGCTGATAAATTCTAAATTGATATATTCAGAAGCATTTTATGAAAAAATGATGACATTTGGTTTTGATTATTGGAAAAATAACATTGAAACGAAAACAATTTGGGGTACAAAAGATTGGCAGGTACAAGGCCTTGAAGCACTATTCAGAACCTGCATGATACCAGAACAAATGATGTTTTTAAATGACACAATACACCAAACATCCTGTCTTGGCCTAGCTAAGATCAAAGACCTTAACAAACCATCTATTCCAAAGCCAATACCTGAAAATACAACTACAGATATTGAGTTAGACGTCTCACAAATTTTACATTTTAACAGAACACATCCTGATTGGAAAAAGTGGTTAATCTGGCCTACTGACACAAACAGCTGTCAAGATAGATTCCTGAATAAAACACAGGGGTTAAAAATGACCAGACAAGACCCTAGATACTCCCAGAGACAACATCCAGGGATAGTAACAACATACAGTGTAGGGAAACTCTGCCTCGAATGGCTAACATCATCCACACTGGCTGAAATTAAGCAACACTTGTCTTTACTAAAAGATGGTGCTGATTTGCGCGATTTCATTCTTGGACCACGCAAACAGCGTCAAAAGCGTTTCATAGCGACCAGTATCTATGCTGCATACAACGAGGCTTGGAAAGTCACACAAATTGAAACAGCTGAGAAAATACGAGAAATTGATTGTATTAATTTAGAAAAATCTCTTTCTGTAGTGGACAATGGGTTAATGACTCTGTCCTCCAGAATATATTCGTTGGACAATATTGTATCTTCTGCCTTTGACATAACAGACAGAGACTTGCTAATATTACAGCATGGCCAATCTCAATTACTTTCTATTGTACAATTGGGCTGGACGCTGCAAAATCTTTGTTCAGGCTATGTGCCTTGGCGTTTAATAAACACAACGTCATTATTTTCCATTTTTAACCTTACTGATAAACAAATCAGTTTGGCACAGAAAGGAGCAGACTATACAATCCTGAGCATCGAAAAACTTGAGAGATTACCATTGACAATGTCAGAGAGTCCTGTCATTGAATGGATAATACACGGAATTATCACAATTCCGATAACAACTTTCCGATTTAAGAAATGCCTTGAATACATACCTACTGGCCAGTATGAACGATTGGGTAAAGGTTATGTAAAATCAGAATGGAAATTACCATACACACATTCATGCTATAGTGACAGCGACAAAAATGTATTTCTTAGTGGTGAAAACTGTAAACATTCACTAAGCGGTATACTTTTGTGCCAGGGTATTAATTTACATGGAGCCTGTGAAGGTAGTTCTAACAACCTTTCATGCCACCAGCTAGTCACACCTGCAACTCAGATAGAGCCCTTCTTTATGCAACTTGCAAACGGGAGTTACATTCTTAGAACAGATCACAGATGTTGTGGCCTTGTTCCAGGGAAAAGTTATCTTGTAAGAGTAACATCCATGGTCAAATGCTGTATGCAGGCATTGTTTCCGAGCGGGCCTGTAGACACAGAGACTGCCATCTGGCCTCGTCTGAATCTCTATTTTATACGAATTGATACTTTAAGCAAAATGAAGTCTGTGCTTTTGCAGACAACAGTGCCCATAACGTCATCAAAAGAGACGTATGATCTTCTAGTTGCAAGGACAGCTACGGAGGTTCATGAACTTTTATCAACAAATTGCCCCGTGCATTTCGTAGAAATGTTGAGCCAACTCCTTAACATGTCTAGTGCCACAGGCATCCCAGGCATATTTAAGACGATTTTTACGGGACTGCTAACACCATTTCAAGCAATTCTGGGAATCGTTCCAAATTTTGTCCACTCTGTTTTTGGCGGCATACCCTTATTTTTGGGACTTATAGCAGGGATATTATTTTTGACCGTCCTGCTTCGTTATGGCAAGCCAAAGCTCAGACATAGCTCCCATGGGAATGGAAGAGACAATCCTAGCAATGCGCTACCGGGACAGGATAACTAACGTCCTTGGATTGGCCAGGCTGAGAGATCTAAACATGACCTGGTTCCTTTCATTCAGACCTATATGGCAGAACTGTATCTTACCGGTACTTCGATGTATGCTATGCGGAGATGAGTGCGTGTTGGACATCTGTCTTTCACTTCCATCAGCAGTACCAATGGACGTCGATACTTTGCTAAGTCCAATAACGGCTCACGCATTGTGTTGTCCCCAGCGGCTACCAATCCTGATGACGGCATTCGTTGAGACTCCTGTGCTACGACTAGGTGGTAACAGTGGAGCGAGTGACAAAAGCAACATCACCCAGGTACGACCTCTGTGAGCATTGCTGATCCCGACTATGATGACAGCAATCATTCTCACACCTGCCAAGTTACAGCACTATCGAATTTGGTTGAACTGTCACCTGATTTTGTAGACCAATTCTTTGAGAGCCTGTCTGATATGATGTTCTCACCCGAACAGAAATAATAACTTTGGAGAAGCATTCCGACACACAGCGTTCCCATGAACTCTGAATTCAGCCTTCAGTTTTGAACAACAAAAACTGGTAAAAGCGTTGGAACTCTATTTCCCCGTTCAAGCATTAATTCTTTTGAATTGAAGACTTTTTAATATTGACCCTTTTTTTTGGCACAAACAATTCGTTGCTTAGAGTAAAAACTATTCTTAGAGAACAGAAGCTTCAACTTCTATTTTTAAACACATCTAGAGACATAACAACCTTACACCAGCCTCTAGCACATTTATTGCAATGCATATATATGTGATGATTTATCTCGCCCTTCTTCTGTTTCAGAGATATTTCATGTGTAATTCTTTTTGCATAATCGTTCATTGATTTCATATGCAATAATTTTTGAATGATTTCTATGCTTCGAAAACGTACAGTACCTATAATTTTCACGTATTACAATATACGCCTATTTCAAATGCATTTATGTATTTTGGGGTGGGCAATGTTACACATGCATCTTATTGCTCTAGTTTTAGTAATTTGATGGACATGAACCCGTGGAGTGGGTGTTGCGTGCTTATCTAAGATCCTGATCGATACTGTGACCTTATGCCCCTATTCGGCTATAAATCCATTTATTCCCTATATTGGCATAACCGTTCAAGTGCGATATTCAGAAACTCATCTCTGGCCTCACACGAACAGAGCCACATTCCAGAATAGTTTTCTCTGCCACTTCCTTTGCAACCAATTAGTGCAATGACAGAGCAGAAGTCACTATCTGAGATTCCTAGATTAACACTCCGAGTTCTTCAACAAGATAAAAACTCAGCACACCTGGAAATCCCCGCTTGCTGTGTTTTGATTAGTAATAGAACTCTAATGAGCAAGTGATAGCGATCACTTCCTAGTGACATCTTTAATTGACGTCTTATGTCCAGCAAACTTACGTCAAACATGGCACCTTTCAGGTATAAATATTACCAACGTTGCCTTAAGCAAATGATGTGCTGCTGTCTGCCGTTGTTAGCTGTGGTTCGCTGAAGCTAGCACCCTGTTGCCCGTCGCCTGAAGCTGCTGTTATGCTGAAGATATTATAGCTGCTATCGCTACTGCTATCGCTGCTAACTAGTGAACGATGGTGTGGTGAAACTAGGAGCTGAACAGCCATCCCCCTGCGAAGAGCCCAGCAGATGCAAGCTGCCCGCGGACGCTGTCCCCCCTCCTCCTCCTCGACGCGCTGAAGAGAGACGCTGCCTTTCTCCTGCCGAGAAATCCAGCTCCAGCGTTTCTGGTCTAGCCTTGCGGGTGACTGGGATACCGAGTTTCCCTGAAGGAGATACCAGACCTCCATCATTCTATTCAGAGGTATGGTGTTGACTAAACCCTTAGTGAGAATTCTTGAAGCAAACCTTGGCAAAACCAACTTAACTTAAAGCTACTTACTTACTCCCCTCCCAAGTATTAGGCTTAGGTCAGGTACACTGGGGTAGGCGTAGTAAGAAGCACCAGTTGAGTATTTTAGCCTTATGTATATATGACTGTATATATGTTTTATTACTTTTAAACCATTGTATGGCTAAGAAACCATATCAATGCTTTTACAGTATTAGTTCGCAATACTTATCTTACTGTACGTACTTTTTATCATAACAAGTCTTGCAATTGTGGCAATTCATTTCTCTTGTACGAGAAGAAAGACTGTTCAATAAATGTTAACCCTTTATTGACAAACGCCCGTCTCTCTATTCTCTACATATTGTGAAAGTAATCTGCACTAACCTGACTGAGTAAAATAACTGTCTATTGTTTCACACGACCCTAGAGATTGACTCTTGATCTGAGGAGCAAAGTTGTCATGTTGCACGGTTGTTGGAAAACTGAATCCCTTCTTGTCTGTGCCAGGGAAGCTGATCACTTCCTATTTCAGTCAAGAAAGTTTCCAGTGACCTCTGAGCTAGTTGGTAACAAACCCAATTAAGTTTAGCATAGTCAGTAGAGGCCTGGAAGATCCGCACTTCTACGTCGATACTACTGTTTATGTTATTCCAATGCGCAGGGCCTAGTGGGAAACTAGGAACTACACTACACACTTGGGCGAAAATGACTTGATAGGGGTATCTGGATTGGCAATTTTGCAGCATATGCAAAGAGATTTGGAGGTGATCAAATGCAACTTGGCTGGAACGTGCTTAGTATGGACCGAATTTGTGCAGCGAAAAGTGTGGAAAGGGGTGGTTAAATACGCAGCTGTGGAAAAAGCCCACAGAAAATTGAATAGGATAATGAGGGTTTTCTGCCAGACATTAAGGTGATTGCTCAGGTGGGGCTTAAATTGGAAGAGTAATTGCTGTTCAGCGACGATGGAGTGCACCTTTTGCAGCTAGGGAATGCCTACAACATGATAGAGATGCGGGAGGTGATCAGTAGGTTGTGGAACAAATCCATCTGGTGCCGCAGGGAAGAAAGGGAGTGAAGTGAAAGGTGCACAGGGGAGAGATGTGGGGCAGGTAACCATCCTACGGGGGTTTCCTAGTTGGCAGTACTTTGGCGGGGTGGTGAGTTACCTACAGGGCATCCCCCCTTCTGGGGGGACAGGTGACTGATGGTTCGAGGACAGAGAGAATGAATGAAGGGATGGATGAAGGGGAAATTTGATAGTTAATGATGTTTTGGTTAATGATAATTGTTACAACCTTGTCCTAATTAAATGGCCTTTTGCGCTTCAAGTAACAGCGTGTGGTGCAATTATTGCACAATGTCGGCCTCCGGGGAAGCAGGGTCGCAGAACATTCTTCCCCCGGGGTGCTTTGTGCATTAGGCGAAAGAACATGTTGGGGAGGGAGTCAAGGGGTTGGGCAAAGGGGAGGAATTAGGTGGGTTTAAAGGTGAAGGATCAGTGGTCTCAGCCTGTTCCTGCTCCTTGGCATCACCGAGGAGTGTTGTCGAAAGTTAGTCCACCCACCCACTCTACATGTTTTAGGGCAGGGGATATGGGTGAGTGAGCATGCCAGTTTAGGACAGGTTGTGGGCGTTTGTAGGTTGGCAGTACTTTGGGGGGGTAGTGAGTCACATACAGGCTCATCGACCCCTCAGGGGAACAGGTGACTGATGGGGAACTGCAGGATGCAAGAGACCGACGGCAGGAAATCCAAGAGAGGTTGTTGGAAGAAAGGGGAAGATGAGAATGGAGAGATGGAGGAAGTCACAGATTGAAATGGGATGAGTGCAACAAGTGTGATGGTTTGAGGATGGAGAGAGTGAATGAAGGGATGGATGAAGGGGGAATGTTAAAGTTAATGATGTTTTTGGATAATGTTAATTGTTACAACCTTGTCCTAATAAAATGGCCTTTTACATTTCAAGTAACAGCGTGGAGTGTAATTATTGCGCAAACATAGATACGCTGCTTGATTGTTTTGCATGCGAACACTCTATAGACAAGTCATGCAGCAGCACTGACAAAGTGGTAGGATAAAATATACGGGTGTTTGCCACCTATCATTTCGAAATATGCCGGTGTTTGTCTCGAGCTGCATTGATAAGTTGTTGAAGCCTTTGTCAAGAAAACGGTGGGCTCACCTCATCACGGTGGGCTGCCCCTTAATACACTTGTTGCAAATTGAAGAATCATGCACACTGCAAGGATCACTGATGTTGTAGAGAAAAAGTTTATTCCACATTCAAAAATCCACTGGTGGGGTGTGGATAACTATCATGGCCGACCGGACTTAATTCGATCGGCTCCGAACCAGGCCCTAAAGAATATGGAATTTAGGAGGCACTACTCTGCCTAAATTTGGGTCGCCTGCTCACCTCGGGCACCTGGAGTCGTGAGGGTGGTCAGGGGGTGAGACAGACCCCTAAAGTGATGTGAAGTGGTAGATTCATCACCAATGGATCCGAGGCGTAAATGAAGATGGCGGCTCCCGCTGCGATATATCACTGAAATACTCGCCGTGGCATTGAGACCTGCCGGAGTCCATGCGAGTGAGGAGGCGGACTGCAGGCCCGAGGTGTGAGCTTGCCTAGCCCCCAGTCATTGACACCTCCCACAGATTGCCAGCACCCGGCCCTGCCGGCACCCATGTGAGAGGACGCAACCAGCCAGCTGTGACTCCAGAGGGCGGGGATGAGCCCCCCGAATGAGCGGAGATACCCGAGGACCCCCCGGATGCAAAAGACAGCTGCAGCGAGGAGCAGGGGGGTCCCCTCGGCAATGACGCAGCCTGCCTGAGTCCAGATAAGCTGCACAGTGCCTGACCCTAAAATGACGGAGGTCAGGGACCTTCACTGAGCCTCTTGTCAGGGCCCTGGCTGGTGGCTTCTAACTCCTGCTGCCTCTCCCTACCTCAGCTGCCTGCAGGCACCCCTGGAGGGTCCCTGTTTGCAGCAACAATCAACCCCACAGTAGCGATGCGACCTGCCTGAGAACGATGCGGCCTGCCTGAGTCAAGCTATACTGCCTTGTGCCTGACCCTAAAATGGCAGACATCAGGCACCTTCACTGAGCCTCATGAGAGGGCCCTGGCTGGTGGCTTCCAGCTCCTGCTGTCTCTCCCTTTCTCTGCAGCCTGCCAGCACCCCTGGGGGGTCACATATTCCAGCACCAACCAACCCCACAGTGGTTTCTGTTACATGGCCCGGAGCCAAGAGATGTTTGGTGATGCAGCCTGATGGCCCTGGGGGGAGTTACACCCTTACTGGAGCTGGTAACGAATAACTGCCTCAGCATTGCAAGAAGGTCCTTGGCGCAAAGCAGAGATCCCCGGGTCACAGGGTCCTGCCCTGCCTGAAACGTGGAGCATCCTGCATGTGGGTCAGCAATCCTGGAAAGGGGTTCCTGGCTTTCAAACCAGAGGAGCTGTGGGAATCCCGAATAACGCCTGCTTCTGCAGCACAGCGATCCCTGGTGCCTGTGGCACCTAACTCAATGCCATTGAGCCTCTTTTGCTTGTTACTTAAGGGTCTCCTGGTCGGCCCGGTGTGCTGTGTGAGAAGGAGCCCAGTTCCTCACAACATTTCCTACTGTGGGGAGACCCCACACAAGCGGTAGGCGGGGGTCCCTATGCCACCCAAAAAGATGCAGCCCACGAAAGTCTCCAGCTTCTTCTCCCCGCCACCAAGGGGGCAGTCAGCGACGAGTCAGCACGGCCCGACCAAAGTATGGCACTCACATGAGAGGACCTGATTACATCACTTTGAGAATTCAAGTAAGAACTCTGGGATCATATCAAGACAGATGTAGGGGCTTCCTTCAACGCATTTAAGGCCGAGATGGCAGGCCGGCTGGTGGCCCTGCATTCTGACGTGGACTCAATTGGGGCCAGCGCTCTCGACCTTGAGGCAAAACACTAGGAGATGGAGGAACGAGTGAGACCTCTGGAGGCCCAATCCGATGACCTACGCGCCCAGTTGAAAGCCATGGTGCTCCGATGTGAAGACTTTCAAAACCGCTCCCATCGGGACAACATATGGGTGAGAGGCCTGGAAGAAGGCTGTGAGGGCCCAGATCTAGAGGCCTTTATGATAGGGCTGTTCTCAACCGTACTTGGAGAAGCTGAACCGGAGGTCCAATTAGAGAGAGTTCACAGAGTGGAGCCCCGAGCACCAGGAGATGCCAGAAATCACAGGGATCTGCTGGCGAAATGTATCTCTTTTAAAACCAAGGAGTTGGTCCTCTAGAAGGCGCAAGCCCTTGATAAGATAGCCTTCCAGAATGCAGTGTTCACATTACCAGGATGTGGAACAAGCCACACTTGCTTGGCTCTAGCAGTTTCAACATGTCACCACAGCCTTGAGAGATCATAAGGTGAAATACGGCTGGACCTACCCCTTTGGATTAGTCGTTACCCTGGACAATAGGAACTACCACTGCACGGAACTAGAAAAGACAGCGGCTATCTTGGGTATCGATGTGCCAGTCCTAACGCAGGCGGTGGAGTCTAAGAGAGTGGAGGCGATGGGAGGCCCAAAGAAGCAAGGCTGGGGCCTTGGTTTCAGCAGCAGAGAGCAGGCAAAAACACTTCGGGTTCACGAGGTCCTAGTTTTTTCTTGATGTTCTGAGATTTTTGTCCAGTCTGAGACAACCATGCTGTCCAGTGGATCCCAAGCCCCGGCTTGGGCACTGGGATCGTTCCAGTCTGGTCTCAGACTCTCTGACTTGTGCAATGAGGTGGTATGGGGTAAAGGCTTGAAGTTAGCATGCCTTCCACATCATTTAAATATTTTGTAAGTGTCTAGCTTATTTGTGTCTACAGAGCTGCTTCTGGGCTTTGGAGGCAGAATTTAGTGCGCCCCAGAAAGTGCTAATCTGGGAGTGAGAACCCCGAGCTCAAATTTATGGTCTATTTTTGGTAAGGTTTACTTTGTTGTGGTGTCACGGTACGTTCTACGCCTTTTTTTTAGGTTGCTGGGGTGGGGAGGGGGTAAGGTGGAGGAACGGAGTGGGCAATGTCCAAAGGAGTGAGGGCGAGTGGTCAAGCTACCCAACTTTAATGACGACTGATGGGGTTAATGGTTTGACATGGAACGTAAAGGGACTTAACTCCCCTAACAAGCGGCAATGGATCTGGAAATTCCTAAATGACCACCAGATCAAAATAGCAGCCCTGCAGGAGACACACCTCCCACGTAAAGAGGAACAACGTTTGAAACACAGGGCCTACCCACAGATCTTTCGCTCTTCGGCACACTCTAAACACACCGGGGGATGGCGCTTCTGTTTCACACTTCAATCCCCTTTCTTCACCATGAAACTAAAGCGGACAAAGAGGCGCTGTTCCTGATGGTGAGAGATGAAATATGGGGTAGATCGTGTACTTTTGCAGTGATTTATTCTCCCAACGTAGGGCAACATGAGTTCCTCAGCTCTTTTTTAGTCGCCCTGGAGGGGTTCGCAAGAGGCAACATCTTATTGCTTGGAGACTTCAATCGGATTTGGGACACATCCCTGGACACTTTTCACTCCCATAGGGCATTGGGGGGGGGTCTCTAGCAAACCACTTAAAGGGATATTGCAGGAGATGGGACTGGTAGATGTTTTGAGGAATGCCATTCCCACGTCCTGGGACTATTCCTTCTTCTCGCATTTACATAGGACATATTCTAGGATCGACCACACATTCATTAGTCAGTCCCTCCTCCACACTATTGTGGTTCCCAGTTCTACCCGATTTGCTTGTCAGATCATGCGCCCCTGGAGCTAGTTCTTGATTGGCCCGCCCCACGATCTAAGCTTGCTAGATGGTATTTTCCTAACTTCCTCTGTAGGGATTGGCTTCTGAGAGATGAGTTAAGGAAGGCAATCCCTGAGTTTCATTAACTTAACGACCCAGCGCAAAACTCCCTGGCCAACAATTCGGATGCCTTCAAGGCGGTTATACGGGGGAAGTGCATTGAACTGGATGCCACCCTAAAAAACACAATGTAAAGGAGAGTGTCTCCTCCTTGAGGGGGAGCTCTGAAAGGCGGAAGCTGCCCACAAATCTAAGCCCTTGACCCAAACCCTCTGTGAGACTACACAGGTAAAGGGAAAGCTAAATGGTATTTACACTAATGGGGCTGAAAGAAGTCTATTACGCTTGCAGGTGCGTAGCTATGAGGGGAAAACAAGGTGGGTTCCTTACTAGCACCCCAACTGCGTGCAAGACAGGAACAGGAGTACATTAAACACATAATTGATGGGCAGGGGATCTCTCACCAAAGCAAAACAGGGAAAGCCAAGGCCTTTGGGGAATTCTATCCCTCCTTGTATATTGCTGATTCGTTAGATGCGAAGGTTCAGGACCAATATCTTGAGGCTTTGGACCTACCCCAGGTCCTGGCCTCTGCTAATGAAGGCTTAAGTAGCCCCATATCTACGGAAGAGGTCCAAAAACCGATCGACTCACTGATGGCCTCAATGCTCACTTCTATTGTACCTTCACACCAGAACTGGTGCCCTGCCTGGTGCAGCTTTTTAACAAATAGCTGACAAGCAGGAGGTGACCCCTTCTATGGGAGAGGCTTTGATCTCCCATGGAAGGGGTCACCTCCGGTCACCCAAATCGGAGAAAGATCCCACTAGGTTCACCTCTTATAGGCCTAAAGCACTTTTGAACTTGGATGCTGTTAGACCTGGCATCATTGGCATGAGTCTCTCCTCCATTTTGTGTCTGTTTGCCTCCTCTGTTTACGATGTTTTGCTGGAATATTTCTTTGGGCACTGTGCCACTGTTGATCAGTGCCACAGTGCAAGTGCTCCCTATGTTAAATTGATACATTAATTGGATTCCATGGTTGGCTTATTTTGTTTACTGTCAGTCCCTAGTAGAGTGCACCAGGAGTGCCAGGGCTTGTAAATACAAATGCTGCTGGTGGGCTTGCAGCACTGGTTGTACCACCCAAGGAAGTGGCCTAGTAAAATATGTCTAAGGTCTGCCATTGCAGAACCTGCGCGCAGTCTGGTGCTGCCATGCTGACTGCGCAAGTACACCTACTTGCCAGTACCTAAAACCTTCCCTTAACTTCATGTTAGTCACCCCTATGGTAGGCCCAAGGGCAGGGTGCATTGTAAGCATAAGGTAGGACAAGCCCTGATGTGTGTGGCATGTCCTAATAGTGAATTACAGCCATTTTTGTTTTTCACTATTGCAAGGCTACCTGCTCTCCTTAGGCCAGACTGGGCTGCTGGAATTATTACACTATATAATCCTAACAGATTCAGAGAGCATGGTGGAAAGTCGAGTTTAGTATCCCTGAACTCAGAATTTAATAACACATCCTTTAGGATGGATGGTTTTTAGATCCTGAGTTTGAAACTAGCACTTTTAGAAAGTGACTAGTTTCTTGTCTAACTATTTACCGGTCTTTGCTGGTTTGGTGTGTGTGTGACAGGGGCTGGGTGGCTCCAGAGGTGTGAATGAGTCAGTGTGGGGTGAATGAGGCATTTGCGTTTAGAGTGGGGGAAGAGTAGTTCCTGATAGCCTGCCCTGCCTGACACATTACTGGCTCCACCTCCTGCTGGGCGACTGATGGCCCTGCCCCTGCCAGTGACAATACTGGCTCCACCTCCTGCTGGGCGGCTGAGGACCCTGCCCTGCACAGTGAATAGGCCAGGTGCCTCGGCCTGGCAACACCCACAACAAACCCTGGAGGGGGGGAATTCCCCTGCATGGACAAAGGGATCGAAGCAGAAAAGGGGTATAAGAGAAGGACCCCTGAACCAAGAATTTAGATCACTTCTGGCAAGGAAACCTACACCAAGGACAAGAAGCCTGCTGATCCAAGGACTTGCCTACCCCTTCTGCCAGAGTGCTGTTTGCTGGGGGGAATCCTGCAGTTGCTTCTTTATTTTTGCCAAGGAACAAGGAGAGAGGAACTGAGTGTGTACTCTCAAGCTTTGCCAAGAAAATCTCCAAGGACTGGAAGAGTGCCAGTCTCCTACTGAAGTCACAGGGCTAAAGGACTTTGTCATCTACTTGAACTGGAGCGTGGTTTTTCCAGTATTCTAAAGAAATCAGCAATCTCAACGTCGACGGACGCCGCCGAATCCAGCTCGACATCGTGATTAACGGCTCCAGTGTCCCGCACCTTCCACGCCGGCTGCCGGGCCCGATCGACGCCAGTAGCGACGCCAGTGAGTAGCGAGTTCGGCTCCAGCTCCAAGTGACCCTGTGTCGACGCCGCCGCTGATCACATTGAAGCCGCAGCCCTTCTCGACGCCGTGAGCGCTGCTCACTCTTGCAACAACGACATCGATGACGACGACGTATCCCGCTTCGCCACTGTGAGCGCTGATCGACGCCGAAGACTCGACGCCGATACATCTCGATGCCGTGGATCATCGTTTCTTCATTCTCAAAGGTACTGTGTTTGTGGGGTCTGTTTCGACTCCAGGCTCGACGTAGCGCTCCTCGCGGTCCACGCCGAACCTTTGGGATAACTTTGCCTCGACGTCGTGTGACTCCTGTGGGGGTTACATTGTTGCCAAGAACTGTGCTTTAAAGAAGAAGAATTACTTTTGTTACTAAAGAACCGTTTACTAAGAAGAGACTTTACCTGAACTATTATTTTTTCCTTCCAAAGAGTATTTATTAAGATTGTGGTATATTTTTGTCGTTATTTGGTCTTGTGCTAAGCCCTATATAAACATCCTTATTTTTATAATACCTTCTGTGTTGTGTCCATTTGTAGTGTATTCACTTTATGTTATGTTATGTTATGTTACGGGAGTTTGTAGAGCGCCTGGTTACACTGACCCAGTGTCTCCCCGCGCTAGGTACCAGAGCAGGAAGAAACCTAAGTCCACAGACAGCACAACACTGATTATGTCTTTGGGAAGAAATGAGTCTTCAGACCCTTCCGGAAGAGAGTTTCAGATTCCTCCAGACGGAGGCTTTGAGGGAGGGTGTTCCATAGTTTAGCCGCCGTGTAGCGGAAATAGCAACTGCCCATCCTGGCCCTCTTGATCCTAGGGACACACGCAAACCCACTTCCACTGGATCTAAGCTTCCTAATTGGGTCATACATGCATAGTAAATCATGCAAGTAAACAGGACCCTTCTTTCGCAGGATACGATGGCTCACGCACATGGCTTTAAATTTCACTCTTTCCCTAATAGGGAGCCAGTGCATACAAGACAGGGCTGCCTTTGCTGATGATCTTCTGGACCACATCAGGACAAGCCTTGCTGCCGCATTCTGGACGCCCTGCAATCTGCGAATACACCTATCACTTGTACCTAGGTATAGGAGATTACAGTAGTCCAGGCGCGAGTTACCAGTGCCTGTACCATAATCCTTCTAGAGGCCGTTGGGAGGATGTCAAAGGTTTTCCATAAGTTGCGCATGATGCCAAAACAGGCACCTGCCACCCATTGGGTATGGTAGTTAAATAACAATTGATTGTCAACCCAAACTCCCAGATTTTTAGCATGTTCACATGGTGTAGGAGTGGGGCCCAACGCCTGGGGCGACCAAGTAGAGGACCACACAGAAGGGATGACCTGGAAAGAGCGCTCAGTTAGGAAAGATTCCAACCACTTGAGTGCTCTATCCCTAACATCCGCACTCCTCAAAGCCTGAAGGAGAGTGTGGTGAGCAACCGTGTCAAATGCGGCGCTTAAATCCAACAGGATAAGCGCCGCAGTTTGTCCAGCATCCACGTGTCTCCGTATGATTTCGATGGAGTATAACAAGGCAGACTCAGTGGAGTGGAGGGTGCGGAAACCAGACTGAGAAGGGTGTAAGAGGTTGTTTTTCTCTATATGCTCAGTTAGTTGAGTGTTTAGAATTTTTTCCGCCACTTTAGAAAAATAAGGCAGCAGGGAGATAGGTCTAAGGTTGTCTAATTTTTCTGCACTAATATGGGGCTTTTTCTGTAGGGGAAGTACCACTGCTTCCTTCCACCTAGCAGGGACCACTCCCGGCCTGAAGTAAAGGTCAATGAGGTGTCTGATATGAGGCTCTAGCAGGTCCAGGCTACCTTTGAGCACCTTAGGGGTCCCAGGGTCTCTGGGAGACCCGGATTTAATGGTCCCAGCTATCTGTTTAATAATGTCCGGCATGGGCACAAAAAATTCATGAAGTTGTTGAGAGATAGCATTATTCACACTGCCTTCCATTCTCCCCGAGTTGTCGCGGGCTGAGGCAGGGAAGGAGGCATATATTTGCTCCTTAGTGGTGAAGTAGTCCGCAATCAAGTTGCAAGATTTCTCAGAGCCTATAATCGGAGCTGCAATAGAAGACAGAGAGGTGATTTCATCCTGAATCTTGAACAGCTCTTTGGTGGAGTTTTCAGCTAACTCATCCTCTCCTGAAAGTAGGTGGATTTCGCCTTCCTTAGCAGATTTAGCTGTCCTTATGGAAATCCTATTAGTCCAAGGTGCTGTGTGGTCTAGGGCTGCCATAATGCGCCCCTCTAGAGCTGCACAGACTTGGTCAACCTCCTGTCCATCCGGTGGACCCGCCTGAAGGGGGGCTGTATTAAACATATGTATGTGGTCATAAATGCTTAACACACTGCCTCTGAGATAAGCCTATCTGCTCTGCCAAGCTACCAAGGGGGTGAGTGGGGGTTATCTGAGTGTGTGATCCCCTTGCCCTGACTAGAGGAGGTGGGTCCCTATTTGTCAGAAGTGTATACCTCTGCCAACTAGAGACCAGCCGATTCTAACAGAAGCCAAGATATACTATAATATATTGGCCTCGCGCCTGGAAAATATTATGCCGGCTCTCATGCAGCCAGATCAGACGAGTTTCATCAAAGGGAGGCAAACTCATGATAACTTCCGGAGGGTGGTTCATATTATTGAAAAAGCACAGAGAAAGGCCATACCTACAGTCCTTCTCTCGCTAGGCGCAAAGAAGGCCTTTGACTGCATTGATTGGGCCTTTCTGACCCGTACATTAAGGCGGTGTGGTTTTAACGAGACCTTCATTGGCATGATACGAGCGAACTATTGCGCTCCGAGATCTAGGGTCTTGGTAAACGGGGTGGCATCGGAACACTTTCATCTTTCCTGGGGAACTAGGCAGGGATGTCCGCTGTCCCCCTTACTGTTCGCTCTCAGCATTGAACCTCTTGCGGAGCATATTCGGTCCAAACTAGACATAGGGGGGGGGTTCTGTTTGGCACAGATGAACAAAAGATCTCTCTCTTTGCGGACAATGTGCTACTACCTGTCACAAAGCCGGAATCGTCTTTCCTAGCGATCCAGTCCAAGCTTGCCTCATGCGAACAGGCATCGGGATTCAAGGTAAATCTCTTGAAATCTTTCCTTCTCAACCTCACCGTGCCTAGGGAGTCCATGTTGCTTATTGAAGGGGCCTTTTCTTTTCCGACCACGCACAAAGACATCACATATCTGGGCATTAAACTCACCACCGAGCTAGAACACCTCTACGGAGCCAATTACCCACCGCTGTTGTGCAAACTTTAGACGGAAATGTCTAAATGGAGAACTGCCTATCTTTCTTAGATAGGGCGAATCAATGCTATCAAAATTAATGTCCTCCCGCGCCTACTGTATCTCTTTCAGGGCCTCCTTATTCCAGTGGATGGGGTGCTTTTCACTGAGGTGAAGACAATGATTAGGAAGTTTATTTGGCAAGGGCAAAGAGCGCGACTCTCTAATCGAGTGCTAATTAGGTCAAGAGAGGAAGGGGGTTGTCTTGACCAGATTTCCTGGGGTATTATAGGGCAGCTCAGCTTAGGGTGATTACGGAATGGTCCCTCCGAGAATTGGATAAATTATGGCTGCACATGCTCAGATAGAGGGGAGGACGATCTGGGACCTCTTGTAGAATTAGAAACACAATCACCCACGCAATGCCTATATTAGCACCCCTACAGCTACCATTTTAAGGGTCTGGGATGAGTCAGCTAGATCCACCCCCATTACCACCTTCCCCTCCTCGTACACGCCCATCCACGGTAACCTTGAGTTTCCTCTTGCGCTGCAGGAGTGGTCATTTGAGGCCTGGAGGGAGGGAAGTTCTCTAATGCTCTCTCATCTGTTCAAACAGGGGAAACTGATGTCCTTTGTAGAATGTACCAAAGCCTTTCACCTCCAGCCCTCAGAGGAGTATCACTACACGCAACTTAGGCACTGGGCTCTCCAACGGCAGATATGGCAGACGGCCACTAGGGAGCTACTCCCGATATAAAACTTTGCTCAGTCTGGATCCTCCTCGAGGGGGATCATCTCTTTCCTTTACTCACTCATACAGTCTCTGGTTTCGCACCACACCCCTAGGCGCCAAAGGTACTGGGACTCAATTTTAGCTACCCCAGTAGAGAGGAAACAATGGGCCGGCCTGCATGGAGACATTCCCAAATTTAACCATTCCTTATTTTTAAGGGAAGCTCATTATAAAATTATGTACAAATGGTACCTGCACCCTCTGAAGCTGCACACTATCTTCCATAATTCCTCCGATAGTGGCTGGAGGGCTTGTGGATTACTTGGGGACCTCATCATATCTGGTGGGATTGTCCGCATATCAGGCCCTTCTGGAAGGAGTTACTCTCCCATAACAAAAGAATTCTTGAAACTCCGATCCCGGACACACTAGAGCACACTGTCCTAGGGGCTAGGGACCCCATCCTGAAGAGCCAAACACAGGGGGATGGCTTTGTGATGTGGCTGTGCCTCAGGGCCACTAAGATGGCCATGGTGGTTGCATAGAAGAAAATGAAGGCCCCCTCTTTTACTCAATGGCATGCCAGATTATGGCACGCACTGGTGAAGGAAAGAAGGGCGGACATTGTGGAAGACTCAAGGAAGGGGTTTGACTATGTGTGGGCTCACCTGGTGGAATACCTATCGGAGGGTCTACGTCTGTTTACATGTGGGCGGGGCTTGCGAGCACTCCCTCTCCTTCCCATCTAGACAGCCTGTTGGCTCCCCTGGCCTGTCGGGAGGGTGATAGGGGGCGTGGAGACACCCCCCTAGAGTCCAGCTTTCACCCGCAACCATGTATGATTTTTGTTTTACCATGACACTATAGTTCTACATTTTTGTGCTTGTTGTTTGGGAGTTGGGGGGAGGGAAAGGAGGCAGGAGTGCCAGAGTCTATGCTGATATTCCATGTGATCTGGTTGGACTGTTCGATAGGAGGGGTCCGTGGGAAGCCTGGGTGGTTTATGTTGAGTTTTTTAACGGCTTGTCAAGTCCCAGTACACAAACTCTATATGATGCTTTAGCTCTCTGTAACTCTCGGCATCTTTGATGCATTGTTGACTCTTTCCATTGTTTGGTTTTTGTGGTGTATTGTCTTACTTTTGAAACCAATAAAAAATATTTTGACAAAACTCCACTGGTGAAAAGTGATGAAGTACAGCCTCCATCTACCAGGTCCACCTCTCTTTAAAACACAAACTGTATTCTACATGCCATTGTACATCATAAAAGAATCCAATAACATTCTAAACTCATAGCAACAGAATGGCATGATATGACAACATAACTCGACATTAGTAATGACACAACTCCTTTCGATTAACCATGGTAATAAATAGCATGTTGCACTGAGTGGTTTTGTATACATGGTTTATACATGCAGTGTTTATGTGTGAAGTCTATATAAACAAAGGTATATCACCATAGTCAGGGAACAAAGCGTTATACGTATGCAGTGAGATACAAACACAATAACTAGACACTTTGAGTATTGTCTCCTTTGTGTTCTTGCGTGATGGGATCCTAGAAAGTAATCTGTGAGACCATGCCAGTGAAAATACTTGTGTACCATTATCACATGCTATTTTGAACTTACATACTATATTAATAGAGTGCAAAGAACAAATTCAATCCTATTCTTACAACACAGAATAAGTGACATGAGAAAATAGCACTTTCTGCCTCACAGATTGCATTTTACTCAGGGTAACAACTTTGCATTAGTCAGGTGCTGAGCAAGTTTATTCCTATTTCAGTGCATAAATGTAAACCATTACTTTCTGTATCTGGCTAAATATCTTTGTTCATAACTACTACACATAGGAAAATGTTCATGGCATAAGCAAATGAGGATGGCATAAGCATAATACTGATTCCTTGATTGTAATACAATATAACAATTGCAAAGGGAAAAGAAAAGCATAATGACCCCACTTGGGTTTCGCCTCTCATGAGTCAGAGCCCCTCCCAACACTCAACGATGTTATTGAATAACAATGCACTCTCCGTATCCATGCATATGTACTATAACCAATATATACTTTCTAGATTTTCTCACTAGCTGTAAGACTAGTTTGATTTAAAAGTGAAAAGGGCTAATAATGTAGGAAGAGTAGATGTGAGTGAAAGAGCGTCAGCACAGATGTACAAGCTGCATCTTCGAAGATGTGTAGGCGTTTTATCTAGGGAACTGTAAGATGATGCTGGCTTCACATGCAATTATCTATGTAATGGATGTTGAAACAACACCTATTTCTATGCTAATTTCATTAAATGAAGTATTTTTGTCTTCCATTCGTATATCCTCTGTAGTGTTATTCTGTAGCACTGCGTTCCCAACAATGGGCAAATATTTCCTGCCAATTAATGCAAAGCCTAGTACCAAAGCTGTGACTCACTTTTGTGTGATAATCCCACTTGTTCTTTTATTGCTGAGTGAAAAGAACAAGCATTGAAAATACAATAGATCTCGCCTTTGATTAAGTTAAAGCCATTTGATTTGCTAATGGTATTGTACAGCAAAGCAAATGGCTTTGACTTAATGAAAGGTGAGACCTAATGTTAGTCAGTGTCAGTCAGTGGCAGTCAGACAGTGTCAGTTAGTCAGTGTCAGTCAGTCATTGTCAGCCTGTCAGTGTCAGTCAGTCAGTGTCAGTCAGTGTCAGTCAGTGACAGTCAGTCCTTGTTCGTCAGTCAGTGTCAGGCAGTGTCCGTCAGTCAGTGTCAGTCAGTCAGTATCAGTAAGAGTCAGTCAGTCAATCAGTGTCAGTCAGTCAGTCAGTGTCAGTCAGTCAGTGTCAGTGTCAGTCAGTCAGTGTCAGTCATGGCAGTCAGTTTCAGTAAGTGTCAGTCATGTCAGTCAGTGTCAGCCAGTGTCAGTCAGTGTCAGGCAGTCAGTGTCAGTCAGTCAGAGTCAGTCAGTGTCAGTCAGTCAGTGTCAGTCAGTCAGTGTCAGTCAGTCAGTCAGTGTCAGTCAGTGTCAGTCAGTCAGTGTCAGTCAGTGTCAGGCAGTGTCAGTCAGTCAGTCAGTGTCAGTCAGTCAGTGTCAGTCAGTGCCAGTCAGTGTCAGTCAGTCAGTGTCAGTGTGAGTCAGTGTGAGTCAGTGTCAGTGTCACTCAGTCCGTCAGTGTCAGTCAATCAGTGTCAGTCAGTCAGTATCAGTCAGGCAGTGTCAGTCAATCAGTGTCAGTCAGTCAGTGTCAGTGTCAGTCAATCAGTGTCAGTCAGTGTCAGTCAGTCAGTGTCTGCTAGAGCAGCTCTGCTGACCTGGTTCCTGGCTCTAAAGCACCTCTGCTGACCCGGTTCTCTGGCTCCAAATCAGTACTGCTGACCTGGTTTTTTGGCTCTAAAGCAGCTCTGCTGACCTGGGTCTCTAGCTCTAAAGCAGCTCTGCTGGCCTTGTTCTCTCCCTATAACGTAGCTCTGCTGGCCTGGTTCTCTCCCTCTAAAGCAGCTCTGCTGACCTGGATTCTCTAGCTCTACAGCAGCTCTGCTGACCTGGTTCTCTGTCTCTAGAGCAGCTTTGCTAACCTGGTTCTTAGGCTCTAGAACAGCTCTGATGACCTGATTCTCTGGCTCTAAAGCAGCTCTGCTGGCCTGGTTCTATGGCTCTTAAGCAGACCTGCTGACCTGTTTCTACGGCTCTAAAGCAGCTCTTCTGACCTGGTTCTCCGGCACTGGAGCAGTTCTGCTGACCTTGTTGTCTCCCTCTAAAGCAGCTCTGCTGACCTGGTTTCTTTGGCTCTACAGCAGCTCTGCTGGCCTGGTTCTCTGTCTGTAGAGCAGCTCTGCTGACCTGCTTCTTAGGCTCTAGAGAAGCTCTGCTGACCTGGTTCTCTGGCTCTACAACGACTCTGCTGACCTGGTTCTCTGGCTCTAAAGCAGCTCTGCTGACCTGGTTTCTCTGGCTTTACAGCAGCTCTGCTGACCTGCTTCTATGGCTCTAAAGTAGCTCTGCAGACCTGGTTCTCTGGCTCTAGAGCAGCTCTGCTGACCTGGTACTTAGGCTCCAGAGCAGCTCTGCTGACCTGGTTCTCTGGCTCTACAACGGCTCTGCTGACCTACCTGGTTCTCTCCCTCTAAAGCAGCTCTGCTGACCTGGTTCTCTCCCTCTAAAGCAGCTCTGCTGACCTGGTTCTCTCCCTCTAAAGCAGCTCTGCTGACCTGGTTTCTCTGGCTTTAAAGCACATTTGCTGACCTAGTTCTGTCCCTCTAAAGCAGCTCCAATGACCTGGTTCTCTGGCTCTAAAGCAGCTCTGCTGACCTAGTTCTCTCCCTCTAAAGCAGATCTGCTGACCTGGTTCCCTGGCACTAGAGCCGCTCTACTGACCTGGTTCTCTGGCTCTAAAGCAGCTCTGCTGACCTGGTTCTCTGGCTCTAAAGCAGCACTGCTGACCTGATTTTAGAGCAGCTCTGCTGACCTAGTTTTCTCCCTCTAAAGCATCTTTTCTGTCCTGGTTCTCTGCCTCTAGAGCAGATCTGCTGACCTGGTTCTCTGGCTCTAAAGCAGCTCTGCTGACCCAGTTCTCTCCCTTTAAAGCAGCTCTGCTGACCTGGTTCTTTGGCTCTAAAGCAGCTCCGCTGGCCTGGTTCTCTGGCTCTAAAGCAGCACTGCTGAACTGGTTCTCCGGCTGTAAAGCAGCTCTGCTGCCCTGGTTCTTAGGCTCTAGAGCTGGTCTGCTGACCTGGTTCTCTGCCTCTAGAGCAGCTCTGCTGACCTGGTTCTCTGCCTGTAGAGCAGCTCTGTTGACCTGGTTCTTAGGCTCTAGAGCAGCTCTGCTGACCTGGTTCTCTGGCTCAGGAGCAGCTCTGCTGACCGGGTTCTCTGGCTCTAAAGCAGCACTGCTGACCTAGTTCTCTGGCTCTAAAGGCTCTGACTATTCAAACATATCTCTGTAGTCCAACCCCGCCTCACACGAAATATACTCATCAGCTCATCATAATGTGCGAATTAATACATGAATAGATTGCTTTAAAAAGCTAAACACCAGAGAGATGAGGTGCGTTGATGATGCAGCAGAATTCCTTTCTTTTTTTTTTCGTTAACAACTAAGGAGTGACTCATGGAAAAATAATAAAGTAACAAAAACAACCTTAATTTGTTTGGTTGATAATAACGCCCATCAACCCAAAAAGTGAAACCAATAAGGAAACACCGGCTACTGAAAGCAGCCTATGCCCAGTTGTGCCTATAAAGAAAAGAGAAAGATCTCTTTCCTTATAAAAGGACCCTCACTCACCACTAGTTGGTGACATGCTTCATCATTGGGTCCCCGCTGTGGTGGCCGAATGCCTCCCCAGCGTGCTACAACACCTGAGTTACAGGGGAGCAGGATAGTGTTGAGTGCAACAGTGCTCAAACTAATAATGTGTAATTAACTGTGAGTGCCAATTAAAAAATACAAGGTTGAAGCCTATAACATTTTTTAATAAAGGTCAACCCGTATTGGTTAAAAACAGTGTGGACGGACAAGCTAGGTTCTGTATTAGGAAACCTGTGTCCTTCAGTAAAGATAAACGGTCAACATGTTTCTGCTGTTGTAAATGCAATTTCGCTCAGCATTCGTCAGGACCAAGTTTTATGTGAAAGACTGGCCTCCGGTGGCGTGCGCGCGCTAAGGCGCACCCTCCCGTGGGGCACTAAATGTGAAAAATTAGAATAACTCACGGTTACTGCCCGTGACAGCTCACTGAATTTCACAGGAGCAGAAAAAACCTGTGGAGAATGGGAGGAAAAGACTAAACACAATAACATATAATGACATACGTAGACATATAGTTGGTAATGATCAATGTTGCTATAGTCACATTTTTATTTGTAGTCAGTTGTTATGTGATGCTGATCTTTTATCAAATCTCCAATGTAACATAAATGGAGAAATAAGTATATTCTTTTATTATATGGAAATCAGTGTCTCCACCTATAGAAAAAATGGTCCAATGTTGTTTAGCCCCAAAAATTGGTATATTTTACCTAGGGAGTATGTCATACGGCAAAGCCATACTGATCACATAATTTAGCTGCCTTCTTTTAAATAAAGTTAAATAAGTAGCAGAAGCATTAGGTCTATAAAGTAGTCAAGCGTTCCTTAAAGAGTTAAATCTCCAATGGCGTCTCATACTCAAGAGCTATAATCATTAAGAGCACACAAGTAGTAGACACACTCACATTGCGAGAGGGAGATATTTTCTCCTTCGGATCTGACGATGCGGGAAACCTTCATGCGGTGTCAGTTCTAATCAAAAGGAAAAGAAGGTGCTGTCAACCTCTCACCTCGCAAATGCATCAAGAGGACCGCGCGATCATATGCGCAATAGTTGTTAACTTACTCGAACACACGCGACTCCCCGCCTGGTACCTACATTCTCGGTTACCGTCAGTCCGGAAGTGTTTACCAGTGGTCGGGGTCGCGTATTTGGCTGTAGGGCCGATCACGTGTTCAGCTTGAACTGCGTCACAGCCAGGGTCTTAAAGAGATACCAGCTAATTCCCTCCGTGAAGGCTAGGGTTCGAATCCCCGGAGGGGATTCTAAATTGTTTGAAACTCCAATAATCAAAGGGGGCCAAAAAATGTTATAATCTCTTCCGTTGTGAGCAGAGTGGCCACAAAGATAAATTATAATGGGACTAATTCAAAAAAGGGCGATTGGTTTAGAAAAAGAGCCCAATAAAAGAAACAGTGATACCGGGTGAGAACGCTCTTTTTAGCTCAGCACTATTCAGAAAAAAAGGCAGAATATCCCAAGTTTTATTCAGAAATCATGTAGAGCATCATATATGTTGTGTGGTCAACTATGAATGTTTTGGGCGCAGGTATTATTAGTGTTGCAGGACTGAGCCCCAGGGGATTTCATCATTCAGCCCTTTAGTATTAGTGGCTAAACGATATGCCCAGCGTTGCTCTTTTTGAAATAACACTGCCTCTGAAGCTGCTTCCACATGTTCAAGAAAAGTCCAATGTAAATCATTGGGAGTGTGATTCTTCACAACAAAGTGTGCTGACATCTTTGTTGCAGTTCTGTGGCAACAAATATTACTACGATGTTCACATATCCTTGTTTTGATACATCTGGTAGTCATGCCCACATACTGTAGGCTGCAGGGACATGTTATCAGATATACAACGCTGCTGGTATTACAATTTGTGTGCTTGCGCTGTTCTCAAATTTTGCCAGTGCTCAGTTTTAGAGTTTTAGTATGGGATTTGAGGTGGCACACATTACAATTCCCAAAGGGAAAATGCCCAGTAACCGCAGGTAGGCCCCATGTATTCAGTACAGTCGCCTCCCGCTTTCTTGTTGGCAGCTCCCTAGGACGTGTATGGACCAATGAATCTTTTAGGCTCATTGCTCTTTTATAAGAAAAAATAGGCTTGTCCCATTTGAATTTGTTGCTTGTAAGTATTTTCCAATTTTTTGAAATACATTTGTTCACAGCATTCGATAAAGGATTGTAAGTGGTCACACATGTCAAAGGCAAATCATTGTTGGTAGCCTTGGGGTGGTCATCCAAGAGTGTGTCTCTCTGCTGATTTCTGGCTCTTTTTTGGCTTTTCTCAATTATGCCTTTTGGGTACCCTCTTAGTTCTAACTTAGTTGTTAATTCGCCTGCCTGTAGCTTGTAATCATATAGGCTGCTGCAATTTTGGCGTATCCGGAGGAATTGCCCGTACGGAAGATTCTCCCGTAAGGCACGAGGGTGGTAACTTTTGAAATGCAGTAAGTTGTGTTTCATCGTTGGCTTATAATAAGTTTTGGTCTCCAAATGATCACCCTGTATGTTGATGGTGACATCCAGGAATGTAATTGACTCCAAAGAGTGCTCATGTGTGAATTTAAGATGTTGATCACACGTGTTGAGTCACTCCTTAGTTGTTTACGAAGTATTGCTTGGGGAACAGGAGTGACGACTCTAGCCCTCTCTCTCTTGTTGATTCTCGGGATGCAGCAGATTTCCACATTTTGTGAGTTTGGGGGGCTGAAGCAGGGGAGGCAGTCAGCGGGCCATAATAAGTGTGTGGACGGCGCTGCAAATGAGAAAAAAAGTGCTTTGAGTCCTTTAAAGGAAAGAGTGTAAATCCGCCGGTAAACCATCTAATCCCAGTGGGCATGCCTAAAAGGAGTCCGGGTGTCAACAAGGAATGATTGGCATCCCTTCAGTTCAATCATTGCGCTTCTTTAGGCATCATTTGTGACGACAATGGACGTGCAAAAATGAAAGCTGAAGGCAGAGCTGGGACGAGGCTTCTCGAATCGTATCAATTCCAAGAAGTCTTGTGTGACGAGTGCAGCGCATGCGCTGCTGACGTCAGGCTGAGCCCTAAAAACTGATAGGTGACTTTAAAGACTGGGTTTGCTAAAAGACAGGGCTCGAGTCGATGGTAGATGCTGTCTACCCACTATTTTCAGAGAGTAGACTCTGCCTAGTCTTTTGCAGACCTGGTCACTTTCAACTAAGTGCCACGTTCCTTTCCTACTTCTCCTGGAATTCACAGAAATATGCTGAACTTGTCCCGGTGTCATTTTGAGACACAGGGACACTGCCAACACATTGTCTGCTTTATACCAAGCAGCAACGTGGAGGTAGAGAAAGGGGCTTATCAGATTCTAGCTTGGCCATACGAAAGACGGAGTTAAGGGACCATTAGGTCTCTTTTTGTTACAGTTTCCTGGTTAGGAGCTATCAGGAGCCTCACACCTAGATACAATGGAGGAGAAACAAAGGCTCACATCTTATCAATTCACAGGTACTTAAGAATGCTTTTGCCTTTGTTCAGTCCCTGTACATAAGAGACATGCATACACTGTAAGAATTACAAAAGGGGATGATGGACAGAGCGTTGGAGCAAATCAAACACTCACCCCCAGTCAACTGATCTGTGTTTGATCCATCACCATTCTTTAGCTCACTCCGCCACCCCAGTTCAGACATGGCCATATGCAAATCATTCTGACCCTGTGCCTCATGGGAACAGTCCAGCCCGAACTGCCAAGCCATGTCTTCCGCGGACCGGAAACAAGCATCCTGGGACCGGTTACGGGTTCATAACCCTCATCAGCCAGGCTATCTTGAATCCAGTGGCAAAGTGAGCAAGGGACTCACGTCTGAGCATACCCTGCCAACTAAGGGCGAACAAAGCGATACTGGAGTGGCTTGGTGAGCATCATAATGATGGATTAAACCCAGATCTGTGACTGGGGGTTAATGTTTTGCCATTGTGCAACATTCCGTCCATCATCTTGTATTTATTGCTGTTCACCCTATGTGGGAAGGGTATGCCCAGGCAAGGGCCCTGTGCTCACTACGCCACTGGAGTCAAGCTATCCTGGCTAAAGACGGCTGATAGCCAGAAACCGGTCCTAGGATGCTTTATTCCGGTCCAGGGAAAACATGGCTTGGCAGTTCGGTCTGGACTGTTCCCATGAGGCACAGGGTAAAGACTGATTTGCATATAGCCATGTCTGAACTGGGGTGGCTTGGTGAGCAAAATAACGATGGATTAAACCCAGATCTGTGACTGGGGGTGAATGTTTTGCCATTGTGCAATATTCCGTCCATCATCTTGTGTTTTTTGCTGTTCACCCTATGTGGGAAGGGTATGCCCAGACGTAGGTCCTGTGCTCACTACGCCACTGGAGTCAAACTATCCTGGCTGAAGACGGCTGATAGCCAGAAAACGGACCTAGGATGCTTGATTCCGGTCCAGGGAAGACATGGCTTGGCAGTTAGGTCTGGACTGTTCCCATGAGGCACAGGGTCAAGACTGATTTGCATATGGCCATGTCTGAACTGGGGCGGCTTGGTGAGCAAAATAACGATGGATTAAACCCAGATCTGTGACTGGGGGTGAATGTTTAGCCATTATGCAACATTCTGTCCATCATCTTGTGTTTTTTGCTGTTCACCCTATGTGGGAAGGGTATGCCCAGACGTGGGTCCTGTGCTCACTACGCCACTGGAGTCAAGCTATCCTGGCTGAAGACAGCTGATATCCAGAAAACGGTCCTAGGATGCTTGATTCCGTCCAGGGAAGACATGGCTTGGCAGTTCGGTCTGGACTGTTCCCATGAGGCACAGGGTCAAGACTGATGTGCATAAGGCCATGCCTGAACTGGGGTGGCTTGGTGAGCAAAATAATGATGGATTAAACCCAGATCTGTGACTGGGGGTTAATGTTTTTCCATTGTGCAACATTCCGTCCATCATCTTGTTTTTTTTTGCTACACTGTAAGAATGTCAGATGTATTGGTCACCCCAGTATTTACACAAATAACAATTTAAATACCACTATGTTGTTTTATTTCTTTTATAGCGCTCTTGCACTAATCATCTCAATGTAGAGTGCCAGAACGCTTTACTTCGCACGTACAGATTCTACATTGACAATAAATCATATGTGTGTGTACAGCAATATTAAGGATATGTTACATAAGACAGTGAGGGTTACAAGGTGTAGGAGCAACATGTCCTTCATACCTCACTGCTATATTAGAAGGATTACAATTTATGAACTACAATTAACAAAAGGATCTCTTTGTTAAAGCAGTACTCCCCTTATCCATTTCCATACAATAAAAATCTGACATCTGAGTGTTACATAATGTGCTTTGCAGGAGACACATTCATCCTCTATGCCACTTTTATTCAAAGCTAGGACAAGGCAAAACCTGGATCTCTCCAGAAAATACGCTATCCTCCAGAGTTATCTTACCATTATTATTATTATCTGAGATTTAGCTAGTACACAAAGATCTCTGCACCAGGTGACCTAACCCAATAAAATATTTTAAAATACAGATATTACAACTAATTAAGCAGAACAGATTTACTGCAACGTTTCTCTTTGCTGCCAGTTTCTGTGATAGGGTTTAAAAAAAAATAATTTGACTCCGAGAATTTGTGTAGGGGTTGCATCAACATTTGGCACAACCCCAACGCAAAACCCTATTTGGTATATATCGTTATCCGCTCAAATGGACTCATGATGGCCCTGCTAAGCATATGTGTGGTCTTAACATCTGATGTCACTTAAATGTGAGGTCACAGGCTTTGATGCCGCTTCCTGTGATGCCGCATCCGATATCTCGTGATGTGATGTCCCTTCCTGTTATGTCATATGCGGTGATGTCACACCCATCCTGCCTAACTTAGGAGTCCCCCTACTACTTTTTTAGGAGCAGAGTGTTGCTAAAAGCGATGTGATATAGAAATACGTGAAATGGTAAATGGATGTAGTGGGCTACACAAGTTGCACAAGCGCCAGCTCAGAAAACAGAGGACTCATCAAGCTACTATTTTGCATGGTATAAAACTTGTTATGTATTTCATCCTTTCTGAAACCAATAGCGCGAATAACCAGGTTCTAAAACCTGTTATTTACTAGCATATCTTTGTAGCAGTGGGAAACAGAAATTGTTATTTCCCGCTGTTGCTATGTCATAAAGAATTAGGAGGCTGTGCTGACATGGCTCTCAGAGACTGCCAGCACTGTTCTGGCTGTCTGCTCGATGAATAGAAGGCATCATTTCAGGGTGGGAGGAAGAAGGGAAGCAAAGAGGGTGGTAGGAGTGGGTGCCAGGAAACCAGCTTTTTTTTTTTTTTTTTACTTTTTATTAACATTTTCTATTGTTATGTAATGATGCATCATTTCTTATATTCACTTTTGCATCCAACATAGTGCAAGACCATAATTTCAGAGCAGCAGTTTGTTAGGTGCACCAGTACATTTTCAGGGTTTTTCTTTTGCACCCTCCACTCTATACATTTCTAGATCCATCGCCTCATTCAACATTTTAATCTGAATAGGTAATTAGTCACTCCCCTCGGACTGCGATTCCTCTTGCGGTGGTTCAGAGAAATATTGCCCCAGTATCTATTCTATCCTCCCACACCCGGGTCCACTTTTTAGGGCATCTCCTATGCAGATATACAGATTTTTCTGCTATCATTACACCTTTCATGTCCTGGCACCAACATCTAAGGGTCGGGGTCGATCTAGAGCCCCAGAGCTGTGCTATATTTCTTTTAGCCATTTCCATGCCCAATGTTACCCAATCCTGAGCTGAATGATTAAGATCTGGGGCTGCCAAATGTTAAGCAGACACCTTTTAGGTTCCAGTTGAATTGTCACCCCCATCACCTGTGATACCGTATGCATGATCGCTTCCCAGTATGTCATAATTTTGGTGCAGTGCCAGATTGTATGCCAAAACTCACCACACTGCCGCAGGCAAAGTGGGGTATCCGTCCTGCCCAGTTTGTGCAACAATGTTTTGGTATAGTAGGTGCAGTGTAGCACCTTCAATTGTATTAGTTTTAGCCTAGAAGTGATTGCCACCTCTTTAGGGGATGCTATTGCTTCTTTCCAGTCTGCTTTGTCTAATTCTCCTACGTCATTCTCCCATTTTGTTTTAAGGGGATCGGGCTGATTGTTTATTATTTTCATATATGAAAGTGCAATGTATTTTTTTGTCATGTGATCTGTGAGGGCCCGATTCACAGAACTAACTTAAGACAAAATCCTAAATTTACTACTTTTGGTATTCACAGAAGTTAGGATTTTGTCTTAAGTTTGTCTTAAGACAGACTTAAGACAGACTAAAGACAAAATCCTAACTTCTGTGAATACCAAAAGTAGTAAGTTTAGGATTTTGTCTTAAGTTAGTTCTGTGAATCGGGCCCTGAGTAACCGTTCTTCCAGGGGAGAAGACTCCGGTAGCTGTGTGCCTGGTGGGATCAGTGCTGTGACTGAATGCTTGATCTGCAGATATTTAAAGGCTTCCGTTGTTGCTAGGCCAAAAGTATTTTGCAATTGTGCGAATGGGATAGCCTCACTCTTTTTCCACAGGTCACCCATCTTCGAAATGCCTATTAAGTCCCATTGCCTGAATCCTTTGGTATCACGCAACTTCCCCAACTTTTCGTTGTCCCATAGTGGTGCCCATAGTGGTGTTGCCTGTGTTATGACCCCTTCCCACCCTAGTGCCGTATCTTAACTGTATGTGCTGTTGGTCCTGTCAGGATCCTTGTTCTGGTACTATTGTAGATCGTCCTCATCATCCTGTCTACTCCCAAGAGATGTCTATCCATGCGGTGGGCCAGTTCATCTTGTGTTGCATGAAGCCATTGATTCAGCACCATGAGCTGGGATGCCCAGTAGTACGTTTTTATATTAGGAAGTGCAATACCTCCTTCGTACCAGCTCTTTACCAGTTTATGCATGGCTATGAGGGTTGATCTGCCATCCCACAACAACTTAGCTACTTCGGTGTTGATTGCTATGAAATAGACCGGGGGACCGGGAATGGTGTGTTTTGCAATACATAAAGGAATCTGGATAGCGCCATCATCTTAAAGAGGGCTGCCCTACCCAGCAATGTGAGTGACAGGGATCCCCAGTGTCTAACATATCAGCGAAAGCGTGCCAGGGGTTGCATGAGATTTTCTTCCGTAAAAAAAGATTCCCCTGATATGTTATATAGATACCAAGTTAAACCCCTTGTCAGCCATTTGTATGTCACAGTTTTGTGGGAGTTGCTGGAGGACCTGTTCCCATCATGCATTGGGACAGGGACAGACTAATTTGCATATAGCCAGGTTCTGAGCTGGGATGGTGCAGTGAGCTAAAAAACGGTGATGGATCAAGCCCTGATCTCTTGACTGGGTAGGAGTATTCTGCATCATTCAGAAACTCTGTCCATCACCTTTTCCAAAATTGATTTTATCCACACTAAGTGTGGGAGGGTATACTCAGACGTGAGTCCCTTGCTCATTGCACCATCAGGATTCAAGCAAGCCGGGCCGACGACGGCTGAAATGCCAGAAACCGGTCCCCGGAAGCTTGTCGCCTTCCCAGTATAAGAATTGGCTTGGTAGTTTGGTTTGCCCTGTTCCCATCATGCATTGGGACAGGAACAGACTAATTTGCATATAGCCAGGTTCTGAGCTGGGATGGTGCAGTGAGCTAAAAAACGGTGATGGATCAAGCCCTGATCTCTTGACTGGGTAGGAATATTCTGCATCATTCAGAAACTCTGTCCATCACCTTTTCCAAAATTGATTTTATCCACACTAAGTGTGGGAGGGTATACTCAGACGTGAGTCCCTTGCTCATTGCACCATCAGGATTCAAGCAAGCCGGGCCGACGACGGCTGAAATGCCAGAAACCGGTCCCCGGAAGCTTGTCTCCTTCCCAGTATAAGAATTGGCTTGGTAGTTTGGTTTGCCCTGTTCCCATCATGCATTGGGACAGGAACAGACTAATTTGCATATAGCCAGGTTCTCAGCTGGGATGGTGCAGTGAGCTAAAAAACGGTGATGGATCAAGCCCTGATCTCTTGACTGGGTAGGAGTATTCTGCATCATTCAGAAACTCTGTCCATCACCTTTTCCAAAATTGATTTTATCCACACTAAGTGTGGGAGGGTATACTCAGACGTGAGTCCCTTGCTCATTACACCATCAGGATTCAAGCAAGCCGGGCCGACGACAGCTGAAATGCCAGAAACCGGTCCCCGGAAGCTTGTCTCCTTCCCAGTATAAGAATTGGCTTGGTAGTTTGGTTTGCCCTGTTCCCATCATGCATTGGGACAGGAACAGACTAATTTGCATATAGCCAGGTTCTGAGCTGGGATGGTGCAGTGAGCTAAAAAACGGTGATGGATCAAGCCCTGATCTCTTGACTGGGTAGGAGTATTCTGCATCATTCAGAAACTCTGTCCATCACCTTTTCCAAAATTGATTTCATCCACACTAAGTGTGGGAGGGTATACTCAGACGTGAGTCCCTTGCTCATTGCACCATCAGGATTCAAGCAAGCCGGGCCGACGACGGCTGAAATGCCAGAAACCGGTCCCCGGAAGCTTGTCGCCTTCCCAGTATAAGAATTGGCTTGGTAGTTTGGTTTGCCCTGTTCCCATCATGCATTGGGACAGGAACAGACTAATTTGCATATAGCCAGGTTCTGAGCTGGGATGGTGCAGTGAGCTAAAAAACGTTGATGGATCAAGCCCTGATCTCTTGACTGGGTAGGAGTATTCTGCATCATTCAGAAACTCTGTCCATCACCTTTTCCAAAATTGATTTTATCCACACTAAGTGTGGGAGGGTATACTCAGACGTGAGTCCCTTGCTCATTGCACCATCAGGATTCAAGCAAGCCGGGCCGACGACAGCTGAAATGCCAGAAACCGGTCCCCGGAAGCTTGTCTCCTTCCCAGTATAAGAATTGGCTTGGTAGTTTGGTTTGCCCTGTTCCCATCATGCATTGGGACAGGAACAGACTAATTTGCATATAGCCAGGTTCTGAGCTGGGATGGTGCAGTGAGCTAAAAAACGGTGATGGATCAAGCCCTGATCTCTTGACTGGGTAGGAGTATTCTGCATCATTCAGAAACTCTGTCCATCACCTTTTCCAAAATTGATTTTATCCACACTATGTGTGGGAGGGTATACTCAGACGTGAGTCCCTTGCTCATTGCACCATCAGGATTCAAGCAAGCCGGGCCGACGACGGCTGAAATGCCAGAAACCGGTCCCCGGAAGCTTGTCTACTTCCCAGTATAAGAATTGGCTTGGTAGTTTGGTTTGCCCTGTTCCCATCATGCATTGGGACAGGAACATACTAATTTGCATATAGCCAGGTTCTGAGCTGGGATGGTGCAGTGAGCTAAAAAACGGTGATGGATCAACCCCTGATCTCTTGACTGGGTAGGAGTATTCTGCATCATTCAGAAACTCTGTCCATCACCTTTTCCAAAATTGATTTTATCCACACTAAGTGTGGGAGGGTATACTCAGACGTGAGTCCCTTGCTCATTGCACCATCAGGATTCAAGCAAGCCGGGCCGACGACGGCTGAAATGCCAGAAACCGGTCCCCGGAAGCTTGTCTCCTTCCCAGTATAAGAATTGGCTTGGTAGTTTGGTTTGCCCTGATCCCATCATGCATTGGGACAGGACAGACTAATTTGCATATAGCCAGGTTCTGAGCTGGGATGGTGCAGTGAGCTAAAAAACGGTGATGGATCAAGCCCTGATCTCTTGACTGAGTAGGAGTATTCTGCATCATTCAGAAACTCTGTCCATCACCTTTTCCAAAATTGATTTTATCCACACTAAGTGTGGGAGGGTATACTCAGACGTGAGTCCCCTGCTCATTGCACCATCAGGATTCAAGCAAGCCGGGCCGACGACGGCTGAAATGCCAGAAACCGGTCCCTGGAAGCTTGTCTCCTTCCCAGTATAAGAATTGGCTTGGTAGTTTGGTTTGCCCTGTTCCCATCATGCATTGGGACAGGAACAGACTAATTTGCATATAGCCAGGTTCTGAGCTGGGATGGTGCAGTGAGCTAAAAAACGGTGATGGATCAAGCCCTGATCTCTTGACTGGGTAGGAGTATTCTGCATCATTCAGAAACTCTGTCCATCACCTTTTCCAAAGTTGCTGGAGGACCATGCAGTATAAAAATAAGTGACTTTGCCCAGTTTATGGTGTAACCCGACACTTGTCCGTATGCTGCACAAATGTCTAAGAGGAAGTTGAGTGAGCGTGTGGGTGAAGCCAAATATAGCCACACATCATCTGCATAGAGTGAGATGCGATCTACCCATCCCGTACCCCGGTTGAGTCCACGGATTACTGGGTCCTGTCGTATCCATGCCGCCAGTGGTTCTAGTACTATTGCAAATAGGAGCGGTGACAGAGGGCAGCCCTGCTTTCTTTCTTTTCCCAGGGGGAAATCAGCCAAGATGCGTCCACTTGCCACCACTTGTGCCATGGGTTTAGTATAGAGGAATTTCACCCATTGACAAACCTTGGGGCCAAATCCTAGGTGGTGAAGGACTGTGAAACGAAATGGCCATTTGACAATGTTGAATGCCATTTGTGCATCCAAGCACATAATTATGGCATCTTTGTCTGTAGTGGAGCAACCCGACATCACATTGTAGAATCTCCTGAGATTTAATGCCATATTACGATTCAGCATAAATCCGGATTGGTCTGGGTGAATCACTGTTCCTAAATATGGTTGCAGTCGTAATGCTAATGCTTTTGCAAGTATCTTTGCTTCAGAAATAATGAGGGATATTGATCTAAAGGACATGCAGTCCTATGCCGGTTTTCCCGGTTTATGTATAGTGACTATCGTGGCCAGGCTCTGATCCGTAAGGAGTTCCTCTTGTTCTAGGCTGTCCTCGTACATATTAGGTCAATGTGGTGCAAGTGGTCCCTGTTCCTTACCTGTATGTAGGGTATTAATTGCTTATATGAGCTTGTCTTGGGTCAGATCTGCTTCTATAGATTGGGTGGCAATATGGTCTAGTGTTGGCATTTTGATGTCTTTTAAAAAGCCTAAATTCTCCTCCATCGTAGTAGTGGCTAATGGTGCGTATATTTTCCCTTAGTGGGTCGCTAATATATCCACTATTTGTTGTGGGTCTGAGATCATGACTCCATGTTCTACCTGAAGTTGAGCTATCCATTTATTAGCTCTTTCCTTTTCATCCAGCCATGAAAGGGGCTTGCCTGCCTTATCAACCTGTTCCTAAACGGTATGCTGTGTGGTCGTGAGTTTGGATTTTGTCTCCTCCCATGTGAAGGTCTTATATTCTTGTTGGGCTAGATACAGCAGATGTGTTGTGTCCTCAGTGATATTTGTGGCGTGGTCTGTTTTGGCACGTGTTAACTGTTACTCTAAAGTGTGGATCTGGTGGTGTTGCTCCTTTTTATGATTTGTCACTAGTGAAATAGCCTGACCACGTAGGACTGTTTTATACACCTCCCATAGCGTCATTGGCACTGGCAGTGAGTGTTCGTTCTCGGCGAAATATTGTTTTGTGGTAGTGATCAAGCCCTTCTTAATCACTTTGTTTTTTAGATAACCAGGGTATAGCAGAAAAAGTCTGCGCTCCCTGGGATGTAGGATGTGTAGGTGATCAGTAATGGTGAGTGGTCTGTTATGCCTCTGGGCAAATGTGTTACATCTGGTACTCTTTCCATCCCCGCTGCCAGTGTAAATATGTAATTTATTCTAGAAAGACTATTATGTGCCCCTGAGTGAAAGGTATATTGGAGTTCCTTCGGGTATCTGGCTCTCCAGACATCTGTGAGTCCAATCGCATTAACACAAATTCTTTTAGCTTCAGGTTGGAGCCACTGGAATGCCTGGAGGGTTTTCTTTCTCATGGTAGCATTGATTGTAGTGTTAAAGTCCCCCCCTAACATAAGTTCTCCCTGCGGGAATGATAATAGGAATTTTCCTAGCACTGGGAGGGTTGATTGATGCAGTGCAGGTGGAACATAAACCAAGACCATATTATAATGTCTCCCTTCCTATTGGCATGAGATCGTGGCAAATCTCCCCTGTTCATCCACCAAGGATCCAGTCAGTATCAAGGGGTAACACTTCTGGATCAGGATTACTACTCCCCTGGAACCTGAAGTGAATTCTGAATGTACCGCCATTTTGTAACCCCATCTGTCTAGGGCCTTACATGCAGAGCCAGTCAGATGAGATTCTTGTATCAGTGCCACTGCTGGCCCCTTTCGTTTGATATATTGAAGTACCAGGACCCTCTTTATCTTATCCGCCAACCAGTTTACATTCCAGGACACAACCGCGAGGGAAGCGGAAATCATTTTAGCGTCTGGGGTCTTTAAGGATGTAACTGTCATGGATACCATATTGAGTGTTACTTAGGATCGTCTTGGCCTTAAGGTTGAAGGTGTTGTATAATATGTTTGTCTTATTTCTAAGTTGTATGCTGTCCTGTCTTATTGTGTGCATCAGAACACATTCAAACAAAACCCCCCTGAACTGCACCCTTTCCCCTTCCCTCCTCCGAGCTTCCCCGCACGGCAGACTTTGATCTACCTGCCACCTCATCTTAGCAGAGTGCTTAGTCCCAGAACTGGTCACTTGCATGAGGGGGGAGAGCTGCTTACGACCTCTCCTAGTCTCTCCCTTAGTCCTGCGTTATGTTCACGCCTTAACATACATCGTTCAGTGACGTTGGCCCCCCAACCTATTGGGACCAGTAAGATCAGTGCATATGTTCAGTGAGTCTGAATCCAAGTTGTCTCCACCACCAGCATGTTGCTGTCAGGTCCGTAGGCCTTTGTTCCTGTTGGGATACTCCTATGTTTATTTCACTGTCCTGGCAGATTCAATCCTAATCTGAGACTCTGGTCATTTTTGTGATGCCACTTCATCAGTCACCCCCACTTCCGGTGCTGCCGTCTCTCTCGACCTTTCAGGTAGCTGTCTATTTTGTTGACCTTGCCGTCGGGGCCCCACGGCCTTACGCTACCCTTCCAGCCTGTCGTGGGCCTCCTGCGGTGATGTAAAAAACCGGCGATAAAATTATCGCCGCTTTAGCGGCAAAATACGGCCGCTAAAACGGCGATAATGGGCTTGATAATTGGAAAGGGGCGACCATTCGGTCCCCCCGAACGTATGGCGGAGTACCACGATCCCCGGGAAGCCATCTTGGGCGGGAGGCGAGTCTCGGCTGGTATGCCCGAAGCGGCGTAGCCGGGGCGCGCTTTTTCCCGCCCTGGAGTGGGCTGGCCTAGACACCGACGCGGCCGGCCACGCCCTTTGCGGCAGGCAGGGGCGGGTTTACGCCCGCCCTGAAGATGGATAAAAGGAGCAACAAGTCAAGAAAGCATCCTCTTGTTCCTGTGCTCTGAAGCTGCACCTCCTCGCTGCACGTGAGCTTGAGACGGAACGAAGAGCCAATTTTGAGCGTGGTAATCTTTCTTTTTTGTCTTACAGATACTCTGTCTGAGAATGCCTAAGAAAGTCGGAAAGCGAGTTACTACCGATCAGATGCTCCGTATGCTCATGAAAGAAGTTACCGATCTGAAGAAGCAGATGGCGGCTAAAGACGGGGAAGGGGGAGCGAAACGACCTTTGGCGGGAGCAGCTCCTGTAGGAAAAGGCAAGAGGCCCAGAAGGGGGGCATCTGGGGGGGACATCCCGGTCCCCGATACCCCACTCGAGGAGCCAACTCCGGCGCCGAGGGAGGGGAATCCGATTCCCGTGGTGGTCACTCCCGTGTCCGGAGAGGACATGCCGCCTGAGTTAGCAGCACAATTGGCAGCGTGGTTGGGGAAAGATAGCGAGGGCGCCACGGCTGACGACGCACGGGTGTTGATGAAGCAACTGCGTGAAACTAGGGAGGCGGCGAAGGCACCATCGCCAGTTACCCCGCTGTCTCCGGCGGTGGATAAAGCAACAGGAGCAGGTCCAGCGGCGGATGCAGTTTCTGGTTCAGGTAAGCGGCCATTGCCGATTGCGAGGGAGGAGTCTGCACCTTCACGAAGGGAAACGTTGGGTCAGCACGTCCCTCTGGCAATTAAGGAAAAGATGTGGGCGGGCGAGTATGTAAACATTTTTTCATTGCTTACCGACCATTATGAGATGGAGCATGTTAAGAGCCAAAAGGAGCTCATGCATCCGAGTGTTTGGCGCGCAAAGATGGCCGCCTTTAAGGTTGACGAAAACATTGGCACTTGGGGCAGGGCATGGGGAATCTTTACCTCCATCATGGGCGAACGTAGGCCCGAGTTGCTGACCGAATTGCCTATTTATCAGTCACGGATCATGGAATATTATGGATCATATGGGGGCAATCAGTGGTTCTGTTACGATAATATTTTTAGAAAAGCGAAAGAACACGACAAAAACTTGACTTGGGATTGTTACGACTCTGTTTCATGGTCAAAAATGGAGAGTACTGGTATGTTGAAATTACCATTGGTAGGGAGTAGCGCGGGTGAATCCTCCCGCCAATATGCTGGGACACCCTTTCGATCAGGTACGGGGAATGACTACCACTCGAAGCCGAACGGCAACGCAGGTAAAAGGGGGATTTGTTGGAACTTTAATAGGGGTAAATGTACGAGGCCCCAGGGGTCATGCAAGTTTAGACATGAATGTGGTGGGTGTGGGCAGCCATCTCATCCTGAGTCCATGTGCAGAGCCAAAACGGGTGATAACGGCGGTAGGGGAGGCGCCAAACAGGTCTGAAATAGTCCGAGGGACGCCTTTACCTACTCCGATTGATACCATGGCAATGATTCCTTGGCTCAGCGACTACCCGGATCATGTTTCCGCTGGGGTGTTGCGGAACGGGTTCTCATATGGTTTCCGCATCCCAGTGGGGGATTTTCAGGGTGTAGCAAAATGTAAAAACCAACTGTCGGTCTTGCAATATACGACCGTGGTACAGGAGAAGATTAGGAGGGAGGTTACTCGAGGTCGAGTCGCCGGTCCATTTGATAAGCCACCATGTGCTAACTTTGTTTGTTCCCCGTTAGGGGTGGTCCCCAAGAAGGACCCGGGTGAGTTTCGACTGATACATAATTTATCAGCCCCACGTGGTCTTTCCGTGAATGATGCGATAGACCCGGAAGTGTGTTCGGTGCGGTACGCATCTTTCGATGAGGCCGTCGCCATGTTGAATCGCCTAGGGCCCGGTGCGCTGATGGCAAAGTCAGATATTGAGTCAGCGTTCCGGTTGCTCCCGGTACACCCAGACGACCAGCGTCTCCTTGGTTTCATGTTTCAGGGTCACTATTACATGGATAGATGTATGCCAATGGGATGCTCTATATCTTGTGCCTATTTTGAAAAATTCAGTTGTTTTCTGCAATGGGTCTTCACAAAGAGGACGGGTTTTCATAATGTTATGCATTATCTCGATGACTTCTTGTTTCTGGGGGCAGCCGGGGATCCAGAATGTGGACAGGCTTTGAATGAATTTCGTGTCTTAATGAAGCATTTTGGTGTGCCATTGGCACCAGGTAAGACTGTGGGTCCCTCGACTTGCCTCGGGTTTCTGGGGATCGAACTAGACTCAGAGGAAGGTTGTTTTCGATTACCGAGAGAAAAAGTGTTAAGATTCAGGTCATCCCTGGAGACGTGTATTAATGAGTCTAAGGTCAAACTGCTTCAACTACAACAATTGGTGGGCCAGCTGAATTTTGCCCTGAGAGTAATGCCGATGGCCCGCCCCTTTTCCCGCTCGATCGCTCAAGCCATGGTCGGCCTGAAGGAGGGTCATCATCGCACGAGGCTGTCGGCAGAGGTTCGCCAGGACATGCGCATTTGGTTGGCATTTCTGGCGGATTTCAATGGTCGAATTGTCTGGAACAAACCGGCGGTGTCCTCCGATGAGCTGGGGCTGTGGACAGATTCGGCAGGAAGCATTGGTTTTGGTGCCATATTCGGCACTCGATGGTCGGCTCAAAAATGGCCGACATGGTGGCACGAGTGCGGGCTGACAAGTAACATTGCTTTTCTTGAACTTTTCCCTATTCTGGTGGCCCTGAAAACTTGGCCCGAGGGGTTCAGAGATCACTCTGTGGTGTTCTGGTCTGATAACATGACCGTGGTTGAGTGTATCAATAGTCAGGCAGCACGATGCAAATGGATTCTGAGACTGCTCAAAGAAATTGTGTTATTGTGTATGCAATTGAATGTGCTATTTTAGGCAAGACATGTGCAGGGGGTAATGAACCAAGCGGCTGATGCGCTTTCTCGTTTCCGAATGCAGGCCTTCTGGGGTTTTCTGCCCACAGCGGACCCGGTGGCGGCACCCTTTCCCGAAGCTCTCTGGTCTCTCGGTGCCCCGAATTACAAAACCTCGTGGGAGAGAGTTTAGCACCCAGGACGAGGAAGGCATATGAAGGGGCGTTCCGTTCCTATTGGGCATTTTTGGGGACTGCTAGGGGGGAGCTTTGGGGCCAGGAAGAGTTTGTAGTAAAATTTCTGCTGTCTTTACATCGGGCAGGCAAATCAGTAGCTACGGCCCAGAGGCATCGGGCCGCCATTTCCTTTATGGCAAGGGCTCACGGGATCCAGGACCCGACAGCGTCTTTCGTTGTGCAAAAAGCGCTACGTGGGTGGCAACGCCTTGAGGGTCGCAGAGTAGATGAGAGGCACCCGATAGGTCTGGATAGGTTGGCCCTGTTATTATCCGTGCTCCCTGCTACGTGTTCATCCCAGTATGAAACAGTGTTATTCCGAGCCGCTTTTGCGCTGGCATTCCATGGGGCTATGCGGGTAAGCGAACTAGTGGCGAAGAACAAGCAGGATACGATGGGGGGACTGTGCCGAGAGCACATTCAGGTCAAGGGGGAGACGATGACTGTCTCGTTTGTCAGGTCCAAAACCGATCAGGGTGCGATTGGGGAATGCATAATCATTCAGAGGGTTCCCGGGTCTTCCATGTGCCCTGTGGTTTGCGTAGAGGAATATTTAGCGCAAAGGGTGGCATCATGGGGGGGGACCTTGTTGAGACACGCTGACGCCACCCCACTGACGAGGTTTCAGTTCCAGCGGGTGCTTGCGATGTCGATTTCGGCCGCGGGCTTGAACCCCGGCGCGTTTGGGACCCATTCCTTTCGGATAGGGGCTGCTACAGAGGCTACAGCCAGGGGTCTGAGTGTAGAAGAAGTAAAACGTGTGGGGCGTTGGTCCTCGAACTGTTATAAAAGGTATGTGCGGTTGCACATGTTGTGAAGCTGTAATGATGTACTCACGCTTCTTGTTTTTGTTTGGTTTTTCAGTTGCGCAAGCCTACGAGGCGGGGCGGACTGTGCAGTCGACCCGACACCTGGGGACCAGCGGTCAGACATCACCGGCTGTGAAAAAGGAGGTGTGGGTCGTGGGCCACTCATACGTGAGGCGTGCCGCGGACGTATTCAAAGCAGGTGACATGATTCACGTGGCTGGGGAATACGGGTACAGGGTGTCCTTCTACGGAAAGGGCGGGCTCTGTATTGACCAATTTCAATCATTTTTTGAGGGTTTGTTAGGGCGGACGAGGTCACCGCCGTCTATAATCATAGTCCATCTTGGGGGCAACGATTTGGTGGCCACTGGTAGACGACTTCTTCTTGAGGCAATGCTTTCCACAGTAAGTTGGTTGGCAAGAAGAGTTCCAGGGTGCACAATTGCATGGTCCCATATGATTCCACGAAAAGTGTGGCGGGGGGCTATTTCGGTTTCTGCTCTGAATCATTCAGTAAGAAAAATTAATAACAAAGTGAGTAGATTGTTTCGTTCAAGTACACTACATTCTGTTTCGCATGGTTGTATTAAAGGGGACAGTATGTATTTGGGGGATGGTGTTCATTTGTCCCGGGTGGGGAACGAGTTACTCATAGGAGACCTCATAGCTTGGTTAAAGAGTTTATAACATGACCTTTAGGCAGGAGTGTTGTGGGGGGTCCGGATAGCCGGTCAACTATCCGGCCTGTGGCGGTAAGGTCATGATCGGTGAGCAATAATTGGAAGATCCCTATGGGTGGGCGTCACCCATTACGGATGGGAGCGCTCGAGGGAGGTGGCCATTGGCCCCTCAACGGGGAGGCGGTCCCTTCTAAGGATGGGCCGCCGAAAGGAAAGGAAAGGCGGTCAAGGCCCCTTCCTGGGTAGGAGGGGCTACAGCCCCCTCCTGGGGAATTTCCCGGGGCCTGGACATCTGCGACGGCAGATGTGGTAAGTTGTGTGGGGTTTGGGAGGGGGTCTACGCTACCTTCTAGATACCTCACACGAGTCCTCGGACGACCTTTAAATGGCGTCGAGTTTATTGGGGCTCCCGTCAAGTCAAGGGAAATTGGTAAATGCACTTGAGGTACACCTCTGTGCGGTCGCCCCTCACAAGTGGGGGGGATATGTCTGGTTTAGGGATCTTGACACCGGTTACGACCTTGCCGTTGGCCCTTAAACGTTAGGATGTACAATTTCAAGTTAAACGTTTTGTAGGATGTTAGTTCGGCTAGGAGAACCTTTGTATTAGAGAATATGTTAAGGTTAGCCAAACATCGCAATGTGGAAATGAAATTGTACATTAATATGAAACTTTTATTTTAATGTTTTATTTTGTTTCATATTTTAATAAATACGGCCGGGAGGGTCACTCCCTCCCGTCTTCCAAAAGTTCAGAACCGTTTCCGGTTTCCCATTCTTGGGGATTGTGTTGAGAGGGGTGGCGGGTATCTCAGCCATATGGAAAGGGGCGACCATTCGGTCCCCCCGAACGTATGGCGGAGTACCACGATCCCCCGGGAAGCCATCTTGGGCGGGAGGCGAGTCTCGGCTGGTATGCCCGAAGCGGCGTAGCCGGGGCGCGCTTTTTCCCGCCCTGGAGTGGGCTGGCCTAGACACCGACGCGGCCGGCCACGCCCTTTGCGGCAGGCAGGGGCGGGTTTACGCCCGCCCTGAAGACGGATAAAAGGAGCAACAAGTCAAGAAAGCATCCTCTTGTTCCTGTGCTCTGAAGCTGCACCTCCTCGCTGCACGTGAGCTCGAGACGGAACGAAGAGCCAATTTTGACCCACCCACCAGCCCCTGAGGACAGCAAGTGGTTTTGAATAAAGTTTGATGTGTTAACAATTAATTTTGCAGGTTGTGATGACTATCGTGATAACTTTGAATATGCAATAAAGAATGGTCAAATTGTAATATGTTTTGCAAATAAAGTAATTATGCACTAGTGTTGATCAGTAATCATGCCTTTAATAAGTTGTAATTATTACTGTCTTTTAGTAATTTAGTCATTTAGTAATTTAGTTAGAATTGTCGTATTTATTTTGGTCGGGCGGTAAGGTCATGATCGGTGAGCAATAATTGGAAGATCCCTATGGGTGGGCGTCACCCATTACGGATGGGAGCGCTCGAGGGAGGTGGCCATTGGCCCCTCAACGGGGAGGCGGTCCCCTCTAAGGATGGGCCGCCGAAAGGAAAGGAAAGGCGGTCAAGGCCCCTTCCTGGGTAGGAGGGGCTACAGCCCCCTCCTGGGGAATTTCCCGGGGCCTGGACATCTACGACGGCAGATGTGGTAAGTTGTGTGGGGTTTGGGAGGGGGTCTACGCTACCTTCTAGATACCTCACACGAGTCCTCGGACGACCTTTAAATGGCGTCGAGTTTATTGGGGCCCCCGTCAAGTCAAGGGAAATTGGTAAATGCACTTGAGGTACACCTCTGTGCGGTCGCCCCTCACAAGTGGGGGGGATATGTCTGGTTTAGGGATCTTGACACCGGTTACGACCTTGCCGTTGGCCCTTAAACGTTAGGATGTACAATTTCAAGTTAAACGTATTGTAGGATGTTAGTTCGGCTAGGAGAACCTTTGTATTAGAGAATATGTTAAGGTTAGCCAAACATCGCAATGTGGAAATGAAATTGTACATTAATATGAAACTTTTATTTTAATGTTTTATGTTGTTTCATATTTTAATAAATACGGCCGGGAGGGTCACTCCCTCCCGTCTTCCAAAAGTTCAGAACCGTTTCCGGTTTCCCATTCTTGGGGATTGTGTTGAGAGGGGTGGCGGGTATCTCAGCCATAATGCTCTGTGGAATTCCAATTGAAGCCCATGTTAGATGTGAAGGACATCTAACCTGAGCTGCAATTGGAATACCATAGAGAATATTATCAAGCCCATTGTTGCCATTTTAGCTGCAGTTTTCAGCCGCTAAAGCGGCGATAATTTTATCGCCTGTCCCCAAGTTTTTCCCTCAGCCTCCACTCTTAATTTTGCCAGGAAGAGCATTGCATATTTTTGGGGTTGACTGTGCAGTTCTTTTTTCACCTCCAGGAAGTCCAGTTGTTGCTTCGTTGCCATCGCCATATAGTCCAGGTACATCGTCACTGTGCTGTTTTCCACCTGTATGGGGGAGGTGCAATACTGGCCACTTGTAGAATTGCATCCCAGTCGCGGAAGTTAAACATACGTGCTAGTATAGGCCTGGGTGGGGCGCCCGGATGGGCCTGTTCCACCAAGAAGAAACTGGACAATCCACGTGGTTGCAGTTTGGTCTTGACAACTTCTTCCACAAAAAGGTCGAGACCTGGCCGTTTCACACTTTCAGGTACTCCTACTAGGCGAACGTTATTACGTCTGGAGTAGTCCTCCTGGCCATCCAGCTTAGCATCCATTTGTTTGATAGACTGTTTCAGTTTTCTGACTTGTCGCTGCAACGTCGCTGTATCGGTGGACAGAGCCGCTGTTGTGGATTCAACTTCTGTTAGTCTTGTACTGATTTTAGAAACATCCGCACGCAGCAGGGTGATTTCAGTGGATATAGTACCAATTTATGTTTGCATCTGGTTCAGGGTAATCATTAGGGCCTGTATGGTTATCTCTTTAGATGCCGCGACTGGGAACCATTGCGCTGCCCGTTTGCGTACCTGAGGCGGATGGTTGATCTCCCCTGTAGGTGTCTCTCTAATTTATTCAGTTGCGTAGTGCACTGGCCTCTTCCTCCCATGATGTCAGGAGCACTTGGTGGTTCTACCAATGCTGTCTGGGGTAGGCAGTAATCACCGCTGCTTGACTGCGTGAGTAGCGCCCACACACAGCCTTTCAGTTTTCCCGCCTCCCACTCGTAGGGGCTTTAGGTCTGTGGCGTATATGTCCCACCTGGAAACTGCAGTATTCGCAGTGTTCCCTTGAGTGCTTATCTACTTTTTGCGGGCTCTGGTCATCTTTTAGCCCATTCCTTAGTCCCTCTCAGCCCTTATTTGTGTCCTTTGGTGAGAGTTTCAGTCTCATTTCGCCCCTGAGATTGGACTTGCTGTCCCAGTGCAAATTTTTGTGCGCCTCCGATTTAAGTAGGCTGGCTGTAGTCGCTCCTTCTTTACATGCGCCCTGTTGCTCGACTGAGCATTGCGCTTTGCAGATTCCCATTTTATACTCTGGAGGCCGTGGCTGGTTGTTTATGAGATGCAGCCCCAACATTTTTTGTCAGGCGGGGTGGCGCTAGTGGATGCCCCACTCTCGGGATCCGTCTGGGCTTCAAATCGAGCAGCCGGGATTATGGCCCCTCACGTAATTGTTCCCTGCGAGGGCGGCAGTGGGACGTAGTCCTCGTCCAATCTTTCCCAGTTCACACTTCGCACATCGCCTCAGATGTCCCAGTCCTAGGTCAGCGCCGGGACCCCGCAGCGCCGCCCTTCATTCCCCGCCGCTGGCTCTTGCGGCATTCGTGCTGAGTCTCCCCGCGGCTCACGATTGTTGCCTAGGCTGTGGTCAGCCCACACGGTGCTGTATTTGCCCGGGACAGTGTAGCGTTCCCCAGTTTGCAGCAACTGAGGCTGCAATGTGCCAGTGTCTCCTCCCATTTTTGCCTTCCGGGCTCCGGCTGGTTCCTAAGCGACTCACCAGTGTTATGCCACCTCTCGCAACTGGCTGTGTAGGCGTCAAAAGGAACCATTCTACCTCTATCTTCTGCCGTCGGCTCTTTGCAGATTGTATTAGGTGTCATGGTATCGGGTTCTCAGCGGCTATCCACAGCGCTGCTCCTCGTCTCTTGCGGCCAGCCTCCTTATCAGCCGCACCGTGTTTATGTGAAGTCCTGGCTCAGGATTGCTACATAGGCTGCGAACTTCTCACACAGCATTATTCTCTTCCGGGTATTTGTAGCGCTCTCAAATAGGTTGTGACGGCTGCTACATTATTCCGGTGTCCACTCCCGGTTTCGGATTGTAACGTGTTGGCAGATTTATAACAGGATTGATGGGGAGAGACTCTGTCTGTCTCGGAGCTCTCCTAGGCTGAGGCCATCTTCGTTGGCTGTTAGCCACGCCCCCACCCCCAGCTATTTTTTCTATCTTTATAGTGGATGGCATGTTGTGTACGACTCTGCCATTACTCTTCTGCTCCTGCTTATATATTGAAAGCAGGGGCCTATGATTTAGGTAGCTATACATAATATAAAATTATACATGATTAAAAAGTGGAAAACAGGGATGCTTTTCACTTGCAGTTCTTAGAGACATCATAGACAACTCAAGCTTCACACTCATTGTCTATTGATGTCGCTCAGAACCCCTTGGTGAAGACCATCCCTGTTATTCACTCTTACAAGCTATAATTCTATATTTTCCCAATATTCAGTATGAAGACCATGAAAGGCAGCCTGAGTGAGAATTTAAGCAATTAATTTGAGCAATTGTTATTCTTTAGAGACTATTTATAGTTTTTTCCACTTCCTAATCTGAGCATTGTGTAGAGGAACAACATACTGAGGATAAACATTTTTTGGAATAAAGACAATTTGATCACCTCCACTATGTCCCACTATTAAAGATAGAATGGAAGCCTGCCACACAATGGTTTAACAATGATCTTGATAATAAATATTTTGATAATACAAATAAGGCTGTTATGATGTTTTTAATAAATGCAAATGTGTGCAATTAACGTGTAAAATTAATGTGTATGCCTTAAATGAGAAGCCACATTTTAAAATGTCAAATGGAAGTACCAAGCTTCCATAGTTAAGCACCTCAAGTTAGAAATGCTTTAGGGTGCAGTTTTACTTTTCATTTTTAGGTCGAGCCTAAACAGCGCACGCGCTGGTAGGTGATCTGTAGTATGTACTTGTGGGATCTGACTCCTCCCACCCTTTGGATTGGCTTTCCTATGTATCCTTTAACAATCGTAGCCTGCAAATGGCTACTGGTGGGTGTATGACCCATCTTTTCTCACAAGTTTACTCCCATGGAGGCACAGGTAGACACACATCAAAAGAGTCTCTGACAAGCAGACTGAAATCAAACACACACGCCCAAGATGACAGACAGATACAATTATTAGACATGCACAAACAAGCAGACTCAGCCAGTTAAACTCATGAAGAATGGCACACACACATTCAAGCACACGGGGTAACCACAGACATACTAACTCACCACTAGACAGGTTTGATATACGCTCTTGCATGCAGGAACGCAAATCAAGCACAAGCACAGACACACACCAGCCCTCACCGACACACATATACACACTGTTAGTCAGACACTTCACAGACACACATATACACACTGTCAGTCAGATACTAAAAGAAAAATACATGCCTATGTGTGCAATCAGAGGTAGTCAAACAGTAGTGCATACATGCACGCACAGCAACAAGCAAACATTCACACATCCAGTAGGACCTCCACATACACACTTACACCTCTCATCCCGCTCAAACACCCACTCACACACACACTCACCAACACACAGTGTGAACTTCAAAGTGGCGAGAACAATAATCTTTCTTGGGCACAAAATATGGACTGCACAAAATATGGACTATACCTCTTGATATTTGGTGGCACGTTTTAAACAAAAACCGCACGTGTCACTTGCATCTGCCAGTGTGCTATAAACGTTCCTACGCTGCTTTCAGTTACATTACTGCGAACGTGCGGTGCAGGCTGCAGCATTACACACCATTGCACAGTCAAAGGCAAAGAATCAGAGCGGACTGAACACCTATTCTCCGGTAACAGGGGCACAGCCATTCTACTAGAGGTAAGGTGGAACTTAGTAACGATGGGTAGATAGATGGGTAAATGGCTGAGTAAGTAAACAGACAAATAGACAAAGGCAGACAAACCGCGAAGGATGGACAGATAGGTGGTGTAAGTCAGGCAAGAAGGCTGGGTAGACAGATTGACTGACAATAGGATATACCGGTATAAAGATAGTGTAAACAGAGAAAGTGTGCTGGGAAATGGCAGCTAATAAAAGGTTTATCCCCCTCTCCTGCACCACTCCAGTAATGTATGGTTACCTGCGCTCCTGTTCAAAGGGCACAGCTTATCAAACGGGGCAGTCCATTCTAGGGGCAGAACTCACTCTTATTTGCATGTTTTATTATTGTTTATTCTCTTGACTAATGTATCAATATGTTGCATGTAATGGAACGTCAGAGACACAGAAAAATGAAAAATAATGATTAAAGTGTTAGGTTAGGTGTTAGGTTCACATTTGTAATGGCTTATAAAAACAATAAAATTATGGAATGCACTGAGAGTATTTACTAGTGGTTCCCATTCACTCTAGTGTTTATCCATTGTTGTTTAGTCTCTAATTGAAATTCGAACAGGACGCCCACCTTTTAACGTTATTTGGCCTCATCCACATCAGGTGTTCAGATTAATCACTTATTATTCAAATGAGTTTCAATAAAATGAATTGTGCGGTGGACATTTGCTCCCGCTTGTATTTATGTGAGAAACCACTACATTTGAGTCACTCTTATGACAAGCAATAGGAACAGATTGAGGTTTATTTTTGGTATTTTATTGAACTTCAGGTTCATGTCTGCTGTGGGAGTTGTGTTTGGTTAGCAGTAAGATTACAATTAAAGTTAACTAATTAAAAATGAATGTGGAGTAAAGGGCAGTGAGTTTAGCATTAGAGGTTCTTGGCGTTAAGATTATCATTTACTTCAATGTTATGTATTTTGCTGATCATTAAATGGCACACACACTCCATAGGCACATATAGCCCACCCATTCCTTTTCCAGCACAGGATTCCTCTGTTTGCAGCAAGACATCCCTTCACCTTCAACTTGGTCCTTCCCTTTTCAGTTATAAAAAGAGTTAAAACCCCCTCCATTCTCTCTCCATCTCCAATAAAGCTCATAAATTTCCCCTCTGTAACTATTTTCTTTTAAATCTCTAACCACATCAATAGAAAAGTGACTGCTATATGCCTACATGCTAAAACGTTCTGGCTGTACTCCTCTCCATCAACCTAAATATTGCTGACATTTGGGCATGTTGTCAAGGAAATGGGGGAGCTTCCCCAAAGTTGTCAGCGCCGCCCTCTGCCATTTCTAAAACACAAAGATGCACCATATTTACAACAATACAGCGCACCCCTGTGTTTTCCCTAATGCTTGTGCTAAAAATAGGTGCCTAGCACCAACGCAGGCACCCTTGCACTAAAGTGCAAGGGTACCTGCATTGCAGGGAATGAATGTTTTTGTGCAGGTAGGTTTCCCTTAAACCGTGGGTACTCACAAACTTTCTCTCGGGGGCCAAATTTACAGTGTGGTTTATGTCCGAGGGCCGCACCGGTGGGGACGGGGTCAGTGGGGGAAGGGGCGGGGCTAGAGCAACAACAAAAAAAATGTGACCATGAGGTTGATAACAGGTCCCTGCAGAGAACGCCTTCGTCCACTGAGCCACCAGACCCGGCATACACACACATCTCTCTCTCTCTCTCTCTCTCTCTCTCTCTCTCTCTCTCTCTCTCTCTCTCTCTCTCGTTCTTTCTCTCTCTCCCTCAATCTCTCTCCCTCCCTCTCTCTCCCTCTGTCTCTCTGTCTCCATCTGTCTCCCTCACTCTGACTGTCTTACTCCCTCTCTCCCTCTGTCTTACTCCCTCTCTCCCTCTGTCTCACTCCCTCTCTCCCTCTGTCTCACTTCCTCTCTCCCTCTGTCTCACTCCCTCTCTCCCTCTGTCTCGCTCACTCCCTCTCTCCCTCTGTCTCACTCACTCTGAATGTCTCACTCTCTATGTCTCCCTCTCCATCTCCCTCTCCCTCACTCTATTTCCCTCTCCCTCAGTTTCCCTCTCCCTCACTCTGTTTCCCTCTCCCTCAGTTTCCCTCTCTCTCACTCTGTTTCCCTCTCCCTCAGTTTCCCTCTCTCTCCCTCTGTTTCCCTCTCCCTCAGTTTCCCTCTCCCTCACTCTGTTTCCCTCTCCCTCAGTTTCCCTCTCCCTCACTCTGTTTCCCTCTCCCTCAGTTTCCCTCTCCCTCACTCTGTTTCCCTCTCCCTCACTCTGTTTCCCTCTCCCTCACTCTGTTTCCCTCTCCCTCAGTTTCCCTCTCTATCACTCTGTTTCCCTCTCCCTCAGTTTCCCTCTCTATCACTCTGTTTCCCTCTCCCTCAGTTTCCCTCTCTCTCCCTCTGTTTCCCTCTCCCTCAGTTTCCCTCTCCCTCACTCTGTTTCCCTCTCCCTCAGTTTCCCTCTCCCTCACTCTGTACTTGCCCTCACTCTCTCCTCCCTCACTCTCTCCTCCCTCACTCTCTCCTCCCTCACTCTCCCTCCCTCGCTCTCCTTCCCTCGCTCTCTCCTTCCCACTCCCTCCTTCCCTCTCCCTCCTTCCCTCTCCCTCCTTCCCTCTCCCTGCTTCCCTCTCCTTCCCTCACTCTCCCTCACTATCTCCCTCCCTCACTCTCCTTCCCTCGCTCTCTCCTTCCCCCACTCTCCTTCCCTTCTTCCCTCTCCCTCCCTCACTCTCCCTCCCTCACTCTCCCTCCCTCACTCTCTCCTTCCCTCACTCTCTCCTTCCCTCACTCTCTCCTTCCCTCACTCTCTCACTCCTTCCCTCACTCTCTCACTCCTTCCCTCACTCTCTCCTTCCCTCACTCTCCCTCATTCACTCTCCCTCATTCACTCTCCCTCCTTCACTATCCCTCCCTCACTCTCCTTCCCTCGCTCTCTCCTTCCCTCACTCTCCCTCCCTCTCTCCTTCCCTCCCTCTCTCCTTCCCTCACTCACTCTCTCCTTCCCTCGCCCTCCCTCTCCCTCTCACTCTCCCTAACTCACTCTCCTTCCCTCGCTCTCTCCTTCCCTCACTCTCTCACTCTCCTTCCCTCACTCTCCTTCCCTCACTCTCCTTCCCTCACTCTCCTTCCCTCACTCTCCTTCCCTCACTCTCCTTCCCTCTCCCTCCCTCACTCTCCCTGCCTCACTCTCCCTCCCTCACTCTCCTTCCCTCGCTATCTCCTTCCCTCTCCCTCCTTCCCTCTCCCTCCCTCACTCTCCCTCACTCTCTCCTTCCCTCACTCACTCTCTCCTTCCCTCGCCCTCCCTCTCCCTCACTCTCCTCGCCCTCACTCTCCCTCCCTCACTCTCCTTCCCTCGCTCTCTCCTTCCCTCACTCTCCTTCCCTCACTCTCCTCCCCTCACTCTCCTTCCCTCACTCTCCTTCCCTCTCCCTCCCTCACTCTCCCTGCCTCACTCTCCCTCCCTCACTCTCCTTCCCTCGCTATCTCCTTCCCTCTCCCTCCTTCCCTCTCCCTACCTCACTCTCCCTCACTCTCTCCTTCCCTCACTCTCTCCTTCTCCCTCTCTCTCCCTCCCTCACTCTCTCCCTCCCTCTCTCCTTCCCTCACTCTCTCCTTCCCTCGCTCTCCCTCCCCCTCGCTCTCCCTCCCCCTCGCCCTCCCTCTCCCTCTCCATCGCCCTCCCTCTCTTCTCACCCTCACTCTCTCCTTCCCTCACTCTCTCCTCCCCTCACTCTCCCTCACTCACTCTCCCTCACTCTCCTTCCCTCACTCTCCTTCCCTCACTGTCCTTTCCTCTCCCTCCTTCCCTCTCTCCTTCCGTCACTCTCTCCTTTCCTCACTCTCTCCTTCCCTCACTCTCTCCTTCTCCCTCTCTCTACCTCCCTCGCTCTCTCCTTCCCTCACTCTCTCCTTCCCTCACTCTCTTCTTCTCCCTCTCTCTCCCTCCCTCGCTCTCTTCTTCCCTCACTCTCTCCTTCTCCCTCTCTCTCCCTCCCTCACTCTCTCCTTCCCTCACTCTCTCCTTCCCTCACTCTCTCCTTCTCCCTCTCTCTCCCTCCCACGCTCTCTCCTTCCCTCACTCTCTCCTTCCCTCGCTCTCCCTCCCTCTCCCTCGCCCTCCCTCTCCCTCGCCCTCACTCTCTCCTTCCCTCACTCTCTACTTCCCTCACTCGCTCTCCCTCCCTCCCTCACTCACTCTCCCTCCCTCACTCTCCATCCCTCACTCTCCCTCGCCCTCACTCTCCTCCCCCTACCTCGCTCTCCCTCGCCCTCACTTTCCTGCCCTTACTCTCCTGCCCTCACTCTCCTGCCATCACTCTCCCTCGCCCTCACTCTCCTCCCCCTACCTCGCTCTCACTCTCCCTCGCTCTCACTTTCCTGCCCTCACTCTCCTGCCCTCACTCTCCTGCCATCACTCTCCCTCGCCCTCACTTTCCTCCCCCTACTTCGCTCTCACTCTCCCTCGCCCTCACTTTCCTGCCCTCACTCTCCTGCCCTCACTCTCCTGCCATCACTCTCCCTCGCCCTCACTCTCCTTCCCTCTCTCTCCCTCCCTCACTCTCTCCTTCCCTCACTCTCTCCTTCCCTCAGTCTCTCCCTCTCCCTCTCTCTCCCTCCCTCGCTCTCTCCTTCCCTCACTCTCTCCTTCCCTCGCTCTCCCTCCCTCTCCCTCGCCCTCCCTCTCCCTCGCCCTCACTCTCTCCTTCCCTCACTCTCTACTTCCCTCACTCGCTCTCCCTCCCTCCCTCACTCTCCATCCCTCACTCTCCCTCGCCCTCACTCTCCTCCCCCTACCTCGCTCTCACTCTCCCTCGCCCTCACTTTCCTGCCCTCACTCTCCTGCCCTCACTCTCCTGCCCTCACTCTCCTGTCATCACTCTCCCTCGCCCTCACTCTCCTCCCCCTACCTCGCTCTCACTCTCCCTCGCCCTCACTTTCCTGCCCTCACTCTCCTGCCCTCACTCTCCTGCCATCACTCTCCCTCGCCCTCACTCTCCTCCCCCTACCTCGCTCTCACTCTGCCTCGCCCTCACTTTCCTGCCCTCACTCTCCTGCCCTCACTCTCCTGCCATCACTCTCCCTCGCCCTCACTCTCCTCCCCCTACCTCGCTCTCACTCTCCCTCGCCCTCACTTTCCTGCCCTCACTCTCCTGCCCTCACTCTCCTGGCATCACTCTCCCTCGCCCTCACTCTCCTCCCCCTACCTCGCTCTCACTCTGCCTCGCCCTCTCTTTCCTGCCCTCACTCTCCTGCCCTCACTCTCCTGCCATCACTCTCCCTCGCCCTCACTCTCCTTCCCTCCCTCTCCCTCCCTGTCTTTTGCCCTCCCTTTCCCTCCCTGTCTCCCTCCCTCCACCTTGCCCGTGTGTGCCCGGGCCGAGGCAGCTTCTGGGCAGGCACACACACAAACACAGCCTCACCGGAGCACTTCACGGGTCTTCAAAAGACCATTCGTTTGTTAATGAGGCTTTGCCACCTCTTAGCCCCCCTGCAGCCCCACTCTGACTTCGAAGGGAATCGCCCGGCCCCCACAGAGCAGCAGTCTGAGTCGCGCTGCACAGGGGTGTTTGCAGAAACTGTAAAAAAATGTTTTTTTAAACACGGCTACCTGTCAGCAAGGTCCGCGGGCCGCCAGGGAAGGCTTGCCGGGCCGCTGACGGCCCGCGGGCCGTACTATGAGTACCCCTGCCTTAAACAATCAATAATGGCAATGTGTTACTTATATGTGTGCTGCATTCTGCAGCACATATAGAAGAAGCAAATCGTCATTATTTAATGATTGTTTATCTGCAGGAAGGGAAACCTTCCTGTACATAAACAATCAATAATGCTGGTGTGTTCTTTCTATGCATGCTGTAAAATGCAGCACACATAGAAAAAGCAAAAAAACTGCCAATCTAATGTCTGCTGTTGCATGGTTTTGGCACTGCCTCAGATTTACACATTCTTGTAAATCTGGGTCAGCATGAAATAGAAATGGGTGTTGCTGTGGAATGCCTACAGCAACACCCATTGCATGCCTCTTTCACACAAAGTGATGCGTGAAAAGGGGCTGTATTTACAAGGCGGTGTTAAGCCACTCAAAGTGGCTTAGCGCTGATTTGTAAATATGCTGAAGGGAATAGTGCCACCAGGACATCTCAAAACATGACACTCTGGTGGTGCTATCCCCTTGTAAATATACCTCATTGTTTCTTTTTTAAAATCACCAAGGGGAGCTATGTATCTACCGTTCAGGCTCTCTCACTACTCTGGCGCTCTGGAGTGTCCAATTGGAGTGTCCATTGCATCTTGAAATCAGGCTCTCTCTATAACAATCCCACAACAAAAACAAACATTTGCAATGCAATAGGTCTCGCATTAATTAAGTTTGAGCTATTGGCATTGCTAAATATTGCAACACCAATTGCAACAAAAGTCTATAAATTGTTGGCCGAAAAAAAGTGTATTTATTTTTGTAGCAATGGTGGCATGCTGCGCTTTGGATGAATATGTTTTAAAGTAAAGTGCGCCATACTGCGATTGCTACAATAGTTAGTTGTGGATGCGTTAACAATTGATGTGTGCACTGATGGCTGGTGGTATGTGTGTGCCTGTAGAGATTGTGCACTGATGGCTGGTGGTGTGTGTGAGCCTGGTGAAAGCATGCACTGACGTCTGGTGGTGTGTGTTTGCCTGGTGAAAGCGTGCACTGACATCTGGTGGTGGGTGCCTGGTGGAAGCGTGCACTGACAGCTGGTGGTGTTTGTGCCCGGTGAAAGCATGCACTGACGGTGGTGGTGTTTGTGCCCGGTGAAAGCATGCACTGACGACTGATGGTGTCTACGGCTGGTGAAAGTGTGAACTGACGGTGTGGTTTTGTGTGTGGTTTTTTGTGTGTGTGGTTGTGTGTCTTTGTATGTGTGGTCGTATGTGTGGTTGTGTGTGTGGTTGTATGTGTGGTTGTGTGTGGTTGTGTGTCTGGTTGTGTGAGTGTGTGTGGTTGTGTGTGTTGTTGTGTTTGTGGTTGTGTGTGTATAGTTGTGTGTGTGGTTGTGTGTGTGTGGTTGTGTGCGTGGTTGTGGTTGTGTGTGGTTGTGTGTGTGTGTGGTTGTGTGTATACAAGCCACATAGTTCACACTGAGCTCTGTATCTAAAGGTCATGCAATTTGTACATGCAATTTTGAAAGTATTGTATCTCAGAGAGCAGCACCCACTTTTTTTTTTAGATACCTGCTTACAAGACGACACATATCTTCTTTACAAAGTAAATGTGCCCTCCCTTTGTAGAGAAAAACAATATAATTTTGTTTTTAAATGAGTGAAGGAAATGCACGATTGGTTAACAACAAACAGGGCGCCCAAAGCAATGTGCAATAATTAGGGCCAAGAGACTGTCTCTAAGTTAACACCCGCAATAACCTCCGAGAAAGGGACTTGTCCAGAACTAGACCTATTGGCTATGCCAATGCTTGTTGGTTTTACCATCAGGGTTTTGACGACAACAGTCCTATTGCAGCGCCAGCCCTCCCTTCGCGAGCGTACATCTGGGATAGTCGTTATAACAGCATAGCTGAAATTTTGAAACTTTCAAAGATAGCAAAGTACAGAGCCTTGAACAATTGTTTGTGCAGCAGCCTATATAACAAAAGTGAGAATAATTAAAAAACAGTTCCATCTTCCACATTGAAGTGTGGAGAAAATGTAATTTTCTGTTAATTATGTAGTGTAGAAGGAGCAAAATAGTGTAAAATCACTTTGTGGCATCTGCACTACTAGTGAGCTCAATCCGCTTTAGCACACTTGTACTATCTGTCTTCCAATCAGTGGAACACTTAGTGTTAATGCCTTTAGTGAACATCGCCTTTAACCCTGAACAGAGACATAGCTGAAAACACATTGAATACACTTTTAAGAGGGTTTCTGTAATTTTTTAAAAATTGGTACACAATTTAATTAATTACAATATTTCTTAACCATCTGGACGACAAACAGTTAAAATGGTGATCACATTTTATATCACATAAGACGTAAGGTCAGAAAAGGCTTGCCCTTAGTTCAGCCTGAGATGCATAGGGCTGAAGCACTCTGGTGGAAGGTGTTCCAACCTACCATGCAATTAGTGTTCCCCAAGGATACCCGCAGGTTTGTGGAATCCATACCATGTCTTAGCATTAGAAAGATACCTTAGAGAGTAAGCAGCTCACAACAACGAGGCTGTAGAATGGCTAGTGGTACTGAACAGAAATAAGCTGTTTAAATATTCTTGGATATTCCCATTGCCCCGAACAGCTCACACCACACCCAATGCTTAATTTGGTAAAATAAAAAAAAGAAGTCCCACGGCCCAAAGTATTTTGCAAGCAGCTTGTGCAGTTTGCACCACCCACTGATGTGGCCAAAAGCCAGTGCCACTATTAGGTACTAACCATCGCACTCAAACCATTGTGTCGATTTTGATTACCCAAACTACATACATTAAAGGGGGACCCAAGGGCAATTTTAATGACCTGCTCTGAATACACGCCCAACAGACAAATACCACAAAGAAGTATCAGAGGGTCAAAAGTGCGACAGGCAAGTATTAAGGACAGTGAAGGTGCAATGCTCCCTATCACCATATAACTGGAAAGAAAATGGTATTAGAAGTGCCAGGTCAAGATAGGTGTCTGGTCTCTGGCACCCATCAGTCACCACTCGGAACCGCCCTTCATCATTTGGGGCTCCGAGGACCAACACTGTACTTGATCTTGTTTTTCTAACAGAAAGAAATTAGCCTTACTGTTAGTCAGTATAAGTTGGTACTAGGGTCAGAAACCGGTGTGTTGGTAAAGTAACTGACGGGGTAAAAAAAGGCGAAAGTGCAGTGCAAAGGGATACCAATAAAGTAAAGAGAGTGAATAAAATTGGTTTAAGGAGCAACAAAAATAATTTTAATGGGGTATAGCTCCTAACACCAATGTTAAAAATAGCCAAGACAGGGAAAAATTATAAGCTGTCTAGTGATGGGACGTGGTCGACATGTTTCAGCAAATGCGGCCAGTAGCCTTGCTTGCTTCAGGACCTAAGATATATCGCTACTGCAAACAGAAAAACCCCAAAATGTGACAAAAGTGTTTAAAAGTGAGAGAAAAAAAAAAAATAGGGAGCATTGCACCTTCACTGTCCTTAATACTTGCCTGTCGATTTTGATTACTCCTTCACACAAAGCTGAAAAGTAGCCTAGACGAGGAATTATATCAACATAAATGTATACTGAGTTTTTAAACATGTTTTGTATGTTATCTGCACAAAACTCAAAAGGCGGAGCCACCATGTGGCTGACTGACAGAAATAGGTGCAGGTGACAAGAAATAAGTGCCTGTGCTGACTGGGGTACCATTAAACACCAGCACATATTAAGGACTGCATAGTTAAGGGTCACCAACCATATTGACCTCAAAATGTCTTGCATATGGATTATCAAAAAGACTGCTACATTGATTCCTTTAAAATATGTTATGTTTTCTAATTTCATGGTGGGGAAGGAGAGTGTATTTTTTTCAAACTACACTGTACATTGGTTTGTCGTTTTCACTGATATTGTTTGGGGTTAGCCTTCTCTAGAATTCCATTACACGTCACCGCAAGTGCTACTTTGCTGGCGATCAGCTTGCTATAACGCACATGAGCGTGCGCGCTCTTGTGCGCGTTCTAGCAAGCTGATCGCCAGCAAAGTAAGCATTTCTCAGAGCCCCAAAATGTCTTGGCCAAGACCAGTGCATGCACTGGATCAGAGACCTAACAAGTGCTTTACTTTGGGCAGTGAAGGCCACCACTCTTCCACTCACTAGACCGGTGCATGTGGAATACCATAGGTGCTGCTCGCCCATCCACCACTCCCAATCCGTCCCCATGAAGTGATTCTGAGCAATATGCACAAGTCCCCCAGTAGTGTCTTAAATTGTGTTTCCTAATCTTTATTATGAAAAAAGTATTTGAACAGCCTTCAAAGATGTTCGTCATGTACACACACATGACAATATTTTAGAAGAGGAAAGTGGAAGATTTTCATGATCAGATTGCTGCCAACTTTCCCTAGGGACTACACCCTACATGTCCAAGTTCCATGTCCCATCCCCTGTCTCCTGTCCACCATGGTCGATTTTGCTGTCACTACTTCTGCCCTCCATACTCTGTTTTGCTGCAACTGCTCTTTCTGCCTAACCTGTGTGGTCTGTTGTGAAGCCCCTTGCCTCTTTTGTCTGTGTTCATCCCCTACCCCTCCCTTCTGTCCTCCATGGTCCTTTGTGCATGCCCCTGTCAGTAAACATCATTTAGCACGCATGCGATACAACGAATGCCATTACAACACGGTCATTATAATGACGTGGTGTTACTTCGAATACCATTACAACGGAAGTTGTTACAACGACTTGCTGTAGGGGGGAGAAGGTGTTGGGTTTAAAATCCAACACCCTCCCTGCTGTTGCAGAGACTGGAGTTGAAATAGTAAATTATACTATTCCCACATCAAGCGCCCCATGCAGCAAGTAGTTTTAATGACTTTCCTTGTAATTGGATGCAATGTAACAACGCAGTCATTGTAATGACCGCGTTGTAATGATGTGTTCAAAATGTATGCATTGTAACAAGGCCTATTCGCCACTGTCCCCTCCCTCTTGCCCACCAAGGCCCTTGTGTTGCCACTAACTCTCCTGCTTGCAATGCATGGTTTTCTGTGCTGCCACATGTAGTCAGCTTGCTGCAATAGACCCCTTTTCCACCTTCCCTTCAATGTCTGTGTGTATGCCATTATAGTCTCACTGTTGCCCTCCATGGTGTGTTGTGCTCCCAGTCCCCATCTCTCCTGCTCTCCATGGTCAGCTTACTGCTCCTACCCTCTCCCCTTGTCCCTGACCTACATTTTACATGCACATACCCCTATTCCCTCCAACCTACCTTGTCTGGTCCTTTGTCATGCCCGTGCCCCATCCCTCCTGCCCTTAATGGTCTGTTATGCTGCAACTGTCCCTGGTATGTGTCCCACATAGTCAGCTTGCTGACCTTGCCTCTTTCCCATCTGCTCTCTTTTGTCAATCTGCATGGCCCTGTCCCCTCCCTATTGCTTTTCATGTTTTGTTGTGCTGCACTCCCTTCCTGCTTGCCCTGCATGGTGTATTGTGCTGCTACAACCCCTGATGCCTACTCTGTAAGGTCAATTTGGTGCCCATGGCCAAGTCCCTACCCCATTTATCCTGCTCTCCGTGATACATTGTACCTTATTTGCTAACATGTTGACCGTGGTAAGAGGGAGATTTTGAAAAAGAAAACCTGGGAAATTGATTTTCCAAATTGACTTACATTGAAAAAGAGGAGCTTTTAGGCAGGAGACAGATAAATAAAGCCTTTTTGGGCTTACAAACATCGGGAGTCTCCGGCCTGAATCAGGTCTGTTGGCATGTATGGTTGTAGTGCCACTGCCTTTTCCTTCTGCCCTCAATGGTCTTTCATGTTGCCACAGCCTCTTTTGCCTGTCCTGCATGGTTGGTTTGCTGCCATTGCCACACTTATCTCTGTTCTCCATGGTCCATTGTGCTGTCACTGCCCCTCTCGCCTGCCCAGCGTGGTCAACTTATTGCCTCTGCATTCTCCCCCATGAGAGGGTCTTATTTCAAGAGAGATTAGGGTTAGTGCTCTAAACAACTACAACAAGGAAACATTTTCTGAGTTCTCAAAGAGCGGCAAAGCACTTTTAAAGAATGGTATTTTTCTATCCAGTTGATCACTTCGTTATGTGTGACACATAAGGGAGAGGATTTTGTCTTACGGCCAGAGCTGCAGACTTAACAACTCAAGAACCAGGTTTGTGTTTCATCCTGTGATTCTGGACAATTAACTCAATCTCCTCAAGCCTGAAAAATGAATGTGTCCTTGAGTAATGATGCTCATGTAATGCACTCCAATACCTCTGAGTCAAGTCTGCGTTATATAAAATTGCAAAAAACAAAACAAATACGTGTTATGCTCACTTCTGACATTAGGCTATACTTGGGATACATTTGGGTGATGTGTGTGCTATATTTGGCCTCTTTTTTACTCTGCTGTCCATCTTGGGAGACCTATTTGTTATGAAGCTACCTAATTTCCGCATTTACTGCAATATACAGAGTAAAAAATGTTTTCAGTTTTCTACTTCCATTCTATCAAGATGTCATTCAGGTGTGCCACACTTTTGGCATACATTCAGAATGTTAGCATTCTAGTTGCTACTTCCAACACTGTAGTAAAGCTGCTGATCACTAGAGAGTTAACTGGCAGTCTGCTGGTGGTGTTAAAAGTGCATGTTTTAGTCTGCATGTCAGAATGTTTTAATGAAATAGAAGAGGAAGTTATATGAGACCTCACTTAAAACCCCCTCATTTTGTTCCTTACTAAATTAAAAGTTTTAAGTTCTACCAGTTTGATTCAATCAACATGGCTTCAAGAGTGTCATAGTCATAAGTAACAGAGTTAGAGCTCTACTTGTTCTTTGGAACACTCTGGAAGGCTGCAGTAGAACACAATGGAATCGTGGAGGTGTTAAATACAAAGAGAAACATCAAAAAGCCTTTGTTTAACTGGGAAACTTGGATTCTAAGTAGTGACCGGCTACGTGGGAAGGAGTGTTCCATAACAGTGGCCCAGCAAGGGGAGTCGCCAGTCTATGAGGTATTGAAGTAGGCGCTAACGACAAATGATCTTGGAGCCGCTTAACAGTAGTAAGGCGCAAGAAGGGCATAAGGTATTAATGATTCAGTCTTATTTGGTAAAAGAAATTCAGATTCAAGCTGAGGTTCACCAACAAGTAAACAATGAGATGGTATATATGGATAATTGGGATGAATTGGAAGATTTAGAAGGAATATATCCTGTTCGGAAATTAAAATTGGAAACGGAGTTAACGGAGGTATTGGACACGTTGGAGAATAGCATAGTACCTGTGGTGAGAGAAGTGCGTCCAGAAAATGTATCGGAATCATTGGATTCAATTCGTGATCCCTCTCAGGACGTATTTCAGAAAAAGACGTAAGAGATAAGGTAACACCAGTAAAAATAGAAGAACAATCAGAAATTAAACATGACTCAATAGAGAGAGAGGACAGGAATAAGATAATTAAACATGAATTATCACAGAGAGAGGACAGGATTGAGATAAATGAATTACCAGGGGCTCAACCTGTGGGGTCCACAGTAATAGCCACCTTGGCTGATGATATGCAAGTTGTATCGCCAACCAGAGAATCATTGTGGGAAAAAAGCCTGAATAACAACACTTGGGGGATTTTACTTAATTCATTTTAATCAGTGGTCAATGCATTGACATATCAGTCAAGTAAATTGGATATCCAGGTGGCTCTTTTTAATACAATGGCATTATACATTACAGCAATTGATAACAAAATTGGGGCATTGAATCAGTTGATCGTTAAGGCCCAGGCAGTAGTACAGGTGGAGCCTGAAAATATGTGTGAATGTAGCCCAGTATTGGATAAACTGTCCTCGCTGCCAGGGATGCTGGAACAGGTTCTGGCAGAAATCAAGGGGCAACTACAACCTACTACTGAAGAAGTAAATAGCCCTAAGTGTCAAAGAGTCAACAACAGTGGGATAGCCGAGGGAAATAAACCTGAGCGCGTACGAGAATTGGTGAAGGGGAGCCTCGGGGGGGGGGAATTTTAAGTATGGAAAAGACACAGTTGTGGAATAATGTAGACTAAACACAGGGGAGTTACTCAGGAAAGAACTTAGATAAATCCATTGCCATACACGAAAAGTTATTAAGTGATCAGGCATTGCCTAGCACACTAGGTAGGAATGGTCCTGTTGAGCAGAGAGCACTAGAATCGCATGCCCAAGGGGAAGCAGTCAATACATTTAAGCTCTCTAAGAGACAGAGAAAGAGACTTAGGAAAAACCACAATAAAAAAGAGGTGGAGAAGAGTCCAGGTCTCCAAGGGAAGGTGTATCCAATTTTTGGCCCTAATATGAGAAGACAAGTGACTCGCCTGGAACAAGAAAAGAGTGATGGTAAGGTGAGGGAAAATAATGTGGAGAAGGAAAATGAGAATATATTAGCTAGTGTGAAAGGGAAAAGGATGAAGAAAAAGGAGGGTCAACTGGAAGATATCCAACAGGAATTAGTCCAAGCCAAAAAAGTAAAATAAGAACATATAAACCAAATTAAGGGGGGCGTGGCCAAGATGGCGGGGTGAGCGGACGCTTCCTCCCGTAGCTCCTCCGGCCCGGCTCAGCTCGAGCACCGATTCCTGCGCTTCTCTCCCCCTGCGGACGCACTGCGGGCGAGAGAACTGTGCCGGAGTTCTTGGGGCACGTTTTGATACCACTTTGACTTCTGTTGCCCCGGGGGAAGTCCCTGAAAAGTCTGTTCAACGATCGACCCGAGGAGAGGAGCCTGGGTCGCCCCGAGGAGAAGGGCCTGGAGGCGGAGCGTACTGCGGCGCTGTCCGCGCGCCTCGGCGAAGTCGAGTGCTGAAAGCTGGAGATCCCGGGGGACGGACTAGACGAACTCCGCGGAGTGTGGAAGCTTCCCGGCCGGCGCCCTGGTGGCCGGAACCATCACTAGACGACAGACCCCTGCCCTGCGACGTCGATCTACCCCCCTGCCACGGGGGTTGGAGTGTGACGCCTTGCGGACCCCGAGCCTGGAGGAGTGGAACGGTGAAGCCTGAACGGAGCCCGGACCGGGCGTATTGGCCGATAGTACTGGGACACACTGGGTCCGCACTTCCCCGACCCATTGCCATTTGAGGGTCGCCCATAGACTAGCTGGCCTGGGCTGGCATCCTGGGTTCCGCCCTCCCGCCATCTTGTCTTTGCGGAACTGATGCTGGTGACCCTCGCCCGCACCCTGGTTATACGAGCGCCTCGGTTCCTCCTGGTGCCTATACATCTGCTGCCCCCCCTGGGAACACACAGCTGAAAGCCTCCGACTTGGACATTGCTGACCGCCCTGCCTGGCCCGGTGGTCGTCTCGCCCTGGCCCGGGCCGCCATTTTGTCGCCTGTGACGCACTACCCTTGTCCTCGCCGAGGACTTCACACCTGGTGCCCACGAGCGGCTGGACGCGTCTGCAACGGCCGGCTCTAAGCTTCGACCACCGTGGAGACCAGGATGGCCGGATGACGAGGCGCCGCACGGGGAGATCGCACTTTGCCGGACATGCTCAGCAGGGCCCAGCAGCTGCGCGACAGGGCGCAACCATCCCCGGGGTCCTCCCGGGCCTCAACGGACGCAACCGGGGGCGAACCACCTGTCACGAGGTCCTTCATGGAGGATTTATTCAGCTCCCTCCAGGAGGAATTTCAGACTCTCAAGACCGAGGTGGCGGGTGAGGTCCGTGAGGTGCGAAGAGAAATCGAAGGCCTGGGCGAGCGAGTCGACTCTGTGGAAACGGCGGCCCAGCGCCGCGACGAGGAGATAGTTCATCTCCAGCAGGACGTCCTCCGCCTACGGGAGCAATGTGTCGAGCTCCAGGCCCACTCGGAGGACCTTGAGAACAGATCCAGGCGGAATAATATCCGGGTGCGGGGAGTTCCGTCCGCGGATGAGGGCACGGACCTAGTGGCCTATTTGCAGGACCTGTTCCGCGACATCTTGGGAGAAGGAGCGGACTTCCCGATCCGCATAGACAGAGCACACAGGGTGGGCCGACAGCGCCAATCTTCGGCGCCCCCACCTGATATCCTGGCGTTCTTGCCGGATTTCCCCCTAAAGGAGCGCATCATGACAGAGGCCCGCAGGAAACAGCCGCTGTCCTTTCGAGAACGACCCGTGGCGCTCTATCAGGACCTGTCCGCCATCACGCTGCAGAAACGCAGGTCTTTCCGCATCGCCACGGACTTCCTGCGTGAGCATGAGACGGCCTACTCCTGGGGTCACCCCTTCCGTCTTATTTTTCGATGGAATGGGGTGTTGCATCAGCTGCGCTCCTTACAAGATGTCTGTGGGGTGCTGGGACTCACGGCTACGGAGGAAGAAGGAGCTACACCCGCATGGCGGCGCCCCGAGCGGCGGGGCCGACGGAGATCGAGGAGGCGCCAATCGTCGGCGGCGGCGAGTCGCCCTGACTCCCCTACCATCAGGGCAGATATGGCGGAAGCCTTGAGGACTGCGGCACGGAACTTGCCCGATTCCAATGGCGTGGCTCAGACGGCCTAACTTTACTCCGGGGGGAGAACTCTTAGCTTCTTCGATGCTGGGCTGGGGCTGGGGGTTGGGGGGAAGTGGTTGGAGGTGTGTGGCTGGACGTCCACTTGACTGTTTTCTGCAGACTCGCCCATTTGGGCTAGACTGAGACTATGGGGTGTTTTTTCTTGTTTTTGGTTTTGGCTGGTTGCCATGGGTTGGTTTTGGGGGGGGTTTCACAGTCGGTTTGGTGTTGGAGGGGTCCCGTCCGATGCTGTCCGAACATGTGCGGAGCCGATTCTGGCCTTCCCTGCACCCCTGCCCCGCGCGCCCCTTCCACTGATCCCGAGCTTGCTGCACGGCGCTTTGCTTCCCTGGGAATGATGCCGCCCCTGAAAGTAGTGACCCTTAATGTTAAGGGTCTGAACAACCCTGTGAAGCGTAGGGCGATTCTTTCCCTGCTAGAAGGGTCGCAGGCAGATATCTGCCTCCTGCAGGAAACCCATTTACTTTCTAAAGATTGCCATAGGCTGCGCTCTGCCAAGTTCCCCACGCAACTCTTTTCCTCGGCTGCGACTAAGACTGCAGGGGTAGCCATTCTTCTAGCCAGCACCTTCCGAGGTGAGGTGCTGTATAAACATGCCGAGCAGAAGGGGAGGCTCCTAGTGTATTGCATGCGTCTAGGGGGTGTAGCCTTTACAGTTGGTTCCGTATACAGCCCAAATGACCACCAGGATCGCTTCCTGGAATCTGTGTTGGTAGACGTTACTGCCTCGCCCGACCGCCACGTAATCTTGGGGGGAGACCTGAACATGGTCTTCGACTCCACCTTGGATAGGTCGGCCCAGCGCTTTCCGCAGACGGGAGAGCTTTCTAGAGCGGTACAGGACCGGATCGCAGAGATGGATCTACATGACCTCTGGCGCATAATGCACCCCGCCGATAGGGACTACTCATACTTCTCCCACGCACACCGCACTTACTCGCGGTTGGATTACCTCTTGGTGAGTGGACCGCTCCGTTCAGCCGCCACGGCGGCTGACATCGGGGTTTTGTCCCTGTTCGATCATGCGCCGGTTTCCGGAGTTTTTGCTTGGCCGGTGGCCCCCCCCTCCAGAGGGATGTGGCGGCTTCGGGACACTCTTCTCCATAAAAAGTCGGTGGTGAAGCGAGTGGAGGAGGTCATTCAGGAGTACCTGACTCACAATAGCAACCCCGATACGTCCCTGGCAACGCAATGGGCAGCTTTGAAAGCGGTCATCAGAGGGGAGTTTATCTCCATCTCCTCGGCGGAGAACAAGGAGCGTCAACGCAAGCGGGAGGAATTAACGGCGCAGGTCAGGGAACTTGAGCAGGTTCACCGCCGGACAGGGGCGCCTCGTGTTTGGAGGCAGCTGAAGGCGGCGCGGAAACTTCTCTCTGCGTTAGACCTGGACCGGGCGGAGTATGCGGCGTTGCGCCTGAAACATGCCTTTTACACCGGCGGGGATAGATGCGGTAAGCTTCTGGCCCACCGGCTCAGGGCTGCGCAGCAACGCAACGTCGTTAAGGAGCTAGTGGGAGCAGATGGAGTCCCGGTTTCCGGTGACGCGGAGGTGGCGGACTCCTTCCGTGCCTTTTACGAGGCGCTGTACGCGGCAGAGCCCTCCCCACCGGGAGAGGCTGAGGCCTATCTGGAATCAGTAACCCTCCCGGCCTTGGACCCCGCCCAGGCGGCCCACCTGGAGAGGGACATACACGTGGAGGAAGTCATCTCCGCTATTGCACGGCTGAAACACGGCAAGGCCCCGGGCCCGGATGGCTATACGGCCTTGTTTTACAAGACCTTCTGTCCCACTGTCGCGCCTCTCCTGGCTCGCTTATTCAACTCCTTCTCCGAACCGGGAGCTATCCCGCCGGACCTTCTTTCGGCGACCGTGTCGGTTATCCCGAAACCGGGAAAGGACCGGACTCTGTGCGGCTCGTATCGGCCCATCTCGCTTCTGAATGTGGACCTCAAGCTGTACACGGGGATCTTGGCGGCCAGACTGGGTCTACATCTACCAGGTTTGGTGGAGGCGGATCAGGCCGGCTTTGTACCCGGTAGGCAGACGGTCGACAACACCAAGAGGGTGACACACGTGCTAGAAAAGGCCTCACGCATCCCCGGGGAGCGGATGCTGCTATCGGTAGACGCGGAAAAGGCCTTTGATAGGGTTCATTGGCCGTACCTCGAGCTGGTTCTTGGGAAACTGGGGATCGGCGAGAGGTTCCGCACTATGATCTTTAATTGCTATAAGAGGCCGTCAGCATCGGTGCGTGTCAACGGACATAGCTCTGGCAGCTTTGCCATTGAGCGCGGCACGAGACAGGGTTGCCCCCTTTCACCGCTCCTGTTTGCCCTCTATATGGAGCCGTTTGCCCAGAGGATCCGTGATAACCCGGACGCCATCGGAGTGAAGATGGGGCAATACACGCATACTGTTAGCTTGTATGCGGACGATGTCTTGCTGACCCTGGATGACCCTAGGCGGTCGCTCCCTGCCTGCGTCCGGGAACTGAATACCTTCGCCCGCGTGGCAGGCTTCAAGATGAATATGTCTAAGTCGGCCGCCCTGGACGTGTCCCTCTTTGTTGACACCAGGCGGGACCTCCAGCGTCTTTTTCCTCTGCAATGGTCCTCCTCCACGGTGCCTTACCTGGGGATCTTGCTTGCGCCTTCCCTGCCTGCAATGGTCGCTGCTAACTATTCCTCTCTGGGCAAAAAGATCAAAGAGGAACTCGGCCGATGGACAAGGGCCTGCTCTCGTGGCTGGGCCGTGTCGCTGCGGTGAAGATGACCATCCTGCCTCAGATCCTGTATCTTTTTCGCGCCCTACCTCTCCAGCCCCCTGTAGGTTGGATACGACAGGCGCAGGCAGACATCTCCCGCTTTGTGTGGCAGGGCCGTAAACCTCGGATGAAGCGGGTCCTTTCCATGCTTGCCCCGGAGGCGGGGGGTCTCGGGGTCCCGGACCTCCGGAAGTACTTCCAGGCGGCACAACTCCGGTATCTGGTGGAGTGGAGCCGGTGGGAATCAGACAAGCACTGGCTCTTTCAAGACCAGGCAGTTGCAGGCCGTACACTCCAGGAAGTCCCGTTCCTGCGGCGCGCTCACCGCCCGCCGAACCTCTACGCCTCTTTTATCACCCGGGTTCCGCTAAGAGTGTGGGACGCGGTGTGCGAGCTTCGCGAGCTCACCACCTTTCCATCGCCGTTCACTCCCATTGCTGGCAATCCAGACTTCACTCCGGGCCTGGAACCGGGGGCCTTTTCCCACTGGGTTAGCGCCGGCTGCAGGGCGCTTTTCCAGATCTACGGACCGGAGGGCGTACTCCCCTTCCAGCAGCTCCGACAGGAGTTTGGCCTGACGGAGGGGGACAGACTGCGTTATATGCAAGTCCGCCACTGGGCTCTTCAACCCCCGGTGCGCGACGTCGCTGCCCGTCCGATTACGCCCTATGAGCGATGGCTGGTAACCCGGACCTCGGATGCCAAGCTTATCACCGACTTGTACAAGTTTCTCCAGCCCCCGCCGTTCCATTACCATAACCCAGGGAGGGAGCGCTGGCACAGGGAATTGGGCAGGACCTTGAGCCACAAAGAGTGGGACAGGATTGCGTATCGGGCGAGGCACTCTGCGTACCACACTGGGCTAACGGAGACCTTTACTAAGGTGTCCACCTATTGGTATTACACCCCGGAACGGCTCTACGAGATGCGCAAAATCGGCGATAAAGGTTGCTGGCGCGGCTGCGGACAGGAGGGTACCCTCACGCATATTCTCTGGGAGTGCCCGGTGCTGTCGGCCTATTGGAAAGAGGTCTTAGATGAGGTGGACAGGCATTTTGAGATTGAGCTCCCGCGCTTCCCTGCGTATGTCTTGCTAGGCCTCCCCAATGACCTGATGTACCCGCTGAAGTCCCGCAGGGGTAGGCAGATTGCGATTGCGCTGGGCTCCGCAGTTCAAAACATCCTGGTGCTCTGGCGTACCCCCACTGCCCCCTCTATCACTGGGTGGTTACACAGGCTCTGGCAGGTACTGGGCATGGAAAAGATGTCGCTGACGGTGGCTGGGAATGTTGACCAGTTTGAAGAACTCTGGCATCCCTTTTTGGCACTGCTATCCATGGAATTTCGCGAGCTCACATGCCCGCGGTACCTGCGACTTCTTAGGCTGACGCCGCCGGCGGCTCCAACGGAATGAATGTGCGGGATTAGGGGTTTGGGGCTGGGGACGGGAGGCGGGGTTCTATGCTTCTAAGGCTGACCTTCGGACGGGGATGTTGGGGTATTGTTTTCTTCCTTTTCTTTCTTTGCCTCTCTCTCTCCTAACTTTCCGGGGTTGGGGGGCTGGAGGGATGGTGTGTTTTTTGCTGTGTTGCGGGACGCTATTTCAGCTCGGCCTTGCTGAGGGAGTGGGGGTCTACTGGGGGTCATTCACAATGCCTTATTGCCTTACGACTTATGCCTTGTTACCCTCTGGGGCTTCCTGTCTCCCTACTTTCTTTCTGAACCGCTGCAAACCTCGCTTTTTGTACTGTATGTTCGTTTGACCTCCTCTCCCCTTCCCCAGGTTTTTTATACCTTAATAAAATACTTTAAACCTAAACCAAATTAAAACAGAGGAGAAGGTGGAACTGTTGGAAACATTGCTTAACATGGTGGAGGGGACAGATGTAAAGGAAATCAGAATGCAACAAGTATGTGAACAATCGCTAAGGAATGATGAAAAGCCCCAAAGGGAACAGAGGAAGGAGGATTGTCAATTGGGAAAGAACGACCAAAATGAAACAGGGCAGGTTAAGAACATTCAGCAAGATATAGTCTGCATGACCAAGCAGGGTCAAAAGGACAGGACAACATGGCACAGCTTGCCTAGTATTCCTTGTAAAATGACATGTGTGGCAAAATATAAATCAAGGGGTCACTTTGATCGAATAAATAGAGGGTTTATGATTCGAATGACCAAGGAAATAGAGGCTTTACAACACATAGAGTCCACGGATATGCATTCAGTTACATTTGTAAGTAACCCGTCGTGGGGAGGTGAGGAAGCGACAATGATCACATGGACGACTGCTGAGGTAGCGGACCAACTATTGGCGGAAAAAGAGAAACGTGATACATGGGGTATTGAGATGATAAGAGAAAAGGTGGAACCCTATCCACAGCTTCTAAAACCGAAGGGTGGAGACAAACAGTTTAAGAGGGTCAATGAAGAAGGTGATAGAGGAAGACAGAAACTAATGAAAAGTCCACAAATGGGCAATAATAATCAGCAATTGGGTGCAATGACGATCTTGAAAGGGGCAAGGAGTAGCTCAATTACCCCTTTAAGGGACAATATTACTCTTCAGGCTGATAACTACATTGAAGCCAAGGAGAGCAAAACTCTTTACTCAAAGTCGGACTGATCCTGGCTGCCGAGTGCCTTGAATGTCAGGACAGACAAAGGTGTAAGAGAATGACAGGATATAAACCGTCTCCTTGACCACAAAAATAAAGGTGACACCCGTGCATGGAATTTAGAGGGCCTGGCAGTAAAGGTAGACATCTGCTCAGGGAACATAGAGGGTTTGGCAGCAAAAGTGGCTATTATGAACTCCTAACATACATTGGAAGATATCAGATAATTCTCTTTCAAGAAACATGGGCACAGGAGGAAATTAAGTTACCAGCATATTTATGCTATAGTAAACCAGCAGTTAAAACAAAATTAAAGGGGCAAGCAGCAGGAGGTTTGGCCCTATATGTTTCAGTGGCCTTAAAAATAAAGATCGAAGAAGTGGAAATCAACCATTCAAACATTAAAGCAATTAAGGTCTGGCTGGTTAGCACAAGAAATAAGATCCCTTCTTTGATGATAATAAATGTATACATTCATCCTTTTGGCAGCAAAGAAAAGAAACAATAGAGATAATACTCAGCCTATTAATAACATGAAGCACAAGAAATCCAGTCCCTTGGATAATCTTGACTGGGGATTTCAATATGAATTTCTTCCATGGGGGGCTTAGGGATCAAATATTGGAGGAGATTGATCAATTTTGGCATATCCCGGCAATTGATGCAACTAAACAACGATTAGACAAAGTGGGTAAAGATACAGTGATAAACCTGGAGCATCATGGCCTTCGAGTTTTGAATGGCCGACCGATCGGACATCCCAGCTCAGGCGACCGATTTTACGGCACAATCCAAAGCTGTTATTGATGACACTTTTGTGTCTCTCCCATTACACCAATCAATAATAAGCTATAATATGGGAAATAGACTGGAAAGTGATCACCAACCACAAATGATCAGCCTCAATCTTCATATTACCCGACACGAACAAAAAGCCCCTGAGTTAGGGGAACCTATGGGTCTGACCTATAGAAGAATAAACTGGACTGTAAATAATATACAAAAGATCGAACAACAAGCAAGAGACCAGTGGGAAGAAAAGTTAAATAGAATAGATCAAAATCATTTGACCCTCTGAGAGTAGTTCATAACTAACCTAGAGAAGAAAAATGCTGTGCGTTCAAAAGGCATGGTAACATCGGCTACATCTTTTCCAAAAAATGACTGTTCAACTTAAGATAGCGAAAAGGAAATTGAACAATGCACTGAGGGTCCTAAGACATCAACCATCCTCTAATGTCAGGAGTAAGATAATACTAAAACTGAGGTCACTCTATAAAAAAGAAGTATGGATACAAACAAAAACTGAGCTTGACCTGTTCTGGTGTAAAATTAACTATGCAGCAAAATGTAAAGATGCACGTGAATTTTGGAGCCTGGTCAATCAAGCCAATGGTGGGAAACAACAACAACTGATTACAAATATGTCCAAAGACGTCTAGGAGAAGCATTTGGGATCAATGACAGGTTACATCAGAAATATAATAAAGCCAACAGAAGTAAGTTCAGTAGAAAATACAAGGGTCAATGATAACGAAAGGAAAAACGCCCAGCAAATGATCCAGCGGACAACAGTGGAAAAAATTATAAGTTCTAGCACAAGGGCCAAATGGCCTCCCTAAAACACTATATAAAGAAAATCTGCAATATTGGGCAAAGAACTTGTCAAACTTGTTCAATTATATTTTATGGATGGAAGAAGTCCCAGACAAATGGAGGGGTTCAAGTTTGGCTCCGATTTACAAAGCTGGTCAGGTCTCGGATCCTGCTAACTATAGACTTATAGCTTTTATGGACTGCGAAGCAAAGTTTTTTGCTAAGTGTCTGCTAACAGAACTCTCTGCTTGGGTTGCTGCCAGTAATTTACTCCCAACATGCTTGTTCTTATAATGGAAATGACCAGAAGTTGCAAGATGAATCTTCACTTATGTTTTATTGATTTTAGCTCAGCTTTTGACACAGTGCACAGAAATATTCTTTGGAACAAATTAACGAAAATGGGGATTTCACCGAGTTTGTTGAGAGCAATACAATTGCTATATACTAATACTTGGACGAGAGTAAGGTTGGGCCAAGGTACAGTTTTGTAAAAAAAAAATGGTGATAAGGGACGGACGGAAGCAGGGGTGTTTTTTGGCCCCAACTTATTTAACTTGTATTTAGCTGGGATTTCATCAAGACTTAGTGAAATTAATTCTCACTCTCCGACTGTTGCAGGTTTTAATGTTTCACATTTACTTTATGCCGACGATATTGTTTTAATAAGCTATAGCAAGGTGGGTCTACAGAGATTAATTAATGAAAGTGCACAGTATGCCTCCACTCATGGACTAAAGAATAATTTAAAAAAGACAAAAACAATGCTGGTGACTAGAGGGTTGGCCGTAAGACCAAAATTGAGAATGGAAGGTACTGTATTAGAATCGGTCACTGAATATAGATATCTGGGTGTTATAATAGATACTAGGGGCACGGGTAAAAGCCAGTGCGCTGCATTACAGAGAAGAAACAACTTATTAATTGCTGAATTTTCCATACTTCAGAATAACTTAAAAGGGCTTCCCCTTAACCAACTATTACAAATTATGTCACTTAAACATGTGCCAACTCTTGCATATGGAGTAGAGACCTTAAGAGGTTGTGCTGACAACACCATAGATAAGCTAGTGACAGGAACCTACAGACGCCTGTTTAATCTTCCGTGACATTCTTCACCGACACAAATCCGACTTGAGTTCAGACAGAACCTAAAAAGCTTAGGAGCTTATTTACAATTCTGCCACGTAATTAGAAGCGATAATAATTCCTCGCTTATGACAGTAGTTTGGAAGGCAATATACAATAATAAACATAAGCAGGCACATGAATATTTCAACTGGCGATAGATACGTTCGATGCGGAACAACTATGGGCCTTACCTCTTTCACAGGTGCCTTTAACAAAGTATTAAATGGGTGCAGCAAAAAATTCTTGTCTTTATGGGATAATGCAGTACTGGCAAAGAGATCCCATGCATGGACAGTTATTGCTTTGTATGGTATGCTAAAACCCCAAAGATATTTAGGAGACTTAAATAGCCAAAGGGGAAAGCTGAAGCTGATCAATCTCCGATTTGGAAATAGTCAATTTCTTGGAGACGCCCCTGCATGATAATTGATGAGTAGTGAGAGGGTGTGTCGCCTCTGTTATTACAAGAGGGAAGACATTTGTCATATCATCTGTAGCTGCCCTGCATTAATAGAGGAAAGTAGGAGGCTGCTAAGGTCGGACTTTAATAGCCAAATTATACGAACATGCCGACAAGCAGTCATAGCCAGTTTACAAGGAGAAAGCTTGCAATTTACGGGTAGACTTCTGTAGTTTATAGAAATAGTGGACAACAAATTGCTTAACTGTGGACAATGAGGATGGTTTTATTTATACTTGGTTTTATACATTGATGAAATGTTTCATTTAATTATGTAGTCTTAATAATGTATGAAATGTAAGAAGAATTGTATAATGTTGTTTTAATTGTAAGTTTTTAGTAACTGAATAATACATTTTTCATTCATTCATTCATTCATTCATTCATTCATTCATTCATTCATTCATTCACAAGGGAATCAACTGACAGGCTGCTTCTGTTGGAATTACACGATTTACTGAGAATGTCAGACTTCAAGTTCCCATGGCTGAGAAAGATAGTGTGAATTTACAAAAAAACATGCTCTGCATTAAAACTTCTGGAGCACCTTCCATAATCTCTATGGAACAATCATGAGAAAACAGTTTTCTCTCAAGCATGATTCGTGAAATCACAGCAGAAGGTTTTTTTTAAATTGTAAAATCACCTATGAACACACCACTATTCTTAAAATGAGTATGGTACCATCAACAAATATGTATTGTAACTAAAATCTGTTATCACAGGTTGTATGTTCTCTCTTTTGGGACCCTCAAAACAAGCCATTCACTGCAATGCATTTCAATGGTGTGCTATCATGTCTATTGGTCCCAAGATGGCTGCCAACACTTCAACCAGGAACATTTCAGCAACATTTCAGAAGGTTTTTGGGCTACCAGATATCTATATTTTTTAAACAAAAATATCTCTAAAACTACTGAATGAATATACACCAAATCACATAAAGCACTGTTTCGGGATCAACATCTAGCTTTGTGCCAGATTTTGTGTAATTAGGATAAGCGGTTTAGGCTGTAGTCGTGTTTAAATAATGAAAAATCCCCAATAAATTACCATGGGGTAAACATGTTTTGTGACCCTCTTTTTTCTCAGTCCCACTTGATGGATCAGCCCAAAACTATATCAACACAGCAACCGAACCAAAAAGGAAATGTTTTTTGAAAATGTTGTGAAGATTCGTCAAGTAGCACCAACGTTATTGGCAAAACTATAAACAGACCCACTCAGACACTCATGCACCTACTCAGACACTCTCACAGCCACTGACAGACTCACTCAGATGCTCTCACACCCACTGACAGACCCTCTCTGAAACTGACACATCTGCTCACAGACACATTCAGACACTCATGCACCCAGTCACAGACCCACTCAGAGACTCATGCACCTACTCACAGACCTAATCATACAGTTATGCACTGATTCACAGACCTACTTGGTAACTCATACAATCACTCATATGCCCACCCAGACACTCATGCTCCCATGTACCCACTCAGACACTAATGCACCACTCACAGACCTAATAAAACACTCTCACACCCACTGCCATATCCACTCAAACACTGTCACACCCACTGAGAAACCAACCATCCAGCCACATAACCACTCAGTGACTTACACCCCCATGTAGACACTCATGCACCAACTTATAAACTCACTCAAACACTAACACACTCACTCATAGACCTATCCAGGCATGCTCACACCCACTGACAGATCCACTTCGACACTCCCACTGGCAGACACATTAAGTGACTGATGCATCTACTCACAGACCCACTCAAACACTCTCGCAACCACAGAGAGACCCACTCAAACACACTTGCACCCACTGAGAGTCCCACTCAGAGACTGACGCATCCAATCACAGACCCAAACAGGGACTCACGCACCCACTCAGAGACCCACTTAGACACTCATACACCAACTCACACACCCACTCAGACACTAATGCACCAGCACACAGACCTGTTCAAACACTCTCACACCCAATCACAGACCCACTCTGGGACTGATGCATCTACTAACAGAGCTATTAGACATTTTTGCACCAAGTCACAGACCCACTCAAACACTCACTCATCCACTCGCAAACCCATTCAGAGACTCACATGCCCACTCACAGACCCACCTAGCAACTCATGCACCCACTCACAGACCCACTCAGAGAATCACATACCCAATCACATACCCACTCAGACACTTACGCACCCACTCACAAACCCAGCCAGAAACTTACCACTGACTTACAGACTCACTCAGATACTCATGTACACACCCACTCAGACACTCTTGTACCCACTTGTACACCCACTCAGACACTAATGCAGCTACTCACAGACACTCTGACTACCACTGACAGACCCACTAAGACATTGTCACACCCAATGAGAGACCCTCTCAGAGACTGACACATATACTCAGATACCCATTCAGACACTCATGCACCCACTCATAGACCCGCTCAGTGACTCATGCACCCACTCACAGACCCACTCAGAGAGTCAATCACCCACTCAGACCTACTCACAGACCCATTCTAGAGACTCACACACCCATCCATTCAGATACTTATGCAACAACTCATAGACCCACTCAGACATTCATGTGCCCACTCGCATACATACTCAGACACTCACACCCACTAACAGATCCACTCAGAGATTCTTATTCCCTCTAACAGACTATCTCAGAGACTCACAAACCAAATCATATACCCTCTCAAACACTCACACCCACTTACAGACCCTGTCAAACACTCACATACCCACTCACAGATCCTCTCAGAATCGAATATGTCCACTCACAGACCCCCTTAGACCCTCAGGCACCTACCTACAGATACACTCAGACAGTCACTCCCCACTTATAGACCTACTCAGAGAATCATGCACCCACTCACAGGCCCACTCAGACACACACCGACTCAGACACTCATGCACCCTCTCACAGACCCACTGAGGCACTTACACACCCACTCACAGACCCACTCAGAGACTTATGTACCCACTCATAGACCCACACAGATAATCATGCACCCACTCACAGGCCAACTCAGACACTCACATTCCCACTCAGACACTTATGCACCCCAGGCACTTACATATCCACTCACAGACCACCCCACAGATTCACACACTCACTCACAGACCCACTCAGACACTGACACACCCAGTCAGATGCATAGAGTCACTCACACAGTTGTAAATTCTAAATTTGCTGGCATGTATTGAATGTGTGTTTTTATTTTGTTGATTCAAGATGGTTTTGCTAATACAAAAGAAATTACAAAACGGGATTTCAAAAAGAAAATGAACCAGTGCTTGGGCAAAGGGGTGGCTCTGAAAAGAATCTTTGTATTTATTGTGTGTAGATGGTAACTACACCTGAAAGAGAGTTGTTGAGTAACATCCTGCTGTCTTTCCCTGTGAAATGAACTCCATCACTTCTATAAATATCATCGATGTCAAAGCGTAAATTGTTGTATATAGATCCCATGTTGTGGTCTCTAAGGAATGCAGAAACTGTTTTATTGTCATGTTTCCTTGCTTTGTCTATCTGTAGACAGAATTAATTTGACCACTTTCATATCTGCCTTTGGGAAATGTTGGAGTACACTAAGACAGTGTGGGGGAAAAGTGCCATTAATTGACTCAAGGTATCCTTCATTAGGATTTCCATTCCTACCCCAGTAAGTGTGCCTAGGTCATTGCCACCACAGTACACAATCATGAGCTCTGGATGTTGGCAATCCACAATGCTTTCAATCAAAGGTAGAAATTGATGCCATTTAACCCCTTCCATGCTGATGACGAACCCCAGCCGTCATGCACTAGGGTGCTCGTGTGCTGATGGCGTCTGGGGTTCGTCACGGCCCGCCCCTGTTCGTGCTGTTTACAGCACACCAGGGGAATCGCGGCTGCATCGAAGGGGTTAACAATCTCTGCCAACCCAAGTAATGTCCTCATTAGGCAGACCCAAGTCCCTGTCAATACCACTCTTTCTAGCATACTCCCTGGCCCAAAAATCACAAAGCTATGACCCACAATCCACACTCTAACCATTTTGATGACAAGTAGTATTAGCACACAGGAGAAGACTGGCACTGGCGCTGAATGAGACGGTTTTCAAAATGAAAGACATTTGAAATTGTGTGTGCATGTAATTTGAAAAATAACATTTAATTGGATGTGTAAACATGCAGGTTGCTAAAATTAGGTAGTGTTTTTTACCAGAAAGTAAGTAGATCTGTGATTGGCTCTAAACTGTACTTTTAAAAGTTAAGCTATTTTGGATATGCTTAGGTTTCAAAACAGTCAACCACTCCTGGTACAGTTGAACTTGAAGCTAGTATACAGCTCACAGAAAGTGTTGTGAACTTTTGACCTACTGGTACAATAGAATGTTCCAAAGGAGGCTACTATGGAAACGGAGATAAAACAGTGTGGGTGGAAGGGTTTTAAACAGGCTATACTTTCAAAGTTGAAAGGAGAGTGGTTTAGACACAATGCTTATTATGAATTACTAATTTTCTAAATCACTACTGTCTTAAAAGTAAATTGCAGTTGCAAAGTCACAGTAGTATAATGCTAAATGCTTTAACAGATGTCCCTATAAAAACACAAAACTGTTGCGCACTTCCACAGGAGGCCGTGCTGAGCTTCACTATGGATACGGTAATCCACCCACAAACACTACCAGATTGGGCTTCTTAACAAGAGACTAAGAAAAGGTTAAAACAAATTGACACTGAGAAGTGTCATAAGAAAGAAATTAAACAACGGTTATGATTGGCTAACTACATCAGTATCACTGAAGGCACAGTGGGAAAGGTTGCCATTATTGGTTGTTTCGTACTGAGAGTGGTATATCATTCTTGTACTTTAGACATCAGATTTTGCGTGATAATACATTTCAAGTAAAACTGCCTTAAAAATTGGAGGACATCACAGGTACGTTAATAATGGTTTATATTTAAAAAGCATATATATATATGGGGGCCACGGGAAAGGAATTCTACCTACCCTGAAGTGGGGCAGCTGTGGTGATGGATAAAGATTGAAGGCGTACGTGGGGGCTCATTCAGAGCTTGGACTCATATAAAGAGCAGCAGTTAAGCAAGTGCGTCCATCTATGGGAAGTAAGGACTACAACTCCCAGAATGGGGAGTGTGCACGTAACCTCCGCCGCTAAGCCTCTGAGGAAGAATTAATTGAAACGCGTCAGGCATGACGAAGGTACTGCTATCCTATCTGCGTGCGTGTGTAATCTGTACCAATGAATAAAGGTTAAGGGTCATACCTTTGCAGCTGCTCGAGTGTTCCCTTATTTGTGTGGCAGACCCAGGAGCAGGATACTAATACGGCAGCCCAGCCGGGAGGTGAACACCACTCCGTGTAAAACGGGGGCCACGGGAAAGGAATTCTACCTACCCTGAAGTGGGGCAGCTGTGGTGATGGATAAAGATTGAAGGCGTAAGTGGGGGCTCATTCAGAGCTTGGACTCTTATAAAGAGCAGTAGTTAAGCAAGTGCGTCCATCTATGGGAAGTAAGGACTACAACTCCCAGAATGGGGAGTGTGCACGTAACCTCCACCGCTAAGCCTCTGAGGAAGAAATAATTGAAACTCGTCAAGCATGACGAAGGTACTGCTATCCAATCTGCGTGCGTGTGTAATCTGTACCAATGAATAAAGGTTAAGGGTCATACCTTGGCAGCTGCTCGTGAGTTCCCTTATTTGTGTGGCAGACCCAGGAGCAGGATATATGTATATATAATCAGGGGTATCATTTCTTCTGAATGGCCCATAATCCTTACGGATGTCATTCTTGGACCTATACTTCCTACGAGTCCTAATATCACATTCAGAAGGTCTCCCAGTATGCGAGACGCTCTCGATAGACCCATGCCTGAAGACCCACCTAAAAAGAGTCTGATTACCAAAACTGGGTTCTTCAGGTGTACTTCATGTCGAGCCTGCACCTTTGCCAAAAATAGTACTCACTATGTCACCGCATTCTGCTCCACACCTGTTCCCATTCGAGAGTACCTTACATGCAGATCTGAATTTGTTGTACACAAACTCAAATGCACATGCAACTTGGAGTACTTTGGAAGTACCAAACTTCCGGTACACCAACGGATCTTGCAGCACATCCGTGCAATTGTCAATAGCGACAACAACTATCCCGTCGCTAGACATTTTCGAGCTGTACATGATAAAAAATTGAGGGATCTCGAATACACAGTTCTGTGCTCAGTACCTCAACCCGGACGGGGAGGTGACAGAATGAAACTTCTTCGGCAGAAAGAATCTCATTTGATTCTTGCCTTAGATACCAAGCCACCTAATGGTTTGAACCTAACCGAAGATTTGAGCAATTTCTTGTGAACTGTGTTGTGATGGGTTATGTCTTTATTTACTTTTATTTTTCGATTTTTTCTGATGTGAAGTAGATTCTCACTGAGTGGTTGGCCGGCTGGTTAACCTTCACTTGTACATACTTTGTTTAGGTGTTTCTCTTCATGACATTGAATTATGTTTATTTTGTTAGATATGACACCTATTTGCAAAAGACTTATGCCATTTGATTATTGTTTGTTCTGTCTAGCGTATTCTTCTCAACTGTGGCTGTACATATTTTTTCTTCACTTATTTTATCCCGTTTTTTTCTTTATCTTATCATCACTTTTTGCTTGCTTTCTCTGATAAGCTTTGTTAGTTGATATTAGTTTGTGTATAGCTAATTTGCTGTGGTCCAATTTACATGATTACTGTCTTATCTTATTCAGTATGTTTGTAATATTTTGCACTGGGCATTTACTTAGCTGTTTATTAATAGCCAGGCGTGGCAATGTTATTTTTTAGCACTATGCCATCATTTTCTTGTTCATTTGAACAGCATTGCTTCAGGAGGGTATTATCAGGCACTTGCCGTCACTGTCGATTGTAAATAATCTTTCCTCTTGTAAATAATCCCCGTGTACATATCATTACTACTTACTATTATTTGCTTGATTACTAACGTGTAAATTTATGGGACCGTGTATATAAAGCATTTATCTCATATGGTTTGTGTTACTTTTGTTTCTACACTTTGTTACTTTGTAGTCCATCTACTGTGTTTAGTACTGTGAGAAGGCGTGCAACATTGGTTGTTTTCATTTTGTCCTTTGTTTTTGTTCACTCTTTAAGCACTTCCCTGTTTCTGGCGCGCTGTGTGAACAAGCTCTCTTGCAGAGTGAAACGCGTCATCCTTCATCAAAACGTCTTCCCTGTTCCATTGTGGAGTGTATTTCTTATTCGAGGCTATTTTGAATTGCTGGATACGAGGTGTTCTTGAGGTCCCGACCTCTGGCTCTGATATCTACTCGGAACCTGGACTGCTTTTTTCATATATATATATATATATATATATATATATATATATGCAAAACACTCGATATCCTTCTTCGCTTGCTCTGCGCTCGGGACCCACGCCTCCACGCCAACAAAGAAAAGGAACGGACCACAGGAAATCAGCAAGATGTAGTTTTATTTAGTCTCTCACGGAACCATCAGCATATATATATATATCTTCACACGCCAGTTCCCAGTTTCCCGGCCATTAAGCGCTCGATGTGGGTGCAATCCCTACGGCAGAACCTCGCCGTTATTTATTTAACACTCCTCCGCCCCTTGGACGAAAGCAATGGGTGCACTCCCTTAAAGTTCCACAAATTAGTTTATTACAATCCTTCGGCAATGGAACTTAAAGGGAGTGCGCCCATTGCTTTCGTCCAAGGGGCGGAGGAGTGTATATATATATATATATATATATATATATATATATATATATATATATATATATATATATATATATATATATATATATTACCTACTGGCGGTCGCCAGTAGGTAGTTATAGTTAGGATTTTTTTCAATGTTAAATCTCAAAATTCTATTTGGAATAACTTTGGCTTCAGTTGACGAATCTGCCTGAAAATTTCCTCACAAAGGCCTCGCGGCGCCACGGTCGTTCCCTAAAAGTTTGGGGGGGATTCGTCAAGTGGGGGCCGAGATAAAAGGGGGGTCCCAAAACGCGTTTTCTCCATGTTAATTTCCATAGGGCGGTCGATTTCACTTTTAGCCCGAACGGCTGAATGGATTTTCACCAAATTTGGCAAAATTGTAGGGACTGGTAGCCCGATGTGCCTTTGCTATGTCTCGAAATATGTGCTCCTGTAGATTTTTAGTAATTTAGGTTCAAAAAAATATATATATCGATAGGCGCGCCCCGGTACGCGCCCCGGGGAGCGCTCCGATCGCGCCACGTGAGGTGCGCACGGAAAGCTGATTGGTTCTCGGGTGTCTGTAAACATTCGAAACAGTCCGGAGCGGCCGCCATCTTGTGTCTCGGTAAAATCGAGACACAAGAGGTGGCTAAAACAAAGGGGGAAATGACCATAAGGCGTCAGGGATAGACCCCCTCTGACCCCCTAGGTTTGATGTGGGGGCAATAAAAGGGACCAGCGGGGCATTTAAAATATATATTTTTTTTCGTTTTGCGCGGGGGGAGCGCTCGGTGCGCTCCCCGGTGCGCGTACTGGGGAGCGCACTATGAGGAAAAAAGAATGAGTTTTTAAAAAAAGAAATCCATATTTTAGAAATTGGAGGTAGTTCTAAAAAGAACTTTTTTTTTCTTCTTTTTGTTGTTTTATATTTTTTTTGTGTTTTTTGAACATTTTGTACTTTTTTTGTCTTTTCAAAACAGTTTTATATTTTTTTTGTATTTTTTTAGGGGGAGAAACAAAAAAAAGGGAATTGAAACTGGCTCAACTGGAGCAAAAAAACAAAAAACCCAAAAAATTAGTTATTTTTGGGGCACTTGTGGTTGTCACCTGCAAGGACGATTAGCTTTACGCTCTGTTCACCATAGGCGATAAGCTTGCCACATGCAGTACAAGTTATTTTAAAATCAGCAAATCTTGGCTGAATACACGGCATCATCTCTGATGTTTCTGGTCCTGATGAAGAGGGTTTGTTTCTTTGGGAGGTGGTCCTTGAAGAATGGTGAAGGTTACTGGCCAGTTCCCTGAGCTCTGCACGAGAATAGTTGTTAGGGTGCTTTCTGGTCATATGACGAATCATGGTATAGTTACCAAATGAATATTTTTTGTTTGGGTTGCCCCTTGAAAGTTCTTCATTGCAGATTAGGCAAGTTACCTTGGCCGCATTGACTTTTTTCTTCCCCTCTGGGATTGAAAAAAACTCCCATACAATGTGTGGCTTGGGCTTGTATGGGGTATTTTCTTCAGGAAGCCATCTTCTCCTCCCCTCCTCCTCTTCCTCTTCCTCCTCCTCCTGTTCTTGACCACCAATATAAACTGGAGCTGGTCCTGTTGGTGGTGGTGGTGGTGGTGGTGGGGCAGATGCACCAGCTGCTGCTGCTACTGAAGCCATTATTAAGATCAAAAAGGTACAGAGATGTACAAACAGGTCTTCCTCAGTCAAAGGACAAAGTCAGAATAAGGAAAAAAGGTGGGGTCTTTCATCATTTGGAAAAAAAACCTGTCCTGAACCAATGAGAAGTGTTATTTTCAGGTCACAAGACCAGGGGCTTCATCATTATGAAACCAAAACTGTTATGAACCAATGAAAAGTGTTATTTTCAGGTCACATGACCAACGCGCTTACGCTACGCGCCCCGGGGTGCGCCCGGGGGCGCGCCCCGGGTCGCGTAGCGTAAGCGCGTCGGATGTTTCCGTTGCGCGATCGTATTCGCTCGAGTACTTCCGGGTGCGCTTACGCAGTGCGTATCACGCGGACGCGGCTACGCGATACGTCACGATCATGTTTTCGTTTGCGATATTGGCGCTCACGGGACGCTCCCCGGAGCGCGCCCCGGGGCGCTTTTTAGAAGTACGCTCTTTGGGGCGCTCCCCGGGGCGCGCTCCGGGAGCGCTCCAAAAATAAAAAAATTTAAAAATGGGATAATTGTAGGGACAGGTAGCCCTATTCTGAAGTGGTTTTTAAAAAAATTAACTTTAGAAAAATATGTATTGTGCTACATTGGGCTTAATATATGTTAGAGCCAAAATGTAGCCCAATGCAGCCCAATGTAGCCCAAAGATGGCCACCAGAGACAAAAAAAAAATATATCCCAAATATCAGCTAGATGTAGCCAAACTGTAGCCCAATGACAGAATGTATCAGAGTGTTCTAAACAACTAGAACGCTAACAGTCTTACTTATAAAGTGAGATTTAAAGTTAGGAATTAGTATAAAAAAAACCTATAAAATTCACTGAAAAAACCATAGGTTAAATACCAGTTATAGTTAGGAATTAGCATTTAAAAAACCTATGAAATTCACTGAAAAAAACAGGTTTCACACCAGTTATAGTTAGGAATTAGCATTTAAAAAACCTATTAAATTCACAAAAAAAAACATAGGTTTCACATCAGTTATAGTTAGCTGGAAATTTTACTGTCATAAAACCATTGAAATTCCACGTTATAGTTAGTTGGACTCACTATAACTTGCGCGTGTAATGCACTGCTGATGACGTCACATATTACATCACTCATGACATGGTCAGTGACATCACTCATGACATCACTGATGACATCATCCTTGTGACAGAGTGACAGACCTCCTTTCACTGTAATGTAACCCATGAAAAACATATTGAAAAATATAAATTAAAACATTTTAAAAAATGGAGATACCCATACCAGTTACAACAACCAATTCAATAATTCCACCATCTATATATACATTTACACATTCATCAACAGTTCCATATAGTCACTCATACATATACTCACTCATCATATGTAGTGATACACCTATTCATCCTGTTACACACCGACAGTCATCAAAAAGTTACTCACACATATACTCACATATGCAAATAAACTAATAAACATCCATTTATTTGCATATACAAGTATACACACACTACAACCTTACTTCTAAGGAAACTTACACATACTTACTCTCATAAACAATCACTTAAAGAAACACATACTTATTTAAACAGGAACTCTTACAATCTCTCACTCTCTCATATACTCACTTATATACATCAATACTCACATATACTAGATAAAAACATATCTTGTTACTGATAAAGACAATAGTGAGATAGTCATTCACTCACTAACACACACATATACACACTCATCCACCCATACAGTCCTGCACATATGCTGTCTTCTAAACAGATACAAACAGTGAGTTAGTCACCAACCCATGCAGCCACTTATACACAAAGTGAAACCCTGATACATATATTACAATATTTAAAAGTTACTTGCTAATATATGTATTCACTAAAATACACTTAATAAGGCAGTTTATTTATTTATTTATTTATTTATTTGTTGACATTTCTAAAGCGCAACATTTACCCTTGGGCGTCTTGGCGCTAAACTGCAAATGTTGTCATTGGGATAGCTGGGCAACGTTGTAGGGAAGGCTACTGCTCAAAGAGCCAAGTCTTTAGTTGTTTGCGAAACTGGATGAGAGAAGGGCTTTGCCTAATATGTCGGGGGAGAGTATTCCACAGTTTCGGGGCAGCCACCAGAAAACGGCGATCGCCCCAAGCAACTGTTCTGGCCCGAGGAACTGTTAACTGCTGGAGAGTGGCTGATCGGAGCGGTCTACCTGGTTTATAGAGTTGGAGTTGCTCTTTTAGGAAGTATGGACCTTGATCGTTCAGAGCCTTATAAACTATGCATAAGGATTTGAAATGAATTCTGTTCCTGATTGTAAGCCAGTGATATTCCTTTATGACTTTTGATGTGGGCTCAAACTTTGTTTTTCTCGCAAGTAGGCGAGCTGCCGCATTTTGAATGGATTGAAGTTTCCCTATGACTCTTGATTGTGCGTTGAGGAATAATCCGTTACAATAGTCCAAAGTGGACAGGACTAAGGAACTAACCAGAGTTTTGATGGCTGTATCTGGGAGATAAGGCCGAATCTTCCTAATCATCTTCAATTTAAAATGGGCTGTGGATGCTGTTTTATTGGCATGGTCCATAAAATTTAGTCCATCATCGAAAGTGATGCCCAAATTCCTCACCTTGGCTGTTGGGATTGGGGGAATGCCAAAAGTTTCTGGCCACCAGTTTAATGGCCAACCTGGGGAAAGAGGTCCAAAGATGACCACCTCAGTTTTATCTGAGTTCAGTCTTAAACAATTGCTGGCCATCCATTCTCCTATATCCAGCAATCCTTTATTAAGTTTTGTTGCCATTTCAGGTCCATCGCCTTTGATAGCTAGGACCAACTGAGTGTCGTCAGCATAGGAGGTTAGGCTCATCCCGTGTGCTTTGATGACATTAGCAAGGTCCGACACATAGATATTAAAAAGTGTCGGACTGAGGGATGAGCCCTGAGGAACTCCACATGGTGACGATTGTGGTGTTGATTGATAGGGTCCTAAAGTCACTGCTTGGGTTCTATTGACTAGAAAAGATGCCAGCAGGTCTTTGGCAGAGTGACAAAGGCCGATCTTTTCGACACGGTCGACCAAGATAGTATGGTCGACCGTGTCGAAAGCTGCAGACAAATCCAGCATTACCAGGATCGCTGTACCCCCCTGATCCCTAATTGCCCGTATGTCATCAGCAGCCTTTATCAAGGCTGTTTCTGTCCCATGGTGCTTCCGAAAGCCGAATTGTGTGTCATCCAGTATATGATGTTTTTCAATATATTCGGATAGCTGGGCGTTCATGGCTTTTTCTACTACTTTGGCCACAAAAGGTAGGCTCGCAATGGGTCTGTAGTTTTTTAACTCTTGTTTATCAAGGGAGGGTTTTTTTAGTAGGGGTCTCAATAAAGTGTTTTTCAGCGAGTCTGGATAAGTGCCTGAGAGCATAATTGAGTTACAGACTTGGGTAAGTGCTGGAATAATGGACTCCATTACAGGCGGTAGAATTGAAAAAGGGCAGGGATCTAAGGCCGAGCCTGTTTTTATTGTTGACACAATTGTTCTTATGTTATCTTTCGATACAGTTTGAAAACTTGGGAACATGTTTCCTGTCCGAGGTGTGAGGGAGCTACCTGTCCCTAGAGATGGTTTGGCCGCAAAGGTTTGATAGATATCATCAACCTTAGTATAGAAATAAGTGGCCAGGGAATCGCAGAAAGCTTGTGATGGGGGCGGGGTAAGATCTGGAGTGTTACCTGACAGAAGTTTGGTGATTTGGTACAATCGTCTACTTGAGTTTTTTGCTTCATGAATTTGTTCCGAGTAGAAAGCTTTTTTTGCCTTTGTGATCATGTTTTTGTACAGTGCCAGTGACTCTTTGTAGCATATCCTACTGGCTGTGTCGTAGGTATTTCTCCATAATCTTTCTTTGTTCCTATTAATTAGTTTTTGTGCCCTCAGTTCTTTAGTATACCACGGGGCAGTGGGTTTGGCTCTATTTCTGGAAATTACTTTAGTCGGAGCTAGCTGATTAGCTGCCTGACCCAACCAGGTCTGGAATTGTTGTAGTGCTAAATTGGGTTCGTCAGAGATAATTGGGCAAGTTTGGTCCAGTCTAGTGCTAAACTCCTCTTGATTCATATTTTTCCAGTCTTTAAACGATTTTTGAAATGTTGGGGCTGATTGTTTGTTAAGAAAGGAATTAGTGGCAAGCTTGGCAAGTATAGCGTAGTGGTCTGTCCATGGCATTGGAAGGATGTTGATTATTTGGAGACCATCAACGCTAGAAAAAATGGCATCCAAAATGTGGCCTGCCGAGTGGGTAGGGGAGGTGACTAATTGTTTTAGGCCCAATGTTTCCATATCTGATGTTAGCGCAACTGTGTCAGCTTGATTGTTTTTGTCCAAATGAAAATTTAGGTCGCCTAGGACTGTAAGTGAACTTTCCGTGGCGACTGATTCCATAATAGTATTGATACTGGCAAGGAATCCCGCCTTCGGTCCAGGTGGGCGATATATTAGGATTCCTTTAAAATTCGAGAGAGCTGTTAGCTTAATATCAAACTGCATCGCTTCACAAGCGGTGGATGGTATTAAGTTCGTTCTGGCCGGGAACTGTTCTCTGGCTATAATCGCCAATCCTCCTCCTTTTTTCCTAATGCCTCTGTCCTGACGGTATACTTTGTATCCGTCCGGTACTGCAATGGCCAAGTCTGGCCCAGAAGATTTGTCCATCCAAGTTTCGGTAACGAACAGGATGTCAAGTCTGCTGTCAGTTATAAAATCCGCTATCTCTTGCCTATGCTTCCCAAGTGAGCGGGCATTGATCAGCGCAACTGTGGTGACCTTCTCTTTTGTACTACTTACTTGGGGGATGTTAATCGGAGGGAGTAGTGTGGGTATTTTGTAATTGCAATATACACATTGTTTGGTAAGGTCCATAGGGTTCAGACCAAAGTCTAATGTCGTACAGCATAGACTAGGTGCCGGCTGTAGTGCCACTAGGCTATCATACGTATAGGTCTGCGTTTTCTGTGTCACGGACAGGCCAGGGGGGGTGGCCCTAGGCCCGGATCCGGCGCAGACGGGCGCAGACGGGCCCGCCTTTGGCGCGCCTTTGGCGCGCCCGCTGCGCCCGCCCGCTGCGCGGACGGGATGGTCTGGTGGTTTTATACATAGTGAAGGGGGAGGAGGGTGGGAGGGCTCGAACCACTAGCCCGCAACCCTTACCTCCCTCAAGATGGCCGCTAAGGTGGGTCGAGTGTTGTAGTCAGCGCGTTAATGCAGCCGCGCTGAGACAGGGGGAGCCTGTGTTGTGGCCTCGGTGCGACGCTATTCTCGCGCCGAGGTTGGGTGATATTTTAAAATCGGACAATTAAAATAGTTACAGGTTCTAAAAATAAACGCGCTCTTAAATCGGCAGCGTTTGGCAAGTAAGCACAAGAGAGTGAAAGGAGATCCCCCGGCTATCCGCCTCAGGGGAGAAATGACAAATCACAGTTTTGCACGTTATCCAGTCACTTCCTCTTAAATAATCTGGGAGGGGGGGAGGGCTCGAACCACTAGCCCGCAACCCTTACCTCCCTCAAGATGGCCGCTAATGTGGGTCGAGTGTTGTAGTCAGCGCGTTAATGCAGCCGCGCTGAGACAGGGGGAGCAGTTAACTAATCAATTCTTTTTAAAAAAAACATCCATTTACACACTTATTTAACCATTTATTCTTCCATCGTCCTTTACAAATACATATATAAAAAAAAATTATTTTTCAGAAAGACACACATTCACTGGATGGTGTCATCAGTGATGTCATGAGTGATGTCACTGACCATGTCATGAGTGATGTAATATGTGACGTCATCAGCAGTGCATTACACGCGCAAGTTATAGTGAGTCCAACTAACTATAACGTGGAATTTCAATGGTTTTATGCCAGTAAAATTTCCAGCTAACTATAACTGATGTGAAACCTATGGTTTTTTTTTGTGAATTTAATAGGTTTTTTAAATGCTAATTCCTAACTATAACTGGTGTGAAACCTATGGTTTTTTCAGTGAATATATATATATATATATACATACATATACTGAGTTATGAGAGAATGTTAAATGAAAGGAAGTGTGAAGGTTAGTTACATATCAAATGACATACCCTAATAGCCACTGATTTACTCAATTATATATGAAGGTAAGTACCAAAAAAAGTAGTCACCCATTTGCACAGTAACAGGTTTGTCGGGACCACAAGAATACCCTGATAGAGGACCCCGATCTACCTCAATTTTTATCATCTTTTTCTTGCAGAACCCTTGAAGAGACAGAGACCAACAGTCAAAATATTAAAGAAGGAGGAGAAAATGCAGAAGTCGCTGCAACTCAGGAAACTTGTGGCAGAGGCGGTATGTGACGCAGAAGAGGGGTGGAGTTAATGAATCAGGGGAGGTCGGAGGGTGGTTGAAGACTTGTTTCTTTTCCCTTTTGTTATTGTTTGTTTTGTTAATTTACTTAGCGGAGGCACGGAAAAGGAGCCCCCACCCGATAAACCTATGCTTGGATTCACTGGGAAAAGGACCCCAGGCGCGCCTTTCAAGTCGGAATGGGTTCTTCGCTCACAGTGGGTGTTTTTCTAGGAAAGAAAAGAGGGTGCTCCCCCTTGAATAACCACATAGAGTTTGATGATAAAAGCTCCAAGCAACCCTAGAAAGGGATAGAAGTATTCTCTCCAGCATTTTACCAAAACTGGGTCACCTCCTGATTTTGTTTTAGGAATCCAGAAACAAACCAAGGAGAAAAGGGCACATTGCAGCTTACATCTGAAAGAGCCCTATCTTTAATTTTCGCTTTCTCTTTTGGGCCGTTTTTATATAGTTTTGACCTTTCTCCATTCTCACCAGTGTGTGGTGAAGATACCTTTCTGTACCCTTTGTGGGAAGGCATACATACATACCATCTCTTTTTACTTTTTACTTCTTTCGAGTCTCCCAGGGGACCCCTCCGGACAAAGCAGAAGACCTTGAAGAGTTAAAGAAGAAGGAAGAAATGATAGAGGATTTTTTTCTTCTTAAAATAATCACATTTTCTTGACCTGTGAATAAACTTTTGCCAATATTAAACATACAAAGCCTCCTTGCTTCTTTTCTGCTGTCCCTCCCACACAGATATATGCATGTATATACTTAGTTTTATAGCAGTAACCGAGCAAGTTGCACACACAGTTACATACCCCAACACTCACTAACACAGCCAGTAAGCAATCCACAGAGCCACTTACATACACATTTAGAGACATATAGAGTCACCAAGGTCGCCAATGATATACCAACATGATTAATTAGACATCCAGTGACACATACACAGAGGGACTGACACACTCACTCAACTATATACTCAATAACTGACACAACCAAGTCACCCATCCAGAGAAGCAGCCCTTTAAACATGTCTGGGGCCTGTTACTGCAGAGCCTTTGTGTACAGTTTAACTGTCATGCCGACTTGGCAAAGTTGGCCTGTGACCTTGCAGGGTATCATCCTCGAAGCAGAGAAGGGGTCCTTCGTTCTCTGCCATCAGGTGAGGGGGATGGATCCTCCCAAGGGGATTCTTGGCTGCATATACACATATATATTGTCACACATATACATGCTATACCTACATATCTAGGCTAGGTACATTTAGACAAATTACGTACAGCACTAGTTTTAGGAATATGCAAGTGCTACTGTTTTACCTGAACTGTGTATGTTCACCTTCTTAGCACTGTGGTAGGAATGTATCTACTGTTCACTATATTAGTACTTGCAATTTCCTTTGTATGCTTTTGTCTCCTGAATGTCGCAGAAAATATGTTTTACACAAGACTGGCGCTGGGCCAATAAATACTTATTGAAACGTCCTAATCGCCATCCTATGTATTTTCTGAGAATAAGTAAGCACAAGTGACTGAGCGAAAAGTACTGTATTGTTTTCCACGATCCCTGAGGAATCAGAGTTGTCAAGTTCAGTGGTTGCCATAGACTACCTACATCACCAACTTACTCACCCACTCAGCTACTAATACATGCAGTCACTCATCCATACAGGCACTCACAAAAACAGTTACTCGCCCATACAACCACTAGCACACCCACTCACTTACCCATACAGTCATTGACACAGCCACTAACTCACCAATACAGCTACTAACACAGGCACTCACTAACCCATACGGTCACTGACACTGACACTCACTTACCCATACAGTCACTGACACATCCACTCACACATTTATATGGCCACTCACATTTCCACTAAGCCACCAATACAGCCACTTATATACCCAGGCACTCACTCATGTAGCCACTCACACACCCAGTCAATCACCCACACAGCTATTAACATGCAGAATCTCTCACCCATAGAGTAACTCATGCACATAGTAACTCACCTATACAGTGACTCACACATGCACTCACTCACCCGGATAGTCATTTATATACTCACTCACTCACCCATATATTCCCTGATACACCTACTCACAAACCCATTCAGCTACTAACACATGCAGCCACTCATCCATACATACTCTCACATACCCCCTCACTCACCGATATGGACACTCAAAAACCCACTCACTGACCAATACAGTCACTTTCACACCCAAACACTCACCGATATAACCATTCATACACCCAGTAACTTACTCATAGAGCAACTTGCACACCCACTCACTCACCAATACAGTGACTCACACACCCAGTCACTCAACCATACAGCTACTGACAGACTAACTCATCCAGGTAGCCACTCACACAATCAGTCAGTTATGCACTCAGTCAGTCACACACACACACACACACTCACAATCCTACTCAGACTCACACACCAATACTCTCACAGCTACTCACTCACCCATACACTCACTTACACAGCCACTCAGTCACCCATTCAGCCACTTGCACCTCCACTCACATATCCATAAAGCCACTCACCCATACACTTGCATAACCACTCACTTACTCGCTCAGCCAATTACACAGGAATTCACTCTCCTACACTAACTTATACATCCAGAGACATACAATTTTTTTTAAAAACCAAGATAGGTGGTTCTAACAAGAGCCTTTGTTTTTTTTACTCGTCTGAAAAGTTTTTTGTGTTGTGATTTTTAATATTGTGTTAGTTTTTTTGTAGACTGTTTTCACTTAAAGTGGTAACTGGAAAAAAAACTTTAAAAACAAAATACTGAAAACTAGAACAACAAGTCTCGTAAAAAAAAAGTAACACTTGTGATTTTTGGCAGCTTCTCGATTTGCAGCAGCAGACTGTTCTCCCACAGTCAAAACCTTTTTGACAATCAGTACAAAATGTCTTATTTTTTTCAAATTCTAGTGCTCCTTCTAGGAGTTGCTGCTGGACATCAGTTGGAAGGGTGTCCCCTGGAGCAATTGGCATCACAGATGATGTAGATGGGCAGATGCATGATGCTGTCTCTCTGAGCTTGCTAAGTGCTTTGAATGTATTGTTTTAAGTGCTTCAGCATGTTTGTGGTCCTGCATGAATATTGTTTAGATATTCCTCTGGAGAGGTTCTTAACACACAGGTTACAATTGACTTTTTTGGTGATTACCTTTTTCTCTACAGAGGGGGTGCAGAAAAAGTCCCAGGCAATCAACTGCTTTACAGCAAGGAAATCTTTGTTAGGTTATGTTATGTTATTTTTGTCTTGTGTAGCGCACAGCTACTCAAAGAGTGTCCCGACGCTTTATTGCAAAAATTCTCTTTCTCAGGAGAAGTGGTATCTCTCACCTCCTGCTGTTGTTCTCCTTTTCCTCCAGATGCCATTTTGAAGGAAAAAACTTAAAAAATGCCAAATAAAGTAATTTTAACTGGAAAACCAGAGCTCAAGCAAAGATATGCTCCAATTTATCAAATGGCAGATAAAATAAATTAAAACTGAGTGGGGACTTCCTTTCAAGAATTGTGAAAAGTGTTTCATCAAATAAAATCCTTTTATTCCATTTGATTCATGAATACCAACGTAATCGAAAATTTCAGAAAATGTAATAAAACAGTGTTTTAAAATAAATGTACTTATTAAAATCTACATTTGTATGTCATATTAGTAAAGCACTGACCTCAAACATTACATTTACTTTCCCAAAAGATTAGCGAATATTAACAAAAATTGAGAAAAAAGCATCTAAGTACATCTGTTCCTTGCAAGATAGAAAATAGGAATACATTACAAATTATCTTAGCTTCCTGAACTTGGCGTAGGTAAAGGAAGTGTGTTTTCTTGGCAATTGTACATTTAAAAAAGTCTGAATACCATGGTGGATGTGAATGCATCATTGAACTATCGGAGTGCAATAACTAGTGACTGTGACAAGTGGGTTATTTCTTGTCCTTTCCTGTGAGAGCAAAGTCCATGCTTCTCCCTTTAAATTACTGCAGGTATGCAAATGTGCAAAATCACCTGAAGGCATTGCCTATTTGGCACCACCCATTCATCTTAGTAGTATGCAAAGGTCTTCCCTTCCTTTGCGAGGATGTTTAATAACTTACAAAAAGGTCCCCCAACCACATTTCCAGCAGATTTTAGTGACACATTCTTGATGCTTAACAATATGAGGTCATCTCCACAAACAAAAAAACACTTACTTTATATAGTTGAGAGTAAGTACCCTTGTTTCATGGGGATTCACCTCTTTATAGTCTAATTTTCTTCTCTTTAGGAGGCTTCAAGGTATCAAAGAATTCTGGATTAAGTTGCATGATGAACAATCACATTACCATGCCTACGCAATGTTACTGGAGGCATGTCCTCCAGGTCCACTAGACAGTCGTACTGTAGAATGTGCACTAGACATTTTGCCAATGAGGTAGCTCCTATTAATTAAGCAGTAGAAAGTACTCTAGCTGGGTAGGCATTTTGTACAAAACTGTAGACTCTTGTTGGATAAAGTGGCAGGAGAAGTTCCGTTCTGGCCCACTCATTCACACAGCTACTGACACTCATACCAACACTCAGACACGCACTCACACACCCCTTCAGTTAATGTCACATCCACTCAATGACCCACACAGCCACTCAACCACTCACTCACAGATTTCCATACAGTCACTAACATACCCACAAAATCACTCACACACCAACTTACAGACCCATACAGACTCATACAGCCACTCACACACCCAGTCACAGACCCTTACAAACAGTCACACACCTATACAGTGATGTCACTGAACATGTCATGAGTGATATAATATATGAAGGCATAAGCAGTGCATTGCAGGGGCATAAGTTATAGTTCACTCGGGTAACTAGAACTGCTGAATTTCAATGGTTTTGTATGAGTGTAATATATATCAGTACTTACCAGCAGAATTGCATGGTAACAGTACAGTAATGCAATACAAAGCATTGTAATGGTCAACACATTGCATTATGTGTTATAAATGGCTGCATGGTAATGACTGATATTGATATTTTCATGTTTTCCATTTCATTTCATTTTCATAATCTTTATTTCGATGATTGTTCATCATAAAAGATACAAAAAACAATACATTCATACAATATTAAAAATGGTATTACAATATTAAAATTTCCACAGTTAAAAATATAAAACTATTTCAATCAAATGCTCAAATTGACCACATTCTTAGTACACTACTTCCTAGTTTCGATGGGCTAGATTCAAACAATAACGCCTCCTATTCCAGACAGTGCCCAAGTATTTTGCCACAGCAAACACGATGTTTTCAGCAAAGTCGGTTTTAAGTACCCTGTAAGCCACCAGACACTCAGAGAAGCCTAGGTTTTTGCACAGTGGGACTATCCATTTCTTTCTAGCTCCACTGTACGCTGGGCAGAAGAAGAGGATGTGCATGTCTGTCTCTCTATCCACTCCACACCCAGGGCAGCTACTCTCAGTGGGCTTACTCCATTTGCTTGTAAGGTCACGTGTTGGTAGTGACCCGTGCCTCCACTGCACATAAAGCTTCCTTATAGGAGGCAGAAAAATAATGTCTAAGACTGGTTCGAAACAGTAGCAGTCTTTAAAGAGCAAAAAAGACTCAGTACAGGACCCGATATTTTTATTTTGCAGTAGTGTCGCTAATTTATGGTCATTATAGATTTTTGCCAGTCGCTTCTTGGGCAACACCGGACAGGTGACCAGAGGGTTAGTCCATACCGTATGTAAGCTAAGGCTCTCCAACCCCAATTTAACAAACTTAAGCCAGGGAATTTTACCTACATTGGGGAGGGAAAGGATCTCTTGCAAGGCCTCCCTATAACTAACTAATTCCGGAGTAGCCCAAATCCTACGCCAGAACATCAGTGGTCTCAGGGAAAATTCTTCATCTATTGGTCTCAAGCCAAGGTCTAGCCTCAATGGGGTTAAGGGTGTACTGGGGGGAAGTAACAAGAGCCTCCTGATCATCTTATTCTCCACCTTTAACAGATCTTTACAGGGTAGATGTCCCCACAGTTCGCTACCGTACATTGCTGCACCTTTAGCCTGGATCTTATAAATCTCTAGGGATGGGCCAACGGGTCTCATCGATGACTTGTTCTTTTCTATCATCTTTGAAATCCCACCTACACACTGCACTAATTTGAGGTGCGCTTTTTCTTGTTGTTGGCCCCAGGCTAAGTTTTCATTCAAGGTGACCCCTAAATAATCAAAGGTACGAACCCTTTCGAGTTTAACCGGGCCTATGGCCGGTACGAAACGGGATTTGGGAGTAGGATTAAAGACCATATACTTTGTCTTTCCGGTGTTAATTTCCAACCCATGTTCACTGCAATAATCCACAAACCCGTTGAGGACACGCTGTATCCCCATTGGGGATTTGGAAAGCAGCAGGGTGTCGTCTGCGAACATAATCGCCGACACCCTGCTGCTAGCGAGCCTTGGTGCATCACTGTCCACAACCCTGTTGAGGTGGTCAATAACCCTGTTGACATAGAGGCCAAACAGGGTTGGCGCAAGCACACAACCCTATCTTACCCCCCTGCCAATGGTCAATTTACCGGAAAGGCCCCCGATCCTGCCACACCTAACCCGGGCATAATTGTCAGTATGAAGGCGAATTAACACCTTCAAAAGACTTGGCGGGACCCCCATTTTACCTAAGACCCTCCACAGGTTGCTACGCGGGACAAGGTCAAAAGCAGCTCTCAGGTCCACGAATACAGTGTAGAGGCTGCCACCCTCCAACTGTACCGTTTTCCAGAAAATGAGTGCCAAACGGAACACCTGGTCAATTGTAGAGACCCCACTTCTAAACCCATCTTGGAACGGGCTCAATATTTCATTATCTTCAACCCATTCTAGTAAACGGTCGAGGACCAAGCGGGAAAACAGTTTCTGTGTTACATCCAGGAGACTAATTGGCCTATAATTGACTGGGAGCAGAGGACACCCTTTCTTAAATATTGGGACTATCTCTGCCCCCAGCCATGTAGCGGGAAGTGACATACCCTCAAGGATGGCGTTGAAGAAGACTTGGAGATACGGTGCCCAGATGTCAACCTCGTGCTTGAACAGGTCGCCGGGAAGTTTATCCAGCCCCGGGGCCTTTTCAGCTGCCAAACCCATGATTGCTGCACTGACCTCTCCCAATGTAAACGTACCCATAGGGGCTACACCTAGGGCAGGATCTGTACCCTCAGAATCTTCCATGATGTCCAAGGGGTCCACATTGGCCACTCTATACAGAGAGGCAAAGTGTTCTTCCCAAACGGACGATGCAATATTAGCTTCGACCGCTTTGGTAGGTTCAGCAGACCCATGTTGGACAATTTGCCAGAATTTGCGAGCGTCCCTCCATTGAAGTGCGCTCCTCATATCTGACCAGTTCTCAAAGTCCCATTCAATGTTGGCGTTATGTATAAGATTTTTGTATATAACTCGCCTAGTCCTGATCTTAGTAGGACTTTCCCGCTCTTTAAGGGACTTTAAGAGTTCTGCCTTAGCTCTCTTACACTCAGTGTTGAACCATGAAGCGCCCATCACCCTTGGTTTCCTAGTTTTCGCTACAGGGTTCAAGACTTCAGCTAAGTTCATGACCAGCTCCTGGTGGATACCCGCCAATGCACTATGTCCAGCGTGGGACGGTAAGCCGGGTAGTAATTTTTCCACTTGTTCTATACTTGTAACCAGTATGGTATACAGTCTCTGAATATCATCATGATTCCCCACTATTTTGGGCCATCTAATTCGCCGCCTGTTACTGGCTACTATTAGTTCTGGGGCTGAATTCGCAGTGCACTCCTGCTCCCCGGGAACTACCCCCTGCACTTCAAACCTCAGCGCCAACGCATTGTGGTCACTGTCCGTTCTGGGAAGTACCTGAAAATCCTTAACTTTCGCCCAGTCCCTGGATTCCACCAACATATAATCTATTCTTGACTCGTGCCCAGGTTTGTTATAGGTGGGCCTTGGTGGTATGTCCCCTTTTATGCGCCCATTACAGGCTCTCAGTGAATTGGCCAAAGTAAAGGAAGTAATCTGCACAGCCAGAGGGGACCATGCCTTTGCTGCAGGGCCTGCCGGGGCTGGAATTCCCCAGGCGTCATCCTCATCAATAGTGGCGCCCTCCAGGAAGCTCGACAACGGCCAAACTGGTTATTAAAATCCACTCCCACTAGATAGGACGAACAGTGGGAGGAGGGATCTAGAAACACCGCCAGCTCCTCTATTGTGCCCGAGGTCCTTGATAACCCCACTGGTCGTGAATACACATTAAACAGAGATAGTGATTGACCAGACACCCAGTCTAATACGACACACTGGAAATCCTCAGAATTCGTTTGCAGTGCCCTAGCCCTACACCCTAGATGAGTAGCAACCTGTTAGAACCGGCTGTCTCTAGTTGGCAGAGGTATGCACTTCTGACAAATAGGGACACTCCTTTTCTAGTCAGGGCAAGGGGATCACACCCTTCGATAACCCCTGCTCACCCCCTTGGTAGCTTGGCAGAGCAGAACAGGCTTATCTCAGAGGCTGTGCGTTAAGCAATTATGACCACATACAGTAATACAGTGAATACACTACAAATGGACACGACACCGTAGTATTATAAAAATAGGTATTTTTATATAAGGCTTAGCACAAGACCAATATAACGAAAAACTGTACACAATCGGAATAAATACGTTGGGAAGGAAAAAGGATAGTTCAAAGGTAGTTTCTTCTCTAGCACAAAAGTCTTTAGTATCAAGCAAATCTTCTTCTTGGAAACACAGTTCTTAGCAACAGGGTAACTCACACGGGAGCTACACGACGTCGAGGCAAAGTTAATCCAAAGGTTCGGCGTCAACCGCGAGGAGCGCTACGTCGAGCCCGGAGTCACACGGACCCCCCCAACAACACAGTACCTTAGGAAAAATGAAGCACACGATGATCAGCGGCGTCGAGCAATCCGGCGTCGCGTCTTCGGTGTCGATCAGGCCTCAGCAGGCGTCGTCGTTGATGATGCGGTTACACAGAGTGAGCAGCGCTCACGGGGTCGAAGGGCACACAGGTGATGCAATCAGCAGCGGTGCAGACACGAGGTCCTCTGGAGCTAGAGCCGTACTCCCACTCACTGGCGTTGCTGCTGGCGTCGGTCGGGCCCGGCGTCCGGTCGTCGTGATTGCTGGCTCTTTCAGAGGTGCTGGATTCTCGCTTCCAGCAAATAGCACTTTAGCAGGTGAAGTCCTTTAGCCCTGTGACTTCAGCAGGAGACTGGCACTCTTCCAGTCCTTGGAGATTTTCTTAGCAAGCGTGAGAGTACACACACAGTTCCTCTCTCCTGGTTCCTTGGCAAAAATAAAGAAGCACTGCAGGATTTCCCCAACAACAGCACACCGGCAGAAGGGGTAGGCAGTCCTCAGATCAGCAGGCCTCTTGTCCTTGGTTACAGGGTTCCTTGTCAGAAGTGATCTGATTTCTTAGTTCAGGGATCCTTCTCTTATACCCCTTTTCGTCTTTGATCCCTTTGTCCATGCCGGGGATTTCCCAACATCCTGGGTCTGTTGTGGGCGGAGCCAGGCAGAAGCACCTGGCCTATTCACTGAGCAGGGCTGGGTCCTCAGACGCCCAACAGGAGGTGGAGCCAGCATTGACACTGGCAGGAGCAGAGCTATCGGCCTCCTGGCAGGAGGTGGGGCTAGGATCGTCCATGGCAGGCACAGAGCCATCAGCCGCTTGGCAGGGTGGAGCCGGCATTGTATCGGGCAAGGCAGGCTAGCAACAACTACTCTCCCCCTACTCTCAACGTAAATGTCCCACTCATCCTACACTGACTCATCCAGACCTGTGGAGCCACCCAGCTCCTGTCACACACATGCAAGACCAGCAGAAACCAGATATGGTTAGACAAGAAAATAGACACTTTCTAAAAGTGCTATTTTCAAACCCAGAGTCCAAAAACCATCCACACCAACGGATGCGTAATTAAACCCCGAGTTCAGGGATACCAAACTCGACATTGCACCATGCTCCCCGAGCCAGCTAGGATCATAGCATTAATAATCCCGGCGGCCCATTCTAATTAATGGAGAGCAGGCTACCTCGCAATAGTGAAGAACGAAGATGGCGGTAATTCACTATTAGGACATGCCAACTTGGTCAGGCGTGTCCTACCTTAGACTTCCAATGCACCCTGCCCGCGGGCCTACCATAGGGGTGACTAATATGAAGCCAAGGGAAGGTTTGGGGGCTGGCAAGTAGGTATACTTGCGCAGCCTGCGTGGCAGCACTAGGCTGCACGTGGGTCTCGCAATGACCGACCCATAGACATTCTTTGACGAGGCCGCTCCTGTGGGTGGCACAACACGTGCTGCAAGCCCACGAGCAGCATTTGTATTTACAAGCCCCGGCACTCCTGGTGCACTAGACTAGGGACTGACAGTAAACCAAATAAGCCAAACATGGATACAATAGATACATCAATTTAACATAGGGAGCACTTGCGCTATGGCACTGATCAGCAGTGACACAGCGCCCAAAGCATATACCAGCAAAACATCGAATAACAGTGGAGGCAAACAGAAAAAATGGAGGAGAGACTCAAGCCAATGATGTCAGGTCTAACACGTGTCCCCTCCAGCTGAAATGTGGGGAGAACTACCCTTGACCTAGGGAGTCCTCATCACTAAGGCGGAAAAATCTGGACAGACCATCAGCATTAGCGTGATCTGTACCAGGGCGGTGTTCCACCATAAAGTCCATCCCCTGTAGAGAAATGGACCACCTCAACAGTTTCGGATTCTCACCCCTCATTTGCATCAACCATCTGAGGGGCCTGTGGTCTGTCTGAACCCGGAAGTGAGTCCCAAACAGGTAGGGTCTTAGCTTCTTCAGCGCCCAGACCACAGCAAATGCTTCTCTCTCTATCGCACTCCACCTCGTTTCCCTGGGAAGTAACCTCCTACTGATGAAGGCTACAGGCAAGTCTCGGCCCTCTTCATTCACCTGAGCTAGAACAGCCCCCACGCCATGCTCTGAAGCGTCCGTCTGAACAATGAATTCTTTCGAAAAGTCGGGTGCCTGGAGTATAGGTGCTGTGCACATTGCAGCTTTCAGGGTGTCAAAGGCCGTTTGACAGGCATCAGTCCAGATCACATTTCGTGGCTGCTTCCTGGAAGTCAGCGAAGTCAAGGGGTGCACAATGTTGCCGTAATCCTTGACAAACCTCCTGTAATAAACCGTGAGTCCTAGGAAGGCTCTCACCTGCGTTTGGGTTTTGGGCGGCGCCCAAGCCAGGCTGGTATCAATCTTGGGTTGCAGGGGGGCAACCTTGCCGCTCCCTACTTGGTGCCCCAAGTACACCACCGAACCCTGCCCAATCTGGCACTTACTGGCTTTGATTGTGAGGCCTGCTCCGCGCAGGGCCAACAACACTTCCTGGAGGTGGCGCAAGTGTTCCTCCCAGCTGGCGCTGAACACTGCGATGTCGTCCAGGTAGGCGGCACTGAAATCCTCCAGTCCAGCCAAGACCTGGTTGACCAACCTCTGGAAGGTGGCAGGGGCATTCTTCGTCCCAAAGGGCATCACCCGGAACTGGTATAGCCCATCTGGTGTGGAGAATGCTGACCTCTCCTTTGCCCCATCAGTCAAGGCGATCTGCCAGTACCCAGATGTTAAATCAAACGTACTAAGGAACCGGGCAGCCCCCAACCGATCGATGAGCTCATCAGCTCTGGGGATGGGGTGCGCGTCAGTCTTCGTGACTGAATTGAGCCCTCGGTAGTCCACGCAGAACCGGAGTTCTGGCGAAGCACCAGGCGCTGCAGCCTTCGGGACCAAGACCACTGGGCTGGCCCAAGGACTGCTAGAGGACTCAATCACCCCTAACGCGAACATTTTGGAGACCTCCTCCTTAATGTACGCTCTGACCTTGTCAGTCACCCTGTAAGCCTTGTGCTTCACAGGAGGGCTGTCTCCGGTGTCAACTTCATGGATACACCAATGCGTGACACCCGGAACCAAGGAAAACAGATCCGGGAATTGTCCCAACAGTTGGCGACAATCCTGTTTGTGCTCAACGGTCAGTGTGTCGGAGAGGACCACACCATCCACTGACCCGTCTTGCTCTTTAGCACACAGGAGGTCAGGAAGAGGCTCACTCTCCTCCTCCATTCCATCATCTGTAGCTAGGAGCATGCCCACTTCGGACCTTTCTAAGTGGGGCTTCAAACGGTTGACATGTAGGACCCGCAAGGGGTTCCTGGGAGATTTCAAGTCCACCAGGTAGGTGACATCGCTCTTCTTCTCCACAACCTTAAACGGTCCAGTCCACCTGTCCTTGAGCGCACAAGGTTCCACAGGGGACATGACCCACACTTCCTGACCAGGCTGAAGCTCTACCAGAGTGGCATTCCGGTCGTACCAACGCTTCATCTCCTCCTGGCTGGCCTCCAGATTTGCCTGAGCAAGTTCTCTGAAGCGCCGAGTCTGGTTCCGAAAGGCCAGCATGTAGCTGTATACATCCTGGGGAGGTTTCCTGGGAGATTGCTCCCAGCCTTCCTTGACCAGACTCAAAGGCCCCCTGACCGGGTGACCGTATAAGAGCTCAAAGGGGCTGAACCCTAGAGCCTTCTGCGGCACCTCACGGTAAGCAAACAACAGGCATGGCAAGAGGACGTCCCATTTCCGCCTCATTGGTTCTTCAAGACCCATAATCATGCCTTTCAGGGTCCGGTTGAATCTCTCAACCAGCCCATTTCCTTGAGGGTGGTAAGGAGTGGTGAACTTGTAGATTACCCCACACTCCTTCCACAGAGACTTCATATAGTTCGAAATGAAGTTGGTGCCTTGGTCCGACACCACCTCTCTGGGGAACCCCATCCGGGAGAAAACACCCATCAGTGCCCGTCCCACCACGGGGGCCGTCACTGTTCTGAGAGGGATGGCTTCCGGGTACCTTGTGGCATGGTCCATCAAGACCAGGATGAACCTGTTGCCCAGGGCTGTCTTGGGGTCCAGGGGCCCAACAATGTCAATGCCCACCCGGTCAAAGGGGGTACTGACCACTGGAAAAGGTTTGAGGGGAGCCTTCTGCTTCCTCCCGCTTTTCCCACTTGCCTGGCAAGTGCAACAAGTCTTGCAATGGATGTCTACATCCCTACGCATCTGAGGCCAATAAAAATGGGTGACAAGCCTGTCATAGGTCTTGTCCTGCCCCAGATGTCCAGCTAACGGAACGTCATGAGCTAAACCCAGTAGGAAGGCTCTGAAGCGCTGGGGTACCACCAGCACACGGGCTGACCCAGGCTCAGCAGCCTTAGGCTCGCTATACAGGAGGTCGTTCTCCCAGTACACAAAATGTGACCCTGACTGATCACCTGAGGATTGGGCTGAGGCCTGCTGCCTCATGCCCACAAGAGAAGGGCACACTTTCTGTTCCGCACAGAATTCCTCCCTGGAGGGACCACCATCCTGCTGCCAATGGGTCAGCTCGGGCAGGTCTCCCAGTTCGGCAATTTGTTCCCCTGTGGGCTCCAGGGCATCCCCCTGAGGGTCTACCTCCTCCTGGACCACGGGAACTACGGGGGCCGGTTTCCCGTGCCTCCTGCCTCTTCTCTTCACAGCTGGGTCCTGGGCCGTACTTTCAGGCTCAGGGACCCCATCAACACCCTTACTCGCTGTCATCGATCGAGTGGTTGCACACACCCACTCTGGTACACCCAACATTTTCAAGTGCGCCTCCCTCTCCACCTTAGCCCAAGGGGAGTCTTCTAAATCATTGCCCAGGAGACAATCGACAGGCATGGCGGGCCTCACAGCAACCTGAAGAGTACCTGAAACTCCCCCCCATTCAAAGGAAACCTGAGCCACCTCACACTCTTTCTGGGAGTTATCGGCAGCTATCACGGGGTAGAATGCATGGGGAACCACCTGCTCTCTGGACACCAAGTGACACTTGACAGCTGTCACACTCACTCCGGTGTCTCTGAGAGCTTCCACTCTATGGCCATTAATGGTCACCCACTGCCTATATTTACTAGTGTTACTAGGCAGAGGGGGTGGAGGGACCATTTGCATGTCTCCTAGCGAGACCAGGGACATTTCTGCAGGACCCCTCCCACCATGGACAACCATCTCCTCCCCTCCCAAGGCTACACTCGCCAATTGACGGGGGGGTGCACGCGGCGGTGCATTCGAATCCTTTTTGGGACACTGGGGGTCATAAAACCGGTGTCCCACCTGCCCACAACCGTAGCAGGTTAGGGGGCCCCTATGAACAGGTTTACCCGTCTGGGCCCCTGGCTTCTTCTCAGGGGGAGGCTGGGAACCTTTCCCTTGGTTCCCTTGGGGATTACTTTGGGGCCCTTTCTGAGACTCCTTCTGTTTACCCTTGTCCCCCCCACTCTTCTGCTGGGGACCCTGCCCACCTTTGGCTGAGTCTCCCACTGGACCCTTGTGGACTCTGGTACTGACCCAGCGGTCCGCCTCCTCAGCAAGTTTTCTAGGGTTAGATATCTTGCTATCAATCAGGTGCTGGCGCAGCTCTGGAAAACAGTTATTAGACAAATGCTCCCAAGCAAACAAATCATAAAGAGCTTCATAACTTTCCACTTTGCTGCCCTTTACCCAACTATCCATGGCTCTGCAGAAATAAGACACATATTCAACCCACGTCGTACCAGGCAACTTCTTACATTCTCTAAAAGCTTGTCTGTACTTCTCGGGGGTTAGGCCATACCGCAACATTAAAGCATCTTTCATATGAGCATACGACATCCTATCCGCAACAGGCATGTCTAACAGGGTATCTCTTCCCTCATTCACAAAGTGACCCCACAACCCTGCTCCCCAATTCTTCTCAGGGACCTGGTGGGCCAACAATGCTAACTCATATGCTTTAAACCATTGACCAATATCTTCATTCCATTGTAATCTTTTATCACATCTTTTGGAAAGTAAAACTTACTTTCTGCAGGCTCAGATGGGATGCTGCCACCAGAGGGATTCAACTCTAACTTTTTAGCTTGGATATCCAGCTCCCTCAACCTGGCTTAACGCTCCAAAGCTAACTTCTCTCGTTCAAACTCTAACTTTTTGATCTCCAAATCAGCTTCTCTTCTACCTCTTGCATTTTCTAACTCCAACTGCCCATTTATCTTTAGCCTTGCCATTTCCATGTTGTAAGCTCGCTCTTTCGCCCTTTCTTCTCGTTCTTCAGGGGAAAGACCTTTGGAGGAAACACTGCTACTGGGAGAGGACACAGGCCCATTCACTGGCACCTCCTCATCCCCTTCCTCTGTGGGTACCACCACCACATCAGAGGGATCTCTGGACTCCCACCAGGCCTGTAATGCTTTACGAAAATTATCTTTTCTTGAGAGGCCAGTGGTAGGAACTTTAAACTGGTCGCAAAAGTGTTTCAGCTCATCTTTCTTGTATTTCTTTAGCTTATTCCTCTCAAACTCCTCCACAACAACAACAGGGGTAGTGACTCCGTTGTCACTCATGGTCAAAACTGGCAGTGTTCAAAAAATCAAGTTTCAGGAAAGCGGAGAACAAAAAATAGAATCCTCCCCAATTAGATTGTGACTGCGTTATGGTCTGCTTTCACTATGTAGCGCACACTAATCACTGTACATGGGTCACAAATGCAAAGTTCAAATCCTCACCGCTGACCCACCAATGTTAGAACCGGCTGTCTCTAGTTGGCAGAGGTATGCACTTCTGACAAATAGGGACACTCCTTTTCTAGTCAGGGCAAGGGGATCACACCCTTCGATAACCCCTGCTCACCCCCTTGGTAGCTTGGCAGAGCAGAACAGGCTTATCTCAGAGGCTGTGCGTTAAGCAATTATGACCACATACAGTAATACAGTGAATACACTACAAATGGACACGACACCGTAGTATTATAAAAATAGGTATTTTTATATAAGGCTTAGCACAAGACCAATATAACGAAAAACTGTACACAATCGGAATAAATACGTTGGGAAGGAAAAAGGATAGTTCAAAGGTAGTTTCTTCTCTAGCACAAAAGTCTTTAGTATCAAGCAAATCTTCTTCTTGGAAACACAGTTCTTAGCAACAGGGTAACTCACACGGGAGCTACACGACGTCGAGGCAAAGTTAATCTAAAGGTTCGGCGTCGACCGCGAGGAGCGCTACGTCGAGCCCGGAGTCACACGGACCCCCCCAACAACACAGTACCTTAGGAAAAATGAAGCACACGATGATCAGCGGCGTCGAGCAATCCGGCGTCGTGTCTTCGGTGTCGATCAGGCCTCAGCAGGCGTCGTCGTTGATGATGCGGTTACACAGAGTGAGCAGCGCTCACGGCGTCGAAGGGCACACAGGTGATGCGATCAGCAGCGGTGCAGACACGAGGTCCTCTGGAGCTAGAGCCGTACTCCCACTCACTGGCGTTGCTGCTGGCGTCGGTCGGGCCCGGCGTCCGGTCGTCGTGATTGCTGGCTCTTTCAGAGGTGCTGGATTCTCGCTTCCAGCAAATAGCACTTTAGCAGGTGAAGTCCTTTAGCCCTGTGACTTCAGCAGGACACTGGCACTCTTCCAGTCCTTGGAGATTTTCTTAGCAAGCGTGAGAGTACACACACAGTTCCTCTCTCCTGGTTCCTTGGCAAAAATAAAGAAGCACTGCAGGATTCCCCCAACAACAAGGGGTAGGCAGTCCTCAGATCAGCAGGCCTCTTGTCCTTGGTTACAGGGTTCCTTGTCAGAAGTGATCTGATTTCTTAGTTCAGGGGTCCTTCTCTTATACCCCTTTTCGTCTTTGATCCCTTTGTCCATGCCGGGGATTTCCCAACATCCTGGGTCTGTTGTGGGCGGAGCCAGGCAGAAGCACCTGGCCTATTCACTGAGCAGGGCTGGGTCCTCAGACGCCCAACAGGAGGTGGAGCCAGCATTGACACTGGCAGGAGCAGAGCTATCAGCCTCCTGGCAGGAGGTGGGGCTAGGATCGTCCATGGCAGGCACAGAGCCATCAGCCGCTTGGCAGGAGGTGGAGCCGGCATTGTATCGGGCAAGGCAGGCTATCAACAACTACTCTCCCCCTACTCTCAACGTAAATGTCCCACTCATCCCACACTGACTCATCCAGACCTGTGGAGCCACCCAGCTCCTGTCACACACACGCAAGACCAGCAGAAACCAGATATGGTTAGACAAGAAAATAGACACTTTCTAAAAGTGCTATTTTCAAACCCAGAGTCCAAAAACCATCCACACCAACGGATGCGTAATTAAACCCCGAGTTCAGGGATACCAAACTCGACATTGCACCATGCTCCCCGAGCCAGCTAGGATCATAGCATTAATAATCCCGGCGGCCCATTCTAATTAATGGAGAGCAGGCTACCTCGCAATAGTGAAGAACGAAGATGGCGGTAATTCACTATTAGGACATGCCAACTTGGTCAGGCGTGTCCTACCTTAGACTTCCAATGCACCCTGGCCGCGGGCCTACCATAGGGGTGACTAATATGAAGCCAAGGGAAGGTTTGGGGGCTGGCAAGTAGGTATACTTGCGCAGCCTGCGTGGCAGCACTAGGCTGCACGTGGGTCTCGCAATGACCGACCCGTAGACATTCTTTGACGAGGCCGCTCCTGTGGGTGGCACAACACGTGCTGCAAGCCCACGAGCGGCATTTGTATTTACAAGCCCCGGCACTCCTGGTGCACTAGCCTAGGGACTGACAGTAAACCAAATAAGCCAAACATGGATACAATAGATGCATCAATTTAACAAAGGGAGCACTTGCGCAGTGACACGGCGCCCAAAGCATATACCAGCAAAACATCGAAAAACAGTGGAGGCAAACAGAAAAAATGGAGGAGAGACTCAAGCCAATGATGTCAGGTCTAACACAACCCATATCAGTAACCCACCTGACGGGCGTCCCTTCCCCCCCCATTTGGCTGGTACTGAGAATGTTGCATAGCCTGGACGGTAATTACTTCCTCGTGCCCAGGTTTCCTGCAAAAGGCAAATATCAAAAGACTCTATGAATGTCTCCCATTCAGGGGAGTCCAGTTTGTTTGACAGACCGGCCACATTCCATGAAAGAATAGACAACAAGCCTGGGACCACCTCCCGGTTCGGTGTGGTACTCCTGTTTTGGTGCACTATGGCATTGCTATCTTCTAGTCATATAACCTGCCCCTGTAGTTGTCCTAGACCCCCAGGGTCGCAGCTTTCTCCGAGTATGGGTTGGCCCGCTCTCAGTATAGGTATACCTCGTTCCTGGACGAAATCGACCTGGTACTCCACAGAAGGGGGTGATATAATGCTCCTAATATCATCAGATAATTCCCTGTCATGTGTTGGCATTACCCCTGCGCAGCAATCCATCGACTGTCAATCCACTGCATCCAAACAGCCGAACCGGTTGGGATGGGTGAATTGAAAGTAGGGGGAACTGGGGGTATGATGATTCCAGCCTCCCCTCCCAAAAGCTCCCCAATGGGGCCCCAGCCTATCTGCACGATATTGTCTTCTTGGGGGAACCCATGACCAGCCTTCGTTGCCCCCTTCCTCAAAATGTTCGTGTTTGTCCGGGTAAAAGGCCCTCAGGGGTAGCGCTTGAATAGACGTCGTGGGCGATGGACCTGCCCAGTTGCAGATAAAACTTACTGTCCTTGGGTCTCTGAAATTTACTAACACACAATCCCCGGTACCCCTTTTTGTTGTCTCACCCACCCAGGGAACTCTCCTTGCAAGGATAATTTCATTGTGCATCCCTATAGGTAGTGGTCTATATCTGTTAAGCCAACTAATTACCTTGTTCTTTATAGAATCTGGACTTTCCCTCACAGATTCCTCAAGTTCTAGTACACCACTGAGGACGACTACATAGGGGCCGCCCCCGGGGGTAGGTGTGCTGCTTATCTACTTCCGCTTCCATCTTTCCCTCGCTGTACATGGCCCATCTGTGCCAAGTCAGGTGCCTTCCCCCTATTTTGGTTAAGGGGTGGGTCTTGGGGAATAATAGGAGGCGGTATAATGGGGGGGTTTGATGCAGGAAGAATATTACCATCGTCTAAGGGTAAGCTTGTGATATTAACAGAAAGGGTAGGTGGGGTACCTGAGTCGAGTGGTAAAAATGGATTATTATTATTAGTAGCATTAGTTACTGTCCCTCCCACTGCAGGGGCCCCCGAGGGGCCAAAAGTTCCACCCATACCTCTGTTCCCCTGCTGCGCCTTGTCAGCCTTGGTACAGCCAAGTAACTCTCTCAATAACCCCTCAATTTTACCCATCCTATCTTCTAACTTACCAAGACCTACTGTAGCTTCCCTCAGATTACCATGCGCAGCCCCTATAGATTCTTCAATGTTGCTAATTCTAACCTCAATCCGAGTTAATCTGGCTTCTAACAGATCCATCAGGGACTCCATCAGTGAACTAAAGTCCCTACACCCTCCTGATTCCTCACCCCCCCTGAGGTACTGTGAAGGGATAACAAGCTATTTGAGAGCAATGGCGGGTGAGCTTCCTCTGCCACCAACCGTGATTTAGAAGCTTGGAGGCCCCTCCTTTTACCCATATCACCCTTTCTGACAGGTTGTTGTAAATCTTTTTTATGGACCTTTGATTTATCCCGCAAACTAATTCAGGACCAAGCTTCCTTTTTTTGATGGCTCCTTGCCTGTGGGCTTCATCTATGGGTTAGTTGCGGCCCTGCCTCTACTATTTTGGGGAGGGGAGGTGGGGTAGAGATCATGGAAGTTTCTTGGGTTGGAGGGATAAGTGGGTCGGGAACGGTAACACCATCCCCGTTGTTTGAAAGAACATTTGGTTGAATAAACTGTACATTAATATGCAGGGGAGGATCCTGCCTAATTGGAGAGAGGGCCTTAGCTATCCTTCCCAGAGAGGAGCGTTTAGAATTTGCGATTCCGTGAGAAAGTCTACGCTCCAGGGATGTTATTTCATTAGTCAGTAGTGAATTAGCACACACAATAAAATTATCCATAGTCCCCACTAATTGCGTGCCAGTCTTAGATACGGAACTCCTTGTTTCAAGGCCCGACATTTGTACACAATGGTCCAAAGTGCTATGAATACAAAAAGTACTTGCGGATCCAAGAGGGGTGGGCCGGTCCGGTCTCCACCGGGCTTTAACGGGCTACAACGGGCCCGCTCTTTGCCCGGTCTTCGCCCGCGCTTCATCCGCGCGCGTCCCGCGTTCGCGGGAGAGGGCGGGGTAAAGTGGGAGGAGGAGGGGGGCAGGAAGAGGCAGCAGGTGTGCGCGCTGGCCTGCCGCAATCACCTGTGGGCCTCGCCGTCCCGCTCCCGGTGGAGCAGTCCTCTCAGCAAGCACGAACGGTGAGGCAAAACCCGGGATGGAGCTCGCCGACTCCTGCTGACACAAACAGTTCCACTGAGGGCAGTCCGTGAGTTTCACTGATCACGAAAATCCAGGGAAATCCTATTTGCAGCTCCTGGCCTTAGCAGAAAGCGACTTAGAGCTGGACCCATGTTTTCCTTTTAGACTTAAAATAATGAAAAAGTTTCAATAATATATTCATTTGAAAACGTTGTATATTTCAATTTTGTAGTAATGTTGTTTCCTGGCATAATCACTTTTAATTTTATTAACACTCTTCAGAGAAGTTTACGTTTTTTTAGGTCATGCTGACTTTGCATGTCGCAAATCAATTCAAATGGTAAAAACCCTAAGTAATGGAGCAACACCAACTGCGGACTACTGGCAGCGAAAGTTGCAAGTCTGAAGGATGTATAAGGAAATTCCCTCAGCGAAAACTGAACTGTACCAACTTATTTACTGAATCTGCCAGAATGCTTGGGGGTCTTGTCGAAGTTAGCCTTACTGAAAGCACAAATGTGGAGTCTGCGCTTCAAGTACACACTTTAGTTGCCTTTATAATAATTTTCTTTAATGTCATGTCTGATACCTCTTGGTCCGAAGCACTGGACATGTACCTACCATGCTTTAGGGGGCACTTCCAGCTACCTAAACACCAAACAGCAAGGCAAGCTTGGGCCACTTAAAACAACAGATTATTGCACCTGCCCGGGAATATGCCCCAACTGTAGCAAGCAATATTCAATCAACAAGGCCTGCTTTCCTGTCTGCTTATCTTCACGATTTGACAGCAAACTGGCACTACATTGAAAGGGTGGCAACAGGATTATTTAAAGGTTCAAACCTGTTCCTTAGCCAATAACATGTTTCTCCAGCATTTGGGCTGGAATGTCAAGAAATCACAGGACAGTTCGATAATTCCCACTGAGTTCTCATTCGCGATTTACCGTCAATTTACAAAGATTGAGAGGTTTTCTCTTTGTCTAACTTACCTTCTTTCAACTTGATCAAAAGTATATAACAGATAAATCTCTCCTGTTTTAGTAAATGTAAAACGTTTGCAAAAAATATATATAATTGGATGTCACTGCGGTCGTCCTGTGCATTTATTTAATTTATCCCTCCTCCCAGATATCTCTTGGCTCGCAAAACCCTGAATCACTGTTGTAAATTTCTGAGGTGTCGGTCACGTTGAGGATGGTATGGGGTAACCAGCAGGGTTCCCCATTTGCTAGCTGCCCCGTCCTACTCATGTGTCCCATTTTAATAGTAAATATCTACTCAGCTGAGACCAATCTATCCGTCTAATTACAAGGTGATAAAAAAAGATTCCATCTAAGGCATTCAATCTAAGGCAACATCAGGGATGAACCAATGGGTTTGTGTATTTGTTCGCTATTTTTTCAAAGATAAAACATCAGATAAACCTTTCTTGACCCAATTCCAGTCAGCATTTTTAATATTAACCTCTGTAACTAAAACATGCGGAACAGGGTATCCTGTAGTTGTAATTCGCTTGCCTTCCTGAAGACGGCGTCATATTCCCAATATTAGCAAATGCTGTCCTTTCTTTACTCTTTTTGCAGACATGACTATCTTTGATCTAGGAGAACAAATGGGTGTTATGGTGTGGGACGGGACTGGTGGTCAAAACAAGACTCGGACAGGCATTTTTTGTCAGACAACAAAGGTCGCTTCTTCCTCGCAGCTGGATAAAAGTGACCTTTTTATACTGTGTCAGAACTCCACTTTAGAAAGCAACTTTGTAAAAAGAGATTACATTAAAAAAAAATTGCATTTCAGTGTTCATTGCGTTCCATTGCGTTCCATGCATAGTGTATGTTTGACATCTCCTGCCACATTCAGTTTGGTGAATCTTTTGAAACAAATGAAAGTGAAAACGATATAATAGTTGGAGGACAATCTGTGGTGGAAGGTCCAAGCCATTAGGGAACATAAGTAGTTGTAATGATGCTACTCAGAAATGTAGAAAAAACAGGCCACCCAGAAACTGACTTTAGCAAAGCAGCCTTTTCTGTAAACTCACCCTAAATAGTTCACCATTTTTATGGAACCAATTTTTATTGACATTATGACACTGCTATATAGTGCCGTAGTGTGAGCGCTCTGGTCCTAAAATGGTACTGTAAACATTGGTGTACCAAGTTGGTCTATTTAGTTTTCCTGTAAGGTCATGAAATGCATTGCAGAACTTGCATCAGTGGTGTGGAAGTTAAATGTAATATGTGGCTGCAATGTGTATTTTCAACACGAACATGTAGCAAAAATATATGGCTGCCAGGAGCACACATTTTGCACTTGCAAACCTGCATTTAAAGAACCACAGAAACGCATGAAAACCTATTTGTATTTATTTATAAGTTATTGCTAAAATATGCCTTGTAAGGCTACAGGGCTGGATGCTTAATAAATAAAAATAAAATGGGTCAGTGCATATTAGAAGTAGAGTACCATCACAGTGAATAAATATCTAAATAAACGCTTTTGTCTCTCTGTAGGTCAGGGTAGATTCTCTATGACCAGGCCTAGGTATAATTAAAACCGTTAGTGTATATCTTTGCCTGAGCAAATACTAAGAAAATGATTAAACGTTGTGTTCTACTACATATAAAGTAGAAACACAACTTTGTAAAAATGTACTCATTTAGAAGCAAATTTGACACTCATCTTCCTCTTAAATGTCCGATTGACATGTCTTGCATTTTTTGCCAAGGAAGGCAAGGATGTAGTTAGCTTAGCAATGCCCACGTAGCTGGAATTAGCCATCTGGATGCGGAACAGGAAGTAGTTAAGAGAAAAACCTTCACACTATTACTGTGGAATTGGAAAAGCAACATGACCTGAAAGAATCTGCTTCTATTCATTCCTGGGGCCTTCCTAGACTCTCTGGTCAAGTTTCATAAGGGGAGGAACAATACTTGACCCGGTGATAGGGAAGAGATCTCATCTAAATAGGGAAGTGTTTTTAGGGAGAGCCCATTTAGGGCTTAAGGAAATGTTCAGAGTAAAGTGAAAAGAAAGTGCTGCAAAAGGAGGTGGTTGTAGGGTCAGAAAGTAGACCAGGTTGTGTATGGAAACACCACTGGCTAGTGCACAGGATAAGATTGCGCCCTACCCCACCACATCCTCAGATTATTTCTGGATCTGAGAAGACTAGGGGCCTTATTACAAGTTTGGCAGTCAAGTGGCAGTTCCAGCTTCGGCAGTGGCAGTTCCAGCATAGAGAGGTCAGCAGTCCAACCTCTGTATTACGAGTTGGGTACATTGGCTTTGGGAAGACCGCCGCTGGACCGTCGAGAGTGACAGCAGACCGCTGGTTTGCGATCAGAGAAAGGCAGCGCCATAGGCTGGTATGTGGTAACTGCACCGCAATGCGTATTACGCTTTGCCTGATCCACAAGCAGACCATGGCGGTCCGACCGCCTGCAACAATGTGGCGGTAAAAAAGTATTTGGGGTATGTACTCACCCCTTTCTTTTTCTTCCAGGCAGAGTCCGAGATGGATCCCTGTCTCCATGTCCCCCTTCACAGAAAATCTTCACCCCAAGGATTATGACCCTGTGTGTGGTGGATTGCAGGTGGGTCTTTTTTGACCATATACCCATTGCCAGGACTGTCCACATACTGGCTGAACTCCAGTAATGGATATATGGTATTATTCCATATATGACAAAACAGTATCACCTCGGGTCTTAAGTGTGCACAAAAAGTCTTATCTAGGCAAGGAAGTGTGATCTAAGCTGGGGCTCTCTCAAAATATTTTCATAATGTGGAGCATCAAGAAGACCTGGGGGAATTTATCCCTTAAGGACTAGAACTCTCACTCACCCAAGGGTGACATGCTTCATCATATGGATTCCTCCTTACCAGTAGGAAAACCTAGTCCTACTGGGAGCTACAACTTCCTCACTGTGAGGAAGGAGCTCAGAGATGTTTTAATTGGTGGAACAATATGGAGTCAGGATGCTAAAATCCCATATGTTGAGCTTATGGTGTTGTGAAGGTGCAGCGCAAAGGAAATGAGTGTTTTCTCAACTGTGAAGTGAGTGAATATTAAAACTGCCTAGGTAGATGCACAAAACTAGTTTAATGGTTTGCTCTAGCTGGCAGGATTAAAAAGCAGTGCAGAGAGTAGTATCAATTTATAACTACTCTACAAGAATGGGTCGACATGTTTCAGCCTTATGATCAGAAACCTGTATCAGTGGCTTTCTTCAGGACCAAACTAGAGTATTTATTGCTGCTGCTGCCAATCTAACAATAAACTGTGAGAAAATTATAAGGAAAGGAAATACAAAACCAGTATCCCTGCGACGTAATGTCAGGTAATACTTGTTCTATCTATAAAGGAGAGAGAACAACAAAGAACACACAATGGATTATCGTGCTCAGCTGTTGACATAGTCTTTAAACAATATATTATCAATAGCCATCCTAATCAACAGTTGGTATTAAGTCACTTACCCTCTATAGTAGGATAAAGTGCCTCACCTTGACCTGGCAGGCATCTCAGGGAAGGAGGCCCGCTCTGTGGGGAAAAAAGCTTTACGTCACACCTAACACATTGGATTAGGTTGACATAACCAGAGAAGCTCTAGTGTGTGTTTAAACAATCAATCCAAAGGCTGTGACTACCCCAATTGAGGAACATATTAAAATAAAGGAACATATTAAAATTAGTTGGACTTCTGTTCTCAAAAGGGGGAGGATATAATCCCACCTCTGATGCTGTGTCCGAAAAGATATGTATGTTAAAACAGTTGTTTTGTCATGCTCTGACATCCAAAAATGCTTTTTACAACTAAAGTCAGCCAGATGTAGTGTGCTGAAAGGAGCCCTCATTGTCTTTGTCAAGGCACCTAGTGCTATTACCTCTAATCTAAACTCAGCATGAGGAAAAACAGCAAGAGGTACCACAGCTGACCAATGACCAGAAACTGGATATGAGCAGCTTAGCGATGGACACACTGGTGGAGTCAGTCCCTCTTAGTTATTCTCTCTACTCAGGAATCGGGAACGCATCAGACTGACCAATATCAGAAAGCATTGACACTGCCTCAGCCAATCTGGTTGCACACAGGAAGCATGGCAAATGGCATGGGTGGGGCTCTCAAGGTGTCAGCAGGCCACAAAAGCTTTTAAAGTGAACCACACCCTGCATCCAGGGCATGCCTTATCTCTTCCCCAGGTAATGCAGAGACTCGCTTCTGCCATTTCCATATCAAACCTGACGACACAGATAGAAAACATTGCATCAATTACAGATACGTCTTGACTCCACTCATTTGTGCTGAAATGGTGTATCTGCCCTAGAACAAACTGTAACAGTAAAGAAAAATACATAGGGCTAGCACTATAATTTAAGATTTCTAAACCCAAAGGGAGCCTGGAGTTCTGAGTGGGCTCACTTGCCTATAAATCAAATGAATGTGGCACCTTGAGAGATGCTGCTCTACCTTCGCATTGTCAGGTTCTGAAGCATTCACTTTAGTTGGATAAAATACTTGCTACAGTAAGTTGCATTATTCCACCCCATGAACAGTATGATCTTACATACGACTTGGCAAACATTGCAGGGAGTTATGTGCATTAAAAGCTCTAAAAACATTTGAGGTTAATTTACAAACTATGCACAAAAAGGTGCTCAGGGGGTAGGAAGAAACAGGTTGCCCCCCATTCACAGTATCCAACACAACAATGAACTGCTCAATGCGTCCACCATGCATTTACAGTAGTACAATTTTGTATAACAGGACAGCAGATACATATATCCTGTCTGTTCTAAGGTGTCATAAATCACTTCATATCCTTTAAAACTCGATGTGTCTGCAAGCTCTGTCTCTCACGGTATCTCCCACCCTATAGTGTAAGTGGTCAATGAAAAAAGAAAAAAGTGAAGAAAAATTGGCAGTGCCTCACAGGAGTAACACCATGGGAGTTTGCAGACTGGTTCTCGCCTGCATCCTCAGGTTCGCATCATTATCAGCAGCCAACTTGTAAACCAAATAATGATATAAAGGAAAGAAGAAAGTGAAGTGCTCAGTGTGGTGTGTGTGAACCCTATGAGGTGGGCGATACCATGAGAGACAGAGCTTGCAGACACATTGAGTTTTAAAGGATATCAAGTGATTTTTGTCACCTTAGAACAGACAGGATATATGTATCCGCTATCCTGTTATACAAAATTGTATGACTGTAAATGCATGGTGGACGCATTGAGCAGTTCATTGTTGTGTTGGTTAATTTACAAACCAATTACTCCTTCGGTGGGTCACTTTTTTTGACACAGCGGTGGCCCATTTTGCTGGCCCATATTTACAAGGTGACACAAAGCCAACCTGTGTGACTTTTCATGGCCGTGTGTAAATATGGCCCCTATTCAGGGATCACTTTGCATGAAAGGGGCACGCCATGGGTGTTGCTATGGGTGTTCCAACACAACACCCATTGATTCTGCCACATTCCTAGATTTACAACATTTTGTAAACCTGGGAATGCGTCAGAATCCTGCGCCTCCCCAGGGGAGGCGTAAGGAGGCGCAATGAGGAGAAATACTTGTATTTCTTCTTATTGTTTTTGCGCAGGAAGGTGTTCCTTCGTGCACAAAAAGAATCATCCCCACAACGCAGGCACCCTTGCACAATGGTGCAAGGGTGCCTGCATTTGGCGCATGGCAGCCAATTGTGCGGCAGCATAGGGGAAAGCACAGGGAAGTGTCATATTGTTTTAAATAGACACATACCTGTGCTTTTCATATCACGCAGAACAGCGCAGCAAAATGGCTTGCAGCACTGCATCATTTTGTTGTAAATGAGGCCCTTCGGTGTTTAAATATTTAAGCATCGTTTCTAAAGAATTCTTTGCCATTTTGAAACAATTTTTAATACTGGCAAATATTAAAGAAAGCACTGGAGGATAATTAATTGTAGTCAGAGGAAGAGGGGACGGAGCGGAGTGCGTAGAGGAGGGAGGCGACAGACAGTGCAGTAAAATAGAGGGGATAGAGAGCAGAGAAGAGGGAGCAGATAAAGACGGAGGCAACGCCAACGGTGAAATTAGTCCGCACCAGCGGTGGAAGATGACTGCAGCCCCCTTTGAAAAGTGCCGAGTACCGCCCTTATTTATTTATTTTACAAATAAGACACTTCTTCAAAAGCCCACACGTAACAGGGAAGCAAGGAAGCGTTTGCATATTTAGTGCTTTTAAACACTTTTCAGTTATATTCCTTGAACGTTGGTGTCTAATCGCTACTTTACATCTTTTAATATGAAGTGTATCCCTTCGGGAACGCTCTGTGTTTGTATTTGTGTGGTGATCCGAAGAGACTTGCTAAATTGTTGCTGAAACATATTTTCTTTGCTGCACACGCAGTCCCCTTGTTCCCCTATTTCCAACGGTAATGTTGAAATATGAGAGGATGTGTGTGGTGGATAATCCGGTAGAACATTTGATATTTCCTCTCTGAACTAAATGAGGAAGTGTTTGTGTTCTGCCCTCTCATGACTCAGTGTGACCTTAATGTTTTTTAGATAAAAGGTCCACGTGGGATCAATTGTATTACTTCATTGGTGACAGAGATTTCCTCTGTCTTTCTGAGTTCAGCTCTAAAGAATATTGGATATAGAGTGCGTTATTTTCTCTTTAACTCTCAAAATCCCAAATAAATACTGCTCGTCCCGGGTCTTTGAAGACAGCGGGATATACTGATTCATTGCACCGTCCAATACCATGTTTAATGGGAACAGCTCTGTTTCATTCACCTGTGAAGCCTCACCACACAGTCAAAACGTATTTATCTGCCAGAGCTTCCTGATCACATCACATCAAATAAGACCTGGAGCCATGGCGGCCGAACATTTCCAAGGGCAGAGCAGTGCTCCTACCTGAAGAGAGAGACAGCTGTAGGAATCTTGGGATATTTCTTAACTGCAGCTGACACATAAAGGCTTTTCTGGATCACCTTCTCAGGTAAAAATAGATGCAGAGCTATTAGTGGGTGGCATGACGAATGCCTGGCCTTTCGGATGTGGGATTGCAGCTTAACAATGTGTCTGCATCTATTTGTTTAAACTGCCACATTACCTTGGCTTGGTATTGTGGACATGTCGGCAAGCTCTGTGCGTATACTTACGTCATCGAACCCCCAAAGTCTGTCACTAACCTCATTACTCTCTAGCCAACCCCCGGCGTTGTCAGTCCTACATTCACATGTCTGCCCGCCCCTCCGTTTCACCAGTAACTTAGCTGTTTCCTCAACAGGGTAGGCATTCTTCCACTGGGATGCCTCGAATGGTCCCTCAGCTTCCTGACCAAGAAGCCGAGAGTAAGCATGGGCGAATTTTGCGAATCTCGCGCTCGCGAATTTTGCGGATTTGCAAACTCGCAATCCGCAAAATCCACGAATTCTCGCGAATTTGCGGATTTTTTTTTTTTGTGTGTTCGCGTGGGTTTCTGCCAGGTCGCGAGGGTTTTTGTACAATTTCGCAAACGCGAACTTACCTGTCGGGTCGCAAGTTTTGCAAACTTGTTGTTTCTACGTGTCCAGCCTGTTTGGGACACTCTTCTTCATCACTGCCACCCTCTGTCACCACTGCCACTCTCTGGTTCACCCATGCCACCCTCTGGCTCACCCATGACACCCTCTGTTTCATCACAGCACCCTCTGGTTGTCCAGTGTACATTATTGTGGCAAAGCAAAGCACACCTTCCCTGCCTCAAGTGACCTGAATTAATTTGGGGCTGATTAATGTGTCACAGAATATTTTTTTAGCTGGCACCTGCTTCCTTAGTGCTTCCTGATTAGTGATCTTTTGCACTTGCTAAGTGCTTTCATTGGTACAAAATTAGTTACAACACCTGCCCTGCCCCAACTGACAATAATGAATTAGGGGCTGATTAATGTGTCACTGGATTTGAACTTCCAGCCTGGCTCCTGCTTGTCTCCCTTAGCTGTAATTCAGGACCTTTGTGGCATATGTGTAACTATTCTGAGGGTCAGAGCAGGGTCACATATTAGTTGCAAGTAGGCAACTGAACTCTGGAGGGGCCCCTCAGGAAGCACTACAGGAAATGGCTACTAATGATGAGCTTGAATTTTTGAACCTGGTAAGTAGTTTCAGTTTTGCTAAGATCGTATTTCTGCAATTTAGCGCTTATTCGCGGGGCGCGAAGTTGAACTGGGAAGCCGCGAACTCACGCGAACAGTGCGAGCAAGCCATAAAATCCGCTGCTCACGGATTTGCGGATTTTGTGGGAAATTCGCGAATCTCGCGGATTGCGAATTTACCCAAAATCCGCAAAATCCGCGAGCGGAACGGATTTTCCGCCCATACTTAGCCGAGAGTCCTCTGATGGTGGCATGCGTTAAATAGGACAAGACACTTCGGGAGATGTGTCCTAGCTCACAGAGGCAGGTTAAAAGTTGGCAATGTCAAAAAACAACAACGAGTGACAACATAACGTGGCAGAGCATACGTACATTTGTACATAAGTACAAAGACATTCTTCTGACCACAGATTGTGGAAGGAGAGGGGGTCCGTTCGTCTTTGTCTCCTTTATGAGTGTGAGGAGTACAGCATGAGCTACTTTACTAACACATCTGTTGCTTTGTGAATCAGCCCCAAAATGTCCAACTCCCTATTACTAAACGTACAAAGAGGGCACAATCTTTTCTACTTATATACTTATACCAATTGTATATCAATATTCCATGGATGTTCATATTTTATTCCCCTTTTAAATGTTCTGGACTCAAATTCACAAAGGCACGTAAGATCATGCAAAAGAGTACTACATGAGTACTATTTTTCGTACTCCCAAATGCATTTATCAATAGTCCCCAGAATTGTTTAATGGATCATCCAACCAACAATATACACTTTTTTTTCAATTACTTAATACTATCTATAACTTCAAAAGAATCAACAGCTTTCAGCATAACTGAAATGAGTAGTTCACCACAATGTTTAAGTGCACAGATTTGCTCATACATGCTACATTTTTTTTTTTTAATATGTTTTTATTGCAGAATTAGAAACCACAGTATACAATTGCTCAACCAGTCCACTCATGGTGTCCCCCCGCATCAATCATGAGAATGTATACCATACACAGCCATTCAGCCCGCATCCCGGAGGCCGGGCGGCGCAGTGTCCTAAAGAACAGGAAGGCATCATGGTGAGCGTCCCCATGGGACAATGGTCGAAAAGAACGTTTTACGTATCTGCTTTTACCCCCCCAACCCCAACCAGTAACAACATCAGCCATCCTACAAGAGCAAGTCTATGCTACCAAGCCGCAATCGTTCCACCCCTGTGCTCCGTGAGACCCACCACGTCCACTCCGTACCCCACTGCCCCTCCCGCTAGCAACCCATGCCCCACAGGCCCATTCCCATTCCCGAAAAAACCACCACGGCTAACTATCTTCTGGCTCCTAACCCACCCCGAACATCCCCGAACAACCCCCTAACGCCCACTCCCCGGCAACCGCTAATGGTGTGTGTCCTATTCCCGATTGTGATACATATCCCACCACAGTATCAATTGCAACCCCGAACTAGTATGCCTCGTAGCGTCCTCAGGACTTATCCATTCAGTCTTCATCCTCCACCATCGAGTCGCGTAAGGCCTGCACCACCAATTCCCACGCACGCGCTGCATCCAAGGCATTCTCATTATCAAGCTTGATAGCCTGCTTCATTCGGAGCACACTCTCACACTCTGACCACCGCAGCAACTCATTCCTCCACCTCCGCACCGACGGCCCCCCCTTGGATTTCCAATGCCACGAAATCTCTCTTTGTGCCAGTATCAACCCCAGGTCAATAAATTTGCTTGTCACCTTAGTGTGTTTAGTGTGCGGGAACCAGAGCAGCAGACACGCCACCATATCAAAGTCCACCTCCCTGTCAGTCACTTCGTTCAGGAGATCCCCCACCTCAGCCCAGTAGGCCTCCAGGTTCGGGCAACCCCAGAACAGGTGATCCATGTCCGCCTCCGGTGACAAGCATCTCGGGCACTGCGCGTCCTGCACCTGGAAGTATCGTTTTATCTTCTCCGGAGTCAGATAGGCCCTATGTAGCACAAAGAAGTGCACCTGCTGGAAACGCGCATTCCTCGTGCCCTTCCATGTACGCCGTAAAATATGGCTCCACGTCGCGTCCGGTATGGGCCTACCCACACTTTCCTCCCACTTCGCCTTGAGCCCCAGGAGCGGTTCCAGTCCCTCGTGTAACATCCTATTATGGAGACAGGTCACCGCCTTAAAGGTGCCCGCTGCCATTACTACGTACTGGCACGCCATGGTCATGCCCGGTTCGATGAGCCCTCCCTTCCAGTGCTTCTGAATAGCCGCCACCACCGCCGCATGTAAGAGGAACCCCCCATCAGGTAGCCCAAACTGTTCTTGTAGTACTCCGAAGGGCGCCAAGGCCCCATCAATATAGAGGTCCCCCACCACTTGAAGTCCTGCCTCCTCCCATTCCAACAATGGGGACCAATCGCCCCCGTGCGGTAGGGCCGTCAGCATGCCAATTGGTATCTCAGGCGCATACGGGCGGGTCGTCTTCGCCCTCCTGAGACTCCTCAGCCAGCATAACCTAAGCGTACGCTCTTCCATAGTAAGGCCGCACAACTCCAGTCTCTGCTGCATAACGATATAAGCCAACACATGGCGCTGTATCCCCCGTTCACGATCACCCTCTGGTCCCCGAAACACCTGAGCCACGTGTTGCGTAAGAACCTGGAGCTGTGCCGCCAAGTAATACAATTCAAAATCAGGGACGGCCATCCCCCCCTCAATCTTAGGGCGTAGCAACGTGCTCAGTGCCACTCTACGGCGGCCATGTCCCCACAGGAAACCAATAACCATTGTCCTCAGGTCTCGAAAGATCTTCTGAGGGATCCAAATGGGCAGCGTCCGAAAGAAGTACAAAAGCCGGGGGAGCGCCACCATTTTCAGAAGAGCAACCCTACCTAGTACTGTCAGTGAGAGGGTCGCCCAGAAAGCCATACTACCTCTCAGCGCCCGCACACACCGTCCTATATTGCCCTCTAATAGGTCCGAGGTCACGTGGTAGATACGGACTCCCAAATAAGTGAAGCAAGATGGCTCCCAAACCACCCCCAGATCACGCGCCGGGCAGGGCGACTCCGCTCGTAGCGGGAATACACAGGTCTTCGCCCAATTGACCTTGAGGCCCGACAACCGGCCAAATTCCACTAACAGGTCCATTGCTCATTCCAATGCCCGCTCCGTATCGCCCAAATACAGCAACAAATCATCCGCATATAGCGATATGTGATGTAGCTGCCCACCGCTATCTATCCCCTCGTACCTGTCTCCCGACCTAGCATGGGCCGCCAAGGGTTCAATCGCCAGTGCAAACAGAAGGGGGGAAAGGGAGCACCCCTGTCGCGTGCCCCTACCGACCGGGTAAGCCGCGGACACCAATCCACCCAGGCGCACTCGTGCCGTCGCTGAGGAATACAGCACTTTTGTCCATCTGCGGAACCCCTCACCAACACCAAACCTTTCTAACACTCCATCCAGAAAAACCCACTCCAAGCTGTCGAAAGCCTTTTCAATGTCCACCGATAGTACTGCCTGCGCCCCGTGCACATCCGCCACAGCGTCCATCACCCCCACCAAGCGACGAATATTCAACGCCGTATTCCTCGTGGTGATAAACCCTGCCTGATCCCTGTGCTCCAGGCCAGTCATATGTGGAGCCAGCCTGGTGGCCAAGATCCGGCTCAGAATTTTGTAGTCCACCGTCAGCATGGACAATGGACGATAGGACCTTACATCCGTCGCATCCCTGCCGGGCTTAAGCAGAGGCACTATCAAGGCTTCCCTCATGGAACTAGGCAAGCCCCCTGATTCAAAAGCCTCCGTGTACACCACCAGTAGTCTGGGTGCCAGAGTATCCACAAACTTCTGGTAGAACTCTATCGGCAACCCATCCACACCGGGCGTTTTATTCCGCGCCATATGTTTGATGGCCACCCTTATCTCAGCCAATGTGATCGGCCCGCCCAGATCCGCCGCGTCCTCTTCATCAAGGACCGGAAGCTGCCTCGCTCCCAGATACTCTGCAATATCGTGGGCCTCCACCCCCAACTGACTCCGATACAATTCCTCATAATACACGCAGAAGCACTCCAGTATCGCCCTCTGGAAATACACCGTTTCCCCCAACGCGTTACCGACGCTAAGTACCGGGCAGCCCCTAACATCAGGATTAGCAAGTCTGGCCAGGAGCGTACCCACCTTATCCCGTTCAGCATGGGCTTTAGTGGCGTATAGCCGATAATCGTAGCTCCTCAACCGTTCAGTTTCGGTAGCAACCGCCTCCTTCGCTTCCAGCAACCGGGCCTGCAAGTCCGGTCGGGTCGGCCTGCGCCGCTCCAGGTCTCTTAGTTTCACTTCCGCTTTAGCAAGTGCATTCAACACAGTCATACGCGCGTTCGAAAACCTGCCCAGGCACACCCCTCTCACTGCTCATACATGCTACATGTGATCAAACCAATGCAATAACAGTTTAATCAGCCATTAATACCTGTAAGGAAGTACAATTAAACATATATAGTGATGTGTTCAGCTTAGAGTGCCTTAAAAAATTTTTAAACAGTAGTGTAAAGAAACGCTATGTTTCTCATGCGTCATAAGTGCACAAAGAAAGGAAACATACTTGTTGTGTAGAATTCCCATACAACCTGAAAGCTCCGAGGGAGGAGGACCCTGTAGTCACACTATGGGGGATAGTCACAAGGACTTAATTCCAAATTATCTCCACCTTAACGCATTAAAAATAAAGATAGATTTAACACCCCATTCACAAGCTGGAGCAAACTGCAGACATCGCCTGTATTCCTGCGATAACTGCCCCAAAATGTATCTCCACGGTGGACACCACCAACTAACCCTAATGAGATGCAGAGTACGCGTTCCTGTCAAAAACACACGAAAAAGCCACAACACCACTTTCACAACGAACTGCCAGATCTGCGACGTGAAACAAAAACAGGCGATAAGCCACGGTAGCAGCAGGGAATTAACACCTGCCTTTTTCTGGTGTTAAGCAGGATGACTACCTGCAGCATAAAAGGGAGCCCAGCCAAGAGCCACACCTGAAGACCCACAGATGCCATGGAGACAATGATCATGCAAAGCTGATACCCCTACGCTATAGCTGGTTTCCCTCACATGTCAGGGACAAATAACTGCACACATGTACCCCTGTGCCCCCTGCACACACTGCATACAACTACCACAACAGAAAGCACAACCATACCATGAATGTGCAGGCAATAGTGGACTGCCCGGGACTCCTCAACAATGTCGTGGCCAGCTCCCCAGGCAGAGTGCATGATACTCACATCTCCTGACAGTCCATCATCACCCAGCGCTCCCAAGATGGCATACATGGAAATGCAGTTCCCGTTGGTAAGTCCAAAATAAACACACCATACACCTCCAGCTCACAGTCATGCAACTCACAACACTGCCAATGGGCACACAGCACATGCCAACTGACCAGACATGACAACAAGACTCCATTGGGAATCCAGCCACACCATGGTACCACAGACACACAGTAGCAGGATGTGAGGAGGGGCATGGAGCAGGCATGTGCAAGAGTGGCAAGTGACTAATTAATGTGATCCTACCCAATGTCATGTGTAGTAGCATGGAGGTGCCGGATAGACTACAGAGTGCAAACCACGGAAATGGCCATGTGGAGATTAACTGCTGGTGCATGGAGTGTAGTGGCCAGTGGATGCTACCATGGCCCCACAGGCTGTGGAGCAGAACGCAGAAATGGCGCACGTTACAAACCCCCCTGCATGCGTGTGCGTAGTGGGTTGGACCTGCGTACGCCGGGCCTGCGTAGGGGTGTGGATAAAAAGCCCTCGCACTGGTCATGGTTCTCATTCAGAATGAACTATGCGTCTGCCAGGGCGGCGTCTCTCAGCCCACCATGAGTCTTGCGCCGAGCTACGGTGGGGCCTGTATCCCTGTCCACCTGCTGCACCCCGGACCCCTGGTCCCTGGACCCGCCATGCCTTCCTCAACGCACCAACGAGGCTCCGCTCACCTGCCTACACCGGCATGTTTCAAAGAGGGCCCACCACATGTCAGAGCAAACTCCAAGCACCAGTCCCGCGACCTCTGCAGCCTCCGTAGACCATCACTGGTCCCCCAGGCCCACATTCTTCCTTTCTTATTTACATACTCCACCGGCGTCCTCTTTGGTCCAGTAGGTCCCACATGTGGAACTGTGTCCTGAGTCCTGAATGGAGTGACCCCAAGTCCGTGGCAGTGGCCACAGCACCAGACTCCCTTCGATCAGTGAGGCATAATTCCATATGGCAGGCCTGCGACACGTGGTGTCACAAACCCTGTTCAATGCCAGCCGGCCACGCGAGATGTCACTAACCCTGTTCAACGCAAGCTGGCCACACGTGGTGAAGAACATAGAAACCTTCTCAGGGGTCTCCCTGATACTAGGTCCTTTTAAACCAACAAAGAAGAAATTGGCACAAAAGCTGTAATATAAAAAAAATGCATTTATTCACCTCAGATGAGGGAGACTACGTCACACAGAAGCCTTAGCAACTGAATGAGACAGTCTAAGGAGTACAGAAAACAGGGGCCTTATATATGCTTAGGGTTACATAGTCAGCATAAGACCAAGGGCAGTCCCTGGCTAATGTAAGCATGCAAAATGCTTAATATGGGCATACAAGATCTGCTTGCTCAACAAAGTAGGAGGAGAGTTACTTATCCATTCAGCAGCAAAAATAGCCTGACAGTTGTATACTAGGAGCAGGTGCATTCTACAAGCTAGATCCTTCTGAGCATGTGCAAGGCTCTGAAGAGGGAAACAGCACATGGCGAGCACATGGATAACTAAAATGGCTGCCAAAATACAAAATGGCTTTCAGCTCATGCTACCAAATCCCTCCTATCTTTAACAGATGGTCCTTTTAGCATGAGCTATGATCCAGTAGGAACACAGAAAATATTTGCACATTAATTTTCATAATTTTATCAATATCCTAATTCATTGCTAGGTGGGCATTTTCCTTTCTAAACATTTTATTGAGCGGGTATATATAATGTATAAGCACGAATACAAAGGGAACAAAGCATTGGGTCATAATTAACATTCAGGTCGCAGGAGAGAGTAATGACCATTATTACAAACAGAATTATCAGTTCTCCTAGTCCTAAGGAAATCCTAAAACAGTCTAGTAAAAACATTTTCAGCACTCCTATGAATTTCCGTGACCATCCATTTCAGTTTCAGAATAGCTAACAGGACATATCTAATAAAAACATTTTTAGTAATCTTTTCCATTGTTCCCTTTATGAGGGCTAGAACATCAATTACATTTGAAACCAGGAGGACCACACAGGGCCATAAGAATTAGGATAAAGAGCTGCAAAGGGCTGCTCCTCCTCAAAAATGGGACATCCAGAGGGGTACCTTATTGACAAAAAGAAAAAGTCCTTGGAGAAATTGAAGCCGCTGTACAACCAACCAGAGGGGAGTCTTCTCCCTGTGTCCGTTGTTGGTTCTACGGTGGAGCTGCACAACTCGCAACTCAAGAATCACAGCCCAGTTTCAAGGAAAACGTCTCTTCTTTCAGGATAGGGCAGTCACCCACCAGGGCAAATGCTCTCAACAATCCTGTCCAGTGTCTCAGACAGTGCACCAGTTTTCTTCACTTTAATCTAACAGGCACCAGAGACACAGCACCTGTAGCCTAAACTCAAGTCTTTCCTAACTCCTGTATTGCTCTGCTGGCGCACTGCTCATTCGTTGGGGCCACACATTGCATCCAGTGTGCTCAGGTATCTCTTGACCAACAAACAAAGGAGCAAACTTGCATTCACTTTGGGACCAGGATTCAGAGGCCTGATGCTAGGATCTCTGAAGCAAACCTTGTTTCAAAAGGGGTCACTTCAAACAAAGCCTCCTCGCTATTCTGGTTGGTCTGTGACTCTCAGCTGGGCATCAAAAACTTGATCCATGATTTCTCCTTCTGGTTTGTGACCCTGTCTTTCGCCCAAGACAGTGGCAGGGGAACACACTTAACATCCCAGGGCTTCCGCCTTCACTGAGGTCCTAGTTGCCAGCAATGCCTGTGCTGGTTATCTTCACTTTGGCTTCAAGCTGGACTGGTGCTAACGCTGACTCCCCAGGCTGAATCTGATGTTGAGGCCTCTCTGGCAATGGTTGTAAGGCAGCAAATATCTATTGGTGGGCAGAACAAAAGGTTTTTAGACAAGGCACAGAAACAGTCTATCAACAGAGAGGATAGTCTCAGAATACTTCCTAGTCTTGGGACGCCCCATATATTAGCAAGGCACCCAAGAACCACTTAATTTATCATGTGAGAGTAAAAAAACTGGACCTATTGGCAAGTATAAAAGGAACTCTTTGGTGAACTGACAAGAGTAATACATCACCCAATCCCAAGCAGCCAAGGAAGTATGTATTCATTTACTAAACTCAGAGAAAATGAGACAAACAACACAGACATACCCTAAATCCTTACATTGGTGTATTCCAGTGTACTAATCTGAAAACCCTAAGAAAAAGGAAATGTTCTACACTTTTACTTATAGATTTTAAACTACTTGTACAGGACTGCAGACACTTCTAAAATGATTCTTCTTAATACAAGCACCTACATTGTATGCTTAGGACCATGTTCTCATGTTATAGGAGCAACAGGAAAATCTAAAACTGCTAATTTAACAGGGTTTTTTTTCTATAAAACAATATTTCCTTCGAAAATGTTTGCTAAGGATCACATGGGCATCTTTCCTGCGTTCTACCTTTCATGATCCAAACTATGCAACATCAGCTCTAATAAGGACTGTCAGTTTATTTACACAGTCTAGCTAATAAAAGCTAGCAATGCCCTTTCAAAACTATGTAGCATGAGAATAACATACAATAATGGGGTTATCACCTTAAGACTTTCAGAACAAAAACTACCCACATCTAGTTCCCCTTAAACATCAAATAAGGGAACAACAATCTAGACTATTTATCCTGTCATAATTTCATCAAACAGGATGGGCAGTAACATAACATATATATTTATTCATTTTATTAATGCCAACCATGTTTAAAACAGTATCACTGAATAGCCAATTAAATGTCTCATTGCTTTTTCACAGACAACTTATACAGGCTAAAAAAATACATTGAGAAAAAGAGAGAGCAACATACATGTTACTAGCCTTAATTTATAGAGGAGCTAGCCTCCTTCCCCCATTTTGACAGTAGGAAACCTGAAACAGGTTTAACTTCTGTCAACACTATCAAACCCTATTTGTAGCAACTGGGCATAAACAAAGTTATAGGAGGTATATAGCACTTTTGGAAGAGCTAAAAAAAATGAATACCCAAACCCCAATCCTTTTAGCAAATGTACAAATGTAATATGAGGGCGAATGAATTCAAACTAAATTTCATTGCCATTGCTGTTGTACAGTAATCCTCAGACTAAAATCATTAGTGCTGTATATAAATATGGCAAAGCTTATCTGTTAATCAAAGTTCACATATACCAATATATAGTTTTCTATCATATGAGTACATAAAGTGCTTGCTTTTGCCAAAAAAAGTAAAACATCTCCTTCTCTCCCCTGTCGTCTTTCAAAAAGTTTCAGAGGTCAAAATGTCAAAGCAGACTTTACTCTGGAAGCCATGCTATGCTTCTAAATATAGAACTGACATTTAACTCTTCCCAGCTGTCCTATTCTGTAATCAAGGGTTCCCATGCGGCTGTCCCAATTCAAAGTCACCCCAGAGACAGAGCTGGAAAGCACTCATCCCCCTGTTTGTCAGTGTAGAGTTAAAATAATAACTTCTGCTTATTTTTTATACATATTTTAAATTATAAGCAGTGTGCAGTAGACTTGTCTAACAATATAGAAGTCAGCTGTTTGTATTATTCCTAAATGTATGCATTTACTGAAGCCTAAGGCTGTTTAAAAGCTGCTCTGAATGCAGAATTTGTTTTTAAATTAGTGAATTTTGCCCAATTTCGTCTTTGATATTTGGGGCACTTAAAAATGAATATCCTATCATTTTTTTGCACAATAGTCATCCTCAGAATGTTCTCTATAAATTCCAGAGATTTGACATTAGAAATATCTCATTTATACCGTTATAAAAATGAGTTTTTTACGCCTGCGCAGAGTGATATTTCATATGCAAATTTCCTCATTATGCGGTATAACACAACTTAAATTTAATTTTAATGCTAGGAGGTCACATTATGAGTATTAAGCTTTATAAATATTAAAAAATGAATTTAAAAGCACTTATTTTTTTAATATTTGTTTCATAATTAATATATAGATATATTTATTTTTTTATAAAACCAATCATTTTGATAATTTCAATAGGAAAAGCAAGCTTCATTCCTTGCCTCTCATATTTAGACGCATTCATTCATAAGCCTAAGCAAAGAAGCCTAACTTGAAACATGAAAAGTTTTGCGCCACTTTTTAAAAGGACAATCATTATTTAACATCAGAACTACAAATGTGCTTATGTAAAAAAGTGTTTAAGAAAGGAAATCCTCACTTTAAATGTATTCCTGTTATTGAAAATAATGAACCTGGTTTTTGTAACTTTTTAAAACAGCAGTCTGAAATGCAGGATTTTACCCCGTGTTTAACTGACAAAATCATAGCTGAGTCAACATTCCTGTCTCTTCGTGGCCTACAATCAAAACAACAGCTGTTGCTCAGCGGCAGTTAAAACACAGCTGTTGGAAAGCTTTTTTAGTGTTGAAATGTAAGCACGGTGACAGTCTATTTAAAACTGAGACATTTCAAGTTCTAAAATGTGTGTTTAGTTCAGCAACATCCAATTTATTCAGATGATGTGTTTGCCTGTTTATATCTAATACAATGTATCTAAGGAAAATGTTGTAACATTTTATAATTGTTTATTTATTGCAAAGCACACAATTTCGTTTTTTTAGGCCTGTTTTATTCCTATTTAATGTGAATTCTAATGTTATCTTTTTAGCATTGGCAGTTTGTACATGTGCATAGTTGCTTACTCTTATCAATTTAATACTAACATAGTTATTTAGCACATCATATGGTTAATTTCTGGATTTTTATTTAATTTGTATTTAATATTAATTAAATGACATTTTGCATAACAGACTGATGACAGCAAGAAAAAAAAACACATTGAGCTTATTCCAGACATATACAGAAGGGGGGTCAAAAACTCAGAACACACAATACAGCGCACTTAAGGCTAGCCATTATTTCACAAAGAGCGCAATCGTTATTTACTCACAGAAGTACTAATGGGAAAACCACGAACCACATAGAAATTTAAACACACGATTATCCCAGAGATCAACACTTAGGACAGAAACAAAGGACAGCAAACAGACTGTGATTAAACCAAACCATTTGTAAATACTAGTTGTAAGTCAGATTTACAAGAAGAGCTTCTCGAAAATATTCCAAAAGACTGCAAAAAAACCAGCCCAACAGACTGTTTTATTTTCAAGAAGCCAAAATTCACTAGCTTTGTCTGAAAGAACACCAACAAATCGCTCTGCATTTCTCCATTTATAAAAGTGCACAGAAAGGGTTCCTTGTTTGTATTATTGGCATATTTTAATTCCATTGGGGTACAGAGTCACCAAGGAAGAAATATGGGGGCATATTACCAAGCAATAGCGATAATTATCGCTATTGCTTGGTTAGAGACAAAAATTTACCTCTGGGCTGCGGCGATTTTTACCGCAAATAAACCTTGGTATTACCAAGGTTTATCGCAAATGCGATAAAAATCGCCGCAATGCATGAATTTCGCTGAAAAGTCAGCAATATTCATGAATAACCGAGCTAATGCTCTTAGCCATGTTACCCACCTCCCATTGGATAACATGGCTAAGAACTGCTCAGGGCAGGTGTTATCTTTTGGAGATATTCACGCTTAGCGCGAATATCTCCAAAAGTTGGTAATAGGAGATAGCGATGTTAACGACTGTTTTCAGTTGCTAACATCTTGGCACGCCCACTTTGCATGTCATTAGTGATAAATATCACTGACATGCAAAGTGGGGCCCAAGATGGTCGCTATCTCCTACTAGCTGTCGCTAACTGGTGTTAGCGACAGCTAGGTAATAGGGAGATAATTTTATCTCCGCTTTCTTGGCTTTTAAAGCCAAAAAAGCGGAGATAAACCCCTTGATAATATGCCCCACGTTGTTTATACCTAGACCTTTTTAGGTATTCCCTCAGGGGAGCTGGCTAATTCACTTCACATCTCACTATGGTACCTCTTCGATGTGTGCTTGAAACAGACATGCCAAAAATTGTGCAAAATATGCAGTATTATAACCAAAGTAGCACTTAAGGTACTCTTGTATTGTGTGTCGTTCAAATCAATTCAAAACAGAGAAAATTCTCCTCATTACCTGTCTACATAAATTGTAATTTATATATTAAAAATTCCAAATACAAATATTGGCCAATCATACAAATCCAAAGCCACAGTAAGCGTTACTAAACTACCTTACCAATCCCAGGCATCAAAACCAACAGCAAGCGTTGCATCAAAACAACCCTTACCAATCACTTGGTATCCAAATTCTAACTGCCAAGTGCTGAATGACCTAACGGTCTTTTTTTAGAATACTCACGCCAAAAAGGTTCTCAGTCAGGAGCGGTAAACATCATGTGGAGGATCAAAATCAGGAAGACCAGAAATATACTAGGTTGCAGAGACAGAGAATCCCCAGAATCTCCATGTACAGAGTACCTCCTTAGTAGAATCCTGTCCTGTCCTCCTCAGTAGATTTCTGTCTCCTGGCAAGATCATTCCTTTAGATAGCCACTTCTCTGATGAGGTCCACGTTGGAGCGACATTGGAAGGACATTGAAACCTTCTCAGGAGTCTCACTGATACTTGGTCCTTTTAAACCAACAAAGAAGAAATTGGCACAGAAGCTGTAATATAAAAAGAATGCATTTATTCATCTCAGATGTGGGAGACTACGTCACACAGAAGCCTTAGCAACTGAATGAGGCAGTCTAAGGAGTACAGAAAACAGGGTCCTTATATATGCTTAGGGTTACATAGTCAGCATAAGACCAAGGGGAGGTCCTGGCTCATGCAAGCATGCAAAATGCTTAATATGGGCATACAAGATCTGCTTACTCAACAAAGTGGGAGGAGAGTTACTTCTCCATACAGCGGCAAAAATAGCCTGACAGTAGTATACTAGGAGCAGGTGCATTCTACTAGCTAGGCCCTTCTGAGCATGTGCAAGGCTCTGAATAGGGAAACAGCACATGGCGAGCACATGGCTAACTAAAATGGCTGCCAAAATACAAAATGGCTTTCAGCTCATGCTAACAAATCCCTCCAATCTTTAACAGTGGTGCCACTAACCCTGTTCATCGCAAGCCGGTGAAACGTGATGCCACTAACCCTGTTCAACGCAAGCCGGCGACACTTGGTGCCTCTAACCCTGTTCAACAGAAGCTGGTGATATATGGTGCCACTAACCCTGTTCAGCACAAGCCGGCAACACATGGATGAGGCCTCACGCCTACACTGTGGTCCAGTAGGTCACACATGTGGAACTGTGTCTTGGGTAAGATGTGGAGTAGTTAACACCATTGGGCACACCTCATCGAAGGAGGCATCCCCTAACAGCACTCTTGCCACTAACTCTGTGCGCAATGAGTTATGGGCACTATCTGGTTTGACCTTGGTGGCGTCTGAATCCATGGTCTGGTGGTTTCCTGTGTCTTCATCTGGCTGGACCGGACTTGGTGTCCGACATGTCTCTGTTTTATTAATCTCCACCATAGTGACTGTTTCAGCATGGTCCTGCCCTCTGCATCATTCCTTGGGGATACACTTTCCACTGTCCACCGTGACACTCCGTGACAAGCTCCTTTTACATCTACGGAACCCTGCTCTCCACTCGTGACCCTGCCCCAGTGCCCCGTAAGTCAGCGTTCCGTGGCAGTCGGGCCGTGCAGGACGCTTTGCATCCGGGGCCACTAACTCTGTGCAGCACAAGCCATGGGGCCTTTAGGGTTGAATGGTTGTATCCTTTACAATGTACATTGTTGTCGATTTCTGACTACACCAGGCAGCCCTTGCAGGCTGGTGTGCACACACCCCACACACATCCAACACAGGTGTCACTCTGTATGTTTACCTGCTAATAAATGTAGCTGGGCGCACGTGCCTGTAGCTATTCACACCATCTGAGCAAGTGTTTCCGTGTGGTCATTGTATCAGCATGATGGGCACTGGCCCTGCAACATCACAGTGTGCTGTCTTCAGCGAACGTTACCATGTCACCTCAGAATTGGCAGTGACCCAGGACATGTACCTTCACATGCACCCCGCTGCATGCACAAGCGGCGTGTGCTGGTCCGGCATATGTCAGGCCAGCGCAGGGGTGTGCTGATTTGGCAGGGGGAGCAAGGCGTGGCTCTGACCTGGCCTTGGGCAGGAAGTGTAATAAGTGTGTCTCTGTGTTGGGGTGTAGTCGCAACAAGGGATCTATGTGATTATCAGTGCCCTGTATGTGAAGCACTCGCTAAGGTGCTGATATATGTAAGAGGTATTTCCTCTCAGTTTGTACTCCTGTCTACACCTGTGATCCGGTCGCAAGGTCCCCCGGACCTTGCGACCGGATCACAGGTGTTCCATTGGGCCTGGAGACACAGCCAAAGTGCTAATAAGTCCCGATCCTCTGGCGGAAGTCCAGGGAGTCTTGTCCTCTGTAGACAGGAGTACAAACTGAGAGGAAATACCTCTTACATATATCAGCACCTTAGCGCGTGCTTCACATACAGGGCACTGATAATCACATAGATCCCTGTAACACCCCCACACATAGGTCCTGAAGAAAGCCAGTTTAATAAAAAGGCCTGGCTGAAACTAGTCAACCACACTGGACGTGGGAGACCATAATTCAACCCCTACACGTCCCAAGCCTTGGTCTTTAACCTCTGCCTGGGGCCCACCAATAAAGTAACCGTTAGGGACCCCAATGACAGAATTTTAAAATCTTACGCAACACACCTGCACACCACACTCACCTTCCAAAAAACCCGCTCCGCAGAAATCTGGCGTCGCAGCACACCTGAGGTGCGCCCGGTGCCTCGGGTGGGGCCCGATGATGAAGCATGCCACCAACTAGGATGGTGGGTGAGGGCCTTCATACTAAACCAAATGGTTTCCCATGCAGACACATTGCATACAGACATAGCTAGTTCTCTTTGATTAACCACTATATCCCAGGGGAAACGAACTAGCTTCTCTAGTTCCTCTCTCTCTCCTTGATTAACAGAGCAATAAACCATGCACCAGGAGGGCAGGCCCCCATGTATAGCAACATGTTGGAGCGCAAGACCACTTGGGGTCTTGGCACATGCATGCCAAGTGTTATGTGTATCAGCCCTGCAGATGCATGAGTTAGTTCCCTGGCCTCATTTGCAGCGCTATCATAGCCAGCCATGGCTGTACACCTGTGTCCGCCCTGTCGGGTCCATTGGCCTAAACTCACGTGGCCGCACACCATTTGGCCAGCGCCACGGTGTTCCCAGGGTCACAGACATAACACAACCTCCATGACCAGCCTCTGTACATCTCCTGTATGCATGCAGATGGTGAAGTTACTGTAGGGATAAAAGGTCCTTTGTCTGAATTATCAGGCGGTAGCACATCTGCAGCTCCGAGCAGGAACTTGCAAGTGGCCAGCATACCCTGACGGATACAATAGCATTTGCTTGCGAGTCCTACGCTACGCACTGCCCGACGTGAGACCAACGTGTACACATCCCACATCCCGAAGTCCTTGGTTATAGTTGGCATGCGTGAAATGGCCTTCACACGTACTCCCCCCCACCCCAGGCCTTCACCCGTTGCACACAGACACTGCTCATTGCACGGAGCTGTGCCATTTTATCCACAGGACTGGTGCAGGGCAAGCCAGTGCCTCTTCAAGCAGAGCCACTGATGCAATCGCAGACCATCCCGGATACATGCTTGAATCCAGTCACATGGACCTGTACCGTGCACGTCTTCTGCATGTACTTGGGGCACTGCCATTGGCCGTCTTGCTGATTAGTTACCGGCTGAGCTACCACCTTGCGGACGTCACCTGCTTGTGTTGCATTGTCGCTCATGCATATTCGAGTGGTCCATGGATGTCTGTCTCTCCAACGTAACAGTAGCTGACCTGGATTACGACATGTGTGTGTGCCCCCTGTTGGCCCACGACCTGGAGTGTCACCGTGATGCCCGTTTATGGCATGCATGGATGTTTGGCATGCAGGCTGGAAACTGGACCTGGGAGATTGCACGAGTCCTCGTGTGCAGTTAGCACATTGAGCCCGATTGGGCTTTGGTGCACATTGGGTCCAGTGGTTGAAGTCAGCACATCTGTCTGGGTCAGCTGATGGATTACGTCCACAACATGTCAGATGTGGTGGAAGGCGATCAATCATTGGAGATCTTGGCCTACGCAGCTGCACTCAGGTTCATGGGTGAGTGACAGGGTACCTGCAGGCACAACTGGATGTGACCCATTGCACGTTTCCGGACACCTGGTTGCATGGTATTAATCTGGTCACATGTCCCAAGACGACAGTGGACATGGCTGCTTTGGCCTGGACTCATGATCCATGCGCGGACAACCGACGCAGGTTGACACTAACTTGTGTTGGGGATGGACTCCCCGAGGTGGAAATGGGCACTTTTCTACGTTCCTCATTCAGACATGCTGCTGCATTGGTCTGCATATCATGGCACTTCTCTTGGCCATACTGACACGCACTTGTTGATAAAGTAACCGCACTATCACTTGTCTCCAACTGTGTTGTGTCTTGATTTGTATGCCAATGTGTGTGTCATGGACTCTCTAGCTCCCTGCCATACATGCATTGCTACCCCATCGGGACTGTGGGTTTGTACTTGTGCATTGTCATGTCCGTGTTTCGTGCTTAGTCAGATGCGTATGGGCGTTTACTCTTGGGCATGATTTGTCTGCAGTTGTGATGTGCTTAATTGTGCAGGTGTGCCATTGTGCCCATCTCCCCCATCCCCTCAGTCCCTGCTGGTTCCTCTCCCTGTTGCTGTTGTGTCTGTTGCTTTGGGCAGTTTCCAGTCCCCGAGTCATGCCACTGTCTCCAACTGATGTGGTGGAGACCATTTCCTCGATGACATCCAGGTCCTGGTGTGGCGCTAGCCTCCAACCTCCGGTGTGCTTTGCTGCCTTCTTGTTGTTGGTGTGTTTCTGATTGTTTGTGCTTTTTGCATCATTCTGGATGTTCTGGTTTTCTTCCATTGTCCTCCTGCGCTCTGAGGGCTTGTGGGGTTGTTTACAGGCTTGCGTTGCCTCCATTGTGCTTGGCCGTTGTTTTCTGTTTTTTTTTTCTCAGGCTTTTGTTGTGCTTATTCCCACCTGCCGTGTGTGTGCCGGGCCTGGCGGTGCTTATCCCTGCTTTCCTCAATGCGAATGGGCTCTTCGAATGTTTTTTTGAATTGAGGTTTGTGTTTTTATCTCGGTTGAGGTGGTTGTATTGCGGACATTGGCCGCGGTTTCAGCAGACTTTCGCATGGTACCGCCTTGTTGTGAATTTCACGTTAACATAGGGTTATTTTCCCGCAATAGGCTGTGATGTGTAAAGGTGTGTTAGCATTTTTTGGTGATGTTTTGTTTAGTACTCAGTCTTGTGAATATATCCCTATGTGGGGTCACAAACATGGTTGGATACTGGTCTTGTATCTCTGGGTATAAATGTGGCTTTTAAAAAAGCTTCACCCCCCACTTATTTAAACAAGGTGTCTCGCCCACTATATACCTAATTTGGTCAATGTGAGTTCTGTATCTTACTCGCCCCATTGTAGTGCTGGAATAAATACTTTTTAGCCACGACTGGGGCGAAGTGGTTCTGAATGCGGGCATCTGTCAGCAATGCACATTTGCTGGCATCCATGGACTGTAGCCAGTGGGCATGGCCGGTCTTTGATTTTGTCTCTAGTGTACTCCTAGTGGGTGTGGTGGTGCTCAAATCTATCTGTAGCACAGAAATAGTTAGGCTATTCTCAATAACGCTGAACCAGTGATGCGTCAGATTTTAAGGACAATGGGCCCGATTCACAGAACTAACTTAAGACAAAATCCTAAACTTACTACCATTTTGGTATTCACAGAAGGCACTTACTCATTTTGGTATTCACAGAAGGCACTTACTCATTTTGGTATTCACAGAAGTTAGGAGTCCTAACTTTAGGACTCTTAAATGCCTTCTGTGAATACCGAAAGTCTTAAAGTTAGGATTTTTCTCAATTTAGTAGTAGCAAAGTTAGGACTCCTAACTTTAGGACTCCCAAATGCCTTCTGTGAATACCGAAAGTCTTAAAATTTGGATTTTCTCAGTTTAGTAGTAGCAAAGTTAGGACTCCTAACTTTAGGACTCCTAAATGCCTTCTTTGAATACTGAAAGTCTTAAAATTAGCATTTTTCTCAACTTTACTACTACTAAACAGAGAAAAAAACCTAATTTTAAGACTTTGGGTATTCACAGAAGGCATTTAGGCGTCCGAAAGTTAGGAGCCCTATCTTTACTACTACTAAACTGAGAAAATCCTACTTTTAAGACTTTCGGTATTCACAGAAGGCATTTAGGAATCCTAAAGTTAGGAGTCCTAACTTTACTACTCCTAAACATAGAACAATCCTAACTTTAGGACTTTCTGTATTCACAGAAGGCTTTTAGGAGTCCTAAATTTAGGACTCCTAACTTCTGTGAATACCGAAATAAGTAAGTGTCTTCTGTGAATACCAAAATGAGTACGTGCCTTCTGTGAATATGAAAATGGTAGTAAGTTTAGGATTTTGTCTTAAGTTAGTTCTGTGAATCGGGCCCTATGAGAGGTGCTATAAAAATACACTACAATCAGTTTCTTAATGGGAATGTTGCTGTGGCTATTTCCAGATAAATTCTGGTTGCTTCCCACTTATATCATAAATAATGTGTTATTACTAAACACATTCATGATTAACACATCCTCATGGTATTATTGAGCCCTCAATTATGGTTGTATTATAAGTAGAGATTTTAACCAAACGGCGTGCAACTTCATGCGCCTGCAGTTTTACCTCTGAAGAAGTGATTGGCTTGAGGCAAGCAATTTATGCTCCCTGCTCGTATGCAGTGCATTATATTGCATGTGTCCGGTAAGTGTTGTGCTAATGGGTTGTTTTTCCAACGGGTTCGAGTTACAGTGCAAATGGATGGTCAGTGTTTAGGGTCTTTTTATGGCCGTATTGTATTCCACGGTATGTTTTCATTCAACCTGGTTCTGCGTGTGGACAAATGGTATATCCACGGTTGCTCTGTTTTGAAAAGCAGTCTCTCAGTGTTACTGGTGTTACTCTCCAACTGTTCTATAGTGCTCCATTTCATGTCATTTGTAGCGTGTCCCTCTCTGAGAAAATGATCTGTCATCTTTGTAGAAATCCATTTACACCATATGTTACCAGGATGTTCACATATACCTGTATTTATCTTTCTTGTTGTCATCCCCAGATAGTGGAGTCCGCACAGGCAAGTTATTAAGTATACTACATTCATAGAGTAGAAATGTGTGTGTTTCCTTATAGTCTACACTCTCCCTGGTTCCAGATTTAGTGTTTTGATGGTGGAGGTTAGATGGCAAATGCTACAGTTCCCACAAACGTAGTGTCCCACGGTGCCGACCCCAATTCTTAAAAACAGTAGTTTTTTTTCCAACCATTGATTTCTTCGGGTGGGTCGGCAATGGGCTATCCTTCAGGCTTCTTACTCTTTTCAAGGAAAACAAAGGTTTTTCCTATCTCCATTTGCCTGTTTGTAGTATCTGCCAATGTTTAATAATGACTGTTTTCACCTGGTTGGAAATTGCGTTGAAGGTTGTGATGCAAGTGAGTGGGATAATTCCAGGCATGGTTATCCAACAAAGCCTCTTGGTTTAAATTTTTTGCCTGCATGTGGGTCGTATTTCTCACCCTCTTGGTATAGTCACAAGCCCGTAACTTTGCTGTGAGGGCCTTGGTCTGGAGGTTAAGGTCTGCCTTTTTACTGCAGTTTCTCACAAGTCTGAGAAATTGCCCATAAAGTAGATTTTCACTCAGGGTTCTGCGATGGAAGCTGTCAAATCTTAGTAATGTGTTCCAGTCTGTGGGTTTGTGATACATTTTTTTGTATAGCTTTCTCTGTTCAGCAAAAATGACCACATCCAAGAATTTCATGGAAGCCCTTGTTCATAGTGTAGGTGAACGTAAGGTTGTTATCCTGGTCATTAATCCAGGTAAGGAAAGGGACGATAGCAGTACTATCCCTTTTCCAAATGTTCAGGATATGTACTGCATTCACAGCACTATGTTCTTTTTTTGCATTGATTTTTGATGTGTAGGATATTTTAGTTTCAAAACTGAATATGTGCAATCCTGCCACACTTGGGGCGAATGTACTGCCCATAGAAGTTCCAAATGTTTGTAGGTAGATTGTGCCTTCAAACTCGAAGAAGTTCTTCATTAGTGCTTTCGGACACTTTCACAGATAAATTCCTTTGGTGTGTTGTATTCCCACTCTCCTTGTTCTGGGGCATCTTCGATTACTGTGTCCTCCTGTGGAAGGCTCATATGCATGTTCTCAACATCTGAACTTAGCAGTATATTCTTTTCTGGGCCACACTCGATGTCTCTTAGTAGACCTAGCAAGTCCTTTGTTTCTCTGATGTATGTGGATGTGCCTTATACCAAAGGTTTTAGATAGAAATCATAAAATCTGGACAAAGGTTCCAATAACAAGCTTACCTCAGATACTATTGTGTGTTCGTTCTGGAGAGGGGTTCCTTTTCTTATTGATTTTCGGAAGGGTTTGAAATACTGTGTTCCTGAGTTGACAGCAAAGAGACATTCTGACTCTTTTTAGGATTGTTTGTTGGCTTCTTTAGTCTCTATGAGATTTTTAATCTCAGATCTCAGCTGTTTTGTTGGGTCAAAGGGGAGGACTTGGGAGTTCTTCCTGTCTTCTAAGAGACAGAGACATTCAGTGTTGTACTGCTGTCTGCCCTGTATTAAAATCCCCCTTCATATATACACTTATATCTTCCCAAGACTTTTGACTCAAAATTAACAACATTCCTCTTGGGTTGGGGCTTGTTGCACGGACATCACCATTGCTTGTATCCAAAAGAAGGAAACACTTCCACGTCTAGGGGCATTACCATGAGCCAAACACCATCCAAAAATAAGGCAACCAATCTTTCATTCTGGTGAGCCATCCCTCATGACGAGTTTCAACACCACTGTGTCTTGATCACATGATAATTTCAGGGGTGGCAATTCTTTTAAACCTGAAGATGCAAAAACAGAGTCGACTTCAAGATCATTGTAAACAAAAAACATCAAGCACTGTTTTTGTTGAGCAGGACAATGCACTGCCTGATGATTACTATATCACATTTGTTCTGTGACAGAAGACAAGTGAAGATATTACATTTGTTCAACTGTATGGTGTTTCCATGTTTTCAAATGAAACTGCAATGACAATAATGCATCACATCCACTATGTCTCTATCTCCTGTTGTTTGTTATTTGAGATGTCATCAGTGATATCATCAGTGATGTCACTGACCATGTCATGAATGATGTACTGTGTAACATCATCAGCAGTGGATTGCGGGCGCGCGAGTTATAGTTAGTACGACTAACTATAACGGGGGAATTTCAAAGGTTTTCTACGAATGAAATGTCCAACTAACTATAACACCCCTAAAACTTATGTTTTTTTCAGTGAAGTTCTAAGGTTTTTTAAATGCTAATTCCTAACTAAAGCATGTCTGAAACCTATGGTTTTTTCTGTGAATTTCAAAGGTTTTTTAAATGCTATTTCCTAACTATAACATGTCTGAAACCTACGTTTTTTTCAGTGAATTTTCAAGGTTTTGTAAATGACAATTTAATTCGTATTTATTTTTTTGATACTGATTTACAATTTGTTTTTAAACTATTTATTTTTATATATTTTATATTTTAAATTACATTATAATTACATTATACATTAAAGTCCAAAATATACTTTCTCAGAATTAATTACTTTAGTTTAAATACTTTGCAAATAGGCAATAGAGTTTTAAGCACAGTAGTTACAGTAGTTGCAATGGGCAACACAATTTCAAACCCAATGCAACATTGAGCTGAATGGGAATTTCTAGTTAAATGCAATTATTTACTTTATGGATTACTTTTCTAACCACAGGACTGGATCCTAGATTCAGTCCTGGGAAATCTCATGAAAACAGTTGAGTAAAAGCTTTTTGGTTACAGTAAGGATTTTTAAGGAATTTTATTGTATTTTAAAAGTATTGTAAAAAGGGGCACGGCCTGCACCACCTCTCTGCAACACAGTGCAGTGGCGCTTCCTGGAAGCACCTGGTGGGTACTTGGCCCCCATGGTCCCTCAAGTTTGAAATGGAATGTTTTCCCCAACTTAAAAAGCGCCACAGGGCGTGTTTGCACACATCACGTCAGGCCCCTCCCCTCCCTTCACCACTAGTGTAAACGCGCCCTGTCACCATTCTAAGTTGAGAGATTAAGTCCCCTTCAATCCTAAGGGTCCCTAGGGTCAAACTAGCCCACTAGGTACCTCCAGTAAGCGCCACAGAGCTGGGTTCCAACGAGGTGCAAAAAGGGGCGTTGCCTCTGAACACCTGTCTCAAAACCTCCCACACAGGTTTTTTTATTTAAAAAAAAGCCCGGGGTGGTGGTCCCAGGAGCTGCGGGGGGCCCGTGAGCCCCCCGCAAACATTTAATTAAAGCCCCAGGGGTGGTGGTCCCCGGGGCTGGGGGGGCCTCAGAGCCCCCTCACCCATTTAAAAAAAGCCCCAGGGGTGGCGGTCCCCGGGGCTGCAGGGGGCCCCGTGGGAACCCGCATATATTAACTAAAAGCCCCAGGAGGTGGCGGTCCCCGGGGCAGTGTGGGGGGTATTGGGACCCCCCCACACTTTTTTCTTAATAATGCCCTCGAGATTTGGCCTCCCGGGGGCACATTGCCATATTTACAGGGAGACCGCATTTCTTTTTTTTTCTATTGCTAGGATGCCCAGATTCTACGCGCATCCCGCAATTAAAAAAAATATATATATATTTTTGGCCCTGAGCAGGTCTAGGGGGTCAGGGTGTATCTACCCTGCCCCATTTTCACGTTTTTCAGCATTTGTTTTTGGTTTCTTGTGCTTCAGTTCTACCGAGGCACAAGATGGCTGCCAACACTTCCTGATTTTGACAGTTGAAAGGAACGTTACATAAAATAAGCTGTTATGTTAAAAACTCAAGCACACTTGCTGTTTTGATTAGCAACATTGTGTGATGAACGTTTGACCTGTGTGCTCAGTTAAGTGTTCCATGAGCTGTTTTTATGGTAACAGGCAGAAGGCAGATTGGGGGTAGGGTTTACATTTATGTAAATTGGAAAGGGTTGGAATGTGTAACCAATATAAATGTGTGTTTGCTTTTGAATTAAGGTGGGAAGGAATGTTATTTGAGTTTTAAGTGTATATGTTTGCAAAATGAGAGGAAAACTTTGCCATTCTTTGGTTTTGGTGAGAGGTGTACAGAACAGAGATTCTGTATAAGAAAATCTGCTGTGTGATTGACATAATTCTTAATCTACAAAACAATTTGAAAGGTGAGTTATTAATTTGTGAGGGGATGTGTGTGGTGCATTTTGATTTTAATCAAACTAATGTGTTTCTCCTGCTAAAGTGCAGGGAATATTTTTTTTCTCTAGAATCTTATTGTGAGTGTGTGTGCATTTAGAAACCATTCTTAGATAAGCATTTGTTTATTTCACGTGTTTGCAGACAGATAACTGTGCTGGTCTCATGTTTTGGTAGAATTAGAAACCAGTCATTTTTATCTATTTGCAAAATGAGTAAAGTTTCTACATTAAAATGCAGTACTCCTTCTAGACTATGAAATGTGTTTTGGCAAAATGCAAGGGATAGTGTTGTTTGTCTAGAATGACAGAGTGAGTCTGTGTGCATTTAGGAATCACTCTGAGAGAAGCATTTTGGTACTTCATGTGCTTGTTGACATGTAATTGATTAAAAAAGTATTGTGTTTTGATATTTTGGTAGAATTGGAAAATAGTCATTGGTAATGTGTTTCCAAAATGAGTTTAGCTTTAATAGTAAAATGCAGTAATGAAATATGTTGAATGGATGCTTGATGTGTTTGCAGACTCATAAGTACTTGTACTGTTGTAGTGAGCCAGGCTTTAGGGCAGCCAGTGCTTGAAACTCCTATGCATATGCATGTAGTGGTGTAAGCACCTTCACACTTGTGTTTAAGCCTACATTTTCCCAGTCAGTATCTGTGCACTCCATTTATAAGAACTACTGTTATTTGTCTAGAATCACACTGTGAGTCAGTGTCTATTTGGGAAAATTGAGAGAGAATGATTTGGTTGGTTGATGTGTTTGCAGATATATAAGTACATGTACTCTTGCAGTGATCCAGGCTCTAGGGCATGCAGTGCGTAAAACTCCTATGCACTATGCAAGTAGTAGTGTAACCACCTTCACACTTGTGTTTCAGGCCTACATTTCCCCAGTCACTATCTATACACTCCATTTATAAGAAATACTGTTATTTGTCTAGAATTACACTGGGAGTCAGTGTCCATTTGGGAAAATTGAGAGAGAATGATTTGATTGGTTGATGTGTTTGCAGACATATAAGTACATGTATTCTTGCAGTGAGCCAGGCTTTAGGGTACACAGTACATGAAACTCCTATGCACTATGCATGTAGTAGTGTTAGCACCTTCACACTTGTGTTTCAGGCCTACATTTCCCCAGTCAATATCTGTACACTCCATTTTTAAGAAATACTGTTATTTGTCTAGAATCACACTGTGAAAGAGTCAATTTTAGAAAATTGAGAGAGAATGATTTGGTTGGTTGATGTGTTTGCAGACATATATACACATGTACTGATGCAGTGAGCCCGGCTTTAGGGTATGCAGTGCTTAAAACTCCTATGCACTATGTAAGTAGTAGTGTAACCACCTTACCACCTTCACACTTGTGTTTCAGGCCTACATTTCCCCAGTCAGTATCTATACACTCCATTTATAAGAAATACTGTTATTTGTTTAGACTCACACTAAGAGTCAGTGTCCATTTGGGAAAATTGAGGGAGAATGCTTTGGTTGGTTGATGGGTTTGCAAACATATAAGTATGTCTACTCTTGCAGTGACACTAAACCCCAGCACGACCCTCTACACTACACAAATACCACTGCACTACCCTAAACACTAATCTATCCCCGCACGACCACCTACACTACCCATTCACCATTGCACTACCCTAAACCCTAAAACACTATCCCAGCATGACCCCCTATACTACCCAAAGACCATTGCACTACCCTAAACCTTAAATCTACCCTAGCACAACCTCCTACACTACCCAAACACCGCTGAACTACCCTGAGACACTACCCCAGCACAACCTTTTACAGTACACAAACACCAATGCACTACCCTAAACCCTACATATACCTCTAGCACAACCACCTACACTACCCATTCACCACCGCACTACCCTAAACCTTAAAACACTGTTCCAGCATGACCCCCTACACTACCCAAACACCATTGCACTACCCTAAACCTTAAATATACCCCCAGCATGACTACCTACACTACCCCTTCACCACTGCACTACTCTAAAACACTATCCCAACATGGCCCCTACACTACCCAAACAACAATGCACTACCCTAAACCCTAAAACACTACCTCCAGCATGACCCCCTACACTACACAAACACCACTGCACTACCCTAAACCCTAAATATACCCCCAGAACGACCACCTACACTACCATTCACCACTGCACTACCCTAAAAGACTACCCCAGCACGACCCCCTACTCTATCCAAACACTAGTGCACTTCCCTGAACCCTAAAACACTACTCCATGCATGACCCCCTACACTACCCAAACACCACTGCACTATTCTAAACCCTAAAACACTACCTCCACCACGACTCCCTATACTACAGAAAACACCACTGCACTATTCTAAACCCTAAAACACTACCCCCTACACTACACACACACCACTGCACTACCCTAAACACTAAAACACTACCCCAGCATGACCCCCTATACTACACAAACACCACTTTACTAGCCTAAACCCTAAATCTACCCCCAGTACGACCACCTACACTACCCATTCACCACTGCACTACCCTAAACCATAAAACACTAGCTCAGCATGACCCCTACACTACCCAAACACCATTGAACTACCCTAAACCTTAGATCTACCCCAGCACCACCTCCTATACTATCTAAACACCACTGCACTACCCTAGAACACTACCCCAGCACGACCCCCTACACTATAGAAACACCAGTGCACTACCCTAAACCCTAAATCTACACCCAGCACGACTACCTACACTACCCATTGACCACTGCACTACCCTAAACCCTAAATCCGTACCCAGCACAACCCCTATACTACCCAAACACCATTGCACTACCTTGAACCTTAAGTGTACCCCAGCAGAACCTCCTACACTACCCAAACACCACTGCACTACCCTAGAACACTACCCCAGCATAACCCCCTACACTACCCAAACACCATTGTACTACCCTAAACCTTAAATCTACCCCAGCATAGCCTCCTACACTACCCAAACACCACTGCACTACCCTAGAACACTACCCCAGCACGACCCCCTACACTACTCAAACACCACTGCACTACCCTAAACTCTAAAACACTACCCCTACACAACATAAACACCACTGCAATACTCTAAACCCTAAATCTATCCACTGCACGACCCCCTACACTACCCATTCAACACTGCACTACCCTAAACCCTAAAACACTACCCCAACACAACCCCCTACACTACCCAAACACCATTGCACTGCCCTAAACCTTAAATGTACCCCTGCATGACCTCCTACACTACCCAAACAGCACTGCACTACCCTAGAACAGTACTTCATTACGACCCCCTACACTACACAAACACCACTGCACTACCCTAAACTCTAAATCTGTACTGTTCAAAAACCATAGTGACTGTTTACGTACCATGTACTAATCTATTCACAGTTTGTATAGTAATAGAAAAGTATGATTTATAAAGTTATTAATAAACACTTATTTATGATTATTTTTTACAGATACTGTTTATCATCATTAAAATAAAGTTATCCTGCCGGAGAAAGAAAGAAAAAGAAAAGGTCTGAAAAAGGATACTTACTTGAAAAAAACTCAACCACAAGTATTGGATGACCAACATAATGTGGCTAAAAAGAGAAACATTTCTGGTAAGACCACAAAGAACTTTATTAAAAATATTACTAGAGTCAGAAAAAAAATGAAAATGATAAAAGCACTGAAAATGTTCCAGGCATAAAAAAGTGCAAAGAATAGGAAAGGAAAAAAAAGCAATATACATATAAAGTATCCAAATTGTAGCAAAAGAAGAGAAAACCAACATAAAGAAATCAGCAAAAAATCATTTTACAACGGAGAAGTACATAATTTGATAAAAGATAAAAAGAACTATAAAAAAAGAACACTATTTTAAAAAAAGAAGAAGCATATCGAACCCATTGTTGAAAAAGCTTTTGAAGTGTAAAGGAAACTATTAATTTTAGTATTAAACAAAATTCGATCACTAAGTAAACCAATCCATGTAATGAAAACCATTTAGCGCCATGAGACCTCCCGGTGAGATGTGCGCTTTACAAGAATATTTGACATTGACATTGACAAAGACCAAAAGTAAGAGGAAAAGAGTAATTAATAAAACAAATGTTTGTGATTTTCTTTGGGTGAATGGAAACACAGTTCAAGTTCTGAGCCTTTTTTTGTTGAAGTTAGTTATTTTCAGACCAATGATTTGTTGCATGCAGTTGATACCAGTGGTCGAGCTTATTAGGTTAGAAATGGTTGTCCAGTTGTTCAAGAGAAAATGGTTCCCAGAAATGCAGAAGAAGTGATAGCTGATGAATTATTGGCAGACATCCTAAAGCCCTAGTGTACACTTGGGATTGCAGTAATATTTGTAGTGTTTGACAAGAATCTATTTTTCGCAGTTTTCTACAAACATATAGTAAAAAAAAGTGTTAAACAAAAGATTAAGGCGTTGCAAGGACTAGACCCTTGCAGAGTGAGAAAAAATACTGGTTTGCAAGGTCAGTCTATGGCTTGTCTTTCTAGGAAAGTAAGTCAATGTGTTTTTCAACATTTCATGATGTTGGCAGTACATCATATTCAAATGCGGAAGTTAGTGAGAAGATTGTATTATGCAAAAAGTCCAGCACTAAAGTTAAATGAGTTGAACAGTGCTCTTTTGCGTGGGTCAGTATCAGATGTGAAGAAGGTTTGTGATGACATTGAGTTTTGTTACTTTAGTCCTGAACAAGAGTGTGAAGAAACTCAGACATTATTAGAAGAAAATGTTGGAGAGAATGTTGACCATAGTTGTACAAAAAGTTTTGAAGGTGGAATTACAAAGTTTAAGTTGATTTCAGGTGAAAGGACACATTTTTCTTGTATTTGTTGTCAGCGAACTCACTATAAAAATCAGACTAGGAGTGTTGATCTGTATTTAAAAATTGAAAAAGAAAATAATGATAAGTGGAAGGAATTTGCAACTTATTTGTTGGTAGAGAATTATTTTGATTTGGGTTCTGATCAGCGTATTTGTAAATATTGTTATAACAAATTAGATGAGAATAAAATGCCCGCTAGAACTGTGTATAATAATTTAGAGTTAGTTGCTATTCCGCCAAAATTGATAGATTTAAACACCTATGAGTCTATTCTCATTCAATGTGTGCACCCGTTTCAGGCTATTGTTCGTATGGAGCCTAAAACAGGTAAATTGCCTCCTTCAGATTTACAAAGAGGATTAAAAGGAAGAGTTGTGTATTTACCATTAGGTTTAAAGAAAAACATTTAAATTATTGGTGTACAGAGTGTAGAAAGTGAACCACTAGTTATTCTTGTTAATGGTGTGCCGATTAAGAATAAGAAAATCTGGCAGGAGTTAGTGGATGTTAGGAAAGTCCAAAAGGCAACATTGTATTTGATAAAAAACAATACATACTATAAGAATGTTTATATGGGAAATAAAGAAATAGTTTTAACAGAAGATACTGAAACGTCAAGTGGACAAATTGAAAAAGTAGACATGTTAAGATTTGAAGAAATCTATGAACATTACAGTGTGCATCCACTTCATTCAAACGAAGTGATGGGGAACACTATTGAGTTGTTCCAAATGAAAAAAGCCAAAGCAAGTCCCATGAGTGTATGGGAAGAGAGCTTGGAAGCTCGTTGTTTTCCGCAGTTTTCCCAACTGGAAAAGGAGGACGATATGATGAAAGTCTTTTGCAGAGTCCTGCATCTGAATATCGGACACCAAGATTATATGCAGAAAATCCAAGATATCGACAATGTATCCCTTATATATTTTATCTTTTGTTTGAAAGTGGTTAGTCTAGACTTTCATATGCAATCAATCATATTTTAAAAAATGGAATACATCTGCAAAATGTATCTGCAAAAGATTTTATGGATAAAGTGCACCAGAGAGATGATCATTTAGAATCTCAGCTCATTAATCTGATGGCATGTCAGCGTGGGACTAATGAATATTGGTACTGTCGTCATTGTTGTACTTTAAAATCCTCAAACTCCTTCTCAGGGGTCTTACCAATAAGTAGTCCATTCAAAAGCAGCAAAGAAATCAACAGAGAATCTGAAATATGAAAAGACATCTTTATTACAATTAATTGTGGGGCTACGTCGCCCAGTCACACCTAAAGCAACTGAATGAGGCAGCCTGCTGAATGGTCTCAGCACTGACCTTTTATACCATTTATTATGCCCTAGGCACACATTTTCTCTTTGAAGTACATTATTGTTGGTCACTCCCAGGACGTGCACACAAAGCACTGTATGATGACAAACCCACTTTCAAGATAAGTCCAGGCCATAAACAATGTCCACATAATGCGTACATTCTCTAGCTGACAAGGCCGGATAAACCCAAAACAGTAAGATCACAGCTCATGTCATAAATAGCTTGTGGAGACAGGAACAGGAACCGATGGAATAAAGATAGGCACGTTTGTGTAGTAAATCTTTACAGTGTCCTGTGCTCTGATCTATAATCTTGATCAACTAAAGGGCAGGAACTGGCTTGGCAAGGTTAGCCTCAAGCAACAGGGTCAGCTTTCGCCAGGTCATGCAGGAGTCAGCACAAACCCATGCTAAGGTTATGTCCTTAAATACTTGTTCTGCCACAGTGAGGGCCTACTATAAGGGCAATCCACAAAATGGCTGCTATGCAGAAGATGGATCCCGAGGGTTCAGAACAAAACCTTCAAATACACAGTGAGTCCATTTGTGTAACATGACGAAAACACTCACACTTGCTGAACTCACTGTTTACGGTCTGCTGTTACCAAATTCATAACAGAATCATGATATTTAAAACACAGGTTCAGAATTTTCAGTACCACATCATGGAGAACTGAAATGTATGCTACAGAACTGTCGTAAATATTTAATTTACCATCGTAATTTCTATGCAGGTAAGTACTTAATCAATAATAACTCAATCGGAAAGAAAGAAACAGAGTCCGTGGTGTTAGAGTTCTTAGGGGCTTTATTCCTTAAAAAGGAATCGTTCCGAAACGGGAATCATGTTCCTGCAACCACAAGGGGTTCAGGAAGGGATAGAGCAATATTTTATTGACAATACATAGCTTATATACTTAATTTACACCATAGAAAGCAATATAGTAGGCGTAACAGCTGAGAGAAGACAAGATAATAGCATCCACGTGTTACTAGTACGTAATCAGAAGGCGTGGACTAGGCGTGAACTAGAGGTGTGCGCTAGAAACGTCACAGGTAGGTGTCACATGGGGGTGGCACTAAACAGAAATGTTGCAATGTCAGCGGAAATCGGAGGCTTAGATGCGCGCGCAGCTGCATGACGTGTGGTTGACGTGAGACTGGAGGGTGCAGGGGACTTGACATTTACACTAGCGGAAAGAGACAGAAGTCTGGCATGTCAGATCAACTTGTACTTCTATCATATCTGATATCTGATGTTTGGGAACCATATTATCTGAACGGAAAAGGTCTCTGGGGCAGAAGCTATTCTATACTGACTGTGAGTGCGTGTATAAGCGCCTAAGTGTCTGCATGAGAAGCGTGGGGGCTTGGGCCTTCCATGGGAGCATGGTAACAGAGGCTATGAATTACTTGCACGGAGACAGGCCGGCCCTTCGGCTCTGCAGCTGGGGAGGATGTTTACTGAAACTAGTAGGCAGGAATGTATTTCCGAGGAGCGGAGCAGATAATTCGAAGGTTGTAGTCAGTCTTGGCAGGCAGCAGGCTGAGCTAAGCGCAGTGGGCCGCGCTGGAAGTAAGTCAGAGTTCACGGGTACAGAGACAACCTGGGCTGAGGCTTTCAGAGTCAGAAGCCAGGAAAAGGCTCGATGGCAGAAATTCGGGGCCTACTTTGCCAGAGCTGAAAAACGTGTAAAGTACACTACAAAAAGACGTTGGCATAGCATACTTAGGAACGGACTATTCAACCCATTCAGGGTGGGTTTGAAAGAGGACATTTTAACGTTGGACGCAAATGTATTTGCGTCTTCATAGCTGGCACAGGAGGGAAGTTACATGCACTTTAGGCTGGTACATGGAGACGGTGGGGTACACGCTAGGGAACACAACTTGACCATAAAATTTATATTTCCTCATTCCCTCCTTGTTCCCTACGGAACCTTCATGATATATCGATCCTCATGAATCGATCAGTTTGTTCTTGTAACATCATTTGCTCTTCTTTCTTTCTTTCACGTCTTGAAAGAAAACTGGAATGTTCAATGCATGATGTGGCACATAGTCCACAAATCGCTGGCCCACACTGTAAGCACAGGCAGCAACTGAATACTAGGACTAGGCCAATGCCTAGGAAGGATAGGATCTTCCATCCCCAAGCGGTTAATGTTGTCCAGAACCAACCGGACCAAGTCCAGGTGCCTGGATTCTGATGTATCAGGTTGGCAATTTTATGAAGACGTGTAATAGCTTTATATACAGATGGCGCGTTTTCTGGAATGAAAACACAGCAACTTGACCCGATGACCTTACAGGCTCCACCTCTATCTGCCAAGATGACGTCAATAACAAGACGATTCTGAAGGACAACAACCCGCATGGCGGACTGCTCCTCTGTTAAGTTACCTAGGGCGGAGGCAGTTTCATTCACTACTGCTTCAAGTGTTCTGGTTAATCTGCGTATTAGTTTACTATTTTGGACAGGGCCTAAAAAGAAAAAGAATCCTTTATTGAAATCGGTGTATTGTTCCCATGCCGTTTCTGTGTAGTCGACAAGCGGGAGATCTCTTCTGAGTCTACTCTTTACTAGATTTGTATTTCTGTGATAATCAGGAGGAGCTAGAAAAACAGGTGGCAGAAGGAATGCAATATAACAGGTACCATCCCAATCTGGAGGTAAGCGTGTGTATGCGGTATGACCGCAAACAAAATAAGAATGACGGATAGCTTTAAAGGACGATTTACCATGATCACTGAATTCGACCACAGTAGTGCATTTACTATGACCTAAGTGTACTGAACCTTTCTTTCTGACACATAATTCACCAGTGACTGGTAATACTGACATAGCAGGCAGAACTGGTGCAACTTCGGATTCAACAGTAAGAATCATAAGGTTAATTGTGTAATTACCTAATCCATACACTTCGTTTTCTAGATCAGTTCCTATTCTAGTGGGGAGTCCCTCCTTATCAGGGTAACAGACATCGAGCAGAACTAAGTTCAAGTTTCCCCAAACCCAGCTCCCTTCGAAAACAGCAATATCAGGATCTAAAGAATTAATTATTTTAAACCATGCACCACAGGAGCCATTGTGAGTGAACGGGTACGGAAAGAGGGGCAGAGCTCCCTTGTAATTCTGGTAGGGAGGGAGTCGGCCACATATCCAGCAGTTTGTAGCATTATTAGTCTGATGGGAATGGTGTAGCATACTAATGAATGTGTTGTTGCGCAGCGCGAGTCTGTAAGAGAGTTCATGTGGAGGTAACTCACTAAAAGAATGTTCAGCAGAAACATTGTAAGCAGGTTGTTCACGCTTGAAAATAGGGCAATAGATAGGAAGTAGTACACTTGCAACAATAATCAGAAGACTTAGAAAAAACATGATTAACAATGTCACTATACAGTGACTACGCAGTGATTTGCAATATGTACGTTTCTTGAATTGTCTCTCTCTCTCTCTATCTCGATCTAGGGGATACATGTCAGAAACTATTTAACCGATTCACCTAGGGGAGGACTTAAACAATTAAACTGTCTGACTTGCTAGATCGGAGCTTTAACTTATACTCTTCTTGGGGAGTTTTCTCTCGTTCTGAAACTTTAAAGTCACTAGGCTTGATACAGTCTTTGGAAGAGGTGGATGAGCCTGGGTCTGGTTTCAGTTCATTGCATAGTTTGATATGGCTCGTGTGGATCCACCCCTTTCTCCCCTCCACCTTCACTGCTGTCCTCGTGGTAAGAAGGACGGTCTTCGGCGCTTTCCAGCGGGGCTCCAGCGGACTTTTCCTGTCGAAGTTCCTTATTAAAACCAGATCGCCAGGACGGACATCATGCGGCTTTACATCAGTGTTGTCAGGGAAGGCTGCGGCAACCTGTGAACGACATGATTGGAGTGCAGACATCAAGGAGGCAAGGTAATCTGTCAACATATTGCAATCAACATCAGTAATTTTCTTAGGAATGGGCGTCCCCCACATATTCAGTGGTCTACCAAAGACCACCTCGTACGGGGATAGTCCTGATCTCGAGTGGGCAACTATTCTCATGTAGAACAGTGCAACTGGCAGGGCGACTATCCAGTCGACCCCTTTCTCCTGACATATTTTACCAAGGCGGGTCTTTAATGTCTGGTTATGCCTCTCTACAAGGCCTGCGGCTTCGGGATGTCGGACACAATGGAATTTCCATTGATATCCTAGCAGCAAGGAAACTTGCTTCATTAATTCGGATGAGAATGGCTGTCCGTTATCTGAGTACACGACACGAGGCATGCCGTACCGTGGGAAGAATTCACGAACCAGCTGCTTGGCAGTGGTCGGAGCAGTGTAATCTGGGACTGGATATGCTTCGGTCCAACGGGAAAGTGCACAAACAATTACGAGGACATACTTGAATCCTCGACAACGGTCCATCTGGAGGACTTCAAAAGGGTGGTCGGGAGGATGAAATCCACCTTGCTCTACAGGGACGCTTTTACCTGGATTGAACTGACAACAGATCATGCAAGTACGCACTTTCTGTTTTGCTGCTGCTCGTAAGTGTTTATTGCTCCAGAGATTTTGCAAACTGTCTAACATCGCTTTTTCTCCTAGATGTGCTGGACTATGTGCTGTATTGATTATGACTTGAACCATAGAGTCAGGGAGAAACCATGTAGATTTTCCCTTCGTCATCCAACCTTGATCTGTCTGGATCCCTCCTAGCTCAGTCCATTTCTTTATTTCATCAGGGGTAGCATGTGTCTGAATATCGATTACATCTAGTGTGGGATCCCTGACTGTCATACAATTTGTCGATCCTATTGTCTTTGTCATGTCAGTTGTCTGAGTGTGAGTCAGTGCTGTATGTTTTGCTGTCTGGTCTGCCAGGTCGTTACCCTGGGAAACAGAATCTGTAACTTTAGTATGTGCTTTACACTTCATGACGGATATGCCTGAAGGCAGATGCATTGCTTCTAACAGTGCTTGAATGAGGGGACCGTGTTGGATCTTGGCACCATGAGAGGTCAAGAAACCTCGTTCTTGCCATAACATTCCGAAGTCGTGTACAACTCCGAAGGCATAACGGGAATCAGTGTATATGTTGACATTTCTGTTCTTGGCTAGTATACAGGCTCGGGTCAGAGCGATGAGCTCTGCTGCTTGAGCGGACAGTGTGTCAATACGATGTGTTTCTCTAACTTCGGTTTCAGTGGTCACTGCATACGCGGCCACTAATTCTCCTGTACTTGTTCTCATACATGAACCATCCACATAAAGTGTCAGGTCTGGATTTGTCAATGGAACATCTGTTAAGTCTCGTCGAGGCTTTGTTACTGCATTAATGATCTCTATACAATCATGCGGGGCTGGATCTGTCATACTTGTAGGTAACAGTGTTGCGGGGTTCAGAATGCTGCAGCGTCTGATTTCTATGTGTGGCTGGAATAGCGTTAATTCGTAACCTGTCAGTCGTGCTATAGTTAAGTGCTGAGTCTGGGTTCTGTTTAAAAGAACCTCTACAGAATGTGGAACTTGTACTGTTAACTGATGGCCTAAAACAATTGAATCACTCTGTCTGATTGCTAATGCTGTTGCTGCTACGGACTTTAAGCACGCAGGGAGTGCCTGGGCTACTGAATCCAATGTGCTTGAAAAATAAGCGCAAGGCTTATGTGAACCTGCTTGATCTTGGGTGAGGACAGACAACGCTGTACCATCACGTTCTGTAACAAAAAGTGTAAACGGTTTACTGTAACATGGTGTCGCTAAAACTGGTGCTCGACATAATGCTTTCTTTAATTCCTCAAAGGCTTGTGTGTGTTCCTGAGTCCAAGGAAGGACAGTCGAAGTCGCTGCCTCCTGTGTCGTTAACTGGATGAGTGGTTTAGCTAGAAATGCATATTGAGGAATCCATTGTCTACAGTACGAGGTGAGGCCTATGAAGGCCCGCACTTCCTTTTGTGTCTGGGGTTGTGGCATATTTACAATTAACTGAATGCGATCGGGAGTGAGCTGTCTCCCCACTTTGGACAGCAAGTGACCCAAGTACACAACTTGCTGAACACAGAATTGTAGCTTCGAAGGAGACACCTTGTGTCCCTTGTCGGCCAGAAAATGTAAAACTGTCAGTGATGCTTGTTCACATTCGGGCTCACTTCATGCGGTGATCAGCAGATCATCGACGTATTGCAGTAAAGCGGTATTAACTGGCATTTGAATACAATCTAGTTGTCTTTTCAGTGCTTGACTATAGATGCTGGGGCTTTCTGTGAATCCTTGAGGTGCGCGGGAAAATTTGAAACTTCGTCCATTTAAACTGAATCCGAAGAGGTATTGGCTCTCTGGATCAATGGGTACACTAAAGAAAGCGTTCTTGAGGTCAATTACAGTAAAGAACGTTGCTTCAGAATCAATAGCAGTCAATAGGGAAGAGATATCAGGGACCACAGGGTACTGTGGTACAATGCATTTATTCAGCTCTCGCAGATCAATCACCAGCCGATATACTGGCGGTGCATTGGGGTCAGTACGTTTAAGGATCGGAATGATGGGTGAATTACAGATATTGGAGTCGGTCTCTACGACCACTCCTTGGGCAATGAGCTCTTCAATGATTTCCAGTAAAGCCACTACAGCATCAGGTGGCAACTTGTATTGTCTGATTCGGGGTAAAACAACCCCTGTCTTGAGTGTAACACGGTATGGTGTGATATGCATACAACCTACATCAGTTGGGCCTTTTGCCCACAAGTGATCTGGTACATTTCTCAATCTGACATCAAACTCTCGTAATACATAATGACCCTTGAAATCCCGCAGAAAGAGTCTAACTCCCTCCGGGGAACAGCATATTATGGCTCCTAGAGCCTTCAATGTTTTTATTCCTAACAGATTTTCTGGACATGATTTCGTAAGTAACAAGTCTGTAACACGTGATAATGGACCCACAGCCAGGGGGACGGGTTCTGATACCTCATTTACAATGGGCTGTCCTGAAAAACCAAGGGAAACATTCTGTGAGCCTGAGAGGGGTGCCCCTGGGACTTCGTCATGGCTTATTGTGGTGCGGCTTGCCCCTGTGTCAATTAAAAACTTTCTGTCTTTTCCCAGTACTTGACTATGTACATAAGGACCTTCTTGATCTACGGGAATTTCAATAAGAGGCAAACCCAACTCCCTCTCTAGGCTGTTTCATGCGTATCGTTGGTAATCGGGGTAAGCAGCTTGGGCATACTGGTACATCTGTTGGGAAACTTGTTGAGTCGCGGCTATGGGCTGTGGCTGTGATACCGCTACTGTCTGTGCTGTATGAGATGAAGCATGCATAGGCTGCGTGTTCTGCATGGGCTGTACGTTCTGTGAGGTCTGTTGCTGGGCCTGATCTTGTCTTGGTGGATGCGGTCTCTCTTTAGTTTTTCCTGTTGATATGTTATGTTTCAGAACTGGACATTCATGTACGTAGTGACCTGGCTGCTTGCAATAGTTGCATGTCCCTTTAACGGGAGCTGCGGTGTGACCTGTCTGGGTCGTACCTTTTCTGTGGCCGTCGGTAGGAACTGATTGGGCTACTAACATTTTCATTTTCGTGTCTTTCATACGTTTCTGTTCCTGATCCTGTTCTTCTCTAATTCTGTTCTGATGGTATTGTAACATTTGTAACATCTGTGATGGCGTATTTGCTTGCCATGTACTCTCAACCTTGTATACACGGTTTTTGACTGCTAACAGGGAATTCTCGACTAACTTTGATACAAAAAGATGCGGGTATGACTCGCTACTTGGTTTAAGACCGCTGTTAATAATAAAACATTTCTCGAATCTTGAATAGAAGTCACTAGTATCTTCGTCTGGTTTCTGTTTACATGCTGAGATGGCATCCCAGTCTTCCTTTCTTGTTGTCAATAATCTTGGCAGAACCTGTACTATCAAACCTGGTAATGCTTTAGTTTTCTCCCCAAGGCCTACCCCTGGGACACGTTTGTTCTCTTCATCTTCTATTTCTGCCCATACAATCTTTTTCTCTCCCACCTCCCATTCCTTTTCCTTGAGTTTCTCGTAGATGCCCGTGGGCAGCAGTACTTTTAACATTTTCATGATATCTTCATATGTGTAATCCCCCATCAGTAACATGTCTTTAAGTTCTCTGTGAAAACCTGCGGGGTCTTTATCATGGCAGGGTACTAGTTTCTTCATTTCTAACAATTCTAACTTGGTCAGAGGCGTGTGTACATACACACGTTTCAAGGTATGATCCTCACCCATAACTGGATGTACTTCTCGTAAGGGGTTCTGACTTTCAATGTCATGCAGACGTTCCATATGATACATTTTTCTTTCTGGAGGCGGAGCGGGAACATATTCGGAGCTTACGAAAGTGTTATATCTATGTCGTTGTTCTAGAATTATTTGTATTAACTTGGTACTTAGACCTCTCCATCTATCCATTAGTAGTTCTTCTAATGTTTCGTGTAAGGGACCTGGATCAGAATGTTTATTGCTGTATTTCGTGAGCAGGTGCTGAATCATGTATACACCTGCTAATTTCTGTTCGTCTGGGGAAAGGTTCAGGAATGTCTGCGCTACGGTGTCATCATTGTATATATCCGGATTGTCAGTCCATAATATGGCTGACCGGGCTAGTTCTTGTTCATCCATAGAATTGAGTACATGGTACCCTATTCGGTCTCGAAGTCTTTTATCAGTTTCCTGGAACTGATGTTCAGGAGAATTCGGGTTTGTTAAGGCAGAGAGAAAAACTCTCTTGCTTTCTGGACGAATACCTTTCCTAAGGTAAGTTCCCTTACCTACATACGCTATAGTATCTGTAGTCTTTTCTGGTTCTTCAAGTTCTTCTTCCCCCCCGGAGGAAGCCTTTTCTTTCTCTTTTTCGTGTATTTCTATCACTGCTTTTCTTATTTTCTTGTACATACTGGCTATGCAAGTCCCCTTGTCGTGTTTTCCTTCAGATATATTTTGGCCCCACCTGTTGAGTGCATCTATTTCATCCTGATCTGTTTCAGGCCTGTCTCGTTCTCTTATTAGGCAATTTATGAAAAAACGTAGTATCTGTGCTTGAATGTCAACTTTCTGATGCTCCATGGCATCCTTAATACTGTCAGGGTCTTTACCAGTCTGAACAAACTGATATATTCTATCTAGGCGCTCCTTCATTCCTGCAAATGACAGCAGGAAATCAGTAGCAGATCGTAACCGTAGTGATGCCATCATCATTCTATCGTCTTTGCCGGGTACTGGATCATATCTGCAAACTGAAAGGTTTTCTTTGAGTATGTCGAGACGGGGTGATTTGAACGTGAAAGGACTCTGCATATCCTTAACGTTTAATCTGTGCGTTAATGGCGGGGTCCGAAGACCCCCCATCGCACCTCCTGAGGCGGAAGCTTGGACACTATCTCTCCGTGGAGTCTGTATCTGTACCTGAATTTGTCTTTTAGTAGGGTCAGGTAGACGTGGTTTCGGTAGATCAACTTTAGGTGCGGGAAGTGGTGGAGGTGGAGGAATGGCCGATCGAACGGGGAAACCTGGTTGCAGTTGTGGCAGAATTTGGTCTGGAGGCGGGTTGACACCCCCGTCCCCGTCAGTAGGCGGGGCGCGAACAGGCAGATTGGTGTAAGCGGGTGCTACATCCTCTAGATATGAATTCAGGAATATGTCTTTAGTGGTCCTGTGGGTTACTTTAGTTGGGACCAATGGTGGCGGCAGATTTTTCGGTATTTCTGAAATGGCCTCAGGCGAACCCTCGGCCGCGAGATACATACCGTTTACGAGATTATTTTGTGCACGGTCTACTTGCTCTGATTTTACTCGGATCCCTTCAGTAACTAATTCGTTTTCTTGGGCTTTATCTGATTCTTTAAGTCTGTCTTCTCTACGTAGTGCTTTTTCAGCACGCTTATGCGATTCCTTACGCCAAAACTCTATGGCGTCTTTCTGAGATTGTCTGGCTTTCTTTTTCCATAATGCTTCCTCTACCTTCATGATGCACTCGGCATCCCATGTTCCGGTAACAGGCCATCTGTGTCTCTCGTCTAGATGCTTAGTATAGTCGGCCCATAAATCTAGATACAATATGGCATCTAAGCCATGCTTATGGTACATAAAATTTCCAGGAGTGTCCCTAGGGGGGATAGGAATTTCTTCCTCTAGTATCCCTTTCCTAGTTCCTATCTGCTTTAACTTGTTGAAAAACGGCATCTTGTTTACTTAGTACTGAATGCTCAATCCTTGCTACTTAATACTGAATACAGCTAGTTATACAAGAACACAATAATGCACATTAAAAACAGTCACACTCATACCACGACATTAATCACATGAAAAGACATTTGAGACATATATGACTACCCCCTATACCGGATGTACTGCTAAACAGCACAGATGCACTGTCGGAGACAATGCAAAAACTTTAATAACTGATGTACTGCTAAACAGTACAGATACACTGTCTAAAAACAGTGCAGACCGGACTTGTGTACCCAAACCCGTCTAGATACGTCCCAGCAATGGTACTCACCGGGAAGCACGGAAAACAGAAGGCCTCGGAAAACTCGACTGGACTGGACCGGACTCGACTCGACTCGACACGTGGATACTTCGGAAAACTTCGGAAAACTGGTGGGCCTCTTGACACCTCGGACCTTGCTTCTTTCGGCTAGGCTCTGGTCGGGATCCTCCGCACTCCTCACCGCCTCGTCTGGGTGCTGATCGCAGTCTTCGTCACCTCCGTGGGCCAGAGGGAGATACAGGAAATCCTGCCGGTACGCGTAGTTTCCTTCTAACTGATGGCAGGGGACAGAGCTTGCAACGCACCAACCGGCGCGTGAGGTGGGGGAGGGGTCCCTATTCGGGCACCAAAATGTCGTAAATATTTAATTTACCATCGTAATTTCTATGCAGGTAAGTACTTAATCAATAATAACTCAATCGGAAAGAAAGAAACAGAGTCCGTGGTGTTAGAGTTCTTAGGGGTTTTATTCCTTAAAAAGGAATCGTTCCGAAACGGGATATCATGTTCCTGCAACCCCAAGGGGTTCAGGAAGGGATAGAGCAATATTTTATTGACAATACATAGCTTATATACTTAATTTACACCATAGAAAGCAATATAGTAGGCGTAACAGCTGAGAGAAGACAAGATAACAGCATCCACGTGTTACTAGTACGTAATCAGAAGGCGTGGACTAGGCGTGAACTAGAGGTGTGCGCTAGAAACGTCACAGGTAGGTGTCACATGGGGGTGGCACTAAACAGAAATGTTGCAATGTCAGCGGAAATCGGAGGCTTAGATGCGCGCGCAGCTGCATGACGTGTGGTTGACGTGAGACTGGAGGGTGCAGGGGACTTGACATTTACACTAGCGGAAAGAGACAGAAGTCTGGCATGTCAGATCAACTTGTACTTCTATCATATCTGATATCTGATGTTTGGGAACCATATTATCTGAACGGAAAAGGTCTCTGGGGCAGAAGCTATTCTATACTGACTGTGAGTGCGTGTATAAGCGCCTAAGTGTCTGCATGAGAAGCGTGGGGGCTTGGGCCTTCCATGGGAGCATGGTAACAGAGGCTATGAATTACTTGCACGGAGACAGGCCGGCCCTTCGGCTCTGCAGCTGGGGAGGATGTTTACTGAAACTAGTAGGCAGGAATGTATTTCCGAGGAGCGGAGCAGATAATTCGAAGGTTGTAGTCAGTCTTGGCAGGCAGCAGGCTGAGCTAAGCGCAGTGGGCCGCGCTGGAAGTAAGTCAGAGTTCACGGGTACAGAGACAACCTGGGCTGAGGCTTTCAGAGTCAGAAGCCAGGAAAAGGCTCGATGGCAGAAATTCGGGGCCTACTTTGCCAGAGCTGAAAAACGTGTAAAGTACACTACAAAAAGACGTTGGCATAGCATACTTAGGAACGGACTATTCAACCCATTCAGGGTGGGTTTGAAAGAGGACATGTTAACGTTGGACGCAAATGTATTTGCGTCTTCATAGCTGGCACAGGAGGGAAGTTACATGCACTTTAGGCTGGTACATGGAGACGGTGGGGTACACGCTAGGGAACACAACTTGACCATAAAATTTATATTTCCTCAGAACTTAGGAACTCTTACAAGGTTCCTTACCCTAAGCTGTGCTGAGTACGCTTGGGATGATTTCCTTTGAGAGGCAAATTTCAATATAAAAAATATTGAATACAAGACACCTGGGGAATTGTGCTCTTGTTAATGTATGCAGGTATTTCAATCATAGATTTAAAGCTAGGATGTCTTTTATCTGCAATAAAAAAAATCCTCCTCTTCGAGAAGTTGTGGATTTCTTTTGGAGAAAGGAGTATCAAGCAAGAGGTGCTCCTCATATACATATGCTGTTATGGATTAAGGATGCCCCTAAATTTGGAACAGATGTTTATGATACTGTTTTTCCTTCATTGAAGAATGTGCCACATGTGCTGTACCCAAAAGCACAGAAGAAAACAACTTAAGAGCACAAGTCTTACGATTTCAAAGCACCAATGTGGAAAATACTGTCGACAAAGTACAAATCTAAGGATAACTTCTACACCAAATGTCGTGCATTTCCACGTCCTGTAATATCCAAAAGAAGAGTGAACAGTTTTATGACATCTTTGCGACATACCATCACAAGAAAGTCTCCCAAAAATACCTACAACTTAAGAAGAAATGAAGAGTCAAAATACATAAATGACTACAACCCAGTTATTTTGTCTCTGTGGAATGCTAACATAGACATTCAGTATGTTGCAGACAATTCCACTGCTGTTGCTCGATATGTAACGCCCTATATTACAAAATCAGAAAAGATGGAATTGAAAGAAATGTGGGAAGAGATTTCTCACGAGAAGACTCTAAGTAAGAAATTATGCAGTTTCAGTTTGAAGATGTTATCCCATCGAGAAATCGGAGCACATGAATGCTCAGATCGGTTATCATCTGCAAGTCTATACTCCAAATCTAGGAGAATAACTTGGGTGAGTCTAGGTCTGGCAGCAATGCGAAATAGGGTACTGAAATCTGTACAAGAAATTGAATATTTAGCAGAAAAGGATCCAGAAAGTACAGATATTTTGAAGATGAATATGTTGGACACATATTACCCAAACAGAAGTTATCATCTTGAGAACATGTGTCTCTATAAAGTGCGGCAAAACTACACTTTTAAACGGAATACTACAGAGAACATCAATGAAGGTAAATATGGAGTCATTGGTTCCGAAGGATGTTTGGTGAAACAAACAAAAGGAAATGTGATTAATCACAGGAAGCCGAGTTGCGACACACCTGATAAACGGGAATTTTATTATTGAGCCCTTTTACAACTGTTTAAACCATGGCGTTCAAGACTGTAATTACTTGGCGATTTCCAGAGCTATGAAGATTCCTTTAATGCTTTTAAAGATAGCATACAATGCACTGCTTTAGCAAATTATGTGAAAATGTTGAACAATGAAATTGATCAAGAAGCTACAATTGCAGCTGAGATTGCTAGAGACAGTTCTCAAGAGAGTCAAAGTTCTGCTGCGCTGAGTAAATATCCACTAGAAACAACCAATTGTTGAAAATTAGGCAGCAATTACCATGAATGAGGTGGAAACAGCAATGCATCAAGCTCAAGAAGATGTAACAAACTTAGCAAACTTGGAAGAACAGAAACAAATATGTCTGCAAGTGAGACAACAGATTGACCATGGATTACTTCATGAAAAGATAGAGTGCTCATGCACTTCACTTCAACCTCTCCGAATGTACTTGAGTGGAAAAGCTGGAACAGGAAAACGTTTTTTAATTAAAGTAATCATCAGTTATCTACAGAAAACACCTGAGTCACATTTGTCTTGTGTTGTCACTGCTCCAACTGGGTTGGCAGCCCAAACATTAAAGAAATTACTTTACATCATTTACTAATGCTATCAGAAGAGCATGAAAACAAATTAAATTATCACAAGCTATCTGGAGAAGCATGTTGAGAAGTTTTAAGAGTCTTGAAGAAAATGAAACTTCTCATTATTGATGAGGTAAGCATGGTATCAAACTTAATGCTTGCCTTTGTGCATTTAAGAATGCAGCAAATTCTTAAAAAGGAGTACGACGTGTTGTTTGGAAGAAAACACGTAATAGTTTTTGCAGATCTACTGCAACTGACTCCTGTAAAAGGACAACCAGTATTTATAACACTTGTGCATGAAGACACCAGAAAGTCTCTGGGTAGTGTTGGAAACGTGAACATTTGGTCATTTTTTGAATACAAAGAACTCATTAGAAATATGCGACAGGCAAATGAGGTTGATTATGGAACTACTCTTAAAGATATAAGAATTGAACTACAGACTGAGCATGTCAACAAGCTTTGCAGAGTCAATTAATTTCCAAATTTGTTTCCAAGTGAAAATGTAGTTCATGAGAAAATATACATGGAAATTGCAGAAAACAAATCTGTAATCTGCTTAATGCCAACACTGCGTGAGTGTTGTATATTCAACGAAGAACTTTTGAAACTGGAAAATGAAGAAATAATAAAAATGGAAGCCATCGATGAAATAGAGCATAAAGGAATTACTATTATTTTGACAGAAAATTTGAAGACAAAATTAGATTCTTTAGAAAAATCAATATCTAAAACTGCTGATTTAGAGAAGATTCTTTATACATGTAGAAACTGTTGAGTTATTTTAAGGCGTAATTTGAACGTAGAAAAAGGTTTAGTTAATGGAGCAATGGGCAAAGTTGTGGATTTTGTTAATTATCCAAATAAAGATGGTATTGAATTCTTAAAAATTTGATTTGATCAGATTGAAGAAGTTAAACAAATTGGTAATTGTTCAGTACATTTTTTGCTTGTTATAGATTTATATGTCCATAGAAAACAGTTTCCAGTTTCTCTGGCATATGCAGTGACTATTCATAAATCTCAAGGTTTAAGTGTTGACAGTGCTTTGGTGAACATTGGAAATACTGTGTTTAAAGAGGGCATGGCATATGTTGCTTTGTTATGAGTCGAAACATTATCTGGTCTGTTTTTTATTGATTTTGATGACACAAAGGTTACTGCAGATGCAAACTGTGTCAAAGAGTATAATAGGTCAAGAAAAACATTTGCTCCCAATTTAGGTCAATATCCTGTATTTGAAAAGTGTGTGGTTGGTCGAAAAAGAAGGTATGAGAATGTCAGTAGTGAAGGTATAGAGAAGGGAACAATATAAGATAATAATGTGATTGCAAGCAAAAAGAATAGGGACACTGTTGAAGAGATTGTTGGTTATCAGTTTGAAAATAGTTCAGATGTCAACTGCTATACTAATGTAGTGGTTAATGTTGTTTTCTTTCTTGAAGGTTTGCAACAGCAAACTATAGAGAATCGGGAAGAAAGATTTTGTTCATTGTTGTATTGCGTTTATGAAAAATTGAGAACTGATAAAAGTAAAATACAAAGTGTTTGTGATATTCATAATCAACAAGATGTTCAGGAATTTCTAATCCATTTGCTAACCATATTAGAAAATGAAGGTATACAAATTGAAAACCTTTTTGGCCTTTGTTATAAATGGGAACATCATTGTGAAAATTAATTGTATACATGTAGCACTAACATAGACACTGAAAAATTTATATATTTGACATTGCCAGACTGTAAGTCAGTGTCTTTCAATAAACTAGTTAAAGCAGCAAATCTGAACATGGAGTGCAGCCAATGCAAATCAGAAATGTTGTCAACATTATTTATACAAAGATGTGAACAATATATAATTTCAATGATGCAACGTTGTACAGCTGATAGAAGGCAATTAGAAACTTTAATAAAACATTTTGTAGTAAGTCAACTATCAATATCAGGAAGGACTTTTGTAGCAGTAGCAATACGTTTCTATGATGGTCCTTCCACAAAATCTGGGCATTACACTGCCTATCTAAAATGTGACTAAGGCTGGACACTTTGTAATGATGCTCAGTTGGTTTTCAAACAACTTTTGCCTTTCGAATTACCAATATTTTTAAAGCCAAAGTTTTAGGAAGATAATTCAGCCTCTGAGGAAATTATTATTATGATTTAATAGGATTACCATTGGACAATTTACATAAAAAGGAGTGCAAAAATACTATTCGGCCTCAAGGAAAGTTATATGTTTGAAATATGGAATTTTTCTTGCGCATTTGCCTATGTGTACATTTTTTACCAACAACATTTACAGTGTTTATAAATTTAAGTTATGACATTTTCTTAGCAGTAACCATTTTATATATTTGTGATTTGTATGATCCAGAATTTTACTGGGGATGGATTTTTTTAAACAATCAAATTGATTGTTTTTTTTTTTGCCCGCTGTTATGTGATGAGTACAATTGAAATCACTGTTTCTAGTGATATTCAAAATATTCTGAGAACAGCAAAAAAGGCTAAGAAATTACTTTGTAAAATGTTAAAATTATAAAAAAATAACTGAAAAAAATGTGTCGATTTTTAGATGTATTACTGCTGTGGTAAGTTTAAATAAGTCTTAAAATGCACAATGGACTGTGTTTCCACACAGTAGAAAAAAAGGAAGATGGATGCACTAGATTTGTGCCAGAGAATTCCATTGCAGATAGGTATCAAATAGTAGACATCTTCAGAGCACCTGTCTGCAAGATACATGGTGAAGTACACAATAGAGTCATATGGTGGTCTTATATTATAAGAAGTAAAACTCAGTGATGTCATTTGAGATGTCATCAGTGATGTCACTGACCATGTCATGAATGATGTAATATGTGACATCATCACCAGTGGATTGCGGGCGCGAGAGATACAGTTAGTACAATTAACTATAACTGAGGAATTTCAATGGTTTTGTATGAGTGAAACATCCAGCTAACTAAAACACTCCTGAAACCTATGTTTTTTTCAGTGAATATATATATATATATATATATATATATATACATATATATATATATATATATATATATATATTTTTTTTTTTTTATATATGTATATATATATCTTTGTGAATTCTGCAACCAGCGTACTTCGCAGAATAACGAGCCACCACGCAGCAAATAAATATTGTCAGGAAGCTTTATTCTCTCATCTCACGAATCTCTTCAGGCATGACGCGTTTCGGTTAACATTTAACCTTGATCACATGGCGCCTATGCAGTAATCTTCCACTTTAAATTCTTAACTTTTTTAGCCTTTCTCACCACGTGGTGCTAAACAGTGAAAACATACTATCAGTGGCAATGCATTTTTTGTTTTACTCTCTTTTTTCATGTATGCAGTCCAACATTTTATATATATTCTTAACCAAACGGTATTCTTTCATAACAGTCATTAAATAATATATATAAATATATTATACATGTGCAAATATCATGCCATAAATATTAAATAAATAATAAATATCTGCAATACATTTTTCTCTCATTTCACAGTATAAAAAGACTCTAAAATTGATCAAATTTTCAGAGATTTTAAATATAGCAGCATAAATGCATTAAATCCATTATTTGTGCACGCCTATGTATTGGTTTATGTTAAAAAACTTCTAAAAGCCATTAAAACTTAAGAATCCTTTAAAACATATGTAGGCATAAATGCATGTAAACTCTAATATGTGCAAAATCACGCAATTACAGTACATAACGGATATTACTCCCTTTATATGTGCAAAATAATGCTTTCTAATGACTGTATTTACAAACTACCGTAAAATAGGCGTTTAGCATACAATGTTTTTCTTCAAAATATCTTGACTATTAGTCCGAGCCCAGACTTAAAGTCTCATTATTTATTTTTTATTTTTTATTTTTTGTCTGCATTGTCTAAAAAGTGCTCAGTGCATGTTACTATTGAAAAAGTGCATATGTGTATTTAAAAATTAGAAAATAAGAGGGTGGTTCATGCATCAATATAAAATTATAAAATTTCAATTTGTCTTCTGCCGTATTTCATATTATATAATTCCTGATGATGTTTATAAGAATGTATGCATATCTTCTGTATTGTTTAGACCATATGGAGGCTTGCTGTTCAGATTTAATATATATTTCGTCTCAGAAGCTTTTCTCTGTCTCCACCTCTTTTAGGCACCGGTACTGAATCAATAACAAAATAAGTAAGACAATTGATGTTTTTGTCATGAATTGCTTTAAAATGCCTTGCTACCCGATAGGTGGGGTCACTGTTGACAATCGCTCGTATATGTTGAAGTATTCTTACATGCACTGGTTTTATGGTGCTGCCCACATATCTGAGCCCGCATGTGCATGTAAGTACGTATACAGCGAATTCTGTACGACAGTCATAGTTGCCTTTGATTTTATAATCATACTCACTAAACGGGGTGTTGTATTTAGTAGTGTTAATGCCGAAATTACATGCCCGGCAGGTGGTACATTTATAGAAGCCCTGTTTGCTCGGTAACCACATGGTTGCAGGAGCCCCTGCTATCTGTGGTTGAGACACATAGCATAACATAACATAGCATAGCATAACATAACATATAGACACACACATATATATATATATATATATGTATATATATATATATATATATATATATATATATATATATATATATATATATATATATATATATATATATATATATATATATATATATATATATATATATATATATGTCAAGTTCCTGGCGCAATCTTCATTTCTTGAAACACCAGAGTCGAAGCCCAAATACAATTTTAAGTGCTTAGGTTTATTTGGCAGAAAAACAACCCCTACGCGTTTTAAGGTAAGCCTACCTCTTGCTCACGGGTGGAGTGCAAGTAAAAGCGCCAAACTTTTAAAGTGAAAGGTACAGTGTTTGCACAAACCACGTGATAGTAGACAATGAAGACATACTAGTAGTGCTACAATGTTACAACTACACCGCATTTAAATTAAACACATACTGAAAAATGATGAACAATGCATCCAACATTCCTGTTTAACAAGAAATTATATAAACAAAGTTATAAACAATGAATTTCTTGAAAATTGCAGTGTAGCTCATCTGAGACCCGTCAGTTGTAGGTCAGAGATGAAAAAGCATCGCATTGCGTTACAGAAGTGAAAATGCGTGAACCCGCATATGTTATAAAGTAATGGTTGTGATCAATATCACACACAACATAGAAAAAGTCACACAATATTGAATCCATATTGCGCGTGTTTCCAATAGAAGATAACGCCCCAGTGGGCATACACCATCTGATGTGTTGTAGAGTGCGTGTTTAACAGTATCACCATTCCGCCCAAGTGGGCAGGGGTCCAACATCTGCAACAAGAGACAACAGTATATTTTTCAGCACTTATGTCCCCAACATCAACATCTATTATACTGTGCATGTGCATGTGAAAATAATAAGCTCAGTTAAAAGTTAGCAGTAAACACCAAGGAGGCGGTGTCAGAATAAAAACAGTTATTAAGTCAATGAAAACCCTATACACGGTTACAGTCATGTCAATACAAACTTCAATCTCGAAGGTGGATTGCCAATTCTTCCCCGATGGTTGTGACCAACAGGTTGAATTGTATTGTATTTCATTATATATCTGGACTCTAGCTTTCTCAAATCCAGCCACCTGTTGCCACCTCTCTCCTTGTTTTCAACACAGTCCAGTACCACAAAGTTTAACAAATTAGGATTCTGATTGTGTTCTAAGGCAAAGTGCCTAGCTACTGGGTACTGCTGGTTAAGATTTTTTATAGCCCTGAGATGTTCCAGGACTCTGAGTTTGGCTTGTTTGGTGGTACACCCGATGTAGAATTTGTCACAGGGACATTGTAGAGCATACATGGCATATTCGGTAGAGCACCTGAGGTGTTTGGTGATTTTGTGTTCCTCCTGATCTAGTGAAAGTTTGATGGATTTGCAGTTTTTACTAAATCTACATGCTTTGCACCTTTTACAAGGAAAAAATCCTTGTATCGCATTATGTTTCGGGCGATCTTTGATAAGTGTAGTACTTAACATGTCTTTCAGGGATTTAGCTTTTTTATATGTAACTGACGGGGAATTTTGTGTTACTTCCTGCAGATCTTTGTCTAATCTGAGAACATCCCAGAATTTTTTCAACCCACGTCTCACTTCCCAAGATTGACAATTATAGGTGGTTATGAAACGAATAGTTTCATCTTCCTTACGCTGTTTAGGTATCAGGAGATCCCCCCTTTCCATCTCGGCTACCTTTACTTCCGCCTGTTTGATGGTTTTCTTGGAGTAGCCCCTATCAGAGAACCTCTTCCTCATTAGTTCTTTCTCTGTCTCATAACTTTCAATTGTGCTGCAATTCCGTTTGGCCCTGATGAGTTCTCTGGAACATCTCAGGGCTATAAAAAATCTTAACCAGCAGTACCCAGTAGCTAGGCACTTTGCCTTAGAACACAATCAGAATCCTAATCTGGTTAACTTTGTGGTGCTGGACTGTGTTGAAAACAAGGAGAGAGGTGACAACAGGTGGCTGGATTTGAGAAAGCTAGAGTCCAGATATATAATGAAATACAATACAATTCAACCTGTTGGTCACAACCTTGGGGAAGAATTGGCAATCCACCTTCGAGATTGAAGTTTGTATTGACATGACTGTAACCGTGTATAGGGTTTTCATTGACTTAATAACTGTTTTTATTCTGACACCGCCTCCTTGGTGTTTACTGCTAACTTTTAACTGAGCTTATTATTTTCACATGCACATGCACAGTATAATAGATGTTGATGTTGGGGACATAAGTGCTGAAAAATATACTGTTGTCTCTTGTTGCAGATGCTGGACCCCTGCCCACTTGGGCGGAATGGTGATACTGTTAAACACGCACTCTACAGAACATCAGATGGTGTATGCCCACTGGGGCGTTATCTTCTATTGGAAACACGTGCAATATGGATTCAATATTGTGTGACTTTTTCTATGTTGTGTGTGATATTGATCACAACCATTACTTTATAACATATGCGGGTTCACGCATTTTCACTTCTGTAACGCAATGCAATGCTTTTTCATCTCTGACCTACAACTGACGGGTCTCAGATGAGCTACACTGCAATTTTCAAGAAATTCATTGTTTATAACTTTGTTTATATAATTTCTTGTTAAACAGGAATGTTGGATACATTGTTCATCATTTATCAGTATGTGTTTAATTAAAATGCGGTGTAGTTGCAACATTGTAGCACTACTAGTATGTCTTCATTGTCTACTATCACGTGGTTTGTGCAAACACTGTACCTTTCACTTTAAAAGTTTGGCGCTTTTACTTGCACTCCACCCGTGAGCAAGAAGTAGGCTTACCTCGAAACGCGTAGGGGTTGTTTTTCTGCCAAATAAACCTAAGCACTTAAAATTGTATTTGGGCTTTGACTCTGGTGTTTCAAGAAATGAAGATTGTGCCAGGAACTTGACATATTTAAGGTTTGGCGACCCTGTCGAATGCCCGCTGTAAAAGCGGCGGGAGCACGCCATCCGTGTGTTTTTTCGATATATATATATATATATATATATATATATATATATATATATATATATATATATATATATATATATATATATAATTTGCTCCACATAAATCCCCAACAATCCTCCCATCCACAACCTGCAGTGATAAGAAAATATATACAAATAGGGTGACTAAGGATGTGACCCTTAAGGGTCATAGGACCATCACATACTTAGTAACCCTGTTTGAATATATTTTAACCTTCCCCCACTCCAGTATTAAAGATTTCTTTGGAAGTGAGTGAGGAATTTTATCCCTAATAGTACACCCCCATATAAGATATTTTTAAGTGCTCCCTGAAACACGGTTGAGCCCTATGATGAAGCATGTCACACTTCTGTTAGAGTGAGTGATGGCTACTTAAAGAAAAGGGTATTTTTCCCTTCCTACCCGTAGCAATGGGTTGGACACCAGTATTTCCCTTGTGAACGTGTTCATAAGTGGATCGCATTATACATTTGGGAACCCCCACTCAACCGGGATCGCTCTTGGTTTGCTTTGTCTTACACAGTGAAAAATCAACCATTCGACCAGAGAAGGGATATTCTTGTGCATATGACTACGAACTAAGGAGGACGTGTCCTTTCTTAACCTCCGTTGGGAGGACCTCTCAGCCCATTTGGGAACTGCGTTTCCTGGGTTTTGTTTTTTCTGTTATTTTGTCCCACCTCCACAACTTTAACTCTTATTTTCTAGGTTTGCCCTATTACCTCCTAAATCTTCTCTATATTATACAAAATGCTGCTGCCTGCTCTATACAGAGTTGAAAGGAACATCTCTCCTCATTTGGTTTCAATCCATTTGCTTTCCATTAAAAAGTGATGCCTTTTTAAAAATATTTTTGCCTCTGCTACTGTGATTTTCGTCAAACCAGTCTCATATTTAGTAAGAACCTTTTCATTTGCTATTATCCTACTAGACTTCTTCATTCCTCCTCTTTTCTTATGCTTCATATTCCAAGGTTTACACATCTAGGATGGGAAGGAGATAATTTGAACACCTCACTGCAAAAGCATGGAAATCACTTCCCTTTTCTCTTCGAAGCTCCCAAACCTCCACTTCTAGTTCCTAAACACCTCAATTCAGATTTTTTTTCCAGAATTTAATGCTGTATGTACTAACACATTTTCCTGTCAAAACAGAATTGGTACAACTCTTTGATACATCACACACCTGAGACTCTTCTTTTAATACAAGGTTCTTCCCCAATGCAGAGACACATCCTTGGAGTAATTGTGTGCTTTACAAACCATCATTAATTTGCAAAATATCGTTCATTTAAGTAGATGTATGTGGTTGTGAGTTGGGACAATCATCATTTGTGTGCCACCTATGCAGCCTATGGCATCTAAAAAGCTTGCAATCATGAAAAATTGCATCTTGTTGACCTCCAATCCACCTGTCTAACTGGCAAAAAGGCTGCTATGTTATTCTGGACTACATAGCATCTACAAATGTCCTAAAAGCTCTTGATAAGCATCCTCGGAGATGCCACCAAGCACAGTTAATGAGAAAGGGCACTTTCCACATTTGAACAGGTGTGTGAACACAGTATCTGGACATAAGTAGGATTTGTCTGCTGCATAGGATGATCAGTCAAGCATAGGCTGTAGCTCTTCAATGAGGTCTAGAATAATGTATTTGCCAAATATATACCTCTCATTAACTTCCTCTGCTGTTAAGCCAATGAGTCTACCTCTCGTCTGAAAATTATTTCCCTTCTCCTCCCACTCCCTTGCATCTCATTTGCACCTTCCTGGAGAGGGCTGCCACTGTAAATGCTTCAGGTGCTGAAAAAATGTCTGCCTAGCACTTAAGACTAGTAGATAACAGTTAACGACTTAACCGCAGTGGTTTTTCCGCCACGGGGCAGGCGTTCTAAAGGGTGGGCGGGGCTCTGTCGGCTGTTGGCTGACGGCATTGGCCGACGGGAGCACGCAAGGGGTTAAGAGAGGTATCTGTTATTTACACATGAACCACTAAATTGGCAAATATAAAATATAAGCAAAGATCGATTTTTTTGCAAAATCTGAGCTTTCTAGAACCTACAGTAAATTGAGGTACCTTTCCAGGCCTAAATGGGCATTGCAGAAATGCTGTTAAAATGTATGAGAAACTACTTGCATGTTTACTGGGGCTTACATGGAGTATTCAGATAGAGGTAGTAAAATAAATTATATAAGCCCAAAGACTTGTGCCATCTACTATGTTCCCCAACATTTTAGGAGAAAGAAAGACTGCACAAATAACAATGGCTTCATGCTCATTATTCAGCCCTAATCCATGTCCCCATCCCCTGCTCTGTGTCATCCAACATGAGAAAATGAAAAAGTAATATGTGTAGACACACCTTTGTTTGCAACTAAATTTCAAGAGCAGGCTATGCGTACATTTGGCTTATTTCATGAAATTTAGTAGTATTAAAGAAGTTCTACAAGTCATGCATACTAATAGAAACATCTTGTGAATCCGGGTTTATGGGTAAATCCTTTACCCTGGAATAGTATCTATGCTTCCCTCATCATCCAAAAATATAATAAGCTTGAAAAGATATTACATGTACGAACAAAACATTCAGAGAGTTCACACAGCAGATGGTTGTATGATGAATTATTGGAGACAAAAATATTTAAATACAAAAATATCACCAAATATTGAGGACATAAATATAATTTTTCCATACTTGGTAAGTAAATTACAAAATATATTCTCAAAAATTGTAGACTGTGAAAATATTGTTGCATCAAATTTTTTATGTTAAACAATGTACTATAAAAAAAACATGTTGCTTGATAAAAAAATTACAATAAGAATACAATACACAAATACAATAAAATGATACCATGCAAACATAAAATAAAGAAATGTAGAATAATCAGAAACAGAAATAAAATACAAAATACTCATGATATTGACAATAATTACGAAACCATATACATATAAAAAAATAGATTTGTAATAAACTATAGCATTAACACCAAAAGAATTTAAATTAAAACACTATTGTAGTAAAAATAAAATTACTTTCAAAAATAAAAATATGTATTCAAAAATACATTAAAATAACTTTTAAATTTAGATCACTCAAAATAAAACTTAAAAGAACTTCACATACACATTTTACACTTCAAGGGTAAGATGTACTACTCTCACTCCAAAGTAAGCATCAGTAGGAAATGTGTTGGAATTTAGAGGGATCAGATTTACTAATTCAACTCAATTGTGAACAATAGTAGGGAAAATTTTGATTTTGTGTACTATTCCAACTTTAATTTAAGTAGCTATAGGGAAAGTGTTGGAAAGGTTTACTATTCATGTTCCAACTTGAGCAATAGTAGGGGGAAGGAGTTGGACCCTGGAGGGGTCAGATTTACTATACGCACTCCAATGTAAACATGAATAGGGAAAGGTAAATCGTAAATCATACGTTCTTATAAAGCGCCTTTCACCGTAAGGTCGCAAGGCGCTTGCTTTGGGAACCCATCCTGGCTTTTCCCTGCGAGATAACCCCTACTGAGCATCCCAAAGGTGAAAGCCAGGCATCCCATCGCGGTGGGGCCGTAGTGGAGATTAAGCAAGCTATTGCCCAGAGTTGTAGTGTGTGAACCCATGATTCGAGTAGGCACCGAGGCAAGAATTATCGAGTCCGCGGACATTTTTGAGCTCAAGACCCTGCCGCGTCAGGGATTGAACCCTGGTCCTGGATCTGACCTTTGCGTCCGTGTCTGCCTCCTCTAACCGGTGAGCCACACTTCTCCACTTGGTAGATTTACAATCCTCACTCTAACATAAGATAAGTAGGGAAAGTGTTGAACTTTTGAGGGGTCAGATTTACTATTCTGACTCCAAAGTAAGCTACTGTAGTGAAAGTGCTGGAGAATTGAATAGGTAAATTTACTAACCACACAAATAAAAAAATATATATATACTTAAAATGATAAACATAAAATCTAATTTAATGTTAACACAACTATCCAAGGAGATAATAGATACATTTTCCTTATCGGAAAGTAATCAAATGAAAATACAGGAATCTTGTGTGAACTTGGAAATAAAAATGACTGACATAACAGCAAGACTGACAACAATGGATATAGCGTTTGAGGGGCTACAAGAAGGGGTAAAGACTAACAAAAAGAAATTAAAACATTAAAAAGCAGTGAGAAGGAAATTAAGGAGAAGTTAGAAGCATTAGAAAATAACTCCAGGCGCTATAATTTAAGGCTATTGAATGTCCCAGAAGGCCTAGAGAAGAGGAATTTAAAAGACTTTGTGGTGACCAGGTGACCATCATTAAGGAAGCCATGCCAGAATTTCAAACCTGGGACCTGCAGCAAGATATACAGAGGGTTCACAGGGATCTCTTTAGATGGAACCCAAAAAGGGGCAAACCAAGGAAAATATTTGTGAACTTCCACACTTACGTCATCAAAGAGGCAATACTTTCAGCAGCCCTTGAAGCAAAAATATTCCAAAAAGATGATTGGTCCTACTGTATAGGAACAGATATTGCCAATACCCTTGAGTCACTAGGGGCAACAGCGCAATTGAAATTCACAGCCACTTTGAAAGTTATGTGGAAGAATAAAATGTACAACTTTAGGGGAAGCTAAAGAGGTTGAGAACCTGATAGACCATATAAATAGTCAAAAAGGCACACAGTATTAAGAAGAGCAAGGAGCGTCAGAGTTTCAAGGGGTGCAATGCGACACCCTATATGGAATAAGGGAGGGTTCCCTAGGGAGGGAGGAGGGTCTCAACTAGAAGACTGCACATTTTCATTTGTAATTAGCAGCACTGGGTGGGGAGCATCAAGGGGAAAAAATAATAAAAAAATCCTCATACATGACATGATTAGACAGCAAAAAGAAGGCTTTATAGACCAAGAGCGAGGGCAAGGAGGAGCAGAAAATGAATAATCTGAAAATAATATCCAGGCATGTTAATGGGCTGAGAGTACATAAAAGAAGGAGAAAGATCCTAGAACTAATTAAACTGTCTGATAATGACATCATTATATTGCAGGAAACTCATCTATGAGAAGAGGAATGGGGAAGCATTCTTAAACAAATGAAATGGATAACACATATGGTCTGTACTAAGCAATCGTGTCATGTCAAGGTAGTGGCCAAAAAACTGGCAAATGTTAAAATAGAAGATAATATAGTAGAAAGGGGAGGGCAGATCGGTAATTGTGAACATCAAAATAGATAAATTAGGTCTCATGTTGGTAGCTATTATGGACCTAATGTAGACGACCCCTCCCCTCTTAATGAAATATATAGACACTTGGTAGAAACTAAAAATAACATAATCATGGCAGGAGACTTTAATATTTTAATGAACCCCCTACTTGATAGATCAGCATCACAACATATTATACGTGCCCCAAAAATGAGAAAGAGTGTACAGCAGATGATAAAGAATCTAGGTCTAGTGGACATATGGAGACCTAAAAAGAATTCACATATGGTAATAAAAATACTCGCATGCCTCAAGAATTGACCTATTTTTGGTGAGTGTGAGACTAAGAGAGAACAACATCAGAGTTACTCATCAACCAGAGCATTTGTCAGACCATGCAGCAGTGAGGCTAGAAATGACCACGAAGGGAAATGCAATAGAATATAGAATCTAGATAGAACATTTCTAGTAAAACTCGAATTGGTGTTTGCATTAAAAAACAGAAGTGACAGCATTTTTTGAAATGAACTTAAATTCAGCAGCACCACATATAGGGGCCTATTAGGATGGCGGACGGACCTGCGTCCGTCCGCCACCCCGAGGTGGAGGGACCGTCTCCAGGGGCAGAGGCGGTCCCTCCGGAGCAATTAGGATGTGACCGCCACCCTGGCGGTCACATCCTGTATCTTTAACCTTGCTGACGCCGCCACCAAATAGCGCTCCACACCCCGCGGATCATCGGCAGACGGTCCCACCGCAATCCCACTGCCATCCTAATCTGGCGGTGGATGTTTTCTGTGACCGCGGCGGTGAATCTGCATTCTCCAGGCCGGCAGTGGCTTCTGCCAGCCCAGAGGATGCGGATTCACCGCCATCCTAATCAACCCCATAGTCTGGGACACTTTTAAGGCCTACCTTCAGGGGAGACTGATAAGCCATTGTGCCTTTTACAAAAAAGAAGGGAAAAAAGGAATTAAAACATATGAAGAAAATATTAAATGAACACAGGAAAATCTTACAAGTTGTCGAAACAATGCCTCATGGTCAGGACTGCAGAACATACTAAATGAGGCTAAAGAGCAGCTGGCAGAATACCTGGAAGGAAAAATTAAAAAACAATGGGAAGCCAGTACATTTTCCCATTATGAATATGGGGAAGGCTGTGGGAAACTCCTCTTGTGGAAGGTAAAACATGACCAGTTGAGAAGCGAGATTAGGAAAATTCAGGAGGATGGCTCCCATAAACTATGTGAGGATAATGCTAGTATAGGCGAGGCATTTGGTAACTTTTTCCAAGAGCTGTACACTGAGGAGAAAAGAGACCTACAGTTAGACTTAGATCAGTGGCTTGATCAGAATCCCCTACCTGGCATAAACACCGACCAACAAGAAAGGCTAAATCAGGAAATCACTATTTATGAGATAGAAAAAGTAATTTCCAGTTTAAAGAGGGGAAAAGCAGCGGGACCGGATGGTACCCCAATGTACTTTATAGAGTCTTAAAGGAATTCCTAGCCCCATATCTACACATTATTTAACAGTATATATTTAGTCAGCAAGCTCCCATCCCATTTTCATAGAATGAAGCTGTAAATACTTTCATATTAAAGCCTGGGAAGGACTCACTAAAAAGTGATTCGTATAGGCCAATTATTAAATAGTGATAATAAAATCTTTACACAAATTTTAGAATAAGACTGGGCAGTATTATACATTCCAGCCAAAAGGATTTTATGAAAAATAGACAGCTGAAGGACCTAACACATGAATTGGTTACAGCTATTGACATAGCCACAACTACAAAAATACCACTAACTGTTATAATGATCGATGCTGCTAAAGCATTCGATAGAGTAAATTGGCAATATTTATATAGTGTTATAAAACAAAATAATTTGGGGGGCAACTTCTTAAATACTATAAAATCAATTTATGAATTACTAACAGCTAGGATAGTGGTAAATGGAGTACTCTCATCCCCAATTAAGATAGGACGCAGGATGCAGCAAGATGTCTCTTGTCCCCCTTATTATTTTACATGTACATAGAGCCATTGGCTAGAAGGATAAGATCTGAAACTGGGATTATTACGCTTAGATACTCACACTTGGAAATAAAAACAGCTCTATACGCAGATGATTTGATGGTCTATACACCAAATCTAGAGACTGCATTACCATGTATAATGGAATTAATGGAAAAATTCGGCACAATATCTGGCTATCTAGTGAATAAAGATAAAACGGAAACCATGACTTGGAATGGTCCAATACATTCTCAACTAGAAAAGCCAGAGATTAGATATCTGGGAATTAGAATAACTAAAGACCTGAATACCATAGCGTTTATTAATTTTAAGAAACTGCACCTGGAAACCAAGAACTTATTAGAATCATGGATGCATCTGCCGTTGTCCGTATTGGGCAGAACAAACTTCGTCAAAATGATGATTCTCCCTAAGTTTACTTTCATCTTCAATGCTTTACCACTACACTTTAAATCAGAATGGTTACAGAAACTACAAAGTGGCCTAACTGGCTTTGTATGGAAAAATAAAGTGGTGAGAATCGCATGGAAAAAATTACGTAAAAAGAAAGTGGAGGGGGGGATCACCTTGCCGGACTTTAAATTATATCACTGGGCCTTCTTTTTTAAAAACATTTGACATCTTCTTTTGGACAATGCACACAACTCCACACTCCATATACAGGCTTTAAAAAAGAATTTCCCAGAAGAAGGTACTTTTTTCTTATTCAAATATGGTCATCCCAAATTCTTTAAAAAGATTAGGTTCAAAGTTTTGTTAGCTGCCTGCTAAATTTGAATACAAATTAAGTGAGCCATGGTCATATCATATTACAGTAAAGCCCCCATCCGGAACTATCCAGGTAATCCAGAATGCCTTTCGGATACTCTAGCTCTCCCTTTATTGAGGGCAGGCATAACAACTTGGGGAGAGTTATTTGAAGGAAACTCACTCATTCTTTGGGGTGTACTGGCTTCAAAAACGAACTATACTTTGTCAACACTCAAATATCTTCAATTGACAAGCTGGGCCCGGAATGAACGACAGCTCAGTTTGGAGTCAGAATGGGAGGGAGAATTTGTGGAAAATTTAGCATTTAAAAATGAAGTGTACAAGTGGTATTGGATGCTAGTGGAAACAGAGAGCAGCAAGCTACCGACACCAGAGGAGATATGGAGAACGGATTTACCAGATGCAGATATCCACACTCTATGGCAGGTATCATATGCAGCACTTTGGTCAAACATCAGACCTGCAACTGTAGGAAGAAACTATCTTTTTACTCTATATAGAGCTTACTCGTCTCCAAAAAAGTTGGCCAAATTGGGAGGAAGCACAAGAAGATACTGCCCGAAGTGTGGCACCAGTCTCAGGTTCTAATGTAGCAGATAATATCCATCTGTATATTTGCAGCAGGGGTCATAGGGAACAGTGCAAGATCAGAGCTGGGATCCTGAAAGATGTATATGGATGGATACAATAAAGTTATCTCAGACAGAATGCATCAAAAACTGAAATCTTTTGTTTTTATTTTTAATTTCTTTACTGAATTTAGAAATATTTACCCCAGATATCAGCACAGTAAACACAACCAAATAGAAAACTACAACAATGCAAGGTTTTTAGAAGAAAACGAACATACAAAATAAACAAAGAAAAAAAAGAAACCAAAAACAAACAAAAGAAAGGGGGAGAACAATTACAGCAGAAAAGCATAGATCTCAATTCGCAGGAACACACATTTAAGATAAACTCATACAGTTAGCTCCAACATCATGCTTGGCTTATTCACCTGGTTCCTACCAGTTATTCTGATTCCTTCCATCTTGCTAGGGGAGCCCAAATAACCCGTCCTAACAGCTTTGATTTCTTACTCTTCCTTTCATAGATCTCTCTTTCCAATGTATATATAGAGAGTAGCCGCGCAAGCCATTGCTGAAAGGTGGGGGTAAGGGTTTCTTGCCAGGCAGAAGCGATATTAATCCAGGGTACAGCTATAGCAACAAAAATAAATTGATATGCTTTTTTGTTTTGTTCTGTATTACTTACTCCCAGCAGAACTAATTCTAAGGTTAATGTAGTTTTTAACCCAAGTGACCGATCTTAGGTTTTCTTTTTTTTTAGATCGGACAAAAACTGAAATCTTGAGAGTTAGAGATCTCTCTGTTGACAGATTTTAACTGTCTGGGACATTTAGGGTCTACTACTAAAATCTAAGAATTATTACATGCCACAGTGTTTGTGATATCAACTTGGTAAGTATTCTCCTATATCTATACTACTATTATAAAGCGAGAATTGTGAACCTTTGAGGCGGGTAAACTCGGGAACAACAGCGCCAATCCAAACACCCAATACATCATTGGAATTGTCAAGGTCTGCAGAGTGACATAGGCTATATACCACAAAAAAATATACGTTCCTTAAAAAATATACGTTCCAAAAAAAAGTAGTTCCTTGGAAGTAGCGCCGGCCGTGTGCGCTAACGATGTGCGTGCTGACATCATCAGGAGCACTTGGAGGAGCGGCGGACAGGAGCGTGGGGAGGAGCGGTGAACTTTGGTGGACTGGAGCGGGCTGAGGTAGGTCCAGCAAGGGGAGGAGCAGTTAACTTAGAAGCGCGGGGAGGAGCGGTAAACTTTGGCGGACTGCCTGCGCAATGCCTGATTGCCCCCGGAGGGTCAAGCAAGGGGAGGAGCGGTAAACTTTGGTGGACTGGAGCGGGCCGTTTGGAGGGCGGGGAGGAGCAGTAAAGTTTGGCGGACTGCCTGCGCGATGCCTGATTGCCCCTGGAGGGTCACGCAAGGGGAGGATCAGTAAACTTTGGCGGACTGGAGCGGGCCGTTTGGAGCGCGGGGAGGAGCGGTAAAGTTTGGCGGACAGCCTGCGCGAAGCCTGATTTTTCCCGGACAACGTTGGGGTGGACTGCTAGTACAATCCATAAAAGCAGAGTTCAATGATACCCCTAGAACCCTGCAGCTGAGGAGCTACACGGAGAATGGCGAGTCTTTACCATTATATTAAGGGTAAAAGACCTCAGTAACTACATCAATTATTTAGTTCGGGTACTACTTGGTAGGTATGACCTTTGCTTTCAGATATTTGGTATTGAATAGTTTGATCTCAAGATTACAAAATATTACTTAAATGTGTGAGGACATGCTACACGGTAACACATGTTAAAGTCCCAAGAGTGTGACATCACATTCTGCCTAAAATGACATCATTTCCGTAGAATGGCTGAACAATCCTTAACAACTAATGTCCGGTGTTTTCAATGTGACGCAGCCAGGCGTCGTTTAACTAGAAATAACATTGACATTTATAGAAGAAAAACATACTTCTGACTATTTTGTTCCTCTTACTGACGTAAGTGAAGAAACATGTGTTCGTTTGAATCCAAGCAGCCCTCTTTCATCTAAAAATGAAACCGCAGAAAGTTCCGCATTAATTTGGAGCGCGTGAAAGGCAAAGGATAAGTGCCTTTTCGGCCTGCTCTCCTGAGTCAGAGAGCTCATGTCATGAACTGTGCGGTGCACTTCCCTGTTGCCGACAAAAATCATTGATATTTAATGGAACAGAACTATAAGGAATGTGAAGATGTGAAATTCGAATTTACTTTGGAAATGCTGCAGAAATAGGTCAGGCATGAAAATGGCTGCATGTGCATGTGCAATAATAGCTGCTAATCCCTTTGCTCCTCTTTTGAGCATTTTGAATGCTCTCACTGGCACCATTTTAAAAGCAAACATTGGTAACGACAGTAAGCCTGGTCTTGGCAGTCTGATAAACCACAAAAACCTTGGTAGGGGACCAGAGTCAATGCGGTCTCTAGGGTGAGCTGGCATCCAATCACAAGTGTTCTGCACAAGAGCATCCAATCACGGGAAACAACCTTTACAACGCAACTTTTACAACGCACTACCATTACAACAAAACTTTTACAACGCAACATCCATTACAACGCATGCATTTACAACGCAACCCTTACAACGCATGACACTACAACGCACACCACTACAACGCATGTCATTACAACTCAGTCATTACAACGCATACCATTACAACGCATAATATTACCATCCAACACTTGCGCTACTGTTGCACCCCCTGGAGTTAGAATAGTAATTTTTACCCCTAATCTATCCAACACTTACCCTACTGTTGCACCCCCTGGAGTTAGAACAGTAATTTTACCCCTACACTATCCAACACTTACCCTACTGTTGCACCCCCTGGAGTTAGAATAGTAAATTTTACCCCTACACTATCCAATACTTACCAAACATGCAATGTAATGTAATGCGTTGTAATGGTATGCGTTGTAAAGGTAGTATGCGTTGTAATGGAATGCATTGTAAATGCAGTTTTTAAAATTTCGTTGTAATGGCATGCGTTGTAATGGAATGTGTTGTAATGGATGTTGCGTTGTAAAAAATGTGTTGTAAAGGTATGCGTTGTAAAAGTGTGCGTTGTAACGTCATACATCCTCCAATCACAAGTGATATGCACAAGAGCATCCAATCACAAGTGATATGCACAAGAGCATCCAATCACAAGTGTTATGCACAAGAAAAGCCATACATGAAAATATTCAGCTAGTTTTTTCTACATATGTTTGTTCACCTTAAGCTTATCTCTGGATACACACAAAAAGGGGACCGGATGCCCTAACACAACACCATGTGTCATGCTTCATCATAGGACTCCCTCGATCTTAAAAAAAAAACATTTGATGAAGAGAGGGCCTACACTTTTAGATAAAGGTGGCACTTCTACCTAACTTTTGAACTCATGATATGAATATGTTAAAAGGATGTACGCTTAAAGTGAAAGACAAACAAAAGCATGCCTTTTTGTATGCACAATTTGTGACTGTGACACTGCACTCGTGCATCACAATTTCCAAGTTGTGATGATGTGAGGCCAGCTCACATCCCTCTTACTCTAAATATGAGCCCCATGAAGGAAGGACTAAGGAACCCCTGTAGTTGCACACTATGGGGGGCGAAAACACAACAATAATCACCAAGGATGCCTCCCAATTAAGGAGTTATCCAGAGGCTTTAGTGAGAGAGATCTGCCTCCCCCCACTACCCACTTGCTACTTGCACTTGCAGGTGGAACCATGGCGTGTCGACTTGCCACCCCTCACAGAGTACTGGGTGAAGGTGGTGACCATCCCGAACTGGTAGTGGAGGAGCGGGTTCAGGATTTTTTGTGGCTTGGACAATGCCACCAAGGGGGAGAGCAATAATGTCACTTGGGGGCATATTACCAACAAGTAGCGATATTTATCGCTAAATAGACTTAGCGGCGATTTGTTTATCGCTGAGCATAGCCAGAATTTATCACTGAGATAACGTGTTATTAGCAACGTTTATCTCCAAAGCGATAAATATTTCAGCGATAGCGGCAAAATGCGTGAATATCGCTGAGAATACAGCGATATTCACGCATTAGCGATGAAATGCTCATAGCCATGTTATCCACCTCCCATTGGATAACATGGCTAAGAACTGGTCTGGGCAGGTGTTAGTATTTGGAGATGTTCGCGCCTAGCACAAATATTTCCATTGCTACCCCTGCCTAATAGGTGATAGCGATGTTAGCAACTGTTTTCAGTCGCCAACAGTTTGGGTACGCCCACTTTGCATGTTTTTAGCGATAAATATCGCTAACATGCAAAGCGGGCCCCAAAACCGCTCGCTATCACCTAAAAGCTGTCGCTAACTGCTGTTAGCGACAGCTTGCTAATAGAGCAATAGAATTATCGCCGCTTATCGGCTGAAAACGGCCACTAAAGCGGCGAAAATTCCCTATCGCCACCCTTGATAATATGCCCCTTGGTTCTCCCCTCACTCCTGGACCCCCGGTTTCCCCTTGAACAACATGACATGAGATGAATAATGATTGTCAAATCTGTCATCCATCTTGATCAGATCAGACTGAGGCCTCAAAGAGAAAATGAGTGTGTTGTGCCAGTGAAGTGACCAAGCAAGCCAGCTAGGCCTCCCTGAGCATCACAGACGGCAGCCACCCGACCTGCAGCCTACAGCACTGCCTGTAGCTCACTGTTTCCTGCTGCCTAAGTATCCATCCAAAGACGCTCTCTAGCACAGCCTCACACTGCAATATGGAGGACTTCTGGTGGCATAGGACAGAGTCCAGTGACGTGGTGACGATGTCTGTCAGAGTGTGGGTGTAGGGTCAAAGACATTATGGCTTTTAAGGTAAAAATATTCGGTAACTACTTTGATCTTTGTTGTTCGTTGTTTAATATCATGGTGTCATAATTGTTTTGCAGTAAGATCATCTTAGAAAAGGTTAGAAAGTTAGGGACCTTTAATTTCAGGTCTATTGCAGAAGTTTCAAGATCTTTGTAGAGTTTGTGAATGCTCGAAGTTGTGTAATGTCTGAAATGTATTTGTTCCCATGCATTTAATGGCTTTGTTTTAATCGCGCAAGTTCTGCACAAGACCACCTACTTATTATTAAAATTACGTGGAAAAGTAGAATAGTCCACGGTATGATTATTATGATTATTATTATAACATTTTTTGACAATATTGATCCAGCACACAAGTCTCTTTTTTGTAAATATATACAATAGTAACCACAATTTGTAGATCACAATGGAAAAACGTTCAGTAGCAGAATCAAGGATTTTTTTAGAAGTTCAATCTTTATTTAGTTCTTCACAACGCTCTGTAGCCAACGCGTTTCGTCCTCCACGGACTTCTTCAGGGCAAATAAAGAGAACTCTTCTTGAATATAAGTGTAGACAAGTATTCTTCCATCCAGTCAAATAAGTACTGGGTATCGATTCAAACAACATACTTTCACCTATGCAGGCGGGCTTTAGGTTTGGGACGAGTACAGTCGACCAAGTATTCCGGTTTACACTACTCTTTTGGAAAGTGGTTCTGTTGGGTGGTGGTACGTTATACGCTGCCTTCGTTGACCTCAAGTCGGCTTTCGACTTGGTGCCAAGGAAGAAGTTGTGGGAGGCCCTTAGCCGCATGGGATTTCCGCCCGAGCTTTTGATCCTAGTCCAGCGACTACACGAGGACAATTATGCCCAGGTTAGGTGGGGTAGCCAGGGGCAGGTGACCAAGCAATTCCCTGTACAACGTGGGGTGCGTCAAGGCTGTGTCCTGGCCCCCACGTTGTTTCTTTTATTTATCAATCAGGTTACACAACACTTTATTAACACACAGTCGGATGCCCCCATGCTGGGTGGTCGTAAGTACCCCATGTTGATCTTTGCAGATGACACCCTCCTGCTTTCTAAAACTAGAGCCGGGCTTCAGGTAGCCCTGAATAGCTTTTCCGAGTTTTGTAGCAAAAATGACTTACAAATAAATGTGGACAAAACCAAGTTTATGGTTTTTTGCAAGAAAAATCCCCCTAAGTGTACCGTTTCTTTAAACGGAGTCCATATTGAGCAGGTCAGGGTAATGACATATCTTGGTGTGACCCTTGATCACCAACTTAGCTGGAATCCTCAAGTGGAAACGTCCAAACTTAAATTTAATAGGTTGGCTGGCTGTTTGCTCCATGAACAGAAGAACTCCCTTACTAGGTGTGTTAGCCCCGTGCTAAAAATTTTTGAGGCGAAGGTCATCCCTGCAACCCTTTATGGAGCAGAAGTTTGGGGTCATAAGAATCTCTCCAGTTTGTCAACTGCGCAGAACAGGTTCTTACGGAATCTGGTTAGTCTCCCTCAGTCCACTCCTACTAAACCCCTATTATTGGATCTTGGCTGCAGACCAATCGACGAGATGGCCCAGTATCGGGTGGTGGCCTTCTGGCGCCGCATCTGGACCTCTCCTGAGCTTGGCCTGTATACCCAAGAGTTGGAGGAAGTAAAACTCATGTGGGGGGCAAACAAAATACAATGGTTTTGTTTAGTTAAAAATGTATTGAATCTGATGGGTCTTCCGGAGCTTTGGTCCAACCCGGGGGGGGCAGCTTTTCCCTCCAAACTTGAGTTTAAGGCACTCTATTGGGCCTGGAGAAAATCAATCCTTGTAAACCAATCCCTGGATGCTAATATAACTGGCTCCTTTTTAGTGTTTAAGGCTGTTCCCTCATTAGAACAGTACTGGGACCTAATTACAAGTGTACCAGATCGTAAACTATTTCACCAGTTCCGAATTGGCACCTTGCCCATCAATTCTTTTACAGCAAAATGGGACATGTCTACAGGAAATAAATGCCATTGGTGTACAGACCAGGAGGAAAGTGTTGGCCACCTCTTCTTTGGTTGCCCTGCTTACCATGCACCAAGAAGTAAGTGGTTAAGGCCGATCTGCTTGTCTCTGAACAGTGGCGGCTTCCGAGACGCACTCCACAAACTCCGTGTTATTAGATCAGAATCCGTAGTGGTAGGTGTTGCAAAATTTTTAAAATGGGCCTGGCTGATCCGTTCCAAGAAATTGGGTATCCCTGTATGTTGAATGTTCTTTTATTAATTTGTACATAGCACTCAGTATTGTTCTTAGCGGAATTAATTCTTGTGCAAATTATCTTTGTCCCATCTGTTTTTATATACATATGGCTAAAGTATTTTTACGTTTTTTTAGGAATTTTGTGTGTACATTATTATATTGCTGGAGTGTCTTTTTATACATTGTGTATGATTGTATTCTTGTCTTTTATGAATTTTTAATTCGAAATAAAGACTTATCGAATAAAAAGTACTGGGTATCTTCTCTTATTTAGTGAAAGGCACTGTGTTTTCGAAATCAAGATCACTCAGGTCGGATAGCCCGGTGTAGTTGAGAATTTGGGAATGGATTTAAGCCCGCTCCATAGCGTGGCGTCTTCCGTTGTAGCCGTTACAAAAAAGAGGCTTGTGTGCTGGATCAACATTGTCAACATTTTTTATGTTGGAACAATCAGTTGTTCTTGGAGATTTAGGGGAAATAGAATCTCTGATCCGTGCACCATAAAAGAAAGAACAAGGCAGCACTTAGGATAGGTGCAATTGTGCTTAAAACCCCTTTTCCCCATTCTTTTGCTTTCAATTATTATTATAACAATTGTGATCATTATTATTAATATCTACATACCTATCTAAGAGGTATTTGTATAGATCAAACGTAACCGAAAAGGCCGTAGAGGTTAAAGGCAACCTTATAGTCAATGAGAGATAAAAGAGATAAGCTGGTTATGGATTGTTACAGTGTTGTAATGTAGTGTTCTGTAAAGAGTTGCATCTTCAGCTATTTTCTAAATTGGAGTTCTGTATGCATATTGTGATGTTGTTCCAGATTCTCGGTGCCTAGACTGAAAAAGCCTGATGTCTCGTTTTTCTTTACCCATCTTAGTCTCCAGTCAGATGGTGGCCTGGCTGCAGGTGTGCTTGGAGGCACCAGAGTTGGTGAGTTAGTCTGCAAAATAGGTGGGGTTGCTGGTCATGATAACTTTGTCAATGGAGCAGCTGGGTTTGAAGATGATGCGGACCAGCAAGGATAGTGAATAGATACCTCTAGCATGGGGGTGATGTGATAATATTTCTTCCAGCCCTGAATGAAAAGTGCTGCATTAGGTAGGATGCCCTTAAGGGTGCCAGTGTTGAGTCTAGGATGCCATGCAGGAGAGAAATAATACCATCCAGATGCAAGAGTAAGAGGACTTGAACATCAGGTTTCACTTTCTATATAAGAGAGAACTGCTGCCAGACCATCTGTGATTTTTTTGGTGGGGGGGTGTTTGTAATGTGCTACTTGAGGGTAAGATTAGTGTTCAAGATAGAACTAAGAGTGTGGGATTTGTTGAAAGTTTATTTTCAAAGCCTTCATGGTTAATGTCATTGAGTCAGGTTTGCACTATTTCTTGCTTGTTGTTCTTGGCAAGTAACACAAATTCAGTCTGAGTGAGACTGCTCTTCAGATAGGCATCCACATCCAAGTTTGAATGACCCGTTGGCAGTGTTTGAGGCATAGGATAGGAGATCTTCAGGCAGACATGTGTATCACCAGCATATTGGTGAATCTTGTGTTCACCAGTATATTGGTGCATCTGGTATCTGTGAGTAAAGTTTCAAGGGGCTCATCTAGAGGGTCAAGATGACAGGATGCAATATGGAATCCCAGGGACTCCGCAGATGATAGGAATCTTTTGGGACCTGCAGCTGCATATGGATAGGTAGGAGGAGACCAGTGAAGGGCATTGCAAGTGAACTCATTTTAGTTTCCAGAGCGTAATGAACATTGGCTGGCAGATTGTGTCGAAGTCAAGTTAGGTGCCCAGAAAAAACAGAAGACATCTTAATCTATGCTCAGGATGCCACCATCTATGATGTGTAAGGTAGTGGTCTCCATGCTGCAACGTGATATGGAGCCAGATTGGTAGGTTTGCAGGACATAGTGAGCATTGATGTGATGATAATGTTTCGTGTCAACTCCTTTTTCAGTGACCATGTAGATTAAAAGGTAGGTGACTGATAATCTAAACGTTGACAAGGTCATCGGGGTCTAATGTAGATTTCTCTAAGATTGGGAGAATCTGACCTGTCCTGGGAGCTCCTGGGAAGATGTCTTGATTGAGGAAAATGCTGACAATGGTGGGTAGGTTTAAGAGAGCTTCCCTAGAGAGAGCTTTGTTGAAGCCAAAAGGTAAGAGAGCATCTTCATATAAAGTGGTTTTGAAGGAGTATTTTAGCAATATTTGTCAGAGACAGGGCCCTGAAAGATGGCCTGTGTAGGATACCACGAGAAGGGTGGGCTTAATATTATTACTACAAGAAGAGGAAAAACAGGCCACAGATAGTGGCTTAAACTCACATGAGTCAATACATGTTCAAATGAACACCAATTTATGTTTTCCCCTCACAGAATTTACATCATCTTCAATGTTACATAATGCAATATCAAGCCTGTGCACCTATGCCTGCATAAGTCCATTATTATTAACATTCATAAATACACCCAAATACATAGCATTACATGCAATGGAGAGACTGTGAAGTGTTTTTGAATTGTAAACAACAAACGCCATACCAAAAGCTTTCTTGCAATGCTGTTTTTGCATATATATATAGGGAAGCAAATGTAATCATATTTTTTGTTCTACACAAATAGGTTTAAAGTATCAACTAAACACGACATGATCACAAATGTTTGCTTTCACTTTAAAGTCATTGTCTTTTTGCCTAAGCAGGTGGTATGTAAAGCAACTAGCTGTTGCTCTTTCAAAACCCTTTTCTCAGCGTAGATGTATGTGCAAACTATGCAAGGAGTCCTAGAACTCCACTAAAATTAGAATGGCTTACATAAGTATGATCAAGAAAAGTATGTTGTTTTTGTATAATTAGTGTAGATTTCTTTGCACACAAGAATTGTTTTCGTTACACATAACCCCTGAAAAATAATATAGAGCATTAACATACCTCCGATGGACATAGGGTTAAAGTGCAAAATATGGTGCATTTAGTAAGGCGAGCCTTCTTCCATATGGTTTCTATATTCAACAAAGAGCTTCAGAAAACAATCCACCTCATGCATTACAATGGAACTCCCTAGGAAGAGGGTACATACACCCCATAAAAAATAACATGATGGTGATGCAGGACTTTCCTTCTGAGCTGACCCAATGTTTGATTGACACTGTCTCAAAGGGTAATTTCTAAGAAGGACTGACCCAAACAAGCCTATGTCTTGTCCAAATCCCGCACTCTAGAGTATTGTATACAAAAGGCTGGATTTGCCAGGAAAAAAATGAAGTATTAGGTGTTGTGATACAACAGGTGTTGCTATATCAAAAAATATGGAGGTAAAGGTCTAAGCTGTGCCAGTTTTTAACTGTTTTCTATTTCATAATCCAGAAGGATTTTTCTTGTCTAAGACTGCTCCTAATACCACGCCTTATTTACGTTTTTATTTAGTCTGCGCCAAATAATTACAATGGAATAGGAAGTCTGCACTAGTAATCTTCCAAAAGTGTTCTAAGAAACAGAAATACATTTCATGACAAAAATGTTTTTCAGTGCAAAAAATGTTTGTAAACATATATGTTACCGTTTTGAAAAAGCCAGTTTGAGTGTAAAACTGTGTTGATTAAATGATGCTTCTCCCTCCCAACCATAATCCGTGCATGCTAACTTGTATTGTTTGCTGAAGCCTATATTTTAAGCAAAACTCTTGTTCTCTTGCCTTCCATCTCTAATCCCACAACAGTCTTCATTTTGCTTAACCCTTCAGCCTCCAGTTGCGTGTAGATATTAGGCGTGGGCGGAAAATCCGTTCCGCTCGCGGATTTTGCGGATTTTCGGGAAATCCGCAATCCGCGAGATTTGCGAATTTCCCGCAAAATCCGCAAATCCGCGAGCAGCGGATTTTGCTCGCACTGCTCGCACTGTTCGCGTGAGTTCGCGCCCCGCGAATAAGTGCAAAATTGCAGAAATACGATCTTAGCAAAACTGAAAGTAACTACTTACCAGGTTCAAAAGTTCAGGCTCATCATTAGTAGCCATTTCCTGGAGTGCTTCCTGAGGGGCCCCTCCAGAGTTCAGTTGCCAGTTGAAACTAGTATGTGACCCTGCTCTGAACCTCAGAATAGTTACACATATGCCACAAAGGTCCTGAATTACAGCTAAGGGAGACAAGCAGGAGCCAGGCTGGAAGTTAAAATCCATTAATCAGCCCCTAATTCATTATTGTCAGTTGGGGCAGGGCAGGTGTTGTAACTAATTTTGCAACAATGAAAGCACTTAGCAAGTGCAAAAGATCACTAATCAGGGCGCACTAAGGAAGCAGGTGCCAGCTAAAAAAATATTCTGTGACACATGAATCAGCCCCAAATTAATTCAGGTCACTTGAGGCAGGGAAGGTGTGCTTTGCTTTGCCGAAAATAATGTACACTGGACAACCAGAGGGTGTGGTGATGAAACAGAGGGTGGCATGGGTGGGCCAGAGGGTGGCATGAGTAGTCAGAGAGTGGCAGTGGTGACAGAGAGTGGCAGTGATGAAGAAGAGTGTCCCAAACAGGCTGGACACGTAGAAACAACAAGTTCGCGAAACTTGCGACCCGACAGGTAAGTTCGCAATTTGCGAAAGTGTACAAAACCCTCGCAAACTGGCAGAAACACGGGCGAACACAAAAAAAAAAAAATCCGCAAATTCGCGGGAATTCGCGGATTTTGCGGATTGCGAATCCGCAAATCCGCAAAATTCGCGAACGCGAGATCCGCAAAATTCGCTCATGCTTAGTAGATATATAAACATGTTTTATCTAGTGGTTTGGTTATACCTTTGATTATCAAATGTATCAGAGAGCAAATGTCACCAGCAGAGAAAAGGTGCTGTTAGAGCCCAGAATAGATGGATTGTTGGATAGATGGATAAATGGATATATTAGGGTGAAATAGATTTATTGATGCAGCGGTAGATGGGTGGGTGGATGAATTATCTCACAGGTTAGGTCACCATCTTACATCTGGCATAGATTACTCAGCCCTGACTGGTCAGCACATGAAGTCCCAATTGCATCATGTAGAAATCTTGTTTATTGTTCAATGGGACTTCATCCTCAGGTGTCTCCTGGTTGATGACATGGGGGATCGAACAAACGAGGCCACATTTCATGCCCTCGCTACCACCAGAGTCCCAATGTTACTTTATACCATCCCAACCAAACTCTTCACTACTCATGTGACAGTGTATTTTGTTTCAGCCTATGGCACAGTTCACTGCTGACCCTCTATCCTCCTAGGCTCATCGTTCCTCTCCCTGGGATCATGCAGTTTGCGTATAGCAGGTGTATCATGACCAGATGTCACACAGCAACACTGGCAGGTTCCTGCTTGCTATACTGCTAGAACTGCTAAATGTTCCAGAGTATTATAATAATAATAATATTAACTCCTTCTATGCTCATGATGGAGCAGCTTCGTCATGAGCCTCGGTTGAGCTGTGCTCATAACGGAGCGGTTCCGTCAAGGCCCGCTCGGCGCGCCTGCGAGGCGCGAATTCCGCGCCTGCGCTGGACGTTCCATTGAGCGGGCGGGGCCATGACGGAACCGCTCCGTCATGAGCACAGCTCAACCACGGCTCGTGACAGAGCGGCTCTGTCATGAGCATGCGAGCGCCGCTCGCCCCCCCCGCCCGCTTAGCGCTGCGGCGGAATTCCCGTCGCAGCGAAGGGGTTAATAATACTCAGATTTGTACAGTGTGCTAATCACTCGTGAGGGTCTTTAGGGGCTGGTCCTAGGCACGGGGGGATTCAGTGATTTCCACAGACTCACAGCACTACCTTTAAAGAGACACCTGAAAAAACTCATACGTCAGGCACGCGGACACACCAAAAATGCTAGTGTTTGGACAGCCGTACGCAAGGTCAGAACCCAATACAAGAAATTAATATGGACGGAAAAACAAACCCTCCAAAATGAGTTCTGGTCCAAGTTATTGCACAACATCAAGAAAGCCGACTCGCGGGCCTTCTGGCTGCAAGTTAACTCTGTAAACCGGACAGCCCAACCAATAGGCATGGCCTGCATAACCGAATCTCAATGGTCCCAACACCTGACGGATACATTCTCAATTAACAACAAGAGTGCAGTCACCATCTTGCCTCTTGAAGCAACAGACAACATAGTGTGGGAAGACACCTCTTCAGTCCACCAAGGGACCAGCGCAAAGGTAAATGGTCCAATAGCTTCATGGCCCAGGCATGATGGCGAACAAAGTATTTTAAAAATAATTGGGAAAAGCAGGCAAGACAGCGCCCCAGGCCCAAATGGCGTTCCGCAAGCCATCTATAAGACTGACCCGCAGTATTGGGCTAGCAAGTTCAGCTCACTGTTCCGAACAGCAACCGACACAGGCAGTATTCCTGAGAGCTGGAGGGGAGCTATTATATCCCCGATCTATAAAGGTGGGGAGCGCAAGGATCCAAACAACTATCGCCTGATTGCTCTCCTCGACGCAGAATCAAAATATTATGCGTCACTGATACTTGCGGACCTGGCTGAATGGTCAGAAATGAACAGCAAAATACCATTGAACCAAACCGGTTTCCGGCGCGGCATGGGAACAATGACGAACGCCATGGCCCTATGCCTTATTGCCGAGAAAAGTCTACAGGACTCCCACAATCTTCATACCTGTTTCGTAGACTTTAAAGCGGCATTTGACCGCGTTACCAGGCAAATGCTTTGGGCGAAATTAAAGCACCAGGGCCTACCGGACTCAATTCTCTCGCCCATCATTAACCTTTACACTGAAACTTGGATGCAGGTAAAAGTCGACAATGGACGACGTCTGACCAGGAAGATCTACACTGTTGACGGACTAAAGCAAGGATGCGTCTTGGCCCCACACCTATTTAATTTATTTATGAGCGATCTGGCAAAAAGTTTGAACAAGGTTAACGCACATTCTCCCAAGTTAGGCACCCTTCGCCTAACGCACTTATCGTATGCGGACGATGTGGTACTCCTGAGCCAGACAAGAATCGGCCTCCAACGTCTGTTAGACGACTTGTCCGCCTACACAAAAAGGAACCTATTAACCATAAACATTAAGAAAACAAAGACAATGCTCATATCACGCCGACGCAAAAATCCGCCAATTTTTCAAATAAATAACGACCAGCTGGAATCCGTCAATGACTATAAATATCTGGGGGTACACCTAGACAAGCATTTAAATTTCCTGGTGCACTTCAAAGCCATGGAAAGAAAGGGGGCATCATTATTGCATGCCTTCACTAACTTGGCAGCTGAGCTAAAGGGCCCTCTTGTCTCCCTCCTGCTAATTGTAATGAAAGCCAAATTATTGCCTACAATAGCGTATGGGAGCATTTTGCACCATGGGAAAAGCGCCACCCTCCTGGAGAAAATACAAACTAAAGTCTACAAGCGGGTCTTCTTCTTACCGAATAATTCTTCTCCAGCACAAGTCAGACTTGAATTTGGTCTACAATCCCAAGTCTTACTGAAAAAATATGAGGCCATTAAATTTTGGTACTACGTCTGGAGGAACAAGGAGAATAAAATGAATGATGCACTTTGGGGAGCGATCCAGACAAGCCCGAACTCTGAGTACTCAAAATATTTAAAGCTCTCACTGGAGGAAACTGAGCTCGGAGCTTTGTGGGAAACAAAACTCCCAGCCCCTTTATTCAACCAGGTAGTCAAAAGGACTGCCAAGAAGCACTCGTTCCTCAACAACAAAATAATTTTCAGTACCCGGTCCACGCCTGGATGACCATTAAATCGTACACAAAGCAAGCGCCAGCCCCTTATTTAGATACAGCATTCTCGTTGAACCTTAAACGTAAATTCCTCCATTTAAGGCTGGGCATTTTACCCACACGACTAGACCAACCTAGATGGAGACCACAAGTAACAACTGAATGCGATCTCTGCGGTGCAGGTAACCAAGACTTTACACACATAGTCTGCATCTGCCCAGCCATGTACTACGGACGGCGGCACTGGCTCAAGGACAAACTCAACGAGCTAGGAGTCCGTACTTGCCGGTCCGCGATAGTCCAAGTCTTATGCTCAGCGGACGCCCAATTGATCTGTAGACTAGTAAAATTTCTGGACAGCTTCGCGGAGAAAACAAGGCAAGCTGCTGCTTGCCGGACCCCCATCGAGACTTAAGATCACTGTTGATAGATAAATCTGTATTACACCAAATCCTGCTATGACTGGCCGGACTCCTTGTATCGCAAACCTTTTACAACGTAAACCTTTCTTTTAACTCCTTTCCTTTTCCTATTTATTTCCTTGCTAATATTTTAAGAATTCCGTTTTAACTGCTGTACCATATCATATATTGTAATGGTTTTAACTAACCGAACAATAAAGAAATTTACTTACTTACTTCACAGACTCACAGAATATTTAGCAGGCACCCAGACATGAACCTAGACCCCTAGCCCCAAAATCAGCAGCTCTGACGGTTATGCCACACTTGCTCCTTTCCCCACATCTTCTTGTTTCTCCATAATTGTAGCACACCGAAATTAGGGCCTGAGCCATTAATTAACACAGTCACCACATCCCCTTTAATAAATATAAATTCAGACCCCGCTGGTCCCAAAAGATACTAACAGACACCAGGGGTCGTATTACAAATAGTGCCCCGGGGGCGCAACGGGCGTTTGCACGCGCTTTGCGCTCCCCGGGGCACTTTACTATTACAAAAGGGGCACAGATGTTTGTGTGTCTCCTTAAGTAATAGTTATAGCACTGGCGCACTTAAAGCACCAGCACTAACATTAGGGGGTGTTGCCTCAGTTTCATAGGGGCATGTCCTATGAAAATGAGGAAATTCCTTTGCCTCTGCGCCGTGCCATATTACAGACGATGGTGCAGAGACAAAGAACCTCTCAGGGGGCACACTCACAGTGCGCCCCCGTGAGAGCAGCCCTCTGGTGGGGAGAAGGAGGGTCCTATGGAGTGACTGCACCCGCCTGCAAGGAATCTCTAATTCCCTTTAAAAGTGCATGCAGATTGCCGCCGTTTTTACATGAATGCACTGCCCCTAGGACAGCACCAGCAGCCACCAACGCAGCGCATACACTGTAATAAGGTGCAGTGTCATTGTTTGCGCCGGGCGCACCTTTTAAAAGGTGCGTCTGGTGCAAACAATGACAATACCCAATACAGCGCCCGGATTGCCTGTAATAAGCAACTGGCTAGAGAATGCAGAACCAGAGCTCCTCCAGGGACATTTGCATGATATTTTAATCCAGATGAGTCAGACTACTACCTGCTCTTTGCATGAGGTCTGCTCTTTAAATGTGAATGGCAACTTTCATCTATCATAATCTATGATGACCTTGAGTTCCAAGAAATATATATTTTTCAGTGGAATGCGAAAGAAACTATCTTCTGGTATGGAGAATAAAATACCAGTTGTTGCATTGCAAACTTGATAACTCTGCCGTTAACTTTTCAAAACTGCACCTGAAAGTTCAATTTCCCACAGAAATCTTGTGTTGGGAGGGCTCACTGTAACTTCTTTTTACTGAGAGCATTCTCTACAACGGGAGCATTTCTGTTTTGAGGTCAAGGTCAACCAGACAGTGCAGCTGGTTGCAAAGACATTTTGAGATTATTCAGAAAGCTGACCCAGAAATGCAATCCGCCCATAACTTACCATTGGCTTTTTGATTTCTCACATTTCTCACTCATAGTGGCTTTCTTTCTATTTGCAGGTGCTGTTTGGTTTAGCCCATCCAGCGTGGGCTTGTCCCTCCCATGGAGCGTAGCTTTTTTACCACACTTTTAATTTGCTTCTTTCACAATGCTTGCCTTTCCCAAAACTTTTTTCCTGAAGCAGTTCAGGAGCTTGCATTTTTTTTATCAAGCTCTGCAACTCCTGTGCTCCAGGTTAGTGTTTTGCCCATGTGCTTCAATTGCCCACCCTTCACATATTGCTACCCCTCGCAGATGGATGAGTGCCCTTGATACATGCACCCACCTTCCAGTTTTGTAATAGTTGAAACAAGCTTCTGATGGTGCAAAACAGCCACAGCTTCTCTTAATTCACATATTGACTTGAGAAAAAACACAATTCCAGTTTACATATGCATAACATCATCATTACCCTACATTTTCTGTATCTCAAGTTCATAACAGCACCTTGTGGCAGTGACCTGAGCGAATGCCCTTTCCCAGCCAGGGTCTAGCACCTCTCCTGCAGCCTCGAAGCTGCACCTTGTTGCCAAATATTGTGAGTGGCCCATGCCTACCTGTCCTGCAAGTGGTGTCCACCCTCTGCTGGCCCCATGATAACCCATAGCTTGCTCCCCAGGCCCCTGCCATAAGGCATCCCAAGGGCACGCGCTTGAGCGACTCCACCTTTGGCTATTGCGCTCCTTCTGCTGTTCCTCTGTGCTGTCCCTGCCTTGCCTGAGCCCATCTGCAATCTGTGGATACGACCCCCGCGTTGCCAGGTGGGTGGTCTAATAGTAACGGCCCATTTGGGGGAGCCCTCACATCCTTCTATCCTTGTGGTGCACCAAACTGACCAATTGGCGGCTGCCATTTTCCCGCGCTCAGCTGCTAACTGTTCTTGATACCTCCCCCCTCCTTTTCCCTGGTAGGGGTTTGTCATGGGCCCTTCACCGGTCTGGCTGCACCTCCCTGACATCCATGCTGACCCCTCCCAGGTTGGCAAGTGCGCTCAAGCACCCTGGCTGATAAATGCACCCCACCTTCCCTTGTTGTACAAGATGAAACAAGCTTCTGATGGGACAAAACAACCACACCTTCTCTTTATTCACATAGTGACTTAAGAAAACACACAAAGCAAATGTAAACCAGCATAACGTCATCATTGCCCCAATTGTCTGTATATCAAGTATATTAGTCCTTAGACCATACCCGCACCTTGTAACAGCACCCTGAGCAAATGTCCCGTCCCAACCTGGGTCTAGTACCTCCTGCAGCTTCTAGACTACACTTGCTGTCAAATTTTGTGGGCGGCCCTCATGTCTGCCCGGGCTGCAAGTGCAGTGTCTGCTCTCTGCTGACCCCATGCTGACACATAGCCTGCTCCCCATGCCAGTGCCATTAGGCATACCAAGAGTTAACAATGAAAGGGTTTGGCTATTCTGCAGTAAGGCCACGCCACTATAACAAGAAACAACTACCAATTGCCAGTACTGCCATTTGTTCAACAAAATTAAAACGCGATGAGACAGAATGAAACTGGCCCTTCTAAACCACTTTTTCAGTTTGAGTTAATCAATTTATTGTTCTCACTGAAATTCAAATCATTTTAATTCAATAAAACCTTTGATAAAATTCTGCAAGACAAACAATACAACAGACCCCATATGCAATATTTACACTTACAAAAGGAACTTTTAATTCTTAGTGACTTCCCAATTTCAAAACCACATTCGCTCCCTCAAACATACAAGTGACTCTCCACTCATACTGGGGTTTCAGCTCATTCACATATTTCAACATACACATATATACACTTGCAAAAACAAAAACAAAAACCCCTTTTGGGGTGCAGACAGCTAACAAAACGTGAATCAATTTAATCACTCTGAGAAACCTTATTCAACAAAATAGCTAATTTCAACAGTATGCCGTCTCAAAACTCCAGTACTACAAAAAACATTTTTTCTTGATTTCCAAAAAAAGACTTTGCCTAATTGGCCTAACGAAAAAAGTGGTTGACGCGTTTCAAGTTCCTATGGAGAGGAACTCTCTTCAGGACCTATAGCTCTTAACGTTCATTTCATGTGTGTTTGAAGGAGCGAATGTTGTATTGAATTTGGTAAGTTACTAAGAATAAAGTTCCTTTTGTATGTGTAAAGATTGCATATGTTGTATTGTTTGTCTTGCAGAATTTTTGTAAATGTTTTATTGAATTAAAATGATTTGAATTTCAGTGAGAACAATAAATTGATTAACTCAGAATGAAAAAGTGGTTTAGAAGGGCCAGTTTCATTCTGTCTCATTGCGTTCTAATTTTGTTGAACAAATGGCAGTACTGGCAATTGGTAGTTGTTTCTTATTAGGCATACCAAGGGCACACATTTGAGCAGCTCTATCATTGGCTATTGCGCTCCTTCTGCAGTCCTTTTGTACTGTCCCCACCATGCTGCCTGTGGATTACTGATCTCAGGCAGCTTCTTCACATGCTCACCTCCTGATGCTCCCTAGCTAAAGCCTAATAGCTCCAGGCCCCCACCCAGTGTTTAGGATAAACAGTCCCATACCAGCATCTGACAAGTGTACCCTGTCTAGTTCATGGGATCTCACATGTTAAGGTTACTGGACCCATGACTCACAAAACCCCACCCATTAGCCTTGCACACTCTTGTCATCAATCAACCAATCAATCAATCAATCATTTGTAAAGGACACTACATACCCGCGAGGGTCTCAAGGCACTGGGGAGGGTGGCACTACTGATCAAACAGCCAGGTCTTGAGTATCCTCCTGAAGGTCAGCAGGTCTGGGGTCTGTCGTAGGCTCAGTGGGAGGGTGTTCCATGTCTTTGCGGTGAGGTGGGAGAAGGATCTCCCGCCGGTGGTTGTTCTTCGGATGCGAGGGACGGTGGCGAGAGAAAGGTCGGCGTAGTGTAGCTGGCGGTTGGGGATGTAAAAGGAGAGCCATCTGTTGAGGTAGGCTGGGCCGGTCTTGTGGAGTGCTTTGTGTGTGTGGATGAGGAGCTTGAAGGATATCCTCTTGTTGGCGGGGAGCAAGTGCAGGTTTCTCAAGTGGGGGGTGATGTGGCCGTGTCATGGTATGTCGAGGATCAGTCATGCTGAGGCATTTTGTATGCATTGTAGTCGTTTGATGAGCCTGGTCGGGGCTACTGCATAGAGGGCGTTTCCGTAGGCGAGTCTGCTGCTGACGAGGACCTGGGTGACTGTCTTTCTTGTATCTATCGGGATCCATCTGTAGATATTGCAGAGCACGCGTAGGGTTTTGAAGCTGGAGGAGTAAAAGGCGTTGACTTGCTTGGTCATCGAGAGCGTTGAGTCGAGGATGATTCCCAGATTGCGTGCATGGTCGGTGGGTGTCGGGGCTGCCCCCAGTGCCGTCGGACACAAGGAGTCATCCCAGGCTGAAGGGTTGAAGACGAGGATGAGGACCTCGGTCGTGTCCGAGTTCAGCTTCAGACGGCTGATCTTTATACAGTCGGAGATGGCCTTCATTCCTTCGTGGAGGTTGGCTTTGGTGGTGATGGGGTTCTTGGTGAAGGAGAGGATCAGTTGAGTGTCATCGGCATAGGAGATTATTATGAGGTAGTGCTGTCAGGCAATGTGTGTGAGTGGGGCCATGTAAATGTTTAACAGTATCGGGCTGAGGGAGGATCCCTGGGGTACTCCGCAGATGATCTCGGAGGCTTTGGAATGGAATGGGGGGAGGTAAATGCTCTGGGCTCTGCCCGAGAGGAAGGAGGTACTCAATTCCAGAGCCTTGCCTCGGTTCCCTGCAGTGTGGAGGCATGCTCTTAGAGTGCGGTGGCAGACGGTGTCGAAGGCGGCGGAGAGGTCTAGGAGGATGAGTGCTGCGGTCTCACCGTTGTCCAGCAGGGTTCTGATGTCATCGGTGGTGGTGATGAGGGCAGTCTCGGTGCTGTGATTGCTGCGGAACCCTGACTGTGAATAGTCCAGGATTCTGTTTTCTTAGAGGTATCAGGTTAGCAGTCTGTTGACGATTTTCTCGATGACCTTGCCTGGAAAGGGGAGCAGGGAAATGGGCCAGAAGTTCTTGAGGTCTCTTGGGTCTGCCTTAGGTTTTTTGAGTAGGGTGTTGATCTCTGCGTGTTTCCAGCTCTCTGGGAAGGTTGCGGTCTCAAGGGAGAGATTGATAACATTATGCAGGTGGGGTGCGATGGAGCTGCTTGCTTTTTTCAAGACATGATGCAGGAATGGGTCTGACGGAGAGCCGGAGTGGATTGTGCTCATGGTTTTGAAGGTGTCATCTATGCTCACGCTGGCCCAGGCTAGCGGGAAGCCATAGTCGATGGAGTGCGGAGGGTCTGTTGTGTTGATGTCTGTTGGGGCTGTCTGGGTGTTGAAGCTGTTGTGGCTGTCTGCTATCTTGCGGTGGAAGAAGGTGGCGAGGTAGTCGTACAGGGCTTGCGACGGCGGGATGTTGTTGGTGTTGGAGCTGGGGTTGGAGAGTTCCTTCACAATGTTGAAGAGCTCTTTGCTATTGTGTGCATTGTTGTCAAAGCGGTCTTTGAAGGAGGTCCTCCAGGCCACCCTGATGAGGTGGTGGTGGTTGTTGTGGATGGCGTTCTTGTGTGCTGCGTGGCTGTCTGGAGTTTGTTCATTGTGCCATTCCTTCTCTAGTTTCCCGCAGGCTTGCTTGGAGGCAAGGAGTTCTGGGGTGTACCAAATGGCCCTCTTGCTGGTGTCTCTGTGGGGGGTTTCTTCAGCGGGGCGAGGGTGTTGGCGCAGTACTCGATCCAGCGTCAGAGGCTGTGGGCAGCGTCGTCGGTGTTGGAGGGTTCGGTGGGTGGGCTGTGAGCGAGGTTTGCATGTAGTTGGTTCTTGGTGATTTTGCTCCAGCAGCAGCGGGGGATCTGTTGGGTGCTGTGGTGTGTGGTGGGTCTCTGGAAGGCAAAGTGGGTGCAGCAGTGGTCGGTCCAGAGGAGTTTGGTGGTGTGGCGGATGGAGACGTACAGGCTTGAGGAGAAGACGGGGTCAAGCGTGTGGCCGGCGGAGTGGGTGGGCTTTGTGACGAGTTGCTTCAGTCCGAGGTTGCCGAGGTTATCGATCAGGGTTGTGGAGTTGTTGTCGTTGTTGTTCTCAAGGTGAAAGTTGAGGTCTCCGAGGAGGATGTAGTCAGTGGAGGTCAGGGCATGCGTGCTGATGAAGTCGGCGATGGAGTCGAACTGGGGACGGGTCCGGGGGGTCGGTAGACGAGGGTCCCTCTGAGGGTGGAGTTAGGGTCTGTGTGGATCCGGAACTACAGGTGTTCGGCGGTGCTGAGCACGTCGTCAGTGCTAGTCGAGACCCTGATGCTGTTCTTGTGGACGATGGCGATTCCTCCTCCGACTCTGTTGGTGCGGTCCCTGCGGGTGATCTTGTAGCCGTCTGGGATGGCTATGGTGATGTTGGTTGCGGAGAAGTCGTTCAACCAGGTCTCTGTCAGGAAGGCAACGTCCGGGGATGTTGTGTTGAACAGGTCCCAGAGCATGACGGCATGTTGGGGTGCGGAGCGGGTGTTCAGTAGTATGCATTGGAGGAAGTTGGGGTCTTTCTTGGTGGGTGGTTCATCGGCTCTGAAGCTGGTGTAGCTGCAGTTCCGGCAGGTGAAGGGACCATGTGTGCGTTTCGGGGGGGCCTTGACGCAGGTGTGGCTCCGTCCGGAGTTGAGAGCATGCAGTGTGCTGGCGTCGTAGTATAGGTGGTCGTCGTGGCGGGTGCGGGGGCCAGGGATTCTGGCGTTGGGCATGGTCAAGGCGCGGACGGGCGCTGACGGGCTTGCCTTAGGCACGCCTTTGGCGCGCCATCGGCGCAACCGGCATATATGGGGAGGTGGGAGGGAGGAGCAGCTGGGAGGCGGGGGCAGCGCTTGGACAGTCAGGGGGAGGGATCGCAGGGGACGCAGCGGCGGGGCGGGGAGGGACGATGAAGGGAACAGAAGGCAAAAAGGGCACAAAAAAATAGGGAAAACGAGTGGCACAGAGGCAGAAAGGACACAAAATCGAGGGAAAACGAGTGTCACAGAAGGAAAGAGGGCAAAGAAATACAGGGCAAAAACGAGTGGCACAGAAGGCAAAAAGGGCACAGAAATACAGGAAAAACAAGTGTCACAGAAGGCAAGAGGGCACAGAATACAGGAAAAACAAATGTAACAGAAGGCAAGAGGGCAATGAAATACAGGGAAGAAACAAGTGGCACAGAAGGCAAAAAGGGCACAGAATACAGGAAAAACGAGTGTCACAGAAGGCAAGAGGGCACAGAAATACAGGAAAAAAATGAGTGGCACCGAAGGCAAAAAGGGCACAAGAATACAGGGGCAGCTGAGAAATAGAAGGCAAAAACGGGCAGAGAGGCAAGGGGCAGCGAGGGGAACAGAAGAGAAAAACCGGGCTAAGAGACACGGGGGCAGCGAGGGGTAGAGAAGGAAAAATGGGCAGAGACAAAAGGCAAAGAGGGGTACAGAAGGAAAAACGGGGCTGAGAGACACAGGTACAGCGAGGGGAACAGATGGAGAGAAAAGGGGACCGACCACGAACAGGCAGCGGGGGAAGACAGAACAACAGCAGTCACAGACACAACAATGAAATACAGCCAATACAATAAAACATTAAAGCGGAAGATAAACTAATCTACGGCCTACCACTGGCCACCAGGGATGAGGCGCAGGTGGTAGCCTGCGGGTGGAGGAGGGCCTCGAAGTTCCTCAACAGCGGCAGCTGGGGCAAGGACACACAGGCGGTGCTGTGCGGAGGGGGAGCGACCTACCTGGTGGGGTCAAGGGTCATGATGACGGTTAATTTCTTCCTAGACCTTTCTACAGTTGCGCTAACCAAGACCCCCCTCCAAACGACTTGTGGTATGTTCTCAGACAATACTAGCTTTGCTGACCAGGTTTCCTTTTGAGCTTCATTGCATCTTATACAGTAGGCAGCAGGTGTTTCCATCGCATTCCCGGCCTGCCTATTCAAGGGCCCTTGGTGTTGTGCAGCCACATTCCTTCATTAATCCTCTGCACTGCCACACATCACTGTGCACTGGCGATAAACAAGTGTATTAGGATCTACACCCTATGCACCTGACTGGGAGGCCTGTTGTGATGGAAAAAACTTAGATTAAGCTAAGTCGGATATAGCCCCGAAAGGCCTCCTGATGGAGAAAGGTTTCATACGTAAAGTGACTTGCTCGGATTGAATCCTCTCAAAATAACGTATAATGTATTAATCAACATGTTTCGTCTTACTAATAATACACCACACAACATTTCTAGTATCTAGAAGAAGCTTGACTATGTGCTTTTACTAACAGTAACTCGAAGGCATTAAAATGGCCGCCGCAACGAGCGAATTTCACTGCGCATGTGTCTGCCACACAAACGTGGTGTGACGTATCAATGCTTTGGAGGAAATCTATGCAGCTGCGCACTAGAATTAAAGATGGCTGCTTCATGTTTCACATGCTAATGCATCTGTTTCTGCTTTCACTAAACCATGTTCGTTCTGCTTAACTATTAACGCTGTAGTTAACATGAAATATTGGGAATAGAGTAGAGATGAGTGGTATACAGTGCATTTATTTATTCTTTGTTCTAAAAACTGTTTCTATTTAGGTTTGCCACTAGCTCGTATTTGGGCCTGATGTGTCATTGCTGAACTCCATATTGAAAAAGCTGCATATGCGCAGAAGAACTAAAAATCCCTGAAGCACTGGCATTGAACCACAGCCAAACCCTGACTTACCCGCGATGCTCATGAGAACTTTACCTCCTGACTTCTCGAAAGGAAGCTAATTTGAACAAATTTAATACATTGTATTTGTTACTGAAAAATGTATTTTTGGGTGGAATAAAAGTGCATGGGAAAATACAATTATGGGCGGGAATGATAATTTGCATTATTGAATAAAATGATCTCATAAGTGGTATGGTGTATGACCTCTCCTCGCCTTTTGACCAATCAAATTGAGGGAACACACACATTTGCAACACTGGGGGTGGTACAGTGCCCTGGAAATTGGTATAACTAAGGTAGGCGTAGCTAGTTAGATTGTCTGACTTGTCCGAATAGTTGACCTGTCACTGACCCAATGCACTCAATAGGAGATCGAGAGCAGAGGTGCTGGCGGAGCACTCTGTCAGAAGAATTGATAAACAAATCGGGGTTTTGAGGGAGAAGAATTGACAACCCAATTTTGGGTCTGACTGTTAGCCGCAGAGAGGGGTGTGACGCTGATGTTGAACCTTAGCTGAGGGTACCTGTCCTAACCTACATCTGTCCTGTCCTGATCCATATTGGTCCGCACCTGTCTTGGTTCTGGTCTGCACCTGTTTATCCCGTTGGCACCTGAACTATCAGAAGTCCTGTCCTTTATCTCAGTCCATGGCCAGAGTTGGTTTTCACACCATTTTAGGTAAATATAAATCTGTGTGGGCATGTCATTGTATTTGTTTCCCACTTTCACCCTTCTTATGTTTCAATGCCTAAAAGAAGTCTCGTAATTTTTTCTACATATCATTGTTTCATTATTATTTTCCTAATTGAAAAGACTTTAATTTGTTCTGTATGGACTGTGACATTTAAGACTTTGCATAGATAAAGTGTTTAAACGTTTCCCGAGTCTGTGGTGATTTCATGAAGGTAAATGAAATGTTATTTTTCTACCTATCGTTCTAACACCTGTGATCCCTTAGTACTTAAATATAGGTGACAAGGATTGGTAAGTCAAAGTGTATAGGTACTAGTTCTAAAGTATAACTAAAACCTGATTGGCAAATTGGTAGAAACCCAGATTTACCTGTTCAAAATGTGTATGTTTATGGGACCAGGTGAGTATGATAATTGAGCAGGTAACTCCGCGCGCCATCAGTATTTCTTTAGTCGGATAGTAGTGGTTAGGGTTTAGTTAAGATAGGTAGTTAATTGTATATTGATTATTGATTTTGTATTGATTTTATGTATTAACTAGAACCCGCTTGTATTGTTTTACGTTTGTCTGGAATCCCCGGGGGCAGAAAAGCGGGTGGTAAACGGAAGCCACACTGCAGTGAGGTCACTTGCCAATGAAGTAAGTGCGTAAAGTTAGGTAGAACTTGAAGCACTAATTATGGATTTCTGTATAAATGTGTGGATAAATGATAGTAAAGGAGTTCGCTGGTGAAACTTTGGCCTTAACTCACCTAGAAAGGGTAAGCCTGAAGGAATACCAGGTTCTTTGATGCTTGTGTGAAGAGTAAGCAGAAGGGATTTACTCGCAGTGAGTGTAGAGTATGTTACTTGCAGTAAAAGAAAACTATCTTTTCTTTGAATTTAGTCAATCGAGCACAGTGGCGAATGTTTTTACGTTGTTGATTAATGAAAATTTCATTTAAAAAGAGAAAGGAATTAAGTTTTCATATTACCTTGCAAAGGAGAGAGTCAGTTGCGGTGCTGCGCTGACGTCCCAAAGAGCCACGCTGGTATTGGTTGAGACAGCGGGTGTGTAGCTGAGGTAATAATTGATTGTAAAGGTGGGGTGAATGCAGGTATGTGAGAACTAGTCTCATGGGAGAAGCCGCGCATCTATTAGTTGAATTTATTTGAGTTCTAATTTTCGATTGGTTATTAAAAATAAGAATTGCGCTGGTATTGGAAAAGCATTTATGTAAACAGTTAAGTATAACTACAAAGTCAATTTATCGGTTCACATTATATGTGGCATTTAGATCCAGCAGTTGTAGGAAATCGACCTGATAGAAAATATCTAGGTTTTGCTAGAGAGAAACATATTAGAGGAAGACCTTATATAATGTACAGAGAAAAGAGAAAAATTTCCTTTTTCAAGAAAATAAAGAATTATTTTAAAAAGGATAAAAACATTAAGACCAGAGAAGGGATTATTATTCCTCCACCGAATACGCCTGCATCATACATGATGCTAGAAAGGGGCTATCACACTTGTGTGTGGTTAGAAAACTGGATGGAGTACACTAAGGAGAACGGTATTTTGGCATTTCAAGAAAACGGTATCTTTAATGTTAGAATTTTGTACGATTTAAGAACTCGCATGAATGAGTTAGATTGTGGTTCCGTGGTTTGCGAATTGGGTTCGACGGTTCCGAACCCGTTCAACAAAGATCGTCGGAAATGGACGATTTTGGTGTCAGCAGACCGCCAATGGCGAGTGTAGCGTGTCTGAGTGTTTTCGTATGAATCGATATAGGAGAACACTCTGTATTCGAGGATTTAGTTTGAACCTTCGGGTTCCATTTTGTGTACGGCAGCCATTTTGTATAATTGTCCTCACATAGGCCCGATGACTGTGGCTGAACGAGTCCTTGAGACATGTATGCCTTAGCTGACTTCTGGGTGACCTGGCCGAACTGACTCCTTGCCCGAGGCCGACCTTGCTGAGCCAGTTCCTTGTCCAGCAGCTGGTCTGATAAAGATCAAAGAGCAGGACGTGCCCGAGTTTACGGTACACTGCTCCCACCTTTCTATCTCATTTCCAATCTGTTTCTGCCTTTCCTTTACGACATAATCATTGATTTGGGTTGAAGGTTTTATGATGGGTTGATCCGGCCGGATCGAACAGGAAACTTGGAATTTGCTTGGTCATTTCTGGTGGGCTGGACAACAGAAGATGGGATTGTCTGAGATTGTCGTCATACGCTACTTTCAAAATGTTACACTGTCATTGGTCAGTTTGTATGCACCTAATGCTAATTTGAAATGTTGCCTGAGGCTTGATTTTTGGCATAAAAGACCATGCTCCGCTCATTGAATTTGTGCAGTCTCTAGCGAACCACCCGTGTGTGCTTCCTAGATCTCTGTTCCTGGTTGCAGCCAATAAACTTTGGTCTTTGACGTCATCAAGAAGTATTCTGTGTCTCTGTTAGCCAAGACAGGGGAACTCGAAGGTATCAGGCGTTCTCCCTGATGCCGCTGGGTTCTAAAACCCGGTCCTTCAAGATCTCAGACCTAGATTAACTCAGTATGAAGTATTAGAGGAATGGGAAACAGAGGCTTTTTGAGAGACTCAGACCCAGAAGTGACAGAAATTGGGGTAAATTCTATCCCAGATTCCCAGAGATAAGCAAATGAAGAAATGGAGATAGTCCATGTTAGTGAAAGGATTGCACCCTGTATTAACCTTAGAAGAACCATCAGGAAGCAAGTGTACAGAGATGAAGAAACATCTAATGACTAGTGGTGACTCAGGACTCAGGAGATGATTATTTAGAAGATTTGTTAATGAAAAATCCGCCACCTTACCATGAAGAGACAGTTAGAGTTGACCCTAGTGCCCCGTTCTTGAAACCACCTTTGATTCCGCTTGTACATGAAACCTCATTAGAAAAAGTATTACAGGAAAGGGAAAGACAAGCAATAAGTAAACAGAGAAGTGAGTTAATTCAGAAAATCACCCAGTTGAGTACTAGTCCTGAAGCCCTAACAATTCCGGTAACCATAGGTCCTGTTGTTTCCTTGAATTGAGATAAACAGCCCTGTCATCATCATCATCATCATAAGGCTTTATTTAGATATAAAACATATCATAAAAGCATCACATATTTATAAAACACACTTATACATAAAAAAGGATTTTCGATAATACATTTACACCAAATTTTAAAATTAAAAACGAAGAAAGTAGGGCAATAAATAAGATTTTTTTTAAATACAAATTAAACACATTGAGTAAGCCCTCTTGATCCTATGGACCATGACCTTGATAAAAACTTTGAAAGACAACAGACGAACAATGAGCGTGTGTCTGACATTAAAATACGAAGTGCCTCGTTAAAGTGCCTTGTGCTCAACAGCCGACATATGGGTTTAAGCCACCTTTTCCTCGGATTCACGTATGCCGGGCAGGCAAACAGGATATGGCCTACAGATTCGATTTTGGTTAGACAGATAGGGCAAAAGGGTATTGTTTGGGACGGGGGTTTCCAACGAGCAGTTAAGGCACGCACCGGAAGGACCCCCACCCTAAACCTGAAGTACAGAGCCCTATCTGCTGATTTGCAAACAATATCTAAGTAGGGTTCCCGAAATGGCACATCTTTAAACCTCAGGAACTCATCCGTTAACCTGCCAAGAGTTGGGTCAGTACTAATTCTAGAAGCAACCCATTTCCAGTAGACAATCTTTAGGGTTGCCTTCGGGGGGAAGACCGGCCTATCCCAGGCTTCATTGAGGCCTAGTTTACCAAGCAGAGATCTCACATCTTTTAACCACTTTATTTTATTCCATCCCGTGATCGCCATGATTTCTGCTAACCCCTTCGCATACTTAGCAAGCTCAGGTACTCGCCACAGTCAGCCCATAAGAGCAGCGGAGGGAGTTTTGCCAGATCTCTAATAGGATGACAACCTAAATCAAGCAGCAAGGGTAACATTGGGGTGCTGTGTGGGAGTGACATTAGGTCCCTTAAAAACGTATTTTCGGACCTTGTAAAATGATCTACATTAGAGGTACCCCATACCTCTGCCCCATAGAGGGTTGAACTAACACCCTTAGCTTTATAAATGTCGATGACAGGGGCAATCGGTTTAACCGAAGAGGACCGGTGTTCCTTAAGAAGTGCCCCCGTAACCCTCTTGTGGCTTAACAACATTTTACAAAGATGTGGGGTCCACTGCATGGTATCTGAAATTCGAATACCTAAGTAGTCGAATACAGTGACCCTTTCCAGGGGTACATGATTTAGAACTGGAGGTCGGCCGCGTTTACTCAGGGGTTTTAGAACCAAGTACTTTGTTTTATCTGTGTTTATTACTAGGCCTCATTGGATACAGAAAACCTGGAAGTTCTCTAAAAGGCTTTGGAGGCCCAATGGGGTCTTAGATATTAAGAGCGTGTCGTCGGCGAATAGGAGGGTAGGAATCCGCTCCCCCGCCAGGGATGGGGCATCTGATGTTTTTTTTAGCAGGTGCTCCACCACACCATTCACATAGAGTGAGAAGAGAGTGGGAGCAAGGACACATCCCTGGCGGACCCCTCTCTCCACCGGAATTCTGTTGGTTTTCTGTCCCTCAGTGCCCCACCTCACTTGCGCAAAGTTTCCTTCATGAAGCCTCACTAGGATGGACAGAATGTTGGAGGGATCCCCATATCAGCCAACTCTCCCCAAAGGCGTTCTCTGGGCACAAGGTCAAAGTCAGTCTTTAGATCTATGAACGCGAAATAGAGACTGCCTTTGTCTATAACAACCACTTTCCAGTAAATTATCAATAATCTAAAGGCCTGCTCTATTGTCCCGGTGCCCACCCTGAAACCCGCTTGGTAATCAGAGACAATCTCGTTTTCTTTGGCCCATTGCAAGATTCTCTCGAGTACCACCTTTCCAACAACCTTTTGAGTGGAATCTATTAAGCTTATTGGGCGATAGTTGGAAGGGTCGTCCCTGTGTCCCTTTTTACAAATGGGGACGACCTGAGCCCCCTTCCACGATTCAGGGATAGCAGCACCTTTATCAATAGCGATAAGCATAGTATGGATAAGCTTTCCCCATTTCGACAGATTGAAGTGAAGCAGATCCCCGGGAATCCCATCCGGGCCAGCTGCTTTTTGGGGCACAATTCAACTAATCGCATACTCGACTTCCTTGTTTGTAAACGGGAACAAGGTGTTTTCTCTTGGAAGTATAAGGGGGCTACAATGAGCAGGACCGCTAGTGGCTCCTGACTGGCAGGTATACAATTTGGAAAAGTGGTCGAACCATACCTCACCAGTAATGTTGCATGTAATGAGATCGCTATCAGGCCTATTCCTAGCTCTTATACTGCTCCAGAAGCGACCCGCATCCCTCCTAGCACTGGCCTCTTTTAGTGTTTGCCAGTACAGGTCCTCCCACTCCTTTTTAGCATTTGCTATCACCTGGTTATACTCTTTCCTAGCGTGCTGAATCAAGAATTGAGACTTTGCCTTAACTGCTTTAATTAAAGCAGACTTTTTTTGTCTGCATTTGGGTGTATACCACCCCTGCTTGGCCTTAGGCCTCTGACACTCTTCTTCCCCGCCCCTCGCGTCTGTAGCAGGAATAGATTTCCTATTGACTTGGAGGTATTCTGGAATACTGCAGTTGCTCTAGAAGGATCAGAGTGTTCCAGAAGGATCTTGTCTAGCTCACTTTGTGTAGCTACCAACAGTGTTCCTATGGTCAGAACTTTATTTTCATCCAGAGCTACTTTACTCCACTTAAGGCGTCTACCACAGTTAGAAGAAAAGACTTTTGAAGTGAACTTAGCCTCTCTTGGGACAACTTGGCCATTTTTGCTTGGCCACAAATATTTTAGGCCCAATGAAAGTAAATTGTGGTCGCTATCAACAGTAGAAAATATTACCATATCCTGGACACTTTGCCAAAGCGTTATATCAGGGAGGATATAATCAATCCTTGACGTATGGTTAGCCCTATTATATGTGTGAACGCCTAGGGGGTCTGAGGCTGTTCTTCCGTTTGTTGCTTTTAGGCCAAACTCCATGGTCAGGGCATTCATTTGAATTGCCCTTTGTGACCATCTTTTTATTGTTTGGATTGTTAGCGTTGGTATACCCCTCCTTGCATCGTCCTCAGTGAGGTCCAGGATGTCCTCTGTCGCAAGGGGCTTGAATGTGCAATTAAAGTCCCCCGCGACCAATACCTGCGTGCCATTACGGCAATCTCTAAGTGCCCCTTAAAGTAATGCAATTGTGGGAGATAGGGAACCACCTTTAGTGCCTCTAGCACATATATTAAATATGTCAAGGGTTCTCCCTCTACCTGGTCCTCTTAATGAGATCCCTAGGATGTCTAACGAATTGCACTGCTTTTGCGTAATACTGCAGCCCAAAGAAATGCTCACCCAAATGAGGAGCCCGCCTGAAGGTCGGCGCCTCCCAGACGCTGGCAGAACTGCAGGTAAGAAGTATGTGGTGTAACCAACTCTGTGAGTAGGTTCCAGGCTCCAAGTCTCCTGGAAAATACAAATCGTATGAGACTCCACCAAGGTATTCCAATCTGGGAGAGCTAACTTTCTAGTAATACCTGCTATGTTCCAACTGATGATCTTCATCAGTAGTCCATCAGCCACTACTTGGTCCTGGGAACAATTTGTCTGTGCACTAGATGGAATCTGCTGCTCTCCTGCAGTCTCAGTTGCTAAGCACAGTGGCGAAAGAACATGCAGCGAAGAAGCATTGCTCTGATCAGTAGATAGAACTGGTGAGGGCATATGAATACCTGTAGGGATGATATATGCGACCTGGCCATTAGCTTGATCAGGCCTAGACATGGGATTATTATCTATTTCCTCCCCAACGATAGACCAGCAATCAGACTCTTCAATTTGGGATGGTAACCCTTGCCTTTCCTCTAAGTATATTGCTTCCACAGGGGTTAGATAAAGGGGTGTAAGGGAATTCCCAAGGGATATAATTGAAGACCTACTCCATTGGGGCTTTTTGTTACCACCAGGGGCAAACAAATGATTAGTATACAGATGAACGCTGCGTCAATACCCATTATTAGTTCCATAATAAGCAGGACCTCTGTAAAAAGCAGGATTTGGATAAGCATAGGAGTCGCCAGCGAATCCTCCCCAAAATTGGTTTCCTTTTTTCTGCTCCTGGTGCCAACCTGATGGCCGTGAGTAAAAATAACTCAAACCATGAGTGTTGATACCACTATCATCATGTGCATTTTGCTGGTTACAGATAAAACTTGCAACTCGTGCATCCCTGAAATTAACTAAAATACAGTCGCCTGGGATATCCTTAATCCTGCTTCCCACCCAACTAACTCGCCTGACGAAAAGGACATGGCCATCAAGTTGCCTCGGGAGGGGTCTATTTTTATTTAGCCAGAATGTAGTTTAGTTTTTAAGTTCGGTATATGACTCTGATTTGCCCGGCATTAGCTGCGGAACTACCACCAAAACAACTACATTAGGCATACAGGCTGGAGGCAAGTTGACATGAGAGAAACAAGTTTCAATGCCATGATTTGAATCAGGCTTTAGATAGATCTCTACTCTGTGTCTCTACAATACCATCAGTGCGGTCACCTTTATGTTTACATGCAGATGCACTCTCACTGGCTCTTTTGTCCCCATTAGTCGATGGTTGTTTTGTGGGTTTAATGGCCTTTGTTTTTACTGTTGTCGCTGGGGATTTAGTTCCAGTTGGGGGTCCTGGGGCACCTTGTTGGTTTAAAGAAGCATGTTTACCCATCTGCAAGGGGTCCACTGATGGAATTTTCTTCTGAGCAGCTATTACAGGACTTTTTTTAGCTAGAAGCTTAATTAAGGCCTTTAAAGAGAAAAAGTTATCTAGTGCCCCTTGCTCAAAGCGATCCAGTCTTTCTGATAGAGTTTTTATTCTCTCAAGTACTGGTAGTATGAAGGACTTCATGATTTGCTCAATATGAGAGATGAGTGGGGTTTCTTCAGCAGGAATTGAAGGGTACCCTACGTTTGGGATGGTGTTAGGTAGCGGGGCAATATAACCGCTAGTTAGTCCACTGCTTACTGGATTATTGAGGGATTTCTCCAGGGGGGGCTCCGAGGGGGTCTCCATTCTTTCCCATGATTGTGCATCAGCTGGTAAGCCTATGTCATTAATTTTAGTAGTTACAATACCAACTGCGTTACTACTAACATTCTTCTGCTTTATTGCATTATGCTTACCGGCCACTTTCTTACATTTAGTCCCACCTACATTCCCCTTACGATTTTTTGCGGCTGGGCATTCCTTAGTATCGTGCCTGGACTTTCGCCTAGCCAGATGCCCTCTAGTTGTTACAGATGGGCCATCGCTGCTTATACTAAGCTGTGAATCAGTAGCCGAATTGGTAATTAATGACGTATCACAGCACCCATTGTCATTAGAGATAACTCCCTGGAAAGGAAAATCTGTGACATCGTCATTGCGAAAGATAGAGGGGGTCATTGATAATCTTACTGAAGGAGAGAGAGTCATGGGAGATGCGTTACTCCCCATCGAGGATAAATCTTGGGATAGTGGGATGTAGCCAGCCCCTGGAAGAGCAACAAAATATGGCGCTAATATTGAGTCCTGGGAGTTGATAGTAAACTCTGATGCATTAGAGGAGGGCAAGGGGAGAAAGGAACCAGCAGGGAGCGAGAGGCGGCGCTCTGTATTTTCTATGGCATTGGCCACCACACCAATAGTTTTTTGCAGCATGCAATCTATTGCTGTCAGGCTAGGAAGCTGGGGGTTCGCAGCTGATTTTAGCTTTGGGGCAGGAGCCAGCAACGCAGGGTTACGTTTCCCCATTTCTACCACTATGAGTAGGGGAATAGAAAAACCAGATAGAAATATATCCACAGATGCTATATCATCAACTGCTACTAGCAGATACCACACAAAATGCACCTCAATGAAAAACACTAGAGGATAACAGTCTTTACACAATAAATGCAGTGTGGCTTTAAATCTTACTGCATCAGAAAGCAATCGCATGAGGGACCAGATAACAATCTAGGGGGCACGAGTGCACAAACCCAAGAGGGGAGGCCCAGCCCGGCCTCATCCGGCCACAAATGGTCCCGCCCTTGTCCTGGGCTTAGCCCGGCGCCGCCCGCGCGCGTCCCGCGACGCGGGAGAACTCTTGGAGTTTTAAGCGCCTCCAGGCGCGTTGTGGGTGTGACCCTGATTGGCTTCCTGGTGCCGAGGATGCTGGGAAGTGTAGTTTTCACCTACACAGCGGCCGCGCACAGGTCCCAAGTGCAGCGGCGGTGATGGGAAGACACAGGCAATGGCGAGGCTAACAAACTTCCAGCAAGACCCAGGTAGGTCCAGTCATGCCACCAAACAGTTGTCAAAGTGCCCCGCAACACCGGAAAACTCTCAGAGTTTTAAGCGCCTCCAGGCAAGTTGTGGGCGTGGCCCTGATCGGCTTCCTGGTGCTGAGGATGCTGGGAAGTGTAGTTTTCCCCTACACAGCGACCGCGCACAGGTCCCAAGTGCAGCGGCGGCCAGGGGAAGACACAGGCAATGGCGAGGCTAACAACCTTCCAGCAAGACCCAGGTAGGTCCAGTCATGCCACCAAACAGTTGTAAAAGCTCCGCGCTCCAATGGAAAACTCTCCTAGTTTTAAGTGCCTCCAGGTGCGTTGTGGGAGTAGCCCTGATCGGCTTCCTCATGCCGAGGATGCTGGGAAGTGTAGTTTTCCCCTACACAGCGGCCGCGCACAGGTCCCAAGTGCAACGGCGGCGAGGGGAAGGCACAGGCAGTGGCGGGGCTAACAAACTTCCAGCAAGACCCAGGTAGGTCCAGTCATGCCACCAAACAGTTGTAAAAGCTCCGCGCTCCAATGGAAAACTCTCGTAGTTTTAAGTGCCTCCAGGTGCGTTATGGGAGTAGCCCTGATCGGCTTCCTCGTGCCGAGGATGCTGGGAAGTGTAGTTTTCCCCTACACAGCGGCCGCGCACAGGTCCCAAGTGCAACGGCGGCGAGGGGAAGACACAGGCAGTGGCGGGGCTAACAAACTTCCAGCAAGACCCAGGTAGGTCCAGTCATGCCACCAAACAGTTGTAAAAGCTCCCCCCACCAAACAGTTGTAAAAGCTCCTGTCCTAAAACCCCTGTTCTGACTACACCTGTAGTACAACCTAGAAAGGAACCCTTGATAATTGATGACCAGACAAGTGAGTGTGAGTCAGTGATTTCCCTGACGGATCTACTTATAAGGGAACCTGTGGGTGGTTCGATCAGAAAAAGCACTTTCGGAAACTCTAGAGAAGTACAAATGGAAACATCTACAGGAACAGTGCCACAGTAGTAAACCCAGAAGAAATAGAAAGATGGACCCGAGACGGATGCTTGTCCGCACTGTGCAGTCATTGAAAACGCCATCTTGCACAGTGCGAACAGGATACTACGCAGTTCGCCTAGTGCTACGCGTAGCTCACGTAGTGCAAAGGGCACTTCGCCTAGCTACACGTAGCGCTACTTAGCGAACTACGCCCAGGGTTAGTAAGAATAGCCAACTTTAACCTCATGCGCGCTAGCGGAATTCCGCTCGTACGCTGAGATTTTTTAAAACGCATGTTACGTGACGAGCTGGGCTCGTCATCAGCGTGCGAGGAGGCTACGCCATGACGAGCCCAGCTCGTCATCAGCGTGGAAGGGGTTAAAGAAATGCACAAGTTTGTTGTTTGTGACTCCAGTCCAGTAAATCTGCTAGGTAGGGACTTACTGTGCAAAATGAATTGCACGATCTTTTGCACCCTAAGTGGTGCTGAAATTCAGACCCCAGACGAAGATGGAATTTATAAATTAATGTTAGTGAAGCAGGAAACTGAAATTAAAAAGATGACCCTAAAAGATTTACCAGAAGAATTGAAAAATACAGTAAATCCTGATGTGTGGGATTTTATTGGAAAGGAAGTAGGATTAATGGCAAATGTCAATCTAATAAAAGTGACAGTGAGAGAAGGTGCACTTTATCCAAACATTCAACAGTCCAAAATGAGTCCAGAAATAAAAGCAGGTGTTGCAGCAGAAATAGAGCGTTTGGTTGAGCAAGGCATTTTGAAAGAAATAATGAGCAGTCCATGTAATTCACCTATAATTGGTATAAAGAAACCGAGCGTAAAATATAGGGTCATGCAAGACCTCCGGAAAACAAATAAAATTGATGTCCCATGTTGTCCAATTGTGCCAACTCCCGCAGTAATTCTGTATGAGATACCGTGAGGAGCCGGATGGTTCACTATAATTGATATATTCCAGGCCTTTTTCTCCATTCCATTGCACCAGATAGCAAATTTTTATTCTCTTTCAAGTTTGACAAGCATGTCTATGTCTGGGATCGTGTTCCTCAGGGGTACACGAAGAGTCCATCGATTTTTAATCAGATTTTGAAAAAATGTCTTGAATCTCTGGTACTGCCCGGACAATCTGCCCTGGTGCAGTATCTAGACGGCTGTTGGTGGCGTCTAAGACTCTAAATGACTGTGTTGTTGACACAATTGCATTGCTGAATCATTTGGCCAAAGGTGGACATAAAGTATTACCTGAGAAGTTACAATTTTGTACCACTTCAGTAAAATATCTGGGGCACCAGATAGACAGAGGGGTAAGAAGAGTAATATCAGAAAGAATCAAAATAATTAGAAACATGAATCTGCCTCAAACACAAAAGAGATCAGGATGTTTCTCGGAGTGGTAGGTTACTGCAGGCAGTGAATTGTGGGATTTGCAGTCCTAGCTAAACCATTGATACAGATGACAAAGAAACGAGCAAAGGACCCAGTAGAATGGGAGGAAGAGAGCATGACTGCCTTCTTAAAATTACGAAACTGCCTGTACTCAGCTCCAGTATTGGGAATGCCTGATTATTCAAAAGAATTTACACTGTTCTGTGATGAACGAGACAATTGTGCATTGTCTGTTTTGACCAAGACACATGGTCTGATGCGACGCCCTGTGGCATATTTTTCTGCAACACTGGATCCTGTGGCATCTGCATTGTTGGGGTGCCTGAAAGCATAGCCGCAACTTCCATGAGTTTAGAACAGAGTGAGTCCATCATAATGGGACATCCTGTAACTGTGTATGTTCCACATGCAGTTGTGAGTCTATTGACAAGAACACGCACTCTGTACCGGACTCCTAGTCGGCTGACTAAGTAGGAACGAATCATTCTAGGTGCAGAAAATGTGACAATTGCCAGATGTACTGTCCTGAACCCAGCAACACTGTAACCTGATTCACATTTTGAAGAGGTAAAGGAAGACCAGGTAGCCCAACATTGTGCCAAACACAAAATGTCTATAAACAAGAAAATCGATGCATGTGGAAGCAGCTGCCAATTTATGTTGCTTGAAGGTGTGAAAACGTTGGAGGAAGTGAGAGGCTTACAAAATGAAGCAGAACGAAAAGAAAAGGAAGAGTGGGAGAAGATAGGCTGTCAAAGGAGGGTTGGAGATGGTGCTATTGTTTACTTGGATGGTAGACCTGTGTTACCAGACTGTATGCTTGCTCCTATGGCTAGGATGTACCACGGAGACTCTCACATAGGTAGAGATGCAATGATAAGGCTGTTAAAGCAAACTTGGTTCAATACGAGGTTCAGGAATGTTGCAGAGAGTCTTAGCCAGAGGTGCTTAATTTGTCAACGAATGAATCCTGGTAGGAAAACGGTGGTTTGCCCAGGAAAAATTGGAAAAGCAGAAGGCCCATTTATAAGATTACAAATTGATTTCCACCAATTACCCCCTTGTCGAGGATTGAAGTATGTCCTTGTTATTGTCTGCCTGTTTTCAAAATGGGTGGAAGCCTACCCTACCCGAAGAAATGATAGCATAACTGTAGCCAAACTGTTATTTAGAGAGCTCATTCCTAGGGTTGGTTTTCCAGTAACAATTGAATCAGACCGAGGGTCTCATTTTAATAATGAAATAATTTGTCTAATCTGTGAAGCATTCAAAATTGCGCAAAAGCTGCACTGTGCATACCGCCCAGAGGCTTCTGGAGTGGTAGAACAACTGAATGACACCATCAAGTCGAGATTGGGAAAGATGTACGAATCTACCCGATTGGAGTGGCCTGATGCTTTACCTCTTGTTCTGATGGTCCAGCTCGGGGAGGGGCCTGGGCTACAAATAGCGATGTGTCCCAGAGCGCGCAGCGGTCTCGCGCAGCGGGCGCGCCGTCTGCGCGCCGAAGGAGCGCCAAAGGAGGGCCCGTCTGTGCCCGTCCGTGCCTCGGACGGGCCCAGAGCCAGCCATACTGCCTCCCCTCCATATGACCGAGATGGGCCACATAGAATTACTTACTCCCGCTCCGCTCTCCTGAATTTAGCTCCTCCCGCGGAGCAAAGCAGCTGTAAACAAAGAGGGCCTGAGCTTATCGGGACGGCATGCCCGAGATGTGGCTTCTCTTCCCAGCTCACACTTCCCCCGAGCTTAGGCGCAGACATGGACCATACGAAAACTGTCAGAGCTGGCCTAATTATAGCTAGATCTATGGTGAAACACGCAGCTGACATCTTCGACATTCTAACGGAGGGTCAGCTCGAGATACTTTTCGTCACTGAGACATGGCTTAATAACTCCTGTGCTCCGACCATTGAACTGGCCGTTCCCAGAGGCTTTAAGATTGCCAGGGCGGACCATCCTCTGGGCAGAGGAGGAGGTATAGCAGTAATATTCAAAGATGATTGGCACTTTACCTCCGAACAGCTAGCAGTTGGGGTGGAGGGCGAAATTCTTCATTTTTCCCTTATCATTAGCCCACACTTTACGCTAGGGGGATCCCTGGTCTATAGGCCCCCAGGCCCAGCCATGCACTTCCTTGAGACGCTGGAGGACTGTATTGTACCTCGGGCCCTGAACTTTCCCAGATTTCTTTTGGTCGGCGACTTCAATATTCACGTTGATAACGCTGACGCTCTGGAGTCGCGCAGACTTGAAGAGGTCTTGGATTTGTCACAGCTTAAGCAATGGGTGTCGTCTCCAACTCATTCAGGGGGTCCCCTTCTTGACCTAGTGTGCTCTAACTTTCCCATTAAATTATCAGACCCGGAAAAAGTCACCAGGTCTGATCACGACTTGGTCAGGTTTTCATGGGAGGTGGGCAATGCGGGCAGTTCAGCTTTGACACCCCCCATCACTCACCCTCAGAAGATTAACCTGGCCATGTTTGGCCAGGAATTGTTAAAAACTCACCAGTCCCTCTCATCTGAGTTGGACATGGCGGTTGATGATTTCAATGGGTGGGTGCGACAGGCGACAAATGCGTCCACCAAATATGCTACCGTACCCAGAATTCGTCACTGCCCCTCTCAACCCTGGTTCTCCCCCGAGTTGATGGAGCAAAAACTGGGTTGCAAAAAATTGGAGCGAGTCTGGAGGCGTGTCTATAGCTTAGACGCAAAGGTCGCCCTGCGCTCTGCCCAAAAGAAATACTATGCCGCTATTAAAACTGCTAAAGGACTATACTATGCAGGAAGAATAGCTAAAGCGGAAAACAACAGTAGAGAAATTTTCTCTATTGTTAAAAGCTTTGTATCCCCTGTTGCAGAATCCTCCACCCTTCCATCCTCTGAGGAATGGTGTGAAGTTCTGTCGCATTTCTTTACAGACTAGATAGCCAAGATTCAGCAAGGTTTCACTTCCACACCATCGTCTGAGAATCCAGGATTTAACATCCCCTGTATGCCCGATCCCTCTGATACCCACAGCTCACTAACTTTGAGCTGGTAACTGAGGGTGATGTTCTGCCTCTTCTAGAATGTCTTAAATCAGGGTCTCCCGCCAATCCGTGTCCAGCTCAGGTTCTGTCGGAAGTGGCCAGCACTGTCTGTGGGGAGGTTACCCAGATCATAAACCTCTCTCTTTCCTCGGCAGTGGTTCCTGCCGTGTGGAAACAGGCTAAGCTTTCGCCACTTTTGAAGAAACCAGGCCTTGATGCCTCGGTTCCCGGGAACTACCGACCTATTTCTCTTCTCCCTGCCTTAACCAAAATCTGTGAAAATATAGTCTTCCGACAATTAGATAAATTCGTAGAGTCATCCAATGCCCTGCACCCACCCCAGTCGGGATTCAGGTCCGCTTACAGCGCTGAAACAGCCCTGGTAGAGATGACGGAGTCGATCCGGGAGTGTCTGGACGGGGGCGGCAGAGCAGTCCTAATCCTATTGGATCTCTCTGCCGCCTTCGATACCGCCCCCCATGCTCTCCTCACCACCAGGTTATCAACCATCGGCATCGGCGGCAATGCCTTGGCCTGGGTGTCCTCATTTCTCTTGGGAAGGACCCAACAGGTCTGGATGCCGCCTCATGCCTCGGAACCAAAACCACTCCTTACGGGGGTCCCACAGGGTTCCACTCTTAGCCCCCTACTGTTCAACATTTATATTACCCCTTTGGTGTATCTTGCGGAGCAGTGCGGGGCTAAGATTATAGGATATGCGGACGACACGCAGCTCCTTTTTACCTGGCCTGACGAACATCTAGACACAGCTAAGGTCCATCTCTGCTTATCCTCAGTTTTCCGCTGGCTAACGCTGGCCCAATTAAAATGTAATGAGGACAAATCAGAGGTCCTCTTCTATGGATCTTTCCCCCCAAGTTTTAAAAATACGCTGTGGCCCCCGAACATCCCATGCCCTAAGGAAATGGGTGGCCCTGCGAAAAATCTTGGGATTTGGTTCGGAGAGGATCTAAAATTTGAGGACCATATAAAAAAATTGACCAGAACGTGTTTTTCCACCTTGCGAATGCTCAGGAAATTCTTTCCATTACTCCCTAGAGAGGCGAGGGAGGCGGTTGCCCGAGCACTCATTCTGGCAAGACTGGACTATGCAAACTCCCTGTTCAGCGGCATTCCAGCTTACCTGACCATACGTCTGTTGGTCATTCAGAATGCCGCTGTTTGTCTTCTTTGCAACGTCCCCAGATGGAAGAGTGTCCGGTCCCATATGTCCGACCTCCACTGGCTTCCAGTTCCGCAACGTATCCTCTTTAAAACCTTGGTACTTGCGTTCAGAGCGACCCATGACCAAGGACCAGCCTATTTAAAGAAAAGATTTACACTGTATGCCCCTACAAGAGCTCTCCGATCATCTTCTCTATTTAAAATGACCCTTCCCCGATTCAAGCGAACCAGACTAGGGGGACAGTCCATCGCTGTGGTTGCTGCCTGCGCCTGGAATGCTCTCCCCTTTTATCTGCGCTCCAGTCAAACAGTAGCCCAATTTAAAAAGAATTTAAAAACCCACCTATTCAGTAGCAGTTTTTAAGCCGATCCCAGCTCATCTGTCTTTGCTTCTCCCACCGCGCCAGGATACTCCCCAGTAACAGTGCGCAATACAAAACCATTTATACATACATACATACTCAGAAGCATTCCAGACAAGAACACCGGCTTTTGAGTCCCCATGAGATTCTCATGGGAAGAGCATTGAGGCAAGCGTGGGTACCAGGACACAAGCTGATAAATATAACTGATGACTTAGTTCTAGAGTACTGCAAAGAACTGGCTGACCAAGTGCTCACTAGGTTGGGGAAGACGCTGTCGCCAGAAAATCAATTCCAGCACATGATCTGAATCCAGGTGACTGGGTAGTGATAAAAGAACAAACTCGAGATTTTTGCCTAGCACCACAGTGCGGAGAGCCGCATCAAGTAATAATGGTTACCACCACAGCTGTGAAGTGCAAGGGAACTCCAAACTGGATCCATGCCAGTCATTCCTAAAGGGTGACAGAACCTGATGAAGTAGAAGCTGAAGGTTGTACAGCTGAAGGGTCTCAAGACATCGATCCTGAGGTAGCTGATGAGGAACAACCGAGCACCAGTCAGGATGAATAGATTCCAGTAGTTGAAATACCTGCAGAAACTGTGAGAACCAGAAGTCAAACCTATCTAGATAGTCAGAGTGATAGTGAGGATGAGTCAGGAATAGAAGAACGCACTCAGATTACAGAAATCAAAGCCAATGGTAGTTCTGAGGAGGATCAGATAAGGAAATATCAGTGTACTCAGACATCCGAAACACCAACCAGAACTCCTGAGTCTGAGAATGGACAGATAGGTATTAGGGCAAAAGCTCAGGCAGAAGACAATCAAGAGATCAACAGACCTGAGCAGGACCAGATAGGTGTAGAAAAACGTGTTCAGGAAGAAGAAGGCGAACAAAATAAAAGTCAAAGTCAAATTCAGCAAAATCCTGAACAAGGTCAGATTAGTCTTGAAGAATGCATCCAAGCAGAACTGAAAAAAATAAGCCCTGGACAAGGTCAGATAGAGAGGAATTCAGAAGATGACATTGAACAAGATGTGCCACAACTGAATGAAAATAAAAGAGCATCTGAAGAAAACCAAAGCACAGTGCCAGCTAAGAGACTCAGAAAGGGAGATAAGTGGCCTGGGTTTATCAAAAGACTGAAATTTCGCCTTAAAACAATAAACGAAGAACCAGAACAAGTAAATGAAATATCAAGCCAAGCTAGCCCATCCACTGAAAAGCCAAGAAGGAGGAGTCCACGATTGAAAAGACTGAATAATAAATTTAATGGCCCTAAATGGACCGACGTTATCCTTGAAGATTTCGAAAACTTAGAATTAAGTGATGAAAGTGATGACGAATTAACTGTTGATCAGATTGAGGAAGAAGTGAGCCAACCTGAAAGAGAAAATTTCACAGGCTAAAAGTCTGTGTAAAAAGTTACAAAGAGGGGTTAAGTCTCCTTAGTCGAAATGGTTGATTATAATGCTGGTGGAAAACCGGAAAGAAATTGTGTAAAAACATGCTGTAGAATATGCACATGTAGTATATTAATAGTGCTCATTGCATGGTTAAGAGTGACAGTAGCTATACCTTATATAATGAGTGAAAGCAGACAAAATGACACTGGTTCACATGAAGAGGTAGAAACAGATGAACAAGTAGATAGCTTTAAACAAAACAAAGTAGATTTAGAAGCACCAGAAGAGGTAGAACTACACTATAGTAGAGCTAAAAACAGAACTGGTTTGAATGCCTTTGCTAATTTGCTACTGCACTATGTAGAAGCTATGGAAATTAATGATTGTTATGTGTGCATGAAATTGCCCACATCAGTTGCAGAAGGGATTACCTATCATCACTTACCCCTGACATATGGTATATCATGTAGTATTTTAGCTAGTCTATTTTACAGAACTGGAAAATTGCAGTATTACTATTCAAATTTCGATGTAGTTTTCTCAGAAATCCCTTTACGTAGAAATCTAAACCCTGTCCTTAGTACTAAAGACTCAACACATTATATGGGTGAATATTTTCTAACAATAAAAGCAACAGATATAGCTGAAGCACACAAAGATAAATTAACATGTACACTACATGAAATGGAAAAGGTATTTTTAGATTTAGTAGAGAAAAGGAGACAGGATTTCCATAGAAAAGTAACTGGACAGAAATTTAAAATTCCCAAATGGGCTGAAAATAAAGAGTTTACCTCAAATGGCAAGACTCAAGCTGCTATGTCTCCATACAGAGAAAACAGATTATTATAATAATATATTCATTAGTTCCAGTGAATGTGAAAATAATTGTAAAATAATTGGGGGTTGGGATTTCAAAGATGGAACTGAACCAGCATTTCCTAGAATTTATTACAATTGTGGGAACAAAGCATATTTTAAGCTACCTGATCATTGGTATGGGAGTTGCTATTTTGGAATAGTATTCCCAAAGGTATGTCATGTAAAAAGAATCACTTGAAGCAATGAAGAAAATAATGGACTAACACGTAATAAAAGAGCTAGTTTTGCTGAAATTGTAGGTGATATATTTAGTGCATTCAGTGGGAGTGGTTCTGAATACTCAAAGAATTTGTAAATTGTCAACAGTGGTGGATCGCTTATTGACTGACACTGCTGGAGGTTTTTCTGATGATCAATACCGAATTAGTTGTGGTAAGATTAAAGGTTTTACAAAATTAAGCATGGGCGTAAAATCCATTCCGCTTGCGGATTTTGTGGATTTTCGGTAAATTCGCAATCCGCGAACTCTCGCAAATTTGCCGAAAATCCGCAAATTCGAACGCAGCGGATTTTTTTGCTTGGTGATACAATATTGCGGCGCGCGGCATTCACTTACTGTCATTCAGCGTTTGCCGAGTTGTTTTTCTCAATATTTTGCGAGTGCTGCTCCAATTTGGATCTTGCTGCGGGATCCCGTGGGAGTTTGGCGACCGCGATTACGTAATCTAGGCTTGACACCTTGCACAGCACGCATCGCGAGAGTTCGCAATTGCGAACACGTAGATGCGGCGGGCAGCAACAATCTCGCACTCGCGAAATTACAGAATTTACAATTCTGCACAAGAGATCCACCAGCAAGCAGCATAAACCTTCTGAAAATGATGATTTTTATCAGAATACCTCCTCAAGTTGACATTTGCCTGCACTTTTTTTTGCAAGGAGTCCATTTTGGGGGGGGCGGGGGGGGAAGGAAGTGCCCCACAGTCTCCAACTTCCTATTCCTGTCCAGCAGGCTCCTCCCAGTGCTTTCTTCATGTGCTGGTCACTTTCATTTGGATCTTGACCTGGAAGGATTACTTTTTGCGGATGCTGCTGGATATTTGGATTTGAGGCCTTTTTGACTTTCTTTGGATCAATTTTGGATTAGAAATTTCACAAGTAAGTTTGTTTGGGGCATTACAATTGCTGCAACTACAATTTTGGAATTTTCGATTTTTGGGCTGTTGTTGGGGCCTTTTGCCCAGGGGTAGTGAGTGGTGCATGGACTGAGTCTTTCTGTGGGGTCTCTTTAATGTAAACATCATGGAGGGCATGGATGGCATGGGATTGTGCTGGTTTTTGTGTGTTTTTCAATTTTTTTGGCTGCTGTTGGGGCCTTTTGCCCAGGGGTAGTGAGTGGTGCATGGACTGAGTCTTTCTGTGGGGTCTCTTTAATGTAAACATCATGGAGGGCATGGATGGCATGGGATTGTGCTGATTTTTCTGTGGTTTTCGATTTTTTGGGCTGCTGTTGGGGCCTTTTGCCCAGGGCTAGTGAGTGGTGCATGGACTGAGTCATTCTGTGGGGTCTCTTTAATGTAAACATCATGGAGGGCATGGATGGCATTGGAGTGTGGTGATTTTTTTGTGTTTTTCGATTTTTGGGGGTGTTCATGGGGACTGGCCATGTGGGTGGGGGCCATTTTGAGTGCTGGTACAGGCAGGCCCTGGCCATGTGCTGGGAGGCAAGGGGCCATTTTGAATTTAGGCAGTGTTCCCAGGCCTTCACCCTTTTGCCTAGCTTTCATCCATTATGCCCAGGGGTAGTGAGTGGTGCATGGGCCTAGTCTTTCTGTGGGGTGTCGTGAATGTAAACATCATGGAGGGTATGGATGGCATGGGATTGTGCTGATTTTTGTGTGTTTTTCGATTTTTTGGGGTGTTCATGGGGACTGGCCATGTGGGTGGGGGCCATTTTGAGTGCTGGTACAGGCAGGCCCTGGGCATGTGCTGGGAGGCAAGGGGCCATTTTGAATGCAGGCAGTGTTCTCAGGCCTGCACCCATTTTGCCTAGCTTTCATCCATTATGCCCAGGGGTAGTGAGTGGTGCATGGGCCTAGTCTTTCTGTGGGGTGTCTTGAATTTAAATATCATTGAGGGCATGGATGGCATGGGATTGTGCAGATTTTTCTGTGGTTTTCGATTTTTTGGGCTGCTGGGGACTGGCCATGTGGGTGGGGGCCATTTTGAGCGCTGGTACAGGCAGGCCCTGGCCATGTGCTGAGGGGCAAGGGGCCATTTTGAAGGCAGGCAGTGTTCTCAGGCCTGCACCCATTTTGCCTAGCTTTCATCCTTTATGCCCAGGGGTAGTGAGTGGTGCATGGGCCTAGTCTTTCTGTGGTGTGTCTTGAATTTAAACATCATTGAGGGCATGGATGGCATGGGATTGTGCTGATTTTTGTGTGTTTTTCGATTTTTTTGGCTGCTGTTGGGGCCTTTTACCCAGGGGTAGTGAGTGGTGCATGGGCCTAGTCTTTCTGTGGGGTGTCTTGAATTTAAACATCATGGAGGGCATGGATGGCATGGGATTGTACTGATTTTTGTGTGTTTTTCGATTTTTTTGGCTGCTGTTGGGGACTGGCCATGTGGGTGGGGGCCATTTTGAGTGCTGGTACAGGCAGGCCCTGGCCATGTGCTGGGGGGCAAGGGGCCATTTTGAAGGCAGGCAGTGTTCTAAGGCCTGCACCCATTTTGCCTAGCTTTCACCCTTTATGCCCAGGGGTGGTGAGTGGTGCATGAGCCTAGTCTTTCTGTGGGGTGTCTTGAATTTAAACATCATTGAGGGCATGGATGGCATGGGATAGTGCTGATTTTTGTGTGTTTTTCGATTTTTGTGGCTGCTGTTGGGGCCTTTTTCCCAGGGGTATTGAGTGGTGCATGGGCCTAGTCTTTCTGTGGGGTGTCTTGAATTTAAACATCATGGAGGGTATGGTTGGCATGGGATTGTGCTGATTTTTGTGTGTTTTTTTGATTTTTTGGGGTGTTCATGGGGACTGGCCATGTGGGTGGGGGCCATTTTGAGTGCTGGTACAGGCAGGCCCTGGCCAGGTACTGGAAGGCAAGGGGCCGTTTTGAATGCAGGCAGTGTTCTCAGGCCTGCACCCATTTTGCCTAGCTTTCATCCATTATGCCCAGGGGTAGTGAGTGGTGCATGGGGCTAGTCTTTCTGTGGGGTGTCTTGAATTTAAACATCATTGAGGGCATGGATGGCATGGGATTGTGCTGGTTTTACTGTGGTTTTCGATTTTTTTGGGCTGCTGTTGGGGACTGGCCATGTGGGTGGGGGCCATTTTGAGTGCTGGTACAGGCAGGCCCTGGCCATGTGCTGAGGGGCAAGGGGCCATTTTGAAGGCAGGCAGTGTTCTCAGGCCTGCACCCATTTTGCCTAGCTTTCATCCTTTATGCCCAGGGGTAGTGAGTGGTGCATGGGCCTAGTCTTTCTGTGGGGTGTCTTGAATTTAAACATCATTGAGGGCATGGATGGCATGGGATTGTGCTGATTTTTGTGTGTTTTTCGATTTTTTTGGCTGCTGTTGGGGCCTTTTGCCCAGGGGTAGTGAGTGGTGCATGGGCCTAGTCTTTCTGTGGGGTGTCTTGAATTTAAACATTATGGAGGGCATGGATGGCATGGGATTGTGCTGATTTTTGTGTGTTTTTCGATTTTTTTGGGCTGCTGTTGGGGACTGGACATGTGGGTGGGGGCCATTTTGAGTGCTGGTACATGCAGGCCCTGGCCATGTGCTGGGGGGCAAGGGTTCATTTTGAAGGCAGGCAGTGTTCTCAGGCCTGTACCCATTTTCCTAGCTTTCATCCTTTATGGCCAGGGTAGTGAGTGGTGCATGGGCCTAGTCTTTCTGTGGGGTGTCTTGCATTTAAACATCATTGAGGGCATGGATGGCATAGGATTGTGCTGATTTTTCTGTGGTTATCGATTTTTTGGGCTGCTGTTGGGGCCTTTTGCCCAGGGGTAGTGAGTGGTGCATGGGCCTAGTCTTTCTGTGGGGTGTCTTGAATGTTAACATCATGGAGGGCATGGAAGGCATGGAATTGTGCTGATTTTTGTGTGTTTTTCGATTTTGTGGGGTTTTCATGGGGACTGGCCATGTGGGTGGGGGCCATTTTGAGTGCTGGTACAGGCAGGCCCTAGCCATGTAATGGGAGCCAAGGGGCCATTTTGAATGCAGGCAGTGTTCTCAGGCCTGCACCCATTTTGTCTAGCATTCATCCATTATGCCTAGGGGTAGTGAGTGATGCATGGGCCTAGTCTTTCTGTGGGGTGTCTTGAATTTAAACATCATTGAGGGCATGGATGGCATAGGAGTGTGATGATTTTTCTGTGGTTATCGATTTTTTGGGCTGCTGTTGGGGCCTTTTGCCCAGGGCTAGTGAGTGGTGCATGGACTGAGTCTTTCTGTGGGGTCTTTTTAATGTAAACATCATGGAGGGCATGGATGGCATGGGATTGTGCTGATTTTTGTGTGTTTTTCGATTTTTTGGGGTGTTCATGGGGACTGGCCATGTGGGTGGGGGCCATTTTGAGTGCTGGTACAGGCAGGCCCTGGCCATGTGCTGGAAGGCAAGGGACCATTTTGAATGCAGGCAGTGTTCTCAGGCCTGCACCCATTTTGCCTAGCTTTCATCCATTATGCCCAGGGGTAGTGAGTGGTGCATGGGCCTAGTCTTTCTGTGGGGTGTCTTGAATTTAAACATCATTGAGGCCATGGATGGCATGGGATTGTGCTGATGTTTCTGTGGTTTTCGATTTTCTGGGCTGCCGTTGGGGCCTTTTGCCCAGGGCTAGTGAGTGGTGCATGGACTGAGTCTTTCTGTGGGTTCTCTTTAATGTAAACATCATGGAGGGCATGGATGGCATGGGATTGTGCTGATTTATGTGTGTTTTTTGATTTTTTGGGGTGTTCATGGGGACTGGCCATGTGGGTGGTGGCCATTTTGAGTGCTGGTACAGGCAGACCCTGGCCATGTGCTGGGAGGCAAGGGGCCATTTTGAATGCAGGCAGTGTTCTCAGGCCTGCACCCATTTTGCCTAGCTTTCATCCATTATGCCCAGGGGTAGTGAGTGGTGCATGGGCCTAGTCTTTCTGTGAGGTGTCTTGAATTTAAAAATCATTGAGGGCATGGATGGCATGGGATTGTGCTGATTTTTCTGTGGTGTTCGATTTTTTTGGGCTGCTTTTGGGGCCTTTTGCCCAGAGCTAGTGAGTGGTGCATGGACTGAATCTTTCTGTGGGTCTCTTTAATGTAAACATCATGGAGGGCATTGATGGCATGGGATTGTGCTGATTTTTGTGTGTTTTTTGATTTTTGTGGCTGCTGTTGGGGCCTTTTTCCCAGGGGTATTGAGTGGTGCATGGGCCTAGTCTTTCTGTGGGGTGTCTTGAATTTAAACATCATGGAGGGCATGGATGGCATGGGATTGTGCTGATTTTTGTGTGTTTTTTTATTTTTTTGGCTGCTGTTGGGGACTGGCCATGTGGATGGGGGCCATTTTGAGTGCTGGTACAGGCAGGCCCAGGCCATGTGCTGGGTGGCAAGGGGTCATTTTGAAGGCAGGCAGTGTTCTCAGGCCTGTACCCATTTTTCCTAGCTTTCTTCCTTTATGGCCAGGGGTAGTGAGTGGTGCATAGGCCTAGTCTTTCTGTGGGGTGTCTTGAATGTAAACATCATGGAGGGTATGGATGGCATGGGATTGTGCTGATTTTTGTGTGTTTTTCGATTTTTTGGGGTGTTCATGGGGACTGGCCATGTGGGTGGGGGCCATTTTGAGTGCTGGTACAGGCAGGCCCTGGCCATGTACTGGGAGGCAAGGGGCCGTTTTGAATGCAGGCAGTGTTCTCAGGCCTGCACCCATTTTGCCTAGCTTTCATCCATTATGCCCAGGGGTAGTGAGTGGTGCATGGGCCTGATCTTTCTGTGGGGTGTCTTGAATTTAAACATCATTGAGGGCATGGATGGCATGGGATTGTGCTGGTTTTACTGTGGTTTTCGATTTTTTGGGCTGCTGTTGGGGACTGGCCATGTGGGTGGGGGCCATTTTGAGTGCTGGTACATGCAGGCCCTGGCCATGTGCTGGGGGGCAAGGGTTCATTTTGAAGGCAGGCAGTGTTCTCAGGCCTGTACCCATTTTTCCTAGCTTTCATCCTTTATGGCCAGGGTAGTGAGTGGTGCATGGGCCTAGTCTTTCTGTGGAGTGTCTTGAATTTAAACATCATTGAGGGCATGGATTGCATAGGATTGTGCTGATTTTTCTGTGGTTATCGATTTTTTGGGCTGTTGTTGGGGCCTTTTGCCCAGGGCTAGTGAGTGGTGCATGGACTGAGTCTTTCTGTGGGGTCTTTTTAATGTAAACATCATGGAGGGCATGGATGGCATGGGATTGTGCTGATTTTTGTGTGTTTTTCGATTTCTTGGGGTGTTCATGGGGACTGGCCATGTGGGTGGGGGCCATTTTGAGTGCTGGTACATGCAGGCCCTGGCCATGTGCTGGGGGCATGGGTTCATTTTGAATGCAGGCAGTGTTCTCAGGCCTGTACCGATTTTTCCTAGCTTTCATCCTTTATGGCCAGGGGTAGTGAGTGGTGCATGGGCCTAGTCTTTCTGTGGGGTGTCTTGAATTTAAACATCATTGAGGGCATGGATGGCATGGGATTGTGCTGATTTTTGTGTGTTTTTCGATTTTTTGGCTGCTGTTGGGGCCTTATGCCCAGGGGTAGTGAGTGGTGCATGGGCCTAGTCTTTCTGTGGGGTGTCTTGAATGTAAACATCATGGAGGGCATGGAAGGCATGAGATTGTGCTGATTTTTGTGTGTTTTTCGATTTTTTGGGGTGTTCATGGGGACTGGCCATGTGGGTGGGGGCCATTTTGAGTGCTGGTACAGGCAGGCCCTAGCCATGTAATGGGAGCCAAGGGGCCATTTTGAATGCAGGCAGTGTTCTCAGGCCTGCACCCATTTTGCCTAGCATTCATCCATTATGCCCAGGGGTAGTGAGTGGTGCATGGGCCTAGTCTTTCTGTGGGGTGTCTTGAATTTAAACATCATTGAGGGCATGGATGGCATGGGATTGTGCTGATGTTTCTGTGGTTTTCGATTTTGTGGGCTGGCGTTGGGGCCTTTTGCCCAGGGCTAGTGAGTGGTGAATGGACTGAGTCTTTCTGTGGGGTCTCTTTAATGTAAACATCATGGAGGGCATGGATGGCATGGGATTGTGCTGATTTTTGTGTGTTTTTCGATTTTTTGGGGTGTTCATGGGGACTGGCCATGTGGGTGGGGGCCATTTTGAGTGCTGGTACAGGCAGACCCTGGCCATGTGCTGGGAGGCAAGGGGCCATTTTGAATGCAGGCAGTGTTCTCAGGCCTGCACCCATTTTGCCTAGCTTTCATCCATTATGCCCAGGGGTAGTGAGTGGTGCATGGGCCTAGTCTTTCTGTGAGGTGTCTTGAATTTAAACATCATTGAGGGCATGGATGGCATGGGATTGTGCTGATTTTTGTGTGTTTTTCGATTTTTTGGCTGCTGTTGGGGCCTTATGCCCAGGGGTAGTGAGTGGTGCATGGGCCTAGTCTTTCTGTGGGGTGTCTTGAATGTAAACATCATGGAGGGCATGGAAGGCATGAGATTGTGCTGATTTTTGTGTGTTTTTCGATTTTTTGGGGTGTTCATGGGGACTGGCCATGTGGGTGGGGGCCATTTTGAGTGCTGGTACAGGCAGGCCCTAGCCATGTAATGGGAGCCAAGGGGCCATTTTGAATGCAGGCAGTGTTCTCAGGCCTGCACCCATTTTGCCTAGCATTCATCCATTATGCCCAGGGGTAGTGAGTGGTGCATGGGCCTAGTCTTTCTGTGGGGTGTCTTGAATTTAAACATCATTGAGGGCATGGATGGCATGGGATTGTGCTGATGTTTCTGTGGTTTTCGATTTTGTGGGCTGGCGTTGGGGCCTTTTGCCCAGGGCTAGTGAGTGGTGAATGGACTGAGTCTTTCTGTGGGGTCTCTTTAATGTAAACATCATGGAGGGCATGGATGGCATGGGATTGTGCTGATTTTTGTGTGTTTTTCGATTTTTTGGGGTGTTCATGGGGACTGGCCATGTGGGTGGGGGCCATTTTGAGTGCTGGTACAGGCAGACCCTGGCCATGTGCTGGGAGGCAAGGGGCCATTTTGAATGCAGGCAGTGTTCTCAGGCCTGCACCCATTTTGCCTAGCTTTCATCCATTATGCCCAGGGGTAGTGAGTGGTGCATGGGCCTAGTCTTTCTGTGAGGTGTCTTGAATTTAAACATCATTGAGGGCATGGATGGCATGGGATTGTGCTGATTTTTATGTGGTCGATTTTTGGGGCTGCTTTTGGGGCTTTTTGCCCAGAACTAGTGAGTGGTGCATGGACTGAGTCTTTCTGTGGGTCTCTTTAATGTAAACATCATGGAGGGCATTGATGGCATGGGATTGTGCTGATTTTTGTGTGTTTTTCGATTTTTTGTGGTGTTCATGGGGACTGGCCATGTGGGTGGGGGCCATTTTGAGTGCTGGTACAGACAAGCCCTGGCCATGTGCTGGGAGGCAAGGGGCCATTTTGAATGCAGGCAGTGTTCTCAGGCCTGCACCCATTTTGCCTAGCTTTCATCCATTATGCCCAGGGGTAGTGAGTAGTGCATGGGCCTAGTCTTTCTGTGGGGTGTCTTGAATTTAACCATCATTGAGGGCATGGATGGCATAGGATTGTGCTGATTTTTATGTGTTTTTCGACTTTTTGGGGTGTATAACTGAACTTATGTTCCTCTGTCTTCCATTGCTTTTAGGTGCACAAGACTCAAGAGAACCACCAGTGCCAGGAAGAAGTCCTGCTGCGGTGTGTGTGTGCAGCATAACGTCACGCGACGTCACGTCTCACCACAGACAACTCTGCAACTCGTGCAACTGCGGCCTGCTGTTCTGACCCCTGAAGAAGATGGCCCCAAAAAAAGTTCCCCGTAGCTCCTCTAGCAAGAAAGTTGCCAGTAAGGAGCAGAAGAAGCAAGTTACCAAGGAGACTGGTGTGCCGCCCGCCACATTTTTTGGGAATAAAAAAAAAAGTACGCCTGCAGCAGCTGGGACCAAGCTGAGAGCAGCACCCCCGCTCCATTGGGCTCAGTGCCACCACCACCATGCCAACTCAAGTCCAAGCCCTTGAGTGCTGCAGAGGCAGCCAGTCTACTTGTTCAATCACCATCGACCAGTGATGTTGGCTCCTCGCAAGAAAATAGCAGCAATGTCCCTCAATCAACACAGGTTGTTGTAACTCATCTGACGAGTGTTGAACAACCACAGCAGCAACATCAACCACATGTGCAAGTATAAGCCCAAGTGGAAGGCGAGGCAGCACAAGGAGATGCACAAGCAGAGTTGCATGAAGTTGCATGGAGGGGCACAAGTGCCCACAATAGTTGTTCCTCCCGAAGTAGGGGCAAATCAGGAAATCGACATTCAAGCCGAGGTATCATTTGAGGAAGCCACTCCTGATCATTCATTGTCTTCCACATCCCTAGCAAGGAAAAGATCAAGGATGGCGTCTACATCTTCTTCAAGCCCACCTCCTTCTGATGATACGGATCAAACTTGGGAACCACCACTGCCGTCTGAGAGTGAGGCACACCATGATCTGACAAAGTTAGCTAAGCGTAAAAGGAAGGTCCCCGAAACTCTCATAGTTATGGAGTGTGATGACGCTCAACAAGAAGTGGCGTATACTCCTGCTGGTGAAGACTCTCACGACAAAGACGCAGTCATCATAGGCTTCACTCCAGCCTCAGCGGGCATGCAGCAAACAGACATTTTGACCCTAGCCCGAAAAGCTGCTGAGCGTGATGATGTTGTCGACGAGGAGGCAATGGGAACACAACTATCATTGGAGTTAACTAGTACACCACCACCTACCGCTTCCATATTTCTTCCTCGCCAGAAGGGACCTCCATCCACCTCGACCTCAATTAGTGGTGGTGCAAGTGCACAACGTAGTAAAGTTCGGCAACACACATCCTCCACTTCATCTGGCATTAGCAGCATGACCACCACCAGTATCGCCTCCTCCGGCCCCCACAGGCATTTCAAATCCGCAGTTTGGGACTTCTTTAGTGTTTGCCCAAAAAAGGAGAACATAGCCATTTGTAGCATTTGTAAGTTTGCAGTTAGTCGTGGTAAGTTTGGAACCAACTATGGTACCAGAGGCCAGAGAGGTCATCTTGAGAGACAGCACGCTGTCGAATGGTTTGCCCACCTCAAAGGAGATCAAGGAAGCCCCAATTGGAAGTCAACAAAACGTTGATGTTTCATCTGATGATGACGAGGAGGAAGAAGCGTCAAACACTTCACTTACACCCAGGACCCCTGTCAGCACACCCCCTGTGAGCCACACTAAGAGTGTGGGAGAGAGTGAGACACCAATGCGAAAAAGTTCATCAGCGAGCGTAACTGGGTCGAAGAAGTCATCATCATCCCGTAAAATGGTCCAGCCCACCATTAGAACCATGTTGTTTTCAGAAGCGCCATATGAACGCAACCACCCACTGACGCGTCTGTATAACACTAAGCTGGCTAAAATGCTAGCTCTGGACCTTCTCCCTTTTTCTTTTGTAGAGGAGGTTGGTTTTCTAGAATTAGTGGCAGCGCTCAGCCCTAAATGGAAGGTTCCTAGCCAGTTCTATTTTGCCAGAGTTGCGGTTCCAGCACTACATGAAGATGTGCTGGAGGTGATTGGGGCAGCTTTGCAGAAGAGTGCTGTTCACACTATACATCTGACAACAGACATGTGGACCAGTGGCGCAGGCACTGATTACATGTGCATCACTGCACACTGGGTCTCTTTTTCAGGGGTTAAAGCAAAGCTAAACGCAGGTGTTGACCCGGACCAAGTTTTTAAAGCTGCTCGGAAACATGCAACACTAGCCATGTTTGGCTTGGAGAAACGTCATACAGCAGAAAACATTTTGAATGGGTTTAACACAAAGGTCTTTCACTGGCTGTCCCCAAAAAAAACACAAGATTGGTGATGTTTCCACGGATAATGGCGCCAATGTAGATAAGGCCATGGATCTGGGTAACTATTTCAGAGTGCCGTGTTTGGCGCACTGTATAAACCTGGTTGTTAAAAAATTCTTGAATGAAGACGGTCCAGTGTGCGAGTTAGTGACCACCTGCCGAAGAATGTGCAACCATTTCAGCCATTCTTTTAAGGCCCGGAAGCATCTGAGGGGCCTGCTACATGAACGTCGAATGCCAGTGAAAGCACTCATCCAGGAGGTGCCAACACGTTGGAACTCACCCTTCTACATGCTTGAGCGTCTGTATGAGCAGTTTACGGTACTCGATCAGTATTTCTTAACACTGGGTACAGCTCAGAAGGACCTGAGGCTAGATGCGGCGCAATGGGAGCTAGTTAAAAGCCTGACAGACATGCTTCGTCCTTTTGAGGTCTTCACGCGTGCAGTCAGCAGGGAGGACTGTAATTTGGGAAAAGCTATCCCATTGTTGCGCATGCTGGAGCACCAACTGAAGGCGGTGTCTTCTATGTTTCAAAAAGATGAAGAAAAGCAAGAAGCTTTTGTTTTGGCGGAGAAATTATTAGAGCGCCTACTTAGCGATGAACGTCTTCAAATGATCCACTCAGAACAGCATTACATTTGTGCTACTATTCTGGATCCACGCTACAAAAAGGCACTGGCAGGCAGAGCATTCTTTCCTTTTGGTGACGAAGATGTTACAAAGTACAAACATTGGCTAGCCTTGTCAGCCATGAGGTTTGAAAGAGAACGGAAGAAAATTAAAGGAAAAGGCAGTACATCAGCATCAGCAGGCCATCCACAGTCAAAAGAATCCACTTCTGTACCTGTGGCTGTGGCAGAAGTGACCTCTCAGCCGTTAAAGACACCGGCAACCGGATCATCGGCACCAGACACAACAGTAACATTGGGTGAAGAAGAGGATTGGCTAACTCTGCTTGGGTTTGGTTCTCAAAGGTCCCAGCAAAAAGTAAGCAAAGTGGAGGAACCATGGAGAACCTTGAGTCGATGGTGCAGGACTATCTGAATGACTCAACAGAGGTCTATGTTAATGCTGACCCATTGGCCTATTGGCAAGGGAAAAAAGAATTGTGGGCACAGATCTCCAACCTGGCTATAAACTACTTGTCTTGCCCACTCGCAAGTGTGTCTTCTGAACGTGTTTTCAGTGCTGCTGGTGGCATTGTAACTTGCAAACGGACCCTCCTCTCGCCCAAAACTGTGGAGAGGTTAACAATGATCAAGATGAATCAGCACCTCATACCACCAGATTACAAAGTACGGGAACACACGCTGGATGAAGACGAGGAGGACAGCAACTTAGATGAGGGAATTTCTTCTCTGTTAGGTGACACTGACCTACTCCTGCCTGAATTCGCAGAGTATGAGGACGAACTCTTATTCCCTGACACCAAGCCCTGAAAATGAGCCAACGAATCAATAACTTTCTTTTTCGTCCTTATTCATTTTTATTCCTGTGTGTCTGTCTTTCTTTGTTTTGCACAGTTAATATAATTGAAACTTTAATCACCTAATCACAAAAACAAGCCCATCAGCAGAACTGTCTTCACTTATTTGCTTATTGATTTGAAAGTGCCGCAGTCTGTATTCCTCAGGTTCACAAGATCACAAGAACATGCTCCTCTATCCTCCTCCTCCAGACTCCTGTTTTCCTCAAAGCAGAGGGCTGGATTTCGCCCAATGAAGAAAGACTCTGCACTTGTGGGGGTGTTCTACTTCTTTGCGGGTGAGTTGGCGGGTCTTGGGGCATTGCTGGGAAGGTCTAATATCGGATAAAACTGGTTTTGACCAAATCAGACTTGAAAACGTTTTTGACTTTTTGCTCACTATCATGTTTTCAGGGGCCTGTTTGGGGGGCTTCCTGGTGTTTGTGGGTGTGTTTTGGGGTCTGGGAGCACTGCTGGGTATGGATACTTTTGATTGCAAGAGGCTTGAAGCAAATCCATGGTGGCAGAGGGGAGTTAGGGCCTAGCTACAGTGCGCGCGCGGAGTGATTTTGGAAATTGCCATGAAAATGACTAAGACCCCATTTTTGTACTTTTGCCTTTTGGCTGTTTGGGGGTCTTCTACTAGTTTTCGCCTGGGTTGACGGCTCTGGGGCCATTGCTGGGAAGCTCTAATACCGGATAAAAGTGGTTTGGACCAAATCATAGGCGAATTTTTTTTTGCGTTTTTGCTGACTTGCTTGTCTTTGAGGTGCTCTTTGGGGGGATTCCGGGTGTTTGTGGGTGGGTTTTGGGGTCTGGGAGCACTGCTGGCACGGTCTAATTTTGATTGCATTTGTTTTTCAGGAAATCCATGGTGGAAAACGGGAGTTATGACCTAGCTGCACAGCGCGTTTGGACAGAAGGCCGAAAAATATTGTAAGTATGAGATTTTCCATTTTGGCTTTTTGGCTGTTTGGGGGTGTTGTGCTTTTTTGCGGGTGGGTTGGCGGGTCTTGGGGCATTGCTGGGAAGGTCTAATACCGGATAAAACTGGTTTGGAGAAAATCCATGCGGAAAAGCCTTTTGGCACTTTTTGTAACTTAGGGTTCGTTAGGGTTTGCCCTAGCAGCAGGATTGCATGTGTTTCGGGGTGTTCTAGATTTTTGCAACTGAGTTCTGGGTCTTAGAGCACTTGTGGGAATGTGTAATTTTGGTTGCAAGTGATTTGAAGAAAATCCATGGTGGGAAAGGGGGGATTTGGCATAGTTAAAGAAAGCGTTTGCCACTATTCTTAACTTAGGGCTTGTTAGGGTTAGCAGTATTTGTATTGCATGTGTTTGGGTGGGGGGCTGTTTGTGGGGGGGTTTGCGAGTCTTGGAGCGGTGCTGGGTATGAATACTTTTGCTTGCTTGCAAGTGGTTTGAATACAATCCACAGTGGGTAAGGTGGGATTTGGGCCTAATTTTACTTTCAAAGTACGTTTTGTCACCAGTTTTCTACTAGGCCTCGTTTTTCGAGATCTGATTGGGGGTCTTCTACATTTTTGCGACTGGCTTTAGTAAGGGTCAGGGTGGGAGCACTGCTGGGAAGGTCTAATTTTGTTCTAAAACACAGTTTACAGTACACCTAGCTTGAGGGGAAAGATCCGCTAAATTAATTTGCCCATACTTATTTATCCTTCAAAAGGAGACTCAGACAGAGTACGCACTTTCAAAAATATTATACTGTCTATTAGGAAACTCAAAGTGTGACTTTTTGCACTACACAGCGTACATACCTTATATTTATTTGTCAGTGGTGTTCTAATATCACTTCCTGTTTTTCCATCAATAATTACAGGCCGGGTTTCAGTCTCTGCAATGGGAAAAAAAGGATGAAGTCAGGCTTCACATTAGCGAGCCGCAATTCAGCATCCGCCAGGCAGGCAGCGGACAGGGTGTCTTCTGGTCACCAACATTGATGGACGGAGCGTCAGCTGGAATGGAGGAGTGCCGCTAATAGGAGGAATGGTTTGATGCGTGCAACTTACCAAATTCAACAGGACAACTACAACAACATACAGATACAGTATCCGTTCTTTTCTAATTATCTTTTAAGTAATGTTATTGCTGTGAACTTCTATGAGTGTGACTCTGCATTTCTTGGATCTCTCTCTGCTTCTAAATTGATCCCTACAGCCATTCTATAGGTTTTACTTCGGCTATTTTTTAAACCTAATTTAATGTAAGAAGTGTTTCTCTGAGTGCAGAGATAGGCAAGTGAAAACGCTGCAGCCCTGTACCGTCACATTCTGTCATTCACGGTTGTCGAAAGTACTAACTACTTTTCAGTAACCATGCATGCAGTAGTGCATGCACTTCCTTTATGTCACTTTAAAGATTTATGGTTAGCTTTGTACCCAAAGATTTCTTTATCTTCAATTATTGTTTGTCCATGCTGTGCTTTTTTTTTCTTCTCTCAAAAAAACTTTCCCAAAAATCTCCCATTCCCATCCATTTTCCAAACCCTAACCCTCTTCCCCCGGGCTGTGTGGTTTTGATTGATGTGTGACTAAATGACAGCAATAATTCCACACACTTGCTGGGGAGGATAAGGTCATAGCAACAGGCTGGTGAAGGAATCCGAGGATATATTCTATTCTTACTCAGCTTCACACTCAGTCACTATTGGCAAATGAAAGCAGATTTTCATGTGCGCCATCAACTTGATAGGTCATCAAGAACATCCTCCTCCTAGAAGTGGCAAATTATTACGCTGCTGTGTCCTTCACCTTCAGTACTATTTCTTGTAGTAGTAGCCAATGTCAAAGAAATTCAACGCAAGTACTGGTTATACTTTCAATGCTTTACCATTTGTTAGGCTACATTGTGGCACTGTTCTAGTGTACTGTCACCTGCTATATCCTCTATCGTACCGTTCTAATGCTACGGTAAGGACAAACAAGGTTTCATTTTCTTTTTTTTCAGATGCTGCAACTGCCACTGTGTAACACCACTAGTACCAATGCAATGATGACATTTCATCCGCCCAGAATTGCCAACCTTAATCGCCATTTGCTGTGCAGCCAGCCCTGTGCCTAGCCCTATTTCCAAACACAAATTACAGGTAAGATAAGCATTTGGGGGGAGGAAGTATAATGGAGTATTAGGAGAGACAAGAGACTGACGCTAGTACTAGTAAAGTCCTAGGACTATTGAATTCACTTACTCTGTGAGAGGCACTTAGTTTTGAAAACATTTGGGCAATTAATTACACAACTTGAATCAAGATGCCACTTAAGTGTCACCAAAACAAAGTTACTGTTAAACCCCCACCCACCAGCCTCAAAAGCAGTAAAAAAAACACGTATGCTAAGATAAAGTTTAAAGTATATTTATATCCCTGACAAAAATAATCTCCCACAAGACCCAACCCACCCCCACTCCCTAACCCCAACGAATGTCCGTGAAAAGTCCAAAAAAGTGAAAAAACCCAACTCCCAATTTCTTGCAACTGCTGTGAGGGGCAGCTGATTTCTTCGCTCGGCGGTGGCGGGTGGCTGCGGTACCCCGGCTCCGTATCGCTGGAGACCTGCGCTGACTGGGTGACCCAGGGAGTGCAGAGGAGGATGCAGCTCTCCCGGTAGATGTTGTGCTAGACTGCGTGTCCCCCTCCTCCAGGGCCACCAGCCGGCGATATTCAGCGACAGTGGCCTCCAGCCTCCGTTGCCGGGCCCGTCTAGCCAGCTCCTTCCGGGTTGGTTTGGAAGGAGCATCTATATGAAGAAAGAAAGACATAGTCTGTAACCAATGCTCTTTAAGATTAACAAAAAATTATTCAGCAGAAAGTTGTGTCACAGTAGAACTAGCAACTTGCAAGTGCAGTACATAACTATTGTGGCCAGTATCTATCTAACCTGCCACTTCTTCACCCTTGCTCTAACATTAGTGGGAGTTTAAGGAATCAATTCTACGAGCACTATGGACTCACTCCATTAGAGTCGACTATGACAGTACACCAGTCTTATTCTTCTTCTTCTCTCTTGTTTAGCAAAATTGGTACGTTAACTTCTGCCAGCGCAGTCAACTTGAACCCGAGGAAAACAGATGCCCGCCATGATGAGTGAGACAGACTTGCGTTACTGTACCAGTCCAGTACATGCAGGTGGTGATGCTCTTACTTTTCTTTTACGGGTGGCACTGAGAATACTCTGTTACAAGGGCTACTTCTTAATTAATTTAACTTTCACCCTACAGTGCCAATGAATACTAGAAAAGGAAAATGAAGAAGATAAATAATCTGATTATCTATCACTGCACATGGTATATATTTACTTACATATGGGATGACTTTAGGTGCTTTGCTTTTTATTGAGTGAACAGTGATGCATCCACACATGAATGAGCGAGTTCTACTAAACTTATTAACAGAGGTAGTGAGTGGCCATCGTAATAGCCGGATATATGCTGTGCTTGCAATACAAACTACTGCTACTATTCATGGTAGTATTCGGACAAAATTACAACTTCTTTTCCTTGCCTTTCCTGCACTGGGACGGACGTGCGGGTGCGGTGTTACATGCCCTTCAAAGTAACACTTAGTTCATCCAGTGACCGTCTACTCTCTCTAGATACACATATGCTATCTAAGAGTCAGATAGTACCATGATCCAGGCATCCATCCATTCAAACTATGGGGCAGATTAGGATTGCAGATTTCCGGCATCCTCCGGGCCGGCGGAATCCACCGCCGGCCCGGAGGATGCGGGAAATCCGCTGTGGACTGAAAAAGACCCCCGCCAGATTAGGATGGCTGGGGGATCGTTTTTCAGTCCGCAGCTTTTCCGCCGCGGTCGCCTCCCGTCCGCGGCAGAAAAGCACTAACATGACTGGCGGTGTCTATCAGACACCACCAGCCATATTAGGATGTCTGGAGGAACATGCCTTTACATGGCGGCATTTCCGACGTGCAAAGGCATACGGATTTTTGTTTGGGGGCCCGTTGTGGGCCCCCAGAGGTGAAGGGGGAGTGAGGGGTGCACATGGGGGGTACCTATTGTACCCCCCTGCATTTGCCTGCACAAAGCGGCAGCCACCGCGCGGTGCCTGCCGCTTTGTGCATGCAAATGCACAACTTACATTTTTATCATTGCGGCGGGTGCTGCTTCAAGCAGCACCCGCCGCAATGATAAAAATACAGGATGTGACCGCCAGGGTGGTGGTCACATCCTAATTACCATGGAGGGACCGCTGCTGCCCCTGCAGACGGTCCCTCCTACTCTATGGTGGCGGACGGACTCAGGTCCGTCCGCCATCATAATAGGCCCCTAAATGTCAATCATTCTTCTTCATGTCTCTCATCTGGACAAACCTTACGTTTTCTCACGGGAAGCAGCACACTATGCAGTCTGCAATCTCAATAAGTAAAGAATATAAGAGCTTACCACTGCCCGCCACTACTGTGGCAACCCGCACAGCAGTTTGGTCCGGCACTTGCTCCGCCTCCTCCCCAGAGCTTCCCTCCACCTCCGCGCTGGGCCCAGCACCAGATATTCCACCTACAAAGTACATTTAAGAATGTTAGATGTCATAGACATACACCTTGCAGCATTATTTGGCACAACTGATGAATGCTTGCTTTTTAACACGCACCATTTTCCTCATAACAGACATAAGCTTCACTTCTAAGAACAAATCATTAGGACGACGGGACCAATGATTCAGCACCAAAAAGAAAAATGAAAGTTCAAACCAGGTGAGGGCTCGGCTCACCCACAATAAATGTGTGAAATAAAAAATGAGTATAAGCACTTTCACATTTTTAATCAACCGTTTATGTTTTATGACAAGCTTGATTTTAATAAATATTTTTACTTTTAATAAAGCTTTAAAACTTAAATAGACTCTGTGGTTTTTGGTCATGAGTGAATGAGCAAAAGGTTTTGCAATTTGCAAGCATGAGTCCGTGCCTCTGACACTTCTGGACTCTGACTCCGTACTCTTGTCCTGCGTTGGATAATCATCATTGGGGATCAATCATCGATGAATTCGGGAGCTAAATGACTCTGCCACACTATCTAGTCAGTAAGGAGATTGGGGGTTCTTCAAAGTCTGATATCACTGAGGTATGTGGAAAGTCTACCTGTGCCTATTATAATTGATAAACAATGCACTATTTAGTGTCCATAGTTCTGTTTGTGCAGATTTGTCCCTGCAACAGTAGTAGAATGGACTGTCCTCCTATCCAAACCAAAAGTAAAGTAGTATCTTATTCCTTCTTGGTGGTTATTCACCTTTTTATTGTTGGCAATTGTCAAAGCATAAACATTTAGAAGACTTGAAAAGACATTATGGACAATCCCAGAGGACTGCACTCAGTGCATAGAGCTATTGCTGACTAGAATGGGAGTCAATGGAATTGCCAAATGTGCAATCTTAGTTAGCTACACAGACAGACTAATAAGAATAATCTAGTAATACCACAGGGAGTCATAGTCAAGGCAGGATAAGAATTTAGATACAGTCTACAAGAAGATCAAAGACGATTTGGAAAAAATCGAATGAGGAACGCTAGGAAAAAATAGGTACTCTATATTAAAATTAAAACTTACCGGGGCCAGCAAAGGAGCCCTCGCCTGACCGATCCTGGCTTTGTTCAGCAGCAGCAGCAGCCTCCTCCAATGCCCTCTTGCCCCTGGGGGGAGCTGATGTACAACATGAAAGAAAGAAAGACCAGAAAACATGGATGATATTTGTCAACCAAATCAAACATTTCAAAAGAACAATAACAAAATATTTTGGCGAAATAGCAAATGGACAAGTATTCCACAGGATATACTGACCTATCTCATGTGGTCTACTACGATATTAGTAATGCTTGATTTGCGGGCCGTTGACTTGGAAAGTTATGTAACTCACTAAACAAACTACTAAAAAGGTTCGCCTAGGACTGGCAGGCAGCAGTCTGCATCACGCGAAGTGACAGACAAAGTCCATCGTGATTGCAGCTCAGCAACAACACTAAAAAAGGAAGGACTGGACTTGAGTCTGTAGGGGCTGATTTAGAAGCCCCTTGCGGCTCTTTTGCTCCATTGTTGCGTGACTTTTGTGACGCAGCGGCAGAACAAAAGAGGCGCCATGGTGCGGTGTATATTAACAACGTGACGCATATGGGAGATGCATCACGTTGTAAAGCCCTGCGCCATCAGGGGGCTTTCCGGCGCAAGGGAGGGCGTTCCTATGCAGGAACGCATCCTAAAAGTGGCTGAGGGAAATCTACAAGATTTCAATCAGTTACTTTGAGGACAATGATGCGTGACTCAAACCCTGCGTATGGCTTGACGCAGCATTGGGGAGATAGGGCACCCGAGAGCATTGCTGGAGCTGCGACATCATTGCGACGCAACTCCAGCAATGCGCCGCCTTTACGGCACAGAAGCGCAACGCTTCCGTGATGTTTTGGGCCCATGGTGCGCTGCATTGTAAATACGGCGCACCATGGGTGGTGGTGGCGTGGTGCACAATTACTGGCGCATCCCTGCTACTTTGCAGGAATGCGCCGGTAATTACAAATCTGACCCTTAGTGTCTAGCATTACGCAGTTCTTTAAACTACACTCATTCATAATTTCACAGGCCAATGAAATGAACACAAAATCGAAAACAAATAAGCATAGTAGCAGCGCAGTGCACCTAAAATGCACAGAAGATTTTGAAATATAATTTACCTACAATGTAATCAGCAGCATTATTGCTCTTGGTAAAAAAAAAAAATTGCAAGATAATAACACACAGAGCAGGAGAAAACAGAGTAGTAAAGAAATAGCTACTACTACTCACCAAGCCCGGGGATCTCAAGGCCGAGCAGGTCGAGCAGATCGCATTCCCGGTCCAGGATATCCATCCAACGGTGGGTGGCCTGGTTGTAGGTGCGACGGACCCGAGAGTGTTGGTACATGGCCCAGCACACCTCCTCCCACCGCTTCCGGCGCTCCCGGATCCCGTACCCGCTAGCGATCTTGCCGCCTGCCATGATAGTCCTGGGGAGGCGGCGCTGAACATAAAAAACTAGTGCGGCCACCTCCTCCGCGCTGAAGATCTCCTGGGCTGTGACTGTCTCCCCCCTCAAACGCTCGCACGGGAGCCGGGCACGGGGTGCGGGACCCTTCCCCTTCTCAGGATGCTTCCCGGCTCCCTTTACCCTGGTCTGGGCAGAAAGGAAGTTAAATATTAAAGAAGAAATAGAATAGGGAAGAAGAAAAGAAAAGAGTTTAAAAAAGTAGTTTAAAATTAACCAAAAGTAGCAGAAAACACAAAAATATAGAGCTAGAAAAATAGAGGGATCGATAATAAGTAAAATAGATCGAAAAAAACTTCAAACAAGCAAAGGATGGCAGAGATTCAGAGAGGATACAGAAAGCATGCCCAGAACCATAGCAATGAATGAGAAACAAGATGGCCGTGCCCGTTCACGACCGCGGGGGTAAGTTCGCGCGAGATTTTCCTCGCGATCACACGCGAAATTGTACTAGCAAGCCGCACACTTTGCGAGATTACACATCGCGCCCGGAAACGGAAACACGTCATGCAAACAAGATGGCCGCGCCCATGAATGACCGTGAGGGTAACTTTGCGCCGTTGCGCTACAAACGGCTCGCTAAAACGCACAAAACCTTGCGAACTAACACGCCGCAAAAAAAAACATCGCACAAATTTGCGGCTTCCGAATTCGATCTCGCGCAAATTCGCGCCCCGCGAATCCCGCAAAATTGCAGAAAAATGAGTTTTGCAAAACTGAAAGCACTCACGAGGTGCAAAAGTTCAAACTCATCATTAGTAACCATTCCCTGTAGTGCTTCCTGAGGGGCCCCTCCAGAGTTCAGTTGCCTACTTGCAACTATTCTATGACCCTGCTCTGACCCTCACAGCAGGCTCATAGAATAGCTACAAGTAGGCCACAAAGGTCCTGGGAAAAAAAATTGCAAAAAAGGAAGCTAAATTTAACAAATTTAATACATTGTATTTGTTACTGAAACATTCATTTTTGGGTGGAATAAAAGTGCATGGGAAAATAAAATTATGGGCGGGAATGTTAATTTACATTATTGATTGAAATGATCTCATAATGGGTATGGTGTGATGACCTCTCCTCGTCTTTTGACCACTCAAATTGAATGACACACAAATTTGCAACACTGGGGGGTGGTACAGTGCCCTGGAAATTGGTATAACTAAGGTAGGCTTAGCTAATTAGATTGTCCGACTGGTCCGAATAACTGACCTGTCACTGAACCAACGCACTCAATAGGAGATCGAGAGCAGAGGTGCTGGCGGAGCGCTCTGTCAGAAGAATTGCTAACCCAATCGAGGTTTTGAGGGAGAAGAATCGATAATTCAATCGGGGTCTGACTGTTAGCCTCAGAGAGGGGTGTGACGCTGGCGTTGCACTTTAGCTGAGGGTACCTGTCCTGACCTGCATCTGTCCTGTCCTGATCCATATTGGTCTGCACCTTTCTTGGTTCTGGTCTGCACCTGTTTATCCTGTTGGCACCTGAACTATCGGAAGTCCTGTCCTTTATCTCAGTCCATGGCCAGGGTTGGTCTTCACACCATTCTATGTAAATATAAATCTGTGTGGGTCTGTCATTGTATTTGTTTCCCACTTTCACCCTTCCTACGTTTCAATGCCGAAAAGAAGTCTCATAATTATGTCTACATATCATTGCTTTAATTATTATTTCCTGATTGAAAAGACATTGATTGCTTCTGTATGGACCGTGAAATTTAAGACTTTGCATAGATCAAGTGTTTAAACTTTTCCCGAGTCTGTGGTTATTTTATGAAGGTAAATGAAATGTTATTTTTCTACCTATTATTCTAACACCTTTGATCCCTTAGGATTTAAATACAGGTGTCAAGGATAGGTAAGTCAAAGTGTATAGGTACAAGTCCTAAAGTATAAATAAAACCTGATTGGCAAATTGGTAGAAACCTGGATTTACCTGTTCAAAGTGTGTATGTTTATGGGCCCAGGTGAGTATGGAAATTGAGCAGATAACTCCGCGCGCCATCACTCAGCCATACACCAGCCTGTCTGTTCGATGTATTCTGCCTTCAGGCAGCTGCCAGCAGCTGTCAGCAGCTGTTGTGGTGGCATCTATACAAAAGGAATGTATCTGTTTGATGAGTACTGGCTCCATGCCATGGCAATTGTGATGGTGCCTATGTGAAAAGAATGTGGCAGAAAATGTTCAGGTGGGAGACCTGCTGCCCTAAGGGCCATTTTAGAGACCGCATTAAATTGGAATCGGCTAAGGTATGCGCCATCCTAATGGATGAAAAATAGCTGATCGCCCTGGGTTGGGTTGGTAATTGCACATTGGTACTTGGGTTAGGCTGATAATTACACATGCAGCAAATGGCGCAGCATTCGCTGTCTGTGAGGCAATGCAGGCTTGTGTGCCTGCCCTGCCCTCCTGATGTGTCTTCGATCTCTGTAGATATATGATCATGGTGCTATTCTCAATGTACAAATTACTCCTTCGCAAGTGTCTTGCCCAAAGACCTGTTTGGTTCACACAAGGATGGAACCTAGGGTGTTGGCATTAGAAACACTGCGCAGTGGTGAACGAAGCTCACAATTGCAAGTGGTAAGAATCATCCTGCTTCAAGCCAATGCTTAAATAGTGCCATAAATTGTGCCACATAGTTTCTGGTGCTCAGCACCGGTCCCTGTCAGTTCTGGCCCTAGTGACACTACACCACATGGTAGCGCTGGCTCCATTAATTGAGGTGAGCATATTGACAGGTATTTGGTAGGTCAATATAATTCAGAAGTACTTTACCTGCCACTATTTGGGCTTTGGAAGGACTGAACTATGCCAAATTCCCACATTTGTAGAAATGTGATTATTAGTATTATGACTAGCACTGCTATTGGCAGGGCTGTCAATGGGTATTACCAGATGCAGTGGGATCCTGAGACAGGCCCTGGCATTTAGGTTTCACAAATTAATCAGTGCTTCAATCAAGCAAACTGATACGCAGTGGATTACTTTGTAGATTCAGGCATTACGTTCTCGGTTACTTTCACTCAGCTGTGGCCCATGCAGGTAAGAGCAGTGGGGCCCCGTGGGGGGGGTTTTGACAAACGACAACAAGGGAACAATAATTATTTATTTAATTTTCCCTCATCATCTGTCAACACCCCCACCCCCACCGCCCAATGCTCTTACCTGCATCGGCCACAGCTGCTTTCACTACAAACCTTTATGTCGGGTGCACTCAACTTAAACCACTCAAGTAACATAATTCCTTTTCTTGCCATTCCTGTCATAACCACATGGCAACACAGCCCAGTAGATGTAAGATTATATGCTCATGAGTTGTTGTTTTTGCATTTGTCACCCTGAGTAGGACGGGTATGCTCAGACATAAGTCCTGTGCTCTCCATGCCGCTGGAATCAAATTAACCTGGCTGATGAGGGCTGAAAGCCTGAAACCGGTCCTAGTATACTTGTTTCCAGTCCAGGGAGGACTTGGCTTGGCAGTTCGGGCTTCACTGTTCCCATAGGGTGAAAACTGATTTGCATATAGCTAGGTTCCAACTGGAATGGTATGGTGAGCAAAAAAACAATGGATTTAGGCCCAGATCTCTGTACCGGGTGAATGAATGACATTGTTCTGTATTCTGTCCATCAACTGTTGTTTTTGCATTTGTCACCCTGAGTGGGACGGGTATGCTCAGACGTAAGTCCTGTGCTCTCCATGCCGCTGGAATCAAATTAACCTGGCTGATGAGGGCAGAAAGCCCAAAACCAGTCCGAGGATGCTTGTTCCCAGTCCATGGAGGAACAGGCTGGCAGTTCGGGCTGGATTGTTCCCATAGGGCACAGGGTCAAGACTGATTTGCATATGGCTAGGTTCCTACTGGAATGGCATGGTGAGCAAAAAAACGATAGATTTAGGCCCAGATCTCTTTACTGGGGTGAATGTATGACATTGTTCTGCATTCTTACCGTCAACTGTTGTTTTTGCATTTGTCACCCCGAGTGGGACGGGTATGCTCAGACATAAGTCCTGTGCTCTCCATGCCGCTGGAATCAAACTAACCTGGCTGATGAGGGTGGAAAGCCTGAAACCAGTCCTAGGATGCTTTTTTCCAGTCCAGGGAGGAACTGGCTGGCAGTTCGGGCTGGATTGTTCCCATAGGGTACAGGGCCAAGATTGATTTGTATATGGCTAGGTTCCAACTGGAATGGCATGGTGAGCAAAAAAACGATGGATTCAGGCCCTGATCTCTGTACTGTGGTGAATGTATGACATTGTTCTGCATTCTTACCATCAACTGTTGTTTTTGCATTTGTCACCCCGAGTGGGACAGGTATGCTCAGATGTGAGCCCCGTGCTCTCCATGCCACTGTAATCAAGCTGTCCTGGCTGATGAGTGCTGAAAGGCCGAAAACGGTACTAGGATGCTTGTTTCCAGTCCAGGGAGGACCAGGCATGGCAGTTCGAGCTGGACTGTTCCCATAGGGCACAGGGTCAAGACTGATTTGCATATTGCTAGGTTCCAACTGGAATGGCATGGTGAGCAAAAAAATGATAGATTTAGGCCCAGATCTCTGTACTGGGATTCATGTATGACATTGTTCTGCATTCTGTAAATCAACTGTTGTTTTTGCATTTGTCACCCCGAGTGGGACATGTATGCTCAGATGTGAGCCCCGTGCTCTCAATGCCACTGTAATCAAGCTATCCTGGCTGATGAAGGCTGAAAGCCTGTAACCGATCCTAGGATGTTTGTTTCCAGGGAGGACCTGGCTTGGCAGTTTGGCATGGACTGTTCCCATAGGGCACAGGGCCAAGAATGATTAGCATATGGGCAGGTTCCAACTGGAATGGCATGGTGAGCAAAAAAATGATAGATTTAGGCCCAGATCTCTGTACTGGGATTTATGTATGACATTGTTCTGCATTCTGTAAATCAACGGTTGTTTTTGCATTTGTCACCCCGAGTGGGACATGTATGCTCAGATGTGAGCCCAGTGCTCTCAATGCCACTGTAATCAAGCTATCCTGGCTGATGAAGGCTGAAAGCCCGTAACCGATCCTAGGATGTTTGTTTCCAGGGAGGACCTGGCTTGGCAGTTTGGCATGGACTGTTCCCATAGGGCACAGGGCCAAGACTGATTAGCATATGGGCAGGTTCCAACTGGAATGGCATGGTGAGCAAAAAAACGATGGGTTTAGACCCATATCTCTGTACTGGGGTGAATGTATGACATTGTTCTGCATTCTGTCCATCAACTGTTGTTTTTGCAATTGTCACCCCGAGTGGGACGGGTATGCTCAGACATGAGTCCTCTGCTCTCCATGCCACTGGAATCAAGCTATCCTGGCAGATGACGGCTGAAAGCCCGAAACCGGTCCTAGGATGCTTGTTTCTGGCCCAGGGCGAACCTGGCTTGGCAGTTCGGGCAGGACTGTTCCCAGAGGGCAAAGCTCAAGACAGATTCGCATATGGCTAGGTTCCAACTGGAATATGCATGGTGAGCAAAAAGATAATGGATTTAGGCCCAGATCTCTGTACTTGGGTGAATGTATGACATTGTTCTTCATTCTCTCCATCAACTGTTGTTTTTGCATTTGTCACCCTGAGTGGGACGGGTATGTTCAGACGTGAGTCCCGTGCTCTCCATGCCACTGGAATCAAGCTATCCTGGCTGATGAGGGCTGGAAGCCCGAAACCGGTCCTAGGATGCTTGTTTCTAGTCCAGGTAGGACCTGGCTTGGCAGTTCGGGCTGCACTGTTCCCATAGGGCACAGGGTCAAGACTGATTTGGATATGGCTAGGTTCCAACTGGAATGGCATGATGAGCAAATAATTGATGGATTGAGGCCCAGATCTCTGTACTGGGGTGAATGAATGACATTGTTCTGCATTCTGTCCATCAACTCTTGTTTTTGCATTTGTTACCCCGAGAGGGATGGGTATGCTCAGACGTGAGTCCTGTGCTCTTCATGCCACTGGAATCGAGCTATCCTGGCTGATGCGGGCTGAAAGACCGAAACTGGTCATAGGATTCCTGTTTCCAGTTCAGGGAAGACCTGGCTTGGCAGTTCGGGCTGGATTGTTCACATAGGGCACAGGGCCAAGACTGATTTGCATATGGCTAGGTTCCTACTGGAATAGCTTGATGTGCAAAAAAAACTATGGATTTAGGCCCAGATCTCTGTTCTTGAGTGAATGTATTCCATTGTTCTGCATTCTGTCCATAAACTCTTGTTTTTGCATTTGTCAGCCCGAGTGGGACGGGTATGCTCCGATGTGAGTCCGTGCTCTCCATGCCACTGGAATCAAGCTATCTTGGCTGATGAGGTCTGAAAGCCTGAAACCTTTCCTAGGATGCTTGTTTCCAGTCCAGGGAGAACCTGGCTTGGCAGTTCGGGCTGGACTGTTGCCATAGGGCACAGGGTCAAGACTGATTTGCATATGGCTAGGTTCCAACTGGAATTGCATGGTGTGAAAGAAACGATGAATTTAGGCCCAGATCTCTGTACTGAGGATAAATATATGACGTTGTTCTGCATTCTGTCCATCAACTGTTGTTTTTGCATTTGTCCCCCCTAGTGGGACGGGTATGCTCAGACGTAAGTCCTGTGCCCTCCATGCCACTGCAGTCAAGCTATCCTGACTGATGAGGGCTGAAAGCCCGAAACCGGTCCTAGGATGCTTGTTTCCAGTCCAGGGAGGACCTGGCTTGGCAGTTCGGGTAGGACTGTTCCCATAGGGCCCAGGGTCAAGACTGATTTGCATATGGCTAGGTTCCAACTGGAATGGCATGGTGAGCAAAAAAACGATGGATTTAGGCCCAGATCTCTGTACTGGGCTGAATGTATGACATTGATCTGCATTCTGTCCATCAACTGTTGTTTTTGCATGTGTCACCCCGAGTGGAATGGGTATGCTCAGATTGAGTCTCGTTCTCTCCATGCCACTGGAATCAAGCTATCCTGGCTGATGAGGGCTGAAAGCCCAAAACCGGTCCTAGGATGCTTGTTTCCAGTCCAGGAAGGACCTGGCTTGGCAGTTCGGGCTGGACTGTTACCATAGGGCACAGGGTCAAAATTGATTTACATATTGCTAGGTTCCAACTGGAATGGCATGATGAGCAAATAAACGATGGATTGAGGCCCAGATCTCTGTACTGGGGTGAATAAATGACATTGTTCTGCACTCTGTCTATCAACTTTTCTTTGCATTAGTTACCCTGAGTGGGATTTGTATGCTCAGACGTGAGTCCTGTGCTCTTCATGCCACTGGAATCAAGATATCCTGGCTCATAAGGGCTGAAAGACCAAAACCGGACCCAAGAATGCTTGTTTCCAGTCCAGGGAGGACCTGGCTTGGCAGTTCGGGCTGGATTGTTCCGATGGGGCACAGGGTCAAGACTGATTTACATATGGCTAGGTTCCAACTGGAATGGCATGGTGAGCAAAATAACAATGGATTAAGGCCCAGATCTCTGTACTTGGGTGAATGTATGCCATTGTTCTGCATTCTGTCCATCAACTGTTGTTTTTGCATTTGTCACCCCGAGTGGGATGGGTATGCTCAGATGTGAGTTCCGTGCTCTCAATGCCACTGGAATCAAGCTATCCTGGCTGATGAGGTCTGAAAGCCCGAAACCTTTCCTAGGATGCTTGTTTCCAGTCCAGGGAGAACCTGGCTTGGCAGTTCGGGCTGGACTGTTCCCATAGGGCACAGGGTCAAGACTGATTAGCATATGGCTAGGTTCCAACTGGAATGGCATAGTGAGCAATAAAACGATGGATTTAGGCACAGATCTCTGTACTGGGGATGAACATATGACATTGTTCTGCATTCTGTCCATCAACTGTTGTTTTTTTCTCATTTGTCAACCCTAGTGCGACGGGTATGCTCAGACGTAAATCCAATGCCCTCTATGCCACTGCAATCAAGCTATCCTGGCTGATGAGGACTGAAAGCCCGAAACCGGTCCTCGGATGCTTGTTTCCAGTCCAGGGAGGACCTGGCTTGGGAGTTCGGGCTGGACTGTTCCCATAGGGCCCAGGGTCAAGACTGATTTGCATATAGCTAGGTTCCGACTGGAATTGCATGGTGAGCAAAAAAAGGATGTATTTAGGCCCAGATCTCTGTACAGGGTTGAATGTATGACATTGTTCTGCATCCTGTCCATCAACTATTGTTTTTGCATTTGTCACACCGAGTGGGACGGGTATGCTCAGACGTGGGCCCCATGCTCTCCATGCCACTGGAATCAAGCTATTCTGGCTGATGATGGCTGAAAGCCCGAAACCAATCCTAGGATGCTTGTTTTCAGTCCAGGGAGGACCTGGCCTGGCAGTTCGGGCTGGATTGTTCCCATAGGGCACAGGGTCAAGACTGATTTGCATATGGCTAGGTTCCAACTGGAATGGCATGATGAGCAAATAATTGATGGATTGAGGCCCAGATTTCTGTACTGGGGTGAATAAATGACATTGTTCTGCATTCTGTCCATCAACTGTTTTTTTTGCATTTGTCACCCCGAGTGGAACGGTCATGCTCAGACGTAAGTCCCGTGCTCTTCATGCCACTGGAATCAAGCTACCTTGGCTGATGAGGGCTGAAAGCCTGAAACCTTTCCTAGGATGCTTATTTCCAGTCCAGAGAGAACCTGGCTTGGCAGTTCGGGCAGGACTGTTCCCATAGGGCACAGGGTCAAGACTGATTAGCATATGGCTAGGTTCCATTTGGAATAGCATAGTGAGCATTAAAACGATGGATTTAGGCCCAGATCTCTGTACTGGGGATGAATATATGACATTGTTCTGCATTCTGTCCATCAACTATTGTTTTTTCTCTTTTTGTCACCCCTAGTGCGACGGGTATGCTCAGACGTAAGTCCCATGCCCTCTATGCCACTGCAATCAAGCTATCCTGGCTGATGAGGACTGAAAGCCCGAAACCGGTCCTAGGATGCTTGTTTCCAGTCCAGGGAGGACCTGGCATGGCAGTTCAGGCTGGACTGTTCCCATAGGGCCCAGGGTCAAGACGGATTTGCATATGGCTAGGTTCCAACTGGAATGGCATGGTGAGCAAAAAAACGATGGATTTAGGCCCAGATCTCTGTACTGGGCTGAATGTATGACATTGTTCTGCATTCTGCACATCAACTATTGTTTTCGCATTTGTCACACTGAGTCGGACGGGTATGCTCAGACGTGGATCCCATGCTCTCCATGCCACTGGAATCAAGCTATCCTGGCTGATGAGGGCTGAAAGCCCGAAACCGGTCCTAGGATGCTTGTTTCCAGTCCAGGGAGGACCTGGCTTGGCAGTTCGGGTTGGACTGTTCCCATAGGGCACAGGGTCAAGACTTATTTGCACATGGCTAGGTACCAACTGGAGTGGCATGGTGAGCAAAAAAAAGATGGATTTAGGCCCAGATCTCTGTACTGAGGTGAATCTATCACATTGTTCTGCATTCTGTCCATCAACTGTTGTTTTTGCAGTAATCCTCATGCAGCAGTAGTTTTCATGGCTCTTCAGCATTATGGTATCAAGTGGAGGAGCCGGGAGCCGAGCGGACGTGGACCGTCTCGGCTCCCGGGTCACGAGCTACTCAACCCTGGCTCTGGGCTGCTACGGCCCTTCTTCTGTGCGCACCTTTTTTCCCCACGTGAAGCGGAGCGAGTGGGGCTTCTGTAGAGCATCGGCGATTGCCCCTAGATAGGCGGACAGGTCCGATCTCCGGATGAGTGTGAGGAGAGGACGGTGGCGCTCAAGATGGCGGGCGGCACCTCGCCTTCGACTCCGCCAACTGCGGCCGCCGCTGGGAGGTAGGATTGAGACCTGCGCTCCCCCGGCCTGGCCAGACTCTCGCTGACGGTAGTGGCGGCTGCTGATGGGAGATGGCACCATCTAGCCCTACCGGGACGGCGACACTCACCGGGGGAATCATCCCAGCGCCTGCCTGACTCCAAGATGGCGGCCGGCGGCGACTTTAGAATGTCGATCGCCGCTTCCTCTGGCTCACCCCTGCCTCTCCCCGGCCTCTGGTCTAGCCCCGATCTCTCCACCTGATTCCAGGCTGTCCCCCAGGGTGGGTCCTTGCTCTATCAACTTTGCCGACTGAGCCCAGCAATACCCGCCTCCTGCCCCGAACAGCGTTCGGTAAAGCAACTTCCGAGGGGGGGCCTGCTCGAGGGGACCCTGGCCCTCGCGCCCCGCAGCGCCAGCGACTGCTTCTGCTGGGCACAGGTCTCCCGAACCGATCCACCACCTTCTGCTGCCTGTGGCTGTGTCCGGTACGCTGTGAGGACAGTGCCTCTGGTGAACTCTGATGATCGCAAGCTCTCCAAGATGGCGATGCGCCTCCTGGGCTCCCACCTTCTCTCCTGGACTTCTCGACTTGCGTGCTATCCTGAATGACACTTTGCTGCTGTTTTTGGACAGTTTTCGCTGGACTTTAGCCCTTCCCTCCATACCTTGCATCCCACCCACCCTTATCACTTGTGTTTGCAGTGGACCTTTGTACTCTCTACCACTCATATGTGACCCTTAGAGTATTTCCAGTCATATCCCTCCCGTGTAGATAGAAGATAACTCTATTGACTAGTATCCTATGTGATTTTTAGATTGTATCCATGTGTATCCCCTCCCTGTGTTTAGAGATATAGCTTTAACGACTAGTCGCCTGTGTGACTGTTGGAGTATAGCCAGGTGTATCCCTTCCCCCGTGTGAAGAGATAACCCTATTCACTAGAACAAAAAGAAATGCGTTCCTTATGTAACGTAACTGATTCTATGTAAAGTGCTTTGATAACATGTAACAGAACTGGTGCTATGTAAAGCGCTCTGATAACCTAATCGGTTCAAGTTCGCGCTATATAAAACTCTAAAAATAAAATAAAAATAAATAAGCTGTAATGTGCCCCATAAGAGCGCTCTGCTCTCCAAGGTCTTATTGACTGTGCTATTGGAGTCTTCTATCCTGCTTACACTTATCTTTGTCCATACACCTGAAAAGTGTATACCTTCCTACTTTTTCACGGGGCGGAAAATTAATTCTGATATTAGCTTGTGGATTTTTTAGACTGTTGGACTAAAACCCTTTCTCTTACTATTATGTACTCCACTTTGTGTTGCTAGTCCTGAACTAATAATTTAAGGGCAGTGGGAACTTCAGGAGCGGTTGGTGCTAACATGCGTAGCATCCCAGCACGTGTGTGACATAAGCGGTCATAAGAAACCCTTCAGGTTATAGGGTCAAGTAAACATGCTACGCAACTATGCTGGCGGCCACAGTATCTTGTGTTGGTCCATAAATATATTCAGCCTCCAGCATATGTGTTATTACTGACAGCACCAGTAGTTAATTTGTAAACGTATCAGAGAGGCTCAATTCGCATTGACCGAGCTACACTAGAGAATAACTTGAAGGCAGCCATATAGTAAGCAGGCCCTGATCCCCTTTCCTCACTTGCCAACAGAGATTTATGACTCTCATTCGTCACAACTTCACTTTCAGTGTGGCATTGCAAACTCCCTTGGACGGATCCCTGCCTTAGCATTAGATATGAGAAGCAACGCAGTAAAAGAGAAATACGGAATAGGTAACCTGCAGCAAATGAGGGAGGGGACTTTATACAAAACAGTATATGATGTAAGCCAAACATAGCAAGCTCTGCAAAGCATCATTTTAAAAAGTCACTATGGCACTCTTGAAATGCCAATATCGCCCTCACTGCAGAAAGAACAAGCATTTAAAATGCAATAGGTCTCACCTTTCATTAAGCTAAAGTCATTAGCTTTGCTATACAATACCATTAGCACAGCAAATGGCTTTAACTTAATTAAAGGCGAGACCTATTGCATTTTCAATGCTTGTTTCTTTAGTCCCCCCCCATACCTAAAATCACTCACTCCATTTTAAGCACCACACAGACACGTTCACACTACAGTCTCACATCCGTCCCCCAGCCTAATCACACATACACCTTAGATTATGTTAGGGAAAGGACTCCAATTTCTTTTATTGTTGTGAGCTCGGGTATTCCAAACATACAGTCAACATACGTTTCGGTGGTAGCAGATTTTGTTTACAAAACCACCTTCATTAGGACAACACGATATGCACCAAATCCTTTGGCGAAACAATATGGGGTAATCTGTAAAATAACATGAACAACAATAACTGCTATGGTCAAGACTTATCACAATACAACTTTTCTTTAGAATGAACCTGCAAGATGATATGGGTTTACCATTGTCAAATTTACTTTACACACCCGAAGCAACATGGGGTGTGTGTTTGCTCATATTTTAATTAGTGTCAAGAAACAGAGCCTTATTCAAGTGTACACCTTATAACCAGTATTCCCAATTCACCGGTCCCCAATGCGTGCCAAGTACCTAAGAGTTGCAACAAGGTCAAATCATATGTGCAGTGGTGAGAGAAGTCAGAAGGTCCAAACATCGAAGAGGTAGCCCTGTCCCAATGGCATGCGCCGGTCTATCTTCTTACACCGATTTCTGCAGATGAAATATACCAGACTTTCTAATCTATTATTGTGTGGTGCTGGGTGGGTCTCATCCTTGTCTCCTTCGATGGCTACCAGAGCACTTACTTCCTTATACCCACTGTTATACCAATCATGGGTTAGATCCTATTTTAAAGAAATATGAGAGAGAAGGAGAATCGCAAACTCCCAAACCTAGGATTATTCTATATACGGCATGGAGACATTACCTGCAATAAATTGATTGCATCATACACAGTTACAAAGAATCTGTCACATGTCTAGTGTGGTAATTCATGGGTTTCGAAAAACGGAGTATGTCTCATCAAATGTCCACCTGTATTAAAATCAATGAAGGAACAATAATCATCCCTACTTAGTTTGGGGAAATAGCTACCCTCGACCCATTCTTCAAGTGCTACCATATTGGTCATTTTAGAATATTTGTGCAATTTAGATTCTGCAGTGACATGCTACGCATTTAGGTATGGCTGTCTTTGGGAACTACGTAGTGTTTTTATTTTGCAATTCTTGTGACTTTTATAAACTTTTTACAATTTATAAAATTGTGCTTTTGGGCGTGAAAACTATGAGGATAAAGATTGCAGGGGCCCGACAGGTAAATTCGGCTCTGGGTTGTTTAGCTCTAGTGTTACATGCATTTCACTTTTGTGGCATGGCCGAATTCAACCTTCAGCCGGGAGCGGGGTGGGGTCCCAGGTCACAATTATCCTTTAATTCCGTTCGTGCCACCCCCTTGGACCATGAAAATGACACTGAAAGGAGAACGTTCTTCACAACGGGGTCTGTGAATGGTTGCATAATTGTGCCTGAAGCCACATGAGGTATCGGAGATAACAGGCCGGGTTAGGGGTCGTCACAACCAAGGCGCGTGCAGGCTTAGAGGAAACAGCACCAGGCAGCCCTTTTCTCGTTCATGCTAGTCTTGCCCAAACAATACATCACGCTTGATAGCTTGTGCCTGTCTCGTGCGTGAAAACTGAAACACATCCGCGGATGGACTGTGTTTGCTCATGGGTTAAAGCAAATTGTATTTCTTTTATTTCATAAAAAGAAAAAAATACAAGTGTACATGCTCAAAATTGTTCTTAAAAGCCCGACTCCCGGGCTGATGGACACCGAAATCACGAATGCCAAGGCTGCCTAGTCCTAATTATATACATTTCTTTCACCCCATTTCTCTACAATTTCATTATCGTATTCTTTATTGTGAGTTCTTTATCCTCCTTGCCTTCTCTTTTTATCACTGTTTTCCTAGCGATCGCTTGTTCACCTTCCACCCCCTTTATCTTTTCCCTCAGTGGCACTGGGTTTAAACTCAGATAATGAAAAATAAATGAGAAACCAAGGAGTGCCAGTGGCTGCCATCTGCACCGACCCGTACAAATTAAGCACTGGATAATGCTGGGGACACGCTCGCTGCCTTCATCGCAAGCGGGCATAGTTGCTTGGCAGAGGTAATCACTCAAAGGGTGCTCATAAAAAGGTTTGCAAAGTGGATACTTCATTTTTTTAAACGCGCTAACAAGAAGAATTGCCTTGTGATTATTGGGAGGGAGAGGGGGAGGCAAGCACAACAGACTACCATTTTGTGTGTGTAAAAGGCCGCTTTATTGAAACAGGTGCACATCACATCATTACCAAACTGGCAAACCGCCTTACAAAACCAAAACCTCTCTAAACATCGAGTTATCTGACCCACTTTTTGTTTTTCTCCCTCCACCCCTACGATCCCACATGATAATATCCCTCCAGCCCGCAACATAACAATATATAACAGCATTATATCCTATGAATATCCAAATTTCTCCCCTACCTCTTAAATCCAAAACCTCACAATACCTACATTCCTATCTGTCCTATTGCAACCGCACCTCTGCCCACCCCAGACCCTGGCCCGTACTCCCGCCCACCATTTCAGACACCCGAAAAGCCCCCGCAAACATCCAAAACTATCAATGTCGCAAACAAGTACGTTTCCCGCTCGTCCGTACACACCAAATGCAACACCTCCACCACTCTCCTTAACTGCTCCTCTGACAATGGCTGCCGCAACACCCCTGCTCGCCCGTACTACCAGGCCCATCCCTCCAACATCCTAGACCAGAGCTCCCCCGCGGAAGGTGTGTAGCCCCAACACATCTTTCCCATGAATGATATCCCTGCTAACTTGCCCGCTATGGTCACCCTCCGGAGGCCCCTATCTATCAAGGAAAGCAGAAATCGGACCACATCCTCCCGTCTGTCAGCTCCCGGCGGCCTCCACTGCGCCCCGGACGCCAAAAACTCCCCCCATGCCGCCACATACATTGTCCAGGTCGAGTCCGCCAACGATCCTAGAACCAGCTGTAACATCCGGTGTGGCCCACTCGCCACAGCTGCGTCGGCATGGGTGTCGGGTCCCGCTCTGCGTCCTCGGCCAACCCACAGAATCTCCCCCACTGCGAACGAGACAAGGCATCCGCAATGTCATTGTCGATTCCCGGGACGTGCACCGCGCGAAAAGCAATGTCATGCCGCAAGCAGCCAAGCACAAACATCCGCAACAGCTTCAGCACCTGTTCGTCCCTGGGAGACTGCCGATTTACCACCTGTACCACAGCCATATTGTCAACATGGAAAGTCACCCGACGGTGTGCGAGCACCTCCCCCCACAGCCAAATCGCCACCACCAAAGGAAAAAGCTCCAGAAAGGCGATGCTCCGGCCCCCTCCGCGCCACTCTAGGGGCCAACTCTCAGCACACCATTTCCCATTCCAGTACAAACTGAAACCGTTGCTGCCCGCCGCATCTGAGAAAATCTGCACCTCCCAAACCATGTCCACGTCCCGCTGTAAAGGCTCACCGTTGAACTGGTTCAAGAAAAACCGCCACATTCGCAAATCCTCTCGCACGCCTGCCGACAAACGCACGTGGTGGTGTGGGGGCCTGTTGCCCACCAGCGCCCCACCCAAACGCCTACAGAATGTCCTCCCCACGCGCACCACGCGCACCACTCTGCATGCAAAATTTTAGGTGTCCCAACAGCACCTGGATGTCCAGGAGTACCACCTTGTGCTTCGCAACCATCACTTCCAGCAATCCCAACATCTGCCGCTTTTTGTCAAGCTCAATGCCCAAAAAAGACAGCGCTGTGCCTGGTCCCACTGTCTTTTGCGGTGCCAAAGGCACCCCTAGGTCCTCCATGAGCTCCTGAAACCTGTCCAGCGCCACCTGGCAGTCCGTGGAGTCTGGGGCCCCGACCAAGAAAAAGTCATCCAGGTAGTGCGTAACTCCCTGGTGACCCGTGCGTTCCGTAAAAAACCATTGGAGGAACGTGCTAAAACATTAAAAAAGGGCACAAGACATCGAGCAGCCCATCAGCAGCGCCTTGTCCACATACCAGCGGCCGCAAAACTGGATCCCCAGTAGGCACCAGTCGTCTGTGTGGACCGGCAACAGCCGGAAAGCCGATTTGATATCGCACTTGGCCATTTGCGCCCCAGGGCCTGCTTCCACCACCAAAACCATGGCCGCCTCCACCGAAGAGTACGACACCCTGGCCTCATTTTCATCGATGAAGTCGTTCACCGACCCCCCTTCCGGCCATGACAAATGTTGGAGGAGGCAAAACTGCCCCACCTCCTTCTTGGGCACGACTCCAATGGGGGACACTATCAAATGTTCCAACGGCCAATCCGAAAACGGTCCTGCCATGCGACCCTCCTGGACCTCCCTGTCCAACTTGCTCTGCAACACCTCTGGGTGCTCCCTTGCTGACCGCAGATTGTCTGCCCAATGCCTCTGCCGTGGCCCTGCATAACCTAAACGGAACCCAACCCGGAAACCGGCTCGCAAGCACTCGGCGGCCCCCCCGGGTTTGTACGCAGGGCCACTGCCAATTATTCTAACTTAACCGGAGTATGAGCCCTGGGTCCCAGAGCCCCTACCCCCTTGCCCGCAGCCCCCCTGTGTGGCTGCTCCAGGACGCGTGCCTCCCCCGGCGCCTGGGATCCCCCTTGCTGTCATGTGGGGCCCCAGCAATGTACCACGGGGTGTCCGTACCTACCGCAACCCGAGCATTCGTGCTTAAAACGCCAATGCTCCCTGGCACATGTTCCTCTGTAAAAATCCCAACAGGCGCCCGCTGCTCCGGGCTGGCTCTTGGCCCCTGCCGCCACCCCCACGGGTGGGGCGCCCCTGAAAGGGCTGGTACACTATCGGCAAACCGCTGGCGGTAAAGATAGCCTTCCCCGACCCCGCCAGCCCCATCGTGTGCTGCCAGAGGTCGCAATCCAGTTCACCCCACTTGGCCTCCGGATCCCAAGCCATCCGTACCCGAAACTTCTCATCGTACTGTGCCCATGCGTAACCCCCCCCCGTGATCTGCGCCTTCCGTATAACGTCCTTGTACTTGAACATGGACAGCGAGCGCTCAGGGAATTTCTCGCAATAGACATTCGCGAAAATTCAAAACGCCGCCGTCCAATTCTCAATCGTCAAGGGCACCCTCGGCTGCTTCTGAAGCTCATATTCCTCCTCCTTTGACCCTTCCTTCGATCTGACCTCGCGGTGTAGCAATTTTAACAACTCAACATATTCCCCTTTCCATATCTTTTCCTTGGTGGACGCCATTAAATGCGCCCCCTGCGGCTTCGTGACCCCCATATAAGGGAGCCGCTTTAGCTTCAGCTCCTTACTCTCTACCTTCTCCGCACCGCCGTCTGACGCCGCCTCCCCCGCTGTATTCCCCGAGGTCCCGGGCGTTGCACCGGCCGCCGGCCCTGACTCTCTCGGTGTACCTTTAACTGCCGGTGCCAACAAAACCTCCTCTGACCCCACACCCTTATCTGTCACATATTTGCCTTTGCACAATCGATCCCCCCCACGCCCCCTTCCGCCACCCCCACGGACACCATGCGCGTCGCATTGCCTTTACCTGGCACCAACTCCTGCCCGTGGCGCTCCACACCTCTCCGCTCCATCGCTGACCATTCCCTGGATTGTGTCATGCCGTTGCAACACCCAGGCCCCGTGACACCTGTAAAAAAGAGCTCACACCATTAACGGACCCCCGTCCGCCCTCACCATCCTGTAACTCTCCTTCCTCCAAACTCTCCTCATCACCTTCACATAGCTCTTCCCCGCCCCATTTATACACCTGGCGAGCCAGCGGAGGTGCCGACTGTACCCTACCCACGGCCCGCTCCCCTTCTCTACCACCAGACCATACGAAACAGTCCTCTTCCATGCTGCTCTCCGTCCGCCGCTGAACCCCAAGCCGTGGGGGCCCTGTGGGGTGATGGGCCAGTGAGCCCGCCAGGGGCATTCGTGTGCCAGCCATGTCGTGTTCCCTCGCTACCTCTGAGCCTGCTGCAAGAAGCACAGCCCTCCCTTCACCTTGGCGCCGTTCCGCCGCACCAAGCCTGGCCAAGTCTGCAGCCCCATGCTGATCATTTCCCATGATATAAAAATGGTACTGCTGATGTGCTGGGTCTCTGCCACTGCGCGGCCTCCCCGCCCTCCTGCTGCCTGTCCCTCGTCCCCACGACCTCTCCCACCTCCTCCTCATCGCTCCATGCCAGTCCCCCAACCCCATACCCCCCATCATCGGGGAGCACTCCAACACCTCCCTTGCACCCGACCTTCCACCTGCCCAAACCATGGCGCAGCCACCTCCCCCCTCACTACCCTGCTCCCTGTCGCACCCTGAGCCTCCCTCAACCCCTCCTCCCAGGAATCAAAGACATCCAGGCCCTCCCAATCCTGATCACCGTCCCCCACTTCTATTAATAAAGGGGAGACCCATCTGCTCCCACCTATCTCATATCTCCACCCCCCTGACCCTCCCAAATCTCCCACCCGCTGCCTCCCTGCCCCCCCCAGACCCCTGCCTCACTCCCCCCTGTGCCCCCCTTCTATTCTCCGGCCTTGCCTCCTTCCTGCCCCTCCCCCCTTCCAAGCTGTCCCCCTGTCTGGCCGGGTAGGGGCTCCCTTTCCTCCCCCTCAGCTGTGTCCCCCCTGCCTGCCCTCTTTCTGGGAGCCCTGCTCTCTTCTGTGTCCTCTTGCCCCCCCCCCCACCCGGCGCCTGCTATGACGCTCATCCCGCCCTCTCCACCTTGCCCCGCCCCCCCACAGCCTTTTTCTCCGGCTGCCTCCCAATCGCCGAGTCCCTGCCCTTCTGAGGGATCTCCCCGCCATCAGCCGACGTGCTGGGGAGATCCCGCGCGTCACCGCGCTGCCCCTGCTCTTTACCCAGGGCCTTCTCCACATGCAGCCTGCTCTTGCGCTCCGCTCCTGTTATAGCATTGCGGCGTTCCCGTAGCGGGGTGCCTTTCCCCATGCGCTTCAACCCTGGCGGCTGCACCGCCCCCCCCGACAAACCGCGGGCCGCGCTCCTGGTATCAGTGCGGCCCCCAGCACCCACCTGCAATTTTGGGGCTTTACGCGGTGGCGAGCTTGCAAGGATCGCTGCCACGGCGCGCCTCGGCGGGCGCGTCATCGCTACTGGGCCCACTAGGAGGTCCATCCGCCCCGCCTCGCCCAGCAGGCGGATGGCCTCTAAAACTCAAAAATCCCCGTGTGCAGCCATCCTGTCTTCTGATGACACTACCAACCAGAAACGCTCTGAAAGCTGACGCCAAACTCTGCGGTAGACCAATTCCACACAAAAAACCTACACACCGCTCCCAGCCACCAGGTTTCAATACCTAAAATGGTGGCTGGGTAACGAGGGAAGCCCCTTTTATCGTTGAGCTACAGAAACATGGAATTGGACTGCTTTTGGGTTATACCCATGCAGCCCAAAACGGCAAAATGGCCGCGCCCATGTCTCGCTCCCTCCCCCTCCCAAAACTGCCCGGGGGGCAGACCTCGCGGCTTGGCTGCCCCCCAAATCCCCCTTCCTCTCTACCACCCGTAGCCCCGTACATATGCAACTATCTGCTCATTCCCTCATGCTCTTGGGACGAGCTCGACCTCGGATCTCCAACCATTGGCCTGTCATTCGCTCCTGAGGTGAGAGGCTGTGAAATATCAAGGGAGACACTTCGACGCTAGCCACAACAAAAGCTGCTGGTGTGTTGAAAGAAAATGTAAAAGAGAAACAAGGAGGTGGTAAAGGCAGGTTTTTCTAAATACGAATGGGCATCATAGAGGAGTAGGGTACATTTTAAGGCGCTTCCATTTAAAACTGGACTGGTAGTACGCCACCAGCTCGTCCGTGAGCAAATGTCAAGCTCTTTTTATAAATGTATGTTTAAATCAAAAGTCACTCCTTTTAGTGGGTAAACGCTGGTGTCGAGACAGTACAGTGGGCATACACCAAGGGCCGTATAAGGCTGAGCCGAGCGCCGGTTTTGTTTTTGCGTGTGAGGTGTCTAAAGTCGAAACATGAATAAGAACTTTAGACATAACGCATCGGGATAGGAGCAAGGCAATCCTTGTTCCCAGTTTCCAACTTATTCTGTTAAAATTCTTGCATTAACTCAGGGGAATTCTTAGCTACTGTGCGCCTGGCTTCAGCCGGCATGACAAAAAAAGTCCTCACCCTGTAATTAAAGGACATAGTAACACGCCCCCAGTAAACAATCCAATCCCATTGGGCGGGCCAAAGGGAGACAAGGCAGCAACCAGGAGGGACTAAATAGCCACATTTACAATTAGAAGTCTATAGCATAAGCTTTGATGGTAAATGACGCACATTAGGGGCGGAGCTGAGACACGACTTCTGGAATCGTATCGATTCCATGAAGCCCTTGTATGACGAGAGCAGCGCATGCGCTGCTTATGTCAGGCCGAGACCTAAAAATGCCAGCGAGTCACGACATGCTTACCTTAGCTAGTTTAGAAGTCTTTTCTAGATCATCATTCAATACACCTCAGCCTGAATAGGGCTGAGATCACAGCATACCCGTACCTCCTTCCTTGACCATGGAGAGTAACGTTGCCTGCCTGGCATTTCAAATTACCCAGCATTGAAAATTAGGCCAATAGTAATCATAGATATATTTGCAAAGCATAAAAAATGGGGCAAATGTCTCATGCAATACAGAAACACTCAAGGCAAATATTTTCACGAACGTCCGGCCAGGGGCGTAACACAGGCCCCCCGCAGCCCACGCGGTGCGGGGGGCCCGAAGCTCCAGGGGGCCCCCTTGGCACTGCACTCTGTTTGGAGAGCTCCTAATTGAGCCCGTAGGGGGCCCCTCTACATACCTTGCAGGGAGGCCCCCTCAATTTTTGTTACGCCAGTGTGTCCGTCGCTTTCGGTGCGATGTCAAAGAGGAAACTCTTTGTAAGTATTAATCAAAATATCCTAACCCTGGCCAGAGTGACAGTGAGTCTAGATTACTATCCCTAGAATTACATCTGCTAGCTGGCCAATGATACGCCGATCCATGTCGAAGACCTTTGCTTTCTTTTTGAGCTGGAACGCATGAGCCTAATGTCTGTATATGTGCATGCAAACCCATCAACACATTGCAATGCACTGCTGAGTCATTTGCCTTGTGCTGCTATCTGATGCATAACAGATAAGCATTTAATTGTGGCTGTGATTACCTTTATGTATCTGCAGCCTAGTCTCACCCCACCTGAGGAGTTTTACACTTTTCTACTCCATAATGACCATGGCTAACATTCCTTTTTTGTATTTTAACCAGCAGAAATTGTTGCCATAAAATGAAAATAACAATTTTAACCTCTAGGAAATTGATGAACCCAACATTTTAGAACTTGGCGTTTTTTAAATGTACTGGGTACATTCCTCCAGGGTTCACAATGTAAGCCCAGAAGTACTGCTCCTCCACCACCTCATCCATTTTTTGGTAACAGTGGCGTTCCTGATTCCTACCCGCGCTTATCTAAAAAATCCAACACTACTGCCCCAAAGCCTTAAGTACTGCTCACCATGAAGATGTACGCGGTTCCTACAGCCACTCGTACTGCATCTATGTGAGGTGCAGAGCCTAACCAGCCAGCCACTTACCCCAAGAGTTACCCGTTCTGGTCAGTACACCTACACCCTGGCTGGGCTGATCCCCATGAGCACTGCTGTGTTGACTCCAGGTGTTTCAGGGAGACTACACCCGGCCAGTTTGGTCTTGTTGCTGTTAGAAGGCCTGTGCTCACCACCTTCTCTCCTGCACCGCCATTCTGGCTACAGGCACCGGCATGGCAGGAAAGGTGTGCCCCCTCATGATCCCTTCTGCTTCCTGGTCAAAGCCTCCTGGCTCTAGCTGGCCTGCTCCCTGGAGCATTGCAGTGCTGGCCACAGGTGCTGTACTTCCGGCCAGGTTGTCCTGGAGGTCCCAAATGCTCGCTGTCTTCTCTAGGGCAGCACCGTTGTCTTCCATTCACCCAGCTTCTTCGTCGCCTCCCAGTGCTTCTGGGAAGTCTATACCTCGGGCCCTGCAGCTGGAGGTCACAGCCATGCCGTGTTGGCACCTAATTGTTAGTGTACTTCCCTGGGACCAGTCCCTATCCTGCTGACTCTACTGGAATATTACGTCTGGGAGTTATCGTCTTTTGGGAGAAGCGTGTGGCAGGCGTCTTAGCAGTGTCAGCATCTATCCTTCTGTCTGCAACAGTGAAGGCACATGGCTCTTGGGCTGGCACACCCTTTTATCCTTGTGGCACACCCAGGAGCCCCTCCGCTGATTGCTGCTCTCAATACTGTGCCTGGGTAGGGACTTTTTGCTGGTCCCTCACTGATCCGACTGTGCCTTCCTGGCCCGTGTGCTTTCACTGCTGTGTCTTTGTCTTTTTAGGTTTCACCTGCAGAGCACTTACGCTGTGCTTGTGAAATCCACTGCATTAAATATAAACCTTAAAAGGAGCTTACATCTTGCTCTCTTGCTTTTCTTGCTTTTCATTGGTTCCAATGCCTGCCACTTACTTTTCCTTAATTTTGATTGTATATAGCATACTATTTCTTGTTGTTTTCTCATGTCCTTCTCTTATCAGTCTATTGAAGTCCAAGTACTGTTGTCATCCATTTTTGAAGCTGAACTTTTTTTGGATCTTTTGCCTGCACAGTGCTTGCCCGTCTAGCCAACAGCTCTCAACGTGGCCCCCCTCTCATGCAGAACAGTATGTGCCTTGTCAGTTTCATGCCGGCTCTTCTCTTAGTATTATTATTATTATTATTATTATTATTATTATTATTGGGCCCGATTCACAGAATGAACTTACTACTTTTGGCATTCACAGAATGCACTTACTACTTTTGGTATTCACAGAATGAACTTACTCATTTCGGTATTCACAGAAGTTAGGACTACTAACTTTAGGACTCCTAAATGCCTTCTGTGAATACCGAAAGTCTTAAAATTAGGATTTTTCTCAATTTAGTAGTAGTAAAGTTAGGACTCCAACTTTAGGACTCCTAAATGCCTTCTGTGAATACCGAAAGTCCTAAAATTACGATTTTTCTCAATTTAGTAGTAGTAAAGTTAGTAGTCCTAACTTTACTACTACTAAATAGAGAAAAATCCTAATTTTAAGACTTTCGGTATTTACAGAAGGCATTTAGGCATCCTAAAGTTAGGAGTCCTAACTTTACTACAACTAAATTGAGAAAAATCCTAATTTTAAGACTTTCGGTATTCACAGAAGGCATTTAGGAGTCCTAAAGTTAGTAGTCCTAACTTCTGTGAATACCGAAATGAGTAAGTTCATTCTGTGAATACCAAAAGTAGTAAGTGCATTCTGTGAATGCCAAAAGTAGTAAGTTCATTCTGTGAATCGGGCCCATTATTATTATTATTATTATTAGCTTTGTTGCTCTTACACAGCCTGACTTTATTATGGCCACTCCTCAGGTTATTTCCTTGTATATCTTCCTGTCGCTAGATGTGCAGATGTAACCTCCTGGTCTTAGTCGCACTCACACAGCCTGACTTCAATATGGCTGCCTTTTATGACATTGCCTTGTTTGTCTTCGTGGCACTTGATGTGCAGATGCAACCGCCTGGTCTGCTCTCCTGATTCATGCCCCTCTGCAAGGAGCACTGCCGTGGAGAACTGGGATCTCCTCTTCTTATTTTTGGGGATCTCTTCTATGGTTGAAATTGGGTCCGAAATTATGGGTTGTTTAAATTTGTGGTCTTTGAAAAAAAAATGTCAGTTGGCATGCCCAAGCAGCCCAAACCTGGCCCACTGCAAACTGGAATTCATTGTTTAAAGAGGGAAAGCACCTCTTCTTAAATTCCTGATATTGTCATCGCTGTTAAAAGGGACTGGCTATTACCTCATGCTCTAATTCATTATCACTTACTCTTATTTCTTGCTCTCTGCCCTTGCCTTCCAAATCTACTCCATCCTCTATCCCTCTAAACCACGTTGCTTGTGTGTCTTGTATGTGTACACATCGCTTGTGGGGATGAATGTTTGCAACTTTTCTCATGCACACTTGCTGCTCAGTTATAGTCTCAAACACATGTGAGCACCTCCGCTGACTGACTCAAAATGCCTGTACCTGCCCCAGGAGCTCACCCACCTATGACTTCTCACAAAGTACATCATAGTGACAGGTTGGAATATAATGTTGCTTTCTCTAATCTGGTGCAACATACCTTTCACTTGTCAAGTAAGTGACCTTCCTATACTACCTGTTGAAGTCATTAAATAAATTACTCTTTGCAAGGCGCAATACTTTTTTGTTAAATACAACTCTTGCAGACTTCTGCGTGTATCCCAAAGCCCAACTATCCAGTGATGTGAAAATGAGCACCAGTGTGTACAAATTAGTACTTTTAAATATACAACTCCAGTTTCCAAACAGTTCTTAATACAACTAATTATTTTCCAAGTCCTCCCACATTTTAGAAGATTATTAGCGCAGCAAATACAAGGACACATGGTGATTTCCTCTGATGATCACACACAGTGAGGATTTTGAAATCTACTGCATTAAATATAAACCTTAAAAGGAGCTTACATCCCGCTCTCTTGCTTTTCTTGCTTTTCATTAGTTCCCATGCCTGCCACTTACTTTTCCTTAATTTTGATTGGATGTAGCATACTATTTCTTGTTGTTTTCTCATGCCCTTCTCTTATCAGCCTATTGAAGTCCAAGTACTGTTGTCATCTGTTTTCGAAGCGGAACCTTTTTTGGATCTTTTGCCTGCACAGCGCTTGCCCGCCTAGCCGACAGCTCTCAATGTGGCCCCCCTCTCATGCAGAACTGTATGTGCCTTGCCAGCTTCATGCCAGCTCTTCTCTTAGTATTATTATTATTATTATTAGCTTTGTCGCGCTCACACAGCCTTACTTTAATATGACCACTCCTCAGGATATATCCTTGTTTATTTTCCTGTCGCCAAATGTGCAGATGTAACCTCCTGGTCTTAGTCGCACTCACACAGCCCGACTTCAATATGGCTGCCTCTTATGGTGTTACCTGTTTGGCTGCGTGGCACTAGATGTGTAGATGCAACCTCCTGGTCTGCTTCCCTGATTCATGCCTCTCTGCAAGGAGCAATGCCACAGAGAACTGGGGTCTCCTCTTCGTATTTCTAGGGATCTCTTCTATGATTGAAATTGAGTCCGAAATTATGGGTTGTTCAAATTTGTGGTCTTTGAAAAAAAAATTCACTAGGCATGCCTAAGCATCCCAAACCTGGCCCACTGCAAACTGGAATTCATTGTTTAAATAGGGACAGCACCTCGTCTTAAATTCCTGATATTGTCATCGTTGCTAAAAGGGACTGGCTATTACTTCATTCTCTAATTCATTATCACTTACTCTTATCTCTTGCTCTCTGCCCTTGCCTTCCCAATCTACTCCATCCTGTATCCCTTTGATCCACTTTGCTTGTGTATTCTATATGTGTACACCTCGCTTGTGGGGATGAATGTTTGCAACTTTTCTCACGCACACTTGCTGCTCGGTTATAGTCTCAAAAACATGTGAGTATCTCCGCTGACTGACTCAAAATGCCTGTACCTGCCCCAGGAGCTCACCCACCTATGACTGCTCACAAAGCACATCATAGAGCCAGGTTGGAATATAATGTTGCTTTCCCTAATCTGGTGCAACATACATGTACACTTGTCGAGTAAGTGACCTTCCTACACTACTTGTTGAAGTCATTAAAGAAATCACTCTTCGCAAGGCGCAATACTTTTTTTGTTAAATACAACTGTTGCAGACTTCTGAGTGTATCCCGAAGCCCAACTATCCAGTGACGTGTAAATGAGCACCAGTGTGTACAAATTAGGACTTTTAAATATACAACCGCAGTTTCCAAACAGTTCCTAATACAACTAATTATTTTCCAAGTCCTCCCACATTTTAGAAGATAATTAGCGCAGCAAATACAAGGACACAAGGGCCCTTATTTATGAGGCCTTGCGTCAGTTTTGCGCCGCCGGTGCGTCACTTTTTGTGACGCACCAGCGGCGTACAAAATGCGCCTTGTTACGCCATATTTAAAAAGTGACGCATCTAGGTAGATGCGTCACTTTTTAAACCCCTGCGCCACATTATACCTGCGTCAGGTATAATGTATGCAGAGGGGGCGTTCCCCCCCAAAAAGCCTCGTAATAGTGACGCAGTGAAATCTATGAGATTTCACTGCGTCACTTTTAGGATGCTGTTGCGTCAAAATCTTGCGCCTGCCTCACAGCAGGCGTAAGACTGACGCAAGCCTTTTCACATGGGGCTTCCCCCATGTGAAAGGACGCATTGCTGGAGTTGCGTCACTTTTGTGACACACTCCAGCAATGCGTCACTTTTGCGCTTACAGATGCGTCAGAAATACTGACGTATCTGTAAGTCCTTGCGACATGATGCGTCATACATTAAATATGACGCATCATTGGTGTCGCAAGGAGTGCGCAGTAAAAAGTGACGCATCGCTGTTTTCACGCAGCGATGCGTCACTTTTCATAAATGAGGCCCATGGTGATTTCCTCTGAGGATCACACACTGTGAGGATCACTAGAGTAGAACACGTCCTCTGGTTCCAAATCAGACATCTTTGCCAATCCACATCACTTAGAGTTCTACAAATCTTCCGCCTGCGGCAGCAATCTCTCTCTAAGAACAAAAGGAACATGATCAATATTGAAACAATTGCTTCCCGTGAACACAGTGTACCAAGAAAAGCTGCAACATTGGCCAGAATATCTGACTTGCAGAAACCTTCTGAAGAGCAACATTTCTGTGTTTTGCTTTAGCCTCCCAACTAATCACATGATCATTATTTCTAGAATATTAATACTGTGTTTTTGGAAGCAACATTGTGGCAGCAGCAGGCTACCACTGACCAGTGGTCGCTGCAAACAGAAAACTGCAGTTGCTTTACAAATGGAAGCAGTCCCTTCTCAATGCCCTGATTATGTCATTTAAAGTCTCAGTGGCAAAGTTCTTTTTAGGTTTCACATGTCCAGGTTATGGTTACACAGACTGTGAATGGACGGGGCGCTGTACAAATGTTGTGTTAGTTACATGCAGCAGGAAATACCAGCTTTCTAAATTGATTTTAGGTGCTCCCAATTTAATGTTGAAATGTGTCCACACTTTGGTGACACGTCCTCATCCCTACTCTTTGTTTTACCCAACCCCTTTTTATTACCACCAGTTACTGCACAATATATAACCTTTCTCTGTAAACAAGTCATAATACTTTTATGGATAAGATAAGGTACATTTTTTATTGCACAATTACTTAAGATCTTTATTGCAATTGGTTAGATGAAAGGAGAATGTCACTTTATAATCCTCTTTCTAGTAAAATAAATTGTATTAAATCGTAGACCAAAATGAAAGGATGAAACCTGCGCACATGTCCAAGTTATTTAAAATTCTCCAAAGTTATCAAAATTCATCAGGGTTGTAGCTGCTGTCATAAATGTAATGAATCGAGCGGCCAAATGTACCGAGTCCCCTCTCATGCACTCTCCTAGTGCCTCTTGACATGTCCGTACATTTAAAATACACCAGATGGTTCAAAGCCAAGAGTTTCTCAAAGCAGTCAATTCCTTACAAATGTACAGCACGTGGGTTAATGTTTCGTCCCCTTTTCCGTGGGGGCAGCACAGTGTATATTTTTCTTCCTTATACCTCTGTCCATACTTATATGCCATCAAAGGAACTAATCCAAAACGTAGTCTCATTAACTGGCACTTCATTATTGTCTTTAGGGGGGATGAGAGGTAATGTGGCAGGCCCCCACAGTTATAGTGATTTGACGCCCAATTGCCATGACTTAAATTTCTCACGGCTAATGCATCGCGTTCCGCCGACAGTAGTTTTACTTGCTCAGTTAATAATTTCATCTCCACAGTAGTTGGTAGAGAGCTTGACTACATTTCTTGTGCCTCCAATACTTCTGCACAGTGCGTTAAAAATGTATGCCAGCTTGTCCCTGAGTTCTTTATCAGTGTCCAGATAGGACTCTTTAAAGTATTTCCCTGGGCCTGTTTGGTTTTTAAACAATTGGCTACAGCTTTTAGTATCCATTGTTATGTTATGTTATGTTAAAATGCGTTTGTATAGCGCTCGGCTACTCTAAAAGAGTGTCCCGGCGCTTTCCACGGGCTGAAGTGTAGAACAACATAACAAGAAAAACAGATTCCAAAGAAGAAGAAACCCGCCTAAACAGAAAAATTAAAAAGCCAAGTCTTCAAATTTTTTCTAAATTGAAGCAAATTGGGGGTACTGCGAAGTGCCAGTGGGAGCGAATTCCACAGCTGGGGGGCCTTGAGGCTAAAAGAGCGCCCCCCCAATGCGGGCCTTCCTCACACGCGGGACCACAGCAGTGAAAATGGATTCAGAACGCAGTGAGCGAGCAGGGCGATAGAAAGCCAATCTCTTCTGCAGATATCCCGCGCCTGAGCCAAACAGAGCTTTGTGCATCAGCGTCAGGGATTTGAACATAATCCTCTTCCGGATCGGCAACCAATAAAGCGTCTGCAGCAGCCCAGAAGCCTGTGCTCGTCTATGCAGACCAAAAATCGCACGGGCTGCAGAATTCTGTACCACCTGCAGACGCTGGACCAAGTAATCAGGAAGGCCTAAGAAAAGGGCATTGGCATAGTCTAGCCTGGATCCGATGAGCGCCTGCACCATAATCCGCCTGTGCTCCGCAGATAGTAGAGGAAGAAATTTGCGGAGCATTTTCAGAATGCCGAAACAAGTGCCGGACAGGCCAAGAACGTGCGCTCTCAATGAGAGCTTGTTATCCAGCTTAACTCCAAGGTTCTTGGCAACCAAGGAGGATTGTGCCGGGGGACACATGGCAGCCGGCCACTATTGCCACCACTCTGGATCGATGGCACAGCCGAAGAATAGAACCTCCGACTTACTGGAGTTGGCCTTCAGACTATTCCGCTGGAACCATCCAAAGACCATGTCCAGGCAGTCCCGAATTCTCTCCCCATCAATGTGATGGCAGCTTAAATTCCATACGGATTTGGGTATCAGAAGTAGAAGTTGGCAACAAAAACACTCTGCGATAACAGGCTTACTGGGCTCTATCCAGCCATGTTGCCATTTTATCTTTAAAAATCTTTGTTCCATAGCCCACTGTTGATGAGAATTTTGCACCCATTACCTTAAGGAGGGGTGATAGATCTGGTCTACTCATAGAATTCTTACTGTACAAAAAGACCCCTCTAGCAAATGTGCTACTCCCTGTTGGGCAGTGATGTGTGCAGCTAGTCGTCTCCTATGGTCGATCCAAACTCCCAGATAACTATATGCGGACACAACCTCAATGGATTTCCCCTCGATGTGCCAAAATCCCTTCCTGGCCTGTTGTCTAGTGACTATCATCACCTTAGTTTTTGATGTGTTTATTTTCAGGCAGTTTACCTTACAGTATGATGTCAGGGCAGTCAAAAACCTCTGGAGCCCGACCAGGGTTTGATCCAACAATATTGTGTCATCCGCATGTTGCATAGATTGGATTTCGGTTCCAGCGCGTTTGGTAGGAAATGCTCACACGCTTGTCAAATACTCTGGAAGGTCTGCCAAATACAAGTTAAAAAGTGTCGGGCCAATAAACATCTGTGCTTTAGTCCGTTGTTGATTTTGATTGTATTAGAGTAGACCATCCAGTAGTGACTCTTATTTTCACTCAAGTGTCAGAGTACAAGGTGATAAGTGCATTTAGTAAGGTTTTGGGTATGCCCCAGTCATTTAATTTTTCCCACAGTCAAAGACAGGATACACTATCTAATGCGGATTGAAAATAAATGTATCTTAAGTACAGGGCCCTCTTTTTTTCACTAGCTTGTCCTCTATCATATGGGATATGCAAACCAGATGATCTTCTATATGGCAGCCATTTTGAAAACCTGTTATGTGTACGGAATCAGTTTTCACTTTTCCACCCAAGTGATCAATTCTTGATGTAAGATACTGGTTCACTGGTTAGAAGCGGCAGACCGTGAAGCAGAGGTCAGGCCCAGGACCAGGGTTCAATTCCCGACACGGCAGGGTCTTGGGCTCAATGTCCGCGGACTCGATAATTCTCGCCTCGGTGCCTACTTTAATCATGGGTCCCACTCTGCAACTCTGGGCAATAGGGAAAGCCAGGATGGGTTCCACAGCAGTACATTGCGCCAGGATGCCCCGAGATGGGGGTCAGTGCGTTTAAAAAAAAAAAAACAGCACTTCCTCCCTACATCCAGTAGAGCAAAAAAAACGATAATTTTCGCAGCTTGTACAGGAGCCTTTTTTATATACCGAGACTAAAAGTTAGCCTCACCATGTCTCCGGGATGCTTCACACCAATCGACATTCCCAGAACAAAGGTGCCATGATTGTGTCCCATTTTTACACTGCTCCTTTGTATACCATAGCTGGGATGCCATTTGGGCCAGGGTCCCCCCTTGCTCGCATTTTTTTTATTGTATATGAAACTTGACTTGATGTTATTTTGGTCGTTCCACTGTCTCCCTTATGATACTTCTTACTCGTTGAGTCGTTATTTATTTTCCTCATGTTATGTTTTGGACCTTCGTCACTGGTGGGCTACACATAAAGTCTTGTTGCTATTGGCAGTTGATTTGGCTTGAAGCACTTGTCCAAAATGTTCTTTGGTCCTTTGATTTAAAAATGTCATGTGCATTTTCCCAGTGCTGATCTTCCATCTTTCTCTCATAGAAATATCTAGCTTTCCTATATTCCTGCTGTGTTTTTATTACCTTTGCACGTAGTTTTGAGTTTTTACTTTTGTCATTGGTGATTCTAAGCATTATACTATTTAAATTGCGTTCTATGATCACTATTATTTGTTTGTATTCTGTAAGTTATTGGGCTTTCGTTGATGGTTTATCTATTCCTGGTTTTGCCACGTTGAGTAGGTTTTCCTTAGTTCTTCCAGTATCAGTTCCTATGAATTTATAATCATTGGATCGCTTCATTCTTGGTTTAATTTATCAAGAAACTGCTCCAATTTTCCATCAAGGTTCTCCTGATGTTCCATGGTCCACTTACTTTCTTAACTGGTTCTAATTTATCTTCATAGCCAATCAGATTGATTTTTGAACGAGGGCACTGCAGAGCCACGATTTCACAACTAAGCACTGCGTGATCACTAACCAAGGTTGATATTACTACAAATTTTTGGATTGTGTCAAAATGTGCACTCGATACCCTGATGTACTTGAGTGTTGCCATTCTAAAACATGAAGTATGAATATAGGCTGGAGATGAAACAGTTTGTGATCTTCCATTTAAAAATACATAGTCCTAATTGATTCAAGTGAGCTGCTACTTTTACTCCATGCTTATCTTTCCTTTGGTACTGACTTCTCATGTCAGGGATGGCCCTAGTTTGGTTGTCCAGGGTTACAAAAAGTGTGTTTAAATCTGACCCTTTTACGAACTTTCTTGAACTTATATTGCACAACTGCTCACCAAGCTAAAAGTTAGAGAAAAACATATATTATGAAACACATAGGCAACATCAAATTTGTCCACCAACGCTTATTTCTATATAGCAGGAACTGAATCTGTGGACATGGGAGCGCTTCACATTTAGTATTAATAAACATTACATTATGTCACACACATGTGTTCGGATGTGCGCAGAACCAGGCAACGTTGAGCAACAACGGACTCAGGGACTGGAACCAAGGGTATCGTCCAGATTGGAGAACTCTACATTCAGCATCAGTTAGATTACACACTGCCGCCTTTATTATTATTATAATTTTTTTTTTTAAAGTGTGTGTCTAAAATCGCAAGTTGTGGATGTGACGCTAGACTCAGTCCTCGGTTTCCAGACCCATAGTCGGCAGCCATATCTGCAAGGCCTCATTCTTTGCCCTCAACTGAATCCTAGGGGCCTTATTTATGATGGACCTGCGCCGCCGGTGCGTCACTTTTAACATGGGAAAAAGTGACGCACCGGCGGCGCAAGTCCTTCATGAATAAGGACCCTAGGTCTGTATACAAATATGCTGACTGCCAATACTTGTTTTTTCTTTCTCCTAAGCCCCCCCCCCTTCCACCCCCCCCCCCTCCTCCCCCAGGACACACGCCCAGGACGCACGCCCTTCTCTGCCTGCTCTGGTCATTACTTGCCCCGCCCCTTTCCACATTGTTGCTGTTGCCCAGTCGTTCCCACACCCCTCTTGCAATATGTTGCTTCTTCCCTCCCTCAGCTCCCCAACCCACCCCATTGTGTTGTTTCTCCCACCACCTCCTTGGAGAGCTGCTCACTGCTCAACTTCCCTGCTTGCAGCTCTTTACTCAAGCTCTATTTGGGGGAGAGGGGCATGGTGGGTACCATGGGGATAGCCTGCTGACCCCACAGTGATGGGGGTCTGGATGAAAATCCGCAGGTTTGAAGATCAGCCTCTCATCCTTGCCATATTGATACAGTGCTGCACTGAGCTGGGTTACAGAGAAACCGTTTATTTATGACGCTGAAACATGGAGAGTCTGGTAGCAGCGCAATGTGCGAACAAATTATTATTACTTTCAAGCCCTACCACCGGGGTTACTTTAACTCGGAGCAAGCTGTATGCTCACCTGCAATGAATTAATTACCAACTCTCTCATTTAATATAAACACAGCAAATGGCGGTGGTGGTATGCAGTGACACAATGCGATGTACCACAAGCCTTAGGCAAAATCCCTGATGCAAATATCTGCGCCAATTTGATTTGTTGCGTGTTCCTCTACAGTTCCTCGAAGCGGACTAAGCCGCCTCTCTGCGCTTGAAAGGCCTATACTGGTTCTGGAGACTTTTGTTGGAGGTTAAAAGGTGAATGTTGGTAAAAGCCTGAATGAATCTGAACTTCGGAATTAAATAAATAAACGTTCCTAGTTTCTTTGTGATGATTCCCCCATTTTTGTACTTTTTAGGAAGTTCATCAATCTATTCATGAATATCTTAAATTCATTTGTTCTTTTCTTGGGAAAGAGTTAGATATAAACCGTAGGAGCCTGCATACAGCTTTCTTACAAGAAGCCACTCAGAAGTTTAATTTTAAACCCTCTTGAGAGGACAAATCTCTGTCACACACAGAATGTCAAAGCATTGTTTTAGTAGCTTTAAATCAATGCAGCTTTGACTCAGAATTGTCTCGGCTTTAATACCCAGAACTGTGTTTTTGCTGACTCCCTCCCATGAGATTTTACCCCTACAGTATCTAGGAAAATAAATTGAACACAGATTGAAAATAAAATGTATGCACTTTCAGGAAAAAAAGAGTATGTACGGTGCCTGAGAAAACTATTTAGTGAACCACCTATGTCGATTGTAGCCTTTTCCATTCAGTCTCCACAACCCACATTCTGCACATGGACCGCTTCAATGAGGTGTGAGGTGAAGAGTGCTGCATCCCAGAGACTTCTTTAAAATAAACTAACAGTTAACACAGCTTTTTTTACTGTGTCTCAGAGGTTAACATGTCTCCCATTCAATGTGCTATGATTGTTACATATTAAACACTATAACAAAAAATCATTTTAGGAAGAATTTCTCATAAATTAACAGTTTGTCTGTTGGTAGTGTTTAACCAGTTTTTTTTTCTTTTTGGGATATTTTTCTCCAACCTGAAGTTGTTGATTTTCTTCTTCTTTTGCGAGTTGATTAATTTTATTATTTCACTTTTAAAGTAAATAATTTATAACAAGAGAATAGGTTGCTATTATCTGCTCATGCTGACTGTACGCCAGCACTTGCTCACGTAATAAAGCTGGCTATATCTGACAAGGATCTGTATTTTTTTATACCAGTATTTATTAATCAGTGAGAAGCAGGCAGGAGGTCAGGTATGGTATTACTCTGCTCTCGTTGCCATCTCAGCCCTGCAAGGAGCAGTCTCCCCCAGAGGGGCACATTTTCCTGGCGCTTGACAGAAGTAACTACTATCTGTGCAGCAGATATTGCCTTTAAGGGCCCAAGTGACAGCTTTTGCATCTTTCACTTGTCAGGTGGTCACATTAGGCCTGGATAGAAACAACATTTTTCATGCTTACATTTTGAAGTTGCCTTCTTTTCTTAAACACGGTGGCATATGACATACATTCGTAGGTGTCCCTGTGCAGGATAATATTCTCTGAAATAAGCTTTGCTTACATTTTGCACTTCATAGCACATTGTAAAATACCTTAAACACTCTGTACAAGATCATTTCACTAAATGTTGTTATTGGCAGTTCAATGACAGAGCTATCACAATAGAATAAAGACTAGTAGCCTGACTGTGACTTCCACACAGCAACATGGCTGATGTTTAATATGTAAACTGTGTTTAAGCAGCGGAGCATTTTGCTCGCACTGAGAGGTCATCCCCCATGCTGGAATTTCAGGTCAGCTGATTCCTGTTTACCTCATGTGAGGGATGCTGCCCTGCTCTCCACCAAGACAGGCAGCCTGAAGACACTTACTCGCAGGTAATGAGGAGTTAGAGCACCCTACAGGGATTTTGCAGATTCACCCACCCTAGGCACACTAGGTTAAGAAGCGCTAGGTAGGAGTACAATATATTACAGTGCTTGTATGCCAGCATATTTTCTCTGTAAACAGCAAAATGGTTGAACTGCTTATCTTTTTCACCATTCTCGTAATGCTAATCACTCTATTCTGTTTTTCTTTCTATTGATTATTGCAGCACACGTATTTTGTTCAAGAATCACAATGCTTCAATAAATACGAAACTGCATTATGTGTATTTCCTGTGTATTTCTTTGGGTATGCATGAGTAACCAAACAAAAAGGTTCTAGATCTGTTACCATGATTTCCTTGAGGATCAGGATGAGGTTGTGAAATCCATTTGTTACCTTGTCAGGTATGGGGTACAGAAGGTGCAATGTGAGCTAGCAGGAAGAAGGCCAATATATCCTGATGGTGTGCTCAGAATCCGTCTTGCACAGTTCTGACATTTATGTTGTCCAACAAATGGACAGTTTTAGTAACGAAATTATAAGTCGTCCGTCACATTCAAGAGTTGTAATACATAAAAGACTCACTCAGTGCTTCTCCAGTTAGACTTCCCTCCCCACTAATCTTCCACTAGGTGTGCTGTGCAAATTTCCCCTGTCTCTAGTCAAGCTGGACGTCTGCTCTGAACTGCAGACCATCACCAGGTCCACTAGAATTATGCGGCAGGGAATGGCCAAATTATGCAGCAAGGGTCAGTAAATTATGCAGCAAGAAAAGACAAATTATGCAGTGTAGTGAGGCATATTTTCTGAGGGTATTGTTCCATTATTTTGTAATTGTTACTCTTGTTAACTCTGTGTGGGCATTACTTGCTCCTCCTTGGTACCAGTTTAGCACCCAAATAGTGAAATAAGCAACAAAAAGTTGAGCAGCCATTCTTTCTAAAGGGCCTTCTAGTGCCCAGCCATATGTTTTGCTGTATTTACAGTGATTTTTGAAATGTTTGAGCTAAAAATATATTTGTTGTTAAAATCTGCAGATTATGCCGCAGTTGATGGATTATGTGACAAATGTGGCACATCTAAAATTATTTGAAAAATGCAGCGGCTGCACAATTGCATAATTCCAGTGGCCCTACCCATCACAGGCCCCTTTTCGCCCATTCCCACTCCCAGTACAACCTTACTAACAGGAGGCGAGAAAAGCCAGCTGGAAGCCAGGAGACCAAAGTCAACAGAAGCAAAACAGGTACAAAATAGGGAAGAGGAATGAAAACTGAGAGAGTCTTGGTGTGTACCTGCTCTGGTGGCTGATGCAGCATTTATTCTTACCCACTACATCATACAGACTGGCAGCACCCTGTGAAAGAAAAATGATGACCCCTTGTGCACCTCTACCTGGAAAATGTTCATGTGTTCATATATGTGCCACAAATTAAAAGTGACATTGTGCAGATCCCACAATTTTGTCACCTGATCATGTCAGGCATTAACCTGGACAACCCTGGTAACTCACTGTGGTAGTAAAGAAAGTGCTTTCAGGCACTTGGGCCCCTAGGTGCTGCAGTGATACACCAGGCTCTATGGGCCCATAATATGTATAGGTGAGGCTACTCTACCCTGAATTTTAAATTAAAATACGTTTTTCATAAATTAGTTCCCTTTTGATGAGTTATGCAACTTCTTTGAACAAGGGCTCACTTTACCACTGTGTGTCTTTCCACTACTTGCAATTTCAGTGATTCTCTTTGTTTTGCTTGCACCATCAGAGTTGCTTGCCTTTGTTGTGTTGCTTGCCCCAGTTGTGTTGCTTGCCCCATTGTCATTGCTTGCCCATCTCTGTTATTTGCCCTCCCCTCCCCCATGTTTTTGTTGTTGCCTCATCCCTACCACCACCTTCCATTGTTGTGTTGCTTCTCCTGTCTCTCCCACTACCCTCTCATACTGTGTTGTTGCTTCCATTCTTCCCACCCCCTCACACATTGCGAAGCTTCTCCCATCCTTTCTGTTGTCTGTGGTGTTGCTTGCCCCTCCTACCTTTCTCCCACTGTCCCTTGTGTCGCTTGCCCCTCCCACTGTCTGATGTCTTGCTGCACCCTCGCCCCACAGTCTGATATGTTCCCAGCCCCTTCTTTGCCTTTACTCACTGTCCTTATTGGCTGCCTTCACTCGAAATTGCCTTTCCCATACCGCCACAAAGAAAACCAAAGCCAAATAGCTCTTGAATGGGCAAGACCTATTGGTTTTGCCAATGCTTGTTTATTTTATAATGTTGCTAATTCCATAAAAATCCCAAAGTTGATAAAGTTAAAAAAATAAAATCTCAGATATTCAGGAAGCGAAATCTGCAAACTTTCCATGCTTTCACAATGATCTACTTTTGAGCATGTTATTTGACTCTTTCTGAATGGGATTGATGGTGAGGATACAAAAGAATACTATATTATGCCATGTCTTTACAATATTTAAATCCGACCAGTCTTGGGCTCGTTCAAGGCTAGGGTCTGCATTATCAATCATGGGCAAATGAGGCCCAGATATTCATGTAGATGGCTGGGTCACTCGGGTCACTCCCAATTGCAATTATCTATTTTCATACTTACAGTAAATCACCAGATGGCAGCACGAGTGTGTCGTCAATTGAATTAGCTTTAACAAAAACAAGAGCAATCCTAATGTCCCTGTGAACATGAGTAGAACTTGTAACAAGCGTTCACAGTGAACTATTTTTTAGGCAAAATAGAATGACACAGAATGTTCAGTGTAGATTTATTCTATTCCAACATTTACATTTCTATTTTTCAACAGACAAGGTTCTGTCTACTTAATCTATGTAGACATTTGATTCAAAAGAAACAGCCAGCATCTTATAGTTAAATTCTATTCAGCTGAATCACATTTTATTTCATTCACAAGACAGTAAACAATATTAATATTTGCAAATATGCGAGTGATTAAAGATATTTTTTTTAAATGAAGAACTCCAAGTGATAGGAACCAAAACCAAAAAGGAAACAGGGTGGTCAATTGGGTGAGCTTATATGGTATATTGGTTATTTCATCAGAAAGACAGCCAAATCAGTTTAATACAATGAAAAATACAGAGGGGAATTCTCAATGAGTCATTTACACATAGGTCGGGTCTGTCTTTTTTGTTTGCGAATGGTGTTTCAACCCTTTTTCCAGATACTAGGATTTCATCAGGACTATGATAAACCTGGCGATGGCTGAGTATTAGAGTGGTCTCATCCAATAATTTGATCACCACTGAGATATGAGGCGACTGGGGATCTTGGCAGGACCAAAGTATAGTGTTCACTGATGTACTTAATTATCAGAGTGAGTTACTTTAGTCTAGTGGCATCAATGGCAAAGTCAAAGGAGGCATGATTGAACATACATAGGGGCATATTATCAAGGGGGTTTATCTCCGCTTTTTGGCTTTAAAAGCTAAGAAAGTGGAGATAAAATTATCTCCCTATTACCTAGCTGTCGCTAACACCAGTTAGCGACAGCTAGTAGGAGATAGAGACCATCTTGGGCCCCACTTTGCATGTCAGTGATATTTATCACTAATGACATGCAAAGTGGGCGTGCCAAGATGTTAGCGACTGGAAACAGTCGCTAACATCGCTATCTCCTATTACCAACTTTTGGAGATATTTGGGCTAAGCACGAATATCTCCAAAAGCTAACACCTGCCCTGAGCAGTTCTTAGCCAGGTTATCCGATGGGAGGTGGATAACATGGCTAAGAGTATTAGCTCGGTAATGCATGAATATCGCTGTCTTTTCAGCGATATTCATGCGTTGCGGCCGATTTTTATCACATTTGCGATAAACCTTGGTAATACCAAGGTTTATCTGCGATAAAAATCGCCGCAGCTCAGCGGTAAATTTTTGTCTCTAACCAAGCAATAGCGATAATTATCGCTATTGCTTGGTAATATGCCCCATAATCCTAATGGACCAGAGGCAGGAAGCGTCCACGGATGTTTGGAATTTTTTAGCCTTGCATAATTTTGGCTAATGTATTGCCCGACCAGTCAAATAAACATAGTCTCCCAATCAGAGATGCAGTATTTAAACAGCAACCAGTCCCGGAGTAGGGTCCTGTAAGTTGATGTTCAGTGCAGTACATGTTTTTCCCGATAGGATAACATTACAGCTCCAGAAATTGCACCGTCAGCTTTTGAAACACAAAAAGTTGATGACTCCAAAAGTACTTACCTGATTCTGATGAGCTTGGTATTTAAATTCATATAAAAAGAAGCATTATTTTCATAAATTGGTGTCAGATTTTTTTTATTGAGTGTTTCACTTACTGCCTTTGTGGTGCAATAATGCTTAGCACTACCCTCTCTTAAGCCTAACTACTCTCCCACACTACCATAAAAGAGAGCTCTTAGAACTGGGATTTTTGGTTGGCTACGGCTTGCGCCAAAGCCAGGCAGAAACCACCACTCTAGTCAGGGCAAGGGAGTTACACGCCAAAGATAACCCCTGCTCACCCCCTTGGTAGCTTGGCACGAGCAGACAGGCTTATCCCGGAGACAATGTGTAAAGCATTTGCGCACGCACACAACAGCAACAACATCCTAGGCACACTACAAAAGGAACTCCACACAAGGTTATATAAAAATAGCCTTTGCATTCTCAAAACACATCAGATAGTAATCACACAATATACATTGTGCCACCTGGCACGGGCAATATTCACAAGGAATTATTTACACAGGACAGGGCCTCGTGGGCCACTGTCAGGATCAGCAGAAATTGGTAGAACATGGTAAAAATAAAATAGGTCATAACATCCAACCAGTAACCACTGGTAATTACTGTACTCCACCTCAACCTGTAACATAAACTGCATTATGCACAGTCACCTCAGGCGCGAATTACATTCTGCGCAAACCTCACCAGCATAAACACATTATGCAATCTCCTTACTAGTCTAAACACATTAGATCCTACCTCCTAAGTATAACTCACATTAGGGACGTAACTCACACAGTGAAACATAACCTCACTAGCATAACCACATGAAATGCAAAGTAACCTCATATTCATAAACCACAGTTGAGAGGTATCAAACAGGGTGCGTAAAACATACTAAATGCATTACATTTCCTAGCACCACATTGCATGAGCACATCAATCACATTAGGGCCCTGCGCCCTATACATCTACCAGTGTCCCTGGCCAACTGGTCATCTCCAAAGGGGTTCAAATGCCCTTTGTCCAGAATGTCAAGGAGCGCTGCCAATGCAGCGCCAGTCAGGGGTGCGCCATCTGCGCAAACCTAAACGTTGCAGCTGCCCACTACTTGCTAGGCAGCTGACAACAATGAACTGTAGGGCCTAAATACTGCAGCTGGCACTAAGTGCTGCGCAGCTGTGGAAGGCCTGGCACCTCTGTGCCACCTCTGTCCCTCTCAGGGACTCTTACTCAAATAGCGCCTAAATGGTGCAGCTGCCCACTACTTGCTGGGCAGCTGTAAATAGTCAAAATGCGATATGGGCTCTCACTGGTCCCTGAGAATAATTTGCGCCAAACGTTGGAGCCATCTTAGGCTCTAGAAACAGCTTAGGGGCGTTGGAGCCATCTTGTTTTAAAATCAACTGTGCCCCAGGGGGCCACTGGCTCCTTAAACAATCAAAGATGCCCCCAAACATTGGAGCCACGCATAGGCTCTGGGACTGAACATGCCCACAAGCGCTCTGGCTAAGGAAAGCACCATGCCCCGTGAGCCATCTGGCTCTTAGAACTGGCTATGCCTAAGACTGGGGGAAAGCATAGGCCTACTGGCCCTCGGGACCCCCACTGGGGCCCTTTAAACAGATGTGCCCATGTGGGAGCCACATAGGCTCTCCACTAACTCTGCTCACGTTGGGGCAGCCTGCTGCCAGACGGGGCCACCCAAGAAACCCAACCACGGTGCCTTCACTGGCAACCCACCACATCTCTCGCTCCCCTGCACTCACCGGTCTAGTCGGGGCAGGATCTCCGGCTTTGGGGACAGAGCAAGACTCTGCCGCCGGGGCTCCCCTAACTCCTGGGAGTCCCGCCACACAGGGTGCCAGGCCGGGGCGCATCTTCACCTGGTCCCCCATCTTGGGACCGGGACTTTGGCAATGGAGCCTGCGAGGCTCTGCGCTGCTTCCTGCTGGTGCCCAGGGCTCTCCACAGCTCACGGGAGCCCCCGGACTGCGGGAGACCATCACTCGGCCTGCTTCTACCTTCTCTCCATCCGCACTCTCCTCAGGCAGTGGTGGCGGCGTGCGCGGGACTTCCTCCGGCAAACCGGAATTCCCGTTCACCACCAGGCGCAATGCTGCCTGACTTCTGGTTTCGGCCGAACAGGGCCGTGGGGGTGAATACTCTCGCAGTGAGGGGTAGGCTCCCTCAAGAACAAAATGATAAATGCCTCTGGCATGCTGGGTGGGCACCCACTAAGGCTCTGATAGGTGGGGTGGGCACCCGCTTAAATTACAAATAGAAATACGGGCAAAGTCGCGGGGTGGGTACCCGCGCAATTTAAATAAACATCGGCACAGCGGCCATCATGCAGGGTAGGCACCTGCTTAAGAGAAGCAAAAATCAACGGACAAAATGCAGGGTGGGCATCTGCTCCCTTAAAAAAGGGCAAGCGACCATAAGTGAGGGTGGGCACCTGCAAGGACTGCTAAATGAAAGTAAAGGCGGACATAATGCAGGGAAAGCGCCCCAGGCGCTAAAGGTACAGCAACCCAGCCCCTAAAGGGCAAAATAGCGCCAAAGGGACGCTGAATACAAGCGCCTCTCATTAAGACTGCACTGAGCTCTTGAGGCGGAAGCCGAGAGCGTTTTTTACCTGCTTTTAAAAATTAACTATTGAAATTTGATTGTCACTTTAACTTGTTGCACTAGTCACTTACTAAGCTCCGGTTGTGCTCGCGCAGTGGATCTAGCGCTGCCGCGGCCCCCAGACCAAACAATCTCTTCCTGCCGCCATCTCAGCGAGGCTGCAGGCCACGCCCCCTTCAGAGGCCACGCCCCCGCACCCCCCCCTCCAGACCTATAAATCATGTGCATCTTTCGGACGTGCAGCGGACGAGCGCAGCGGGCGCGCCGTCAGCGCGCCGAAGGCGCGCCAAAGGTAAGCCCGTCTGCGCCTGTCCGCGCCAGGCCGGGCCCGAGGGCAAGCCATGCTGGCCATCCCATCTCATACTCTTCACAATCTCTCAGAGAGCTACAGCATCTTGCCCCACCGCTGCCTCCCAATTCCTACAGCCGTGTACACACAGCCGGCCTTATGCGCCCTGCTCTACACTCTCCATGCGGCCACACACCTTCAGTTAAACCGACCAGGAACGCCACTTCCATCAGGGTGTCATATCTGAACACCCGCTCTCTAGTAAAACACTGCGAGGACATTTTCATCCTGTTGTCTAATAACAACCCTGACATACTCCTGCTAACGGAAACATGGTTAACGTCAGAGTCCCTCCCAGATATTTTGGCGGCCCTCCCCCCTGACTACTACATCCTCCATGACGATCGCCCCAGTGACCGGCCCAGGGGTGGGGTGGCAGCCATCATATCTAAGCGCCTGAACTCGACTTCTTCTTATTCCCTCCCCCTTCCTGAGGTGGATAACTTGCTTGTCAGCTTGGAAACTGACGCCGGTGCCCTCACGTTCCTCCTCCTATACCGGCCTCCACATCCTATGCCATCCTTCTCTACCATCATGAGCGAACAGCTGTCCAATCTATTAACACAGCACTCTAGTTTCGCCCTTTTTGGCGACCTGAACTATTGGTTCAATGATACCAACGCCGGTCCTCATGCTATTGAGCTCTTTGAGACTCTCAACAGCCTGAACCTTACCCAACAGGTCACCCGACCCACTCATATCAAGGGCCCTATCCTGGACCAGATCTGGACCTGTAATCTGGCTTTGTCCCAGCCAGCTATATCCCCTTGTGTCTGGTCAGACCATCATTTAGTTGACACTTCCATCACTGTCGTCGGCCGGATCCTTGCTCCTCTGATGGCTGGTGGCTCCTCACGAAAATGGAGCACATATGACTCCCAGGGCTTTCTCTCGACCCTGGCCGACACCCGCCCAGTCTTTAATCCCACGGATAACATCGACGTCATAGAAAATGACATTGGTTCCTCGCTGAGGTCGGCCAGCGACCAGTTTGCCTCCTTACCAAATTTCCCCACACTAGGCATCACAACTCCCACAGGTGGTTCTCTAATGACCTCAAGCAACACAAACTAAACTCGCTACTCGTGTCAAATCTGGCTCCCCTAATGACTGCTGTCCGCCATCTGTTTTACGGAATATCTGCCTCAATCTACCTGATTGTATTCTACCCCTGCTGAATGGTTCACTCAGCAGGAGCATCGTTCCTAGTTCTCTCAAGGAGGCCATCCTAGTGCCCCTCCTCAAAAAACCTGGCGCCGACCCCGTGGAACCATCCAATTATCGTCCCATCTCCCTCCTTCCCTACTTTTCCAAATTAATGGAGGCCCACATCACCCGATGCCTGTCAAATTTTATTGAATCCTCTTGCCACCTTGAGCCCAATCAAGCTGGCTTCAGACCCGCCCACTCTACTGAGGCCGTCATTCTGGCAGTCCTGGACACGCTTAGGAGTAACGCGGATGCGGGGATACCCCAAGCCCTTGTACTCCTGGACCTGTTCGACACGGTGGACCATAACATCCTTTTCCACCGTGTCGGACAGGCAGGCATCCAGGGTACCGCTCTTAAGTGGGGCGAGTCCTTCCTGACCGGAAGAACACAGGCTGTCCACCTGGGCCCACGATCTGTGGAGTCCCTCAGGGCTCCTCCCTTTCACCGCTTCTGTTCAACCTATACCTCCGGCCCTTGATCCACTCACTCCAGAAATGGGACGTGTCACACTGTCATGATTCACATCCAACATTGGATGAACCTGAATCAACTGAAGCTAAACCCCGGGAAAACCGAGCTCCTCCTCCCTGGACTCAGCCATGCTCACTGGGGTCCGCAGTTCTGGCCCTCTGAGCTAGGTCCCCCCCCAGTCCCGGTCAAATCAGTGAAGTGCCTGGGTTTGATTATCGACACCGAACTGTCCCTCAAAGCTCAAGTGGGTGCGGTCATCTCATCTTGTATGCACCAGCTCCGGAAGATCCGCAAAGTTCGCCACTTACTTCCACCCGCCGCACTTACCCAAGTTGTCATCTCGCTGGTACTTTCCCGTCTGGACTTCTCCAACTCCCTCTACTACGGTCTCCCACAATTTCTGCTGCACCGCCTTCAGGTTGTCCAGAACCAAGCGGCCCGCCTCATTCATAAAACCCCCAGATGGCAATCGGCAAAACCTCTACTTCACAGACTGCACTGGTTACCAATAGGCCAAAGGGCAGCTTTCAAGGTGGCCTGCCTCACATTCAAAGCCCTCCACTGCACCAGTCCCGCGTTTCTCAAATCCCTAATCGCACCTCATCGACCTACGCGCAACCTCCGTTCAGCCCACCTTCATCTGCTAGTCACCCCCAAAGCAACAACCAAGAAATTCGGTGGTCGTCGATTCTCCCACCTAGCCCCCGGATTTTGGAATCTCCTCCCTCTTTCCATCAAATCCAGCCCTTCCCTCCTGAACTTCAGAAAATCACTTAAAACTCACCTCTTCCCACCCCTTGGTTAAAACTCCATCACTCACGCTTCACCCTCACTCAGTCTGTCTTAAAGCACCAGGAAGCCTTTGGTGTCAGCGCGCTATACAATTTGCACTTAACATAACATAACAAAGGGTCTTAGGAATCATTTCAGAAAAACAGAAGGGTCCCCCAGATGTCCTCCAGGCATCCTGGGGCAGGGCAGGGCACAGGGAGGCAAGCCTTCCTCTGGGTCCCAGCAGCAGCACGCCCCTGTTTGTTTCAAGTCAAGACAAGAACAAAATCATGGGGTCACAGCCCCTCTTTTATACACCTAATCCCTTGGTTAACAAGGTGCAGGCAATTGGAGAACCAGCTACAGCTGGTTCAGGGGAACTCCTGAGCACTTTGTTTTGCTCAGCCCCTCTCTCCCTTTCACTGGACAGGCTAGGGACATCAGACGCACCACAGGGGGTGGAGCCAGCATTGTGGAGGGAAGGCACAGCCCCATTCAGGTCCCAGGTGCAACTCTTCCCTCCTATCTACATGCAGATCTCTCCATTTACCACCGGGCAGACCCATCCTGACTCCTGGAGCCAAGCACACCAGCCAGCTCCTGTCAATCACAAGCCAGACAGTCAATTCACATTCACTGCACACAGAAATGCCAACTTCTAAAAGTGGCACTTCTACACTAGCCACAATCAATCAGCACACACCATTGCGCAGCATTTATCCTCACGAGTTCGCACATACAAAACTCACCCCTGCACTCCCCACACATCTGGAACTACCATGGACACACACATCCCCATGCATTCCTATGGAAGGGCAGGCCACTCTCACCACACATACACAGAGAGCGCACGCACTTTACACTGGACCACAGTGAGAAAGTGCGCAGAGGCCTAAAATCACCAACACCAGGTTACAGAAACAGACTAGGAAAAATGCAAAAAGTTTCGGGGTGAACCTGTCACGAAGGGCCAAGTCCACCAAGAGTCATTGGTTTATCATGTGTGCCTCACTCAGACAAACATCTTAGATTTGAAGGAAGCCAAATTTGCCAACTTCCCATCTTTCACAATGATCTACTACATTTGATCATGTTATTTGACTCCTGAATGGGATTGATGGTGAGGATCCACAAGATTACTATATCATGCCATGTCTTTTCAATAGTTAAATCAGGCTTCTCTAGGGCTCATTCAAGGCTAGAGTCTGCATTACTAATCATGGGCAAATTATACACTGATAATCATGGAGGTGGGTGGGTCACTTGGGTTACTCGAAACTACAATAATCTATGTTTGTACTTACAGTAAATCACCAGGAGTATGTTTTGAATTAAACAAAGCAGGAACTCAAAATGGTAGCCTCAGTGGCTCTAGTATAAATTGCATTCACCAGTCCATCACCCTGATGCATAATATAAAACATTAGAACGTCATTATTAATGAACATATAATTAGGGGAAATCAAGTGCATTTCAGTATAAAGCAATATGTATCCTAGATGTCTTGTTAAGAGAGATCACTAACTCCATCCTCCTCCAATAAAGATATTCTGTGTAGAGACAGCATTATTTCAAGAAGATTACACTGCTAGGGCCAGATGTAGGTAAATCCCATTTACCGATTTTGAAATACCGAATTTTACCGATTCGGTATTTCAAAATCGGTAAATGGGATGTAGGTCCCAACATCTGGATATGTTACCGAATCCTTAAAAATTCGGTATTTACCGATTCGGTAAATACCGAATCGGTATTTGCTATAGAATCCTATGGGCCTTGAAGCCCATAGGATTCAATTCAAATACCGATTCGGTATTTACCGAATCGGTAAATACCGAATTTGTCAAGGGTGCAGGGGGTGTCACTTTGACACCCTCTAGCACCCCCAAAACGGGCATGTGTGCAATGTGGCACACAGACATGTCCTAAGGGCACGTCTGTCTGTCACATGGCACATGTGTACTTGCACAGATGTGCATGTACACAGGAATCGGTATTTTACCATGGATTTGTATTCCATGGTAAAATACCGATTCTGTAAGCCATGTGCCAATGGAAAATTGGCTACCCACATAGCATTTTCGGTAATTTTACCGAATCAGTAAATATTTCCGAATCGGTAAATATTACCGATTCGGTAATTATTACCGAATCGGTACTTATTACCGATTCGGTAATATTACCGATTCGGTAAAATTACCGAATATGTGCCCCTACATCTCCATAGCCCTTTACCGATCGGAAACGGCCGAAAATAGGTATTTTCGGCCGATTCCGATCGGTAAAGGGCTACCTACATCTGGCCCCTAGTCTTTTATTTGGACAACCTAAAAAGCTACTTTTGAAACTTCAGCAACGGCAAGACATATGGGTACAGATTACGTCCGCACTCAGGAAGTGGGTCTATATTTCCACGCCCCTAATATATAAAAAAAAATGAAATTCCCACAAATTATGGGATCATTATATGCTTTCATCATGGGTCTCATGATGTTCTTAAATTTCCACCACTCGAAATCGAGTGGGTGCCTGCTCTCACTCCACACCTATGGCCGCTTGTAATGAGGATCTACAATGATGAATTGTACCATACCTGTCTGCCTAATGTCCACAATCAAATTGTCTTTTTCTTAATACTTTGTATGATTGTAACTCAAGTGATTGGGTTCTGCTGTGCTAGCGATGTGTGTGTGTCTGTAAAGGTTAAATGGTCCATAATATGTTTTTTTCCGCGAATTTCATGGCACCTAATGTGTGTCAAGAGCCTCATAGTTTCAGAATGTGTCGGTTAGATCCTATATCTGCGAGGTTATTCTTTCTATGGTTTGTTTCAAGTACTTTTGAGTGTGATGAGTAGATATGTTAGCTTGTGTTTGTAATTGAATATTCCACCCAATAACTTGTTTTGCTCTGTACTAAAGCATGTTGTGAATTCTGCATATGCCCCTGTTGGTTACCTTTCTTTGTGAAGAGAACAACCGACGTTTATTGCAGGGGTTGATATTTTAGGTTCTGTTCTTCATTGAGTATGTAAGACAGTTCTTTGTCACTATAACAGCCTTTCATGTTATGTAAGGAAGGTTGGTACTAAGCAGTTACTGTTCTGTAATTATCGTTTTGATTTTCACTGTGCTTTGTGTTTGTGTCGCTTGTGCTGAATGCACTTTGGACCTGATGTACCAAGCTTTCAAAATGTACATTTGTAAGAGGATGCAACACATCCTGCCTTATTTGCCTGTAACAGGTGAGAGGCCTTGTGTGACCTCCTGTGTGAATAGCTGCTAACGCTTGGACGGAGGCCTGGAAGGGACAGCAATCATCCATCCTTACAGCCGCATTCATTACACATGAATTTTATTTTTTAAGAAGCTCAAGTCCCAGACAATGTGCGTGGCCGAGCTTTTAAAATAATACATACATACAAGTTATAAATAAGTCAGTCCTAATTGTATGACAAACACAAATTCTTTAGGATGTATATGTGCAATGCTTAGGTAGTAGAGAACTAATATTATTGAACAGAAAGGATGACTAACAGAGCACGTGCAAGATCACCATATTATTTTAGCAAACAGGCTGTCATTAGTCACCATAATAAAAATAACAGAGATGCAGCAGAGACGAATCTTCTGTTCAGTTGACTAGAAAGCTGCATGTAAGTGATTACCATGTTAATGTTTGTTGCAAGGCAAGTCGGCCACGTGCTGAACAGATTTACAAAGAAGAAGGAAACAAAGTTGGAAACATTCGCTTGCCTTTCTGACATGTCTCTGACTAGTAAGAAGTTGTTTATTCCTTACAGTGCAGATACCAAGGTCTGCACAACAACTCCGACTCCCTTCTCCAAAGAGAATCAGCAGAGAAAAGGGTATACAGAGAACCTAGAAATTGGGAGGTGTGGACAAAAGATCCTGGTTGTGTGGAAGGAGTAATGGTGCAGTGGCCTTCGGAGCACAGTGTTCACGGTTCGATCCCTGGCTCCGGTGGCAGCTCAGCGTCTTGTGACTGGGCAATAACGCACTTAATTTCTACGACGGCCCCCAGCTCCTTGAAACCCGTAAGGGTGGGTAGTTTGTGCTTTACAAATATGGATTTTCAAGGAGATGAAGGAGCTCCGGCTGCAGGGCCGGCAGCTTTTTGAAATGTGTGGGCATAAATGGTTTGGCATAGATAGTGAAGGAGATTTCTAATTGTTAAGTCAATATATTAATCATTAGGCTGGTAACAAATATATTTAGGTTTATGTATGTGATAGAGTACTTCAGAGTTTCCTAAACTGTAGGTCCTGACCCACTAGGGGGGGGGGGGGGGGGGGGGGGTTGCAAGCCGATTTTTGGCAGTTGGAAAAGCCCGAGCAATAAATAAAGACGCTTTTAAATTCTGTGCTTATTTTGTCACATTTGTTCGACTTATCACCCAGGAAGGTGGCCAGGCACTGAGGTGTGGTGCACCTTAGTCGAAGCGCTAGGTCTTGAGTCCCTTCCTGAAGTTGGCGAGTGCAGGGGAGATTGGGATGTGGAGTGAGAGCTTGTTCCAGGACTTGGCGGCGAGGTCGGAGAAAGAATGACCTCCAGTGCGGCTCTGCCGAATGCAGGGGACGTGTGCCAGAATTGCATTTATCTTATCGGCTGGTGGAAGGTTAAGCAGTGGTTGATGTAGGAGGGTCCAGCATCGTGCAGGGCCTTGGGAATGCCACATGGGATTGGTGCTTACTTTTCCTTCTCAATCTGCAAAGTGAGAGGAGTTTTTTGAGTGAATTATATGACAATCTTGCTGGAATAGAGAGATTGTCAAAGAAAAGGCTGTAGATGTGGTTTTTTTGCAACACACAAGGAAATGTAAATACCTGTAAATTAACTGTATGCATTGAACAGTTAGGAAAGGAAAATTAAGTAATTGTGAAGTGTGATGGAAATACACATTTTAATAGGATCAACACAAATCAAGACAGATGGTAATACACAAATGATACATATTTACAGAAGCCCAATTTCCACACATTATGATTTGACTGCTTTATTGGTTTTGTAAGTAAAAATGTATGTTTATCCAATGTTAGTGGATATTTCAATAGAAAAAGTGCTGTCAGTAAATTACAATCAGATCCCACACAATGCTTTAGTTACATTAAAAAATCGCCCTTCCTCATGTCCATTAAAGCTAGTTGGGCTGCAAAAGTTGGGTCATGGTTCTAAAAGGTTTGGCAACCACTGGACTAGTTCATTACAAATATTAGGAATGTGTGATGTAAAATGATTTGTTTTTTTCTAATGTTCTTCCATTTTACATAATACCTGCTAAGATTACCATACTGATTACCAATATTCTGAAATATTAGTTTTACATACTGATAGTAAATAATAAGTAATCTTATTTTTTACCAACAGCAGTGTATGTCTATTATTTCTGGGGTCTGAGCTGATGTAACCACAGATAACCCCTGTCTTTAGGAAATTCTCTGGCAGATTCATCTGACGCATAACAGTCTGAATCTAGATGACCATATCTCATCATAGAGAAGAGTGGGAGACATTTGTCTGTTCTTCTTTCCTCTGAAGGGGATTTAATATGCCTTACACTTTGGTGTTAAGGAGATCTAATTGAGTGTGCCTTCTGAGAAGGAGGGTCAAGACAATGGGCTCTTTCAAACAAATATTATTTACTTGTAAAAAATGACATTGGGCCAGGGCATGTAGAGGTTTCCTGGATCACTGGCAGTTTCCTCAAGGCAATTACAGTTACAAACAATTGATATATAGAATGGAGACTCACAAATACAAGCAGAATTATCGACTCACGCCCTCTCTGATTTGCAACTCAAAATGTCTTGTTGTCGGAAAGCTTGTGATTTTGTGGATCACAGACTTGGCGACCACAAAATCACTAAGGGTCAGATGTACTATAACACTGGCAACAAAAACTGGTTGCAATTTCCGACCAGTACTTTTCAAAACAGTGTTGAAGTTTGCAAACCGACGTATGTATCAATAGGTCAGGTCCCAAAATTCTGAAAGTGAGTTGCAGTCTGATCTACCTCATTAAAATTCAAGATGTTGTTGCAAATTCCAAATGACTTGGAGTGCTCATAATGATAGTGGTGGTGGCTTGCATGGGTCAGCGGATCACCACGTATGTGATTGTATTTAAATAAAAAATGTTTTTTTTCAAATGCAGCCCTTTTCCTCAAAAGGTTGACAACTTCAACTTGGAGGTGAGAGTGAATATCTTTTCAATGGTTTGCGACTGGAATTACAATTGCAAATCATCGACACATCACATAGCCACAACACACCCTTCCCTATTGCAAACACATACAAATTTACCAACCCCTAAAATGCCTTTCGTGCAATGTAATTAAAAGTTTCTATGGTCTCAATTAGCTATTCTAACTGTTTGTGACTATAAACAAATTTTTTACAACTGTCTCTTAGTGCCCTGATAACCTCTCGGTTGGAGTATGGCAATGTCCTTTACCTAGGGGCAACTAAGGCAGTAACAAGACGCCTTCAGCTTATTCAAAATGCCGCTGCGAGACTGCTATGTAAAAGTCACCAAACTGATCACATTACGGGGCACCTCCGTTACTTACATTGGCTTAGAGTGGTGAGTCGGGTCAAATTTAAAACCCTGAGCTACATGTATAAAATAAAATGGGGTACTGCCCCCCGCTACCTGCAATCCCTTGTCCACACCTACACTCCTGCACGCTGTTGTAATTCAACAGCGATTAGGTTAAGCATTAGCAGAAGACATGCTGTGTTTGACCATTATCATAACAAATGTACTGACTCCATTTTGTATTTGTAGCGGCCATTTTGTATGCCATTCTTCGCCATGTGCTCATCATGTGCTTTGTCCTACCTCCTTGTTAACTGCGCCTGAAGTCTGCCCGACAACAGGCTATATTTAGCATTCCCCACTTCCAGCATGTCCAGACATGCGCAGTAGGGTCTATGACCATTACTAATTAGTTCCAGATAGGAATGTGTTTACTAGTTTCCGAAGACTGTTAACTCCGCCCATCTATCGATTGTGCCTTCCAATATGTCCTTGTATGGTCATGAAACTGCTCTTGTCTTCTGTACCGCCTTCTTTGAGCCCCCTCATTGTGTGTAAAAGGGGCCATGTGCTTTAGTTCGGTGTGCTACTCTATACAATACTGAAGGGTGTTGTGTGGACTGTAGCACCACCTTTAAAGGTTTAATAAACTTTGCTTTTGTATTTTCCAGTTTCATTGCCAACTTCTTCCTAAGGTCTAAGGACTCCGTGCAGAGAAGGGCGAGCCCCTTGCACTAAGTAGGCCTGGCTGAGGTTTGCTTACAACAAATTGGCGCTCGGCACGGGGGGATCATCGGCGACTCGGATGCCCGAAGGAGTGGTCATGACGAAGGATTGTAATCTCGCTGTGGACGCGATCGCATGCCAGAAGAGACCCGAGTCTTGGTATCCAAGGCGTTTTTTCCTTTCTTTCCGATCTGACCATCCAGGTGGTGCCGGTCCTCGACTGAGATCTCTTCTGTTGGCTTGCCATGCAGTGGCCGTTTGGTCGAATTTAGAACTTGGCAGTTGGAATCTGGACGCCTTGTGATTGGTAAGAACCGTTGTACGGTACTTGCTGTGGGTTTTGGAAGCCTGGGATTGGCAAGGCAGTTTTAGGATACGCTTGATGTGGCAATTTTGGTTTGGTATGACTAGTCAATGATGTGTATGTGTAAGTGAAATATATGCGTTGCAACACATATAGGCAGGTAATGAGGAGATTTTTCTCTACAATACGATTTTTTGATTTGAACGGCACAACGTATTACCGATACCTTAAGTGCTACTTTGATTATAATACTGCATATGTTGCACTATTTTTGGCATGCCTACTTTTAGCGCACTCCGTAGGTTGTGCTGCTTTTGTGGAAATTACGGGTTAAGTCTTGAGGAATCGCAGACGGCTCACGAAGAGGGGACGCCTCATGGAGACATGTACCTGAAATATGGTCTTTCTTCTATAATGTACAGCACATTGTGGAGGAAATACACGCGAAAGGATCATGAGTTATGTTGGCCAAAGTATGGGTCGTTTGATATGCGAAAGATTGAGTATGTGGAACAGTGTATGTTCAAGCAAAAATCTAGACAAGACATGTTTGAGAGTGTGCGAATGTGGGTGAAATAAGTACGTGAGCGTGAGAAACGTGAGCAAGCGCTGATTGAGAAAGAACAACAGAAGAATGTGTATGAAAAAGCGCAAGAAATAAGAAAGAAGGAGGCGAAAGAATTGGAAGAGAGACAGGAGAAGGAACGCAGATTACAGATATCTGGCCAATATGCTGTTCGACAACCTCTTTATCCTGTCTTTAATAAACTGCAAGATGATTTTTCTTTGCTAGATCGTCCTCCGCCTCCGTATGTCGTTCTGTCCGCTCCATCTGGTGAAGATGAGGATTCTGTGGCAGATAAAACGAAACCTGATACCCGCTCCATGATGTCGACCGATCGTGCGGCCGAACTTAGAAAGATTGCTCAACAGTCACTTCAGGATACTGTTACTGTTTCTGGTATCTTAGAGACTTTAAAGGGATGGCAAGATAGAGAGCAGATATATTTTACTGAGCATTTTGCAGAAGAAGTTGTTGACATGATCCGAAAAGTTTCTGACATTCTCGAACCTGATGATGTTGCAATCGATTGTAAGCAATTGCGTAAAGGTCTTTTTACTCTCCCCCAGGTGACTGATACGATCAGGCGGCTGTTTAAACTTCGAACTGAGGGGCTTCGTCTACGGGAGGAGAAACGGAAAGCTAAAGCAGATGGACGGACGGGATTGGTAGACGGGAAACAATCATCTATTTTTGAAACAGATAAGACCGCGATAGTTCATGCGAAGCCTATGCGAGAGGCCGCACCTTTATACGTTCCTCCTGAAGGAACGGGTACAAGTGACGATAAATTTTCTGAAGATGCTAAAGGGTATTTTATTTATAATTGGGTATATACTCCCTGGAATTGGGCAGATGTTATGGCATTTAAAGCTGCATTGCCTGATCCGCGTAAAAATCCTGCCGCTTTCTATGAGGGAGTTGAGGGAGCCTTACATTCTTGTACCATGACATTAGCTGACATTGATTTATTTTTTGGGCTAATATTGCCGCCTGATATGTGGAGATCTGTGCGTAAAGTCGATGATCGCGCAGCATATGGGGCATTATAGAGAGAGATAGAGAGGGAAGATGAGGACAGGGAACCAGCGAAAAAGCCATGTCAGTTGATTTTAAATATTCCCGGTGCAATATTAATTAAGTTAAAAATGATTATTCCCCCTAAAAAGATTGATTGGACTATTCTAGCATCTTGTAAGCAAAAAACATATGAATCAGTTTCAGATTTCTTCACGCGTTTCGAGGAAGCTTTTCATGATTTTAGTGGCCAGTCGCTAATGGACGATACGGGCCGACACTTGTTTGTAGATAAGTATGTTACAAATCTATTACCAGGAGTGGCTAGCCGCTTGAAAGCTAGCGAAAGCTCTTGGATCACCTCTTCTCCGGCATCCCTCCTGACGATGGCTCAATATTACGAGCGTCAGGAACTAGAAGCGAAGGGTAGCGAGGATAAAAAGTATAAAGAATTAAAAACAAAGGTTATGTTATCTCAGGTTTATGGTCCACCTCTTCGAGGTAACGATAGAAGCGGATGAGGATTTTTTAGTTCCTCTTACTCTCGTCCCACTTTGGCCGTTGATCAATGCGCGTATTGTAGAAAATGTGGCCATTGGGCAGATGAGTGTCCATTGTTGCGCTCACAGCGCTATGTCCGTGGCCGAGGATCCATGAGAAACCACTCGGGAAACTCAGGACCCAGCAGTGCTATGCACGATCGTGCTAGGTTTAATTCTAATGTGCGGGTACAAAATGGGTTCAATACTTTTGATAGGCGCAACCAATACCAGATGTCTGATTATATGCAGCCTGATTCGCATGATTCTGCTTATGCATAGGATTACGTAGGATGGGGTAAGGAATCAGTTGAAGTTCCAGTAGATCAGAGGGGTTCTTATGTTACAGCACATGTTTTGGGTTCTACTGATCAGTTTCTGTTTGATACAGGAGCTACTCGTAGCTCTTTGTCTAAACAATTGGTTCTGAGGGCTCCCCTGTCTGGCTTAACGATTACATCGATAGGGTTCGATGGAACACCTTCTCTTAGCCCATTGTCACAACCACTTGCATTTCATGTTGATAAGTTTGCTGCTCCATGCCCGTTTTTGCTCTCCTCATATAAACCAGACAATATTGTGGGTCTTGATATGCTCAAGTATTTCAGAGCGTTAATAAGATGTTCCCCTGAAGGAGTGCGTGTGACTTTGAATGACAATTATACAGTAACAGACAGAGTTTGTATTGTTCAAGAGGATACTGCATTAGCCTCCCTACCTAAAACTTTGTGGGCTACTTCAGATACTGATGTGGGACAGATGGTTATTCCACCGGTGCATATTAGTGTAAAGGAGGGAGCTGTGTTGCCACGCTTGCCTCAATATCGAATTTCACAGGAGGGTGAGGAAGCACTCATACGAATTTTACAAGATCTTATTACAGTTGGAGTTGTTGAGGAAGTTCCATTTAACATTTGTAATAGTCCGATCATCCCAATTTTGAAGAAAGACACTGATACTAGGATCTATCGATTTATTATTGATTTGCGGGAGGTGAATAAGATAGTGGTACCACAATATCCAGTGGTTTCTGATATCACAGCACTTCTTAGTTTAGTTCCACCTACTGCAACTAGGTTCTCTGTTATAGACTTGAAGAACACTTTTTTTTTCGATCCCTATTCATCCTGATAGCCGATATCTGTTTGGTTTCACTCTGAATAATCGATCATATAGATTTTGTAGAGTTCCTCAAGGCTATACTGAGAGTCTTAGTATTTACAGCCAAGCATTGAAAAGACAACTTGATTCTTTTGTTCTACCCGAGGATGTGGCGCTAATACAGTATGTTGATGATATTTTGTTGGCAGCCGATACCCCTGAACAATGTGAGAAGTGTACTCTGTATTTGCTTTCTTTTCTTGCTTTACATCACCACAAGGTATCGAGAAAGAAACTGCAGTATTGTAGACCAAAGGTAACCTACTTAGGTCACCTTTTGTCTAAGGAGGGGCGTGCACTCATATCAGATCGCATTCAGACAATTTTAGATACACCAGTACCTTCCACACAGAAAGAGGTTCGAGCATTTTTAGGTCATACTTCTTTTTGTAGGCAATGGATATTAGGATTTTCACATATTGCTAAACCCTTGTTAGCGCTTTTGACAAAAGATACTCCAACACCCCTTCCTTGGACAGATTTATGTGAGAATGCTTTCCGACAGTTACGACAAGCTCTTTGTTCAGCACCACTGTTAAGTACTCCAGATTACACGAAGCTCTTTACATTGTACGTACACGAGAGGGATGGATGTGCATTGTCAGTTTTAGTACAGACACATGGTGATAAGCAACGCCCTTTTGCATATTTTTCAGTAGTACTTGATCCTGTTGCTCGAGCGTTGCCTGGATGTTTTCGCTTGGTTGCAGCAACAGCTGTGTCAATACGCCAGAGTGAAGGGATAGTCTTATCACATAAACTGTTGGTGTTGTTACCACATGCTGTTGATGCCCTTTTGAATCAAACAAAGATGCAGCACTTAACTAGTGCTCGTCTGACAGGATATGAGCTGACGTCGTTAGCTCCTCACATTACACTGAAGAGATGTGCAACACTAAACCCAGCCACGTTGTTACCATTTCCAGCGACTCAGCCTGAGGCGCAGGAAACACATGATTGTATTTTCTTGACTGAGGACCAGACAAAGGGTCGTATTGATTTGCAAGATACGCCCCTTCCAGATGTGGATGGAGAATTGTGGGTTGATGGGTCTTGTCTGAAGTTACCGGATGGTACAACTTCAGCGGCATATGCAATTACTACGATTCACACAATAGTAGAGACAGCTCGCATACCACAGAAGTCAGCTCAAGCAGCGGAATTAATAGCTTTGACACAAGCGTGTGAGCTTAGTACAGGTTTGTGTGTGAATATTTTTACAGATAGCCGCTATGCTTTTGGAGTGGCGCATGATTTTGGCCGCTCTGGTAGGAAAAAGGCTTTCTGACATCACATGGGATGCAGATAATGCACGGAGAACTAGTGCATAATCTTTTGACTGCATTAACATATCCAAAGAAAATAGCTATAGTGAAATGCAGTGCGCATAAAAAGGTGACTGATAAGGTGGGACAAGAAAATGCTTTTGTAGATCGAGTGGCACGTGAGACTGCGATGCAGCCTGACACTACTCCTATGTATGTAGTGAAGTCACAAGCTGAGCGGTGGCACGATGCTAGGAAGGAAGTACTAGAGATACAGAGGACCGCTTCTGACAAAGAACGAGAGCAATGGTCCAAGGATGGAGAGTTGGATGATGAAGGTTGTTGGCAAAACAAACAGATGGATAGATGGAGTTGCCTATAGCTTTTGTACAACCTATGGTTCAGATGGCACAAGGGCTAGCACATGTTGGAGCTTCAGCAATAGTGAAATTGCTTACACAAGTTTGGGAGCATCCAGAAATTGCTAGCACAGCTAAAAGAGTAGTACAGTCCTGTATGATCTGCCTGCAATTTAATCCTGGAAAAGGGACACAAACTCCAGCAGGAGGATTTGCTACACCGACTGCACCTTTTGAAGTTCTACAGATGGATTATATTCAGCTTGAACGCTGTAATAATCTGAAGTATGTCTTGGTGGTGGTATGTGCCTTCAGTAAATGGATTGAGGCGTACCCCACAAAGGACAACACTGCAATTACTACGGCAAAGGTGCTTTTGAAGGAATTCTTCCTCGGTATGGTGTTTGTAGATTTTTGTGGAGTGATAACGGACCTCATTTTGTAGGGGACGTTATAAAGTATGTCCTGAAAGGATTAGGGATCAAACAGAAGTTTCATGCAGTGTTCCACCCACAATCAGCAGGATTGGTGGAAAGATACAATGCTACTCTGAAGCTGAAATTAGCCAAGATACATGCTTCTACTTCTCTGAATTGGCCAGATGCGTTGCCACTGGCATTGTTGTCGATTAGATCAGTACCTCATTCTCGAACAGGTCTCACACCTTATGAGATCCTGTTTGGTAGGCCCATGTGATAGAGCGCGCAGGTCGCCCGACCCTTAGATTTACCATATTTCACGCACTTGGGCCCATGACGTGATTATGACAGTATTTTTGTGAATCGGGCGAGTTTACACACCACCATCAGTAATTCTATGTGTTTTCTATAATACTATTACCGAAGTACCTGACTTACCACAGGCACATATTCTCCTGATGAATCAGGAGCTAGCAGTGGACAAGAGATAAGATAATTCTAAATACTTTATTCATTCAATAACACTTTTATGATTCTTTAATGACCACAGACACCTGAAGGGTTTTAAGGATTATTATATAGTAAGTAAAATTCAGAGTGACAAGAGTATAAGGCTAAGGCAGATCAAAACATCAATAATCAGAATTATAACTACAATGTAGCTATGGATGAGGGCAAGCACCATGGAATGCGAGTGGAAAACTACTGGGTAAGGGTAACAAGGAACATGCTACTCACATCAGGCTTATACTAGGGAAGGTGAGTTAAACACATTAGTCAGTGAATTGCTAAAGTCCTACAAGTGATTCAGAAATCCTAATCGTAGCCTATCTATTATTCTAAGCTTAGATCTTAGACATCAATAAACTTAATCACACTAGTAAGTAAAAACAGTTTCAATATACCCTACTGGACGGGGGGAAAATGGAACACAACTAATAAACAGTTTGTATATATGACATTGGAGATGACAGAGAGAATATCATGGGCATAGAGGCTTTATTAAGAAGAGTAGGAGGAAGAATAGATAGACGAACACCCACAATATATTTACCTAAGTCAGGAATGAGGACTAACCCTGGCCACGGGTCAGTTTGGGAAAAGGCGAGGACAAGGACCCTCAAGGACTTGGGATGTCAGTAAGTGAGCAGGTACAGCTCACGGACAATCAGGACAGGATACCCCTCAGGATTTGGGTCAGGACTGGGCTCACCGAAGGGCACGACCAACACCTGCAGCTTCGGATGCAACGCCTGCGCTACCCCCTCTCTGCACGGAATCCGCGAGTAACCCCGATTGGGTTCTCGAATCTCCCAGCAAAGTGCTTCGCCAGCACTTAAGACTATTTCCACCCCTTGGAGTTTGTGGAAATTTCGGACAGAGTGCTCCGCAGCTCTCTGTATCAACCACCTATAGAGTTCGTAGGGTCGGTGACAGGTCAGCTATTCGGACAAGTCGGACAATTTCTCTAGCTAAAACTAGACTAGTTATACCCTTTTCGGGTCCCAAGACCACCCACAAATGTTGCAAGTGACAGGGTCCCCAACTTATGATTGGTCAGGAGAGGTGGTTAGGTCATTGTCACCACCTAAAATTCTGGGTTCCCATATTTAATATTCATATTTCGTACCCACCCCTTACACTCCTGTTCCCAGCAAGGAATACAATGGAACACACAGTAAAGTATCAATTTGTTTCGAGTTCAGGTGCAGCTCGGCTCCTCTTGCTGGGTCACAGTTCAGTTTCTCATGGGTATCCCAGCTTCGGCAGCCAGCTGGCGGGGTTTTGCTTCTGCGCGGTTTGAATTGTCCCTCATCACATGACAGGGGTGCAAGAGGTTTCAAAGATGGAGCGGCTCCCCACTCCCAGGCCCACAGATACGCGATACATGAAAAGTAAGCGAAAACAAATTAGAAACACAGAAAAAATGAATACACTGTACACCATGATAAGCTACACTTCACCCCTTACTTTATAATAACTATAGCGGTTAGGAGTTATGCAGAAATAGACAGATGAGCAAAGTGCCATTGGCAAGCAGAGAGCATGTTTAAAAACAAGCGGCCATTTTAGCAATAATGCGCATGAGCGAAAATATCCCTCCAAAACTGCGAGTGCGTCACATCACATGGGTATGACCGACGCATGCGCAGACTGGATTTCTGCGAAGCAGCGATTCTGTAGTATGCAAGCCTTGTTATGATTAATAGACACATATGCAAGCGTCTCTGGGACACCCGCGTGTAGTGTGAAGGTGCAATATTAATGACGAAACAGATTGGTTTAATGCTATTATAGGTTAACGAGGTTCATGAATGTGAGCAAGTCGCTTTACGTGCGAATCCTTGCTCCATCAATCCCCTCTTTGATGATATTTACTATCATCACTATTAATGGAAACAGATGCCAACTTTCTTTCTTACATCTCACTCATCTCAATCTCGATAAATTTGTTGTTGAGCCTCTTCTCAGCATCCTTATTAGAATGAAAACTCTTAGCTTTCTTATAGATTTGGTTTCTTAATTCCTCTAATTCCAGCTCATCAACATTCCGTTTCACTCCCCTCCTATGTACAGTGTACTTCTTTCTGCATTTTTGGCATTTACAGCAAATTAATATAATAAACACAATCAAACTTATTCCAGCTATTGGCATCAGTATTTTCCCAATGAGACTCCTACCTATGTTAGAAAACCAACTACCTACAGAAGAGAGACCATCTGTTAGTCTCTTCCAGGCACTATCAACCTCCAGTGGTTTGAGTTCCTTTTCCAAATTAGTTATGTTTCGTACATATTTCTTAATTTCTACGCTTTTATCAGGAATGTAAGTGCAACAATGTTGCGCCTTCAGCATTCTGCAGACTCCGCCCTCTTTTGCCAATAAGGTATCAAGAGCAAGTCGATTCTGTAAAACCATTGATCTGATCGCAACCATTTCAGTATTGACCAGCAGGAATCCAGCAGCAGTGTCAGTAGATAACCGATCCACTACTGTAGATAATTTGCAAATACGGTGAGTATTCAGAACCACTCCCACTCCAGGTATCAGTGTAATAAATATATCACCTATAATTTCTCCTACACTTTCACGTCTACTACGTACTAAACCATTAGTATTTTCATTGCTTCCAGCGGCGTTATTCACATGGTATATTTTCGGGAAGACAATGCCAAAATAGCAGCTTCCATACCAGTGATCCGGCAATTTGAAATAAGCCTTGTTTTCACATATATAATAAATTCCGGGAAACACAGGTTCTGACCCATTTTTGAAACCCCAACCTGCAATTACCTTGTAATTATGTTCGCATTCCCTGGAACCGATGAATACATTGTTATAATAACTAGTCCTTTCTCTATGAAGACAGAGTTTCCCTTTCCGTTCAAAGTCCAGCAACAGTGCAGGATTAGCTTCGCCATTTGAGGTGCTTTCCATGTTTTCAGCCCATTTAGGAGATTTCTGTCTCTTATCATTTGACTTTCTCTGGAAACTCTCTCTCCTCTTTTCTGCCATTTTTAAGAACATTTTCTCCTGCTCATGTAATGAACAAGTCAGATTATCTCTGCGGGCTTCATTTAAATCTATGTCACCTATAGTCAGGAAGTATTCTCCCATGTAACGAGTCACTTCACTTCTAACATGTACAATGTTCAGGTTTCCCCGAATAGGAAGTTCAGAAAAGATCACGTCAGTGTTTGAATAGTAGTACTGTAAAGTGCTTCTATAAAATAAGCTTGCTAATATACTACAGGAAATTCCATAGGTCAGGGGTAAATGGTGATAGGTCACACCTTCAGCTACAGAAGTAGGTAGTTTCATGCAGACATAACAATCTTCGATTTCCATAGCTTCTACATAATGCACTAAAAGATTTGCGAAGACATTTAAATGTGTTCTGTTTTTGATTCTGTGAAAATGTAGTCCTTCCTCATCTGGTGCTTCTAAGTCAGTTCGGGTCTGTTTCAGGCTAACTGAATTTTCACGTCTTTCTACACTTCGTGGTGTTTCTTCGGTATGTACAATTTCTGTGTCTGGCGTCATTGATTTAGTAGGGTACAGGTTAGTATCTTTACTTATCATAAAAGGTATAAAGACTGTTAGGCCTATCCATATTACTATTACTATCGCTACACTACATAAGCATATTTTACAGCAAGTTTTGCAACAATTCCCTCTAGGTCTTCCATTCACATTTGAATCAGACATTTTAGCTTACAGGGGGTTTTCCAACCCCTCTTTGTTTCTCAACACAAGAGGCTTACGCAGTTTCACTTTCAAGTTGGGTCTTCTTCTTCAGGACTCAGATCAGCAATTGAATATTGGTCGCTTTTATTGCTTATTTCAGGATCATCAATTTCTTCCAACACCAAGTAGGTCCATTCAGGACTTCGATAGTTTTTGTTTTGTCTTTTTACTCTGGCACTGCCTCTATTTTGCTGAGTTCCTGCTCTCTGTCTTTCACTAGCCGCTCTTTTTCGGTCTTCTATCTTTTCTTCCACTGTTTTTAATCTTAATTTCAGTCTCTTTATGTATCTGGGTTCACCTTTCTTCTTGAGCCTTTTAGCTATCACTGTAGTTTGGCCCTCTTTACGAGCCCTTTTATTTTCGTTCTGTTGTGGCACTGTTACTTCGACGGTGTCTTTCTCCCTTCCTGTCTGACTAGTCCCAGGTCTTTCTTCAGTTTCTTCTGCCTGGTTTCTAAGCTGGCCTTGTTCAGGTATACCTTGGATTTGTCTTCGATTTTCAACTGTTTCTGGCTCTGCCTCCTGAACACGTTCGTCTATTTCTATCTGTTCCTGTTCATGCACTTCGAACCCTTGATTTTCTTCCGCATGAACTTCAGCCCTAATTACTATTTGTCCCTTTTCAGTTTCTGGAGTCTTTGGAGGAGTGTCGATGACTTGGTCTGTCCCTACTTGACCTATTTCCTGATCAGGTCTGACGTGAATCTCGATAACCTGACCGTCTTCTTCTAGCCCTGTCTCATCCTCACTATCCCACTCTCTGTCTAGATAGGAATACTTTCTGGTTCTTATTGGATCAAGAATCAGATCGTCTGCTGGGAACCATTCGTCTTGACTGGTGCTCGGTAGTATGACATCAGCTAGATCCGGACCCTCGTCTGGAGTCTCCTCAGCTGCACCACCTTCAGCTTCAGTCGCTTCTTCTCCGGTTACCCTCTTGGTATGGCTGGCATGGATCCACTTTGGCACGCCAGCGCACTTCACAGCAGTGGTAGTAACAAGGATCACCAGTCTTGGCTTTCCCCACTTTGGTGCAAGGCAACTCTTCCGGGTGTGTTTCTTCAACACAACCCAATCTCCAGGTTTCAGTTTAGGGGCTGGAGTTGTTGGCCATTCGACAGCGTCCTCCCCAATCTGGTGAGAGATAGAACGCACTTGGTCACCCAGCTGCCTGCAGTATTCTAGTACCAAATCATCAGAAATACTTAGCAGTTTGTGTCCTGGTACCCATGCCTGTCGCATCACTCTTCCCATTAGTATCTCATGGGGGCTCAGGCCTGTCTTTCGGTTTGGAATGCTTCTCAATCCCATCAAGACAAGAGGTAATGCTTCTATCCAGTTAAATTTCGTAGAATTACACATTTTTGCCAATCTTGACTTTATAGTGCCATTCACCTGTTCAACTATTCCAGAAGCCTCTGGATGATATGCACAGTGTAGTTTTGGCTCAATCTTGAAAGCTTTATAGAGCTCTGCTAGGATTTCGTTGGCAAAGTGCCCACCTCTGTCTGTTTCAATTGTCTCTGGAAATCCATACTGTTGGACCCGGCCCTTTAGGCAGGTTCACCCCTAGACTTTTTGCTTTTTCCTAGCCTTTTTATGGAACCTGGTGGTGGTGATTTTAGGCCTCTGTGCACTTTTTCACTGTGGTACAGTGTAAAGTGCTTGAGCTCTCTGTGAATGAGTGGTGAATGACCTGCCCTCCCATAGGAATGAATGGGGAATATGTATGCCCATGGTAGTTCCTGATGTGTGGGGAGTGCAGGGTCGAGTTTGGTATGTACGAACTCGTGAGACTGAATGCTGCAAAATGGTGTATGCGGCATGATTGTGTCTAGTCTAGAAGCGCCACTTTTAGAAGTTGGCATATTTGTGTAAGTTGGTGCTGGCGTGTGATTGGCTGGTGAGCCTGGCCCAGGAGTGCCTGGGCCTGCTGGTGGATGGACTGTCTGGTTTGAGTAGGACAGGGTCTGCAGGGTCTGCAAGGCCCCGGAGGAGGGGGTCTGAGTCAGCCATAGATGAAAGGCCCCCATCTGCTGTCAGGGATGGGAGGAAAGAGCGTCTGGTGGTGCCGGGCCGTGCCTGCCTGCCCACCCTGCTGGCTCTCCCTCCTGACGGCCCACTGTCACCTCTGACCGGAGGCTGACAGGAAGACGAATACCAGAAACATTCCAGTACTCAGGGCCCCTTGCGCCAACACTTCAAAGGGCTTCAAAGACTTTTCTGTGTATAAGAAGGGGCTGTGTCCTCTTCCAAAATGTTCTTGTTCTTGCTCTTGTGGCTGACTTGAATCTACCGGGGGTGGGCGCTGCCCAGCCCCTGGATGCCTGGATTCCTGGACTCCTGGGGGACCCCTCTGCCCTGCCTGGGCTGAAGGGGGGACTTGGCTTTGCCCCTGGGGAAGCTCTGGGACCTTGGCAGCATGGAGAAGCTGCCTTTTCCTGTGGAGAGCGCTGGAGTTGATTTCTAGCGCCTGGAGGCGCTGTGCTTCCCCCTGAGCGCCTGGGAGCGCTCTGCCTGCTTTCTCTGGACTTTCTAGCGCTTAGGAGCGCTTTTATGCTCGCTTATAGCGCTGGACGCGCTGAGGATTCTTGCCCGTATTTATTTAATTATTTACGAGTGCCCACCTCGATCTGCCGCGGAGAAAACAAACCACGAAGGGGCCGCGACCGGATTGGCCGAGACCCGAGGAGAGACGCGCTCTGATTGGCCGCTGCAGCGGGCCTGTCCCGGAGAGTCGCGCTCCGGTTGGTTGAGACGCCCGCAGAGGCTCTGGCGTCACTGGGGGCTCGCCGAAGGAGCCGCGATGGGATTGGCCCATCGCTCGTGACCTGCTGGAGATGAGGCGGCGAGGAAGAAAGGTGGCGGCCGGTTAACAGGGCTCCCGTGTGCCGAGGGAGCCCTGCAGCGAGAGAAGGGACTGCCACCGGGAGCCTTGCTGGCTCCACTCTGAGTCCCGGTCCCGAGACGGGGGACCGGGCCAAGCGAGGAGAGTCTGTGAGGAGCAGGAGCTCCTCAGATGCCGCCGAGCCCCGCCCCCACCGCACAACAGAGCCGGTGAGTGAAGGACTGCGGGGGGGAAGCTCCGTGTGGTGCCGGTCGAGGTGCCGAGTAAGGGCGGCCCCGAATGGCAGTGGGTCGCCCCACCGTGATTACAGAGCCCGCAAGGGGCTCTTGAGGGCCCGCATTTCTGCATGTTGGTGCCGCTTCGAGGCACAGACTCAGGGCGGCCCCGGTTGGCAGCGGGTCGCCCCAACGTTGCCCGGAGCCATGAGAAGGCTCCGGGGGCCATTTGTTGTTAGAGGGGGCGTCGGGGCACATTGTCGGTGCCCGCCCCTTCCTGCCAGCAAGATTCTGTGTTTAGAGCCACGGAGGCTCTAGGGGGGCCCAGTTGTCTTGAGAGCCTGAGGGCTCCATAGAGACTATTTCTGTTTAAGAGCCTGTTTGGTCCCAGAGAGGGCCATATTCGATAGAGGGGGCTTCGGGGCACATTGTTTGTGTCCGTCCCCTCCTGCCTCCGAGTGGGAGGGTTAGAGTCCGGTGAGGCTCATGGGGGCACCATTGTTTTTAGAGCCTGAGAGCTCCAACGTCCGGGGCATGTGCGATATGCCCAGAGCCTGTGTGGCTCCAGCAGTGGCGCAGTTGGCGCCTAAGGGCCAGTGAGGGCCCTGGCGCAGTTTGTTGTTCCCCAGCTGTCCAGCACTTTGTGGGCAGCTGCCACGTTTAGGCTTTTTGTACTTTGAGACTGGCGCTGCATGGCGGCGCACCCTGACATTGGGACTCAGGGCGTCTGAGCCCCAACAAGGCCAGTTGGCCTAGGGACTGCCACGGGTAGTGGCTTATGTGAGTCTTTGCGCAATTATATGGGTATTGCACCTCTGAATGTGTTCTCTTGCATCATGTGTTATTCCTGCACCTCTGAATGTTTTTAGACATCATGTGATTCTTGCGCTATTGTATGGCTACTGCACCCCTGAATGTATTTTATTGCATCATGTGCTTTACTCTTGACACCTCTGAATGTTTTATGCATTATGTGTCTTTCTTTTCCTGCGCTGCACCTCTGAATGTGTAGTCATCATGTGTCTTCTTGCGCTGCACCCCTGAATGTATTTTATTGCATCATGTGCTCTGTTCTTAAACACCGCTGAATGTGTAGGTTTATGCGTCAGGTGTTTCCCGTTATTACTCCTCTAGATGTATATTTATGCATCATGGGTAATCTGTTCTCTCCAAGACCCCTAAATGCTGTGTGATACTTAGGGGGTTGTCCTTTTTAGTACAGGTGGTCCTAGTGAGGTCCTGGTTCCCTGCGTGACATGCTCCTAAGGGGTTTAGGGTTGCGTAGTGTGTACTTACCTGTTCCCAGTAGTTACTGGATGAGATTCATAACTGTTACTTTGTGCTACAGTGATTTTACATTCTTTTATTCGAAGTTCTGACAGTAGTTCATTTCTACTAAGTGCTGATGATGACAGTGGCCCACGTGGCCCTGTCTTGTGAATAATCCCATGTGAATATTGCCCGTGCCAGTTGGCACCATGTATATGTGTGATTTTATCTGATGTGTTTTTACAATACAAAAGTTATTTTTACAATAACCTTGTGTGGAGTCTCTTTTGTGGTGTGCCTAGTATGTTGTTGCTGTTGTGCGCTGACGCAAATGCTTTACACATTGCCCCCGAGTTTAGCCTTACTGCTTGTGCCAAGCTACCAAGGGGGTGAACAGAGGTTATCTTGGCGTGTGACTTCCTTGCCCTGACTAGAATGGTGGTTTCTGCCTGGCTTTGGCGTCAGCCTTAGCCTACCAGAAATAGCCAGTTCTAACACATACCTAGGTATTAGTTCCCTTAGTAATAATTTGGCTACAGTAATGGCATCATTTTTCTTTGCTGGGTAGGCTTCCACCCACCTTGAGAATAGGCAAACTATAACCAAGACATATCTATATCCTTTGCACGTGGGTAGCTGAATAAAGTCTGCCTGCAGTCTGACGAAGGGACCTTCTGCCTTTCCAATCGTACTTTGGTCTACTACGGTTCGTTTCCCTGGGTTAAATTGCTGACAAACCAAACACCTCTGGCAAAGCATCTCCGCAATGTTTCTGAACTTTGAGTTGTAAAATACTTCATTGAACATACGGCACATTGCATCCCTCCCGATATGTGTGTCTCCATGGATCATTCTGACCATTGGGGTAACCATGCTGTCTGGTAACACAGGCATACCCTTCTTATCAACCATAACACTATCCCTGTCCCTGGGTTGACATCCATCTGTCTCCCATCTTTGCTTTTCCTCCTCCTCTGCTGCCTGCTGCAACTCTTTCAGTTCTCTCCAAGAAGATACATTCTCAAACACCATAAGTTGGCAGCCGTTTCCGCCCCCCCACAATTTAATTTTTAGGGACATTTTGTATCGGGCACAATATTGGGCAATTTGGTCAGCATATCGATTTCCGGCTGCCACATCGTCATTACCAGATTTGTGAGCAGCACATTTGACCACCGCCAATTCTTTGGGTAACTGGATTGCTTCCAGTAGGGTTTGTACCACTTTTAGATTTCTGATAGGGGTACCTGAGGAAGTCATGAATTCTCTTTGCAACCATAACTGGCCGAAGTCATGAACAACCCCGTAACCATATTGACTGTCAGTGTATATGGTTACTTTCTTATTTTTCCCTTGCTTGCAAGCTCTGGCCAATGCAATTAATTTGGCTACTTGGGCAGATTTTATTTCACTTAAATAGGATGCTTCTAGGGTCGTTTCCAGTGTGACTACAGCATAGGCAGCACTCAACCCTCCATCCTCATGTCTCAAGCAGGAGCCATCCACAAACATCACAAGGTCCTCTACAGGTAGGGCCATTTCTTTTATATCAGGTCGTGGTTTGGTGCTAAACTCAGTTAAGTCAATACAATTATGTTCAATTTCACCCTCCACTTCTGCATTTTGGGTGATGGGCAACAAGGTTGCAGGGTTCAAAATATTACATCGGGAAATTATCACATTCTCTGCACCAATAAGAATTCTCTCGTACTTAGTCAGCCGACTAGGTGTGAGATACTGGGTCTTTGTTCGGGTCAATAGAATCACAACAGAATGTGGAACATATACTGTTACAGGATGTCCCATGACAATGTTTTCACTTTGCTCCAGACTAGTGCAAGTGGCAGCTACTGCTTTCAGACACCCGGGCAACCCAGCAGCCACTGGGTCCAGAGTAGCCGAAAAGTAAGCCACTGGACGTCTGGTCAGACCATGCTCTTGGGTTAGGACTGAGAGTGCACAATTGTCTCGCGTATCACAGAACAATTCAAAGTTCTTTGAATAATCTGGCATTCCTAATGCAGGAGCTGAGCACAGGCAATTTCGCAATTTTATCCAAGCTGTCATGCTTTCGTCATCCCAGCTAACAGGATCATCCACTCCTTTCTTGGTCATTCTTATCAGTGGTTTGGCTAGAACAGCAAATCCCACAATCCACTGTCTGCAGTATTATCCCACTCCTAGGAACATTCTGACTTCCTTCTGAGTTTTAGGTAACTCCATATCTCGAATTATTCTAATTCTCTCTGAAGTGACCCTTCTGATACCTTTTTCTATCTGGTGCCCCAGATATTTCACTGAGTTTTTACAGAACTGTAGTTTGTCAGGTGATACTTTATGACCTCCCTTGCCTAGATGATTCAATAAGGCAATGGTATCAGTGACACAGTCATTTCGACTTTTAGACGCCACCAGAAGGTCGTCTATGTACTGGACCAAGACAGACTCTTTAGGCAGGACCAGGGACTCAAGGCATCTTTTTAAAATCTGATTGAAAATCGAAGGACTTTCTGTGTACCCCTGGGGGACACGATTCCAGACGTAGACATGACTGTCGAACTCAAACGAGAAAAGAAATTTGATGTCTGGATGCAATGGGATGGAAAAGAATGCATGGCATAAGTCAATGACAGTAAACCATTCCGCATTCCATGGAATTTGGTACAAGATCACTGCAGGGTTTGGCACAATGGGACAGCAAGGTACAACAATCTGGCTTACCTTTCGCAGGTCCTGCACTACCCTGTACTTTCCGCTAGGCTTTTTAATTCCAATTATGGGTGAATTACAAGGACTGCTCATTACTTCCTGTATTATGTTTGCTTCTAGCAACCTGTTTACTTCAACTGCAACTCCAGCTTTCACTTCTGCACTCATTTTATACTGTCTGGTTTTCGGGTAGATAGCATTGGTCTTAATAGCTATTTTAACTGGGTCCACGTTTGCCATTAATCCTACATCTCTCCCGGTGAAATCCCACACCTCTGGTGTCACCTTTTGTTATAGCTCTTCCGGTAAGTCCTGAATTGTCAGAGTCTTGATGGCTGTATCGGGCCTTAGCAACATTAGTTTGTACAGACCATCTTCATCTGGGGTCTGAATTTCGACGCCTTTTGGTGTGCAAAAGATGGTACAGTTCATTTTGCACAACAAATCACGTCCCAGTAGATTCACTGGGCTGGAATCACAGACAACAAATCTGTGCATTTCTTTGAAATTCCCTATAGAAATCTCCATTGGTTCAGTTACAGGAGTACTAATTATCTGATTTGACACGCCCACTACTTGGATAGCTTCTCCCGAGAGGGGTAGGTTTGGAACGTCCGGTGTTCTCACAGTCGAACGGGTAGCACCAGTGTCCAACAGAAAGGTGACGTCATTTCCTTCAACCTTTCCTTCAATGTATGGCCCTGTCTGGTCTACCGGTAAGGAGGTGCCAAGCACGCACTCCTCGTCCTCACCCCTCAGGCCCCGTCAGTATTGTTCATCACAGAGGAATGTATCATTCAACAGGAATTGTGAAGTTGCAGCATTTCTCTCATCCCCTCCTTCCCATACCTCGACCCCCCCATTCTGCTGAGTCTGATTCTTGTTACTAGGTCTAGGAGCTCGAGGCAATGGATGCTGGTTTACCTGTTGCCGATTCTTTCGTGGCCCCTCTTTCTGCACCTGTGGATTTAAACCATTTATGGGGGCATTACCAGCCTGCAAATGTGGACACTCGTCTCTCCAGTGCCCTATCTGACCGCACCCGTGACAGGGGAGCTTTTTCTTAGCCTCTTCTTTACTCATCTTTACTCGGGGCTTCCCTCCTCCCCCAGAGTTAGTGTTTTGAGTATTAATATTCATTTTACTTAACTGTTTCTCTTGTTGCTCAGCCAATTTTACTTGTGACCACATAACTTTCTCTTTCAGGGCTTTCTTCTTGTTCTCCATATCATCCTCACAGTACTTGGCGTACTTAAGGACCTCATCTATGGGCTTTCCCTGCCAACAGATTTTATTATCCCTAATCCACTGGGATATTTCAGGTCTCAAACCCAACACGAATCGATAAATGAAATGGGTCATATCCTTCATTTCAATGTTATCGATTCCACTGTAGGTTTTGAACACCTGTAGTAATCTTTCATATTAGGAGTGCACGGTTTCATTATGATCCTGAGTGGTTCTATCTATTCGGGTCCAATCAGTTTCCTTTGCTGGCACTTTTCCTTTTAGGTATTGTATGACTTGATCATACTTTCTCATTACGTCTGGAGAGGGAGCTCCGGTTCGGGAGTCTCTCTCATATTCTTCACTGGGCCAATCAATTGCAATCTTGCACTCAGTCCATAAGTCTACAGGAACTACAATGTCAAAGAACCCATCCAGGTCCTTCAGGAGACACTTTTGTACCTTCACAAATCGTTCAACCTGCCTGTACCACTCCACTGGTTTCTCTCTTAATTTTGGGAAGTCATTGGTAAAGGACACAATATCCTGTCAGGACCAAGGGACATGTACATATTTCCCACCTGGTACTTCTCTCATGGGATACAGTTTTTCTGCTTAGCCTACTTCTCTTAACACGTATTCGGAAGTCTTTGGTTTGGCCTTACTATCTTCCCTTTTCTTTGCCCACCTGGCTTTCCATTTATCTAGGTCTCCCCATTTCTGCAGTATGTTCAGCAATTCTTTTATCTGTATCTTCTTCCCTGACACATTCATGTTCTCCAAATCCTTGTCGGAGAATTCGGCTCTATAGGGTTTCTGTAAGACTTTGGATCGACTAACATCAATTCCCATATCGGCAGCTGTGTCCATTAATTTCTCGTGGAGCAATCTAGTGTTCCGGGTAAGGCTTTTGCTGATAAACAGCAACTCCTCCTCACTGAGAGTATTCAATCTATCTAATCCCACATTTCCGGACATTAGCTCCTCCATTTCTATCCTTAGTCTGTAGATATCTAAAGGTTTGGGCTGGGGAGTTTCCTTTTCTATTTCTCTGGTCCATCTATCCAGTTCTTCTGGAGTCACCACTGTGGCACTCCTTATCCCTGAAATTGTTTCAATTTGGACTTCCTTTGCCTTAGCCTGATTTCCTGCCCGTGGTACACTGGTTCCGGGTTCCCTTATGGGCAAATCCATTAAGGAGATCACGGACTCACATTCACTTGCCTGATCGCCAACTATGAGCGGCTCTTTTCTTGGGGGTGCTGCAATTGGAGTAATAACTGGAGTTCTTGGACTAGCCTGCCTATCCCCATAAAGAGGTATCGCAGGACCGATAGTTACTGGGATTGTCAGGGCATCAGGACTGGGATTTATCTGAGCTATAGTCTGAATTAGTTCATTTCGCTGTTTAATCAGTGCTTCTCTCTCTCGGTCATGCAAAACCCTTTCCGTAGAGTTGTCATGCATTACTTGGGGTACCAAAGGAGGGTATATACTCGGGGCAGGAGGGAGTACTAAACTTGGTCTATCCTCACCAAAAGGTCGGTAATTTGGGACCGTTGTACCAGGTCTGCAAAACTCGTCACTACTACTGGCTTTGCTACCAGCGCCAGTTACATCTGTCTCACTGGCCCTTCTACCGCTAGGATGTCGGAAAAATTGATTTTTCGAGCTTAGGGGCCCAGACTCTTCAGCATAAGGAGGTGGATTTTTCATTAACAAATCCTCCAGGTATTCATCCTCTGAATCCCCCATAGTCATTAAATGTCGGTATTTCTCTGTCCTTTTTCCTCCCTCTTGTTCTGTTACCCCAAACATTGGAAACAGTCCCTCAACCATCATATTCTGTCTCCACTGCTTCATCTTTTTCTCTTTTGTTTCTCGCTGCAATTTTGGATACCATTTGCTCACTCCCTTATCCATTCGGGGTCTGTCTGGCTCTAGAGCCTCAATCTCCCATTCCTCTAAAGCTTCAAACTGCGTTAACCTGGGTCGGGGTGTAATTCATTAATGCGGGTCCTCAAATTAAATAGGATCCTACCATTAAAGGTACCATCGAGGGGAAATGCTAGGACTCCGTCATCTTCAGTGTACTTTACCCAATTTTCCAACCACACACAAGTATGATACCCTTTATCAAACATCATAAAGGATGCGGGAGTATTAGGAGGTGGAATGATCACACCCTCCCTAGTTCTAATGGGCTTGTCTTTCTTGAAATAATTCTTAATTTTTTCGGCAAGGGTCAATTTTCTCTTCCCTCCGTACATATTGTAAGGTCTACCTCTTAGCATCTGCTCCTTATGAAAACCTAGGTTTTGCGGATTAGGTAAGAATTTGGATACCACATACACCTCTCCAAACTATCTTCGAGCTCGGATTGATTAATTTTGTCTACTTAGGTGCTTCCAATGCTAGCGCGTCTTTCAATTCCCGGCAACCAATCAGCACCGAGGTTGCAAAAAGCTCTTGACCAATGGGTGCGCGGCCCCTTCGTGAGACGCGGTCTCACTCCTTGGCGCTCACCCCTCCCTTACAATTCTGGCTTCGCTACACACCCGCTGGCTCAACCAATACCAGCGCGGCACGGAGTGACGTCAGTGCAGCCTTGCGACTGACTCCCTCCTTCACAAGGTAACGGAAACTTTGAATTTTTCTTAAAGTGCAAGTACTTAGTTTAGTTAACAACGTATAACATTCGCCACTGTGCTTGAGGGTTTTAAAAAGAATAAGAGTTTTTCTTTTACTGCAAGTAAACCACTTCCGTCTACTTTTCATTCACTACGGATAGATCTCTTCTGCCTATCCTCTCTTACAAGCATTAGAGAACCTGCTACTCCTTTGACTTATCCACTTCTTTCCGGGATATATACTAAGTCAAACTTTCACCAGCGGACTCCTCTGCTATCATTCAAGCTTCAAAGAACCTATTACTCCTTCCGTACGTGACCCTTACTAGGTGATATCACAACAGGAGTTTCATCAGCGTACTCGTAGCTAACATTTACACATCAATTAATTCGTGAAAATCCTAATTAGCGCTTCCAGTTCTGCCTAACCATGCACTAATCTCCCTCCTAGCCAGTGACCTCACAGCCAAGTGGATTCTACTCACCACTTGCTATTTTATTTCCCCGGGGATCCCCACAACAAGAAACAATCACGAACAGTTATGTTAATTACATGCAATCATATAACAGCATTTCATAAAATATAATTTCAAACCTTTATAACATTTAAATGCAATAAAAACTTATTTTGGCCCAATAATTTTTAGCAGCACATTTTAATTTTTTCACAGTTCCTAAAATCTATCTTATCTACCTATCTTAACTAGTCCTAACCATATCTCTGCTGCCAGAAAATTCCTGATAGAGCGCGCAGGTCTCCCGACCCTTAGATTTACCAGATTTCACGCACTTGGGCCCATGACGTGATTATGACAGTATTTTTGTGAATCGGGCGAGTTTACACACCACCATCAGTAATTCTATGTGTTTTCTATAATACTATTACCGAAGTACCTGACTTACCACAGGCACATATTCTCCTGATGAATCAGGAGCTAGCAGTGGACAAGAGATAAGATAATTCTAAATACTTTATTCATTCAATAACACTTTTATGATTCTTTAATGACCACAGACACCTGAAGGGTTTTAAGGATTTTTATATAGTAAGTAAAATTCAGAGTGACAAGAGTATAAGGCTGAGGCAGATCAAAACATCAATAATCAGAATTACAACTACAATGTAGCTATGGATGAGGGCAAGCACCATGGAGTGCGAGTGGAAAACTACTGGGTAAGGGTAACAAGGAACATGCTACTCAGATCAGGCTTATACTAGGGAAGGTGAGTTAAACACATTAGTCAGTGAATTGCTAAAGTCCTACAAGTGATTCAGAAATCCTAATCGTAGCCTATCTATTATTCTAAGCTTAGATCTTAGACATCAATAAACTTAATCACACCAGTTGAGTCAAAACAGTTTCAATATACCCTACAGGACGGGGGGAAAATGGAACACAACTAATAAACAGTTTGTATATATGACATTGGAGATGACAGAGAGAATATCATGGGCATAGAGGCTTTATTAAGAAGAGTAGGAGGAAGAATAGATAGACGAACACCCACAATATATTTACCTAAGTCAGGAATGAGGACTAACCCTGGCCACGGGTCAGTTTGGGAAAAGGCGAGGACAAGGACCCTCAAGAACTTGGGATGTCAGTAGGTGAGCAGGTACAGCTAACGGACAATCAGGACAGGATACCCCTCAGGATTTGGGTCAGGACTGGGCTCACCAAAGGGCACGACCAACACCTGCAGCTTCGGATGCAACGCCTGCGCTACCCCCTCTCTGCACGGAATCCGCCAGTAACCCCGATTGGGTTCTCGAATCTCCCAGCAAAGTGCTTCGCCAGCACTTAAGACTATTTCCACCCCTTGGAGTTTGTGGAAATTTCGGACAGAGTGCTCCGCAGCTCTCTGTATCAACCACCTATAGAGTTCGTAGGGTCGGTGACAGGTCAGCTATTCGGACAAGTCGGACAATTTCTCTAGCTAAAACTAGACTAGTTATACCCTTTTTGGGTCCCAAGACCACCCACAAATATTGCAAGTGACAGGGTCCCCAACTTATGATTGGTCAGGAGAGGTGGTTAGGTCATTGTCACCACCTAAAATTCTGGGTTCCCATATTTAATATTCATATTTCGTACCCACCCCTTACATTCCAGTTCCCAGGGCATAGACAGCAAGGAATACAATGGAACACACAGTAAAGTATCAATTTATTTCGAGTTCAGGTGCAGCTCGGCTCCTCTTGCTGGGTCACAGTTCAGTTTCTCATGGGTATCCCAGCTTCGGCAGCCAGCTGGCGGGGTTTTGCTTCTGCGCAGTTTGAATTGTCCCTCATCACATGACAGGGGTGCAAGAGGTTTCAAAGATGGAGCGGCTCCCCACTCCCAGGCCCACAGATACGCGATACATGAAAAGTAAGCGAAAACAAATTAGAAACACAGAAAAAATGATTACACTGTACACCATGATAAGCTACACCCCTTACTTTATAATAACTATAGCGGTTAGGAGTTATGCAGAAATAGACAGATGAGCAAAGCGGCATTGGCAAGCAGAGAGTGTGTTTAAAAACTAGCGGCCATTTTAGCAATAATGCGCATGAGCGAAAATATCCCTCCAAAACTGCGAGTGCGTCACATCACATGGGTATGACCAACGCATGCGCAGACTGGATTTCTGCGAAGCAGCGATTCTGTAGTATGCAAGCCTTGTTATGATTAATAGACACATAGGCAAGCGTCTCTGGGACACCCGCGTGTAGTGTGAAGGTGCAATATTAATGACGAAACAGATTAGTTTAATGCTATTATAGGTTAACAAGGTTCATGAATGTGAGCAAGTCGCTTTACGTGCGAATCCTTGCTCCATCACATGAATATCTGGGGAATTCCTAAACCGAGTTCTGTTTATGATGTACCTTGTGTCTTAATGAATGACTATTTGGCACAATTAACTGATAACTTGGTTTCTATTCATCAACAGGTTCGAGAAGCACTTCCTGAAAGATCCACAGGTGAGGGCCATAATCTTCGACCTGGTGATTTCATTCTCCTGAAGTCCTTTGAGAGATCGAGCAGTTTGGAGCCATGGTGGCGCGGGCCAGAGCAAGTGCTACTTGCCACGAGAACGCTTGTTTTATGACATGGCGTTCTTCTCGCATGGACTACCTGTAGTTTTACGGACGGTAGCCTGGCCGGATGACTGTTGAGGGCATTTCATATCGAACGTGGAACTGGGGAGCTGAAAGGCGTTGAGGTTTTTGTCCCGCGAGCCAGCTGAGGGTGTGTGAAACGCCCATGTGTGTGTTTAGATACACGCCTCTGGAGTGTATATGTTGTTGACCCAGAATCGATAATTTGAAGTACTAAGGAGAGTCCGAACTGCATGCCCCTGAAGAGGAAGGTGGCTGTACCCCCAGGGTTGTGTTCCCTGTTTGGTGTTTTGGGGGGGACTACGTGAGCCTTTAAAGTACCCTTGTCCTGATGAAGCCACAAGAAACTGTTGGCGGAAACGCGACCGCGACTGCGTCGACATCTGATTAAGGAGGCCTACCACATTGTATATTTTGTGATTAATATTAAGCGCTCTGTATAATCATTACTTTGGTTTTGATTAGAAGGAATAATAACTTGTGCGCTATAAGGACGTCCTTGGTTGTGATATCCCACTCAAAGTGAGGAGTGGGTATTTACAGAAAATTGATTGTGTTCTTCTTTTTTCTTTTTGTTTAGGGTACACACTGTTGTATATATAATGTATATATTGCATTGATAGGTTTCATTACCTTGTTATATATTGTATATATTTTGACCTCCTTGTCTTTTGACTCATAATATTGTCCGTCTTAAATCACATCATTTAATGACAACAGAAATCACTGTAAAAAACAGGATAATAAATTGTTTCTTGTTTTGAAGTAATCTATACTTTATTGATTCCTCAGTACCACTTTTTCTATTTTTTCATCTTTATGATGTTCCTTGCCCAGGTATGGGAGGGTAGTTTGGGCGGAACCCCTGTTTATTACGTAGTACTTGCCACGAGAACAGCAGTTCCAGTCACGAACCGGAAAAATTGGGTCCATAGTACCCATTGTCGTCTAGTACTTCCGACTTTAGTGGAGCCTGCTGTGTTGACCGACCATCGAGAGGTTCTGACTGCGGAGAAAGGCCGTGCTGTGACACCTGACGGATCTGAGGAGTTCTTCCCGGACCAGACAGTCCCTGGAGCAACAAGATATAATTTGAGACCAAGAGAAAAATCTGCAGCGCTTGTGAAAGTTGTCTGAGCATTCCCTGGGTCAGTGAAACGGAAAGCCTATGTGGCAAGGGGGGGATCAGCCCTGCATTAGAGTAGTGACACCCGTCTTGGCCGGTGGTGAAGAAATCAACGGCTACCCAGGACTAAGAGCTCTGACAACTACTTTAGTTTCAGGAAGATTTGTTTTGTGTTGTGACTAAAATGGAAAAGAAGAAGAAGATTTTTTGTGCTTTAGGGTTTGTTGTTGCCTTGGTCATTGCGGCAACAATAACATGGTCTGTTGAGGAGACAACTTCTGCTTGTGAGTTGTTGCTGTTACTACACCAGAGGAGCATTATTTCTTTACGCTCCCATATCAAGAATTGAAACATCGACAATCTTATCTCAATAATACTTTCATTCAAATGTTACATCATACCCACATTGCTACGAATGCCACAAACTGTTGGATTTGTGGGATGATGCCTGCACACCAAAAGAAAGGTGGTACACCGTTCATACCTCTTCCTTTTTTGCATAATGGCTCTTGTCGAGCCTGGTATACTTTGCTCTTTGCGACTAGGAAGCCTACAGTGGGCAGACTGCTTTTCGGGTTAAGCAAAGAGTGCCATCAATACAAAGATGGGTATCCCCAGGCAAATGGAACTAAATGGGAGTGGGAGGAATATCGACCGGACAATATTTCAACGCCATATATCTTCACCAACACAAGAGACTCATCCAATGCCGAACATTTTGTTATTTCTGTTACTCAAACACAAGCAGAACTATGTGTACAGAGCATTGGACATATCCCTGTTGGGATCAGCGACTGTATTACTGTGTTGAATATAGATGGCTTAAATAATAGTACCTTTTTGGCTTCACATAATACCTATTTTGTGTGTGGGAATCGTGGATATTATCTATTGCCAGCCAGTTGGACAGGGATCTGTTATGTGTCATTTTTGTTGTCCCCTGTGTTTCTGGCACCTCCATTGTATCATCGAAATCTTAAGTTGTTCAACAATATTACTGTAAATAGAAATAAGAGAACCTTGACTACTGATAGCGTTGACCAAATTGACACTAGTCTACAACAATATATAGATTTTAATTTAGGATTGTTCTTTTTTGTGGGTGCTGCATTAAACAGCAGGAAAGTGCGACGATTGACCAGAGTAGTAAAATCTGTTACAGATCAAACAGCCGTAGCTTTAAGAAACATCACTGAAGAATTGCAAATTGCTAGAATTGTGGCTTTACAGAACAGAATGGTTCTGGACCTCATGCTAGCAGATAGAGGTGGTGCATGCCTTGTTATAGGTAGTAGCTGTTGCATGTTTATACCAGACCACACCCCATCAGTTTACAAGGCGATTAATAAACTTCATAAAATCGCTGCAGACTTTCACACAGAAAATGGTACATGGACTTTTACAGGGTGGCTTTGGACTCTGATTTCTGCCTGGGGCTGGAAAGTATTGACCGCTCCATGTATAATAATTGCAATAGTCTTCACTTGTTGTGTATGTTTCCAGTGCAGTCTGATGATATGTTCTATGTGTGTTACTGCTTGCATACCGACCAAAAGAAATGTTACAGAAGTCAAAATGCAGAATGATTTGAACAAGGAGATAGCTAGCATGATGGTCATTGATATAAGGGATGTTTATCTAGCTTTTCCCGGGAAGTCGAATGTCTTCAGCTAATGCTGAAAGGGTCGTCTGTTGTAAATCAACAGCGATTACGTTAAGCATTAGCAGAAGACATGCTGTGTTTGACAATTATCGTAACAAATGAACCGACTCCATTTTGTATTTGTAGCGGCCATTTTATATGCCATACATCGCCATGTGCTCATCATGTGCTTTGTCCTACCTCCTTGTTAACCGCGCCTGAAGTCTGCCCGGCAACAGGTTATATTTAGCATTCCCCACTTCCAGCATGTCCAGACATGCGCAGTAGGGTCTTTGACCGTTACTAATTAGTTCCAGATAGGAATGTGTTTACTAGTTTCCGAAGACTGTTAACTCCGCCCATCTATCGATTGTGCCTTCCAATATGTCCTTGTATGATCATGAAACTGCTCTTGTCTTCTGTACCGCCTTCTTTGAGCCCCCTCATTGTGTATAAAAAGGGCCATGTGCTTTAGTTCGGTGTGCTACTCTATACAACACTGAAGGGTGTTGTGTGGACTGTAGTACCACCTTTAAAGGTTTAATAAACTTTGCTTTTGTATTTTCCAGTTTCATTGCCAACTTCTTCCTAAGGTCTGAGGACTCCGTGCAGAGAAGGGCGAACCCCTTGCACTAAGTAGGCCTAGCTGAGGTTTGCTTACAACAACGCTGCATCCGATCTTCATCCCAAGTGTATTTCAGCGTGCCCAAATACAGACCTTCTAGAATGGGTTAGGTCCTTTTCTCTTTTCTGCCCTAAACTTTGGAATTCTCTCCCCATGAATATCCGTACAGAAACCAGCTATGTCCGATTTTGCAGAGCTATCAAGACCTGGCTGTTCAATCAATAATTTTTCCAGTATGTAGGAATCTTTCGGTCCTCTAGCACACTGCCTTTTTCAGCGCCGGGAAACCCTTTTTGGGTAGCTGTCGCGCTCTATAAGCTTAATAAATAAATAAATAAATAAATAGGCTTTGTAGCTTGAGTTCAAGTTCAAGCAATTGAATCTTTTACATTTTTTAATATTTATTTATTTTTATTTGATAAATAAGTAATGAAACACAGGAAATATCAATACAATAAACAATAATGTTTGTTTTCTCACCATATCACTTAGGCATCACTAATATAATTATTCTCCCACCTTCAAATTGCTTGTCAATCACCCCCATCTGTAGTGAGCACAACGCACCATCAATCAGCCCAGCATCAGATGGATCACAGTCTCTTAAGGAATCGCCACCCCCCCCCCTCCCAACCCTTTGTGCTTCTTTGCTCCATATATGGGGTTTTTAATTATACAGCACTGATCCAACTCCCTTCTACATGCAGCGATGGAGGGGCCCCCAGACTGTCTCCATTGAAGGCTATGTCCCTCTCCCCACCACCAGGCCAAATTGTACTAGGGTTGTTTCTGTGTATGTAAAACATACATCATGATCTGTAGTACGTAAAGCCATTTTAGGGTTAAGGTCTAATCTGCAGCCATAGGGAGGCAAGTTCTATGCTGATGGAGTCCCAAAAGGGACGGAGGATCACACTGCTCCACACTGTTGGAAATTGACCTTTGCAGTGGAGGCAAGTAGGGTCGGCCACTCTGGTCATTCGCCATAGCTGTTATGGTTTAAATATATATTATGTAGGTATTTAAATTGGATCAGGCACATTCAAGCAGATATTGCTGATTCAGAAGGACCCAACAGGGCCATTGCCCAATCAATTAGTTGCCCACGATCTCATTCCCATTTCACCTTCAGTGCAGGAAAGAAATTTGGAGTGTTGTTTAGTAAGGAATTGCATATAATTGATACATGGCCTGGCTCAGAATGGGGTGTCATGGCAAATTTAGCATACAGAGGACTATATACGAGCAAGTCATCTACGGCCGGTCGGTATGACTGAAGTGCATGTCTTAATTGCAAGTGTCTATACATTTGAGATCTTTGGAGTCCGAAATATTGTTGTAGTTCATCAACGTTGGTGCTGCCAATGACATCCCTGAAAGCGCTCAAGTGCAGAGACCCGAGGAATAAGGGCTCTTTGCCATAAGGAGGGTTTCTCATGTGAGGCTGCCTTCTCGCTAAAGACCTGTAAGCAATGCTTTTCGAATTTTCATTACTGTCAATGTCAGTGGGGAGTATGTGATGGCAGTTTACGTCCCTAGATGTAATGAAGGGGAGAGTTTATCCCTTGCTCAATGCTTGAGTTTTTAGGCAGAGCCGTTCGCTAGACCATAAATGAAATCATTTGGGACAAGTAAGTCTATGACTATGTAATATAGCATTAGGTCAGTCATCACTATCCCCTGTCATATATGGACTAGCAGCATTTATTGGAACAGCTCACGGTGAGGACTGACAACCTAGATAAACGAGGCAAGAGTAGAAGGGAAGGAGGTCAACGTCGCTTTGGATATATAAACTGGATAGTTCTGTATCATGTAGAGTATTTTGGGGAGGGTAATCATTTTATACAGCGCAATGTGCCAAGTAAAGAAGCAGTGAAGGCCACTACTGCACACCCCCTCATACTGAAGGCACGAGGAGTATGATTTTGTCACTTTTGGTCAAGGTCACAGTAACACAGATCTGGAATCCTAAATAGCGAAATCTCGTGGTTGTCACTGTCAACCCGGCCTGATGTACCCATTCCATTGTTGATTCTGGTAGGCCTATGGGGAACAGTCTGGATTTATGCCAATTGGCTCGAAGTGTTGAGTATTAACTAAAGGTATTTAGGATGTACATAATAATGGGGCCGGATCTATTGGGGCTGCCAACCTATAGTAATAATAAAACGTCCAGTAGAGTGATAGTCAATCTCGCAGGTATTGGACTATTTGAATCCCTTCATGGGGGTGCCTGTCCGGAGTTTATATTCATGGGACTCTAAAGCCAATGCGAACAGCAGGGCTGACAAACTGCACCCCTGCGTGTGCCTCTTCAAGCTCGAACAGCTGTGATAGAGCCCCGCTTACCATTACCAGAACTTGTGCTGTCCTGTACAGGACCTTCAGATAGGACAAGTAGGCCCAAATGCCAGGCTTTCAAGCAGAAGAAATATGTACATCCTTGAATCCAAATCAAAGGCCTTCTCAAAGTTTATGAGTATCACAGCCAAGGGTTGTAGAAGCTTCTCAGCCATGGCAAAAGCATTCTGTAGTTGGCATATATTATGTATAGTGGATCTATGCAGCATGAAGCTGAGTTGGTCTTTATGCATCAGGTCAGTTATGACTATGTGGAGACGCATTGCTAGAATTTTGGCCTGTATTTTGGTTTCACTATTGATCAGCAATATTGGCCTATAGGAAGTAGATAGGTGCAAAAGTTGTTCTCCTTTCAGAGCGGTGATAATATAGGTCTCCTCTAAACCCTCTGGGCGATGTCCTGATGTTTGAACCTCAGTGTATAGATTCAGCAGTGTCTGAGTGGGAATGTCAGTCTGACTTATAAAAAAACTCAATTGAAAGTCTGATAGGGCATGGGCTTTTACGAGTGGGCAGTTGGGAGATAGCGTCTGTAATTTTGTTATCGGTGTTGGGCTTGTTGGGGGGCACGTCACTGATCAGAGGTTAGCCTTAGTGGTGGTGGAGATAAAAGTGTGCACATCTTTACCTTGGGAATTTGCATAAAGAAGGGAATAGTAGGCAGAGAACTCATATTCGCGTCATATGTCTGTGTCAGTGTCCCTTTCCTGTCATTGCGTTGACTCACTCAGTGAAGCAATCTGAAAGCCGTAGAATCTTTTGCATTTTAACGACAAGGCATTGGCTGATTTATCTTTGCCAAGGTAACATTAAATGACCTTGGGGCAGAAGCAATCGCACAAAACCAAGGACAGAATGAGAAAGAGAAAGTTAAACATATACATAACACCTCCTTGACAGAAATCAAAGAGTTGGGTTGTGCGCGCTGCTTTAGTTAAATGGCAACATTTCCACTAGCAACTGCTGAATAATTGCTGTGCTGGCATATTGTGAAAAAATGCATGTCTTCCCGGAAAACAGTATTCGTTTTAGAAATGTTCACACAGTGCAGCAAACATTTAGAAAGTTGGCACATAATTCAAGTTCTAAGTATTAATCTGACATACTATCAGAATTCTCTTCCACTTCCCACTGGTGTATGGTATCCGTCCTCGTTCTAATTTGCCCCGTTCATTTTCTTTGTCTGAAATATAAAACGTTTCTCCGTTTTTAACAAAAGGGGCTGCGGCATTCAGATAAAAAGATGTTGCAAAAGTGCAACAGTCAACCGTTTCAGCATCCCCATCTGTTTAGAAAAGAGGAACAAGCAACGACCTAAATACACAACAGCAAATTATAAGTAGTTCTGTTATTTTTTTTATTAACATGAAAAATACACACTTGAAAAAAACAGAAGCAAAAGCTTCCACACCACAGGGGCCGCACTGTATGCTGATAATGCAACACTGGTTTTCAGCGGAAGTTGTCTTTTTAGAGACTGCTGACAAAAAAAAGCATTTGACAGATATTGCACTAATTGATGAAGAATATTCATTATGATGGGTATCATTTTTACTGGGAACAAAGGCGCCTAAAGGTCTAATGCACGCTGCACAACTTTCTGTAGAGGAGTCCTGCACATGCCTATGTAATATCCCAATCACTTATGGGTATCCTTTATTACTCCTAGTCCTACTCGCCCTCGGTCCCAGTTATTGCTTGTGAGGTGATCCCGCCTCCTCAAGACAGGAAACTCATCAAAGGCAGAAAATGAAAGCCCCACCCACCCATATTGGATGCCATAAAGAGGCTCCCACACCCAGCATCCTCCAGACATACCATGCCTATAGGAAGGCCGTATATTCACGGATGGGTGGGCTGGGATCATAACAACAGGGACGAGGATGAGGAGAACTAGGAGTCATGAAAATTACTGGTAGGTAATCAGGACATTACCTCTACATACCTTGTCCTCGCTGCAGTCATTACTTGTAAAGAAACCCAAAGCAACAACTGACTTTGCCTGCAAAGTATCACAGGCAGAATACCAGGGGCCATATCATACATACGGAACATTTTCCCTGATTGCGCTGTGTGCACCTTTCAAATGCACCATATTAGGATGAATGCGCTGCCCCCAGGGAAGCTGCAAACTTGCACTGCCCCCAGGGCTGCACATTCATGTGAGAAACGGAGCGGCTGCTTTGAAGCTGCTCCGTGTTTCTCTGTTCAGGGGGCAACCCACCTGCACTTTTAAGGGGGTTTAGAGATCCCCTTGTGGGCGGGTGCAGTGAGTGACTGAACCTGCCTGCATGAGGATGTCTGCAGAGTCCATGGAACCCCCTTTTGCCCCTCCAGAGGACTTCTATCAGGGGGTGCACTGACCTTTTAGGTGGCACATTGGTAGTGCACCTCCTGACAGCTTCATTCCCTCTGTGCCTACGTCTGTATTACGGCGCGGGCGCAGAAACAAAGGGATTCCCTCATTTGCATTGGACACGCCCCCATGCAAATGACGGAACACCCTCTGGTGATAGTGCTGGCACTGTATATGCGCTGGTGCTATTGGTATTACAGAAGGGCCAGCACAAGCATTTGCAGGCCCTTCTGCGATAGCAAAGTGCCCCAAGGCGCAAAAAGCAGGCACAAAAGCCTGTTGCGCCCACGGGACACTTGTGTATTACAGCCCAGGTCTCAATCTACTCCCAGTGATTACAAAGCCATACATTAACATAACATGTTATGACAAGATGACACTTAGAACACCTGTTCCAAAGTTTTTTATATCAAGGCTCTATGTCTGAAGCTTGTAATGATAAGCAAAAATTTAAGGTGTATCCAAAGTAGCAACTCTACAAATCTCTTAGAGGAGAACACCTTTCATCTTAGCCAAAGAGAATGTCTGTCTAATCCACCTTGAATACCTTCCAAAATGGGCAAATCTGCTAAGGAATATATCAGAATAACAGTGGAACCTGTCTGCCTATTTATTGTAAAAGTAGAAGCCTTCTATCCTGACCTAGTTCTTCAAAGGTGGCAAACACGTTTTCAGACTGACGACAGGAGAGTGACCTCTGTGTGTAAATTTCCAAAGCTTTTCTGGCATAGAAAGTATGACAGAGCTTTTCTTCTGCTGAAGAAAGAGTTTGGAAAACTTCTAGAACAACATCCTCATCCTTATTAAAAGCTAACCCTACTTTTGGTACATAAAAAAAGGATCAGGTCGAAAAATAACACTATTTTCTGAAAACTTGAGCAAAAGAGGGTGATTTCATAATAGCCCCAAATCACCAATCCGCCTAGCTGAAGTAATTTTAACCAAAAAGACTGTTTTAATTATGGGAAACTGATCATCAACCACAGAGTGGATCTTTAGAAGGATGAACCTAATGAGACTTTAACACTAGAGGAAGATCCCTTGGAGGAGCAGTAGGCCTAACCTACAGATTCAGCGAGGAAAAACACTTCAACAGCATTGCCACCAAAGCTTCGCCATCCCCCAAGGAACTCCGAGGTGCAATAAGCTGCAACTGCAAAGTTTTGCAAAAGCAACGTTTTAAATTAAAACTATCCAAAAGAAAGAGAAGGATAGTCAGAAGACTACACTGTAAAGGAGTTCTTTTCATGTGATTTATACCAAATACCTTACTTGGACCATCGCGATTTGGATCCTCTTTCACAAACATTACAGCTGTCCCAAACACAGTATTACATGCTATTACAAGTGCATTATAGCCTAAGGCTCTTGTAATATGTCAAATAGGATATCTGCCACTTTTTACAGAACTCTAAATAAGGCCCTTAGTCTGAAAAGCCTCCACCAGAAGAGCAGCATCCAGCTATATGCCTCTGCAGAAGGGCCCCTGGAGCAAAACAAAGGAACCTGGTAATTTTATTTGACTGCAAAGAGGTCCATGGAAGGAGTCCAAACCTTCTACATATCTCATGAAAGGTTTGAAATCACTGAGATAGATTCTGGAAAGGACATTTTCTACTCCTCAGATCTATTTGAATGTTGTCTGTCTTCCTTACATGAAGTGCCTTCAAGAACAAGATATAAATGTCTAACTAAGGGTCCTGGGCCATAACCCAAGGGTGTGGAAAAAAGACCCCTCATGGCCATTTATGTACAAAACAGTCACCATATTGTCTGATCATATCAAAACATTGCGATTCAAATAGTGAGTCTTTAACATTTTGACTAACTTTAGAACTTCTTCTATCTCCTTTGGAAGAGTGATGTTTCACTGAGGGGAGCCAACAACAATGTCCTGCAGGATAGCTCCTATTCCACCTGTAGTTATGATCTTCAGAGGGTCTTTGTTTGACTTGGTCCTCTCTGCAGGGTCATCCCCAAATGCTTTACCTTCACCCTCCTATTTTTTTAATTCGGTTTTGCTGGCCTTAGGACTTAGGGTGCACTTTACCACTGCTAACCAGTGCTAAAATACTTGTGCTCACGCCATAAAATATTTTAAAATTGACTTACACCTGATTGACATATTTAATTTACTCATAAATATCTAGTCAATTGGTATAACATATACCTAGGGCCTGTAAATAAACTTTTTTCCTGTGGGTGGGCCTGCAGAACTGATTGTGTCTCACACTTAATTGGCCACTTACATCTTGTCCCACGCCTGCCATTGCAGCCTGCAAACAATTTTAAAATACCAAATTGAATTGGCAAAATAACTCCCTTGCAAAGCCTTCAACTTCCCATTTATGGCTGATAAGTGACCCCTAAGTTAGGCACTAGGTAGCTCATAGGGCATGGTGCCTTGTAATTAAAAGGTTGGAAGTGTGCATTTAGGTTTTACATGTCCTGGTAGTGAAAACGATTAAATTCGTTTTTTACTACTGTGAGGCCTACCTCTTTCTCCTAGGATAATATTGCGTTGCCTTATTATATTTGTTAAGTGCTAATCTGTGATCGGGAGCAAGAAGGATATTATTGTTTGGTGTCTGAAAAATTGTAACTTAAAATCCTCTTTAATGGTAAAGTCAGATTTTAAATCCCAGTTTTGAGAATGCCACTTTTATAAAGTTGGCATTTTCCTGCCCTAACTATTTGTTGGGGTGGGTCATAAGTTCTGCTCTGCTGGCGGAGTTCATGGAGTTGTTGCCACTCTGCGTTACGCTTGTAATGCAGAATTCCAGCCAAACCTCGCCAACTGCCTAGTGGTGGAGTTTTATCTTGCGTGCAGCTCGGGATGCCACAGGTAAGTTGGAGAGCCCAAGTGAGCATTGGTGTCCCCTAGTGCCATTTGTGGGTGCTTGGAGGGCACCCGGCAAGATTTTCTTAATTCAGGCTGCTGCTCAAGTAGAAAATCTTCTGGTGCGCTGCATGTCTGCAATTTACGCGGATTTTGCAGCACAGCTTGCGGAACTCCGCAGAATATCACAGAGTTTTTATGCAACTCTGTGGAATTCTGCAGGGTGAAACCCATCTCTAACTATTAGGTCCCTGCAGCCTGCTCCTGGGTCACATGACTGGATGTAGTTGGCAGTTGGACTTTGTATATTACTCCCATATAGCCACACAATAGAGGGATTAAGTGTGCATGTATAGGACATACCTTGCAGAATAGGGGGACGGAGCTGGGAACAGCCCCACTTGCAAATCAATAGGCTGTACCCTGCCTTCACATGAATGACTTCACACTACTCCATTGTTCAGGTAGGCTGGCTGGAGCCAGGGTTGGGGAGGCAGAAAACTCCAAGCACTTCAAAGGAAAATCTCTATAAACGTCTCAAACTTTAAAGACAACTCCAGGTATAAGAATAGAACCATCAGACCCTCACTCTTCAGTTCATTTTCTGGACCTGTGGAAGGACACCCAAAAGACTGTCTGCTGCTGTGGCCTGCTGTGTACTTCAAAAGACTGCTTTGCTGCACATGAAAGGACTACCCTGCTGCCTGAAGACTGTCTTGACCCCTCAAATGTGTGTCTTGCTGCCTGGACCATTTTCCACCTCTGGAACCCAGGACTACCAGAATGACTCCAAGGTTTAGTTGGCTGGCCTCTTAACCAGAGCCTCATGGACAGAAAAGGTTCCACCCATCTTGAACTCACACTGGGACCCAGTCTGAGTGAGTCCCAACTCTCCAAGTGATGCCTCTCCACAACTGGACCCTTGGAAGTGGTGCTAAATATGCCTATATACCCAAAAACGAAATCTTGTGACTTTGATATTCTTTGGCTAAAAAGTGCTCTGAGAACCGAGAGGAGCCTGGGAACTCCTGTTAGATGAGTTGCTGTGAACTCCTACCTTGCAGTTCGCAACGTGGCCTTTCAGGGACAATTAGGGCCCAGATCCATCTTCCTGACCCTGCCTACCAGTGAGACACTATACACACCAAGAAGGTGAGATCAGAATTAGGGAGAAGGATCTTGTTGGTAGGATGGTACTTCAGATTTACTTCCAAGTTGTCGACCTATAAAGGAACAGAGATAAAGAGATTTGAGGTTAGCATCTATCTTTGCTGAGGGCTTCCCTCTCTGTTGTCTCTCCAACGCTCTCCATGGGATGCAATAAAATACCTGCGAATCAACTTGCTCCTGCCCTACACTGAGGTGTTGAAGTGATAGGGTGTATTGTAAACTAGTTTCTTTTCTTCAGACTACCAAGGAACTCTGAGTACCATGACTTCTAGAAGAAAAGCAGAATTATCAACTTGTTTATTCCTTAGCAGCATCAAACAGTTTGCACAATACAATTTAATACATACTGTAAGTACCTGTATTTGTTTTCTTAGATGCCAAAATAAGGGATCACACATGTTTCGTCACATTGGCTCTCTCATAAGTCCTTCTCCTTGGTTGGTTGCCTTAAGGCATTGTTCCCTGTGCATAGCAGTGTTAGTCAAACAGGTATAGTTTTTAAAAGGGTAAGCTGTACTTTACTTTTATCATGCTTGGAGTTTACCATTTTGGTAAGGTCTTTGTCTTTTGTTTGCAGGTACCTGTGTTGACTGTGAAAAAAGGGCAGGTGCTACTACGTGGCCAATCACCATGATGTAGTATGCCAGATGCTGTGGAACATGGTCACTGATGTGGGCAGGGAACAGCTTGATGAAATCAGGGAAGTGTTTCCCTGATACCTTGGGTGTTGTCCAATATGCAGGCAGGGAACCGCTTACTGGAATGAGGTAAGTGCTCCGCTGATGCCATGGCATTATCTCTGATGCAGGCAAGGAAATGCCTTCAGGTAAGTAGATTTCTTCATCAAAATCTTTGAGCCAAAGTTAGGCCCCCAGTCTTGGGCGTGATTTAAATATAGAACCATAAACAAGATGGCCGCAGAGGTTACCCAAGATCTCACAAGATCTCGGCAAACCTCTGCATGCAGAAATGAGACATACACAGGGTCCTAAGGACAGTAGAGCACAAGGTTACAACTTGTGTTTTGAAGACTCGGAGGACTGTGAATAGGTAGATTTAGCACCAACACTTGAGTGGAAGACTCTAGGGCATAACTTAAGGATGGAGAGAATAAGCTATGGCTCAGAGGGGTGAGATGTGGGTGCAGCAATGACTTGGGGAGCTATTGCTTGGGGACTGAGGTTCCAAAGTAAAGCAGCTGAGCCTAAGAAGGGGCAAATGTGCAGCAACCCACAACACGTCCCTTCTTATCAATCCGCCTGAGGTGCATCAAAGTCGAGTCTGATTTCGTGGCAGCTCCCACTACCTTCTTCTTTGTAGCAGCAAATCCTGTTCCCCGGTCCTCCATAGAAGAGATATCCTGCTTCATGGTGCCCATGCAGGCTACAACTTGCAGCTTCTTCCTGCTGGAGGTATTCCACTTCCAAAAAGGAGACTAAGTCAGATTGTAGAAATCTTCATTGCAATTTTGTCCAGTGGCTTTTTGAAGAGGCAAAACAATAGAAGGGGGTTCCCCGTCGGGATTTAAGATGGTGGCAGGTCAAAGGGGCAAAGCAGCACAAACAATAAACAACAGAACCCTGCCAGTATTATATACTAAGGTCCTACAAGAGGATCCTTGGATTAAAAAGCAGGTGACAACGAGTAGTATCAGTTCTGTTGTTGATTCTTTGTGCTGCTCTTCGAAGATGATGCCTCTTTCTCCTCTAACACCGCCTGAAGCCTTGCCCCTATAAACTTTACCTTCTCAGACATTTTTCCATAAAATATATTGTAAGTACGAAGGAAAGCACTGACCAGGCCCAATCCACTGCTTGTGTACAACCTGTACTCCATCACGGTGGTTCATACTATTTTACTTTTACCCTATCTTGTGCGATTTCATGGTTGGTGCTTTGATCATTTAGGTGTTAGTTTTTACCTTAAACTATAAACATTCATAACTTGGTTCTACTGATTGGAATGTTGTTGTTTTGCTGTACAATAATGTATTAAAATGTACTCTATTTTTCTGGATTGGTGTAGGGTTTTTCTTTTGTTTTCACTTTATTACTGTTTGTGTACTGCATACATTCTTTACATAGTACTTCTAAATTTAGCTTAACTGCTATTCTGTCTAGCTACCAGACAGTTACTCTTAGGGTAATTTAGTGGCTTTTTGGTTCATCCTGACAGAGATTGTGGCTGTTGTTTAAGCAAGGCTTGCACCCCACTCAACCAGCAACCCAATTTCTCACATTGGTGATTAGTTTCCACAATGTGTTTATGCCGTACCATACAGCGATTTGTGTAACACAAAGCTCCCGTATAAATAATTTGACACCAGACGTCACTTTTTAAAATTCTCGTTAGTTTTCCACTGGCCATTTTCTCCTTTTATAAACATAAGTACCCTAATTCCCTTTTTGTACAATGGAGATAGAGCTGCTCAACCTTGACATACCTTCCAGTGCCGAGTTCCTGGTTCACATGACTGGCTGTAGTTGACAGTTAGACTTTGGATATTCCTCCTAGATAGCCACACAAAAAAGGAATGAGGTGTGCATGGATGGGCCATCACTTGCAGGATGGGAGGTGGGTTAAGGAGCTGGCCACTTAGGCTTAGACCAGGCAAAGATTTATTTTTGCCAATTAAAAATGGTACTTTAAAACAGCACTACAGGCTGCTGTGACAGGACTGAGACATGTTTTAAAGGCTACTTTAGTGGGCGGCACATTGTGTGCTACCGCCCACTAACAGCATTTAATGTACAGGCCCTGTGTACAGGTAGTACCATTTACTAGGGAATTACAAGTGAGCTGTATGTGCCAATTTGGTAAAGTCCATTTGAACCATGTTTTAATGAGCGTGCACAAATAGTTGAGCACTTGTTAACAGAAGTAAAATGCACAGCGGCCTAATGCAAACAATAATGAGTTCAGCAAAGTGAGGGAGTGAAGAATGTAATGTAATGTAACGCAATGTAATGTATGTGGTCTTGTAAAGCGCACTGCTGCCCTGAGGCGTCGTGGCGCTGTAGACCGCTGGGGAACCCGTCCTGGCTATCCCTGTGAGATGGTCCCTACTGGGTATCTCCAAGGTGAAACCAGGCATCCCCGGCGAATGTGGGGGGCCGTTGTAGAGATGAGGCAAGCTAATGCCCAGAGTTGCCAAGTGTGATCCCTGGTTAGAGTAGGCACCGAGGTGAGAATTATCGAGTCCGCTGACCCTGGTCCATGACCCTGCTGCATCGGGAATCGAACCCTGGTCCCGGGCCGTTCTCTGCTTCCGGGTCTGCCGCTTCTAACCAGTGAGCCACACCACTCCACTCTGCCGCCTCTAACCAGTGAGCCACACCCCTCCACTCTGCCGCCTCTAACCAGTGAGCCACACCACTCCACCAAGACAAAATGTTGGCGGAATATCACACCAAGGAGGCCAGGTCTAATACCCCCAACAATCTGAAACTCTCCATCAATGAATCAGTCAATCATTCTGGAAATATACAGCTTGGCTAATCCCCTGTGAGGGTATCCGGGAGCTAAAAACCATGTTGTTAGGGAGGGTTCAGTGAAACAGCCAGGTCATGAGTTATTTACTGAATTCCAGCAGAAAGGATGAGGTCTGAAGGTGAAGGGGTGTGGTCATTCCAGGGTCATCCCAAATACTATGCAGCAAGGTAAGAGAAGGAGCGTCTTCCACTGTTGCTTCAGCAGATGCGGGGTGTGAATGAGGGAGAGGGAGGCAGAGCACAGGAGTCTGGAGGGCTGAGGTAGTGATTGATGTACGCTGGTCCTTGGTTGTGTAGGGCTCTGTAGGTGTGGATCAGGATTTTGAATTGACATCTCTCCTGAATGTGAAGCCAGTGGAGCTTCTAGGAGTGGAGGTGATGTCGGCCCATTTAGGGAGGTTGAGGATCAGTCTGACCACTAAATTCTGAATGGTCTTCAGTCTCTTCAGGAGGTGTGAGGTGATTCCTAGGTAGAGTGCATTGCCATAGTCCAGCCGGCGGGTGAGTAGGGCTTGAGTGACAGTTCTTCTGGTATTGATGGGGAGCCATTTGAGGATCTTACAGAGAATGAAAAGAGTGAGGAAGCAGGAGGAGGAGACTGCAGTGATCTGGGTTTTCACAGTGAGCTTGCCGTACAGGGTCATGCAAAGGTTGTGGGCATGGTATGTTGGAGTGGGTAAGGGTCCTTGTTCAGAAGGTCACCAGTAGTTGTTCTACGGGGAGGTGTTGTTCCCGAAGATCAGTACTTCGGTTTTGTCTGTGTTTAGTTTTAGGTACCTTTCTTTCATCCAGTCGGCGATGTTCGTCATGCACCTGTGGAAGTTGGTCATCGGGATGGAGGGGTCTTCTGATAGTAAGAGGATGAGTTGCGTGTCGTCAGCATAGGATATAATGTGTAGTCCATGGGTTCTGATATTGTTGGCCAAGAGGGCCTTGTAAGTGTTGAAAATTACAGTAACAGTTGCATTTAGTGGTTCCCAGTTCCATGGTGTACCAAATGGTCTGTTTGGAGGATCATTTGCATTTGGTGGACTTGACGGGGTGACTCTGTCAGCACAATCAGTAATCCAGGTAGAGAAGTTCTTGACAACTTGTTCTAGGTTGGTTTCAGTGTCAGGGTGGGAGGTTTTGAGGGCGTCTGTCCACTGGCTCTCTGATAGTTTGTTCCAGCTGGATCTATGACGTTACAACGCATACTTTTACCACGCATACCATTACAACGCAGTTTTTACAACGAATACCGTTACAACGCATAGCGCTTAGAGGTGCTGGATAGTGGTAAGTATAATTTTCTATTCCAACTCCAGTCCCCGTGGACACTAGGGAAGGTGTTGGATAGAAAATTAAACGTATTCCCTATCCTACAGCGCCCCCCAGCGCAATGCGTTGTAATGGTATGCGTGGTAATGCCTGCGTTGTAATGGTAGTGCGTTGTAAAAAATGCGTGCTAAAGGTTGTATACCGTTCCAGCTGCACTGTAAGATGCTGGGTGGCTTGGTGGCCGTGCAGGGGGATCATGTGGTGATAAAGTGAATGATGGTATGGTCTGCCTCTCTGAAATTGGTAACATGGCTGGACTTGACTCTGTTCTGGACTGTGAAGATGGGGGTTGAGTGTGTGTCCAGCACTGTGAGTGGGGTTGGTGACTTATTGGGTGAGGCCGATGTTGTTCATGCTTTTGAGGAGGTTGGCGGTGTTGGTGTTGTTAAGGTTATCTAGGTGAAAATTGAGGTGTTGAGGAAGATGTATTGTTTGGAATCAATGACAAGTGGGTTGATGAATTTGGGGATGGTGTCAAAGAAGCTGGGGTGTGGACCTGGAGGTCTGTCAGCGAGGGTATCTCTGATGGTGGTTTTGCTGTCGGTTTGGAGTTCGAAGTTAAAGTATTCCAAGATCAAGATGGTGCAGTCTGCAGTGATTCTCAGTGGATGGTTTCTTTGTGGATCATGGTGATTCTACCTCTGTGTTTGTTGATGCGGTCTCAGTGTGCTATCTTGTAACAATCAGACATTGCTGATTCACCGTCGAGCACAGATGGGTGGTTGAGCCAGGTCTTGGTGAGGAAGATGACATTGGGGTGAAGGAGGTGATAGTGGCCCACATATCATTAGCATGCTTGCAGAGTGATTGCTCCTTGAGTAGGAGGCAGTGGAGGTATTCTGGAGTGGTTTTGGTTGGTATGGTTGCGGTTGTTGTGCAAGTTGGTGCTTCAGTGTTGTATGAGAAAAGACAAGGCTGGAAGGTAAAAGGTCCTAACGTTGCTTGTGGAGAGGTGCAGCAGCAGTTCTTGTTGAGGATTCTGGTGTCCAGAGCCGGGACCTTTTTGTATCTCTCCAGTAGTAGTCCCTTCACTCCTTGTATGAACCCGAAATGACACAAGACTTGTATCCATTGGGTTTCATTGAGATTCATCTAGAAAAAAACTTGAAACAAACCCACCATTTGGAAGATTGGTGAGCCTAGTTGATTGAGATGAAGCTATCTTTGTAATTTGTGATGTGATGAAAGAGTGAAGATGCTTGGTATGTCTAGCGATTATGTCATTAAGATGAATGGAATACAAGGGATTATTCACTAGAGATGGAGGTATGAATATTATTTTAATAGGCATGACTGATGACCCTAATTAACAACTTGTGGTAACACCTTCCTAATGTAGTTGTGGAGATCTCTAATGGCGAAGGAAATGATAAATTAATGTATATTTCCTATGGACAAAAATATTTTGGTTCAATGTGGTAATTCTGTGTTTATTTTTATATAGGAGCAACCAGTTTTTATGTACATGTTTATGGAAGATATTAGTTATCCTGAAGAAGGTGGTTATCCGCTGTCTGTTATCCGCTGAAATGCGTTGTCGTGCAATTGGAACCAAGTCTGATGGGCATCTGGATACAATAGATGATGGTCATCTGGGAAAATCATGTGTCAAGAATAATGACCAAACAGATCAGTAGTAATATGGGATTGTGTTGTGTGTTCTCCCGTTTTGTGATTTATTATTTTTTTCTTAAACTGCCTGCTTTTTAAATTGCTGCTATATATAAAAAAAAGTCTATTGGATTCCCTTTGTGATGTTTAGATACATTCTGATTCAGTAATTGCTATTTATATTTGATGTGATTTTGCTACAAGTGGCATTAAAGACCTTACCAATTCAAGATTAATGTGGTACTCAACTTTGGTTGAATTGGGGGTGTAATTGAGAGCTGAATGGAGCTAATAGATGTGAGAGTCTCAACGAACTTATGCATCTCTGAATTTTTTTTATATACTTTATTCTTTAATAATGTTTAGACACCATCTTCAAAACATACAGTCTTTAAAAACAATAACACATTTTGTATAATTATACCGTATAAATACCAATTCATCATAATTCACTAAAAGGTCCAAACGACGACTAGTTACACTATAAGACACTAATCCAAACAATATTTAAGGAACTTAGCCAGTGCACATGTCATATCAAAAAATTCCATCCTTAAGAGAAGTTCTAGTGCATCATTTCGACAATTGATATTATATTTTTTAAAAAGAGGTTTTAAAATCAAGCAACGTGGCCTATAAAAATGACAACAATCAATTAAAACATGAACATTGAGATTATGAAATGGCAATTCACATAGGCAGTTATTCTCTTGATCAAATTTCTCAGCTCTTACATAACATACATGTAATCCTGGCTGGAACTTTAATGGTATTGAACATAGCCGAGCATCCGGTAATGCAGATAAATATGGGAATACATTAATATTTTCCCATGAATCTAAAATGTACTTTACTGAGGGTTTGTTCCTTACATATTTCAAATCTGACAGTCTAAATTCTCTTTTACATGATGAGTTTAAATCTACTTTAGTGACTAGGGCTTCAGATGTTTTTTTTCAAGTTTTAAGGTTCCTGCAATAGCTGCCATTCTTTTCTTAACCTTTCTTGACAACTGTAATTCACTTCTTTCTATTTCAATGGCACAACAGGCAGATATCTTCTGAGTATTTGTAGCCAATAATGTATCCCAAAAGTGCAGAGTTGATTTATACCCTAGGAAGTTACAGACTTGCAAATGAGCCTCTAGTCTTATTGCCTGGGACATTACAGCTTTGGGAAGGGCCAACAATGTTTTTAAACATTTGTTTTTGCACCTATCCCAAGTTCCCTCTGTACTAATGGCTAACAGCTCGGCCCTACAAAGGATTTGTGTGGGGACCATTGCGCTATAAGCGGTTAAGAGGGGAGAACAGGAGGGGCCGCCCATAAGTCTTTTTGAAGTGGATAAGTCCCCCTATTGTAGCTAATGCCCTTGCCTCTACTAATTCTTTATGTAAGGTCCAATTCAGCTGACTAGTAAATGTCATGCCTAGATACTTATAGGAGGACACAACCTCTATTCTACTATTGCCTAGCTGCCATTTATACGGTTTACTTTTTCCCCAAACACAATTATCTTTGTTTTCCCCATGTTTATCTTCAATTTGTTAGCCTCGCAATAGTTATTAAACTTTGTTAGCTTCCTTTGCAGGCCTACTTGCGTTGCATCCAAAATTGCCAAATCTGCCTAGAGTAGGCACAACACATGTCTTCCTCCCATTTTCGGGGAGAACTAATGTGTCGCTGCCAACTCGCCCAGTATATCAGCTAAAAATGGGGAGAACAAAGTGGGAGCCAGAACACAGCCATGCCTTAATCCATTTCCCAAGGGTATTTTCTCAGGGAGGGCCCCTTCTAAGTCAAGTTCTACTTAGGCCCAGTTCCCAGTATGCAATTCCTGTAGAATTTTGGTTAATGGAGAAGGAATACCCAATCGTATTCATTTTGCTCAAAGTAATCTACGATTGACCAAATTGAACGCTGAGGTAAAATCCGCAAAGCAACAAAATAGATTACCTTTTGTTTCTTTTGCCTTCTTCCCCAAAGGCCATAAGCTGAAGCAGTGATCTATTGTGGAGTGGCCGGCTTTAAACCCTCCCTGCTCCAATGCGATAATACTATTTCCTTCTATCCAGTTCTTTAAAGCCCTTAGTATTACTTTGGAGTACAGCTTTTCACCTACATCAAGCAGGCTTATTAACCGGCAATTACCCTGGTCTTCCTTTTTTGTGTATGGGTTTAATTATTGCACCCTTCCAACTCAGAAGTATTATCCGGGTCTTAATTATGTGGAAAAGAATCCAGCCCACCACAAGTGATTTCACTTAATTATAATTGCTGGCAGGTTATCAAGATCCGCTGACTTTGTTAATTTTAAGGAAGTTTTCAACTTATCTATTGATTGAATAGATAATGACTCCAAGGCCTCCACACCCACAGTTGGTATCTAGTTTTAGCCCCTAATGATCGCTTCCCTTTAGTCTTAGCACCATAAGTCCCCTGCAGAGGTTACAATACCATGCCTTTATAGACATGTAGTCAATGGGGTATTGTTGTTTCCCATATAAAAACGTTTGGTCTGCCGGGTCGTCCTCTTTGAAATGCCCATTTAGGCATACAAACCCTAGTTCTGCCAAAAAGTTCACCACAGTCCTATCAAGCTTCGACTGAACACATTTTGGAAAATTTACAGTCAGAATACTATAACACTCTAGGATATCTGGGATTGCAGAGTCAGCCGTCCTCTGATCTAAGTGCAGATTGAAATCCCCTAATAACAATGGGCCAGATGTAGGTAAAAGTCATTTACCGATTTTTAAATACCGATTTTTACCGAATCGATATTCAAAAATCGGTAAATGAGATGTAGCAAAAAAAATTCGGAAAAATACCGAATCGTTAAAAATCGGTATCGGGTTTCGGTAGTTACCGAATCGGTATTTACCGAATCGGTAAATACCGAATCGGTAATGGCTATACAACCCTATGGGCCAAAAGGCCCATAGGAATGCATTGGAAATACCGATTCGGTAAATACCGAATCGTTAAATACCGATTCTGTAACTACGGAATCGGCAAGCAAGTAAAAGTGAAAGTAATGAAAACAGCCAATCAGGTGGTACCACCCTCCCCACCCTACCAGGGAGTGGCTACCCAGGCAGCTGCAACTCATTAGAAGTTTCAGGAGAGGCAGTCAGAGCTGAGCAGAGAGACAGAGCAGCAGGGAGAGTGTTTGGTGAATTGGAAGACTGTGGAAATGGCAAGCAGCACAGAGAGCCAGAAGGCTGAAAGGAAACGTAAACTGAGGTTTAGCAGCATGGAGCTGCAAGTACTGGTGGAGGAAGTGGTGAGGGTCCATAGTCAGCTCTTTGGGAGGCAGTCCCTCACAGTTCCAGAGTCTGCCAAAAGGAAACTGTGGACTGCCATAGGAGAGAAGGTGAATGCTGTGGGTGTGACCCCCAGGAGCCTAGAGGACTTAAAGAAAAGGTTCTATGACATCAGGAGCCTCACCACGAAAAAATTGGCAGAGCTCCACAAGCAGGCTGGTGTCACCGGTGGAGGCAGGAACCCCCCGACCCCCCTGACTGACCTGGAGGAACTGGTGGCCACAACCATCGAGACGGACAGTGTTGTCGGAGTAGGGGATGTGGACAGCTCAGCCAGAGCTACTACAAAAGGTAAGAGGCTTGCGCAGCATGACACACCCAAGCAGACACCTCCCCTTTAGCCTTAGTGTACACCCCAACCCCAGTCCAGTACTGCTAGCACCATACATGAGCAATGCATTATGGGAAATGTAGTCAGCTAATATAGGACCATTTGTCAGTGCTCATAAATCAGCAAGGCACTGAAAGAAAATCAGAGTAATGAAAGTGAAATGTGCAATGCTTTTATTGTAGTGACTGTAAGACATTTGCACTCAGTTTACATACGCTTCTTTATACCTGCAACATCAGGCAGTGGAGCATCAGCTGCACAAGGGACAGCACCAGCGACGGCGGAGAGTGTGGTGGCAGGGCCAAGCACCATAGATGCCTCGCAGGAGGAGGAAGACAGCACTGCCATGGTCCATGAGGACGACCCTGTTCATCACTTCTTCTTTCCCCACTCCCCACAACTATCTCAATCCCCCCCATTGGTGTTCTCACCTGAGAACTCCCCGTCATGGTCCCTGCCAGCACCTGCGACCTCACCAGCCAGGAGGAGTATTGTGGCCCCAATGACAGTCATGGCCGGAGCTGAGGGTCAGGCACCAGCAGCCACACCAGTCACTCCTGCTGCACAGCAGTTCACCCAGCAGGCCACCACCACTCACCGCCGCCAACGCACTCCCAGCAGTGCAGGTCCAACAGGAGAGGGCACAGTGTTCCGTGGCCTTGAGGGGAGCATGGTGCGCATCCAGCGCATGCAGGCTAAATTCATTCAGGCATGCCACCGCCAATTCCGGGCCCACAATCTGCAAATGGGAGAAATGGGCAAGGGCATATGTGAGTTGGTGGCAAGCAACAGGGAGGTAGCTAAAACCAACAGCGACCTTGCTACTGGAATGGCACGCATGACCACCGCCATCACCCAGCTTTGTGCCAAAATGGAAACCATTGAGCACACAAGGCGCAGGGATGCGCGTGTGCACAACAGGGCAATGAACCGGCTGGCCACGGCAACTTCCCAGCTATGCCGCAGAGGGGTGAACATGCAGGAGAGCCTGACTCAAAACACAGCGGAGGTGACTAGGGGCATGGCCAGGATCACCAGTGCCATGGAGGCCATGATCATCTCAAATACTGTTGTCAATCCTGCCCTGGACGTGGCTGAGGCAGAGGACAGCAGGAGCCGCAGCAGCCCGGCTAGCGCTGTTTTAGAGCCACGCAGGAGCACCAGGCGCTCAGCAGAGGCTGCAGGCCATGCTGAAGGTGGTGAGCAGCATCCCAGTGGCACTGTGAAGCGCAGCAGAAAATGACTTTGACAGTGTGGGTGAGGCAACCCGGGGCATTACCAGTCCCCACCTTTAAATTAATGTTTTCATTTGTTGCACATCAGTGCTTGAACGTTGTGGCAACATTAAATTATTTTTTTTCACATCCATAACCTGTCTGTTTATCTGTACTCACTCAGAAATAGTTTTCAGTTATCTCTTCACGTCTGTATCTGCCATCACTTGGTGTAGACACTCCAGCAGGTTGCGTTTGTGCCACAGCAATGTCGTTGTCATGGTCCTCGTAGTCTGACAACTCCACCTCAGTGCCCTTCTTCACCACAAGGTTGTGCAACATTGCACAGGCAGCAATGATCTTACAGCAGGTGATGGGGTATACTGCCTTGCACCTCCACTCTTGTGCAAGCATCTGAACCTGCTTTTCCAGATGCCAAAGGTCCGTTTCTACTACATTCCTTGTGCTTTTGTGGGCCCGGTTATAACTCCTTTGGCTGGGTGTTGAGGGGTTGAGGTAGGGGGTGAGTATGAATGAGCGGAGGGCATATGCACTGTCGCCTAGAAGGAAAAGGGGTAACATTACTCACATGCATACATGTACTTCACACTGCTATTTTTGTTATGGGGGTCTGACAATGTGTCTCACCTAGGAGGTATCCTTCACCAAATTCCCCTGCCGTCAGCCGTGCATAGATGCCGCTGTTTTGAAATATGTAGGAGTCGTGGGTACTCCCTGGGAATTTTGCCACCAGGTCAGTGATGGCGCACTTTGCATAGCAAATCACCTGCACATTGATGGTGTGCGTAGACTTCCTATTGCGGTATATGTATTCTGTGTCAGCAGGGGGGCAAATCGGAATGTGCGTGCCATCAATGTAGCCAATGATGTGGGGGAACCGTGCCATCTGGTAAAAGTCTGCTTTTGTTTGTACCAGTTCCGCATGGGTTGCAAGGAAAGAAATGTATTGGTCCATCCTCTGTATCATGGAGTCAAGGAATTTGTGGAAAGACCTTGACAGGCTGCTCTGGGTCACCCCTCCTACCGCAGCAACTACACTTTGATAGCTGCCAGACGCAAGCAGGTGTAGGCTGCATAGCACATGCACGTGCGGTGGGATAGCGTGTGCCCTTGGGGTAGTGTGCTCCAACAGTGGTTGGAGGTCCCTGATGAGGTCCAAAATGGTGTCTGAGTCCAGCCTGTCACTCTGTAGGATCTCTGCCTCTGTGAGCATGAACAGGGTGATCCTCTGTCTGTAGACCTGCTCCTCTCTCTGCCATTCCCTCTCTCCTTCCTGCTGTAGCCGTAGCCGTCTTGCAATGACATAAAATGCCGCCATCCTGCAAGTTGCATTGCATTTTGGGTCTAATTTTATAGGTTGCAGTTGGGTACCACCTGATTCCAATACATGGTAATTACCGACTCGTAAATACCGATTTTGAGGCTAAATCGGTATTTCTGTGCTTCCCTACATCTCTATCAACGTTTTTTCCTCTTCTTATTATCCGATTCGGTATTTTACCGATTCGGTAACTCTACCGATTTGGTGAATATTCCGATTCGGTATATTTACCGATTCAGAAACTCTACTGAATCGGTAAATATTCCGATTTGGTATATTTACCGATTCGGTATGTTAGCGAATCGGTAATTTACCGATTCTGAGTTTTTCCGATTCGGTATTTTACCGATTCGGTAGCTTTACCGAATCTGTGAAATTACCGATTCGGCCGGATTTCGGACTCCTACATCCCGATGGCTCGATACCGCTCGGTAACGGCCAAAAATCGGTATTTTCGGCCGTTACCGATCGGTATTGGACCACCTACATCGGGCCCAAAATCTGGTATTCCCCCTGAAGCTCTTTTTAATTTGCCAGGTCTCTTTGGAACGATTCCCATTCCTCTTTTCTAGAGTCTTTTTTGATTTATATAGATATTCACAACTATCACTTTGTTTTGTCACGGGTCCCCGACATAAAGTTCCAATAGACATGCCAAGACCCAAGCACTACTTGTTTCAATTTTTTTTGTCCCCTTACTAGATTTAGTAGATATCAGAGTCATTAGGCCTCCTTTCGCCCTCCCCATACCAGATTTGGATCCATCTTTCCTACAGTTCATGAAACCATTCTGATGGAAATTCTCACCCACCAGCCATGTCACCTGGAAGCAAGTTATCTTGTTCCCCTCCTGTAACTCTACAAGATCCTGTTCTTAATAAATTCTTTAGTCCATGTACATTCCAGGACACCAACCCCAGGCCGGCGGGTGTGTCTATTCCCTAGTCTATTACTTCCTCCCAGGGGAGAGTTGAGTCCCCATCAATGCTTAGGTGCACAAACCTATTGCGAACTGGGATCGGATCAGAAAAACACTCTCATTCCTGGGATGAGATAGTAACTTTTAGGGACCACAGTGTATCCTCACCATCTGCGGATGGTTAATTTCACTCCCAGTCACCAGATCTTGCTGCGCTTGGCTAAGGCCCACATGGTTTGACAACACTGGTAGTTTTGAGCGAGAAGTTTCAACCTCCGCTTTTTGTACTAGTCTTAGGCCTAAGTTGTTTAACTAGTCACTTGCTTCTAGGACCAGGTCAACAAACACTGGTGATGTAGAGCAACTTTTTGTTACCTCTCTCTGCTTTAGATTGAGTGAACGATATGTATTCTATATAATTTGTTGTTATCCGCCTCCACTGTCTTGCTATGTGAGAATAGTGACAGGATGCTTGACCTGTTCAGGGGCATCCACTTATTTGCTTTTTCCCCCTGCGGGTCACTTCCAGAAACACATATTTTGTATGTGATGGTCTAAGCATAATAAATACCTGTTCTAAATTTTCCACAGTTCTTTGAACCATTGGTCCCTCGGGGCTCTCTTTTCTCTTATACCAGGGTCTATTTTCCTTGGGGCTTTTATTTGGGTGTACACTTCTCTGTGGCCTAATGCCATCCCAACCGTTAACTGGTCTAACTTGTCCTCCGTCTTTAATTCCCTTTAACAATACATCCTACCCCTCCCCTCTGCAACTTTGATGACGCTTTGGCATGTTGGAGACAGATGGTATAGCTGGAAAACAATTTTGGTTGTGTCTCTGCTTTTTTAATAGAGGATTTACTTTTAAACACCAGCCTCCCTTTCCTCAATTTCGATTTATCTAACCGCCAGCACCTTTCCCAACCACTACTCCACCTCACCAACATGGGCCAATTGGACACATAAACTGTTGTTGTTCACATTCCTCTGGAGCTAACAGCTGTGCATTAGGTGTTCTTTGTGCAATTATGGTTCTTACTAGTGAGGGCATACAAACATTTATTTCTTTTCATTCCGAGAAAATGTCCAGCCTCAGCTCTCAGTGTCTCATTTGTGGCTAGTAATGCTTCAAATTGTCCATGCAGTGTTTTCTGCATCAGCAAAAGGACATCCAACATCAGGGAGGGCCCTGACAATAGAGAGTCTAAGCTTTCTCAAGGGATCCTGGGGCATCTCGGATTCCTGCACACGAGCCTCCTGTAGGTATTTTAGAATCTCCTAGTGGCTCCCTCATCGAGAGACCTTCTGATGGCCCTCCCTCTATGCTAGCCATTCCAGAGCCTGACTCTGACTCTTCTCCAGCGCACGCGAAGCTCAGCTCCAATGATCTAAACAGGCAGGACGATGAGGATAGCCTTGCAAGGATCCCACCCAGGATCCCAGTCAATTCATCAGGATCTTCCACACAGGTAGCTAATGCCTTCACTGGAGTCTCCCCGTGGCAGTTGCTTGTCCCGTATTTATACCATCTAGTACCACAGACTTAAAGTGCTTCCTCACAAACTCCTGAATTGAGACTGCCAACGATTTGGCAGAAGGATGAGCTTTGGGTCCCCCTAAGTCTGGAGATACCGACGACCCTCCTGGAAGGCCATTAGAAGATGGTGAGGGTGCTCCTTCTTTACTCAATTTACTTAGTTTTCTACCTCCTTCTTCTTTACTTCCTTATTCCCTTTTACTGCGTTCTTTTTCTTCATAGAGTGCATCCTCCTTCACCAGTGTAGTTGCTTAACAGGCTGATTTTAATACAATTGCCTTACTTCCACCACTACTTTCTTTTGATTCCTTCCTTAAAGCACTGTACTCTTGCTGGTTTACTTTACCGGCTATATCAGCTATAGCCCCCCTACACCAGGAAAACAGGAAGGCAATCGGATGGTCAGGGGTAGGAATCAAAGGGGGGGTCAAAGGGGGATCAAGCAAGGAACGAAGTCTGTGAACACAACAATACTGCGCAGTCTGAGTGCAGTCTAAGGAGCTCAATGTCTATGGGGAGGCTGGGCAATCCTCCGTTACACAAGCCGTTTCACAAATCACACCAGCTTGATGCCGGCTGTTTCCGCACAAAACACCACAGTACTACCCCCCCCCCAACCCCCCCTGTAAAAATGCTCCATTGCATCACCTGGTGGGGTAGGGGCACCATCGAGTTCCTCTCCTCTATATCACAATGGTGTCCCAACTGCAGCTTCCACTGCTTCAAAAGCGGGAGTAAGTACAGGTGTGGGACTCACCACTGCAAGCTTCAACGGTCCAAACACCAGCCGTCTCCAATACTGCCGCAAGTCAAGCTTTGGCTCTACTCCTCTACAACTCCTCCCTAGAATCCGTGGACTCCAGCAGTCTCCCAACCTGCTGGCCTCCACTTCCAATTAGTGAGACCAGCGGGGCAACGAGATAAGCCAACCACCCAGGGAGGGGAGTAGAGGGGAAACACAGAGCACTGAATGATGCCGCCCGTCACCGAGCACAGCGCTCAGACTCTGCGTTCACTTTCCTGCGTTTGCTTCTGCTTCCGGGTTCTTAGCCGACATTCAATACAGCTCCTCTTCCGGGGTATCAGTGGGCATTCGATGCAGCACCGTGCTTGCAGTTCTGATATCAATCAATGTCCTCTGAATTAATTCCAAAGGTAGTTTTTTTGACTTGATAGTCTTGTATGGTGTTCTGTTCCCATGGGTTCAGGGGTCCTTCTCAACTTATTTTAAATTCTATTCATGTTACAACATGGAGACCACTAACCTCTCATTGTAGATGATGCCCTCCTGACCACAGATAAAGATGATACCTTGCTCCTTAAATCGCTGGACCTCACAGCTGCCGCTGACACCGTCGATCATCCCGCTCTCCTTTAAACCCCTTGAGTCTCGAATGGGATCCACCAGCAATGCCCTCCATTGATCCTCCTGCTACCTTTCCAAATAAAACCAGTTTGTTCACATAGGCACTTCTCTGTCCCCAAGATCCCTATCACCTGCAGAGTAACCTAGGGCTCCATATTGTCTCCTGTCATCTTCAACCTGTATACCGCTTGGCACTCCGGAGGCGCGCCAGAGGCAAGCCCGTCTGCGGCCGTCCGCGCTCCGGACGCGCCGAGCGCCAGCCATGCTGCCTGACCCCCAAGAGAACAAGGACAAGGATGGACATATTATTCTAAGGAACAACTGCTGAAAATAGGTAACAGGGAAAGTAGGGGACACATTCAGCACTCCCCTAAAACAACACTGGCCAAAAAGCCTCTGAATTGTGGGATGATTAACTGCAGATCCCTAGGTAAGCACTATCTGGAGGTCGGCCATATGATCGAAGACATGGATCTGGATGCCCTCTTTCAAACGGAGACTTGGACTAGCCCTGACTCCTCCGTCGAAAGGAGGTTTGCCTGCCCGGAGGGGTATAAGGTTTTCCATAAACCTAGGCCGGTGGGGCGGGGGGGGAGGGGTAGGGGTGATTTTTAAGGAGGACTGGAATTTTGCGCCGCTTGAAATAGACAAAATAAAAGGAATAGAAATCCTAGGCTTCTCAGTGCAGGAGGCCAAAGGCAGGCTGCTTACCGGAATGATCTGTTATAGACCCCCTGGGCAGGATACACATTTTCCTGCTCTCCTGGACACCATCACTAACTTGAGCTTAACCCACTCTAGAATGGTTATAATGGGTGATTTTAATTTATGGCAGCCTGGGCAGCCACCTATTAGATCTGAGGAGTGCTTGTCAGAACCTTAATTTACATCAATTGGTTCAGCAACCCACACATCAAGGGGGGCACGTGCTGGATCTCCTGTTTGCTATGGACACCGAGACAGAGGTGATTGAGATACTGCCACAAATCTGGACTGACCACTATCTGATCCACTTTAGGATCAAGATCCCCAGCTCTAGGAGCAATGACAGCTGCCCAGTAGCATACAGAAGGGGAAGAGAGTGGGCTAAACTGGGTAGGAACAATCTACAGCCTTTAACTAATGTAAATCTCTTCTCCCCCTCCACTACTGTGGAGGAGAACTATGAAACTCTCTGTAACCATATAGCCAATACCCTGGACCCTATAATTCCTGTAAAGAGCCTTAAAAATAGGAAGAAAACCTCAGCTCCCTGGTACAACGAGGAATTAAAACTACTACGCTCGTCATGTAAGATAGCCGAGAGGAAATGGAGGAAGACATATTCGGTACCAGACAAGATAGCCTTGAAGTTGGCACTGACTTTGTATAAAAAGCCTATTGCTATATCTAAATCAAACTACTATGCCAACTCCATCCTACAAGCCTCTAACAGCACAAAAGCTCTGTTTCAAATTGTTAAGGAACTCTCATGCCCAACAAGCACGAGCAAGAAGGTAGCCGCCTCGCAAGAATTGTGTGAGGAGATTGCTGGTCACTTTAAAGACAAAATTGTGAAAATAGTGGGTGATCTTTACCCCAATAACAGTAGTGATCGGGACAACTCGGCCCGGAGGCCAGAGGAAGCAGTTCGGGCAAATACCTTCCTGGATAAATTCCCTGCCCTAACGGCCGACTTGTTTAAAACATTGGCCAATAGTGTGTCCTCTGGCTCCCCACTCGACCCTCTTCCACATAAAATCTGGAAAACTGTAGGCCAGGAAAAATGTCCCTGGTTACAACAGATTTGCAGTCAATCATTGGAAGTGGGAACTGTTCCTGAGGCATGGAAGTTGGCAGTAGTAACACCTCTGTTAAAAAAACCTTCATTAGACCCCAAGACACCAACAAGTTTTGGACCCATCTCCCTCCTGCCCTATCCTATTACAATTCTGGAAAAAGTAGTCAGCAAAAGCCTTCCCTGCTACTTGGAGGACAACCAACTGCTGGACAGGGACCAATTTGGGTTTCTTCCAGGTCATAGTACAGAGACCGCCCTGGCGACCGTACTGGATAATCTGCGAGTGCGAGCTGACAATGGGAGCGACACCATTTTGGTGCTACTCGATATGTCAGCCGCATTCGATATGGTGAGTCATGCAATACTGGTGGAAAGGCTGGAGAGTATAGGGGTGTCGGGGCAGGCCTTAAAATGGCTAGAGTCCTATTTATCCGGAAGACAACAGATGGTGACTCTGGCACCTTTCGCCTCCAGCAAGTCTCCGGTGCAACATGGGGTACCGCAGGGCTCTGCGATCAGCCCTGTTCTGTTTAACATCTACCTACAGCCTCTGTTCCCCATAATTAAATCCTTTGGTATTGACCTGATTAACTACGCTGATGACACCCAGCTGGTGTTCTCCCTCGAAGGGAAACAGGCAATATCGATGGACACTTTCCAGGAGTGTATGCGGCAGACGGCAGGATGGCTTAGGGATAACTCCCTACAATTTAATGGAGGGAAGACAGAAGTGGTTTACTGCCCCATGGCCAGACTGTCCCAGCAGCTACCTCTGGAGTTTAGGCTCACACCGGAGGAGGAACCTTTGACCCCAGCCAAAACGGTGCGTAATCTGGGAGTTTTGTTGGATAGTAACCTTCAAATGGAATCGCAGGCCAACAAAACTGTTGGGGTATGCCTTTCCTTGATGCGTATGCTACGCCAGATCCTTCCACTACTCCCCAAAGATATGCGCGCCCTTGTAGTGAGGAATATAGTGCTGAGCAGACTGGACTACTGCAACTCCCTGTATTTGGGAGCACCGCAATACATCTTTCAGGGGTTGCAGAGAGTCCAGTCCATGGCGGCAAAGATGGTGCTGAATAGAAAACGTAGGTCCTCCACTACGATGGCTTTGAGAGACCTTCACTGGCTGCCCATTAAGGAAAGGGTACACTTCAAATCACTCTGTATTGTATTCAGAGCGGCGCATAACCTAGGTCCTGTCCCTCTACAAGAGAAATTTAGCTGGTATAACCCAAAAAGGCAGCTCCGATCCTCTAGCACTGGCCTGCTGGTGACTACCAGATTTAGGTGCTCCAGGATGGGGGGGAGGGCCTTCAGTGCTGCAGCCGCCCAATTATGGAATGGGTTGCCACAGTACATCTGACAAGCTAATTCCCTGATTGAGTTCAGGAAGGGCCTGAAAACCGGCTCTTCCCCAAGTCGGACATCTAAGACTGCCCCTACTGCTGCTCTGGTTTCTGTGCCGGTCTATCTTTCAAGTCTGAGCGCCAGGATACCCGTAGGGTGACAGTTTGCACTATACAAAAGCTAATTACAATTACAATTACTCTACTTACAGTGGATAACATTTCAAAATTTACCAATGCAGCAATGTTACACAACTGTATTTGAAAGGCTCTTCAGATTCAATCTTCAAATGCCTCAGACCTGACTACACATCACCCAGACCTGAATGTCCATGCCTACCTGAAGCTCAACCCATCTAACACTGAATTTCCTTTATTTTCCAAGAACAACAAACAAAAAATAGTACAAACCTGGCTTGATGACAAGGACTTTGATGGCTTCGATCCCCAACTACCACTGAATGCCAAACCACTTGGATTCACCCTGGGTACCAACCTCACCCTTAATGGCAGCGTACATGCTGTAATATGTCTCATCCAAGACCTGAAGAAATATAACCACATCATACCAATCCTAATGGAATCATTAACATCCCTTGTGACCTACACCATCTTCAAAACCAGTAGCATAATTACAAAACTCATCGCAACCAGCAGCGCTGCATATAAACCTTCACCTTCCCTGCCAGAAATGACTGTTTTTATTTCAATGATTCGTACAGAAATTTACTAAGGCAATTTTTGATTTTTTACATTTCATGTCTGTTGCTGTCATACTATTTGGTATAATCATATAGATCAAATGACTTTCCTTGTTATTTAATTTCTGTTTAATTCGAAAACCTTTTTACAATTTGCATGAGTGCTTTGTTTTGTCATTTGGAAGGTGACAGCTGGAAAAATTAAATTTGTGCAAATAAATACATGAATTTAAAAACTCATCAGCGGTTAGGTAGAGTCACTCACATTCTAGCATACGCCAACATGCATTTTCCTACGCAGTTAGCCTGGAGGTGCAATTATGCTGTTAATTTCCTAGACGGCTATCCATGTAATATTATGCCATCTATAGTATATAATGGACAGCCCCTCTTGTATGGATTCATACCCTATGGTGTTTTCAGGTGACCTTCATCTCTTGTTAGATTGTGGTATTTTTCATTTACTTAGCAGTCATAGTTGGCTTTTTTGTTAAAAAACCTACATACTAAGCCCATGGGCTTAACAGTGATGTATTTATTCACTGGAGGCAAATGATTAGGCCTGCAAAAGAGTAGTTCATTCCTCTATAAAGTTGTGATCCCTTTTAATATAACAGAATTTTCGCATGTTTTCAATACTCAAAAGTGTTAGTGGTCTGAAATTTACATTTCACAGAGAATATATTTATAATATTATCTTTTTTCTTTGTCTTTGTTGGACTTGGCCCTTTTGACAGGTTCACCCCGAAAATGTTTGCGTTCTCCCAACTTTTTTCTGTAACCTGGTGTTGGTGATTTTAGACCTCTGAGGACTTTAGCACTGTGGTCCAGTGTAAAGTGCGTGCGCTCTCTGTGTATGTGTGGTGAGATTGGCCTGCCCTCCCATAGGAATGCATGGGGGAAATGTGTGCCCATGGTAATTCCTGGTATGAGAGAAGTGCAGGGTCGAGTTTACTATGTATGAACTCGTGAGAATGAATGTTGCGCAATGGTGTGCGCAGATTTATGGTGACTGGTGGAGAAATACCACTTTTAGAAGTTGGCATTTCTGTGTACTGTGTGTCTGCCTGCCTGATGTGAATTGCATGTTTGGCTTGTGATTGACAGGAGTTGAGAGGTGTGGGTGGCTCGAGGAGCCAGGGGAGTCATCCCAGTGGTGAATAGAGAAATCTGCATGCAGATGGGAGGGAGGAGTTGCACCTGGGAGCTGAATAGGACTGTGCCTTCCCTCCACAATGCTGGTCCCGCCCCCTGTGGTGCATCAGATTCCTGAGCCTCCACCTAACAAAGGAGAGAGGAGCTGAGCAAAACAAAGAGCTCCAAAGCTCCCCTATACCAGTTCTAACTGCTATCCCTAAACCTTGTGCTGTGACACAAAATTAAATGAAGTATAAATATAGGGGCTGTGACCCCACGAAGTTGTTCAGTTCTGCAGTACTGTTCCAGCCAGGTCGTGCTGCTGCTGGGGCCCAGGGCGGCCTACCATGAGGGCTTCCCTCCCTGGGCCCTGCATTGCTCTTACTCTCTACAGGACCTATTGCTTCATTTCTTCACCTAAGGACTGATGCCTAGTTTTTACTGAAAGACCTGTGCTTGCTACTGGAGCTGCGGTGTGCTGTGAGCGCTTGATTTCACTTCCTAAAGGGCGCTGTCTCCCTGCAGCAGTTGGAGAGCGCATGGGCTCGGAAGTGCGGTGCTGCAGAAAGACAGATGGAATCCCCCGGCATAGGGATTCCCCCGGTAATGCTAGGAATGGTGGGTGCCCACCTCGCCTCCTTGTGGAGCTTTGCAGGTCCCCAACCCACTTATATCTTTGTTTAAAGGCCGGGTGCCCACCCCGCTTTTGGAAGGTGCTTTGCGGGTGCCCACCCCGCTGTGTATTGCGTGATTCGAAGGAGCCTACCCCTCATTTGCGGCCTGAAGGAGTTGCTGCCTCTGTGGCCCGAGCCGCGGCTGCCCGGAAGTCAGGCCCACTGCCTGTGACCCGGACGGGGCCTGCGGCAGGGCCGGAAGAGGCGCCAGAGTGGTGGGCCGATGAGGGTCTCCCGTGAGCTAAGGGGAGGCCCGGCACTTGGAAGGAAATGCCGGTGGAACCTCGCAGGCTCCATAGAAAAGTCCCGGGTCCCAGGAGGGGGCCTGGGTGAAGAGTGGTGCAGCTGGATCACCAGCGAGGCTCTCATGAGCGAGATAGCCCCGCCTGCCGCCTGCGGTGTCCAGAGTAAAGAGGAGCGCCTCCCCAGACCAGTCCAGTAAGTGGGGGCTCCAGGGGGCACATTGTTGGTGCCGATTGGGGCACCATGACGGTAGAAGTACAGAGTCAGAGCGGCCCCGGATGGCAGTGGGCCCCTTCAACGAGGCGGGCATGTTTATTTTTAAAGCCTGTGCGTGGCTCCATCGTGGGCATGTTTATTGTCAGAGCCTGTGCGTGGCTCCATTGTGGGCATGTTTATTTAGAGCGCCAGTGCGCTCCACCGGGGCATATTTAGTTTTAAGCGTTGTGCTCTCTGCGTTTTGGGGGCTTGGGTGTAGAGAGAGCCCCAGTGGGGCTCGGAGTGCATAGTCGTGCCAGAGTCCCTTCCCAGGATCCTCTGCTGCACCGCACCAGCGTGGGCAGCTGCAACGTTTTGCATTAATTCAAAGGGCACCAGGAGTGTCCAAGCCTATATTTATTAATTACAGCTGCCCAGAAAGTAGTGGGCAGCTGCACTGTTTAGGCCATTCTTTCTTTGGGGGACATACCTTTTGAGTTAGGAGTGAGATGCACTCCTTTGCCTCATACTTTCACAGCTGCACAGCACTTAGTGCCAGCTGCACCGTTTAGGTTTGCGCAATGGCGCAATAGGATTCAGCTGCTTGGCAGCCGCCCTGACTTTGGGACATAGAGCATTCAAGTTCCTTTTTGAGATGGACAGTTGACCAGGGGGACTGGGAGGTTTGTAGGACGCCAGGCCCTAATGTGATTATGTGGTGCTAGGAAATGTAATGTATGTACTATGTTTTATGCACCCTGTTTGATACCTCGAAATGTGTTTTTATGATTATGAGGTTGTTTTGCCTATTTTGGTTTATGCTAGTCAGATTATGTTCCCCTGTGTGATTTATGCCTCTAATGTGAGTTATGCTTAGGAGGTTAGGATCTAATGTGTTTAGACTTATGAGAGGATTGCATAAGGTGTTTATGCTGGTGAGGTTGGCGCAGAAGGTAATTTGCTCCTGATGTGATACTGTGCAAAATGTAGTTTATGGTACAGGCTGATGCTAAGTACAGTGATTACCAGTGGTTACTGGTTGTACGTTTATGACCTGTTTTACTTTTACTAAATTCGCTTTGTGATGGTTCTGACAGTGGTCCAGTGGGCCCTGTCTGGTGTATATAATCCCTCGTAGATATGACCTAGTGCCAAGTGGCAGGCATCTATATTATGTGTTTACTATTCTAATATGTTATGAAAATATGAAGGCTATTTTTTATATAACCTTGTGTAGAGTTCCTTTTGTGGTATGCCTGGGATGTTGTTGCTGTGTGCGTGCGCAAATGCTTTACACATGGCCTCCGGAATAAGCCTGACTCCTCGTGCCAAGCTACAAAGGGGGTGAGCAGGGGTTATCTTTGGTGTGTAACTCCCTTGCCCCGACAAGAATGGTGGTCTCCTCCTGGCTTTGGCACAAGCCTTAGCCAACCAGAGATCCCATTTCTAACAGTCTTCAATTAGTCCTATTTTTTATCACATCAAGCAATCCGTCGAAGTTTACAACAGCAGGTAGTGAGGTGTAATCAGCGCATGGCCTAAGTAGTGACTATTTAAGATAAGTATTCAAAATTGCCTCAAAAGGAACCAAAGACAGCAACCACCCAACACTGTCAACAAATAACAATAAACAAATTGTTATTTAAAACATTAAACAAAAAGAGGAACCTCCAGCAAGACAAAATATTCACAAATGTAGATAAAGAGATTTATGCTCAGATTAAGTGTCCATATATAACCACTTGTAGTCATCAGTCCTTAGTCCTTTATTTCCTTATTCACAGATGATCAAGAAGACTTGTTTGATGCACATGTAGAATCTTGATAACACAAACAACAGCCAACAGCCAACACGTGTTTCGTCAAAGGGTGTAACCCAAAGACTTCCTCAGGGCCTGGCCACGTCTTTTCCATATATACTTAACAGAAGGAAATCTTTTCCATATCATTACGTCCTTAATGCAGTTCAGGATACACAGTCCAACTTCCAATATAAGTCTTCAAAGTTTCAATATCCGGTATAGATAAGGAATCAAAATATATTCAGTTTTAGCTCACGTTTCCATGTTCGGTACATATCGATACTCTAATCAAGTGCACCGCGTGTATTATCGTTCGCGGTCAGCGAATAGTGGCTGTTAGAAAGGCTTGTTTACAGAGCGGTGTGAGGAGCTCTACCCAAAAGGATTGATTTGATTTAAAGGCTGCAGCGGGTATTCCATCGGACCCCGGCGCGCTGTCGTCCCTCATACGACTAATGATTTGAATTACCTCGGCTTCTTGAATATCCGTACCCTGGGGGTATTCTAAATTTGGTGTCTGGGAAGAGTAGAGGGCTTGCGGCTCCCCTGTACCGCTGCTGAAGAGTTGTTTGATGTGATTCACCCAGACATTCTCAGGTACCCCATTCTCTTTAGACTGGCCGCTATTGCTGACTTGATTGATATATTTACGGAATGAAGCTGGATTTTTTTCTTTAAGAAGAGAGAACATTTTGAGACAGGTGTCCTCTACACGGACACTTAAGAGTTGGCTTTTGGGCCGCCCCTTGATCATAATTGGATGACTTTGTTATCTGACTCAGTTTCTGCTTTTGATTCACTGTCTTTCTTCCCTATTTGTGTGCTTGTCCCTCCCAGGAGCATTTCGGACTCACAAAATTCTGATGGGACATATTATATTTTTCTTTTGCTGACTAAATGGGCCTCTTTATATTTTGCATTTAGTGGAAGTACTTGTGTTTGCTTATTCTCTCCCCTGTAGTTTCTGTTTGCACCTGCTCCCTTAACTTATTTCACTTTTTTAAATTTATATATTTAATAATTTATTTACTCTTTTATACCTGCATTCTGAAATTGCAAAGTGCCCCTATGCAGCTTGATAATTTTATTTGTGATTGTGTCCACTATCTTTCGTCTCTTTCCTTTAAATTTACCATTCTATCATGTCACCCACCATTTTAAAATGGTAAATTAAAAACGGTAGCCATGCTTCACTACACCATGCACCCTACACATATCACGATGTCACTACACACATATACAACTATAATATATATATATATATATATATATATATATATATATATATATATATATATATATATATATATATATCTAAGCGGCCATGTTGGAATGGATTTTGATTAATAGAAACCCCATTCAATAACTGCTGGCCATGCATGGCATGCATCATAATACATTAAGTCAGCAATAATCATTTGCTAAGTCAATAGCTCAGTCTTATAGAACTGTAACCTGTTGACTTTACCAAAGGTTGTTTTAAAATGGACCCCTTCTTCCTATGTTGCTACACTGATTAGTGTGAGCTGGCAGAGGCCAGACCTTTGTGTGGATTTATTTTCTTTTAAATATTTATAAAAGAATGTTCTCAGTGTAGATGGGCAATCGTCCCTGCAAAATCAATGCTCCTTTTAAAGTAGGTCTGAAGGTAAATATTTGTTTGACTTCACTTGCCTACTATCTTTGCCAGCACCTATGGCACAATGGGTACCTCTTTTATTCTTGAAAAAGAAAGATCTGCATGGAGGTAACTTACATACCAACTTTTTTAAAGGAGTGTATATGTTTTTTTCTAAAACTCCAGAGTAAGAGATCACATAGGCATTTGCAAGTACTCAGCAATGGCACTATACTGTTGCCTTGTCTCAAGTAAACAGTGGTATTCCTGTGTTGAAAAAGCCTTCCTTGGAAACTGTTGACATATCTCAATGCTATTGTACCCAGACAAACTAGTTGAGAGAGAGACAATAATACACCTTCAGCAAAAGTTAAATTATACGGGGCCTGATTTAAGTTTGGTGAATAGGACGCACTTTCACTTGCTTTTTGTAGGTGGATAGGTGCCCCGAAATCCTTAATAAGTTTGTACTGAGACCTTTAGTTAATGAGCTAAACAGCCAAATACCTAAACGGCTAAACTTTTGCCCACTTATTCAGCCTAGTATTTCGCATATTCTGGAAAAGCACAAACAGTTTGAGTTTAAAAAAAAAGAAGTTTAAAATCCTCTTCCCTTTGTCCATTATCACAGTCTCTGCAATCTGATGGTCGAAGTTTGACTGTTTTTTTAAGCTGAACTCAATTGATTAGATACAATGTTAACTAAACTTAAATCTTCTTTTTGGTCAACAAATCTTTTGCAACTACAGACTCATGCCGAATGCCTTCTGCATTCGTTCCAAACAGCCATTTTGATTGAGCTCGGACTATCTGCTGTGTTTAAGTCTTGTTTTGTAGTTCTGGGTTGACAGCACAGCTATAAAACAGACCTTTGACTTACATTTTGCAAACAGTGGGTTTTTAGTTTGCCTGCTCGACCATTGGTACTTTTGAACCAGTTGGTGTCAGCCATTGGCTCAAAACTTTGGCTCTCATTTCATGGCTCAGTCCAGAGGAGTATTTCTCACTCTCCTTATGATACTGGCTGTTAGGGTGTATTTTTTGTCTTTAATGCAGTGCTTGCATGGAACTGTGTGATGGAATTAATGTAAACCTATTTGGCTCACTGTCTCATCCTGCTGAGTCCATCTTGCCGGTCCCTTTTTTCATAAATCAAGTGTGTCCCTTTTCATTTCTCATAGCTGCCACTATTACTTCTTCCTCCATCCCACCCCAACTCTTTCACCTATGTGATTTTCTTTATTCTTGCCCATCCTTCCGTATTGTTATTCCCTCCTGCCCTTCTCTAATTTTTCACTGCACTTCTTGTTCCTCCTTCCCACCATTCTCTTGTTTCTTCCACTTGCCAACCTCTTGTTCCTACTTCTGCCTCTCCAATCCCTTCTGTGCACTCTTTGTACCTCCACAAATGACTCTCTCTCTCATCTTCCAGGCCTGACAATTCTTCCTGGAGGCTTCCTTTTAATTCCCCTGGAGCCAGTTTTCATTTTCTATTTGTTCTCTACAAGTAAAACGATATCTATTTGAAGGGTTAACCTTTAATTTCAATGGGCACCCAAAGGAACTACCACAGCATGAAGATATCTTAATGCTGGGGCCAAATTCTCAAGGAGAAGACTGTAACCTTCTTGTCCCAGGTCCTTTGAAGAATCCATGGCATCAACAAGTCTATGGAGTCATTGGCGTCACAATCTGTCAAAGACTGGACACTATGAAGATCTCCCAAGTTTACTTCTTACTTATTCAAAGAAAGGGTGACTCCTCCCAGTAGCTACGATGCCACCCTTCACTCATGGTGATTCTTGATTGCAGATGATGGTAGAATCAAGAACTAATAAGCAAGGCACTTAAACTACTCTAAACCACAGTGGAGAAAGTCCTGGGCATAAGATCTTCACAAATAGAGAACACATATAAGGTATCAAGCTGGAAAAAACAGAATCAATTCTGGTACAAAAGGCTTTAATTGTGCAATAAGCACTTCTTAAGGGGGCTCAAAAGACCTTCCAATGCCCAGCCCTTGCCAGTGGTTCAGCATCAGTGGTGGCATGCCTGTAATTTCCACAATTAATTGGAAATGGGGAGTGTATGCATTTAATCATTTTTTAAATGTATGAGTCTCTATGTGTATAAAGAGAAGCTACCACCAGTTTTTTCTATTCTATCAAGATGGAGGATTTTATTTCCTAATGGTAAGATAATAGTATAAAGAATGAGCAGAACCAGGCATCCTTGTTTCAAATTGTGTCAAGATCACATTCTTAATAGGAGGACAGATATGGAAGTTGCATTTGAGTCCAATGATCAACAGTTCAGGATGGCAGCTTCAATATGATGTGCAGGAGATTGGTCACTGGTTTGAGAGAACGTGACTTTTTGAGGTTGCTTAGGAAGATTGATGTTCGATTGTGCTTAGAGAATCAAGCTCTGAAGTTTGTGGTAATCAGGGTGCTGTGATATCTGTTGATAGAGAGTATGCAGGTGTTTTGTTGTGTTTAAAGTAATATTCATGGAGGAATGCTCTTAAGCATTGGGGGATAGGCATACTAAGATCTTCAGGAGTAGATTTGTTGATTGAAATGTGATGGGGAGAGCAGTCTGTTAGAGGAAAGTGCTAATGGGAAAGATGTGAGTGTGGGTGCACTGCAGACTTTATATCACCTCATTCCAGTGATCAAGATTCATTATGATGTCTTTTGGTTCATTCTGTGTAATTATTAAGATTTGTGTTTTGGTTACTCGTGAGTTGCTGTAATGAAATATGAAGTGACTAATCATACCTCTCATGTAAATAATGCCTAAGTGTGATCCGGTCCTGTGGAGCATCAGTGTGTGTGATGTTGTTTTGGTTTAGTTTGACTGGAACATGTGTTTGACAGAAAGAAGCTGCATCGAGGTGTGGTACTCCTTAATAGTATTTTAGTCTGTGTCAGTGTATGATTAGTTTTACTCCTAGTTATGTTCAAGTCTACAATGATTTGTGCTGTCATTATGCTGTCCGGTTTCATTCCCAAAGTGGTGTCTAGGTGATAAAGGGGCCATAGGGAAAACAGAGGAGTGTTGTAGTTAGTAGAGATGGTAGGTATTGTACTGGTATTGGCAGAAGCTGACAGGGTCTTCAGGGTATCAAATAATGTGGTGAAGATATGAAGATTGATATGCAAGGATTGGATAATTAACTTTTCATGTACATACAGGACGATCTGTATGTCAAATATCTGGTTATGATAACATTTTATTTTTTCAATATGGATTTTTATGTTGTGTTTATTTAAGAAAAAAGCATTGAGTACAGATTCCAGAGAGTGTATCATTAGTAAAATGAAGAGTAGGCGACGTTTTAATCACGCTTGGTCTAACATGATATTGGTCACAAAATAATTTTTCTGGGTTGATAGTGTGGGCTTGTGATTTTAATACTTCAGGTTACTTTTTTTTTTTTTTTTATAATTTTTTTTATTGAATAGAGCAATAGGTAACCAAAGGTACAAGACATGTTTTACATAAAATTTCGATGACAATACATTGCCAATACATTTTATTCCCAATACATTTTTAAAATATCAGACGAGAGCTAAAAAGATAAAAAGGAGCGAGATTCATCGAGATAGAGAAAGCAGCCATAGACATCATTAAAATTTTCAAGACATTATGTACAAAATTGGCAATTTATAAAGTGCGTCTGCGAGAAGTGCAAAACTGCAATAAAGTGCTACTGCAAAGTGCAAAAGGTACAACAAAGTGCAATCTTAAAAGTGCGTAGTGCAAGCTAATGTAAGTGAAGAGTGCTAATAAAGTGCAAATGTCCTAAAAAAACAAAGCTATTGCATTCATAGATGAAAAAGGCTGATAATGATGAGAAAACTTATATCATCTAATCTCGAATCATCCTCCCTTCAATTGTTCTAGAATCCCAAAATATTTCCAGTTCCTTTCAAATCTCACAATGGCTCCCATTCTGCCGGCATAGGCCTTTTCAAAACAACAGGTTCTCCTCATTTTATTAAACCATTTTAAGTGTGATGGGATCTCCCTGGATTTCCAGTTTTGTAGTATTAAAGAACGAGCAACAGCGCAAGATATAAATATAAATACTTCTTCAGCTTTATTGAGCCCACTCCTGTCCTTACTTATACCGAACAGAGCTACTTCTGCTAATGGCAGAAAAGATTTCCCAATGCCTTGTTCGATATCAACAAATATCCCCTTCCAAAAAGATTCTAACTGTGGGCAAGTGAAGACAATATGGTGCCATCCTCCCTGATCACTAGCCATGCATCTGAAACATTTATTCTCAACTTCAGGGTACATCTTCTCCAGAGCCTCCAGAGTATAATATGCTAACCATCGAGATAAAAAGGACATCCTCTTATAATTGGCTGCTCGTAAAGATTTATTTCCCAACTGACATAGGACCTCCCAATCCTTCAAGGAAAAATTACATTAAGTTGAGAGATGTATTTTCTCGAGATGTCTGTCTACTAGTACATTTTGTCCAGAGCAATGAAGCGTCTTGTACCAATATCCTATACCTTTATTCTTTCCTCCATACAGGGCTGTTAGTATAGCATTAGGAAGATTAAGTAGGCCACTTATCTCGTTTCTGGTAAAATAAACAATCTGCATATATTCAAAAAAGGTCTGACGCATGGGACTATTTGTTCTAGCAACTACCTCCTGCCAACTAATTATCCTGTTTTGGACTACCAGATGTCTCAACTCACGGAGCCCACAAAGTTCCCAATTTTTAATATGATTCAGACTTACTGGGAGGCCTATTTCAGTACATTTAATTAAACTTAAATAATGTGAGCTATCGGTACCATGTTTTTTAAAAAGGAGCGACAATCTTGAGGCATATTCTCCTAGCGTCTTATATCTTGACCTCTTTGGGAGCTTTGCAATTTTAAAAAAAACTAGAATTTGAGAACCTGCCTCTTGTAACATTTTTGTGAGAAAAAAATTATCTCTTGTCTGGTTAATCCTCAGTAATCCTGCCAAAATATCAAAAAATGCAGCTTCATAATAGGTCCTTAAATGGGATAGAGCTAAACCTCCTTGATCAACTGAAAGTTGTAACACTGGCAGTTTAACTCTCAAAGCTTTATTGCCCCAAATAAAACCTCTCAGCATTGTTTCCAGTTCTTTAAAGAAGCCTAAATTAATTTTAATGGGAACATTGCTGAACAGAAATATAAGCAAGGGCAGCACCGACATTTTAATCAAAGATACCCTGCCTATAACTGATAATGGAAGCAGAAGCCATTGATCTAAAAGGTTCCGAATTTTATTCTTCATCCTAATATAATTCAAGGAAAAGAGCTTATCATATTCGCAAGTCAGGAAAATGCCTAGGTATCTAATTGGGTCACTTCTTGCAGCTTGGGCCTGCAAATAAATAGGGAGAAAATCTATATCAGTGTTTAAAGCAAGGACCTCAGTTTTTTGGTGATTTATTTTATATCCCCCTATCTTTTCATAGTCCTTGAACTCTCTCATTAAATGTTCAATATTTTCTCTTTTGGGTATTAAATAAAGTATATTGTCGTCGGCAAACAACTTTAATTTAGACATACCGGTGATAGGGGGCTGAATGGCCACATTGTCCCTGATCTTTACCACTAAACGCTCAATAAAGAAAGTAAAGAGCAACGGGGACAACGGGCAGCCATGCCTTGTACCCCAATTTACCTTAATCTTCCCATCCTGTTTTGCATTGATTATAACTTGAGTCGATGCTCCCTCATAGATGTTATATAGCATCTTAATAGTTGAGGCCGAAAATCCAAATTGGCCGAGAGAGTTAAAAAATGCAGCCCAGTTGACCAAGTCAAACGCCTTTTCTGCGTCGATCATTAAAATGCAGGCTGGAGTCAAATTTATATTAAAATAGTCCAATGCCTGAATTAAGAACTCGGTGTTTGCTGCCATATAACGTCCTGCAATAAACCCAGTCTGATCTTGGTGGATAACCTTCTGGGCTGCGAGCACGAATCTTTCCGCCCATATTTTCATGAGGATTTTATAATCTGAATTTAATAAGCTAATTGGCCTGTATGAATTAACGTCTTTTTGATTTTTGTCTTTTTTAACGAAACATATGATTGTGGATTCCTTAAATTCAGCAGGGACATGCCCACCCAATCTAATAAAATTATAAAGCTTTTTCAAGGGATTTACTAGTTCTTTAAAAAAAAGTATACAATTCGATTGGGTACCCGTCCTGACCGGAAGCCTTTGCCCCTGATGTTGCCTTTATACATTCTTGTATTTCAGAGGTATTTATTTCAAGACTGATTTGGTTGACTCGATTTACGGAGATTTGGGGGATTTCTATATTTGCGAAGTAGTCCTGGATCATTGCTTCCTCTAACTGGTGTTCCGTAGAATAGATTTTTTCAAAATGATCTAGGAAAATTTTAGAGATCTTGTCACTATCCACCTCCTCCAGTCCACTCTGAGGGTCTCGAATTTTCACTATCAGTGATGACTCTTGCCTCTTTCTTGTAGAGTTAGCCAGTAATTTTCCCATCAACTGACTATCTTCGTACACCTTTTGCTGGAAGGATTTTGAGCTATTTATCTCTTCCGCAAAAAAAAAATCCTGTCTTAGAGTTTTAGCCTCTTCTAATTTAGTTGAATGTTGTTGGAGCTGTAAAGCATATTCCCTCTCTACGGCTGACTGAAGATTAGATATTAGTAGCTTTCTGTCATTCGCCTCTGCACTGGTGTATGCAATGATCTGGGCGCGTGCTGCTGCTTTAAATCCGCCCCAAACTGAGAAGGGTTCCTCTCTATTGTCATTCATTTCAAAGAATTGTGTAATCCATTCTCTGAATTCTAAAACCCATTCCTGGTTTTGTAGCAGGGTGCGATCCAGCTGCCACCTGGCATCCATCCACCCCTCCAAATACTAGCTCTAGTTCTACTCTGCCGTGGTCAGAGAACGGATTGAATCCAAAGTTTTTGCGATCTGAAAAGATCTAGATATTAAAAAGAAATCTATTCTGGATGCAGTCCGAAACCGGTGGGAATAAAATTTCTCCTTCAACATTCCTACAACGCCATGGATCTCTTAATTGATACTCATGTAAGAGTGCTTCAAATAAACATTTTGTTTTAGGTTTTAGCTGTTTCTTTTTCTTATTAGAAGTGTCCCTTAGCAGATCTTGAATATAATTAAAATCCCCTCCCAGAACTATCTGACCAGGGGCTCCCACTAAAACTTTGTAAATTTCTGTCAACCCGCAAATATCATCAAGGATGGGGCCATAATAGTTCACAAAGTTTATAATTGTATCTTGCAATTTAGCTACCACCCATAGCCACCTACCCTTGGCATCTCTTTGAACCTGTAAAAATTCCCAGGCCAAATCCCTTGAAAAATAAATAGCAACCCCTCTCTGGGCCAACCCCGCTGAAGAAAAAAAAACATTAGAAAAATATCTCGGAATAAACAACTTCGGGCTATTAGACTTCAAATGGGTCTCCTGAAAAAAGACCACCTGGGGTCAAAGAGATATTACCCATTTCACAAGAGCCCCATATTTCTGCTTATTTAACATTCCATTTGCATTAATTGACAGTATATTACATGTATTGGGTTTCATCTAAAAAAGATCTTTTCCTTGTTAAATACCTAACAATAAATATTGAAAAAATGCTCTGCCTATTGCATATATTCCTTTTTACTGCATTTACCCGCCCCCCCCCCACCCTACCCAGGAATGTGGAGACTCCCCTCCTTGCCACGCTAGCCACATTCCTACCTCTTCTTCTATTCTGGGTGTCATTTTGTTACACCCTAAGTGACCCGTAGATCTGGTACCGCCCCATACTGCAGTTAATCATAATTAACGCTAGACAAAAAGAGAATCAAAGTACAAAGAAAGAAGGAAAACACTCAGCAAGAGTAAAGCATTTCAAGACCAAAGATTAGATTTTCCCCTTTTCAGCCCCTGGCTCCTGAAGAGATCTCCTTTAAAAGAGATTGTGCCTCTTCTACGTCAGTGAACAGATAAAATTTTCCTTTGACCAGGACCTTCAACTTTGATTGCTGCGCAATCGAGGCTTGGGTGCCATTTGCTTTAAATAGATGTAGAATTTTTACAAATTCTTTCCTTCTTTTTGCGGCCACTGCAGTCATGTCCGTAAAAATTCTGCATTTTACTGTCTCTGATACTGCAAACTGACGTTGTTGAAGGGCTTTAGAAAGAATTCTCTCCTTGATCCTAAAATCAGCGAAATTCAATAGAATAGTTCTTGGATATGGTGAGTTTGGGAAGCGCTGTGCCGGAACCCGATGAGCCCTTGTTATAATCAAGTCCCCCTCAAACTCAGGTAGGACGGTATGCTGGATGAAAGAATTGACCCACTGGATAGTGTCAGAGCCCTCTGTTCCTTCCGGAACCCCTACAATCCTTAGATTTGATCTCCTAGAGTGGATTTCAAGCTCCTCAAGCTTGTTTTCAAGAAAGTTTTTCTTCTTGGCTGCCTCTTTAGCTTCCCCCGAGACCAGGTTCATATGATCTTCAAGGGCGGAGATTCTTACCTCTGCCTCCTGAAGTCTATCAGGGAGCGCCAACAATGACTACTCAAATGTATCCATTCTTGAATGCAAGGCAGCTATCTCCACTTGCTGATTATTTTTTATTTCTCAGATCTCATCAAGGATTAAGTTCAGCATTTCACGAATGTCTAGCTGATATCTCACCTCAGATCACGGGAGACTATCTTTTCCTGCCATAAGATTTGCATCAGTGCTCGTAATACTCTCATTAGCGCCCTGCTGTACCTCTTCTCCCTCTTCTCTCTCTACTCGTGCCACCCCAGATCCTGCATTCTGGAATAAAGAAGAATCTTACACCTGGTCCCCCTCTTTCACCACCTCTGAGGAGATTAGGGGGGATTGCGGGATATGTAAGAGGAGGGGTCCATGATTACGGCAAAGAATTTCTATTGGGCCGGAGTCTTCGGGCAGTATAATGTTATCTGGTGAGGCTGCAATCATTGGGGCTATAGGGGATTGTGATGGAAGAGATTTTGGGGTGGTTTTCTTAGCAAAAAGTGGGTAATCCTTTATCTCCTTTCCTCCAACACCGCTCTTACCTTTGTCCTCTCTGGCCTGGGGTGGTGTTTCTGAGGCAGACACCAAGGTAGAGACTGGCACCTCAGCATCTTCTTCGGGTTGTGTTAATATTTAAGATATCTCCACCATCAACAACTAGCTTCTTCGACCCCGTGGCTTGCCGAGAGGTGGTAGAGAGAGGAAGTTCATCTTCAGAGGACTCGAGCTCCGTATCCTCAGCTGAGTTTTCTTCCCTAATTTTATTTTATTTCTATATTTGTCCTTGGCTGCCTTTCGTGAGGCTTTTCTGGCTAAGGCAAAGCGGGTCTTTTGTTTTTGACGGGCAGCCAGCTCGACTTTGGTAAGTTTAATGGACTCTTCTCCCTCCTTCTGAGGTTTGCCCATTGTGGCCACAAATTTGTCAGGAGAACCCACCTCAGCTTCAGCTCGAACCTAGGCCAAGATTTATACAGCAGCAAGCTCCAAGCCCCAGCCTTAGTTCGAGCACTAATTCCAGCTCCAGCTTAACAAGCTTTGACAAGCGTTCAAGGAGCAGTTGCTTTAGCAGATTCTGTTAATTAACTTAACAGACTTCCCTTGAGTATTTCTTTATGTTGTGTTATAAACAAGATATTCTGCCATCCGTTACTCACAGTATTACTTGCAGCATGAAAAAGTTCCAAAGCTTCTTATCCCTCTATCAGAGCAGGAGTCTCCAAGCCTCCACCTCAGCTCCGGCTCCAGCCTCTGCCAATATTCGAACAGCAGCCTGCTATGAGCGATTTCTGTGTATTTGTCACAAGCACCTGGCCTTGAAGATGCCGTACAAAGTCCTAAAAGTCCTGAAAGCAGAGTCTCATCAATCAGCAGGAGCCTTAAAGAAGAAAAGATTCTATGCCCCTCGCTTCATGTTCGGGTCGCGGACATTCGCCGTGAGAGCAGAGTCAAGCCTTTGGATACGCCGGAGCCCTGGAATCTGAGTCACTCCAATCAGCAACAGCTTCGAAGGAAAATTAAGGGCCCCCCGGCTTCACGCTCGATTCGCAGAACGCCAGGCCACAGCTCCCCTGCATACGCCTGAGATAATAATCCACTGTAGAATCTGAATCATGCCCGAAACAGCGTTCTCGCAGCTAGCGTTTCACCGCCGCCATTCCAGGGGGCGGAATCCCAGGTCACGAGTCATGGGAGGCTACTCGGAGGCGTGGTACTGCGTAGCAACTTCCATTCCGAGTCGTGATAGGTACGAATACTTCAGGTTACTTTTGAAAAGAACATTGGAGAATAGGATCGTGACATGCTGTTATATGCATCCAGGATCTGATCAAATATGAATCTCAATTTTTGTTAGGTGTGGTGGCAATAAAAAAGATCACAAAAAACATGAATGCTTGAAATGCAGATTCAACATGGGGTAGCTGCAGTAAGTAGCTATCAGTTATCAGTAAGTACACAGAGAGAAAATATGAGAGTAACATGTCCCATTTTGTATAAAAGGTGCATGTCAGTATAACCTTCCATCTAGTTGATAGCACATTGAGGAGCAATATAACTATAGGAGCAAAGTAAGCAGGATTGTGGTGTTACATTGTAAAGGAAAATCACAATTGGGTGGAAGATCACATTTAGGTGCAAAATCATAGTTTGTGCCATATCATCAGGACTGAGAGAAAACGAGTATGTACAAAAACATCACTTTTAGGAGCAAAAAGACAACTTGGCTTCAAAAGCACGTTATGGAGCAAAATCACAATGGGTACAAATTCTTCCTTGGCACAATATTACCCAGAATGAGGATACCCTGTTAAAGGTAAAAATACAATTAGAAACAGAAAAATTACATTTCCGTGCATGAGACAGCCTGATGGAAAGTAATCATTTTGTTTAAACAATTTTTATTGGGTTTTATCAATTTTTAACACCACTAGGCATGACAGGATAACAATAAAACAGATATCTGCATAGTAAATATAACTAATATCAGCAGGATGTCATTTGCAATGTTTGCACTAGTTTATAGGCTATGGAAGAAAGGTACCTGCTCACTATGGGGGTAGGTATCGGAGTTCACTTGTTGTCACAGAAGGTGTCACAATGGTTCTGTGTCTCTTTTTGTGACTACGAAGGGTGAGAACAACCTAAGAATTGGGAATGTGTAAGGTCTCTGCCAACTAGCATGGAAGAATGAGTATGGGGGTGGGGTGTTCAACTGGGAAGAAGGAACCAGGAGGGGCATTAGCGATTATGTGATTATGTCATGATGAAACAGGACCGAATAAGCAGGGATTTTGAGGTCCATCGAGCGGCAGTGCTAACAAGAGGGTTAGTATTGCTATTGGCTACCTACAGAAGCCGGGGGCCACGTGCTTCTCGACTGGGACAATGGGGGAGAAGGGTGACGGTCGGCTAGTTTCTTGAAGTGCATAAGCATGGTGTTTCAGGCAGTGGCTATAGGGCGCCGGCATATGAAATGGGCGTCTTCCCATTGCAGTACAGAACTTTCTGCCTCTCCCACATCAGAGTAGCACTTTGTGCCACTGGGGGAGAGCCAGGGGTGTGAGCCTCTCCAGTGCATGATAAGGAGATGCTTGGCCAATAGAAGGGCAAGGTTGGAAAAAAATGCCTGTACATTTTTTTTTTTGCCTGGGAAAGATTCCTAGGGTGGTACCTTCCCATCAATTTAATGAGGTGAGTTCTGTGATCGTGGCTAATGAAGTATGTACTGTGCATCAGAAGATGGCTATGATGGGACAGGACCACAGCATATGGTGGAGGTCGACAACCGGCATGAGACATCTGGAACAGGTGAATTTGGCCATAGAGAGCAAAGGGTTTAGTCAAGAAAGGAATCACCTTATGAAGGAACATATATTGGATGTTTTTTAAATGTACAATCCTCAAAACGGTCCTAGGGGACTCTAGGCCTCTGGACCACTCAGTGTCGTCAAAGGGTCTTCTGAAGTCCTCTTCCCAGATGCATTGAAGGTGAACAAGGGGGGACCTCTATGTGCTCCCTGATAGTTATGTATAGCCTTGTAATGAGGTGCTGACTGCCCGCATGAGTTTTAATGTATGTATTATTGTGTGGGTAGGCGGTTCTTTGTCCAGCACCCTCCAGAATGAGCGGAGTCCCACCAACTGCTGCCCATGTGTCCGAAACTTACCCACAGGGATTTGTAGTCCTGATGAATTTGCTTGGATGCAATGAGCTAAGCATCTTGAAAAAGGTCTCCCACCGTGTCTAAGGAGTGTGCGTGTCACTCCAACATCTGATCAGCCACGAATGGACCTAAGCTACTGGTAGGCCCTCGAGGGAGAAAACTCTAGTTAGGCATTTGTGGGTGATCCACTCCTGTAGGGACCAAGAGCAATGAGTCTTGATAGTGGGGTGCAGGAGCTGGCATATTATATTTTGAGGGGAGATGACGGCCTCCTGCGCTTGTCTCATGGAGGTTTGTTCCCGCCAGCCATAGGTATACCCACCCGAGCTGCAACATCAGGTGTGTGTTGAAGGATGGTGCCCTGAGCCCTGCCTGACGTACTGGCAGTTGAAGCTTTTGAAGACCCATGCGACGTCACCCATCATTCCACAGTAGTGGTCTAAATTGCGAAAGAACCGACGGAGGGGAAATGCCTGCACATTTACAAAGCAGTAGAGGAGGCGGGGGATGACAATAATTTTTAAAAGTGATATCTTGCCTGTGAGGGTGAGCCACTGCCAGAAGCAGATTTTGGATCGAAGGATTGTAAAATCGCATTTCAGGTTGTCGTCAAACATGTCTTTTTGGTAGTGATACAATTGAACCCCTAGATAATGGACCACAGCTATCCTCCAAATTAGGGGTGCATGGCCCATTTGGATTACCTGTTGGGGGGGCTTTGTTGTTGTGTAACAGAAAGGTACAAGATTTCCCTCAATTCACTCGAAGGCCCATCGCTTTCTCAATGTTCCAGAAGGTGGCCAAAATCGAGGTTGTGCCAACTGCGGCATCTCGGATATATAGTAGCAGATCATCTGCATAAAGGGATATGGCATTTCTGGTTCCATCTAAGGGATCCCCTTTGTTGACCCACCAGATGAAGGCAATGAGCCAAGGGGCTATATATCAATTGTAAATAGGATAGAGAAGAGAGGGGAACCTTGATAGGTACCACAACTGCTAGGGAAGGAAGGTAAGATCAATCAACTGAATCGCAATTCCTTAATTGTGATTATTAAGGAATCGCAATTAAGGAATTGCAAAAGCCTATACATGTAGGAATCGCTATAAAATTAGCGATCCCCAAACATTCATTAATTGCAACCCGCAATTAAGGAATGCCTTTCCATTCATTCCTTTGGGCCCACAGGCCCATAGGAATGAATGGGAGGTTGCATGCGCAATTTGCGAGTACCAATAGGTACTCGCAAATTGAACATGCATTTTCAAAGGGGCAAGGGTGTCAAAAGGACACCCTGTTGGACCCCTGAAATTGCTCTGTGTGCACATGTTGCACACACACATGCCCCAAGGCGAACCTGGTGGTTTAACCAGATTTAACTGGTGGATGCGTTTCTGCCAGGCAGCTCTCCACCATGGTGGAGTCGTGTGACAATGACACCGTAGTTGAGCCTCCCAACTAGGCTTGGACATCGGGGGGAGCTGCTCCTACAAGCTATTCCAAATAAAGGTCTCAGTTCAATAGCACATAAATGCCCAATAAAGGACAGCCAAATATAGGCCCTGCCCCCCCTTACTGTACTGTGATGGGAGTGACAGAAGTAAAGGGTCTGAAAAATTATAGCGCCACAGATTCCCCCCTTGTGTCGTCTTCACATTTCAAATTACAGATGGCTGCCAGTGCCAGGTCCCATGATAGAGAATTTTACAGCACATTTTTCATTACAAAAATAAAATTGTATCAACTTTCAAAGCACAGCAAATAGTAGATGATGACCTTAAAGAACATCAGGTTACCCACCCAGTCATATGTACCCATAGACATTATTTCAGAGAGCATCAAAAATAGACACAAGTAGTGAATCAGAGAGAGGACAAAGTAAAAGTGAGACCAGCCCCCACATGGTGTGTAGCGAGCAAGCGCAGTGAGCAACCAATACTAGGGGTAGGTTGGGGGGTTGAACTTCTCCCCTCCCAAGAAAATTTGGGAGACAGAAAGGTCAAAAACAAAGCATTTTTCAACACATATTAGATTGATTTAAGGTTATAATGAGTTATTGACAGTAAAATGTATTCAGAGAGTGGCTGTGGGATATGCTTCTAATAGCAGAATGTCCCCAAATACGATAAAATGTGGAAACACAAGCCATTTTTCTCAGAGCCATGGAGTTTCTGTCATCATTCAGCACTTCTCCCTTTTCCACAACAGCAGTTCAAACATGAATGGCTAAATATCCTAGTTTGCAAAAGTTTTCTAAATAATAATGGCTCAGCCATATTTGCCTCATAATGCAAGATCTGCAACATGATGTGACCATTTTAACTAATATATTGTTTGTAGCTCAAACGTATCAAAAGTTAAGAAAAAATGTGACTTGTGTTGCTGCGGAGTAGATGACATAGCTCAATGTTCTATGTTAGGATTTTAACTTATAAACTACAAGTAACAAAAGGATTGCTCTGACAAAAGCAGTAGCCCACCACCCACTGGTCTATTTACATGATTATGTGCACTTTGTGATCTGCATGGTACATGTTCTTTACAGCAGGTACATTAACCCTCTGAGCTACCTTTCCATGAGTCAAATCTTCCATTAGACAAAATTCCGATCTCTCTCTAGGAAGAACATTAATCACCAGAGTCATCATGACAATCAAAGGGAATGCAAAATTTTCGAAACCATGTGAAATTTAAGCAGGAACAACATGGTTACCTTAACGCTTTTACACTCAGTGTTCAGAAATGAGTGCTTTTGCCTGAAAAGTTAAGGACATGACTCGGGGCCCTGAATGGACCCATTTCAAAGGCCATTGCTTATATCCTTACAAAACGTAAGCAGTATCTATGGTAAAAAAGACAACATCTCTAGATGCAGAGCAGCAGTACAAATTTTGTTTTTGAATCCTCACATTGCAGTACCTCCAAGATTGGTGCACTAGTTCCAAGCCCAGTGAAAACAATGCCAAGACAACAAAATGTTATGTTATGTTATGTTATGTTACTTAGTTTTTTGAGCGCACAGCTGCCCCAGCGAAGGGGCGTCCCGGCGCTATAACTGAAGAGGCAACATAACTAACAGAAAAAAGGTCAGAAAATATTAATAAGGCAGGGGAAAGAGATACGTTTTAACAGCCTTCCTAAAAACCAAGAGATCTTCCAGAGCTCGAATGTGCACAGGAAGCGCATTCCAAAGCTTGGCAGCCAACACAGTAAAAGAACGACCACCTAGTCTACTTTTTTTAAAGCGCGGAACAAGTGCTAAATTTTGACTAGCAGAGCGAAGGCAACGAGATGGCGTGTACAAGGTCAGGAGATGCTGGAGGATGGTAGGGGTGTCTGTTTTAAGAATTTTGAATGCGAAACACAGCGTCTTAAACTCTATACGCCTGATTACTGGCAGCCAATGTAGTTTACAAATTGTGCTGCGGGCTGAACAGAACCGTGGCAGGCCTACCAGAGCCCTGGCAGCCGCGTTCTGCACCCGTTGGAGTCGCAGGACCTCCGCCTGATTGGCACCTAAAAACAGTGAACTTGCATAGTCAAGCCTTGATGCAATGCTGGCTTGAATTACCAACTGGCGAGTGGGGGCATCAAAAAATTTGAGGATAGGCCTCAATCCACGCAAGATGCCAAAGCATGTAGATGCCACCTTCTTAGTGTGACACGAGAAGGTAAGTTTGGAATCCAGCCACACGCCTAGGTTTTTAAGTTCGGAGACCGGTTTAGGCGGGGGACCCAACTCGTTAGGCCACCAGCTTGCGCCCCACAGATCTGGATGTTTCCCTAACACCATCACCTCGGTTTTGAGGGCGTTGAGCTGTAGACAGTTGGTAGTAAGCCAGCTAGCAACAGCCCTCAAACCATCCGCAAAGTTGGATGCCAGCTGGTCAGAGTCCCCATTGAGAACCACTGCCAGCTGGGTATCATCGGCGTAAGATACCATAGTGAGACCCCAACTCTTCGCAACTGCCGCCAAAGGTTGGACGTATAAGTTGAAAAGAGTGGGGCTCAGCGCCGAACCTTGCGGAACTCCTTGAGTAATGGCGTGAGGTTTTGATCTGAATGGTGGCACTACTACCTGAAATGATCGTTCCGAGAGAAACGATTGGAACCAATCCAACGCCTTGCCAGATATGCCCGCCTCACCAAGCCTGCGGATAAGAATGGTGTGGGATACAGTGTCAAAGGTGGCACTTAGGTCTAATAAGACCAGTGCCGCCGTTTGACCTGCATCTAGTACAGAGCGGAGATGTTCAACCATATATAGGAGTGCCGTCTCTGTACTATGGCCAGATCTAAAACCATTCTGTGTGGGATCCAGAAGGTGAGCGGAGTTCAGATGTTTCGTTAAGATGTTATTCACATGGGACTCTGTGATCTTTGTCACCCATGGAAGGAGGGAGATGGGTCGATAACTCTCCGGCTTCACTGGATCCAGTCCCGGCTTTTTTATGATGGGCATAACACAGGCCGCCTTCCAACTAGGTGGCACTGACCCGGTGGTGAGGGATTGATCCACCAATTTTCGAATCGGTGGGAGGCAAATAGACGCCGAGTCCAAGAACTGGGCCAGTCTCAAAGGGTCATCCGGCGAACCAGACTTAACCTTGGCTACTAGGAGATTAAACTCCAGTTCCGACGGTATGGGAAGGATAGCCAGGCACTGTGATGTACGCAATGTAAAAGTCGTACTGTCAGAATCAGCTTTGGGAAAAGAACGGTAGATGGTATTTACCTTCTCCACAAAGAAGCTAGCTAACAATTCACAGTGCGCAAGGGAGCAAACCTCCGTGTTAGGAAGTCTGTTCGCAGTGAGCTCCTTCAAGACCTTAAAGACCAGCTTGGACGGATTGGAACTAGCCTGAAACTCTCCAGCATAGTAGTCGGCCCGAGCCCGGCAGACAGCTCTATGATATGTCTTAACCCTCGCCAGGTAGTGTACCTTTAGATCTCTGTCATAGTTTTTACTCCACGCTCTTTCGGCTTGACGGCAGGTAGCTTTAATCCGTCTAAGTGCCTCTGTGTACCAGGGGTTAGGTTGAGAAGAGCGATTTCTGCTCCATTTAGCTGGAATGAGTGCATCAAGCGCTTGGACAATCCAGGCGCAGAAGATGTTATAACCAGTTGCAACGTCCTCCTTAAGAACCAGAGGAGAGGTGGCCAAAAAACGGTGGAAGTCCTCCAGTTTGAGCTTTTTCCAGGGGCGCCTGAAAGATGTTTTGTCAGGCTTCCCGGTATATCGTGTTATCATAGTAACACAGAGCTCAATGAGATGGTGATCACTCCATCCCATAGGTCTAGGAGGAGAGATCTCGACCCGTTGGAGGTTAGTGAAAACCGGGTCAAGGATATGACCACCCTCATGGGTCGGAAGACGGACCAGTTGAGATAACTGCACTGCTTCGAGATCGTCCAGCAAACTACTAACCGCTGGCATGTCAGTGGCATCAAAGTGTATATTAAGGTCGCCGATGATGGTTATATTGGAGGAGGACAAAGACAAAGAGCTAACCAGCTCTGGAAGAGCTTTCCTAAAGGCACAGTCGCTCGCTGGGGGCCGATATATCAGAAGGCCTGATAAGGTTTGTGTCTGCCCGACACTGATGGAAAAATGGGCACACTCAGCCCCGATCAAGTCCATGGGCTTCCAGGTACAAGTGTGGCAGTTTTTAAAAGCCACGGCTATACCACCTCCTCTTCCCTTACGATTTAGGGTGTGGATTGCATAGCCCGGAGGAAGGGCCAAGTTGATAGTAGCCACATCCTCATCACCTAGCCAGGTCTCCGTCATGAAGAAGGCATCAGGGCCTTCTAACGAGATCAGCTCGTATATGTCTCGATGGTGCTTCGGCAGAGACCTGACATTATGGTGCCAAAGTTTAAAGGTACTGGGAAGAGGAGGTGCCTTCTTCCGATGTAGTAGTACCTGGCTGGGGGCTGACAGCGGTGCTGATAGCTCCCACCGACCACATGGGCAGGAGTGGGGACCACACAAGGGATGCTGATCTGAATGTGGGCAGGGGGGCAGACTATGTCTGATCCGGAGGAGGTCCTGACTGGAGTACAGAATACTCATAGTGACAAAACACAGGGTCCTGCCGCAGTCCGCGCGTCCTTAGCGCGGACGGGCGCAGACGGGCAGGACTCTGGCTTGACTCAGGCGAGAGTCAGGCGCTACCGCTGCGCGTCACCGCTGCGCGGGTATAGCGAGCATTAAGTAGGGCTCACCTGTGGTGGTGATAAGCGCTAGAGCGCTCAACCAGTGGCACAGTGGACACTAGCCACCCCCAAGATGGCGGCCACGCGCCAAAAAGGAAGCCAAAAGATCGTAAATCCGCTCAAAACGCGGTGAGGGGCCCAATTAGAGTGCAGGTATGTGGGCACTACAAGCACAATTAAAAGCAGGGTTATAATAAAATTAGAACAAAGAAAATAGCAAAAACGGTAATTTAAAAAATTACAAGCGCTGCAGCCTACTATTACAGCAGCCTAGCGCGCGTGCGTGTAATTACCTTCTCCAAGGCCGAGGCTGAAGAGGAGCTCGCCTTAAGTAGGGCTCACCTGTGGTGGTGATAAGCGCTAGAGCGCTCAACCAGTGGCACAGTGGACACTAGCCACCCCCAAGATGGCGGCCACGCGCCAAAAACGAAGCCAAAAGATCGTAAATCCGCTCAAAACGCGGTGAGGGGCCCAATTAGAGTGCAGGTATGTGGGCACTACAAGCACAATTAAAAGCAGGGTTATAATAAAATAGCGCTTCACTGGCAAATTCTGTAAAAGTGGCGCTAAATGTATTTGGGTGAGAATAAAATCAACTACCACTAGTCTGTCTTACTTTATTTAGTTATTTATTTTTGATATTATTTTAACTTTTATTCCCGATGCTGCACTTTGGAATTAAATGTCAGAAAAATACGACATTGATTTCCAGCAAGAACTACAACCCATTAAAGGCAGTGGGCAAAAACAAAACGAAAGTAAAATAGCAGCTCCAGGGACAGTCCAGAATCACCAAAGGAACTATGTAGAAAGCTGACATCGATCTCGCAGCTCACCTCACAAGTCACAACCCATTTCAGACCAAATAAATCATCTTTGAATTACATCCATGGCATGACCCACATTTGAAGTAAAACTGTGTGAAGACTGTGAACCACTCTTAGAAACTGCAACTCGCTCCAGTCAGAAAGCTAACAGCGTGGAGAACTCAAAGGGAAATCAGCAGAGCATCCCTTTGGCACTCATGATGAACCCCGCAAAAACTATCATCTGCGTCACTCACAAAGTAAAAAGAACAGAAGCCTGGGTTATTATTGGTGCGTACCCCCCGTGCCGGTCCGGAGAAACTCACTGACTCACCTGCCCTACTGTTAGACGGGCGAGGTCTATGTCGGTCACGGTGGCCAGCGCCCAGCTCTGTGCGCTGTAGGCGGGGAAATAAAATTAAATTATGGCGGACCCCAACCCAACCGGTGGTCAAGACGTACCGCCTCTGATCCTCCTGCTGTAGGCCAGTCACGCGCATTTAGGGCCCAATGCGCGAATCAGAGAAGAAGAATGACATCATCCGCGATCCGCCTGTACGCTTCCGGCAGGCCTAAGAGGTGAGCTGACGCGGCAGAGGAGGAAGAGACAGTGGGCACTGCATACAGGCACCTCCTCCAGTCCTCCTGAGCAGAAAAGTTAGGTTGCGTTGCTGCAAGACAGTGCAACTGAACTTGCACGTACGATGCGGTTGCAACGTCCTTAACTTTCACTGCAAGTCTGCACACTGTTGACAGCACACACTGTTGCTGACCGCCTTGGTGTCACCCCAGTGGGATGGTGACACCCGGTGGGGGCCGCACCCCCGCACCCTCATAGTGACGCCGCTGCTTTTGATGTAAGTGTATGCAGAATAGCGGCAGCGTGCTCAGTGAATCCACCGTACATTTAGTGTGAAGAATCATATGGTGCGGTTAGAGGCCCTTGTGAAAAGTAAGGCGTGTGTTGGGAGGAGGAGGGTTGCAAGTGGGTACCCATTCTGCTCACCCATTCCAGTCTGCAAGAAGAAGGGGTAACATGTTGCCTGTGCTGTAGGAAGAAAAACAACAGGTAGCAAACAAAAATGCAGTAGCCAAACCCAGAGCCTGTAGCCAAATGCCACACACCCACACTGTTGCTTTATGAGCCATTGCATGGATCAAGGGGTGGTGGCTGAGTTCCGCCCGAGTTAAAGCGACATCAGGGTGCGAGGCACCAGATATGCAATCCAAATTGTCGTGCAAGTAGACAACCAGCCCATCTCTAGGGTGCCAGGTTACCCCCAGGCAACCAGGGGCTGTGATATACCATTGGAAGCTGGGAGAAGAGGGGGGTAACACTGAATCACTCAGGTGGAGATGGAGCTCAGGAGATGAATGGGCAGCTTTAGATTAAGTTGAACGGTAATTGTGGCATTATTGTCAGGACAGACAATAGCCCCTCATGCTGTAGGTCATCCTGGAGTGTGTCTTCTTCACTCACAGCAGTGCTGGAGTCTATATGCTGTGTTGTTGAGGATTGATGGATGGCTAATGCTGCATCAACTGCTGATTATTCGCTGTGGTGAAGGGGGTCTGGAAGGGTGCCCTGGGAGCGTGCCCAAGCCTGCCTTGAGGTTTGTGTTTCCGAATTATGTGTTAATTGCATTGGGGCAGATTGATATTGTCTGTCAGAGGGCAGTGGCTGCAAATGAAGTGGGGTGCTGGCCAGTCCCAGGTGTAGATCGATTCTGTAAGAAGTGGGTTTGCTGGCTGTGGAGTATCTTCAACTTTTCTGGGAATAATAGGGATGTATTGAACATTCAAGTCTCTGAGGCAGCACTTCGCTGTGAGAAAAGAAGACCATTGAAGTTGAGACTACACTATGTAATCTGTGAATATCGATAACACAGCAATTTTCATATTCCATTGGGGTGCATGTCTTGCCACTTGTAGGACAGTGTCTCTATCTTTGTAGTGGAGCATTTTTGACAATACTGGATGGGGGCATCCCAGGTGGGAGCCTGTGGGTGGGTACCCTGTGCATCCTTTCCATTGAGAAATGGTGGGAGAGGGAGTATTCGGGCATGAATGTGTTCACCCAGTCCTCCAGGAATTCAACCATCAGTGTAGACCCTTCAGCAACCTCCGGGAGACCCTCCACACAGTTATTATTCCACTGGGCCCTCCCCTCAGCATCCTCTACATGGTATTCCTGTCTTTGCACTCATTCAAGGAGATCCCATGTAATATTTTCTTTATCCGTTAGTCAAGGTGTAATCTTTGAGATGTGGTTTTCAGTGTCGGTGACCCTGGAGGACAACTTCCGCTAATCTTTGCTGAGGAGACTAAATTCCATTTGTATTTCCTCTATGCAGGACTCCAGGTCGTGGACGAACCAAGTCTCAACTTTGCAGCTGCTCCAAAGTGCAGTCAGCAGTGAGAACAAGTGAGATTGGCTCCTGGTGGCTTTCTGTCTGCCCATATTGTCCGATGTCAGAGACGCTCAGTGATGTTCAGGGTTATTTCAAGCTGATGCTCATCCCCAGCATTCGATTTATTGCACGTAAGTGCTGCAGCCTGCAATACTGGTCAGGTTGGCTTTGCGACCATTGTGACGGTTTAGGCCTGTGTGCTGATCGCACCCTGACTGAGGTAAACTTTTATGGTCTGATTTCTTTATCCCCTTCTAACCAGCTACTCGCCACCTTGCATAGAGGGAAGATATCAGTTCCTGGGTTGTGTGGGTCACTGGGGTGCTTGGTAGCAAGAGGATCTCTGTGAGCAGCTGAGGTGGGTGTGTCAGCCAAGAAGGGTAAAGCCTGAATCCCCACCAACCAGATCTGCAGACGGGGGTGCTCATCAGCCAGTTTAGCTTGAATCCTGTGTCCGGTGGGCTGACTCCGGTATTTGATGATGGGCAGAGAGCCATTGGAAGGATGTTGGGCATGTCGATGGGTATACATGTGTTTTTTGCCACCTTTTAGTCACCTCCCACGTGCCATGGCCTACACCGGGTTCCTGTGGCAGAGTCACAGCAGAGGGTCCCGCATGGATCGCAGGACAGACTGGAGGCACCCTGCTCCCCAGGGAGATGCAGCGACTGGAGTGCTAATTGTGTGATTATATGGGCCTGTGTCCAGGGCTTTGGCCCTCAGTCCACTTCCCTTCATGCCCTGTCCTTGACCAAGGGGGAAGGCGCTAGCTCCCAGGATATAGTGGTTACCTGGGAGATAGGCTCATGTGGGTGGCAGGGTTAGAGTAGGACTTGGGGTCTGCTGATAGGCATGAGTGGTGTTGTATTTATAATTTGCCTATGTTTTTTTCCTTGTATTTTCTTTCCAGGTCTTTCTTTTGATTTCCCCTGTTCCCCCCTTTTTCTCTCTCATTGGTTCTTCTCTTTTGGAAGGTTATGTAGGATCTGACGGTTGTGTGTGACAGTTCAACTGCCAGTGCCCTGTGCTATGGATGTTGATAAAATAAAGACTTTGTACTTACCTTTTAATATCGTTTTATCAATTGTCATCACAGCTACATTGTGTTTGCCCCCCTTGTGCCAATTGCATGGCAAGAAATGACTGCCGTGGCCTACACCAAGCTCAGGCGGCCAGGCTGCTGTAGAGGAGCCCTTTGGGTGCCCCAGGGAGAAGCAGCAGCTTGCGTGCTGATCACACGTAGCTATGGGCCTGCATCTGAGGCCTGGGCCATCAGTCTGTCCCCCTTCCACCCTCACAACCTGTCCTCGCTCAAAGAGGCAGGGTAAGGAGCTGACTCCTAGAATATGGTGGCCACCTGAGAATGAGAAGTTGAGAACACTCCACTGTGCAGCAAGGTTAGGCTGTCACGTGGAAACATCATCATTCTCCATGATCACATTTTTAAGTTTCCTTCTTTTCTTAAACATGATGACACTTGACATACATTTACTTGCATGCCTGTGCAAGATAATATTCTCTGAAAATGCATTCCTTACATTTCCACTTCAAAGGCACATTATCACCACACCTTGAACATTCTGTACAAGGGATAACGTTCACTGTGCAAATGTTGTTTTGTTATTGTCCGTTTGGTGACAGAGCTATCACAAAGAATAAAAGGCTTGGCAATATGGGTGATATTTATTATTTAAACGGTACAAAAGGGGGTGGTGATGGACGGAGCATCTGAATCAATCAAACACTCACACCCAGTCAAAAGATCTGGGTTTAATCCATCACCGTTCTTTAGCCCACTCTGCCACCCCAGTTCAGACATGGCTATATGCAAATCAATCTGACCCTGTGCCTCATGGGAACAGTCCAGCCCGAACTGCCAATGTCATGTCTTCCCTGGACCGGAAACAAGCTTCCGAGGACCGGTTTCTGGCATTCCAGCCGTCTTCAGCCCGGCTTACTTGAATCCAGTGGCAAAGTGAGCAAGGGACTCACGTCTGAGCATACCCTGCCACACTTATGGCGGCCAAAAGCGGTACAAAAGGGGGTGGTGACGGACGGAGCATCTGAATCAATCAAACACTCACACCCAGTCAAAAGATCTGGGTTTTATTATATAAACAACATCACAGCTTATTAGTTGTCCTGAGAGGTAAGCCCAGCTGATTCCTGTTTACCTCATGCAAGGGATGCTGTCCAGCTCTCCACCAAAATGGGCAGCCTGATGACATTTACCCACAGGTCACAGGGGAGGTAGATCACCCTACAGGGACTTGGCAGATTCACCCTCCCTAGGCACACTAGGCTAGGTAGTGCTAGGTAAGAGTACAAATATATTACAGTACTTATATGCACGCATATATTCTCTGTCAGAGCAAAGTAGTTGGACTGTTTATATTTCTCACCATTCTCATAATGCTAATTACATTATTCAGTTTCCTTCTATTGATTATTTTACTCACAAATCGCAATGCTTCAATAAATATTACACAGTGCATTTGTTACCTTGTCAGGTTAGGGGGCACAGATGGTGCACTCTGAGCTAGCAGGAGTAAAGCCAACATATCCTCAGGGTGTGCTCAGAATCAGTCTTGCACAGTTCCGACATTTATGTTGTCCAACAAACACACAGTTTTATATGGGAAAGTATATGCCATATGACAAGGCGAAGGATGTGGGGCCTACTGATGAGGTATGTGCTTTCATAGCCTCCTTTTGGTTGCCCCCCTGCGTGTCGGCTGTAGGTCCAGAGATGAAGCCCATGGCCTTCAGCAAGCCCTTGTAGCTGGCCCGCAGCAGATGAGCCCTGTGAGCCTGTAGGCTGGCCAGAAACACACTGCCCCCCAGAGAGATGTAGTGACCTGCGTGCTGATCGCTTGCCGATGGGATTCTGTACCCAGGCCTGGCTCACAGTCTGTTGCCCCCTAATGGCCATCTTCACTCATGGGCAGTGGAGTAGCGCAGGTCCCCGCAGCCCCTGCGGTGCAGGGGGGCAAGCTCCAGGGGGTCCCTCAGCATAGTAGTCTGGTTTTAAAGCTCCTGACTGAGTCCAGAGGGGGGCCCTCCACGTACCTTGCAGGGGGGCCCTCTCAAGTTTCGTTATGCCAGTGCTCATAGGGGAGAAAGGTGTTGACTCCCTGAATGTGGTGGAAGCTTGAAGAAGAGGCATGTGTGGAGTAAGGGGGAGTGCCCCGATAGCGCTGGAGGACCACGATCAAGGTCCGAGTCCCCGCAGGATGAGGAGGCAAGCGGTGGCAGGTCCGAGAGAAAAGGCAGTGTCCCCACTGTGGACACCCACTTACTGTAGAGAAGCTTTGATGGGCCAACCCGATCCATGGTCTATGCGGGGCTTCTCATGGCTGCAGTGGACCCCCTGTAGAAGCGCATCCATAGTGAGCGTGGAGTCCGGTCATTGTGGGTGTATGCCGTCTGTGCCCAGAGCCCCGTTACCCCTGTCTGGACCCCAGGACTGTGGGTGCAGAGACTCGGTGCTGCCCTGTGGTGTAAGTGGTCCGTGCCGGCCCCAGGCTCCACAGGTGTGGCGGTCCTGCCTCAGGGTCTCGGGGGAGGGGTTCAGCAAACCCCAGCCACTGTTTTGGCTCATTTATTGATCCATGCTGTGTATACCGCTTATAGTGGCAAGGGTGATTGTATCATCTGCTGGATGCTCTCCTCCGGCCCAGTTAGATACAGGATTATATGGGATTGCACCATCTGGGTGCCTGAGCTCTTCTAGCAGGGGACGCCTATCATTGACTGCTAAGCCATGCCCCTGAAGCAAAGCAATCATTGATGCAAAGTCAGCACAAGTCTGGTATTACATTTGGGAGCAAGATCCCTCAGTACAGAGACAAAATGGGATAGTAAAATGCCACATCAAATGTAAGGAGTGTGCCTCAGCATGACATCTCATGTGGTTGACAATACACTGAATTTCAGAATCACTCTTGGTATACCATCAAGCTGAATGCAGAAAACATTTAAGAGCACAAATCATGTGTGGATTCAAAATCACATGTAGGGTGCAAGAATCACTTTAAACAAACACATTTCAGGTACAAAATCACCCTTGGTGCAACATCACAGTAAGAGTGGAAACAGTTAAGGAAAACAAATATCTTCTATGTGCAAAATCACATTGAAGGGTGGATAATTGCCTCTAAGCAAGTGTATACAGTGTTGTGGTGTCATATTTAGGAGCAAAATTACATCAATGTGTTAAATCATATCAAAGTTCCATTTGGTGCAACGTCAATTAGAAGAGTGAAAACTAGGATTAATAGCTAGTAGATTAGTCCCTAGTGTGTTTTTCCCTATGAATTAGTTGAAATAGTTTAGTTCTCTTGCATTTGTGCATGTTTAGTAGAGTTTAGAGTAGGGATAGAATGAGGGGTTGGATTTGAAAAAGAGAAGTAGTGAGTTGTTTTTGTAAGTAGCGGTCATTCGTGCCTGTTTTGACTCTGGCAATTCTTGTTTTATACAGTCATGGGTTTGGCAAAACGTTGTTGTTGAGGAAACTGCCGGGCCTCATCAATCTAAAAAAACATAGAGTTAGGGAAAAAATATGTTTTGTTTCAAAAAGGCCCACATTCACATAATTCCCATAATAGTCCCTCGCACCAAAGGGAAGCACTTTGTGTGCGGATCTGCTCCTTGTGAAAGTGAAGCATTTTGTAACTCACTCTGAAGTCAGACAACAGCTGAAGAGGGTTGTGGGTGGAAGAAAAATGTGACTGACACAACACAGACTTATGGATAAAGTCTGGCTAAAACCCCCTATAAGTAACTATGTTGTACACATATTTTTAGCAAACTCAAATGGTCAAATTACACCGACCTAAAAAGCCATTCAATCTAGTGTTGGCTGCGGGCCTCTTGCCTTTGCTAATGCCTTTTTTTAATGTATTTGTAAATGCTCATTACAGATAGATAGAGGAGCTTGCAACAGAGATGGAGAGGCTTGCAACATAGACAGAGAGGCTTGCAATACAGACAGAGAGGATAGGATGGGTAGGCAGCTAGATCGACAGACAAAGACATAGACAGATAGACGGAGATAGACAGACAGACAGACAGACAGATAGATAGATAGAGATAGATAGATAGATAGATAGATAGATAGATAGATAGATAGATAGATAGATAGATAGATAGATAGATAGATAGATAGATAGATAGATAGATAGATAGATAGATAGATAGATAGATAGATAGATAGATAGATAGATAGATAGATAGATAGATAGATAGATACTCTGGAATTGCAGCAATCAAATAAAAACAGCAGTTCCAACAGGAATTTAAGGACAGATAGATAGATAGAGATAGATAGATAGATAGATAGATAGATAGATAGATAGATAGATAGATAGATAGATAGATAGATAGATAGATAGATAGATAGATAGATAGATAGATAGATAGATAGATAGATAGATAGATAGATAGATAGATAGATAGATAGATAGATAGATAGATAGATAGATAGATAGATAGATACTCTGGAATTGCAGCAATCAAATAAAAACAGCAGTTCCAACAGGAATTTTCAACCTCATTAGCAGGAGGCTGAAACTATCAAAGCTGGATTGTTTCTTGTGCTGTGAAGAGTTGATAGAAAGAGTCCTGTTATCACATCAGGCTCTAGTCTAAACACCATGGCAATGCTAAAGTAATATTTAAGCACAGACAAAATTAATTGAACTGAATGGAACTCGTTTTTGAGCGGATGTGCTTCTTGTGACAGAGCAAAATGCAGTCACTCATAGTGAAGTTAGCCAGTGGCTGAAGTAGGCTGGCTCACTGTACCATGCTGTAGCTGTAGTGGGCATAAGCAAAATGTGTATGACACAACAACAAACCAATGAATGGAGAGAGCTGTCTGGAAACCCCTTTCAATAAATATATTAAAATATAATTTTTGTAAAATCAAAAGGACTTGGCAAATGCCAGACCTAAAAGGGAAGGTGACTTTTGAGAAGGATGTTTGGAAGTTGATAGGAGTCTGAAAGGTTTTCTCTGAGTCAGAGAGGGGAGAGATGGAACAAAGGTTGAAGAAGTATTTTTTTTTATTAAAAAACTGAAATTAACTTATACAAAAATATATACACATGACACTTGATCAGGTTTTAGTGGTTGAAATAACCCCCTCTATATAAACATACCTATGTACATATAAGCAGCAATATTTACATATTCTGATGTTCATATTTATCTTGTGGTGAAGTATGCACTTTTTTTTTACAAAAACCTATATTTAACTTATACATACATAAATACACATGACATTTCTTAAAGTTTTAGTAGAAGATATACACATTCACCTATATATACATAGAAGCAGAAATTATGACATAGTCTGATATATACATGTATCTATCTGGTGTGAATTATTTTTCCCTTTCTATGTACAATGACACATGTTTAATGACAACTTCATCTCCATACCATGGACAGCAATTCATGTCTGAATATACTATTGTGGTACATTCTTGAGTTGTGAGTATGCTCGTCGTTTGTGGATGAGCCAGTTCTTGACTAACCTTCTCAAGCTGAGATGGTTGTCAGTGGATCTTATGTTCGTTAGTAGCTAACTGTGTAGTTTTCGATGCTTGAACAAACACACTCCTATTGCAGTGTATTGATGCTTTGCTTCACTATTGATGCACTGTAATGTGAAGTACTCTTAACGGTAAAAGGCTAGCTCACTTCTTATAAATAAATGCTATAATTAAGAGAAAACTGATAGTCACATTTTTGCAACCATTTGGATGGTGCAATTCTCAATTTTGAGAGGAGACACGTTTTGTTTTACCTAAATATGACTATATTTTACCTTACTGATGCATAGTTGATGTTTTGTGTTAAACTATACTGAATAAAGACTGATTTCTTTTATCTACTGATATTTATATCTGCACTTCTATGTATATGTGTATTGTGGGTGCCTTGTTTGTCTATACTATTTTGATCCACAGAGATCGAAATAAAGTTCTATGATGATGATGATTCTAGTGTAATGTCACATTTAACAAAAATAGCCTATTCATGAACATTCAGACTGCTTTGAGAACTCCTGTTCATCGGTAGGTGGTTATTGAAGGGAGGCTGGTGGATGAGATTGTCTGAAACCTCAAAAATCCAAAGGTCAGTCCAGTAACACCGGAACTGAAATACTCCTATGGTTTGATTAAAAATGTGTGTGGCACTTTCTTAAAGAGATAGTGAAAGAGAGCTGAATCATATGTAATAGCTGAAGGGGCGTACTCAAAGTGGCTCTGATTAATTTGTATGTTGATGCAGTGGCAGCTGCCAACAACGGGGACTGGTGAGTAGGGCAAATTGGTAGTGAGTGCATGCATGCACTAAATAGCTGACATGCATTACATTATCGTTTTAAAGTTAAAATGCTTAACATTAAAACAGTAATATAATGCATGTTGCTGGTTTAGTGCCCATAAGCAGACAGAGTGACAGACAAAAATAATTTTTTTTTTTTAAAGGAAATAAAAGTCACTTACCTTCCTGCACATCCTTGCTCCAGTCAATGCTTCCAAGGGCACTGGAGGACTGTGCTTGCTCTCAGCCCAGCTGTCTAAGAGATGTTTAAAGTGCACATGTCTGGCTGGCCATTACATTTTAAACTTAAAGTGCCCAGTCCACCACTCTTCCCTGCTGTGGCCACTCAGCACCGACCCCGCCCTGTTCTGACACTCGGCTCGGAAGCCGAGTGTGATGGGGTCACCCCACGGGGGTAGAAGCCTGATGGGGAGGGCACAAGTCAAACGGGGGAGGAATAGGGTTGCAGTACGGGGAGGCCTAGTACTAATGCAGTGCGCTAAATGACACACACGACCACTTTGTATCTTGGTCTGCGTCGTCAGCCACGTGCGCTGACGTCGCCCTTTATTTAAAATCCCCGGCCCGAGCCCGGCCCAGGGAGTTGAATGCGCAACATTGTATGGTGGTGGCCGGGTGGCTCACTGCACCGAGTAGTGAAAACTCAAATGGTAATAAATTAACTTTATTACCATTTTATTTTTCATCTCTGGGGCATTTTAATTAGTGTGGCGGAGCTCCTCCCTCCTGTATTGATGACATGATCTCCAGCAACCGTAAAGCTTTAAGTAACCAGGTCTAAATAAATATTGTGCCAGATGCCTGGAGTGTTTGCATGGTCAGTCATCGAATTTCATCCCCAAAAAAGTGAAAGGAGGGATGGATAAAAGTTTAACGTGGAATGGTGATTTACAAAAGAGAAATTATTTAAATGAAAACCATATGCGGGTGCCTCACAAAAAAAAGGTGACGAATGAAAAGCTAAGATGGGAATTTACCCAAAAAATATACACACACAACTTCCAGTCCTTCTGTGAAGTATTAAAAACTCTATCTGAAAGTTGTGCTACAGTGGTACCTTCTGACTGCTGCATCTAGCCAATCTAGCCAATATCAGTAAACAGTAGTATTCTATTCTGTAGTAATGATTAGAGCGGCTCCCTTCTGATTTAACTACTTTTCACACAAATCTTTCCTTTACAGCTATAAAACATGGAATATATGTCACTCTTGATTTCTTTCTACACAATACACTAATTGTCTTTCATTAACTGTATCTAACTTTTGATCTTCCTACAAAAAAACTATAATAGCCCAATTCTCTCTCCCCCACTATTCTCTTCTATCCCACGTCTGCAGAGGCTGCTGCACTGCGCCAAAAAAGGGAAAACTGGAGGTTTCCCAGCTGCAGAGGAGGAAGGTATGAGTCACACAGATGAGAAAGCACGCCTCTTTCATCACCAAGTGCTGCGTGAAAGAGACCCTCGGAAAACTGTAACTTGGCCTTTTCTAATACACAGGTCTCGACTAAACAAGGGCCGCAGCCTTGGTGGACTCGGTCTCGTGAATGTGTGTTTACTTCTTAAAATGACAGCTGCTGTCGGGCAAAAAACAAGAGGTTCACTACTTAGAAAACGAGGACGCTGTCTCTTTAACCACTTCTGTTTTCAAGATTTTAGATGCGTATTTTATATTCTGGTGTGAACAAAATCGCCTCCTAACTGACATTTGCTCATGGGAGGAGGTGTATTCCTGTGGTAGAGAGGCCGCCCTAAAAACCAGGGAGCCAGGCTCGAATACCTGCCGCGCCACAACATCTTGTGATTCTGGGCAAATCATTAAATCTCCCGTCGCCTCAAAAATGTTTACCGTAATCGAGTTCTTCTGTTCTGCGCTCTAATGTCTTCGGCGAAGTTTGCGCTTTAAATAAAAAAGGACAAACGTGCAGGTCCAACGCGAGGACAACCACTGTTTTAATTTTATTTTTTATTTTTACTATAGCACAGAAAGCGGTTTGCACGCTTTTATTGTGCTTACACGCGCAATACAATCAACTCGCGGGAAATCGCGGGAATATTGGCATGCGAACACATGTACAGCATGAGCAGACCAAAGTTAAACAGTCAAGATGTGGAAAAGCCGAATCAGCATCACCACGTGGAAAGTGCCCGGAGTTGCCAACTTCTGAGCCATAGTGAGAAATTACTGAGAAATGCAACCATATGCAGGTTGAGCACTTTTAGTACATGGTCAGTACAAACCTAGTTTCTGATAACAACAATGTATTTCACTGCCTCCTTTTATATCTGCTGGTTGGCTTCCTTCCTTTTTATGCTCTTCAGAAGTCAACAGCTGTCAGCATGAGAAGTGCAAACGCCTAGAATGATATGGGAAAAAATGTACATGCGTGAACGAGGCAGTTCAAAGCAATGAGCTATCTATAGAAAACAGTGAGATGGGCGAAGAGCTGAAAAGTGATAGCATGGAGGCACTGAGTGAAGAATGTCGAGTGAGTCCTCAAGGGGAGGGACCTAGGTTTAGAAGTGGATGGAAATGGAAGAAGTGAACTGAAAAGAACCCTTTCAGAAATGAAGCAAATGGAAAGATGACGAGATGGGGCCTGGCGGCCAGAGCGGCAGACTTTTGGCCTGGGACCCAGGCTGCATCCCCGTCGGCTGTTCAACGTTCTGTGATTCCGGGCAAATCACCTATTAGTCCACTTTTTAACCCTCAAGTTAATCCATTGAATAAACAGTAAATTCATATCTTTAGCTGAAATATTAGGAATGCAAGTAAAGACATTATGGGTCACATTATACATATCCCGGCAATCCCAATGAGGCCCATACAATGAGTTACCGGGCCTACCGGAATTAGAGGATAGGAAAGAGCACCAAATAAAACCTCATCTACGCATAGAAAAAGTTTCATCAATCGCACCTCACATTTTGACTTTGCAAAGATGAACACCCGAGTTGGCCCTGCCACTTCTGAGTTGGCCATGTCCACCCTGATTTCCTGAGCTGGCCCTGCCCCGATTGTCATCTCCGCACCAACTTATCCGGTCTGCCAAGAAAGCCGCATTCAAAGACCGACTAGATAACAACGCCCACAACAGCAAGGAATTATGCAACATCGTCAAAGAATTTACCAACCCATCAGCCAACTCCAACGACATCACCCCCTCCCAAGCCCTCTGCGACTCCCTAGCTTCCTTCTTCCACAACAAAATCGCAGACATCCACAACAGCTTCGACAACCGACCCGGACACCAACCCACCCAACCTTCTGCAGGACCTTCACCCCCCTTGAACATCCTTAACGACTGGAACCCAATCTCCACTGAGGACACCATCCGCCTGATGAACTCCATCCACTCAGGATCCCCAACGGACCCATGCCCTCGCCACATCTTCAACAAAGCAGACTCCATCATAGCACCACACCTCCGAGATGTCATCAACTGCTCCCTCAACTCCGCCACCTTCCCGGAAAGCTGGAAACACGCAGAACTCAGCGCCCTTCTGAAAAAACCCACAGCTGACCCCACCGAACTCAAAAACTACCGCCCCATCTCGCTTCTTCCATTCCCGGCCAAAGTCATCGAGAAAGCTGTCAACAACCAGCTCGCCACCTTCCTCGAAACCAACAAATGCCTCGACCCCTCACAGTCCGGCTTCCGAGCCAAACACAGCACTGAGACCGCACTCATCGCAGCAACAGACGACATTCGAACTCTACTGGACAATGGAGACACAGTCGCCCTCATCCTCCTCGACCTCTCCGCTGCCTTCGACACAGTCTGTCATAGCACCCTTCTACAGCGCCTCAGAAACGTCGGAATCCAAGGAAAAGCACTGGAATGAATCACCTCGTTCCTCACCGGAAGAACCCAGAGAGTCCGCCTCCCACCATGCAAGTCAGAGGCCTCTGAAGTCATCTGCGGCGTGCCACAAGGATCGTCACTCAGCCCCACCCTCTTCAACGTATACATTAGCCCCCTTGCGGCCATCGCTCGCCAACACAATCTCAACATCATCTCCTACGCTGACGACACTCAACTGATCCTCTCACTCACCAAAGACCCTAACACCGCCAAAACCAACTTACACGAAGGAATGAAAGAAGTAGCCGAGTGGATGAAGCACAGCCGTCTGAAACTGAACTCAGACAAAACAGAAGTCCTCATCTTAGGCACCTCCCCCTCCGCCTGGGATGACTCTTGGTGGCCAGAGGCCCTTGGAAAAGCACCCATCCCGACGGACCACGCACGAAACCTGGGCGTCATCCTGGACTCCTCACTCTCGATGACCAGACAAGTAAACGCTGTTTCATCATCTTGCTTCAACATTCTTCGCATGCTCAAAAAAACATTTCGCTGGATCCCCACCGAAACTAGAAAAACGGTCACCCACGCACTGGTCACGAGCCGCCTGGACTACGGAAACACCCTATACGCCGGTACCACCGCAAAACTCCAGAAAAAACTCCAACGCATCCAGAACGCTTCAGCCAGGCTCATACTAGACATCCCGCGTAAAGAACACATCTCTGGTCACCTGAAAAACCTCCACTGGCTCCCCGTAAATAAGAGGATTACTTTCCGTCTCCTAACCCACGCACACAAAGCACTTTACGAACTTGGGCCCGAATGCCTCAACACACGACTGTCCTTCTACACCCCCTCCCGTCAGCTACGATCCTCCAACCAAGCCCTTGCCACTGTACCTCGCGTCAACAAAACCACCATGGGAGGTAGATCCTTCTCCTACCTGGCAGCTAAAACCTGGAATTCACTTCCCACTCACCTTCGCCTTACTCAGAACCACCTAGCATTCAGAAAGCAACTTAAAACTTGGATATTCGACAAGTAATTCCACACCCTTCCTCAAGCGCCTTGAGACCCTATGGGTATGTAGCGCGCTATATAAATCTCCTGACTTGACTTGACTTGACTTGACTTGACTTGACTCCTATTTATTTGCACATCACATGCAGTTCTCCACAAGTAATTTTGTCTCTTAATTTTATTAGTTATGTTTTTTTAGGTCCAACGTTACCTATAGATTACCAGCTTCGGTGAATATCTACTTACTCCTAATTATGGCAGAAATGAACTGCTTCAAGAAATTCTGTGCATCCCTGTCATGGTTCTTAAAATATGTCATGTACAGCATGCACTCACAGAGCCTGAGCCATGGACACTCCTAGCTTGACTGTACATTTTACAATTCAATCTGTTATGTAATGTGCATTTGTAAAGCAAACAATCACAAGTGAGGGTATCCTGGTGCTGTGCAGGTGTGTGTGCCAGGCCCTGCCCATGGTAGGATAGCTAATTAAAAAGCCAGTTCTTCAGCTTCTTACAGAATTCAACAAGAGAGGGGAGGCTGATCTTGAATCTCGATTAAAAGGCAAGCTTCTCTAGTAGTCAGCAGGCAATAATGCTCAGGCAAGAAAGCCAATAAGAGTTTAGCAATAGAGGCAGACACTAAAAGATAAATACAAAATCTTCACCCTAGACCCTGTCCTCTCTCCGAAGTAGAAGGGGGTGTCCAGTTGATTTCATGCTCACATATTTCCAGACTTCCATCTAGCAGCCTCCCAGTCAGTTCATGAGTGATGTGTCATGAGCTATAACTGTGAATACGCACCCTCACATCTGGACCAAGTTTGGCCGTCAAAGTTTTTACCTATGGGATGACAAGAGTGCAGCTTTCCATAATCACTGCAGAATCGTCTTCCATTCTTATTGAGATAACTGGCTTACTGCTTTTTCATCTGCTCAGAAGGGTATGAATTTATTTAATCTTATGTAGACCTTTCAGTCAATGTGCCAAAGTATTACTTGGTACAAGTTCCGAGCTCCTCAATGCTTCCAGTGGGTTAACCCCTTGGCTGCGGCGGTAATTCTGCCGCAGCGCTAGTGGGGGGGGGGGGGGCACGCGGCACCGCCATGCTAGTGACAGAATCACTCCGCTATAAGCCGTGGTGGTGCTGTGCTTGTGACGGAATGGTTCCGTCATGGCCCCGCCCACCTAATAGAATGCTCAGCGCAGGTGCGGAATCAGCGCCGCGCAGGCACGGCGGCCGGGCCATGACGGATCATTCCATCACTAGCACAGCACCACCGTGGCTCGTGATGGAATGATTCTGACACGAGCATGCAAGGGGTTAATTTAGATACCACAAAAGGCAAACATTTCTGATTCCATAAAGAGTCCACGTGCACTTTCTGTCCTATCACATCCCTTGGCTCATCTTTTGGGAACTTAGTTGAGTTCAGGGCTTGAGTGAGGGAAAAGCTGTAGAAGAGAGAAGGTGAAGTCTGGGACAAAAGTAGGATAAACACCCATCAAGTCAACAAAGTGGGTTTCTCCTGCTCTATCATCTCACCAGTTTCTTCAGCTAAATTCTTTCAAGTGAGGATTTAACCACCTTAAAAGAGGTTCTCAAAGTTTGCTGTTTTTGAAAGCTGAAGGAGACTTAAAGGTCTTCAAATTGATGCAGTTGTCGTATCTGACTGGGTTTCAGTTGAGGCATAAACAAGGCTCAGAGTGGATATAAACATATAGAGAGGCAACTCATAACATAAAAACATTATTAAGCACACAACTATTTTCATAGCGAATGGAGGACAAGAGAGGGCATTTGTTTGGATATAAGGATTCTTTTATTCAACATCTTATTTATGCTTGACAGTTCAGTAGAACCAATACGTTTCGCCCAACATTTGGGCTTCCTCAGGACTGCAGATTTAACAAATATGACTGACAATTAATATTACATACACATGTATAAATTACAGACAAACATATATACAGATACAAACCAAGTAATACAAAAATTTTAAATATAGATATCCAATTGTTTCTTAAAAAACAAAATTTGAAAGACTAAGAGCAACATGCTCTAGTGGTGGAACACACATTACACATAAACACATCTATATTAATTAATTGCTGATCTTTCATACTGTACATTTGATATTCTCCAAAATACAGTTCAATGTCCTCATCAAATCACCCGTCGTATTCTTGCATTTTTATTAACCATGAATAATAACCTTGTACCCTATGCAAACAAGATTTTTCTGTATTTCCTAAAGTGTGCAAATGTTTTATTATGAAAACAAGTGTTATCATAGACACTGTCCAATTTTCTTGGATGCAAAATGGATTCAGCACTAATATTTAGTAGTTCACATGTACCCCAAAACATTATTATTGTATTCTGGATGAAGGGAAAGGAGTAACCAGAAACATACACAACGTACAAGTATCAACATGTTATCTCACTTACCCAGAAACAAACAAAATAAGCTGTTTCTAGAAATACATAACTTCTCCCATTTGATTCCATTGTTTTGCCTTATTTGTAGTTTGACTCCGTTCATACATACTATCAACGTATTAACACTCACTAATATACTGATACTGGTGTAAAAGGTATCCTGTATGTCCCATGACCCAATAATAAGTGTCCAAATCATGGCTCTCAGAAAATTTCCAACATTTATATCAATATGTATCCTGGCATGCGATTTAAGTTAGTGACGTTACTACCCGAGCATTAAACGCATATCCCAAGATGTGAAACTGATTAAGGTTGTGAGCAAACATCACCATTAGGTGCATGTCATGCATTTTGAAATTTCATTGCAGTCCAGCATAATGGTTCAGAACTATGGCAGTACAATCTAAAACATGCATGTTTGAGATGCACAGTCCAAAGGACTGCTAATGCTTGACGGGGTACATATTGATATAAACGTAGGACATTTTCAGAGTTGCATGATATGGACACCTATAATTGGGTCATGGTACATACAGGATACCTTTTACACCTGTGTCAGTATATTAGTGAATGTTAGTAAGTTGTTAGTATGCACATACAAAACCTATAAGGACATATGTATGTATGATATTTATAGAATCTGACAACGGAGTCTAACTGCAAATAAGGCAAAACAGCGAATGTGGAATCAAATGGAAGAAGTTAGGAAATTCTAGAAACTACGTATTTTTTTGTTTCTTGGTAAGTGAGCTAACACATTGATACTTGTATCTTGTGTATGTTTCTGGATACTCCTTTCCCTTCATCCAGAATACAATAATAATTTTTGGGGTACATGTGAACTATTAAATAATAGTGCTTAATCCATTTGGCACCCAAGAAAATTGGACAGTGTCTAGAGTTCTTTTAAAAATATTTTATGATAACACATGTGTTCATAGTAAAACGTGTGCAGAATTTAGGAGATACAGAAACATATTTATTTGCATAAGGTACAAGGTTGTTATTCGTGTGTAATGAAAATGCGAGAACATGACGGGTGATTTGATGAGGATATTGAACTGTATTTTGAAGAATATTAAATGTACAGTACGAATGATCAGCAATTAATTAATATAGATGTGTTTATGTGTAATGTGTGTTCCACCACTAGAGCATGTTGCTTTTAGTCTTTCTAATTAGTTTTTCAAGAAACAATTAGATATCTATATTTTAGATGTTTGTATTACTTGGTTTGTATCTGTATATATGTTTATCTTTAATTTATATATGTGTATGTAATATAATTGTCAGTCATATTTGTTAAATCTGTAACCCTGAGTAAGCCCAAATGTTGGGCGAAATGCGCTGGCTGTACTGAACTGTCGACCATAAATAAGAAGATGCTGAATAAAAGAATCATTGTAAGCAAAAAAAGGATCTCTTGTGTCATCCATTCATTATGAATATAATAATGTGCTGAATTATGTTTTCTGTTATGAGTTGCCTCTATACATGTTTATATTTTGCAATTTGAAAAGCTATTATTGGTAGCTAGCTTTTTGGGGTGGGCAATTGTTAGAAGTCTATTTGAATATTTACTTTTATTAAAAATATCGAACACACGTAGTGGTGCAGTATTGGGGATCCCTTGCTGCTAGTGCTTGCTAAGTCTCAGAGTGGGACTACCACAGTGGCAAAATGAGAAAGTCAAGCTGTTCTTAGCTGGGCTTCACAAATTTCTTTTGATTGTATTCAAAGTATTTTTACAAATTTGAAATCTTATGATCTTATTGGCCAATACTGATAAATCACACATCCCTGCACATTTTTTTGCACTCCACAGATTTTTTAAAGGAGTCCTGTTGCTCTTTCAGGCCCTTTTAAAGTGTAAATTCTTAATTCCCTTACAACATAACATGCTGGGTACAACCGCCAACAAGTACTGCTAATAAAGTATTCCAGACATTTGCATTCCAGCAAAGAGGACAGTCCAACAACGGCAATGAATAACTAGACATTTTTCACTAGCTCTGCAAAAATACGGACAGGTTTTGAATGCAATTATCTGTTGTAAAGAAGACTATGGACAAGTGAAAAGCATGTGTGCATCAACGAGTTGTGACCTCAAGCAAGGAGGCTTATTTACAGGCTCCTTAAGCCGAAGGTACGTCACTGTTCCGATATTTAAAGTGACACACCGATGGTGCAAGGGGCTTGTAAATAAGCTCCTATATTGCAACTATGTTTGTATTTTTTGTGTGTGTGTGTATATATATATATATATATATATATATATATATATATATATACATATATATATACACACACACATAACATTCACTGAAAAAAACATAGGTTTCAGGGGCGTTATAGTTTGTTTGACATTTAACTACTCATACAAAACCAGAGAAATTCAAACGTTATAGTTAGTAGAGCTAACTATAACTCGTGCCACCACAATACACTCCTGATGTTGTCACATATCACATCACTCATGACATGGTCAGTGACATTACTGATTATATCACCAATGACATCTCAAATGACATCACTGATGACACGTGTAGATGTAGAGCAATAGTCTGTATATAGATAATGTGCCACAATTCTCTCTTTCCAAAGGGAAGGACTCTGTCCCCGCCCCTCTTGTTCTCTTGGACCTATTCATTGATAAAATATCTCAGTAAGGAACTATTGGATAGATGATATTCCTCAAAGTGTTGATCTACTGGGCAGTGGGGGTCCTTGTTGTTAATTGCCCTGAGGTGCTCCAGTATTCATTTTTTCGCTGCAAATCTTGTGCTTCCTAGATACCTCATCTTACAGGGGCATTCTAGTACATAGACTACGTGTGTTGTACTACATGTCTAGAATTGTCAAATTTTCTTGCAGATGCATGGTGTGTCATACGTTTTGACCATACAACTACATCTGCAAGCCTTGCAGTGCCCACTGGGAAAAATTCCTTGTTGGCTGTGTTAAGGATTATAAGAAACAGTTTTAAGGAACGAGGATATCCTTATTGGGTCATAAAAGGAGCAGTGAAGATAGTCAAACAAGTCACTAGAGACCAAACACTTCAGAGGAACCCAAGACAAGAGAAAATGAGAATGTCACAAGTGTAATCCTGACATAGAACATGGAGTCCAACTAAATAGTTAAGATCTCGAACAACAACTGGAACATTTTAAAAAGTGATCCAATTATTGGACAGAAATTGCCCAACGCCCAATGGTTACATACAGAAAAGGGAGAAGCTTCCTTGACATTTGGTCAGAGGTGACATCACAAAGAAACACAAAGGACCTCAACACAGCCTACAAGGATTTTTTCCTTGTGGGCACTGCAATGCACAGAATGTTTCATGCATTGAAACTGCGACTAAGATAGCCGCCTACTGGTACCTTACTCCACCTAGAATGCACAGATACAACCCCAATCTCCCCTCACATTGCTGGAGACAATGTGGAGCAGAGGGCACTCTGACCCACTTAGTGTGGGAATGTCCACGTCTTTCCACATATTGGGAACAAGCTTTAACTGATATTGATAATCACTTTAAATTCCACGCTTCCAGCATACATTGTTTTAGGCTTAACTAACTAGCTTACTTTTCCTCTTAAAGTGAAGAGGCTGGAAATGGGAATGGCCTTGGGAGCAGGACTTCAGAACATAATATCCCATTGGGGCACGGATAGGATTCCTACACACCAGGGCTGGTTGGGTAGGTTATGGACTGTGCAAGGCATGGAGCACATCACACTTAGACTAGAGGGCGGCGGGCGGGCCTTGTTTGATGACCACTGGCGCCCATTCTTATCTATACTTAGTACTGAGATGAGGGAACTAACTTGTCCGAAATACTTGCGACTGCTGAGGCTTTTAGAAACCACACAGGACCCCACCCCACCTGCCGCTCCGACATAGAGGCAGAGAAACCCCAAACTGCCAGCTGAGCTTCCATGTTAGATGGGCCTGAGTGAAAGATCGAAGGGGGGGAAGCTGTGACATGTATTAGAATTGGACCCAGGAGATTTATTTCCTATTTTTCTTTTGTTTTTTTATTGCATTGGTTAAGTGGGGAAGGGAGGAAGGGAGTTTGGACTTTTTTTGTAAAGTTTATTTTCTAGTCTCGTTAAATGCCATGCAATGTCTTACGGCTAATTCTGCTCCTTTATCAATGTCACTGTTTGATTTATAATAACATCAATAAAAATTATTTAAACAGAAAATTCAAGTTGAAACTGTACGTGTATTGACTTTTCTCATCAAATGAATTGTGCCACACCCTGCATGGCTGGGTTGTTGAAACTGTCCAATAAAAGAAATTACGTCATTGGCAGTGAATTTTCTTTTTTAGGTACCATCATAGAATAGGTTAGAGTTGCTTTTGTATTTGTGTTGGTTGCATAGCTTCAAGTACTTCGAAACTCATCCCCTGAACTAGATACTTTCAACAAATGGTTGTTTGACTACAGCATAAATAAATGTGTATTATTACATATTTTGAGTCGCTGTCTGAGTTGACAATGGTTGTTTCTGAGTGCTGTGAAAATTGGTCCCTACTAAAGGAAACACCTGGGCCATAACGAACACCAGACCTCATTAAGTTTCTACATGCAAGACTGGGTGCAAGATAATTATGCCACACGGGTATACCTGCTTAAGAAATTCCTGGTAGATATCTGTAGGAGATTGGGTGAAGCTGAATATTTCTCTGGTTATATGTTTTTCTGGAGGAACTGGTCATTTGCTGGAGAAAAGAATGCAAAGTCAGGTAATTTGAAATTTCACAAATTTTGTATTAGACAAAATGTGTACATTTCACAAATGTCACCTCTGAATTAGACGTTCATCTACCTTAGTTAGCCCTTTGTATACAATGGGCTGCTCTAATTGTCAAATTTTAGACAAATATTATATTGACAGATGGGAAAAATCTAGCAATCTGTCATGGCATACTTGCATATTTCTACATCTTATTCTTTTTTTGGTCCTGTAAAATCATTCTAAAACCTTCGGACATCCAGCGTAAATATTCTCTGACTAGTTCTTGCCGAGGGAAATCCTTATCGCTGTCTAGGAGTACCATGGATGAATCTCATCCTTGTGTGCTGTGGCATCTGCTGTGCTGACATAATACTTCACTTTTTATTTTGATAAGCAAGTGAATTATTTTTGAAGCAAATTTACTAACACCTTATTGAGGTGAAAAGAGTGACAGGAGTTACACCTTTTACATTTTCTACATGAATATGTTTAAGGAAAGAGGTCATTTGTGGACCCTTCCTGCAGTTGAAGTTTTCAAAACATCATTGTAATTTTCCAAAAGGAGTATTATAAATGACTGTTGAGAGTATCTTTATGTTTCATCCATCAAGATTTGGACATCTGCAATTGGATAGCTACATTTTGGCCAGATTTATTAGGAAGCACCAGGGCTATAACGAATACTACTGAAAATTGGCATGTTGGGTAAAACAGTAAAGCAAAGAGACAAAATCCCTGAGGATTATGTATCAACTAAAGTTTAAAAGTAACATCAATATGGCAGTGCGGGAGACCCATCTTGGAACGGGGGCAAGATGGCCGCCGAGACGCCGTAGGGGATAGTCGCACCCTTGCTCTGCTCCTGATGACAGATTTGATGGAATATGAAGTGCACACCTTGGTCGCAACTTTTGGGTTTAACAAAATAATTTTCCTATCACACTAATGCCTTGGTGAACTAAAACCTAACCTGGACCGGCTGGCATTAAGGAGGATTGTTATATAGTAATTAACAATAACCCAGCCATAGACTTTCAGACTTTCCAGCGCCTGTGGATTGAAATGCTTGGAACATTATCGGGCTGGCCTGTACTGTTAAAAGACTTCTATCAAGTCGAGGATCGGATTAAAGGAAAAACTTTGTTGGAATCTTTTGCTGCTTTAATTGTGAGGTTCTATCAGACAGGGCGCACATATTTTTCAAGAGTAATGGCTCCTAAACTTCTTCGATCGACCAAGAAACCCTATGACCTGACTGCCTCCGGGAATGAGGAAGAAGAAGCACCCGTAGATGGCCCTGGAGCTCTAGCCTGCAATCTTAGAGCCAAATCAAGATCAAAAGCACAGCTGAGGCGAGAAGCGGCAAAAGAGGCTAAAACGCGGAAGTTACGGGAGAAAGATACGAAAAAAAAGAAAAATGCGGTGCTAGCTCGATCGGCCAAGAAAAATACAGAGATACAGTCTGCTGCCGGCGAAATGGTGGGAAGAGAGGCAGCATTCCGGCAAACCACGATTGTGGAGTCTTTCTTACCTGCAGTAGGAGCTGTAATGAGTACCCAGCCGGCAACGCAGCGGACCTTCACTGTCCCAACGCTAGCAACGCTGTGTGGAGAGAAGCAGAATCCCACACGTATGGAGAATGCTGGAGCTGCCGGAGCCGCCGGGAACACAGGCAGCATGTCGGAGTCTCTCAGTCAGAATGAAGTTACAGATCCCGTGGGAGCAACCGTCTCTTTAACAGTCACAGTAGGGGGCGGGGCTGAATGCTTAAAGGGCCAGGAGCCGTCTGGAGTTCCAATTGAAGATAAAAACAAGACGGTAGATTTATCTTCAGAAACAGTCAGGGGGCCTGATACTGAGATTAATGTGATGATTGCCCATCCTGGAAATAATGAGAAAACCAATGAGAATGCAGATGAACAGTCAATTATAGAGGTATCGGATAAGGAGGTAGCAACTACTTCAGTACAACAGGAGGTAATCAGCTCTACTTTTGAAAATAGAAGTGGTATGAATGTAATGAATGCGCAAAATATTTCTGAATCTGTTTTGGCATCACCTGGTGAGGAGATTTTTTTCACTGGAAACGACGAGGTGGATGATGAAGAGGATGAGGACGATGGAAGTGAATACAGTAGCTCTGCCCAAGAATCTCCGTCAGATTCAGATTCGGAACTGGGCACTTCAGTGGACTCTGCAGCAGGCTCAGGTACAGAAACCAATCTATCTAAATCTGATAGTGTCTCAGTTACCTCTGGCAGCGATACAGAATCTATAGAGCAAGAGACAGCTCAGAAGGTTATAAAAACAAAACCAAAAAACGCTTCTAAAGAGATGAAGAAAACTGTGACGGACAACAACCCTATGTATAAGGGTAAGGTTAAAAATAACAATCCCAGGCGAAAGAATCAAGCTAGAGCGCCTCGTAGAAGGCATGTGAAAACAGTTGTAAAAATGCTTGTCTGGGACAATACAGTAGAGAGCGGAGTACCTCAGTCTGGGGAGCTTGTGAGTACAGAAACAGGCACCCAGGAGGTTAGCCTTCAGGGAGCAGAGGGAGGCTCTGAAGGAGGTGCCTCAAATTTCGAAGTTCTATTCTCTACCTTAAAACAAATACAAAGCGAGGCTCGTGCTGAGAGTCAGAGAGCAAGTAGGAGGGCCAGACACGCAAATAAAAAAATACAATCTTCCCTCCACAAGGTGAACAAAATGTATGAAGAAATGGTTGGGAGAGTATCTGAGATAGAGGCTAGAACGGGGAAACTGGAAGATGACTTTGTTAAAATGCAAGATGCTAGCAAAGATCATGATAAGACAACAGCGGACATGCTTTGGAAGCTAGAGGACTTTGAAAATAGACAAAGGCGGAACAATGTCAGATTAATTGGAATCCAAGAGGGAAAAGAGGGAGGGGACGTGCGGGGGTTTGCATTGATTTGTTGAAAGGTGCACTACCCGAGCTGGCTTCATGGGACTGGGAACATGAGGTACAAAGAGCGCATCGTTTCCCGCTGACGCAAAAAGAGACACAGGGTAAGCCCCGCGCAATACTGCTATATGTCGGGAATTTCCTCTTGCGTGAAGAGATAATCAGCAAGGCAAAGCCTCAGTCTAAGCGCTCCTATCAGGATATTGAATTTTTTGCTCGCCCTGATTTCTGCCACACCACCGTAGAAAGAAGGTGGCGGATGAGGCAACTTATTACCCCGTTCCAAAACATAGGGTGTGAGGCTTACCTAATGTTTCCCGCGCGCCTAAAAATTGGTCTAGATGGAAACTTTAGAGTTTTTTACTCTGAAATTATGGCGCAAGAATACCTCAGCTTTCTGCGAGAAAATAAAGGTCATCAAAAGTCTTATCATAAGGTCCCTGAGGGTCAAGACTCACAAGCTGTGACTATCAGAAATATACCCCGTAAAAAGTAAAAAGTAAAAAGAGGGGACAGTGTAATAATGTTATGGAAAAAGCAGCTTGTCAGTAAGAGTTAGATTTTTTGGAAATCTAAGTGAAGATTGTATATTCACATGTGCATTTTTTCATTCGGAAGTTTGTGGTTATGTTTAAAACTGCTGATATGTTGATATATTGTCGCTATATTGTCGCTTAAACAGGTATTAGTAGTTAAAAACTGGTAGATAGAGATTAAGATTAACTTTCTTTTTTTTTTGGTGGAGCACTTCGAGTGACATGTATGATTAAGGAAAATCAGGGGGGAGAGGGCGAGACATCCCGCTGGCATGCGTCGGTCAGACATAGGTCTTATGGACCTATTTGCCCGTAGGGGGGGAGGGTTCCTGAGGGAGGGGTTACTGGGGGGGGGAGGGAGAGCACAAGGGCAGGGCACAATGGTTTTGAAATACACTGGGATCATGAAGGGCACATTCTGAAACAGGTGTATGAGCAGTATGGCTGTAAGGAAGGGAATATGGAAACTAAAAACTGCGTAATATGTGTAGTAGATGTAATAGAGAGCAAATCTAATAAAGTAAGAAATACAAGTGAACAGGTAGCCAACTGTCCCGGAAAATCTAGATATGACTCTTAGATTTGTAACATGGAATGTGTGCGGCTTAAATGATGTCCAAAAGAGACAAAAGATAGGTATTCGATTGCGTCAGATGAATGTAGACTTCATATTCTTGCAAGAGACACACATAATGAGCACGCAGGAGTACTGTCTCAACCAGTTGGGGTTTCATCTAATAGCAAGATCTAAACAAGGTGCAAAAAATAGAGGGGTCGCTATCCTGTCAAGGAGTAAAAATCTGATAACAGGGAAGAAATTAGAGGACATATGGGGAAGGTGGGCCATGACGGAGATCTTGATAGAAGGTGTATGGACAACGCTAGTGGCAGTTTATGGATCAACGCGGGATGACCCAGAAATAATACAGTTTCTAGACTCTGAGTTAGCTGCTTGGCCCCCACAGGTTATCATAGGAGGAGACCTAAACATTAATGGGGCAGAGGGATTGGGAACAGGACAGATTAGGAGTTATAAAGGACGGAAGAAAAGAGTACATAAGGCCCTTGTGGATCTTTTGGTAAGTAATAATCTGAATGATGTTTGGGGTACAATTAGATTAGAACAAAAAGCATATACATATTATTCTGCACCACATCAAATTTGTGTTAGATTAGATTATTTTATGATTTCTAACAATTTAATGACAAGGGTCAAGATTGATAGGCTCCCAAGAATTCTCAGCGATCACAATCCATTAGTATTGACGATGAAACTAGAAGGAGGAATAAGAATTAATCGGGTTTGGACATTCGAAAGAAGGCTTCTTTTAGATGATGATTATATATCACATATGTCAAAATGGATTAGTGAGTTCTTTGAAAACAACAGAGGAAGTGCTCCGGTGGGAATCATATGGGATGCTTTTAAGGCGGGTGTTCGTGGTGAAACATGTAGCTATAGTGCTTATAAACGAAAAATAGAAGGGCTTCGACAAAGGGAGTTAGAGAGAGCTGTGTCAGAGGCAGAAGAACAACTTAATAACTGTGTTATTAGAGGTGAACCAGCTGAACAATATACTATAGATCTGATAAAAGTAAAAAGTGAAGCTGAAGATGAATTGGCGAAAAAGGCGGCAGTTTATTATACAATCAGAAGGGAGAAGTGTTATGAATATAATGAAAAAGTTGGGCATGTTCTCGCCATGCGCACCAGACAGATAGCGGCAGATGGGACTGTTAGGGAAATTAGGGATGAAAATGGCAATTTGCATTCAGACTCGGAAGAAATTAGGGAAGTATTATGGAAATTCTACCAGACATTATATGATCATCAACATCCTTGTGGTAACGAAGAGATTAGGGAATATCTTGAGAATATCCCAACCGAGAGGGTTTCGGATGAAGATGCAGAAGGACTAGAAAATCAGTTAGATGCCAATGAGATTAAAGAAGCTATGTGTAATCTTTCTTCAGGAAAGGCAGCTGGCCCGGACCAGATACCTTTAGAGTTTTATAAAACTTTCTGGGGAATGCTGGGTCAAGAGTTAAGTAAAACGATCCAAGCTGCTCAGCTGGGTGAGTCTATTCCAAAGTCTTGGGGGGGGTGCGGATATCGTTTTAATTTTAAAAAAAAGGAAAGCCGCCTACAGAGCCTGGGTCATATCGTCCGATTACATTAATGAATAACGACACTAAAATATATTCGAAAGCCCTGGCGACGAGATTTGCTGGAGTGATAAGTGCCTTAGTCAGCTGCAATCAACACGGTTTTATTCCCGGAAGAGGAACAACCCATCACACCCGGAAAGTTATGACATTGTTCGATGCCGCCGAGGTCACAGGAGATCCGATGGCAGTAATGTTGCTGGATGCTGAAAAAGCATTTGATCGGGTCTCCTGGGACTATTTGTGGCATACTTTAGTAAGAGCTGGATTTAAGGGTGGTTTTATAAAAGCTTTGCAAACCCTGTACAAGGAACCGGTCGCAGCTTTAAGAGTCAATGGGGGCATCACGGGACAATTTATGATTAAAAGAGGTACACGGCAGGGGTGCCCATGTTCCCCTTTATTGTTTGCCATGTATATGGACCCATTGATTCGTAAATTAGATCTATGTCCAGAGATAACTCCGTTACCTACATTGTTGGGACCCTGTAAGATACTTGCCTACGCTGATGACGTGGCAGTGATAACACCAAACCCCACTGAGGCAACTGAATTAATAGAAGAAGAGGCTCGTAGATTTGGACAGGTATCGGGGTATGCCCTAAATGCTTCAAAGACCCAGATTATTAAAAACTCAGCGACCATATGTGACGATAACCGAGTGGTCCAGGCAGGGACTTATCTAGGAATAAATATTTCAGCTGACATAAATAATTTGGTGGAAAAAAATATTGTTCCAATAATAAATAAAACAAAGAAAGACCTGGATCGGTACGAGAATTTACATCTATCATTAGTAGGTCGAGTCAACATCATCAAAATGATGGTGCTGCCAAAATTTTTGTATATCTTTAGGGCAGCACCACTTCTATTTGATAACAAATGGTTCAAAATATGTGAGCAAATGATTAACCGGTTTATATGGGCTAGAGGAAAGACACGCAGGGCATTAAGATATATGTCACTCCCGCGGGAGCGAGGGGGTTGGTCTCTACCGGATCTAAAATTGTATTATTGGGCTGCTGCATTCCAAAACATGTTGGGATTGGTTGGGGGGGCTGAGGTGGATGGATGGGATAATATTGGTTCACTTGCTATTTATGGAAACAGCAATGGACCGCATCCCGAAACCCGAGCCATGTCTCGGGCGACATCCAAAAACCCGGGACATGGATCGGGTCTAGAGATCATCAGTCCTACAAGTACTTACTTGCACCCAACTGGGTGAACCACTCTTGAACACCAAGTACCAGAATCCCAAGGGGCGACCCGGAGGAGGGGCTAGCGGAGTGCGGTCCATTGCTGTTTCTACACTTGCTATTTATGGTTTGGTCTTGAGCAAAAATGCGGAAAATGTTTTTTTGAGATTTACTGAGGAAAGTTATTACAAAAGAACACGGTTTAAGACTATAATGGCTGCTTATAACATATGGAAAGGAATATCGAAAAAGATAGGAATTGGGAAATACAATGCTTATACCAGGTTTAAAAATAACCCTTCTCTGCCTAGTATGGTTTTTTCAGGAGTTGTATTCCAAGATTGGGAGAGGCGGGGGATAAGAAAGATCGGAGATATCCAGGGAACCCATGGTATATTACAATTCGCAGAATTACAGAATAGATATACTTTAAATACAAAGCATTTTTTTAAATATCTCCAAATAAGAAGTTGTATATTAAATAAAAAAGGGGGGCCTTTGGGTTTTGACAGAACTGTATTGATGGACCTTATAGAAGATGGCTCCGACTGTACCATAAAGAGACTTTACTGGGAAATGACAACTCTAAAGAAAGATGATTTGGAGAAATGGATAAATAAGTGGTCTGTAGATTTGGATATAACTAGGGATATCTTTTCGGAGTCATTAGAAATGGGAAGAAAATTGTTGTGCTCATCATCTTTACAGGCTCAACATTACAAGATTTTATATCATCTGTATTATACACCTGGGAAAATTGCTCAATGGGGGGGTCTATCGGGAACTACCTGTTTTAGGTGTGGTAGTGCGGAGGCGGATTTGATTCATATCTTTTCACTTTGCCCACAATTAGATGGAGTAAAACAGGACATTGGGAATTTTCTTCAGAATGTATTATCAGCTACAATAGAATTAAATCCAGCTGTAATGTTACTAGGAGTTAGCACTGAGGGACATGTGAATAATGAAAACTTTTTATTTGTTGTACTGGCTATTTTTAGATTGCTAGTGGCCTCGGTATGGCTTGATCCTAACACTCCCACATATCATCAATGGTTGGGCAAGGTATTCACAATACAAAAATTGGAATCTGCTATATATGCTAGGAAGGGGAAAAAGGGTAAGAAACTTGGTATGCAAATATGGGAGCCTCTCATTCGGTGGAAGCAAGGTTCTGATCATTGATCATCGACCACTGGGGGGGGGGGGGGGGAATGGAGAATGTATTGTATGGAATTCCTTGTCTCTATTGTTTATATTGTTTATTTTGGAACAATTATGTATGATTTGGTACTTTATACCTTTATATTCCTGTTGTATATACGAATGTGTGCTCTACTATTATGAATTCTATTGTGCCCTGCTCATGTTTTAAGGGGAAAAAAGGGGGGAAAATTCTTCAATAAAAATATTTTTTTTAAAAAAAGGGAACAAGCTTTAACTGATATTGATAATCACTTTAAATTCCACGCTTCCAGCATACATTGTTTTAGGCTTAACTAACTAGCTTACTTTTCCTCTTAAAGTGAAGAGGCTGGAAAATGGGAATGGCCTTGGGAGCAGGACTTCAGAACATAATATCCCATTGGGGCACGGATAGGATTCCTACACACCAGGGATGGTTGGGTAGGTTATGGACTGTGCAAGGCATGGAGCACATCACACTTAGACTAGAGGGCGGCGGGCCTTGTTTGATGACCACTGGCGCCCATTCTTATCTATACTTAGTACTGAGATGAGGGAACTAACTTGTCCAAAATACTTGCGACTGCTGAGGCTTTTAGAAACCACACAGGACCCCACCCCACCTGCCGCTCCGACATAGAGGCAGAGAAACCACAAACTGCCAGCTGAGCTTCCATGTTAGATGGGCCTGAGTGAAAGATCGAAGGGGGGGAAGCTGTGACATGTAATAGAATAGGACCCAGGAGATTTATTTCCTATTATTCTTTTGTTTTTCTATTGCATTGGTTAAGTGGGGAAGGGAGGAAGGGAGTTTGGACTTTTTTTTGTAAAGTTTATTTTCTAGTCTCGTTAAATGCCATGCAATGTCTTACGGCTAATTCTGCTCCTTTATCAATGTCACTGTTTGATTTATAATAACATCAATAAAAATGATTTAAATAGAAAATTCAAGTTGAAACTGTACGTGTATTGACTTTTCTCATCAAATGAATTGTGCCACACCCTGCTTGGCTGGGTTGTTGAAACTGTCCAATAAAAGAAATAACGTCATTGGCAGTGAATTTTCTTTTTTAGGTACAATTATAGAATAGGTTAGAGTTGCTTTTGTATTTGTGTTGGTTGCGTAGCTTCAAGTACTTAGAAACTCATCCCCTGAACTAGATACTTTCAACAAATGGTTGTTTGACTACAGCATAAATAAATGTGTATTATTACATATTTTGAGTCGCTGTCTGAGTTGACAATGGTTGTTTCTGAGTGCTGTGAAAATTGGTCCCTACTAAAGGAAACACCTGGGCCATAACGAACACCAGACCTCATTAAGTTTCTACATGCAAGACTGGGTGCAAGATAATTATGCCACCCGGGTATACCTGCTTAAGAAATTCCTGGTAGATATCTGTAGGAGATTGGGTGAAGCTGAATATTTCTCTGGTTATATGTTTTTCTGGAGGAACTGGTCATTTGCTGGAGAAAAGAATGCAAAGTCAGGTAATTTGAAATTTCACAAATTTTGTATTAGACAAAATGTGTACATTTCACAAATGTCACCTCTGAATTAGACGTTCATCTACCTTAGTTAGCCCTTTGTATACAATGGGCTGCTCTAATTGTCAAATTTTAGACAAATATTATATTGACAGATGGGAAAAATCTAGCAATCTGTCATGGCATACTTGCATATTTCTACATCTTATTCTTTTTTTGGTCCTGTAAAATCATTCTAAAACCTTCGGACATCCAGCGTAAATATTCTCTGACTAGTTCTTGCCGAGGGAAATCCTTATCGCTGTCTAGGAGTACCATGGATGAATCTCATCCTTGTGTGCTGTGGCATCTGCTGTGCTGACATAATACTTCACTTTTTATTTTGATAAGCAAGTGAATTATTTTTGAAGCAAATTTACTAACACCTTATTGAGGTGAAAAGAGTGACAGGAGTTACACCTTTTACATTTTCTACATGAATATGTTTAAGGAAAGAGGTCATTTGTGGACCCTTCCTGCAGTTGAAGTTTTCAAAACATCATTGTAATTTTCCAAAAGGAGTATTATAAATGACTGTTGAGAGTATCTTTATGTTTCATCCATCAAGATTTGGACATCTGCAATTGGATAGCTACATTTTGGCCAGATTTATTAGGAAGCACCAGGGCTATAACGAATACTACTGAAAATTGGCATGTTGGGTAAAACAGTAAAGCAAAGAGACAAAATCCCTGAGGATTATGTATCAACTAAAGTTTAAAAGTAACATCAATATGGCAGTGCGGGAGACCCATCTTGGAACGGGGGCAAGATGGCCGCCGAGACGCCGTAGGGGATAGTCGCACCCTTGCTCTGCTCCTGATGACAGATTTGATGGAATATGAAGTGCACACCTTGGTCGCAACTTTTGGGTTTAACAAAATAATTTTCCTATCACACTAATGCCTTGGTGAACTAAAACCTAACCTGGACCGGCTGGCATTAAGGAGGATTGTTATATAGTAATTAACAATAACCCAGCCATAGACTTTCAGACTTTCCAGCGCCTGTGGATTGAAATGCTTGGAACATTATCGGGCTGGCCTGTACTGTTAAAAGACTTCTATCAAGTCGAGGATCGGATTAAAGGAAAAACTTTGTTGGAATCTTTTGCTGCTTTAATTGTGAGGTTCTATCAGACAGGGCGCACATATTTTTCAAGAGTAATGGCTCCTAAACTTCTTCGATCGACCAAGAAACCCTATGACCTGACTGCCTCCGGGAATGAGGAAGAAGAAGCACCCGTAGATGGCCCTGGAGCTCTAGCCTGCAATCTTAGAGCCAAATCAAGATCAAAAGCACAGCTGAGGCGAGAAGCGGCAAAAGAGGCTAAAACGCGGAAGTTACGGGAGAAAGATACGAAAAAAAAAGTAACACAAGGGGGCAAGAGGAGTAAGGGGGCAAGATGGCCGCTGAGGGTTTCAGCGAGTAAGTCGCACATTTTCACTTCTCCCTGCCACAGGCTAAATGGTTGACGGAATCGATGCTGGAACCTGGTTTGGGAAGGAGTACTTGGCAGCATAATATACAGCATCACTGCAGAAGGAGTTGCAGGAAAGACGCCAGGTTCCTTTCTCAGGAATTAAGTTTAACAAAACGGATTGCCCTGAAGCTTTGGAGAAATATCACAGCAAGAACCAAGCTGATTTTGAAATCTTGGTTCAGAATGCCGCCGAGGTTGCAACGAGTACATGATGCAAAAGATGGCAGAGAAAACAAAAGCGGGAAGCTCGGTGAGACTGAATCTAACAAAGCCCCTAATGCTAAAGAGAAAGTCAAGACCGATATGAAACAAGACACCAAACAAGATACAAAAATGGATACAAAAGTATCACAGAGTGCGGCTCAGAAAGCCGGTGCTATTCCCAAAAAACCAACTCTGAGAAAACCGGGCGGTGACAATCCAGCCTCGGCTAAGGAAAGTGGAAACACCAAGAAGACAAAAGAGAGTGCTATGCGCCAACCATCAGTGACGGAGAGTTTTTCAAATATACCTTCGAATCCGGGCGGGATCTGCAGCGGTAAGATTGTATCCATGTCCGATGCTCGCCCAGTGCCTGCTGCTACAGTCGCCGCGGAAGCTAAAGGTGATGTGGATTCTGTCAGCGAGGTCCATGGGCTGATGCCGGCAGTGGGAGAAGGAGAGAAAGCAGTGAAGGGCGCCAGCGCGGGCGCTGGGATAGCGGTAACTAAGCAACAGGGAGAAAGACCCGCTGCAGGGAAGCCGGCTGGGGCAATGCCTGCATCCACTGTTAGCGCTGCAAGTCAGGCGATTGAGAGAGATGCAGCGGGTGAGAGTACCACAGTGGCCACTTCAGCTCCTACACAGCTCTCGAACAAAGTGGGCCCAGGAGATCATCTTTCACTGCACAAGGTCGGTAATGAAGTGCTTGAGGTTAGCGCTTTGAATGCACAATTACCAGATAACGTTAGCTGTTTGGCAATATCCACGGATTGTGATATAGGACTAGCGAATGGTTTGGTAACAGATGGCGCTGCACAAGCAATGCCTCCGCTATGGGAGAATGAAGCAGAAATAAATTTGGAAAGAGAAGGAGTGAAATCAGGTGGCGAATCCTCAGCTTCTACCTCTAACTCCACTGAATTGCATTTTATATCTGAGGCAGCCTCTGCGGAGAGGTACTACTCGGTAGAAGAAGACTCCCAGTCACATTCGCTTCCTACTGGAGAGAGTTCTGATGAGTCAACTGGGGGAGATACAGGTAGTAGCTCTCCGGTTCAGAAATGTACTCAAAAAAAGCGATTATCCAGAAGAAAACCATCCTCAGCAAGCAGCACTACAGACCCCACTAAAAAACTAGCCTGGGATTACTCTACTACCACATTCTCCTTTTTAGAGCAGGATAGCCCGGCTACAATGATTGGAGAGCAGGGCTCCTTGCAGCCCATACAACCACCTGTTACTCTGGACCTATTATTCAACACTCTGAAATTGATGCAATCCGAGGCTAGAGGGGAAAGTAGGAGAGCTAGGCATGAGGCTAGAAAGGTACAGAATAAACTGAGGAAGATAAGTCAAAGGCAGGACGAGATGGCGGAGAGGGTGGCACATGTGGAAGAAAGAACTGGGAAAGTGGAGGACGATCTGAGAGAGATTAAATCATATAAGGAAGAGCATCAGAAGGTGGCTGAAGATGTTAACTGGAAACTCGAGGATTTTGAGAATAGATAGCGTCGAAATAACATCAGACTGCTAGGAATTGAAGAAGGACTGGAAGGAGGGGACATTAGAATGTTTGTGGTGAATTTGTTAAAAGGGGCTTTCCCAGAACTAACATCATGGCAATGGGAACATGAAATCCAAAGAGCCCATCGCTTTCCGTTCTTCAAAAGAGGGCAGGAAGGAGCCCAAGGGGGTAAACCAAGGGCAATTTTGATCTTTGTTGGGAATTTCCTGCTAAGGCAGCTGATCCTAGATAAGGCCAAACCTGAGTCAAGAAAGTCTTTTAATAACGTGTCATTCTTTGCAAGGCCTGATTTTTGCCATGCTACGGTAGAGCGTAGATGGAGATTCAGGCAGCTGATTCCGAGTATACAATCTCTGGGTTCAGAAGCCTACCTTCTCTACCCAGCAAAGCTGAAAATAGTAACTAAAAGTCAGGTTAAGTTCTTTTTTTCCGAAATTAAAGCAAAGGCCTTTATGATTGAAGTTTTGGGGTATAAGGAGAGTTAACCAGAATATTGTAATTGTTTATTTGACATAGAGGGGGGTAAGAAGGTGGGGAGAAGTGGCGACTGCTGATTCTCTGGCGATCACACATAGGTCATGCTTGACCTATTTGCCTGTAGGGGAGGGTGGGGGTGGGGGTGGGTTAGTCTGGGGTGGAGAAGGGGGGGAACACAAGGGGGGGGGAGAAAATGGCACACATCATTTGTAGTAGTTTACATACAGAGCTCTGCTAAAAAGTTGGTATTGCTTTTAAGTATACGGTGGAACAAGGAAACAATGAGAGAAAGAGGAAACTGGGAGAGTGGGACGGATATAATTCTCGAAATTCTTAATGGCATGTAGAATTATTTCAATGAATGTGTGTGGCCTTAACGACCTCCAGAAGAGATTAAGGGTCTCTGCTTTCTGTAAGGCATTAAATCCAGATCTGATTTGTCTCCAAGAGACCCACGTTGAGGGAGGTAAAGGTTTTTTGTTAGGACAGCTGGGGTTCGAAGTATTAGCTTACACTACACAAGCTTCAAAAACACGAGGGGTGGCAATCCTGGGAAGGGGGAGAGAGTGTATGGTGATTAGGAAGAAGGTAGATAAGTTGGGAAGATGGGTCATGGTGGAAGTAGTGTTCAGAGGAGCTAGATTTACTTTGGTCTCAGTCTATGGTTCGACAGCCGATGAACCAGATATATTTGAGTTTTTGGACCAGGAACTGACAACATGGGTGGATCCTATCGTATGTTGTGGGGATTTTAATATTAATCGACCTGCCAGTGTAGAGCTTCAAAGGAATTATGGTTATACTGGGCGTAAGAAGAAGGTACATAAGGCGATAGTAGATCTGGCTACACATAATGCTTTATCAGATGTATGGGCAAATCTGAATCCAGTGAGTGATGGGGACACTTTTTTTTCAGCGCCCCATAGAATTACTGTTAGATTGGATTATTTTTTAATTTCTAACGTGTTGTTATCTAATGCATCTATTACAAAGTTACCACGTATGATGTCAGATCATAACCCGTTGTTATTGACATTGAATCTCAATGGAATAAGTAGAAAGGTGTATAAATGGTCATTTGAAAGAGCGCTGTTGAAAGATGAGAGCTACTGTAAACATATGATGAAATGGATAACCGAATTTTGGCTTAATAATAAGGGTAGCACAAGCAGTGGTAATGTCTGGGATGCTTTTAAAGCAGGGATTAGAGGCGAGACGATTAGTTTTACATCTTTTCGACGGAAAGTGGAAAGAGAGAAGTCTGAACAACAGATGAACTCACTTTTGGCTGCAGAAGCAGAACTTAATAGATTGATTATGGCTGGGAGTCCACTGGATCAAAAAATATTAGAAATAATGATTTTAAAGAACGACATTGCTGAAATGGTTACAAATAGAACAGCCGTAAGCTATCTCGCAAAAAAGGAACAGGTGTTTGAATACAGCGAGAAGGTGGGGCATATCCTTGCTGTTAGGACGAGGCAGAAAGCTAATGCTGGTGACATTAAAAGCATGGTAGATAACTTAGGAAATGTGATATTAGATTCTAATGGCATAAGGAATGAATTCTGGGAATACTATACGAACTTATATGACAGCGACAACAGGATGGGTTCCGAGGAAATAAATATTGAAATAAGAGATTATTTGGGAAATATACAGCTAGAGACGTTGGAAATAGAAGATCAGATTAAGCTAGAGTCCGATATAACATTAGAGGAAGTAGCATCAGCACTTTCGGAACTCCCATCATCTAAAGCCGCAGGACCAGATCTCATTCCAATTGAATTTTATAAAACATTTTTCTCTTCTATAAGTGCGGAGCTTTTAGATACTCTTTTACAAGCTCAGAGGGAAGTCTCAATTCCAGATTCATGGGGGGGCACTGAGATCATTGTCATTCTTAAAAAGGGCAAGCCTCCTACAACACCAGGGTCGTATAGACCAATTGCCCTTATGAATGCGGATGTGAAATTATATTCTAAAATTCTGGCAACAAGGCTGTCTACCGTTATTGAAAAACTAGTCGCACCAGAGCAACATGGATTCATTCCAGGAAAAGGTACCACTACACATGTTCGAACAGTAATCACTTGCTTTGATGCTATGGAGGTTAATGGCGGCCCACTGGCAGCCATGTTCCTCGACGCCGAGAAGGCTTTTGACAGGGTGGCTTGGTTATACTTATGGGAAATAATGAAAGTATATGGTTTTGGCGATAAATTTATAAGGGCAATTCAGGTCTTATACAAGGCACCTACAGCCAGAATTAAAATAAATCGAGATTTAACGGCACCTGTACAAATTAAAAGAGGCACTAGGCAAGGCTGTCCTAGTTCTCCCCTCCTTTTCGCATTATATATGGATCCATACTTGCGTTATTTAAAATCTAACCCGAATATCCCACCACTTATCTCGAATGGAGTGGAGGTTAATGTTCTAGCATATGCAGATGACGTTGCTATAATCACCCCAGACCCAGCCAAAGCAGTGGAGGAGGTTGAGCTGGAGGCTAGCAAATTTGGAAGAATATCCGGGTATAAATTAAACAGCGCAAAAACACAAATCATCAAAAACGCAATGGTCTTATATAATGATGTTCGAGTGGTCCCCGCAGCAACGTATTTAGGAGTTGAGATATCACCCAATTTGGACACAGTGGTAGGACGGAATATTTCTCCTTTAATTAAAGATGTAAGTGCAGACCTGGCCAGAATTGATAAGCTTAAACTTTCGCTAGTAGGACGTACAAATGTAATAAAAATGATTATTCTTCCCAAATTCCTTTATTTCTTTCGCACTATTCCTCTTTTTTTTGAAACAATTTGGTTTAGTAAACTAGAATCAATACTTGATAAATTTATATGGTCCTATGGGAAAACGAGAAGGGCCTATAAGTTTATGACGCTACCAAGGGTTAGAGGAGGGTGGGGGGTCCCAGACTTCAGGCTATATTATTGGGCATCTGTACTACAATACACCCAGGGTCTGCTGGGGGCAGATAATCTAGAGTTGAATGTTAGATCTTGCTCGACAATGGTATATTCTATTGTAATGGGGGCAGACGCCGCAAATGCTTTCCTAAATCACGCAGATTTCCTTTACTATAAGCATACACGATTTAAAACAGTTAAAGCTGCATACAATATTTGGATAGCAGTAGCAAAGAAATGTGGACTAGGAAGGTACAATAGGTATACTAGATTGTATAGGAATAGAACACTACCCCCCTTGATATTTTCGGATCCTATAATGGCGGAATGGGATATGCAAGGCTTAAAAAGTATAGGGGATTTGATGGGAATGGATGGGAATATACTACAATTTTCAGACTTGATGGGTAAATATGGCATTACAAGAAATAGTTTTTTTAAGTATTTGCAAATCAGGAGCTTTTTGGGTAAGAAAAAGGGGGGAGAATGTGGATTTCGGAAGAGTAACCTTATGGAATCTCTAGCTCAGGGGGGAGAGTGTTCTATTCGATTCTTTTATGCCAGTCTAGCAGGCCTAAAAAAAGACGATACTGAGAAATTTGGAGATAAATGGGCAGGGAAACTAGGTGTACAGAGTCAACTTTTTTTGGATTCACTTGAGTTAGGATGCTCTGTGCTGTGTTCTGCTCCTCTTCAATCGCAGCACTTTAAAACTGTATTTCAACTCTATCACACACCGGACCGCATTGCACAGTGGGGGGCGACCACAGGGACAACTTGTTTTCGTTGCAATGCTCCAGTAGCAGACAGTATCCACATTTTTGCACTGTGCCCCCAATTAGAGAATTTACGAAAGGGGATTGAAGATTTTATGAGGCTTACTCTGGGTGTAAATGAGATTTTAACACCAATGGTTATCATGCTAGGGGTTAGGGGATATAGGGACGATAATACTGAATTTATATTCCTAGCAATGGCAGTGTACAGACTACTAATTGCAAGAGCATGGCGGGATCCTACTCCCCCTACAATACAACAATGGATTGCTTTGTTATTGGGGATATTTAACCTTGAAAAAGGTATATACGCCAGGAAGGGAAAAAGAACTAGAAAACTGGGATTAAAAATTTGGAATCCTATATATCGGTGGAAAGAGAGAGTAAGGGTACCCCTTGGTTAATAATTTATAAGGCTTGTTTAAGTTTTCCACCTGAATGTGTTGATGACTTATAATTTTTTTATATACATAGTAATATTTGGGTTATATTGTGTATTGTGATCTCTGTGTATGTAAATGACAAATTGTTGTATGATGTGCCATCAAAATTTTAAATAAAAAATTAAAAAAAAAAAAAAAAAATACAGTTTAAAAGTAACATCAATATGGCAAAAAATGGCTAGAAGAAGAAAGCCAAAATTATAATTTCTACGAAGTGTGTGTTGAGGCGGAAACCAATACACTGTTGAACATGACCTTAACAATCCTACTTGGCCCATACAGGTAGGAATTTTACTCAGCTTCAATACTTTACCTCAGAGGCGATGGTCCTCCAATAGACCTTTCTCTGTCATAGTTAGGGGTAAGAAAACAGGATCTCCAATTGTCAGCTACCCAATGAGGACCATTCATTGGTTGCCAACTCAGAAGTTGGTGATCAGGTTCAAGTATGTTACTCTCAAAACCATGCTGTAGAAATAAAGTATTGCAATTGGTAGAACGAACATTCTAAAGAAGTTTAGTCTGACAAGAGTCATACAAACCAAGTGCTCTACTGTGGCTACACAGAACAAGAACAAAACAACTTGATTTTCTGAAAATTATTTGTGACAATATCTGTTTTGCATTTCAAATCAGCACAATTTCTACAGAAAGAACGTTTGACACAATTAGACTTAGACAACTTCAGATAATGTGGTTATTATGTTAAAGATCTAGAATCAATACATATAAGTAACATTTTAAGACGCTCAGTCATAAATCTAACAAGTTTGAATATAAAAACACACATCACGTTAAAATAATCTATCCCTAAGTAAAAGAATCCATAAAGAAAATGTTTTTTTAGGACAAAACAATTTCAACCACCAACAAAGCAAGAGGTTGGTTCTCAAAGGTTCTCTTAGCATGGGCAAGGGGATCAAGTTACAGTTCATTGAGGGAAAAGTCCAAGGGAAAGTTGAAGTGTGGCCCCGCAACAAACTGCTCCAAATCGTCAAACAGGCAAGTTCATCAGCAAGGGCAAATAGAAAGGTGCGTAAAAGTAAGTCCTGCAGGCAGGTTAGAGGCAAGGAAAGTGAAATGGGAGTCGTCTGAGCTTAGGCATAGCTCATTTTCTAATTATGACATCAATGGTTGGTCCACAATGGTCTGATCGTCATGTTTCAGGTAAAAATGAATGTTTCATTATATTTTGCAATGCACATCATGAGAAACAACTGACCATTTCATCCTCACAGGTTAGTCAACAATGAGCCTATTTACTTTGGTGCTCTCCATGGATATGGTTGAAAGTTTACTTTCACATCATTTATACACAAAGGGGTATTAGAAAAATCTTTGTTGTACAAAGGAATGTCACATGGACAAGAACAAATAAGGCAACATTTCAGAAACGTATCAAAGTTCATTGTACAAGGCAATGAAATACTCCAGCCTAAGGAGAAAAGACATCTCAATCATGTTTTAAATTCAACAATTCATGTTCAGTAAAAAATAAACTCCTAATGAAATTTAAGCATAACGAAATAAATCACACATATAATATATAAGCACTTTGTAAAGTTGTCATGGATGGTGACACAGAAATGTTGCCACAATTTCAAGAAGTCGCAACATGTACATTAGTTCTGAAAATCATTTCAATAAAAACATTTTGATTAATAAATGTTCTTTATCTGTTAAGCACTTATACTGAAAGTTTCAGACATCTAACACATTTTGTTTAGGATTTGCACCAATGTCCAGTTTTAAGGACACTCTGCAATGAAATCAATTGAAATCTTAAGTCATCCTTCATGACATCACTATTAATGATACAAGATAATCAGTTACTTAAACATCTTCAATTCACCTAGTCAAGCACACTTTCACAGTGCTGGTACATCAACTTATCCGCGCAAGGCAAAATCAGCTTTTTACACTGCATCATGTGCAAAGAAATATGGCACAATTATTCAGGATTATTACATTTTATGCCTTAAAATCCATATTTGATTTTGCGAACACAGAAGGAATGGCTAACAGCAAGACACATATCAGAAATATCATGTTTGTGTTCAGAGTAGCGAGTGAGAAACAAATGTTCTCAGCTTGAAAGTTGTCGGCAGTGTTAAGCATGTTTTAGTAGGTGTTAAGAATGCGTTAAGCTTTCTCTAGGGTGGTGCATCATGGCATTACATACCTTTTTGCAAGCATCCTTTTTTGGTCTCACAAGCAGCAGTTCTTGGCTCTATCCTTGTAAGAAGACTTTAATTAAAAAAAGAAAGAAAAAAGCTACTTAATTGTATGATTTGAATCCTGCAAGAGTGTATAGCACAAGACTGTGAATTCAACTCAACATAATACAATTAGTATATGTGACCAAGCAATTTTGTTTGGCCTGATGGAGAGTTAGTATTGCCCTCTATACGATGATGCAAGGGATACTTCTTACAACATTTTGTGTACATAGAAAAACGTAGGTGCACAGAAAATGTCTATCACCTGCAAATGAGAGAGCCTAAGGGCCAGATGTATCAAGCGTTTTTCCCATTCGGAAATGGGCCGTTTCGCAGAATCGGCCCGGTTGCAAACAGGAAAAAGCCTTTTGGGATGTATCATCCCAAAAGGCATTTGCAAAATAGGGAATCACAGAAATTGTGTTTCCCTATTTTGTGGATGCACTTAAGGAATACCAATTTGCAATTCCTTATATGAAAAGCAGGAAGCCCAAAATATTTGCGACCTGCCTTTAAGGAATTACAAATTACCACTAACTTCAAGCTGGTGGAATTATGCAAATTCCCTGAAAACTTCTCTCTTTCGCATTTTTCAAGGTGCCATGTGGGGTACATACATACCCAATGGGCCTGTATGTGCGCCACATGTGCACGCTTACTTTTTAGGGTGTGCAACAGGGTGGCCTTTTGGTCCCCCTATCACCCTTGAGATTGCTTTAGCAATTTGCGAGTACCTATTTGGTACTCGCAAATTGCGAATGTCTTCCCCTTCATTTCTATGGGCCTCAAGGCGCATAGGAATGAATGGGAAGGTATTCCTTAATAGCGAATCGCAATTTGCATTTCACAATTAAGTAATATGTAGGAATCACAATTATTATTGCGAAATCTACATACATTGCATTTTGCAATTCCATAATAGCGAATCAGTAGAATTCACTGTTATGGAATTTTAAAATTAAATATTGATACATCTGGCCCCTAAATCACAAAACAGGATCCAAGGTTTTATATAGGTACGTTTGGTAATGCAAGCTCGACAGGTTTTCTGCAGTCAAACACCCAAGTTTGGGTTGGTAAAATGGGTGAACGGGTTTTTCTTTTGTTGTTCCATACATTAAAAATGGTAATGTTTTCATTTCATCTCAAAAGGTATGCCAATTGCAATTGGGTGTAGGCCATGCAATGAGTGTTGCATAGTATCCCAAATCAGTGGTGTAACGAAACCTGAAGGGGCCCCCGCAGGAAAGTAAACAAAGTGGGACCCCACAATATCAGCCTGATTCATGAAGTGAAATTGCGCCCGCAATCGCTGCGAAAACGCAAATGCGGGCGCAATTTCCGTAATCGGCATTCAACAACAAAATAGCGAATTCGCTAACACATATTTGCGAAGTCGCTAATATAATCGCAGAATCCCTGCTGCTGAGCATTAGCGAATCGGAAATTGCGACACACCACGGATTCTGCGAAAATAATAGCGAATTCGCAATAGAAAATCGCTATCGGCATTCAAGAACAATCGCAATGTGCGAAAAACCCAAAAATCGCTATTTGCACGGCGCAAAATAAGGACAACTCAAAGCAGGTGGTAACCATGAAAGGCATTGAAAAAAATTTTCAAAAAACCGTTGACCTATCACCAACAGGGCCAGGCCTGACCAATCACACATAAGGACATTCAGCAGCAGCATTAGGCTTTCCACAATGCCAGGGATGTACATGGTGGTGAGGCGGCGAAGGCTACAGCGAGCAGCACGGAGGAGACGCATGAGGCAGGCAAGGATTTACCGGCTGCGGGTCACCTTGCTGGGCCAAACCAGAGAACAGATTTATGCGAAATACAGGCTGAATGGGGAAATGATCACCTGGCTGATACAAGAACTCGACCCCATCATGCAGCACCCAACAAGGCGAAACAATTCTGTGCCCACACATGTGCAGGTATTGTGCAGCCTGCACCTCCTGGCCTCCGGCAGTTTCCAGGGCATAGTAGCCGCTGCTGGGGGGATATCCCAGCCCACCATGTCACGCTGCCTCCACACTTTTGTTGACGCCATGCTCAGCCAGCTCCACCGGTACATCACATTTCCCACGAGCCAACAGGAATTGGACCTCACTAAACTACAATTTTATAATGTTGCCCATTTACCCCATGTCCTCGGCTGCATAGACTGTACCCACGTCGCCATCTGCCCACCAGCTGGCACGGAGTATATGTACCGCAACAGAAAGTGCTACCACTCCCTCAACATACAGATGGTCTGCAATGCCAAGAGCATCATCACTGACATTGTGGCCCAGTACCCAGGGAGTACCCATGACTCCTTCATCTTCAGGCACAGCGGACTCCACACACGACTGATCAGGGGAGAGTTTGGGGAAGGACACCTACTTGGTAAGTACACTTTGCCGACAATGTCACATTGCTATGAAGTAACTGCGCTGCACAGGCAATCAACATCTGCTCCTCTCATTCAGGTGACAGTGGCTACGCCCTACGGGAATACCTCCTGACCCCTTACCTCAACCCTGCCACACCTCAGCAACGGCGCTACAATGTTGCGCACATCCGGACAAGGAACTGTATTGAAAGGACATTTGGCCTGCTCAAGAGCAGGTTCCGTATACTGCACAAGACAGGTGGGGCCATGTATTACAGTCCTGCAGCGTGCTGCCGCATTGTGGCTGTCTGTGCAATGCTTCATAACATTGCTACCAAGCGGCGGATACCAGTTGACATCTCAGGCAGTGAATCTGAGGGGGACGACCGGCCACCAGCAAATGCGCACCATGCACGCGGGGAGAACCCAGCTGAAGGCCACAGACGTCGCAACCACATCACAGATAACTATTTCTAGCCCACCCCCTTCCCCCACCCCACATATCACAATTGCATGCAAAATATAATGATAACACAAGGCAAATGTATGCTTCAAAATAAATGTATTTCTTTGATTCACAACAGAAAAGGGACATGGAAATAACTATTTACAAAAAAAAGTACAGTATTCCAGCATACTGCATGTTATTTTGCTTGGCAGGCTTATCCTCAGCCTGTGCCTGTGTCCCTGACACAATGTCAATGCTGCTTCCTGCGCACATTTCCCAGCCGCCTTTGTGGCTCCTCATCCTCATCCTGGGCAGATGGACCAGGCGTAGCCCTGGTGCTGCGCCTAGGTGGGGGGGCCTGCGTGGCAGAGTTGCTGCTCACGCTGGAGGCAGCCTCACTCCCATCGTCTCCCCCAACGACAGCCGGTACCACAGGTTGGAGCAGTGGGACCACGGCGGTGGTTAAGTGCTCCAGCACTCGGGTGATCTCTTCGCAGCACTGGACCAGCTGGTGCTGCTGTGTCATTGAGCGCCGGGAGAGCTGGGTGGTGGCATTGGCTGCCACATAATTGGAGCGACTGTAGGTTGCCATCTGGCTCACCAGATGGTGGTGGCGCCTGCGTGCAGCACTGCGCTGCTTCCCCAGCGCAGCAGTGTTGGCCTCCATAGCCACCGCCATGCGCTCAATGGCCGCCGTCATGCGGTCCACCCGCTGGCCCACTCCTGCCACATTGCGGCCGATCTTCTGCAGCTGGAGCTGGATGGCTCCTTGCTGCTGCGACTGCCTCTGGTGGAGACGGAGCATTCGCCGCTCCACGGACATGCAGGCATGGAGATGCCCTTTGCCCCTCCTGCTCTTTTGCCGCTGTGCTGTGGATGTGGCTGGGCCAGATCTTGGAGGACGAGCTGCAGGTGTTGTGGCAGCTGGCGTCGCAGGTGCGGCAGGCACTGGAGGCACATTGGTGGGGGGCCTGACCTTGGCTGGCGGTGGTCCTGCAGATTTTGCTGCAGGTAAGGTGGTGGGCCTGGCTGCTGGTGTTGCCGCAGCGGCAGGGGATGGTGGCAGGGTGGCGGGTAGGGATACCTCCTCCTGGGACTCCTCGACGATCACCAGCCTCTCACTGTCACTGCTATCGTCTGCACCTGTGAGGGTAAGTGGATACTCATTAGGTGCATGTGACTGTCAGACGTGCAGATGTTACATGCATGCTGGGTGACATTCCCTGGATGGCTGTGGACATGTGCGCTTAGGAACCTTTCAGGCCGCATAGTGGTACAACTACATTGTGGACATACTACGTCTCCCACAATGCACAACATAGGCATGATTAAGGGCCAATGAGTGAGCCTATTTGGGCAGGGACGGTCATAAGGGACAGGGTCGCAGTCGCATGCCACTTACCTTGGGTGTTGTGGGTTGGGCGGGAGGAGTCCAGGGTGGTCACACCAACACACGCCTCCGTCTCAAGGGTGTCCTCAATCCTGTCCTCCAGGGGGGTGTTGGGTGGGACAGTCGGTCCACCACCTCCGGTGCCTGATGACTCTCTGAGACGCGCCGCCACCTTCTCCTTGGCACGCCCTCGGAGGTCGTACCACCGCTTCTTTATCTCTTCCACCGACCTTGCCGCAACGCCAACTGCGTTCACGCTGGAGGCAATCACTACCCAGATCCTCCTCTTCTCTGGTTCGGGGACCCTCCTTGAGTTTGCACCAAACAGCTGGGCGTGGTGGGCCACCACCCCTTCAATGAGATTCTCCAACTCCGACTCGGAGAATTTCAGCTTGCGCTTTCGGCTAGCGCTGTTGCTGGGGCCGGGCAGTGGTTCTTCAGCCATGGCGGGCGCAATTTCTGCCGGGTCGGGAGTCGCTATCGGCGGTTTGGCGGCTGCTTTCCGTCGTGTCGAGTCGGATGATTGCGTCACTGTGGTGTTTGCAGGTGGGATTTGGCAGCTTCCTGGTTGTGATGTCATCACGGTGCTCGGAATGCGTAATCCCGTATTTCCGGATCCCGCGATAATGCGACACGCAATCCCGATCGCACGGGATTGCGAGTCGCTATCCCGTGCGATCGGGATTGCGTGTCGCAATCCCGATCGCTGGTGGGCGGAAATTGCGATTTTTCTGCGTTTTTTGTAGGTCGCTAACGGCTTTTGCGCCCGCGTGCGAGTCGCTATTTTTTCCCAGAAAAATACATGAATGCCGTTTTGCGTTTTCTCAATAGCGAGTCGCTATTATTCGCTATTAGGGACACGCAAAACGGCCCGTACATGAATCAGGCTGTATATCTTTACGGACCTTCACTCAATCACATACATTTACAAAATGTGAAGCCATTGATCTTTAAAGATATAGCTTATCTCCTTGCTTATTTCACGGACCTATTCAGGATTTCTAAACCTTCAAAATGCTATGATATCAATTCAAACAATGCTTGGATTTAGGCCCAGATCTCTGTACTGGGGTGAATGTATGACATTGTTCTGCATTCTGTCCATCAACTGTTATTTTTGCATTTATCACCCCGAGTGGGATGGGTATGCTCAGACGTGAGTCCCATGCTCTCCACACCAATGGAGTCAAGCTATCCTGGCTGAAGACGGCTGACAGCCAGAAACCGGTCCTAGGATGCTTGATTCCGGTCCAGGAAAAAATTGGCTTGGCAGTTCGGGCTGGACTGTTCCCATGAGGCACAGGGTCAAGGCTGATTTGCATATGGCAATGTCTGAACTGGGGTGGTGTGGAGTGCAAAAAAACAATGGATTTAGGCCCAGATCTCTGTACTGGGGTGAATGTATGACATTGTTCTGCATTCTGTCCATCAACTGTTATTTTTGCATTTGTCACCCCGAGTGGGATGGGCACGCTCAGACGTGAGTCCCAAGCTCTACATACCACTGGAGTCAAGCTATCCTGGCTGAAGACGGCTGATAGCCAGAAACCGGTACTACGATGCTTGATTCCGGTCCAGGAAAGACATGGGAGTGCAAAAAAACGATGGATTTAGGCCCAGATCTCTGTACTGGGGTGAATGTATGACATTGTTCTGCATTCTGTCCATCAACTGTTATTTTTGCATTTGCAATTGTGTCCATTGCAAGACAGAAGGAGAGGAGATATTCTCAGCAATCTGCCAGGTGTGACCTCCTCGGACATATATATGATGTTAAAACACATGCAATTATAACGCATTTTTAAAAATTACTATTACAACGCATTCCATTACAGCGCATACCATTACAACGCATTCCATTACAGTGCATAATACTTTTAGAGCAACAGTAGGGTAAGTGTTGGATGGTGTAGGGGTAAAAATTACCGTCCCCACTCCAGTGAGTGCAACCGTAGGGGTAAGTGTTGGATAGTGTTGGGGTAAAAATTACAATTACCACTCCAGTAAGTGCAACAGTAGGGTAAGTGTTGGATAGTGTATGGGTAAAAATTACTATTCCCATGTACCCCAAAACCCATACCCACCCTAAAACTCAAAAAATCTCCATTACTCACATTTAATACTTCGTAGTGGCATGTGGTGTAATAGTATGCGTTGTAATGGCATGTGTTGTAATGGCATGCGATGTAAAGGCAGTTGCATTGTAACAGTTGCATTGTAAAGCTAGGTAGTTATAATGACTGCATTGTAATGGATGTATACCTCCTGGGAAAGACACTGGATGGACTACCTATTAGGTGTCTATACAGTGGATATTAAGGAAGTTACTGAGGTCTTGCATTATTCCATAGACCGCACAATGCAAACCCTTTGGCTAATGAATTCTCTTCTAACCGCAGGGGTTCTTTGAACATCGAGGTGGAGCATGCAAAGAATAGCAATAAAAAGTGACACTCGTGTTTCACTGAAGTTTTACTAACACATTCGTCCCAGATCAAGCTCTCTTTGTCTTGCCTCTCTCCCTGATGTAGGTGTAAAGTCCAACTGAAATAAGAGATGTGCATGATGTATGTGTAAGCTGTTTTTTCTATTGTTCATTGTGATCCATCTGTTTTAGGTATTGTATGTGTTTCTTTGGTATTCCCGCTTTAATTCAGATAAGCCATGTAGTTTGTCTTTTTGCTACATTTGTAGTATGCCTTGTGTTGTAATGCATGTTTAGCCCCTTCGCTGCTCATGACGAGCTCAGCTCGTCATGCAGTACACTGGTCGTGTGCTTATGACGAGCTGAGATCGTCATGAAACAATAGTATTCAAAGGATGTCAGCACCCAGCGGGAATTGCCTTAGCAGTCAAGGTGTTAAGTAGGTGGGTGCAGCATATATAGTTGGATAGGGCTTTGCTCGTTGTCAGGAACTGTCATGAATCTTCTTTCAATATATGGTTATTAAGGCAGGCAGCTTTGTCTGCTTTATCGGTCTGCATTCTGTGTATTCGGTCTCTTGAGGCTGGCGAGCTGGAGAACAAGCTTGCAGTGCTTAATCTTGAAAAAGTAAGCGCTGAGGCCAAATGATTTTCTTAGCAGCTCTCTTGCAACTCTACCTACTGCTGCCCTTGTCCCTATCATTCTGCCCCTTTTGCAGACATAGCTACTGTGTCAGCCTGTGTAGTATTTGTGATTCAGAAAAGGGGGTGGTATTTGTAGCCCATTCATCAAAACACAATAAATAGAGTTTAGTAAAACATCTTAACTGGATAGCTTACTTCACTGCCATTAGTCGATTGGAGGGCTCTTACTTGTTTTGACAGGAGATTTAAATCTGAATGTAAATGAATGGGGCATTATAATTGCCAAAACAAAAGGATAATATTAGTATCAGCGGTAAGTATCTCCTGGTGCACCCTCTCTGCTTGGAGGTGTGGTGGGCCTCTGAGGAGGGCTTGGCTGACAGTAGCTGACACTGGTGTCATTGCCCATTTTCCACAGTAGCAATGACATTCATTTTCACTCACAATGGTGCGTTTAATTAAAAATAAATAAAACAACTGCCTTGTCACTGAAGTGAGTGAAATCGGAAATATTTATTCGCAGAAAAAAACAAAGGTTAAAGTAACATTATAATTAGGTGAAATGTTCAGTAAAGAGATAAAGTTTTAAACAAAAAAAACACAGAAATTCAGTAGTTATAACTATTTCAATTACCTGTGACTTGTGCCCTTAGGTAACTATAAATCGCGACCCTGCCTTGCACAGTTTTCTCATCAATAATTTCATTGCAAATGTTGTGGTGATATTATCAATGACGTCATAGAAGATGTCATGAGGGATGTAATATTTGAGGTAATTAGCAGTGCATGGCAAGGGTGTGAATTATAGTTACCTAAAGGCATAAGTTTTAGTTACTTGAGATAGCTATAACTGGTGAATATTTGAGTTCTTTTTTTGTTTAAATGTTACATTGTTACTGAAAATTTCACCTAACTATAACGTTACTTTAACCTTTATTTCTGTCAGTGACTTCCTAATTTTTTTAACATAAAGTAACATTTTGTTGCCATATGTAAAGCTAACATCTAGCAGGCAGCCAATGCCCTGTGGCAACCAACCAGGAGGCAGCAAACTGCACGCAGCCTTTGCTCATTCTCTGTGAGAGGTTGGCCACATGGCCTGCGGCCAGGCCCGTAGCAAACTCCTCCGTGCCCAACCCCCCTCCGCAGAGTGCCAAACCCACGCTGTGCACAGCCTTTCGCTGTGCACAGATGGGGGTTGGCCAAAGGTCAGCTGGAGATAGCCAACCCCACTCTGTGCACAGCCTTTTTCCATGTGCGTCAAGAGGCTGGCAGTAGGGCCAGGCACTGTGGCCACCCCTCCTGAAGGCTGCCAACCCCACACGGGGCACAGCCTTTGGTCGTGTGCAGTAGGGGTTTGGCCACAGCCACCTGAAGGCAGCCAACCCCCCCTTCAGGCTTCCAACCCTAGACCACAAAGAGCCTTTGGGGTTCACAGCATGTGGTTGGCCTTAGGCTCCGGGGGGCTTGTCCCTCAGGGCTAAATATTCACCCCTCCCTGAACCTCATTAGGCCCGGTGTCCTCAACCCTTCAAGCAAATTTCAATTAAAAAGGTGGAGGGCCTGTGGCCACCCTCCTCGAGCCTCATTGGGCCCCCTGAACCCTACCCTCTGGGGTCACATTCAACAAAAAAGGTGATGGTGCCTTCTTTGGCCCCAGGGACCCCATTTTCCTGGGATGTATCTGATTTATAAGGGAAGGGGGCCCCCTCTCTCAATCAATTAATCAATCAATGTGCATTTATAAAGCACAAAAGCTGCCTTGTCTGATGTATTCTGTTGCTAGTTAAGACTGACAGCGAAGATCAGCATGGAAATACTACATCTGTGAGTAAAGCAGAGTCTTTAAGGTCTTCCTGAATTCTAGTTCTGACTTGATCAGGGGCATATAGGGAAGCAAGACAATCCAGAGTTTGGCTGCCCTGACCGAGAATGACCTTTCCCCCTTGACGTTCTTTGACATATCATGGCACACTGAGCAGACACAAGTGTCTAGATCTCAATAAGTGATCCTGATGATACAGGCTAAGCCTTTGCTTATGATAGCGGGGGCCCAAG